>NW_022631034.1:6102580-7424462 GCF_010015895.1 Lontra canadensis
ACAAAACCCATCTATATGTTGCCTACAAGAAACTCATTTTAAACCCGAAGACACCTTCAGATTTAAAGTGAGGGGGTGGAAAAGAATTTACCATGCTAATGGACATCAGAAGAAAGCAGGAGTGGCAATCCTTATATCAGATCACTTAGATTTTAAACCAAAGACTATAATAAGAGATGAAGATGGACACTATATCATACTCAAAGGATCTGTCCAACAAGAAGATCTAACAATTGTAAATATCTATGCCCCTAACGTGGGAGCAGCCAACTATATAAACCAATTAATAACAAAATCAAAGAAACACATCCACAATAATACAATAATAGTAGGGGACTTTAACACTCCCCTCACTGAAATGGACAGATCATCCAAGCAAAAGATCAACAAGGAAATAAAGGCCTTAAATGACACACTGGACCAGATGGACATCACAGATATATTCAGAACATTTCATCCCAAAGCAACAGAATACACATTCTTCTCTAGTGCCCATGGAACATCCCCCAGAATAGATCACATCCTCGGTCCTAAATCAGGTCTCAACCGGTATCAAAATATTGGGATCATTCCCTGCATATTTTCAGACCACAATGCTCTGAAGCTAGAACTCAATCACAAGAGGAAATTTGGAAAGAACCCAAATACATGGAGACTAAACAGCATCCTTCTAAAGAATGAATGGGTCAACCAGGAAATTAAAGAAGAATTGAAAAAATTCATGGAAACAAATGATAATGAAAACACAACAGTTCAAAATCTGTGGGACACAACAAAGGCAGTCCTGAGAGGAAAATATATAGCGGTACAAGCCTTCCTCAAGAAACAAGAAAGGTCTCAGGTACACAACCTAACCCTACACCTAAAGGAGCTGGAGAAAGAACAAGAAAGAAACCCTAAACCTAGCAGGAGAAGAGAAATCATAAAGATCAGAGCAGAAATCAATGAAATAGAAACCAAAAAAAACAATAGAACAGATCAACGAAACTAGGAGCTGGTTCTTTGAAAGAATTAATAAGATTGATAAACCCCTGGCCAAACTTACCAAAAAGAAAAGAGAAAGGACCCAAATCAATAAAATCATGAATGAAAGAGGAGAGATCACAACGAACACCAAAGAAATACAATTATAAGAACATATTATGAGCAACTCTATGCCAACAAATTTGACAATCTGGAAGAAATGGATGCATTCCTAGAGACATATAAACTACCACAACTGAACCAGGAAGAAATAGAAAGCCTGAACAGACCCATAACCAGTAAGGAGATTGAAACAGTCATCAAAAATCTCCAAACAAACAAAAGCCCAGGGCCAGACAGCTTCCCGGGGGAATTCTACCAAACATTTAAGGAAGAATTAATTCCTATTCTCCTGAAACTGTTCCAAAGAATAGAAATGGAAGGAAAACTTCCAAACTCATTTTATGAGGCCAGCATCACCTTGATCCCCAAACCAGACAAGGATCCCGTCAAAAAAGAGAACTACAGACCAATATCCTTGAGGAACACAGGTGCAAAAATTCTCACCAAAATACTAGCCAATAGGATTCAACAGTATATCAAAAGAATTATTCACCACGACCAAGTGGGATTTATTCCAGGGCTGCAAGGTTGGTTCAACATCCGCAAATCAATCAATGTGATACAACACATTAATAAAAGAAAGAACAAGAACCATATGGTACTCTCCATAGATGCTGAATAAGCATTTACAAAGTACAGCATCCCTTCCTGATCAAAACTCTTCAAAGTGTAGGGATAGAGGGCACATACCTCAATATTATCAAAGCCATCTATGAAAAACCCATCGCAAATATCATTCTCAATGGAGAAAAACTGAAAGCATTTTCGCTAAGGTCAGGAACACGGCAGGAATGTCCGTTATCACCACTGCTATTCAACATAGTACTAGAAGTCCTAGCCTCAGCAATCAGACAACAAAAAGAAATTAAAGGCATCCAAATCGGCAAAGAAGAAGTCAAACTATCACTCTTCACAGATGATATGATACTATATGTGGAAAAGCCAAAAGTCTCCACTCCAAAACTGCTAGAACTGGTACAGGAATTCAGTAAAGTCTCAGGATATAAAATCAATGTACAGAAATCAGTTGCATTTCTCTACACCAACAACAAGGCAGAAGAAAGAGAAATTAAGGAGTCAATCCCATTTTCAATTGCACCCAAAACAATAAGATACCTAGGAAAAAACCTAACCAAAGAGACTAAGAATCTATACACAGAAAACTATAAAGTACTCATGAAAGAAATTGAGGAAGACACAAAGAAATGGAAAAATGTTCCATGCTCCTGGATAGGAAGAATAAATATTGTGAAAATGTCTATGCTACCTAAAGCAATCTACACATTTAATGCAATTCCTATAAAAGTACCATCCATTTTTTTCAAAGAAATGGAACAAATAATCCTAAAATTTATATGGAACCAGAAAAGACCGTGAATAGTCAACGGAATATTGAAAAAGAAAGCCAAAGTTGGTGGCATCACAATTCCAGACTTCAAGCTCTACTACAAAGCTGTCATCATCAAGACAGCATGGTACTGGCACAAAAACAGACACATAGATCAATGGAACAGAATAGAGAGCCCAGAAATAGACCCTCAACTCTATGGCCAACTAATCTTCAACAAAGCAGGAAAGAATGTCCAATGGAAAAAAGACAGCCTCTTCAATAAATGGTGTTGGGAAAATTGGACAGCCACATGCAGAAAAATGAAACTGGATCATTTCCTTACACCACACATGAAAATAGATTCAAAATGGATGAAGGACCTCAATGTGAGAAAGGAATCCATCAAAATCCTTGAGGAGAACACAGGCAGCAACCTCTTCAACCTCAGCCGCAGTAACATCTTCCTAGGAACATCGCCAAAGGCAAGGGAAGCAAGGGCAAAAATGAACTATTGGGATTTCATCAAGATAGAAAGCTTTTGCACAGCAAAGGAAACAGTCAACAAAACCAAAAGATAACTGACAGAATGGGAGAAGATATTTGCAAACGACATATCAGATAAAGGGCTAGTGTCCAGAATCTATAAAGAACTTAGCAACTCAACACCCAAAGAACAAATAATCCAATCAAGAAATGGGCAGAAGACAAGAACAGACATTTCTGCAAAGAAGACATCCAGATGGCCAAGAGACACGTGAAAAAGTGCTCCATATCACTCGGCATCAGGGAAATACAAATCAAAACCACAATGAGATACCACCTCACACCAGTCAGAATGGCTAAAATTAACAAGTCAGGAAATGACAGATGCTGGTGAGGATGCGGAGAAAGGGGAACCCTCCTACACTGTTGGTGGGAATGCAAGCTGGTGCAACCACTCTGGAAAACAGCATGGAGGTTCCTCAAAATGTTGAAAATAGAACTACCCTATGACCCAGCAATTGCACTGCTGGGTATTTACCCTAAAGATACAAACGTAGTGATCCGAAGGGGCACGTGCACCCGAATGTTTATAGCAGCAATGTCTACAATAGCCAAACTATGGAAAGAACCTAGATGTCCATCAACAGACGAATGGATAAAGAAGATGTGGTATATATACACAATGGAATACTATGCAGCCATCAAAAGAAATGAAATCTTGCCATTTGCGACGACGTGGATGGAACTAGAGGGTATCATGCTTAGCGAAATAAGTCAATCGGAGAAAGACAACTATCATATGATCTCCCTGATATGAGGGAGAGGAGATGCAACATGGGGGTTAAGGGGGTAGGAGAAGAGTAAATGAAGCAAGATGGGATTGGGAGGGAGATAAACCATAAGTGACTCTTAATCTCACAAAACAAACTGAGGGTTGCTGGGGGGGAGGGGGGTTGGGGGGGTGGGGTTATTATGGACATTGGGTAGGGTAGGTGCTATGGTGAGTGCGGTGAAGTGTGTAAACCTGGTGATTCACAGACCTGTACCCCTGGGGAAAAAAACATATGTTTATAAAAAATAAAATAAAAAAAAAAAAAGAAAGAAATAACCTGAATTCCTCTAGGACAGAAAAATACTATGATAAATAAAAAAAGAAGAAAAATAACAATTTTTTGTATATAGGCACAGTCAAAATGGTCATAACTAAATAAAATAATTAAAATGGTTATAATTAAAAAAAAATTATTGTAGAATGAATAAAATGGTTCTTCATTGGTGTTAAAATCTCTGCAAGACATCTAGGGTTTATGGACCAGTAGATTGGAGGACATTAACATTTAGGAACCAATGTTACCACTGCCTTGTCTTAATAATTTGATTGTGCATTAACATGAAATCCTAAGTTAAATCTAAGGGTTATCAAATATAAGTGCAGGGGAAAGGAGTTAACATGCTTTATGCCCTCCTATGTATCAGACCCCATTCAAGGTACATGATAAGTGCTATCACGACTTATTTCTCATATCGACTCATTTGCCCTGTTTTTCAGAGATGAAAAATATGACTCAGAGTGATAAATCAACTAGCCCAAGATTATGCATATAGTTAATGGAGGATTTGGGATTTGAAACTAGAGACATCTAGCTCAGAAACATTCTCTTTACACTCTGACATGCTGACTTCTATGCCTTGGATTCAGTGGATTTTACTCTAATTCTGAAACATCTGTCTTAGGGATGAGAAATCAAGTGGAACTGATTGATGCCCAAATAGCAGCAAA
The DNA here is from genome assembly GCF_010015895.1 of Lontra canadensis. Classification (NCBI taxonomy): domain Eukaryota; kingdom Metazoa; phylum Chordata; class Mammalia; order Carnivora; family Mustelidae; genus Lontra; species Lontra canadensis. Next base: position 6,107,260 of record NW_022631034.1, read on the forward strand.
ATACATATTGTGAAATGCAGATGTGATAGAAATTCCCAAAGTATTTGTTTTTTACCCAAGTAAATTTATTTATTTTTAATATCTTAAGAACTTGTATTTATTTTCATAGCAAAGCCTTAATTTATGACCTCTACAGAGGAGTATCAGATATCTGTGACATTCTTCAAGGCTAAGGAGGATGTCTACCAGGCATTGCTTTGTGGACTGGGAATAATGCAATAACATCCCAAAGCCAGAGAATTATCCTTGCTGTGTTTTTAAAATATCTTGTAGACTCAAAACAATGGCCTCTTACACCTACCCTTTTAAAATCAAATCATGCACATGTTATGACTGTGCATAAATGGAAAACTCTGAGGCAGCTTAAAGATGTAATGAATTTGCTAATTACATATTGGGATATCTCAGAACTCAAGCACAGGAATGAAACCAGACCTCAACCAGAAGGATTCAATTAGTATATGAATAGTACTCAGAAATCAGAGATCCACTTAAAGAAAAAAAAAACAACAACTCTGCTTCTGTGATATTGTGGAATAGCCTTCTCTGTTTCTGTGTTCACTTTGTGAAATATGGCTATATAAAGTACCTAAGCATATCTTACATTTTGGAACACAATGTCTAGGCACTCAATTTCTCTGAATTCTAATTCCAAATTACTGAGAAAGAAAATCTGAGTAGTCTACTCTAGATTGAGAAGTCAGTCATAACACAATTTAAGGCTCATTTTGGGGGGGGAGGGAAAGCTCTCGTGGTAGGAGAGATGGCCCTTTCAATGGGAAACAGCTATCTAACTTCTATATAGCATATATGCATATCAGATATCTTACATATAAATTCATACAACTCACTACCCATGTATAGACTTAGATTTTTAAAAAATTATAAAAAAAAACCTATTGTAGATAACAAAATATGCTTCTAGCCCTAGCCATTTTTCTCCTAGTGGGTGTGTGTGTATGTGTGTGCATGTTAATGGTATGGAAATCATTTTGCCTCATTTTGTAAAAGTGGAGTATGTTACCTTAAACAGCAGCTGGATCATTTTCTATATGTAAACATAGAGTCAGTTTACTGAAGTAATGAGAATTTGGGCTAGACAAGGGAAAAGAGAAGTAAAGAATATGTCCAGGAAGATATATTGTGTATAATCACTTGAGATTTCCTGGCAGATGAGGGCTCAATAAAAAATAATGCTTTAATAATATTTGCACCTTGTGCAATTCTACTTTGGTTCCATCTTGCCTTTCCCTCTGCTGTGGTTAGCACATATCTGCCTTTGCAATGTAAAGTCAAAGGTGTCGGCTATAGTGAAAAGGAGACTGTGGTGTAGATGTCTCTCTGTTAAGAACCCAGCAATGCCATCTACACTTTTATGTATGCTTGCTGACAGGCATTTATGATAATGACTTGCAAGGTTTGCTGACCCTGGTTTGACTCAATCTGTTCATTTCTGATTCATCCATTCCCATTAGAGTGCTTGTTTATGGATACAAATATTACTGTTAAAGAACACTAAAATTTTGTTTTTAAAAAATAAAGCCCTAACAAAAGCTAGATATTTTTTAAGCTGATAGGCTTTTGTTTTCTTATGTAATAATTTTGGCCTTAAAATCTAGATACTAAGTTACCAAAAATCAAGTATTTTTCAGTTTAAAAAGCAACAAGTCATGCTTTTTAATGGTACACCTATCGTTGGAGCAAAACTAATTTTATGGAGGAGAATGCTCTTAATTTATTCAAGTGATTAATTTTTCTGACCCATGTTAGGGCCGATTTAATGTTAAAACCTGTTTAACTATTAGGGCCTGCTTAGTCAGAGTGACTCCATATTGCCTAGGTAGCCATATTGTTGTTTACATCCACGGACTTCATTCCGGGAATAAATGCCCAGTAGTTCCTGGTGTCGGTTCCGGGTATCGATTCCAGGAGTAAATGCCTTAACAATAGAAGCCACGTACCTTGGGTTGGCGGTTATGCCCTATAAAACCAGCCTGTGAGATCGGGAGGTGGTCGCTCTTTTCAGAGGCGGCCCTGGCCAGTCAGTCTGACTTCTAATGCTTGGCATAGAATAAAGCTTTGCATAACTTTCACTTTGTCTCAGTCCCGTTCCTTTGATAACAGACCCCAACAACCCATAGATTCATATTAATAAAAAATATAGTTTATAACTTTGCTAAACAAAAATTACATTTCTTATTTATTTTTTGGTTCTAAAGAAATATATGTACCTAAATATATTCAGGAAAAGATTGAAGTGAGGATTTATATAATTTACAGTAGAAATTCAGAAAAATATAATGGTTATGGTTTAGGCCTTCACTTAGCTCTACTTTGTACTATAAGTTATTTAAATTTCTTGGCATTGTTTTTCCAACTAAAGAATGACAAATAGTTTTGGGAGAACTTATTTAGTACATAACTGACAAAAATTAAGTATATTATATACTTCCTATTGTTAATAGCATCAGTAATGGTGACAGTAATAATGTAAAATTAGAGTATTAACTAATGAGTAGTGATAAATTAATATTGCCAGTAATGAACTAAAAAGAAAGTGATGATGAATTTTAGAAATAGAGTAATTGATACTATTGCAGTAAATACATTTATTTCTAAATACATCTCATTGCCCAACTCCCATCTCCAAATTATGCAATGAATATGACTAGAATCTGAAATAAGAACATTTATCTTTTGTTAATAACAATGCTTATGGTTTGAAAAAATAAGCAAACAAAAACATCACCTTTAGAACACAGTACATTTAGAAGTCCTAAAGAATTCTAATGAAATTAACTTAGAAAGAGTGAGAATAATAGAAGTAAATTTGGTCTTATATAAACCTAGAAATTTCAGAAAATAAAAATCTTAATATTTCAACTTAAACATAAGAAAATACTACTTTAAAATTGGTTTTTATACCTGGAAGAGATTTAAGAATCACCTAAAAAATTATGTTTTATATAATGTTGAAAGAAGAAAGTAAAGAGAACAGAGAATGCCATTCCTTAGAAGAAGGATAAAGATGAACTGATTTTTGTTTTTTCCTGTTGGACACGTAAGTAAGAACATGAACTGGAAATAACTAAGACCTAAGTGAAATGCAGATAACTGATTTACCTGATGAGTTCAAAATAATTGTTTTAAAAATGCTCACCAAGGTTAGGAGAACAATTTGAGAATTTCAACAAACAGATAGAAAATATAAGAAAATAGCAAACAGAAATCATGGAGCTGAAGAATACAATAACTGAACTGAAATTCAATAGAGGGCTTCAGGCACCCTAAATGAAGTAGAAGAAAGATCAGCAAAATCAGAGACAGGGCAGTGGCATTCATCCAATCAGAGGAGCAAAAAGAAAAAATAATTTAAAAAAAAAGTTAAAATAGCTTAGGGCAAATATTAACAGACCTGAATGGGGAAGTAGATAGCAGTAAATAATTGTAAAGAAATTCAATACCCCACTTTTAACAATGGGTATATCATCCAGAAAGAAAATCAGTAAGGAAATATTGGATTGATTGCATGTTCGACCCAATGAACATAACAGGTGTTTACAGATTATCCATCCAACAGCAACAATATACATTCTTCTTAAGAGCCTATGGAAAAGGGTGCCTGGGTGGCTCAGTGGGTTAAAGCCTCTGCCTTCTGCTCGGGTCATGATCCCAGAGTCCTGGGATCAAGCCCCACATTGTGCTCTCTGCTCAGCAGGGAGCCTGCTTCCTCCTCTCTCTCTCTCTGCCTGCCTCTCTGCCTACATGTAATTTCTATAGTCAAATAAATGAATAAAATCTTTAAAAAAAAAAGAGTCTATGGAACACTCTGCAGTATAAAACATATGTTAGGCACAAAGCAAGTCTTAACAAATGTAAGAATATTAAAATCATATAAAGCATCTTTTTTCTATTACAATGGTGTGAAATTAGACATCAATTACACGAAGAAAATTGGAAAATTCACAAGTAAGTGGAGATGAAACAACATACTACTCATCAACTACTGGACCAAAGAAGAAATCAAAAGAGAAATTTTTTTTAAATCTTGAGAAAAATGAAAATAGAAATGCAACATATCAAATCTTATAAGATGGGAAAAAAGCAGTATTTAGAGGGAAGTTCATAGCAATAAATGCCTACATTAAGAAAAAAATAAAAAAAAAAGAGTTCTCAGGGTGCCTGGGTGGCTCAGTGGGTTAAAGCCTCTGCCTTTGGCTCAGGTCATGATCCCAGAGTCCTGGGATCCAGCCCCAAGTCTTGGGCTCTCTGCTCAGTGGGGAGCCTGCTTCCTCCTCTCTCTGCCTGCCTCTCTTGCCTACTTGTGATCTCTGTCAAATAAATAAAATCTTTAAAAAAAAAAGAAAAAGAAAAAAAAAAAGAGTTCTCAAATAATCTAACTTGAACATAAAAGAACTAGAAAAAGAAGAGCAAACTAAGTCAATTTTAGTAGAGGGAAGGAAATAACAAAGATCAGAGTGGAAATAAGTGAAATAGAGACTAAAAAGGCGATAGAAAAGGACGAAAAATATCAACTAAGAATTGCTTTTTGAAAAGATAAACAAAATTAACATTTAGTAATACTCACAAAGGAAAAAAATGAAAGGAATCAAAATCGGAAATGAAAAAGGAGACATTATAACTGACATCACAGAAATACAATGTATTATAAAAGACTACTATGAATAATTATACACCAACAAACTAGATAGCCTGAAAAAACAGAAAAATTCCTGGAAACATACAACCTACCAAGACAGAATTATGAGGAAGTAGAAAATATGATCAAAATCTTCCAACAAAATTCTAGGACCAGATGGCTTCACCGGTTAATTCTTCCAAACACTTAAAGAATAATTCATATCAATCCTGTCAAATTCTTCTAAGTTTGAGAAACAGGAAGGACCTCATTTTATGAGGCCAACATTACCTCCAATACCAAAACCAGACAAGGATATTACAAGAAAAGAAAATTATAGGCCAATATTCCTAATGAACATAGAGGCAAAAATCCTCAGCAAAATATCAACAAATCAAATTCAGCAATTAAAAGGATCAATAAGAGAATCAATTAAAACTTAAAAGGTAAATGTTCTCAGCAATCTCGTCATGTAGGGAACAAATCTCAACACAGTAAAGGCCACATATGGCAAGCCCAGAGCTAATATCATCATTTTAAAGCTTTTCTTCTAAGAACAGGAATGAGATGATGTGCTCACTCTTGCAGCTTTCATTCAACAGAGTACTAGAGGATCTAGCCAGTATAATTAGGCAGGGAAAACAAAAGACATCCAAATCATAAAAGAAGACATAAAACTGTCTCTACTCATAGATGACATGATATTATATATAGAAAACCCTAAAGTTGCCACCAAAAAACTTATGACTAATAAATAAATTCAGCAATTACAGGATATGAAATCAATATACAAAAATTATTTTCATTTCTAAAATTAATAACAAGCTATCAAAGGAATTAAGAAAATTATCCAATAAAATACCTAGGAATAAATTTAACCAAGCAGATAAAAGATCTATTCTCTGAAAACTGTAAGATTTTTATGAAAGAAATTTAAAAAGATACAAATAAATGGAGGGATATTCAGTGCTCATGGGTTGAAAGAATTAATATTGTTAAAATGGCCATACTACCAAAAGTTATCTACAGATTCAATGCAATCCCTATCCAAATTGTAATGGTATTTCTTACAGAAATAGGGCAATCCTAAAATTTTTATGGAACCAGAAATTGCCAAAGCAATCCTGAGAAAGAACAAAGCTATAGGGATTACATTTGCTGATGTCCAACTACATTACAAAACTGTGGTAATCAAAACAGTATGTTATTGGCATAAAAACTTACATATGCATCAGTGGAACATAATAGACAGCCCAAAAATAAACCCATACATAGATGGTCAACTAATTTATGACAAAGGAACTAGGAATATATAATGGGAGAAAGGATAGTTTCATCAGTAAATGGTATTGGCAAAACTGGAGAGACACATGCCAAAGAATAATACTGGACACCTATCTTAAACCACACACAAAAATCAACTCAAAATGGACTGAAGACTTGAACATAAGACCTGAAACCATAAAGCTCCTAGAAGAAAACACAGGGAGGTATGCTCCTTGACATCAGTCTTGGCAATGATTTTTTGGAATTGACAGGAAAGCAAAGACAACAAAAGTAAAAATACACAACTGGGAATTTATCGAACTAAAACCAGATTTTAGAGACCTTCTCTTATGGTTGTAAAAACCAGTAAACCTATAACTCTCAAATATGTGTTTGTCCTCAGAGGAAGATCTTTTGAGGAAGTACTTAACATAGAGAACACAGAGCAGAGTGACACATAGACAAATTCTGAGAACATTGCTCGAATGTTCCTTTAACTGACGCTATCCTTCTGACCTGTAATTTAAGGAGCTTACAAATTCTTTCTTTTTAGCTTTAAGTGGACTGAATTAAGGTTTTGTTATTTGCAACTAAGAATTCTAACTGATATAACTTTACCAGCTATCTTCTCCTGAGATGGAATTATGAAGAAACCCCTTTATGTTTTCTTTTCTCTAGTCTTGTGCATCTAATTGGTTCTGCAGTCATGTAGGACCCTAACATTAACTACTTACCCTTGATTTTTTTCCTTCATTTTTTGGAAATAGATATGACTTCAGAGAGAAAATATAGACACTGGCTAGCTAAATAATCAATAAGAGTTCGGTATAAAACTTTATATAGTCATGACAAATTTATTGACTATGTACATTGCACAGGGCATGGTTTTAGACATTTCACACTCACCAGTACTTTCCTTTAAGGATCCTGATAAACTCTGCAAGGTTTATATTAATTGAGTAAATACTGGGATTCTAGAGGAAGAATTTGAAATTCACAGAGATTAAATAATATTGGCAACTCTGCATACTTAGTAAATCACAAGGTCAAGATTTAAACCAGGTCAGTCTGACTCCAAAATCAGGAATGTTTTAGGCTCTATTAGGCTCTATTACTAATGGGGGAAAGTCATAATTGCTTAGAAATGATGACATTTTATGAGAAGTATTTAAAACTGCACAGATATTTCACAGATAATGCTAAGATTTAGCCCAGATGTAGAACAGGGCAGTTTTCCTCTGCTGTTTACACTAAGTATTCAGTAGAGGCCTGGCTGTGAATATGCTTTAAATGGTTTCTCATTAAAATAATATTTGGCATATCTACATCTGCATAACAGTCTTAGGTGAACTATATACCATATGGGGACTAACTTCACAATGCAGAACAGGATAATTTAATACTTGCTAAATAGAATTTGTCCGTGCTAGGATTTTTTACAAAGAGCATTCCTAAATTCAGTGAAACTAAAATATCTCCATTCTATATTTGTGTTATATTGAATATGATAAATAAGAATAAATATGATAAATAAGAATAAAGATAGGTGTTTATATTTCAGCAGTGACTCCTGCAAAGAAAGCACATCAATTACAAATAATTAAGTTGTCAGTTCCTAATTTAGAAAGAATATTCCACTGTAAGCCAGCAAATGTAAATATCAAAATAAAGGAAATTTTGGAAAACAAAACATAATGAGAGTGTCCTCTATTTCTGTTGTCACTGAAATTAAGGTTACTGTTCTCTTTATTTTATATATGTAACAAGTAGATCATTTATTAGCTACAAGAGCTCACATGTTTCAAGCAAACCATTTTACTGAATTTGGGCTGGACTTGTGCACTTACCTGAATAGGCTTATGACTTCCCTCCTGGTTCAAATATAAAATTGATCCTTGAAGGAAAATTTATAGTTAATCTTGATTATGTCCTTGAGCTGTCTTCTAGTACACAGGAGTGAACCAAGCAAATGAAAGTCACATGTCCCTGTCTAAAATTTGACATGATACTTGTTGGACTACTCAGATTTATGGAATAACTTCCACTGGCTTAACCTTATTCAGTTTAGAGCTTTTAGATAAAGCATTTGCTCCATGTAAGATTAGTAATTAGCTTACACATCACTATTTTCTGTCACCCCACAAAAAACAACCACAGAACGAAGTTATATTAAAGATCCTCTTAAGAATACCTGAAATAAAGTTAGAGGATTAAAATTTTTTTTCAAAGGTCAGTTTTTATTTGATTATTTTTGGGTAAGTTATTGTTAAAGGAAGGCAAGGCAAATGTTTATTTTTCTGTATGAGGAAAATAATGCAATCTTGCCTAGTGTGTTGCAATCTATTATCTTGAAAGAGGCAAGATGGGAGATATGCAGACATCACTAAAATATTGTAAAGACTTCTCTATAAAATGAATATTTATTCATGGGCACCTTAAAAATGTCAGTGTAAATTATTGAATCTTTGTCTTGCATTTGGCTGCTTAGAAAAATAGGATTAAAGGCAAGTGGAAGGCAATTTATGGAGGGCTGAAGATTGGCCATTTCTTGAGAGCAAAATAACCCAAATCTTGAATGATCTTGATGGAGAAGAGAAGTTTAAGCAGAACTGAAAGGACAAAATGGAGACTTTTGTGAGAGCCATTGGAAATTGTGATGTCTTATTACTTCTCACAACTGCTTTTCCCCTTCAAAGAGAAGGAAATGACCTGAGATCATATGATAAGGGTGATATGATGGAGATTAGGCCAAATTGAATTCTGTATACAACTTTTCAATATTGGGAAACAGAGGCTGAGCATGTCTGGGTGCTGCACATGATTTCTTTCAGAATCAATGGCAACAAGAAGAGATAATAAATTCTGAGCTTATCTTCTATGTGGTATAAAAATGTACTGACACTGCAGGGGAACATGAAAGGACAAGGACCATGAATCCAGTATTTTCCAATTGGTTTCTTTCTGTGAGTTTTAATTTTTTCCCCAAATTGTTAAGAATTTGGCCACCAAGACAAAGACCTTTTTAGTCTTCATAAATGGCATTTCAGTTGGTTAATCACAAACAGAATTGGAAAGGGAAAAAAAAAACCAACACTATGATCTTTCTCTTTCAGAGTATCTGGCATTGATTTATTGATGTGTTAGAAAGAAAAGTATCCCATAGTTACTGTATGACACTTCCTGGGACAACATTTTTATGACAAAAACTCAACTGGTGGGCATGTAAAAAATAATGATGAGAGAAATTTGTGCATGGTATAAAGATGTAAGTGTCTTCATAAATCTATGAGAAGTATAAGTATCTTTGAACAGTAATCAAGGAAGCAATGTACTCTCAAAATGAGCATATAAATAAGGTTTTGTACTCATAGTTCTAAATCTGAGTTTGATAATCTTTAGAATGAAGCTGTCTGCACCTTGAAATTTTTATAGTTATACCTTCATGAGTACAAACACTCATTTTTGTATTTTATTCAGGAGACTCTTACTGAACACCAACTATATATAAGGAAATGCGAAAGATTTAAAAAATTGTCTTAATCCCTGCTGTCAAAAATTTTAGTAGCATAGAAGGAGAAATAATATGTGTACTCAAGTCATTACAGGAAAAAGACATTGCATCTTAAGTGCATAAGATATTAAAGTGCTATAAGTTTAGTTCTGTGATTCTTAAGAAAGTGTACACTAGAATTCAGGAGGTTATGGGTAAAACCCAGGCATGTGTATTTTAAAACAAACAAACAAACAAACAAACAAACCTTTCTTCTCTGCCTGACCTTAAAATATAATCATTCTTCTTAATTCTTACCTGGGCCTCCTTTTCTTCTCACTGTATGAGTAGTAATATACTTTCAAAAGTTTTGCATTGTGAGGAAGTGCACATAAATGTGTGAAGAGGCAGTATAAAATTAATATGAAGTGATACAGCTTACAGAGATCATTCAAATTCAGTTTCAAACAATCACATTCAGATTTATAAAAGACATTCTTTGTTCAGACAGAGTAAGCCTGTTGACATTTGGCCCAGAGCTCAAGAGTTGTGATTTCATATTTTCTTTAAACATTACATTCTCTCCCCATTATTTTGATTGACATCTATGTTTTCTAATTCTAATATAACACTGATTATTCAATACATAGTTATGGGTACCTACTATGTATTAAGTTCTATACAAGATGCCAAACATCAGAGAAGTCAAGACCAATACAGTCCCTGAACTTTTGGAGCTTGAGATCTAGCAATAAAGTAAGTGATTACATATGAATGATACTTTGGGGTTGAGGATGAGGATTAACGTTCTAGTCACAGACATTCATGTGGAGGACCCATGTGCAGAGTGAAAGAGCTTGGGTCTTCTCAAAACTGTGTGGAAGTCTGAGTTTATTTTTAAATGAGAATGAGAAGGAGAGTTGGAATGAGAATAAGGTGGAGTGTCAGGAGCCACATTTTTCAAGGTGCTATGGAAAGCCATTGAATGTATAACCACTACCCTATGCTCTGTGGGAGATCCTTCCTTGCCTACTATTAATAGCTTGGGTTTTAAGTAGTAACACTGCCTGATTTTCAGGTATTGACAACATGATATATTTAAAAACTTCATTCTTATACTCGGTTGAGTCCTCTTTTCTTGGAGAAGTTAGGCTGTTTGAGGTAATCTGAGGGCCTATAGTCAAAAGCAGTGAGATAAACAGAATTCCAAGATGACCCCTCAAGGTTCCCAGTCCCTGAATGCTCACTAAAACATTAATCTAGATCCTACTATGAAGGGATTTTTCAGATCTAATTTAAGTCCCAATTCAGGAGACTTTAATATAGGGAGATTATCTGTGTGGGTCTGATTTAATCAGTAACCTTTTCAAAACAGACAGTTTTCTTTGGCAGGTTACAGAAGAGAAATCAGAGGTTTGAGGGATGGGGTGGGTCAGCACTCAATGTGCCATCAGTGGCTTGAAGATAAAAGAGAGCATATGAAAAAGACTTCAGAGTAGCCTCTAGGAGTTAGAAGCAACCCCCAGTTAATAGCTAGCAAGGAAACTGGGGCCTCAGACCACAAAGGAATGAACTCTTGTATCAAAAATGAGCTGACCATTTTCCCCCAGACCCCCCCGAAAACTCAGTTCTGCCGATATGCTTATTTCCCCTTCTGATACCTTAACCAGAGAATAAAGCTATTCCATATCAGACTTTTGACCCACAACACTATATTTTCCCTTAAGCTATTAAGTTTGTGATAATTTGTTATAGGGCAATAGAAAACAGGAAGCATGGTCTGGTTTCACCTGGGTCTTTCTATCCTCTTCCTGTGAGTAAGTTGCTTCTGGCTTCTCTAGGTATTAGGCAGGAGATAAAGGTGGGTAGGAGGCTTGAAAGGAAAGATAAGGTGTTTTTAAATGACCCAAGTCAAGCTGCCTTTCTAGATTCATGTGAAAACAAACTGTTCTTTTTCTGCCAAATGGTTATTACAGCTTGAAAGATGAAATATCCTGCCTTCTGACTTCTCCGGGTGAGAAGCAGGGATCATTTTCTGTGATCATGAATGCTACAGACTCCTGAGGACACATTCCAGTTTTTCCCAAGAGCTTTCATACTGTTCTATACTCCCAGTGCCCCAGTGGAAATAAAGCAAAGGCTACCTTTCCTTGTCAGAGGTATTTCTGTTTCTATGAGTGATTATTTTGGGTCCCCCTCATATTATCAGAGAATGGAGCATTAACCTTTCCCACACAGAACTGAAGAGAAAAGCCAGGGCTTGTTCTACATTCCTATGAATTCCGGTTAACCTCTAGCTTGTTCTTGCATAGGCTGGAGTTAGGTGGTGAATAGGGATATTGGAAAGGTCAATTTGGTACTTCTTAATATCTTGCAGGCACATTTCTAGGTGATCTCTCTAGAGATTGTTGGGCTACTTACCAACTATTCTTAGATTTGGAAATTCTATTGCTAGTTAAGAGTAAATTTGTCATCCAAAATCCCATACTAATTATTTTTACCAAAAGAGTAACATGATCTGATTTATGTTTTTTAAAAATAATTCTACTTGATGGAGAATAAATTGCAGGAAGATGGGATTGAATGATTGAACCTTCAACACAAGTTAGACGAACTTGAAGGTGATCTAGGCCTTGTTATTTAATGGGTGCTCCATGGAATGGCAGGATCAATTTACCTGAGACCTTATAAGAAATGATGAATCTCAGTCCCTATGTGAACCTTCTAAGGCAGAATATATATTCTAACAAGATTCTCCTGGTAAATTTGTACACTTATTAGAATTTGTGAAGAACTTGTCTAGGTGAGTTATAATAGTTACTTCAGATAGGGTGATGGGTGTGGAAATGAGGAGGAAATTGACACAAAATATGTTTTTATATATTATATATATTACACATGTAATATATGTTTATTACATATTATAAAATAAATATTTTCAGATGACTAGATGTGAGGAGTAGGAAAAAGGAAGAATTCTCAAGCTTCAGTTTCTCACTTGAGAAACATGATGGGAACTCATAACATTTGGGAGAGGAATATAGTCAAAATATAGTCAAAATATAGGACTATAGTCTAAAGGATGGATGAGAGTTCCCATTTGGTCACATCAAGTTAAAATTATTAAGAAAATATCTTGGGAAACCTGGGTGACTCAATCGGTGGAGCATCTGACTCTTGATTTTTGTCTCAGGTCATGATCTCATGGATGGTGAGATCCAACCCCATGTGGGGTTCCATGCTCAGCATGGAGTCTGCTTGAGATTCTCTCTTTCCCTCTCCTTCTGCCCTTCCCCCTACTTGAGTTTTTTCTCTCTAAATAAATCTTTAAAAAACATTACAAAATTAAAGAAAACATCTTAATTGTTATACTCCAACTCCTGCCTACCTCCTATTGCAATTACCTTCATTATCTTTCTGCTGTGTTCTAACTTCCTAGTTGAGAAATTACAATTAATCTGGTTAATAACAATCCTGAGAAGACCCATTCCTATTTTTTCCTATTTTTAAAAAGAAATATAAGGTTGCTTTTCCCAAAAGTGTGATTTTATTTATTTTTTCCATTATTTGCCAATTCTATCCTGATAGTCATGATTTAGTTAATAACTCTTTCCTCCATTGCTTCTTCTATCTTCCATGAGCTAAAATTATTGTCCAAAGAAGAGAAAACTGTTTCAGATCCCCATTTTAAAGAGTGTTAAAATTTTATGGGGTGCCTGGATGGCTCAGTCAGTTAAGCGTCTGCCTTTGGCTCAGGTCATGGTCCCAGGATCCTGGGATGGAGTCCCGCATTGAGCTCCCTGTTTGGTTGGAGTCTGCTTCTCTCTCTCTCCCTCCATCTCTCCCTATGCTTGTGCTCTTTATCTTTTTTTTTTTTTATATTTTATTTATTTGACAGAGATCACAGTATACAGAGAGGCAGGCAGAGGGAGAGAGGAAGGGAAGCAGGCTCCCCGCTGAGCAGAGAGCCCGATGCGGGGCTCAATCCAGGACCCTGAGATCATGACCTGAGCCGAAGGCAGAGGCTTTAATCCACTGAGCCACCCAGGCGCCCCTTGTGCTCTTTATGTTACTTGTTCTCTCTCTCTCAAATAAATAAAATAAAATCTTAAAATAAAGAGTGTTAAAATTTTAAGAGGAAAATAGCCAAGTGATTGTTCAGAAAAAAAAAAAAGCAGAGCAAAAACAAAAGAAATCACTTCTGTATCTAGCATAATCTTCATTTTCTTTTTGTACAGCTTTCAAAATCAATGGCAACAATACAAAATCAGTCCTATTTCTGAAAGGGTTAGTAGGCAATTTGTGAATACCCATTGGTAGGTGTGGGTAATCATCTCTAATTAGAATATATTAGACTGTACATCTTTTTAATTGCTATGTGTTTTCTGGCTTCCTGGTCAACAAAGAAGAAATACAGATCTAACACCTAAAGAACACAATACATCACCATTGCCAGGGCAACATCACTGGGAATAAATCCCGAGACAGATGATCATAAGTGTTTTTGATTTCCATGATAGCTAAAGTAAAACTGAAAAGTGATTCTCTGAGGTGGGCTATGAAAAATCTGCAAAATGCTATCAAATATCCCTTCCAGTGTGCATTATTTTATTAATAATATGGTGTATTTAATGGGTTTTCCTCTATGGGGGTTTATTTTTTGTTTTGAGCTGCAGTAAGAGTAAAAATGGAAAAACTGGTTTAAACCACATGGTCATAGTCACTTTTTAAAAAAAATTTAAAAACAATCACAAGTAAAAGTACATCTTTTGGGGCTCCTGCGTGGCTCAGTAGGTTAAGCCTCTGCATTCAGCTCAAGTCATGATCTCAGGGTCCTGGGATCGAGTCCTGCATCAGGCTCTCTGCTCGGCAGGGAGCCTGCTTCCTCCTCTCTCTCTCTTTCTCTGCCTACTTGTGATCTCTGTCTGTTAAATAAATAAATAAAATATTTTTAAAAATTACATCTTTTAAACCTAGTGCTAAATATTGCAATATCTAACATTTATAGGGGGACTTTAAATTATTCTAATTTAAAGATGGAGAAAACAAAGGTACAGAGGGGCTAAATAAGTTGCTTGAGGTCACTGCACTAGTAACTAGCAGAGCTGTAATTTAAACCCAGGCACTCTGTTTCCTGAACTACATTTTTAACCTCATGTTAAAACTACCTCAACTGGATAATGCAAAAAACAAACATATACATTCTGTATACAAAGCAGATATAGGATCATTTCGCTGTTGTCACAAAAATTTGTTCTCTCTTTTTGAAGTGTTCAGATTGATTTGCATGTCACATTAGATAAATTTCCATGATTATATGTCTATCAATCTCTCTCCTTAGCAAGAAACATATAAACACATACAGTTTGCATGCTTTAAAATTATATAAATGAGTATCTTTGATCATGATTTAATGATTGTAAATAATACTTATATAGCCATTTCCTTGGAGTTTTATTTCTTGATTAGATGCAATAAAAATCTTTGCAAATATTTTTGTTGAATAATTTCTGCTACGATAATTTAATGGGGCTGGGATAGCAATGAGAAGATGCAGTAATTTCCAATAGAATTTACTCTAATTAAAAAAAAAATTACATTATGTTTATGAGGACATCTAAGGCATAAATTATAGCCTAGCTTACGGTCATATATACGGTAAATAATAAACAAATCTATTTCCCAAAATATCTACTAAATTTGAGGTAATGGTTTCCTCCTCCAAAACCATTCTAAGTATACAGTGGTTTTCAGTGGGGTCCCTATTAGCACATTTGATGTGCTAATTCTGCACAGTTCTGATATATATTGTGCATTTGCACAATTCTGCACAGTTCTGGTATATATTGTAGGGCATTTGGCATGTATGTCCCCAGGTCACTGCAAGCCAGAGCTAACTAAAAGTGCCTGCACATTTGCAAATGACCCTGATAGAGAACAACCAAAGGAATTAGGGGAAAACCATTTCTACCATTTACGTATCCATTCTTCTCCTTCTCCATACACAACAGACACATCTGAACACTCCACATTTTAAAAAAATGCGGAAAGATGCCTATTAGGCATACTTGAGAAAAAACAAAGGGAAGCAAATGATAAAAAACCCCCTGACGTGATGGATCTCCCTCATGCCAGATGCAGCTGGACAGAGAGCATATCAATGGCCCTGTGTGGATGGTGGCTTGATGGTTGTAGCATACTTTTTTTTTTCCAGTAGTTTGTTCTTACAAGTGAATGTTATAGAAAGGGTATAGAGCCCTGGAGCACCATCCAACTAAACAAGTACGCAGCAAGGTCCCCACTCTTTGTCAAGACTTCCAGCTTATCATAGTCCTCTTTGCATGTCTCCTTGCATCACATTGCTCTTGTACATTACAGTTAGTTGGTTGGTCACAGGCTATTTTCTTCGAGGGTTTGGGAGCTTAATTCTTATGAACTGATTTGCTTGATCATAATTAGAGCATAGTGAGTAGCACTCTGAGATATAAATATTTTCACTTGTGTTCTGAGAAGTAGAAAATGATCTCTAGTTCAATGTCTTTTTAAAACTAAAACATTAAAACGTAATCTGTAGCTCAATTTAAACTAAATTGAAGCATGTTCGGTGTGGTTCTCCATGTAACTTTCCTAACATGCAATCATCATGTAACAGAACACTCAATGCATTTATCATCTACATAGGTTATATTAGTCATGGGCCAATATGTCAAATTTTCTTCTGTTATCTTGAACTGTTACTGGAATTTACTTAACATTTCATAGTAATTACTCACAGGGATCAGGAGCTGTGTTTTATTCTTCCCTGTGTTACCTACAGACCCTGGCACAAGGCCAGGAGTTAAAATAGTCAATGTATATATTTTATTTGAAATATTTGTATTTCCCTTCAGCTTTTAGCCACGATATGCAAGAATTATCTTCAGTAAAATCTCTTTCACTCTTTTGCACTCATCTACAGCCAATTATTAAGACATCTATGCTCTATGTCAATAAGATGAACAGCATTATGAATCACCAGCCAACTTCATTACTAGCTTTGGCATTGTCAGGTTTTTGTTTTTGTTTTGTTTTGTTTTGTTTTTAACAAACTGCTAACAGATGAAGTAATAGTATTAGAAACTACATTGCCTATAGGAGCTGTTGTTATTGAGGGCAAAGGGAAGGGAGTTTATACATTTCTCAGAAATATTAATAATTAAAGATTCCCTTAAATTAGAGTCACCTTGTAGCTGAAGCCACAACTTAAATAAAAAAAAAAGTTTTTCCCATGGTTTCTATTTGAAGCTGTATTGTGTAACTTAATTCAAGATGTTTAAAATGTCTTTATTGTGATGAGTTGACAAATATCATTTTTCAATATATTAATTTAGTTACACTACTGATAATGATGATGTCAATAAAACTTTTTTGTTTGTCATATATAAATCACAACTAAATCTGAAACTGCTTTAGAAACTGCTTACTTAAAAAAACGGTATTATTAAAATACATGAGGGGGTATTTTTGGTAGCATTGCCTTATTATTTTAATTTTTAAAGAACGAAAGTGATGTCCTGAATTTTGAATAAATAAACAGGAATTTATATTGCTGGCTGTTAGGGCTTGCCTTAAGCACAATTGTGAACATACTAGAAAGGTCAAAAGGCACCAGCTGCCATTATGAGAACATATGCATTGGTTCTCCAATAATTCTACTAAAAGTTTCTTTGCTTGGGATGGTCTCTGGTTCAAATGTCACTTTCTCAGCTGATTCGCCATGTCACTATCAAAGCTACCATGTGTGTTTCATACTGCTGTCTTTCTTAAGAAACTAATATAATAAATGTTAGCTGATGGTTTCACTACATAAATCCATTACCCCGTACCAGGAAACATATTTATTCATGGAAAGAAGGTTAGTGGAAATGTAACCATTTGTTCTCCCTTTTCTGGTAGATTTTAAGAACATCGAAGTGGCACACTCAATTTCCCTTTTAAAAGAAAGCAACCAGGAACAGGGTCCTTTTCACAGGTGGTCAGGATTTTTGTCACCTGACAGGGTTACTGGGATACAGTTACTAGACTGGGAGCATGCACCCTAGCGAAGATAACCATTTCTAAACTGGCTTGGAAGAAGAATGTTGCTTAATAGTGTTGTCTCTAGAAAGTGACCAACTGATACAATTAGATCATATCACTTGGAGAATTTGAATATGGAGCAGAGAGAGAAAGAGGGAACCATAGTAAGAGATGATGGAAGGAAGGAGTAGCCACAGAAGCAGAAAAGAAGAAAGGAGGAAAAGGGATTTACTGTTGCCAAGTCCCTAAGTAGGGCTATTAAATGTTCTCTGTTGAAAGAAAAACAATCTGACTAGGTCACTAAAGCTGATAATTGATCAGTGCTCCAGAACTACTGCTGTGTCCTGAAGGGCAAAGCGTACTGATTCAAATTTTCCTGTTATGACACTTTCTTGGGTGCCATTCTTTCCATGTAGCTTTAAAATAAAATCCCTTTTATGAGGTGACTTCTGCATCACTACTCCACTGTAATTTGTAAAATTTCAGTTAATAAAATTATTTCAATTACTTCTTCCCCCATTTCATAGGTTTGATAGTACAATCTCTATGAATGCATAGAATTTTATACCAGAGCTCACAAGAGTCTAGCTAGATAACTGTGGTTGCCTCTACTCATTTTATCTTTAATTTATAGTTCCGAAGTCCTGGTACTTTGAGACTTGTGTTTGTTTGTTTTAACTTACTGTTAATTAACCTAGTACACACTTATAGAAACATTGCTTCTATTAAATATTGCTCTTATCTTTATTCTTGTTTCTGAAACTCCATTTGCATGAGTAATAGTTAGAGAATTCTTGAGGCATATAGAATGTGATTTTTACTTCCTTCAGAAGGAGAAATTGTCACCCATATCATTTTAGCACTCAGCTTAAGTGGGTACTGTACTTTTAAAAACTATTTATTTATTTATTTTAGAAAGAGAGGGAGGGAGAAGGGGAGGGGCAGAGGGTGAGGGAGACAGAATCCTCAAGCAGACTCCCCACTCAATACAGAGCCCTGCCATGCAGGCTCGATGCCAGAAACCTTAGATCATGACCTGAGTTGAAATCAAGAGTTGGTGGCTTAACCAACTGAGCCACCCCATGTGTACTATACTTTCTGAGAGCCTTCTCTGACCTGAGGAATATGCTGAGCCCCTCACATGGAGTATGTGGAAGTACAGGAGGCAGAACATACCCAGGAGCAACTCTTAAAAAGTGATGAAGGAGAACTGACAAATAGATACACCATCTTCCTGGCCATCTATATCTATATCTATATCTATATCTATATCTATATCTATATCTATCTATATCATCTATAGCTGTATCTATAGCCATAGTGTCCCAGACATTCCCAGTGGGACTGAGTCCTACTTGCTGAAAATGATATCTTGCTAAGACCCTATATTGATTTTCTTATCTTGTCTTTCCTCATTACCCTACTGTTACTTTCTAGGATTGCCTCAAATATTTGTCTCAGGGACTGTTTCAAGGGAATCCAACTAATGATACTTTACTACATTTCAATGTCATTTATAGTTGAAGCTTAGGCAAAGCTCCCATATACAAAATTCATGTCATTTCCTTATTTTAAGAGTTAAAAGTACATTTCTTTCAGGGAGTGTAAAATGAAGAGATGTAGTTGGCAACTTAAAAATCTCTCTCACATATAAGCAAGCACCTTTCAACACTAGTTCCATTAAAGTATAAATACATGCAAACATACATCTTAACACTCACTTTTCTGTACTTTCCTCAAGTTAAACTAGAACATGTAATTTCTAATTTAGGTTGTCATCTACAGAAGGGATATCTTAGCAGGGTAACTGACAGCTATGCCCACTTCAATTGAGTCAGTAACTTTAAAAAAATATATACTTCCAAAGTCCTAGAACCTGTTGATGAGGAAGCATAAAATGACATGTTTCTTTGTCTTATACAAATATATATGTACAAAGAACTTGTGAATCTGGAATAGGATATAATAGTTTATAATGATGATGTCAAAATCATGTTGAAGTACACTATAAGTTATTTAGTGAAAGTAATTTGTAGTTATATATTTTATCAACTTTATTGAAAAGTAAGTGTCATATAATAAGCTGCACTTATTTAAAATTATTCAATTTGATAAGTTTTGATGTAGTTATATAACAGAGAAACCATACCCACAAGTAAGAAAATGAACATATCTATCATTACCAGATTTCTTTCCGTTAAAGAGTCATCTCTCCCCGACTCCTCCTCTTTTCAGGGAAACATTCATCTGCTTTCTGACAATCTAGGTTACTTACAGTTTTCCAGAACTTCTTATGAGTAAACTTAAACTCTTTATGTCAGTCTTCTTTTACTTGACATAAACATATTGGGATCAATCCATGTTGTAGCATGTACTGATAGCTTTTATTACTTTATACTGCTGAGTAACACTACATTATACGAGTATATCACAATTTGTTTATCCATTCACTTGTTTGGCATATGGGTTGCTACCAAAATTTTGGCTAATATTAAATAAACTGTTCTGATCAGTCATGCACAAGTCTTTTGTATAAACATATGCTCTTATTTATCTAGGGTAAACATTAAGAAAAGAATGGCTAGATGGTATGTTAGTTATATATTTTTGGGTACATTAAGAACTTGCAACCATTTTCCAAAGTGAATTTTATATTCTCAACATCAGTGTATAAGAATTTCAGTTCTTCTTTTTTCTTCCTTTCTTTTCTGTTTTATTTTTAATTTTTTTTACTTTAAGTTTTTGTTTTAATTCTAGTTAGTTAGTATACAGTATTATATTAGTTTCAGGATTTCAGGGGCACACTATAGTGATTAAACACTCCATACAACACCCAGTGCTCATCATGAGGGTATTCCTTAATCCCCATCACCTATTTAAATAATCCCTCATCCCCTCCCTGTTCGTAACCATCAGTTTGTTCCCTATAGTTAAGAATCTATTTCTTTTTTTTTTTTTTAAGATTTTATTTATTTATTTGACAGACAGGGATCACAAGTAGGCAGAGAGGCAGGCAGAGAGAGAAAGAGAGAGAAGCAGGCTCACCGCTGAACAGAGAGCCCAATGTAGGGCTCAATCCCACAACCCTGAGATCATGACCTGAGCTGAAGGCAGAGGCTTTAACCCACTGAGTCACACAGGTGCCCCAAGAATCTATTTCTTACTTTCTCTCTCTCTCTCATTTTTCCCCTTTGCTTGTTCTGTTTCTTAAATTCCACTTAAGTGAAATCTTATGGCATTTGTCTTTTTCTGACTTATTTTGCTTCACATTATATTCTCTAGCTCCATCCATGTCGTTGGAAATGGCAAGATTTCGTTCCTTTTTTTTTAGTTTTTAATTTTTTTAATTTATTTTCAGTGTACCAGAATTCATTGTTTATGCATGACACCCAGTGTTCCATGCAACATGTGCGCTCCACAATACCTACCACCAGGCTCACCCAACCTCCCATCCCCTGCCCCTTCAAAACTGTCAGATTGTTTTTCAGAGTCCACAGTCTCTCATGGTTTGTCTCCCCCTCCAATTTCCCCCAACACATTCCTTTTATGGCTGAATAATATTCGTGTGTGTGTGTGTGTGTGTGTGTGTGTATGTGTGTGTGAGAGACATCTTTTTTATCCATGCATCAATCAATGGACATTTGGACTGCTTCCTTATCTTGGCTATTGTAGATAACATTGCTATAAACATAAAGATGCATGCATCCCTTTGAATTCATGTTTTTGTATTCTTTTGGTAAATACCCCGTACTGCAATTGCTGGATCATAAGGTAGTTCTATGTTTAATTTTTGAGGAAACTCTATACTGCACTTGAGAATGGCTACCGCAGTTTACATTCTCAAAAAGAGTGCAGAAGCATTCTTTTTTCTCCACATCCTCACCAACACCTGTTTCTTGCAATTTTGACAGATGTAAGATGATATCTCATTGTAGTTTTGATTTGGATTTCCATGATGGTAAGTGATGGTGAACATATTTTCATATGTCTATTGACCATCTGTAGGTCTTTTTGGGAGAAATGTCTGTTCATGTCTTCTATTTTTAAATTGCATTATTTTGGGGGTGGAGTATTGAGTTTCATAAGGTCTTTAAATACTTTGGGTACTAGCCCTTTATCAGATATGTCACTTGCAGATATCATCTCCTGGAGAATTTTAGTTCTATGCCCTTGTCAACATGTGGTAAGCTCAAACTTATTTGTTTGTTTATATTTTAGCAATTCTTGTAAGTATGTAGTGTTGTCTCATTATGGTTATAATTTTCGTTTAACAAATAACTGGTTATGTTGCCCATCTTTGAGTCTGTTTGCTATCTATATTTCATTTATCTATCTATCATTTATGTAATTTATCTGTAGGTTTCTTTGGAAGTGTCTGTTCAACTTTTTTCCTATTTAAAAAAAATTGGATTGTTTCTTTCCTGATCATTGAGTTTCAAGGATTCTATATATATTCTATATTAAAGTCATTTATCAATATTTTATTTGAAAATATTTTTGCCCAGTCTGTGGCTTCTCTCTTCATTCTCCTAATATTTCCTTTAGAAGAGCAGAAATTTTTAATTAAATGAAGCCAAATATATTTTTCTTTTATAAATTACACTTTTTGCCATATTCTAAAATTCTTAGTTAACTCAATGTCACCAATTTATCAAATATTTACTTCATAATCTTCATAGTTTTCCATCTTAAATAAGTGCTATAATTCATTTATATTATTGTGTATGGTATAATGTATGTAACTTAAGTTTATTTTATTTTGCACATTCAGTTGTTTCAATTCCATTTGTTGAAAAGACTATCTTCATTGACTTGCCTAAGTACCTTTGTCAAAAATCAGTTTTCTATATGTTAGACCTATGCCTGAACTATACAATTATCTTGATATAATTTTGATATTATTAATGACACCACACAATTTGATTACAGAATCTTTTTTTATTGTGTTATGTTAGTCACCATACAGTACATCATTGGTTTTTGATGTAGTGTTCCAATATTCATTGTTTACATATAACATCAAATGCACCATGCAATATGTGCCCTCTTTAATACCCACAACCAGGCTCACCCATCCCTCACTCCCTTCCCCTCTAAAACCCTCAGTTTGTTTCTTAGAGTCCATAGTCTCTCATGGTTCATCTCTCCCTCCAGTTTCCCCCCTTTCAGTTTTCCTTTCCTTCTCCTAATGTCCTCCATGTTATTCCTTGTGCTCCACAAGTAAGTGAAACCATATAATAATTGACTTTCTCTGCTTGACTTATTTCATTCAGCATAATTTCCTCCAGTCCCATCCACATTGATGCTAAAGTTGGGTATTCATCCTTTCTGATAGCTGAGTAATATTCCATTGTATATATGGACCATGTCTTCTTTATCCATTCATCTCTTGAAGGGCATCTCAGCTCTTTTCACAGTTTGGCAATTGTGGACATTGCTGCTATGAACATTGGGGTACATGTGGCCCTTCTTTTCACTACATCTCTATCTTTGGGGTAAATACCCAACAGTGCAATTGTCAGGTCATAGGGTAGTTCTATTTTAAATTTTTTGAGGAGTCTCCACACTGTTTTCCCAAGAGGCTGCACCAACTTGCATTCCCACCAACAGTGTAAGAGGGTTCCCCTTTCTCCACAACCTCTCCAACATTTGTTGTTTCTTGCCTTGTTAATTTTTGCCATTCTAACTGGTGGTTATCTCCATGTGGTTTTGATTTGAATTTCCCTAATGGCTAATGATGACAAAATACAGCATCCTTTCCTGATGAAAACTCTTCAGAGTACAGGGATAGAGGGAAAATTCCTCACCTTCATAAAATCCATCTATAAAAACCCACAGTGAGGGTTTTCTCAATGGGGGAAACCTGAGAGCCTTCCCACTGAGATTAGGGACACAATAAAGATGCCCACTCTTGCCATTATTGTTCAACATAGTACTAGGTGTCCTAACAACAGCAATCAGACAACAAAAAGAAATAAAATGTATTCAAATTGGCAAAGAAGAAGTCAAACTCTCTCTCTTCACATATGGCATGATACTTTATGTGGAAAACCCAAAAGACTCCACACCCAAAATACTAGAACTCATACAGCAATTCACTAATGTGGCAGGACACAAAATCAATGCACAGAAATCAGTTGCTTTTTTATACACTAACAATGAAACTGTAGAAAGGGAATTAGAGATTTGATTCCATTTACAATGGCACCCAAAACCATAAGCTACCTTGGAATAAACCTAACCAAAGAGGTAACTTGAGGAACTTCAGAACACTCATGAAAGAAATTGAAGAAGACACAAAAAAGATGGAAAAACATTCCATGCTCATGGATCAGAAGAATAAACATTGCTAAAATGTCTATGCTGCCCAGAGCAATCTATACTTTCAATGCCATCCAGATCAAAATACCATCAGCATTTTTCAATGTGCTGGAACAAACAATCCTAAAATTTGTATGGAACCAGAAAAGACCCCGAATCACAAAGGAAATGTTGAAAAAGAAAAACAAAGCTGGGGGCATCACGTTGCCTGATTGAAGACTCTTTATAAAGAACCTTGAAATAAGTAGTTTTTGTTTACTTTTCTAAATTTGTTCTTTGTATTTTCATATGATTTCAGAAATAGTCTTTAACTTCTAAAAAAGAAAGCCTATTAGACTTTAGGTTGGGATTGTATTAATTTCATAGATTAAGTTGGAAATAAATTTCATCTTAGTGATATTTGAGTCTTGTAACCTACAACCGAGGTATATTTCTCCATTCATTAGGTCATATTTAAGTTTTCTCAGCAATATCTTGTAGTTTTTGTGTAGAAATCTATCACATTTTTTGTCAGGTTTCTCTGTAGGTATTTCAAATTTCTGGTGTTATTTTAAATGGTTTTGTTTTTAAATTTTATTTTCTGGTTTGTTTTCTTAATGATGTTAGTATAAAATATCAGTAATTTTTGGTATTGGTCTTCTACCTTGGGGCCCTGTTAAACTCACTTGGTTGTAGTAGTTTACAGATATTCTATAGAAATGATCATATTGTCTGCGAATAAAGAATTTCACTTCTTTCATTATTAGCTGGTTGCATGGACTCTTTTTTTTTCTTGCCTTATTGCATTGGGTTTGCACTCCAGTATAACACTGAATAGAAGTGGTAAAAATGGACATTATTGTCTTGTTACTGACTTTAGATGGAACACATTTATTCATTCGTCATTAAGTAAGTTGTTACCTTTGTGGTTTTCATAGACATTTTTTATCAAGTTGAAGTTTCTGTATAGTTTTTGTGTAATGTATGACTGCTTTTGGTATCAGGATAATACCAGCTTCATAAAAATAGTTGGAAAGTATTATTTCCTTTTCATTTTTGGCAAGAGTTTATGTGGAATTGTTATTTTTTTTTCTTAAATGTTTGGCAAAATTCACCAAAGAACCCATTTTGGTTTGACTTGTTTTTGTTGTTAGGAGGTTTTTGACTACAAATTGTATTTCTTTAATAGATGTAGAAATATCCAGGATATTTCCATCTGAATGAGCTTTTGTCTTTTGAGGTAGATTTTGTCATTTCATCTAAATTGTCAGGCTTATTAACATACAGTTTTTCATAATACATTCTTATCATTTTAATATCTGTAGAATGTCAAATGAAGTCTTCCTTTTATCATGATCAGTTTGGCTCATGGTGTACTAATTTAATTGTATTCTCAAGGACACAGTTTAAGATTTCATTGATTTTCTTGTTTTATTTTTCCTATTCATCTATTTCATTATTTCTGTTGTGATCTTAATTCTGTATACTTTAGTATATTTTTAAAAGCTCCTATGATTCTCTTTTTGGTTTTAAACAGATGGAATATAACTGTTATAATTCTTATAATATTTGCTAACTCTAGCACATGTGTTAGTTCTGGGTTGGCTTTTTCCTACTTTTTGCATGCTTGGTAATTATGAATGTTCCTCCTGAGAGTTGGATATTTTTGTATTTCTATAGACACTTTTGAGCTTTCTTCTAGGACTTAGTTAAATAACTTGAAAATTGTTTTGTCCTTTAAATTTTGCTTCTAAGATTTATTACAAAGGTCCAGAGTAGTGCTCAGTATAAGGCTAATTACTCCCTAGGCTCTCTTGTATACTCTACTGAATGCCCCATGCATTGTGAAGTTTTCTCTCCAGTACTATGGAATCATATAGTGCTCACAATATTCCTGTACCATCTCTTAAGGATCACTAGCTTTCATTTTCTGTTATTTGGTGTCTTAATCAATATTTCCTGTATTTTATCGGATAGTGGTTTTTTTCAGTTAGTAGAGTAAATCTGGTCATTGTCATTCCATGTTGACCAGAAATGGAAATCTGTGACATAACATTTTAAATGCTCTTTTACTCAGAAAATATTAAATATTAAATATTACATTAACATTTTTAAACTTAAATGCATGTATTTCTGTAATATAATTTGTTATTAAATTTTTTAAATGAAGTTAAATTTTGCATGTAATCAAGTTATTATTATTTGTTTAAGTCAGATGTCATTGTGGGGTACCTGAGTGGCTCAGTCAGTTAAGTGTTTACCTTGGGCTCAGGTTGTGATCCTGAGGTCCTGGAATTGAGCCCCACAACAGGCTCCCTGCTCAGTGAGGAGTCTGCTTCTCCCTTTCCCTTTGCTTCCCCAGCTTGTTTGCTCTCTCTCTCTCTCTCTCTCTCAAATAAATAAATAAAATCTTAAAAAAATTTAAAAACAGATATCATTGTGAGAAGTTTCTTTGATAGTTGTTATTTTCCTTTTATTTCGAATTTTCCTTTTGGGTTGGAGTTTCAGAGGCATAACCCATGATTAAGGAAATACAGGAAATAAATTCTCTAAGATTGTGAATCATTTTTTTTCCCTAATACCAGTATAATCCTATAATAGAAATAACATTAACTCTATGTTATATTTGTATTAAAGCATTCATTAAATGACCTTTTAAAAAAGGAGATAGAAATTCTTATTTAATAGTTTTAACAATTCATTTTCATTTAACCCAAATCTTTGTAAAGCTTGTTTTTGTAGGAGTAAATACTGTTTTTTCCCCTGATTATTAGGTTTTTAATACATGCAGAGGAATGTTACCAGTAAGAGCTTCCTTTCAACTTCTTGTGCTGGAGGTATAGTATGAATACTTTATTACTTGTCGACAGATTGGCTTGTAGACATGTTCCTGTGTTTTCTGTTTAAAACATTATGTCTCCCTGAAATATATTTGCTAGCTAGAGGCAGTTTGACATGTGCACATCTCTTGCTGCCTACAGTAATAAGCAACACCAAATGTAGACAGGTAAGATGTGACATCACAAGAGCAGAATATGAGAATGAGCATTCTAAGGCAAATATCACATTCATTTCTCTCATTTCCAGTAACAAATAATGTCAACAAGAAGCTCAATAATTTAGCTTAAATTGGAAAACACCAAGTGAATAAATACTTGAAAAAATAGTCTTATTTGGGGAAACAATATTGTTTGTAACAGAAAAACTGAAGGTATGTGTCAGATTTTTGACAGCATATTTTCCAGTATACCTCTTCAAACATAAAATCTAATTATGTTCACCCTTTCCCTTGCCATTTAATCCCTCTCCTTTATATATCCTGTTTCCCAAAACACTATAATGAAAACTAGAGTTCATGGCAAAACTCAAGCTTCTCTGAACTCCCTTACCTCTCATTAGTTGAATCCAGCTTTGTCAAATTTTATTCTTTCAACCCTCTTTGGTAGCTCAAGTGAAATTCAGACATCTATTGATATAAGAAATGTAAAGGAAATAGTAGTGTAATTTTTTCCCAAAGGAAATACAGTGTAGTTTAATAATATATTGGGAACATGTGGCTAGGTCAGTCAGTTATTTATCCTTTTGGCTAAGCCATTTTATTTAGAAGTCAGCATAAATAAAACTAACAGTATTATATATAGAATAATTCACTTACCATTTACTAGCTTCTATGTAAAAAGCAAAAAAAAACTGCGGAAAATTATTTAGCATTTTTCACATTTGATTTGCATTTGCTTAAAATTTACCTGAGTAAAGGTTGGAAATAAAATGGAAAATATTTTAAAGGTACTAAAGTCATCTTCCATATGGAATAATGAAATACAATTTCTAATAATTAAATTTTCTTCTAAAATGGAATGGGCTGCCTAGCAAATCAGTGAAAAAACTGCCAAAAGAAATTTTTAAAGTGCTTGTCATATGTACTATAGAAGGAAGGACTTTGGTCTTTGGAAATCTCTGGCCTCTCATAAAGCTTTTTCTTCTGGAACCTATCATCACATTCTTTTATTAATATTATATGGGTGTATTTCTTAATTTCTTTACCAATATGTAACTGGAGAGTTGGTTACGTGTTTATTCTTTTTTTTTCATCACATATCCTTGTTCATATCAGATTCTCAATAAAAAATATATTTAATTTAATAATAGTAATATTAGTATATACCATTTATCAGGTAAGATGTTTTACATTTAGCATTGATTATTTCATTGAATATTTATGAAAGGCCCATGAAGCAAGTATTATTTTCCTTAATTTCCATTAAAGCAAGTAAACATTAAGGAGTTTAAGTGAATGCATATATGAGTTAATATATAGATCAATTAGAAAATAAACACATAGATAAATGAATGTACAGATGGGAAGCTGGACTAGATAATATATTAGCTGTTTTATGTGAATGAACATAAGAACTTAATATTCCATATCTATAAATATAAGAGCTATATGTTAATGTTTAATAAAATGATTATATATAGTATTATTACCACTCCTTTCATTTATCCTTTTGGAATTATTTGCATTGCTTCTCACAGGTATCATGCATCAATAATTTCACATTTGTTGCTATGAAAACCAAGGAGAATAGAAAGTGCAAAGATAAAGTATATAGAAATTAATACAACATTTCTTATTCACATTTACCAACAGACTTTTTGGCTTTACTCCCAATTAAATTCCTTTCAGTAACCATTTAATGGGCCTCTGCAAGGTACTGAATAATACAATGAAACATTCTTATTACTTAGAGATGTAGGTTGTAGACTCATTGAAATGGTCTCTCTTGGAATTATACGTGACATCAAATAGCCCTGCTGATTTGTTTTTTATTGGATTACTAGTTGCTTGGTATTATTAAACAGCAAGAAAATGATTCTCTACTGAAGACCAGTGTGATACCCTCTGACATAATGGAAAATAATGTAACTTTATAGTAATGTTGATCTACCTCTAAGGAGACTTTAGATATTTTTATTTTTCCTGTGTTATTAAGCATGTGATACTATAGTTTTATACTTGGAGGATAAGTTACATATGATTTTTGAAGGTTGTACTTTTTATCTTCAAATGTTTTTACTTCTTTTTTTCTATTTCAGGAGGAACTGGATTGTTTGAAGTCAAGAAAATATAAACATTGGTTACAATTTAATGAAAGCATGAGTAGGGAAGAAATTGAAATTTGTCAGGAAATGGACTTATTAAGCAAATACCTTAATGTAATATCAATAAGATCATTAATATTGGTTCTGATTGTCAAAACAGTTACAATCCGAAATAAATCTACAAACAGAGATTTCTGCCACTTTATAACAAATAATTATTTCAACTCCCAGTGGTATTTGGGAATATCATAGCTTTAGATACTCTGAATTCACAGTTCTGTCTCTTATTTGCTGTGTGAACTCGGTTTATTTCTTAAACTCATGGGTCTCTGTGTTTTTTTAAAATCTCTAAATTGGCAAATATTTTGCACCTAATGAGGCTGGCTTAAGAATCAGATAATGAATGTAAAAGCTTAGTTAGCACAGTGCTAAATATGTAGCTGATACTCATAAATGTTATGTTTATACTTTTATTTGTCCATTATTCAAATCTTACATGTCTAATTCAACCTTCCGTGAATCACTGTATTTAGTAAACCAGCCCACAATGATAATACTTCCTATTAGTTTTATAATTTAAAATCTGTGCCAAATGTATTTAATTAGTATCCTCAGCTTTCTCATGAATTATTTATAACTCTTTCATGTGCATTGAACTCTGGGTATAGATGAGTATATATAACTTTTGGATGCAGAAATATTTAGACCAAGATTTATTGAGTATGTGATCTCTGATAAGTTATTTAACTTTAGTAAACTCATCAGTGAAGTTGGTTTATAATACTGCTCCACTGGGTTTTTGTGGTACTATTAAATGTGATAACATTAAATGTGGTAATATTAAACCTGATAACATTAGTGAATCTTCAGGTAAAGTGTCTGACTTAGTGTTAGTGCTCAGTTGTTAGTTTTCTTTTCTCTCCTCACTCAACCAGCATTTTGTTCTTGGAAACAAGAACCAGGCTTTATTTACCATGGTACCATTTAACAAATTGATTTTCCTTTTTGTAAGTGCTCAAAGTTAACTTGTGTCTAAAGCAATGCTTTTCAAACTTCAGTGCATGTGAATCACCTATGAATCTTAATAAGGTGCAAAGCCAACTCAGCAGGTTTGAAGAGCCTGAGATGATGCGTTTCTAACAAGATCCCAGATGAAGCCATGCGGCTGCTCATAGACCGCACTTCCTATAATAAGCATTAAATTGTGCTGGAGGAGGTCATTGAGAGGATGTGACCAGACGTTTATCCATATGCTGGACCTGGACAATTGGAGACTCCTCACTTTCTCCCCATCCTTGGAATATATAGTTTTCCATGGTTCCCACAGTAGGGGCCTTTTCAAGGACACAGTCTTGAGTGAGTAAGGTGCTCAGATTATCTGGGCTGAATATGCCACTGAACCCAATTAAAACATCTATATAAACCTGTATATTCTGGCAGGCAGGTGCAGAGATCTAGTCATCCTGACTGCCTAAGACAAGCCTCATGTATAAGTTACCTTGCTTATTAAGCTGCCACCTACCAATTGGGAGTGGTCTGCCTCTCTTTTTGGTCTCTCCTAACGCTCTGTGTAAGGAGGCCAATTTGTAAACCAGCAATTGGTGAGCTTGCCAGGATACTGAAGAAATGGGTCTTGGGAAAGAGGCATCCATCCAAGGGGTGAAATCCTGAGTGGGCCATCAACCCCTTTGTGGGGAGGGTGGCCTGTAAGTTAGGTGCTTGTGGACAGTAGTGTGAATATGGGGACACCTCCAAATGCCAGCTAGTGTGATGTACTTGTTGGAGGAACTGCAGATAGTGCAGTGGCAGAGAAGAGAAATAGGTGGCTGGTGTAGGCTGACCTCTATTGCGGGCAGTATAGCTGGCTACTAATGCCCAACTAGAGGCTGAAGCTCAAGTTAGAAAGTTGGCAGAAGAGGTGAGGTTAGAAAAGGATGAGTGGTTGTTCATACTCTTCTAGCTTTGGAGCTGGCAGACAAGGTCAGAGAGCAGGAAAATAAGTAATATTGTGCCATTTTGCACAACTAGGAAGGTGCAGGCTGCTGTGGACCAATGTCCAAGTGCTGTAACAAAGACTAATTGGAACTTCAGAGGTGGAATCCCTGGGAAAGTGAGGAAAGTGAATGGAGGATATTGTGGTGATTGACAGTGCAACAGACAAAATGCCCTGTGCCATCTGACTCCTAATACAAAGGAAATAAAAAGCAAGCAACAACTCTAGGCAGCTAGGCAGCCCCCAATTCAGGAAATGTTTTGATGGGAGAATATAATCCCAATGATCTTGCTGATAAAGCTGCCAATCTCAGAAAAGGCCGTGGAAAATATCCAGGTATAGTTAGTGAGGCTAGGAAGGAGAATGGCATTTCTCTGATGGGGCAAGAGGCAGAGAAAATGAGCAATACTTTGCCCTCCAGCCACACTTGCATGGCCTTCTGAGGGTTCAAAATACTCCCTTATAGATCAGATTATTTTAGCCTGCAGGTAGTGTTGGCCCGGTGAGGGGGATTCTCCTATGTATGACTCTGGAAGTCTATAGAGGAAGTACAACAAATCCGTAGGAAGTTGGGAATGAAACAGACCATCTACACTCCTGTCTTTGAAGACTCTGATCATGCCACCTTTACTGCAGAAATGAAAGTCAAAATACTCCAGTCTACACCCAGCATCTGAATGGGACATTGGCATTCATGTTGTGTCCACCCATGGAACAAGATATTTATGATATTGGGCAATCTATTAATGATCTGGGGGAAAAGGACAAATCCTAGGTTTGGTTATGGGGTGTTTGAAAGACTCAAGATGGAGAGGGTGCTCAAAAGGCTATTGAAATCGACTGCAAGGAGTCTGGTCAAAGTAACCAGGAAGCAAATGTAGTTTGATCTCATTGTTGCCAAGACCACACCTGAACAGATAGATTGACAACCCAACACAGTAGGTTGGCCTGCAGAAACCTTAAAACTGAAACAACAGTTAAGAAGCACTCCACCTGCCCTTACCATCCCTGATAACCCCACATGTTTCAGCAGAGACCTCAGGGATGGTCTTATATAGGACAGATGACTCCCACACCCTGGGTATGGGATCCAGACCAAAAACGCCTCCAGGTGAGGGCCAGTGGAGGTGGTCAGAGGCCAGTGTTGAGCTCACTAATTACTGGTCACCCAGAGATAAACAAAAGGTGACATATCAAGTTGACATTGGAGCCAAATATACTCTAACACATGATAACCCTTAGAAGTTTTCTGTCCCCCTCAGTGCCATGGATGCTTATAGAGGGGTAACAGTTATGGTCAGAAAGTTCCCTTTGACATTGCAAGCTGGATGTTCTCACTCATAAGAACCTAAGATTTTTTTATATCTTCAATTCCAGAGAATATATTGGGCATTGATATTGCTTAAGGTCAAACTCTGCAAAACTCTATGCTTAAATTTTGCCTCTAGGTTAGCGTAAGCAAACCCAGAGAGGGAACTAGAGTCTACTACATCATTTTCAAAGTCTAGCCAAGAAGAGACAATTATCATATGGTTTCACTCATATGTGGAACATGAGCAATAGCACAGAAGACCACTGGGGAAGGGAGGGAAAACTAAATGTGAAGAAATCAGAGAGAGAGAGACAAATCATGATAGACTCTGGACTCTGGAACCAAACTGAGGGTTACAGAAGGGGGGCTGCAGTAGGGGTTGGGGCAACCAGGTGATGGGTGTTAAGGAGGGCACATGTGTCGGTGAGCACTGGGTATTACAAACAACTAATGAATTGTTGAACACCTACATCAGAAACTGATGATGTACTATATGTTGGCTAATTGAA
Organism: Lontra canadensis; assembly: GCF_010015895.1. Classification (NCBI taxonomy): domain Eukaryota; kingdom Metazoa; phylum Chordata; class Mammalia; order Carnivora; family Mustelidae; genus Lontra; species Lontra canadensis. The sequence goes on from NW_022631034.1 coordinate 6,139,930, forward strand.
CATAATAAAAATAATAAAATAAAATGAAACACACTAGTTAAAAAGGGGAGAAAACAGGGGTCCTCTGTGATGACCAGACAGCAAGGTGACAGGGTCCTTGCAGTCTTAGGGCTAGGTCAGAGACCAGCCGTATCCACTACAGTTCAGAGGTAAAGACTCCAAGCCCCTATTTGGGCAGCACTTATCAAAGGACCAGCCTTGACTGAATGGAGAAACCTGAGTTTGGGGGGTGGGAATGAGAAAGAAAGAGACATAAAGAGTGGGATCGGGAAGGTTGCAGCTAATGCTAAATCAACTTTGTTTACAGCAGTTTTATATGATTCAAGCATAATACAATCACGTGGGAGTCACCTGGATCATTGCATAGGTATTCAATAGAACAATCATCAGGACAATTTACTGATGAGTAAAAGTTTCCTCATTTTGCATTGTTACACGACATTGTGTCAGATCAACTACTTTAGGGGAAATCTATTTTTCTATGCTTACTTCCTGCTATGTGGTTTATGTGCCTCGGCAAGCTGCGGTTATGGCAGCCCTTTAGGGCTGAACTGTGGGGGGTAGGGCTAGTCTCTGACCTGGCCCTAACACTGGAAGGACCCTGTCACCTGCCTGGTCACCACAGTCCTTGTTCCAGCATACCATGACCCCAGCCCATCTCCTCATGCCTTCCAGTACCTAACATGTATGGTATACACATGAAGTCAAGTTCATAAAGCTGTTAACCTTCCTCTCCTCAAGCCCAGGTATGATTATTTGGCCACCTTCTTTGCTCCTGCCATTGGCCTGGAGGATGTTGTAGTACACATAGAAAGCCTTATTACATTCACCCAAGAAGGCTTAAATGATAGTTAACAAAGCCTGTCTTTACCAAACATGGAAATATTTCTGGAAGAAAAGTTGTCCTCCAAAATAAGATGGCTTTGGGTATTACAGTCTTGCAAGGAGGCACCTGTATCAGTATCCAAACAGAATGTGATGTGTTTCTACTTAATCAGGCTGCTAATATATTATCTTTATTAAATGACATGAGAACAGATGAACACCAGAGTGAACTCACCCAGCCAAGGGGAATTAATAAATCAGTGGTTCAGATCACGAGATTAACAGAAAATTTGTTACTTATTTTGGTAATCATTATCTTAATACATGTTTTCTCTTGCATGTGCCTACACTGTTGCCATGGTATCTACCTCTAATTCAGCCAGATAGCCAACAGATGAGCCACCTTCTTGCTAATGAAACTCCTTGCTGACAGTTCAGGGCACATTGTGGAAAAGAAGGCATATGAGATTCTAAGAGCCCTTAACAAGGGGTAGGATGTTGGAGGTCATTTAGAAGCCATGACCTCTGGTTGACCTGCCAGCTGGATCTAGGCAGCTGGAGGCTCCTCCCCATACCTTGCCCTTGGAATGTATGTTCTGCCAGTGTTTCCACAGTGGGTGCTGTTTTTGAAGATGTAGGCTTGAGAGATGATGTTGACACTGAATATATATGTGATTTGACCCAGTTAAAGCCTGTCTACAAAACTTAAGATTGTGGCATGCAGGGGCAGAGATCTACTTTTGCAATCTCCCAAAACAACCCTCAGCTATGAGTTTCCTGCTTGTAAAACCGGCTGCCTACCCAGCTGGAGTGGTCTGCCTCTTTGGTCTCTCCTGGGCCTCCGGGTAAGAGAACCAATTTGTAAACAAACAAACTTATATAAATTTGGCCAGAAATCTGTTGTAGTTCTAATAGCCATTCTAATGACAGAATGAGTAGGAATAAAACCAAAATGGAGCAGTACTAAAAATGCAAATTTTTTTTCCCGTAATTATTTTGATGGGTTTCCAAAGCTTCAAAGGTAATTATTACTTTTGTTTTTCCAAAGACTGCAATGCCTTTTCACAACAGGGCCCACGCTTCTGTATGTGATAGTCCTTTCCTTGCCTAACTTCACCTTCAAGTACCTATTCTTCGTCATTTTTTTTTTTTTTTAATCTCTGGACCCCCTCAACACCTTTTAGCTTGGGATCTCTCTCCTGATTTTGCTCTGAGGATCTAGGAACCCCTTCTGGGAGGAACCTCTTCTGGGAACCTCTTCTAACTTGGAGTCCCTAGAAGGCTGAGTTTGGTGACAGCTTATTTGCAAAAACACCCCCAGAAACAAAGAATTAGGGAAGAAGAAGAAGGAGACAGAGAAAGGGGGAGAATGAATAAAGAAGACTGTGTTTCCAAGCTGCCCACAACTTTGTAGTAAAGCTTATCACTCAGTTGTGGGGAGTCTTCCCAGAGGCTGCATAAACTATTGTTTCTTTGAACATATCATCTCAAGAGACCAAGGAATTGTGATCGAGTCCCACACTGGGCTCCCTGCTCAGTGGGAAGCCTGCTTCTCCCTCTCCCACTCCCCCTGCTTGTGTTCCCTCTCTTGCTGTGTCTCTGTCAAATAAATAAATAAAATCTTTAAAAAATATATAAACGTATGGCAAGTATCACTTCTAATCTTTTGAAATGTGTGAAGGGTGAAATGAAATTGGGTTACTTATGTCGAAGGATTTTAAAATGGAGCTGGGAAGTCATTAAGGATTCTTACACATGTTGTCACTGGGTGGACCATGAACTTTAGAGCAGGACCAAACAGTGAATATTCCAGGAGCTCTGCAGGAACACACCTGCAACTTGTTACAGTATTGCACTTTTGCTCAGTGACGGCCTTAGCAACCAAATGTGTTTAATGAAGATTAGTTTTCTGTCACCAACACTAATCACAATTATTTGTAAACAGTGTATATAAGCAGTTCCTTTTGTCTTTAAAAGCCTTTAACTTTTGTTACCTAGTGGGACACAGTTTGGGTTGCTACCTGCATTTGTGTTTTCAAATTGCAATTCCAAGACCCCAAATGAATGCTTCTGTTTTATTTCAGTTCTGCCTCTTTTCTCAGTCGATAAATGGTAGTTAGTAAAGCAAGGTATTATTACATCCAAATTATAAGAAGAAATAATGACAGTTATTGGATGGTATAATTGGATGCTAAACATGCTGGAGAATTGTGACCTTTTGACATCCATTCCACTATGGGTGGGGGAAAGGGAAAATGTATGTCTTTCTCCTTTCCAAGGATGTGCTTAGAATGGATAGGAAAATAACTTCCATACTTCTGTGATCCAATCAGTGTGCACATGCCCTGGACCCACTGAAAGCTTTATTGTCTGCTCTGCCAGAGCTCTGACAGGCTGGAAATTGTCCTTTTATTTTCAGGAGATGGAATAATTTTTTTGAGAAAAATAATCCTTTATTGTGTGGGGTGATTTTTTTTTTTTTTTGTATAAGAATACCTTTTTTTTTAATAGTGTTAGGTTAGTTTTAGGTATGCAATAAATATAGTGATTCAGCAATTCCATACATCACCTGGAGCTCATCACATGTGCATTGGGGATTAAGGTATCCCATCACCTATTTAAACCGACTCTCCACTCCATCGCCTTTGGTAACCATCAGATAGTTCTCTATAGGTAAGAGTCTGTTTCTTGGTTTGTATCTCTGTATTTAGATAGATAGATAGATTATATGTATAATATATATATTATATACATATTCCCTTTGCTCATTTGTTTTGTTTTTTTGAGTTATACCTATGAGTAAATATACATGGCATTTGTCTTTCTCTGACCCATTTCACTCAACATAATACACTGTAGCTCCATCTACATCATTGCAAAAGGCAACATTTCATTCTTTTTTATGGCTGAGTAATATTCTATTATATGTAATAGAATATCATTTATATATATAATATATAATATAATATGTAATATGTATCTATAATTATATTTTATATATTTATATAAGATGTGTATTATATATAAATGTATTATGTGTGTATATATATATATATATATAGTTCTATTTTTAACTATTTGAGGAACCCCCATACTGTTTTCCAGAATGGCTGCATCAGTTTGCATTTCTACAAATAGTATAAGAGAGTTCCCTTTACTCCACATCCTTGTCAATTTCAATACCTGTTGTTTTCTGTGTTGCTCATTGTAGCCATTCTGACAGGTGTGAGATGATATCTCATTATAGTTTTGATTTATATTTCCCTGATGATCAGTGATGTTGAGCATCTTTCCATGGTCTGTTAGCCATCTGTATGCCTTTGGAAAAATGCACTAACCATTTCTTAACTGGATTTTTTTTTTGGGGGGGGTATTGACTTTGATAAGCTCTTCATAGATTTTAGATACTAATCCTTTTTCAGATGTGTCATTTGCAAATATCTTCTTCCATTCTATAGGTTGCCTTTTAGTTTTGTTGGTGGTGTTTCCTTCACTGTGCAGAAGATTTTTATCTTGATGAAGTCCCAATAGTTCATTTTTGTTTTTGTTTCTCTTGCTTCAGGAGATGTATCTTGTAAGAAGTTGATATAGCTGATATCAAAGAGGTTGTTGCCTGTGTTCTCCTCAAGGATTTTGATGGTTTCCTGTTTCACATTTAGGTCTTTCATTAGTTTTGAGTTTATTTTTGTGTATGGTGTAAGAAAGTAGTCCAGTTTCATTCTGTTGCATGTTTTTGTCCAGTTTTCCCACCACCATTTGTTGAAGACTCTGTCTTTTTTCCATTGGCTATTCTTTCCTGCTTTGTTGAAGATCATTTGATCATATAGTTGTGGGTCCATTTCTGGGTTCTCTGTTCTTTTCCATTGATCTTTGTGCCTGTTTTGTGCCAGTAACATACTGTCTTGATCACTATAGCTTTGTAATATAATGTGAAGCCTAGAATTGTGATGCCTCCAGCTTTGCTTTTCTTTTTCAAAATTGCTTTGGCTATTTGGGGTCTTTTGTTGTTCCATACAAATTTTAGAATTGTTCATTCTAGCTATGTGAAAAATGCTGGTGGTATTTTGATAGAGATTTCATTAAATGTGTTGACTGCTTTGGATAGTATTGACATTTTAACAATACTTGTTCTTCTAATCCATGAGCTTTTACCTCTTTGATTAGGTTTATTCCTAGACATCTTATGGTTTTCGATGCAATTTTAAGTGGGATCAATTCTTGAATTTCTATTTTTTGCTTCTTCATTATTAGTGTATAGAAATGCAACTGATTTCTGAATGATTTTGTATCCTGTGACTACTGAATTTGTGTATCATTTCTAGCATTTTTTTTTTTGGTGGAGTCTTTTAGGTTTTCTACACGAATATCATGTCATCTTCAAATAGTGAAAGTTCAGGGGAAAACATCATGGGTGTCATAGAGGGGAGGGAGCCCTGGTCCCAGAAGCAGTAACAGTGAGAGAGAGAGAGAGAAGCATATAAGGGACCACATAAGGAAAACACTTCCCCAAAGACACTGACTGGGAAAACAAGAGGGGCTAATTTTTGTGACTTTTTATAAATCAGCTCAAAGACAGGAGTTTTAGAGGTCCATGGCCTAGTCAATGTGGAGCCCTGAGGGTGCTTAAGTGCTCCTGTAGAGAAGGAAGGTAGTGGAAGGAAGGTAGCTGTAGTGGAAATAACACCAAGCCTCTTAATGAGCAAACCAGAGCACACCTAGTTAAAACTCACCACACTCTGGCCAAGGTTCAAACACTCCCCACTACAGGCAAGGAGAAACTGCAGAGGACTGACATGAGGGAAGAGCAGCCAAAACACAGCATCAGAGTGCACACAGCATACACCAGAGACACTTAAAAAAAAAAAAAAGATTTTATTTATTTGACAGAAACACAGCAAGAGAGGGGAACACAAGCAGAGGGAATGGGAGAGGGAGAAGCCAACTTTCCATGGAGCAGGGAGCTTGATGCAGAGCTTGATCCCAGGACCCTGGGATCATGACCTGAACTGAAGACAGACACTTAAAGACTGAGCCACCCAAACCCCTAGAGACACTTCTTGAAGCATTAGGCCCTGGACAGTATTTGACCTCAGGAGAAAGAAACATAACAGGCTTTTCTAACACATAGAAGATGACAGAGGCCTAGACAAAATGCCAAGACGGAGGAATTCATACCAAAAGAGAGAACAAAGGTGGCTAGAGATCTAATCGAAACATATACATAATATGCCTGATCCAGAATTTAAAACCACAATCATAAGGAAACTAGCTATACCTAAGAAAAGCATAGAAGCCACCAGGAAGTCCCGTACTGCAGAGAGGAAAGACCAAAAAACTAGTCAGCCAAAAAAAAAAAAAAAAAAAAAAGCTTTAACCAGATGCAAAACTGATGGATATAATGACTGCAAGGATGGAAGAAGCAAAGGAATGTATAAGTGTTATAGAAGACAAAATTATGGAAGATAATGAAGCTGAAAAGAAGAGGAAAAGAAAGATATTGGATCATAAATGTAGACTAAGGGAACTGAGCAACTCCATACATTGTAATAACATTTATATCATAGGAGTCTCAGAAGAAGAAGAGAGGGAAAAGGAGCAGAAGTTTTATTTGAGCAAATTATAGCTGAAAACTTCCCTAATCTGGGAAAGGAAACAGACGTTCAAATCTAGGAGGCACAGAGAACTCCCATTAAAATCAAGAAAAGCAGAACAACACCAAGGCACATCATACTTAAATTTGCAAAATATAGAATTAAAGAAAAAGTCCTAACAGCATCAAGACAGAGGATATCCCCAACTTACAAGGAAGACAAAAATATATTAGCAGCAGATCTCTCCACAGAGACTTGCAGGCTAAGGGAGTGCCATATTCAACGTGCTGAATGGGAAAAACCTGCAGCTGAGAATACTCTATCCAGCAAGGCTGTCATTCAGAATAGAAGGCAAACTAAAAACCTTCCCAGATAAACAAAAGCTAAAGGAATTCATGACCACTAAATGAACCCTGCAAAAAATATTAAAGGGGACTCTTTGAGTGGGAATGAAAGACCAAAAACGACAAAGACTAAGAAAACCCTGGAAGTAACTATTAGCAAGTAATAAAATGACACTAAATTCATATATATCAATAATTACTCCAAATGTAAATGAACTAAATGCTTCAGTCAAACAACATAGGTTATCAGAATGGATAAACAAAACAAAACAAAAACAAGACCCATTTATAAGCTGCCTATAAGAGGCTCATTTTAGATTTAAAGATACCTGCTTTGGGTAGTATGGACATTTAAACAAACAATATTTTTTCTTCTAATACAGAAGCCTGGAATTTCTTTCCATTTCTTTGTGTCATCTTCAATTTCTTTCCTTAGTATTTTGTAGTTTTCAGAATACAGACCTTTTACCTCCTTGGTTAAGTTTATTCCTTGGTATTTTATCATTTTTGTGTAATTGTAAATGGAGTTTTTTTTAATTTCATTTTTTTGCAACTTCATTTGCAACATTGCATTATAGAAATGCAATGTATTCTGTATCTTGATTTTGTATCTTGCAATCTTACTGAACTCATATTTCAGTTCTAGTAGTTTTTTAGTGATCTTTTGGGTTTTCCATATGCAGTATTGTGTCCCTCTGCAAATAGTGAAAATTTTAATTCTTCCTCACCAATTTGGATGCCTTTTATTTCTTTTTGTTGTCTGATTGCTCTGGCCAGGACTTCCAGGACTGTGACAAATAAATGCAATGAGAGAGGACATCATTGGACTCTTTTTAACCTTAGGGGAAAGGCTCAGTTTTTCACCTTTGAGTATGGTGTTAGTGGTGGGTTTTTCATACATGTCCTTTATGATGCTGATGTATGTTCCAATTTGTTGAGGGTTTTTATAATAGATGTTTGTTGTACTTTGTCAAAAGCTTTTTCTGCATCTGTTAAAATGATCATACGGTTTTTATTTTTACTCTTGTTGAAGTATCATGTTGATTGATTTGGTAATATTGAACTACCCTTGCATCTGCGGAATAAATCCTACTCGATCATGGTGAATTACTTTTTTAATATACTGTTGATTGAGTTTTCTAGTATTTTCTTGAGGATTTTTGCATCTATGTTTATCATAGATATTGGCCCGTAGTTGTCTCTCTCTCTGTCTCTCCCTTTTTAGTGTCTTTATCTGGTTTTGATATCAGGGCAATGCTGGCCTCTTAGAATGAGTTTGGAAGCTGTCATTCCTCTTCTGTCTTTTGGAATAATTTGAGAATAGGTACTAACTAAGTCTTTGTTAGAATTTACCTGTGAAGTCATTTTGTACTGTACCTTTGTTTGTTGAGAGATTTTTCATGACTGATTCCATTTCATTGTTGGTAGTAAGTCTGTTCAGTTTTTCTGTTTCTTTCTGATTCTCTTTGGGAGGTTCTATGTTTCTAAGAATTTATCCATTTCTTCTAGGTTGTCTGACTGTTGTCATTTTTTTCTTTTTCATAATAATCTCTTATAATCCTAAATATTTCTGTGGTGGTGGTGGTGATTTCTCTTCTTTCATTTTTGATTTTGTTTACTTGAGTCCTCTCTCTCTCTTTGATTTTAGTTAGACGTTTATTGCTTTTGTTGATCTCTAAAGAACCACCTTCTAGGGGTGCCTGGGTGACTCAGTGGGTTAAAGCCTCTGCCTTCAGCTCAGGTCATGATCCCAGGGTCCGGTGATTGATCCCCGCATAGGGCTCTCTGCTCTGTGGGGAGCCTGCTTCCTCCTCTCTCTATGCCTGCCTCTCTGCCTACTTGTGATCTTTGTCAAATAAATAAATAAATATTTAAAAAAAAAAACCCTCCTAGTTTCACTGATCTGTTCTGTTTTGTTTTTTGTTTTGTTTTTGTTTCTATTTTGTTTCTTTCTGCTCTAATCTTCATTCTTTCTTTCTCTCTGCTGGTGTTTTTGTTTGTTTGTTTTAGCTCCTTTAGGTATAAGTTTATGTTGTTTATTTGAAATTTTTCTTGTTTCTTGAGGTAGACCTGTGTTACTAAAAACTTCCCTTTTAGGATAGCTTTTGGTGCACCCCAAAGACTTTGGACTATTGTTTTTCAGTTTCATTTGCCTCTGTGCACAGTTTTTTAAAAAAGATTTTATTTATTTATTTGACAGACAGACATCACAAGTAGGCAGAGAGACAGGCAGAGAGAGAGGAGGAAGCAGGCTCCCTGCCAAGGAGAGAGCCTGATGTGGGGCTTGATCCCAGGACCCTGAGATCAGGACCTGAGCCGAAGGCAAAGGCTTTAACCCACTGAGCCAACCAGGCACCCCTCTGTGCACATTTTGATTTCCTCTTTCTGGATTTCTCTTTCCTTCCCCCAGATTCAGGAAATTTTCAGCTATTTATTTCTTCAAATAAATTGTCTGCCCCTTTCTCTCTTTTCCATCTGTGAACCCTGTAGAGTAAATATTAATAAACTTGATTGTGTCACTGAATTCCCAAACTCTATTTCCATCTTTTGTGATTATTTTTCTCTCTTCTGTTTACTAGGGCAATTAACTTACTCTCCATTACTATGTCCCTTAGGTCACTCATCCATTCTTTTACTTCCTCTTGTTTATTATTTATTGCATTTGATGTGTTTTTATTTTTAGTTAATGAATTCTTCATCTCTGATTGGTTCTTTTTTATGTTTTCTAACTCTTTGTTGAGAATCTCAGTGAGGTTCTCCAGCCTTTTCTCAAGTTCAGTGAATACCTTTATGAGATTACTTTAAATTCTCTATCAAGCATATCATTTCTGCTTCATTTAGCTCTCTTGCCTTGATTTTGTTCTGTTCTTTCATTTGGGACATACTCCTTTGTCTTCTCATTTTGTCTAGCTCTGTGTCTATTTCTATGTGTTAGGAAAGTAAACTACATCTCCTGCTATTGAAAGTAGTAGCCTTATGAAGAAGAGGTCATGTCATGCCTTGCAGTGTAATATCCCCTATTCACCAGAATCTGGTGCTTCAGGGGTATCTCCTATGTTTGTTGTGTGTGCCCTACTATTGTGGCTCAGCCACTTTTGCCTTTAGTCATCTGCAATGGCTCTCTTTGCCTGTTGTGGGTAGGATTTGGTCCTGGTGTTTTTATTGAACAATCTGAGGCTGCCTTTGGCTTGAATTAATTCAGACCAGACATTTGCCAGAAATGCAGTAGCACTGAACTGTGTTGTCATTGGTAGGTGAGTCCTGAAATCAGATCTAATATCTGCCCTCAGCCTATTGTTAGGGCCAGTAAGACTGGATATTTCTTCCCTGTCCCTGAGTAAGAGTCACTTTGGAAAGGTCTGCGCCCTGCTGGAGCTGCTTGCACACTGTAAGTTTGTGCAACTGCTTTGTTTGAGCACATGCTGAGGGTATATTGGAAGGTATATCCCTGAAAAACCCCAGGCGTTTTCCAAACTGCTGCTTCTGGGGCACCTGGTGGCTCAGATGGCTAAGTGTCTGCCTTCAGCTGGGGTCTTGATCCCAGGGTCCTCGGATTGAGCCCTGTGTTGGGTTCCCTGCTCAGTGGAGAGCCTGCTTCTCCATCTCCCTCTGCTGCTCCCATTGCTTGTGCTCTTTCACTCTGTCTTTCAAATGAATAAATAAAGTCTTAAAAAAAAATAAAACTGCTGCTTCTGTGCTATATATCAATGAGGCTGTTTGTTATGCTGTCTCTTAAGGGCAAGGTCTCTTATTAGAGCCAAGTCCACACATTTTTAAGTTTCTAGGTATTTTGATTGTAGAAATTTGCAAAGTTAACCCTTTCTGGTTCTCAAAGCCACATGTTATGTGATTCATCTTCCCCTTTTGGATCCCCCATGCCTGGGATGCCTGGTGTGGGTCTGTTCCTCTTCTCCTTCCATTCCTGCAGCATCCCTCCCTCCTGCTAATAGTCCTACAGATCAGTTAGCTCCCATCCTCATTGCTGAATCTCTTTGATGTGGCCTCTTTTCTACATTTACTTGTGGAGAGTTTGTTTTGACAGAGTTTGGGTCATTTTCTGGGTTATTTACACTGATGTGGATGTTATCTAGGTGTATCTGTGGGATGAAGTGAGCCCAGGATTCTCCTACTCCACCATCTTCTCCACAAACTCTGATATTTAACTCTTTAAATACATTTGTTCAACTCTGGAGGAAAAGCAAAATTATTTTAAAATTTATCATTTATTGCTTATATTCTGTGAGAAATTATTAATGAAAATTAATATTTGCTTCTATTTATTATTTTCTCATAAAACTAATATATAAATAAACAAAGAGGTTTCTTTGTTTCAACTTTGGTTTTAAAGGTGAATAAAAATGTATTTAATTCTGGAAGGAAAAATCAGATGCATAACATGATTGATTCTAAGTTGATGAAAATTGTCCATTAGACTTCCCACTTCTACTTTCTCTAGAAAGAAGTCAGTATGCTTATCTTTAATCCTATTTTGCAATAGTAAGTGGCTCATCATTGGGGGGAGCCACTGTTCCTGGTTAGCTCTTCTTGGGTATAGCCTCACTTTTAAATGGTACCACAAGGCTGCCAAAGTTCTTATATGGCATGGTTTTGACCCTCCAGAGTAATTTCAGACTATTCTGTCTTTCTCTTGCTTTACTTTGCCCATGGATAAACCTTACCCATTGTTCTTTTTCTTCATCTTCTTTTTCTCTCAACTGTCTGCCAAAAATGGCATTTTGTCAACAGAAGAACTTTGCTCTACTTTAGGTATTGAGAAAAGTATATGCTGGTTGTTTTCCTGCTTCTTTCAATTATTTTTCTTTCTCACCAGTGAGTCTTCTCTGGACTTGCATTGTCTTCCATCTCTGGTAAGGTATGGGGTTGGGGTATAGACTGATTGTTTTGGCTCTATGAAACATAGATAAAAAGAAACATCAAGAGAATCCAGACAAGCTTGTGGGAGGGAGTTCTGCATTTGGGGAGAATCTCCAGGCAAAGATAAGTGTTTTGATATATATTTATTCATGATAAAATATTCAAGATAAACAATTATATAGAAAGTGATGGTTGATTGGGATGAAGATTTGGGTATATTTTGTCCTTCATCTATAAAATAGAACAGATGTTTTAATTGTTATTTATCTTCATGCTTATATGTGTATTTTATTATTACCATATTGCTTGTATGTGTATACACAATGATAGAGCAATCAGTAGCATTCCCATCAAAAATCTATCTATAAAGTGTTTTTTAAATTTGAGAGATAGATGATATTGTTAAAAGAGGGAAATTGTGAAACATCTATCTAATTGGAATAGCAATGCGCTGAGCATTTAGATTTTGCATTATATGGAAAGAGATTTAACAGAAGAAAGGTCATGGAATGAAAGATTAATTATCAAGGTCTTCAAAGAGACTTTTAATTTAAAATATATTTAGGCTGAACTACTTTTGAATAGAAATGACTAACTTTAATACTAGAAGTTGAAAAAAATTTAGAAAATAGTAATTCAAAAATCCAGCTTAATATTTGATTCATAAGCCACTCTAACATTTTGTTCATCAGCTACTTGGTTTTCAGTGAACAGATATAAGAACTTATTAAAATTCATAACCCAAGACTCCCACTATGCATGATACCATGGTATCATGGGTGGAAACAATATGAGATAATCCAAATGAACCAGTTAATGTGAAGCAGCAAAAATCTGCTTAGAAGGTGTTTGAATTAAATGCCATTTAATTATTATAATCTTATTCTAAATAATTTTGCAGAATAAATCACTGTGAATTCAGTTATTTTTAGTCACTAAATGAAATGATCAAATAAGTTTATATTAAATGTAACAAAGACTTGCTTAGAAACTTCCACATAATCAAAATTTCAAAGTCATCATTCCCTAATAGTCCATATTTCATGTGTTTGAATGAGAAATTGTTTATATACATATATAAGCATGATACCTAGCAATATATTTGAAGACAATATGCTGTACAAAATATTTTTGTATTTCTTATTTTAAGTGGTAGTATTGTTTTGCAAAGCTTTCTTTACTTATAAATTTATATTTTGTAAGTCTAAAAAATATTTTTTATGACTGAGACAGCTTTTTTTTTAATGACCTTAGAAATGTTTTGCAAATAAATTCACTTAGCTATTGCAATGTGTTAGATACACTAAACATCAGTGTGCTTAAAGTTCAGAAAATTTTGCTCAATGGGAAAATTCAAATTTTGTAAAATTTAAGCCAACAGGGTCAGCATCCTGATTTTTTTCAACTCACTCTTGTATTTCTGATATTCATAAGATGGATTATTAACTGAGACAAATAAGCACATACTATAAATGGTATAAATTCAATGAGTGAGAATATAGCTCCAAATATGGACTTAGAAAAATAATAAAAGGATAAATTTTGGAATGCAAAATAATCTGAGGTTAGGCAAATAATGAGAAACAGAAAATGATCTACCATGTAAATATTTTATCTTACACGGCTTAAAGTATATTGCTATAAATAACGCTGGGACAAAATTTTGATTAAAAACAAATTTCTAAGTCCCGGCCACTGGCCTAATTCAAATAAAGAAGGGAATACTCATATTTTGTATAATGATTTTGAAATTTGCATTTTCTTTCCATTCTACATTTAAGATGTCTTTCTATATACATTTTGGCTTTCCTGTTGCCATTTGCATGGCCATTATTCATGCAAATGGGTCTGTGGAGGGGAAAACTTCCTAAATATATAATTACAATGGCCATACCTTAGTTGCTGTGCTTGAACTGAAAATGAATTCCCAATAAATCAGGAGTGGAAGGTGAACCACCTCCCTCCCACTCTTCCTTCATTCCTTCCTCCTTCTTTCTAGTTTCCTTCCTTCTTTCTTTTCTTCCCATCATCACCCATTTTTCTCATACATCCTTTGTGCTTCCCCTTTCCACTTCATTTTTTTCTTCTTTTTTAAAATATTTTATTTATTTGACACAGAGAGAGAGAGAGATCATAAGCAGGCAGAGCAGCAGGCAGAGACAGAGGAGAAGCAGGCTCCCTGCCAAGCAGAGAGCCCGACGCGGGGCTCGATCTGAAGACCCTGAGATCATGACCTGAGCCGAAGGCAGAGGCTTTAACCCACTGAGCCACGCAGGTGCCCCCCCCTTCCACTTCTAAGTAGCAATCTCAAATTGGTTCAATCAAATAACCAGGGACAATATCTCTGTTTTAAGATCAGCTTAATTCCCGTTTGCCATAAAATGCAATGCATTTACAGGTCTAGACATCTTTGAGGGGCTGGGCAGAGAGCATTTCTGCCTTCTACAGTGAAAACTACATTATACTTATTTTCCATATACTTCTTCTCCACAAATCCTCATGTGATACAGAATGAAATAAGGCCTTTTATAAACCAAAAAATGTGGAATTTTCATGCTTTATTTTAAAACATTTGTTGATGAATTATAAAAATGTATTAATGCAGATACTATTTCTTGGTTTATAAAATAAAATAAATTATTTATGAGATACAAATCCTCCACTGATATGTTCTGTACTTAGAAGAGCTATATATCACCACTACGAATGACAGTACACCATGTCTAATAGAACCCAGTTATTGAATCTGAAGCCACACTTTGCTGAATTAACTTGTTTCCTTTAATACCAGAGGCATTATATAATTTTTTTGGTAGAGACATGTATCTTAGTACTTAAGTCATAGTAAGCACTTAAATATATACCTAATAAATAACTTCTCTTTTTTGGAGTTTTATATTAGAAAAATATTTCTACAAAAATTATTATATTTTTTTCTTATAATTGTGAATCTCACATTATTCTTCTCTTCAGGTTTCTATCAGGATGTTTGAAGGAAAGTTACTCTATTCTATTCCCTTTTGTATTTTTAGTAGTTGCAATAAAGTCATGTGTTTCTAGGCCCTCAATATATTTAGATTGATTAGATTAAGATGATAGATTTTTCCTCATGATTTTTACTGTCTTCTCTAGAGAAGATTTTTTTGTTGCCAAACTTACTAAGAATAGGTCAAAATAGTTTAAATTAAAGATTAATTGGGAGATATGAAACATTTAAGAATACTTGTTCAAATAGAAAGTAGAGAGTACTCTGAATCAGAACTACGTTAGCATCAGGAAAGCAAAAACTGTCCTCTTACTCAGCAATGACTTTAGAAATGCAGTTTCCATATACAGGAGATAAGTAAATTCTAATTAGCTTTGTCTATCAGCCAACTGTTTCAATATATTTAAACTCATCAGATTATCTTGACAACCTCCTTGTGTTTAAATGTGTCTTCTTGAAATTGTAAATCGGTTTAATGTTTGCATTAATATGAATTCTATTTTAGCAAAATACACACACATATTAATTTGAAATATGAAAAATGCTAAGCCTTATCATAGAAATAAGGTAAGAAATATGGGAGAAGTTTAGAAAGTTTTGAATGAGTCCAAAGTTAAATAATTTTTTGGTAGGTCAAGCTCAATTGTTAGGAAGCTATTAATTGTTATTCTACAAAGAGCCAAGTATCTGCCTTCCTTTTGCATTTTTTACAGTTAATGAGCTAAATTACTATGAAGCAAAAAATGCTTATTGTCTCATCCGCTGATTTTAAATCTAAACTTAGCCCTTTCTTTGATGATGGTCCCTAAGACTGAATTATATACAAAAGCAATCAGTATATAATTTTGAAATATTTGTGACCTCTGTCTGAACTCATTTGTTAAAAATGCCCAGAACTCATGATTTTTTTTTCTATTTTTCAAAGTGAAAAATGCATTTCCTCATTGTAAAAGCAATATTAATAAAGAATAGTAATTCAAATCCTAAAAAAGAATTAACAAGAAGGTAACAAAGATAGCACTAAAAATCCTGTCATCTAAATCCTTTCAGATATTTTCCTTTATGTACATAGGAATTATTACATGATCATATTGTACATGATATTTGTAGCCTATCGGTTTATTTGTAAAATTGTGTGCCTTTCCATGGCTATAACTGTTTATGTATATTATCATATATTGTTTTATGTCAAGTGTTCCTTTGGTGGCTATTGTATCACTGCTTTACCCAGCCCTCTACTGATGAAGATTTAGATTGTTGCCATAGTTTTAATTATGAAGGTCCTGAGAGATGCACAGAAATGCCACAATTGCCCATCTATGTAGTTAACATCTACATCTAGTGCCCAGGAATAGTTAATTAATAAAAAGATATCCCCTTATAAAATTTGTGTGTGTATTGAGCTTCTAAAGTTTTGTCTATTTTATTACTCCTGCCAACATAGGGGGAAAAAAACCCATTTAGTTTTGTTTGCTAAATTTTTCTATTGTATTTTCTTTCCTCATTTATAAATTTCAGTTTTAAAATTCATCATTTAGCTCCTCCTGGTTTGTTTTGTCCTCTTTTTAGTCTTTCTCCTGCTTTCTCAAGATTAACTTCTGTTGTTCACAGTTGTCTAGGAATCTTTTGCCTATCTCTTATTTTTAACTTGTTTTTTATCACTTTATTTTAATTTTTTTTTTTTTTGGTAAACAACATATGTGTAGATTTTGTTTTACCCATTCTAACAATTATCCTTTCTAATCAAGAAATTCAGCATGTACACATTTAGTGTTATAAATGATATAATTGTTTTTATTACTTGCATTTTATTTTATGTTGGCTATTTATTTTACTTTGCTTTTGTTTTCTTTTCCTTTTATTATTTTGCTGGCTTTATTATACTTGTGTTATTTCCCTTTTTTGCCTTGCTAATTATGTTCTGCTATGCTTTTCAATATGGTGATGCTTATCTTTCTATTCCTAACAATCATAATTTAATATATCTTCTTTTCCTTATTATATTAATCAAAGCAAATGACAATTCCAGATAAAAGCTTTAGAAAACATTTACTTCCCCACCTCTGTTTTTTGCTTCCTGTATTATTCAGAATGAGCTAAGTTATGATATGTAGGGGTGGGGGAAAATCTCCAAATCTCAGTTGCTTTACACATTAAAGTTTATTTCTTATTTATGCAAAGTTTGTAGGAGCTTTAGCAGCTCTGAAGGGAAGCTCCTTAAGCTGTTTCCATCTTTCGACCTGACCATTTCAATACATGCTCCCCCTTAGTGGTTGTGGTACAGGAAGATAAAGCTGAAGCTTCAAGGAATGTGTTTATATGCCTCACTTACTCTCACATTTTATCATCCTGAATTGGTCACATGGTCCCACCCTACTACAAGGAAGGCTGAAAAATATTGTCTTCATTTGTACTGAAAGGAAATTATGTAAACCGTATTGTCTCTTGTTTACTTTTCTACCCTTTACAAATTTTTCATCTCCTGAGATAATTTAAAACTTTTACTTTCAGCCTGGTATTGTTGTCTACATATTTCATTCCTGAATAGTTTTATAACATTTTTATAAGCAAATGGACATCAGAAGGATTCCTTATTTTTTTAAGGAGGAAAAAGTATTAGATGTATTTATTGGAAATAAGGAAATATTAGGAAAAGCAGTAAGTGGGGAGGATGTCACATTGATTTTTTTTTAATCTTTCACCTATAAAAGTGGGTGGGTCAAGAACAGAGCATTCAGCCAAATGGAACAGAAAGTCCAAGTACAGGTCCCACTACCAGTGGCTTTGGTTGCAAGTTTTTCCTCATGATAATGATGTCTTGTTAAGAAAAATTGCATGCAAAAAGGTACAACAGGCTGTAAGTGTGGTAAATTGGTTTAACTAGCTCCATGTAAGGAAAATTCCTGTAAGAAATGTAGGAGAGCTTCAGACAATGAAGTTATAAGAAAGTGCTTTTGGGTTATAAACAAGAGAAATTATTTTAATCCTGAGAGCTCAAGAGTTTCTCGGTAATTGTAGAGCTATAGCATTTCATATAATATGATTCAAGTCAGTATAAATGAACAACTGCTGGTGGACTCTTTAGAGGAGATCTTGGAAATTGGAGTAGGAGACTTTGTAATTTGGCTTGCTTTATTAACCACATGGCTGCTTGCTACTTTAAATTCTTTCTTTGCTCCTTACTGTCACCAAGGTGACTGTGCCCATGCCAAGGTAATAAGATAGTTAAAAGGGAGAGTCAAAAATTGTTAAATATATGTCACATTCATTCAACACACAGGTGTGTGCGCACGCACACACACGCACACACACACACACATGCACACTCATATAGTCTGATGCACATATGTATACGGATATAGATACTTGTGTTTATTTTTATCTTTCCCATTTTTGAGATCCATGTTCTTACTCAATTTTACTGAGTTAAAAGAATGTATCAACTATGTTCTGACAGTCTCTGTGCAATTTGCATAGTGCTATCTTTCTTTCTTTTTGATTGGGGAATGATATCTTGTCTAGCTATGGAATTCTTGAAAGGCAGATCATTTTCTCTCAGTAGACTGTAGATGTTATTTGATCATCATCTTGTTTTCTGTACCAGATATGAAAAGTCTGATCATCATTCGCTGATAAGAAGTTTGTTCTTTCTGTAGGGAAACTTCTAAGATTCTCTCCTTCTATTTGTTACTCAACATTTTCAAAAGCATGAGTACATCTTTTTAACAAATTAATCTAGCTTGAATTTCAATGAGCTCTTTCTGTCTGAAGAATCAGTCTTTTTTTCTTATCATAAACACAAATAATCTTTTATTACTTGCTTATTTGTCACTTCTATACTTTTACTCATTCTGGAATGTCTACATTTGGATATGTTCTGAAGCTATTCAAGTTTTTTATCTTTGCTTTTACTAGTTCTATTTTTATTCTTTATTTTGCCACATGTTTTGGCGTTACTCTTGACATTCTAATCCAATAAATCTCAAATTGATCACCTACTTTTTTTAGTTTGTTGACTGAGTTTTAAATTAAAAAGTTATTTTAAAAGGTATTACACACATTTTATTCTTGATTTTAAAATGTAGAGATCTCTTACTGTTTTTCACTTAAAAGTCCCAGTTTTATTTACTTGTTCTAGGTATGCATCTTGTCTTTCCTTTCTTTGGTCCTTTGATGTCCTATGTTGTTATTTCTCTTTATTTGTTCATGAATTTTTGTGGCCTCACCTAGCAAGCTAGGCTGTTAGTAATTGGTAGCACAGTAATTTCTATTTTTGTGACAGGTGATGAATCGGGGATCATCATTGATCCCTCTCTAGGTGTTCACAAGTATATCATTAGAGACAGGACTTTCTAGAATCAGATGTGAGCCTGATGAGAAAACAAGCCAGAGAAGGCCTTCTCACTATTATTGACAGTACTTTGTTTTCTCCTGAGCATTTCAGTAAATTTATGTCCAGGGACATCATTTATGATTATACAAGAATCACACTGCACAAGAATGACCAATCAAAGGATGAGTAGGGGCTGAAAACTCTCTAATGATTCTCAGGCTAAACCATGTACTCAAAAGAGAGGAATGTAGTTGGCTTTTTTCTCTTTGCAGGAAAATCCTTCATGGAATAATAGTGGTCCCTGTTTAAAATTTTGTCCCTGGTCCCAAAGCTAGATAAGCCCACCTCTCTGTTTCAGGATCTTTGATCCCACCAGGATTAAAAACAAACAAACAAACAAACAGCATAGCTATTGATGTCTTTATCTTCCTCAGGTAATAATGGACCTGTTTAATTAATTGCCCTCTCAGGTTTCTGCTAGTGTGCCTATTCAGGTGATGGTCTCACTCTGGAAAGAAGGAGAAAAGGCAGCTAGGAGGAAGAACAATTCAGATACATCTATATACATTGTCATCTTGGTAGGAATTGCACATTTTATTGCTTCTAGATAGCACTTTATTAGACATAAAATCCTTTATCTGTCATGTATTTTGCAAATATATCACAATTAGTTACATTTTATTCATATGTGTTTATTTTTTCTTTTGGGAAGAGGGTTTGGTGTACATATGAGCACATTTGAATGTGTGTATGTGTTTACTGCCATATGTGAATTATAAATTTAAAATGTACCTGGGACACCTGGGTGGTGTACTCAGTTAAGCATCCAACTCTTGGTTTTGGCTCAGGTTGTGATCTCATGGGTCATGAGATTGAGCCACATGTTGAGCTCTGAGTTCAGCACAGAGTCTGCTTGGGACTTTTTCTCCCTCTCCTTCTGCCCCTCACTTGCACTCATGCGTCTCTCTCAAATAAATAAATAAATATTTTTAAAAATTAAAAAAATGTACCAATAATTTACTTTATGACTTTTGAATTTGACAGCAATTTGATTTTATTATACCAACTGGTTCTTAACAAGTGTTGATACACACATAGACTTACCTGATTGGCTTTGATGATTGCAGAGCATTTCACTATTTTATAATTTAACTGATCCCATGTTGATTTAAATTTTGTTATTTCCAACATTTTACATTTTTCAATACTATTGTAACAATACTTTTTAAATTATCTTTCCACAAATAGTGTGAACAAGTATTTATTGAATATCTACCGAGTGATATGCAGTGTTCAAGGCTCCAGGGATCAGAGAGTGAAATATTTCTTAATATGTAAATTCCTAAAAAGAAATTTCTGGACCGAATGAATATTACTTAAAATTTTCTAAAATATTACCGATATTCTTTATAAGTTAGCATTTACTTACATAGTTACTCACAGTATAACATACTGCTTATTGCATTCAGTTTTGCTTTTAGTGGTTATTATTCCTCTTTTCAAGATTGCCAATTTAAAACATGAAAAATAGCACATTATTGTTTTAATTTGATTTTTTATTTGTGTGTGATTGAGCATCTTCTCATACATTTAATTATTATAAATGTATGTTCTTAAGTAAATCACTCTTTTTAACTAGGACATTTGTCTTCTGCTTATTGATTTCTAAAAGTTCTTTATACATTAAAAATAGCAACTCTCTGTCATGTAAATTAAATATTATTTTTCTCCAAAAAATAACTCAAAACTCAGTGGCAGAAAAGAGTCAACTGTAACCTGATAAGTGACAAACGGGTTTCTGCCCCTTACAGAACCACTGCCAGAGCTAAGGAACATCACAAAGCTTCAGCTCTGTGAATGCCTCCCAGATGTATACCACCAAATGGTACTGCTATTCTTGGGTAATTTGATTTGCTAGATTAGAAAGCAGACACTTCATCACTTAGTTCAGAACCATGCTCTCTCTGGGACCCCAGGCCCTTCCACACTCTACTTTTAACTGGGAGCTGAATTCATTTCTTATCTAAGTCACTTGTAGAGTAAAACCCAAATCTCACCCTGGTTGCACAGAGCAACTAGGTACTTATAAAGGCCTTGTGTACAGCAAAATATGAGAAACAGGTTGTAATGAACTCTGTGATTGTAATTTGCTTAATTTTATTTTTAATGTCATTAGCCACTCAGGAAATTTAAATATTTAAATCAACAAGATTTTCTTACTGAAAAAAATTTTGTGCCTTTTCCAGAAAGTAATCACACATTTTAAGAGATATGTTTTCCTTCATTATTATTTTCAAAAATATTTTGAAATAGTTGAAAATTTTTTTGTATTTTGCTAGGTTTGTAAAAATGTTATGAGTATAATAAATTCTTATGTACTGTCCTGTTGCTCCATCAACTTACTAATATTTTCAATAGAATGGATTAAAAATTAAATCAGCTTTATTGAGGCATAATTCACATAATATAAAATCCACTTGTTTTTGGTATACAATGTAGTATTTTTAGTAAATCTACGGAATTATGCAAGCATCACTACAGGCCAATTATAGAATATGTGCAGTAATTCCCTGTTCCTACCCCAGCTCCAAGCAACCACTAATTTACTTTCTGCCTTTAGTTTTGCCTTTTCTGGAACTTTATATAAATGAAATGCAGTATATTGTCTATTGAGTCCAGCTTTTTCTCTTATCATGAGGTTTTTGAAGTTTATCTGTGTTTTAATACCTGTCAATATCTTTTTCCTTTTATCCATTTACCAGTTGATAGACATTGGATAGTTTCCAGTATTTGGCTATTATGAATGAACAGTGCTCTATGAACACTCATATGCAGAATTTGTATGCACAAAGGCTTTCATTTGTCTTGAGTAGATACTAGGGGTAAAATTGCTGGATATGGTAGACAGAGAAATTGGCCCCCAAAGATGTCCATGTTCAATCCATGGCAACTGTTATTATGTTACCTTTCAAAATAAAGCATATTTTATAGATGTGATTAACCACGCTAATAAGGGAGATTATCCTGGCTTTTTCAGGTGGACTCAATGTAAGCACAAGGGTCCTTATCAGAGGCATGTAGGATGCAGCATTGTTAGAGTCTGAAAGGAAATGTGGTGATGGAAGCAGAGGTCAGAGGAAGAAAGAGAGAAATTTTCAAAATGCTACACTGCTGATTTTGAAGGTGGAAGAAAGGATCATGAGCCAAAGAATGCTGGTTTTTAAGGTTGGAAAAGGCAGGAAAATGGATTCTTTGTAGAACCTCCGGAAGGAATGGAATGATGTTGACACTATGGGATACTGTTTGGGACTTAGAGCCACTAGAACTGGAGGTTAATAAATTCGTGTTGTTTTAAGCTACTAATTTAGTAATTTGTTATACCAGTAATAGGAAAACAAATACACTGGATTGTGTAGCAAATTTATGCATAACTATATAGTATAAAAAATTCCCAACTTGTTGCCGAGTGTCTGCAGCATTTATACTTACCAATAATGTATTAGGGCTCTAGTTTCATTTTGTTTCTTTTCTTTCTTTCTTTTTTCTCTTTCTTTCTCCTTTCCTTTCCTTTCTTTTGACAGAGAGAGAGAGTGCATGCACAGTGTGGAGGGAGAAGGAGAGAGAGAATCTTTTTTTTTTCTTTTTTTTTTTAATTTTATTTTTTATAAACATATATTTTTTTCCCCAGGGGTACAAGTCTGTGAATCGCCAGGTTTACACACTTCACTGCACTCACCATAGTGCATACCCTCCCCAATGTCCATAATAACCCCACCCCCCTTTCCCAACTCCCCTCCCCCCAGCAACCCTCAGTTTGTTTTGTGAGATTAAGAGTCACTTATGGTTTATCTCCCTCCCAATCCCATCTTGCTTCATTTACTCTTCTCCTATCCCCTTAACCCCCATGTTGCAGAGAGAGAGAATCTTAAGCAGGCTTCACACCCAGTGCAGAACCCGACACTGGGTTGGATCTCACAACCCTGAGATCAGACTTGAACTGAAATGAAGAGTTCAGTGCTTAACCTTTGCCACCCAGAGACCCCTCGTTTCTTTCCATTCTTACCAAACACTTTTTATTGTTTGTCTTTTTAATTATTGTCTATCTTTTTATTTCTTGTACATCTGTGGTTATTTCCCATTCCCAATGGTGCACATTATGCACATTGCATATTTAAAATTTTTCTCTAAAAACCTTCACTGAAATTTTGTTTGTATTATTGCTCTTGCCAAAGAACCTGCACTCAGTCCTATTTATGCCATTTTTGTTTTACTTTTTATTTAATCAATTTATGATTTATAATTATTAGTGCATTTCAATTTTATGTGGTTATGATTGATTATCTTCTAGATTACTTTTCTGAAGGTCCTTATTTTTATTTTGAAAACAATCTAAGTACAAATATAATGTTTTTATTTTTATAAAATAAAATTATTTGGATTTCATCGGTTTAATGTTAAACATTCTCATTGCCACACATTAAAAAGTAATCTTCAATTTTATTTTTATAAATTTTCCAAAAATTATTTAAATAATTTTTAAAAGTTTTTATTTTAATTACCTGGTGCTCAGTACAAACACACTTCTTAATCCCCATCACTTATTTAACCCATCTCTCCACCCTTCTACCCTTTGATAACCATCAGTTTGTTCTCTATAGGTTAGAGTCTGGTTCTTGGTTGGTCTCTCTTTTTCCCCTATGCTTGTTTGTTTTGTTTCTTAAATTCCACATTTGAGTGAGAATATATGGTATTTGTCTTTCTCTGACTGACTTAATTCACTTAACATTGTACTCTAGCTCCATCCATATCACTGCAAATGGCAGAATTTCATTCTTTTTTATGGATGAATAATATTCCATTGTCTGTACACTTCTTCTTTATTCATTCGTCAATTGATGGACAGTTGGGCTGCTTCTATATTTTGTCTATTGTAAATAATGCTGTTATAAACATCATGGTGCATGTATCCCTTTGAATTAGTGGGCTTTTTTTTTTAAGAATATTTTTTAAAGATTTTATTTATTTATTCGACAGAGAGAAACAGTGAGAGAGGGAACACAAGCAGGGGAACTGGGAGAGGGAGAAGCAGGCTTCTGGCTGAGCAGGGAACCGGATGCGGGGCTTGATCCCAGCACCCTGGGATCATGACCTGAGCTGAAGGCAGACACTGAACGACAGAGCCAACCAGGTGTCCCTGAATTAGTGTTTTTACATTCTTTGGGTAAATACCTAGCTGTGTAACAGCTATATCATAGGTTAGTTGTGTTTTTAATTTTTCGAGGAACCTCCATACTGTTTTCCAGAGTGGCTGCACCAGTTTGCATTCCAACAGTGCAAAAGAGTTCCTTTTTCCCCCCATCCTCACCAACACCTCTTTGTTTCTTGTGCTTTTGATTTTAGCCATTCTGACAGGTGTGAGATGATATCTCATTGTGCTTTTGATTTGTATTTCCTTGATGATAAGTGATGATGAGCATCTTTTCATGTGTATGTTTCATCTGTATTTCTTCTTTGGAGAAATGCCTGTTCATGTCCTCTGCCAATTTTAAATTGGATTATTTGGGGGGTTTTTTGGTGTTGAGTTTTACAAGTTCTTTACAGATTTTGGGAACTAACATTTTAGAGATATGTCATTTGCAAATTCCAAAGGTTGCCTTTTAGTTTTATTGATCTTTTATTTTTTTTTCACTGTTCAGAAGTTTTTTTTTTTAATATTTTATTTATTTATTTGACAGAGAGAGATCACAAGTAGGCAGAGAGGCAGTCAGAGAGAGAAGAGGAAGCAGACTCCCTGCTGAGCAGAGAACCCGATGCGGGGCTCGATCCCAGGACCCTGAGATCATGACCTGAGCCGAAAGCAGAGGCTTAACCCACTGAGCCACTCAGGCGTCCCGAGAAGTTTTTTATTTTGATGTAGTCCCAATAGTTTATTTTTGCTTTTGTTTCCCTTGTCTCAGGAAATATATCTAGTAAGAAGTTGATATTGCGATGTCAGAGACATTGCTGCCTCTGTTCTCCTCCAGGATTTTGATGATTTCCTGTCTCATATTTAGGTTTTTCATCCATTTTAATTTATATTTGTGCATGCTGTAAGAAAGTCATTGAGCTTCATTATTTGGCATGTTGCTGTCCAGTTTTTCCAGCCCCATTTGTTGAAGAGACTTTTCTCACTGGATATTCTTTCCCGCTTTGTTGAAGATTAGTTGACCATACAGTTGTGGGTTCATTTCTGGGCTTTCTATTTGGTTCTATTTATCTATATGTCTGTTTTTGTGCCAATACTATACTGTTTTGATCACTGCAGCTTTGTAATATAAAAGTCCAGAGCTGTGATGTCCCCGGCTTTGCTTTTCTTTTTCAAGATTGTTTTGGCTATTCAGCATCTTTTGTGGTTCCATACAAATTTTAGGATTGTTTGTTCTAGCTCTGTGAAAAATGCTGGTGGTATTTTGATAGAGATTGCATTAAATATGTTGACTGCACTGGGTAGTATAGACATTTTAACCATTTTTATTCTTCCAATCCATAATCATGGAATGTATTTCCATTTATTTGTGTCATTTTCACTTTCTTTCATCAGTGATTCATAGTTTTCAGAGTACATGTCTTTTACTTCTTTAAACAGGTTTATTCCCAGGTATCTTATTATTTTTGGTGTGATTGTAAATAAGATTGTTTTCTTTTTTTTTATTTTATTTTTTTTCAGTGTTCCAAAATTCATTGTTTATGCACCACACCCAGTGCTCCATGCAGGACTGTTTTCTTAATTTCTCTTTCTGAACTTCATTATTGATATACAGAATTGTGACAGATTTCTGTGGATTGATTTTGTATCCTGCAACTTTACTGAATTTGTTTATCAGTTCTAGCAGGCTTTTTGGTTGAATCTTTCTGGTTTCCTATATAGAGCATCATGTCATCTGCAAATAGTGAAAGTTTTACTTCTCCCTTGCTGGTTTGGATACCTTTTCTTTTTGTTGTCTTATTGCTATGGCTAGGACTTCCAGTACATTGTTGAATAAAAGTGGTGAGAGAGGACATCCTTGTCTTGTTCCTGACCTTAGGGGAAAGGGTCTCAGTTTTTCACCTTTGAATATGATGTTAGCTGTGGGGTTTTCATAAATGGTCTTCATTATGTTGTGGTGTATTCCCTCTAAATATACTATGTTGAGGTTTTCTATCATGGGTACATGTTGTACTTTGTCACATGCTTTTTCTGCATCTATTGATGATCACATGGTTCTTATCCTTTCTCTTATGGATGTGATGCATCATGTTGATTGATTTGCAAATACTGAACAAACCCCCCCCGGCCTTGCAATCCAGGAATAGATCCTATTTGATCATGGTGAATGATTTTTTTTAATGTACTGTTGATTCAGTTTGCTAGTGTTTTGTTGAGGAGAATTTTTGCATCTATATTCATCAAGGATATTCCCCTGTAATTGAGTGTGTGTGTGTGTGTGTGTGTGTGTGTGTGTGTGTGTGTGTGGTGTCTTTATCTGGTATTGGTATCGGGGTAATCCTGACCTTGTAAAATGAATTTGGAAGTTCTTCTTCCTTGTTCTTGGAAGAGTTTGAGAAGAATAGGTATGAACTCTTCTTCAAATGTTTGGTAGAATTCACTTGTGAAGCCAGCTGGTCCTGGACTATTTTTTGTTGGGAGTTTTTTTTATTACTGACTCCATTTCTTTGCTGGTTATTGGTCCCTTCAAATTTTCTATTTCTTCCTATTTCAGTTTTGGTAGGTTACATATTTGCAAGAATTTATCCATTTCTTCCATGTTGTCCAATTTGTTGGCATATAGTTTTTCATAATATTCTCTTATAATTGTTTTATTTCTGGTTTTGTTGTTATTTCTCCTCTCTCATTTGTGATTTTATTTATTTGGGTCCTTTCTCTTTTTTTCTTGATGAGTCTGGTTAGAGGTTTATCAATTTTATTGATTTTTTTTTTCTTCAAAAAACCCACCCCTGGTTTCATTGCTCTCTTCTATTACTTTGAGGGTTTTTTTGTTTGTTTTGGTTTCTATGTCATTTATTTCTACTCTATTATTTCCTTCCTTTCTTTGGTTTTAGGTTTTGTTTGTTCTTTTTCTAGCTCCTTGAGGTGCAAGGTTAAGTTGTTTATCTGAGATTTTACTTGCTTCATTAGATAGGCCTATATTGCTGTAAACTTCCCTCTTGGAACCACTGTTGCTGCATCTCAGAGGTTTTGAATCATTGTGTTTTCATTTTCAGTTGTTTCCATGTGCTTTTTTTTAATCTCCTCTCTTATTTCCTGCTTGCCCCATTCAATGTTTATGGCATGTTATTGAACCTTCATATGTATATATATATATGGACTTTCCAGAGTTTTTCTTGTGGTTGACTTCTAGTTTCATAGTGTTGTGGTCAGAAAAGATTCATGGTATGACTTGAATCTTTAATTTGTTGAGGTTTGTTTTGTGACCAGCTATGTGATAATTTCTGGCAAATGTTTTATGTATCCTTGATAAAATGTGTATTCTGATGTATTACGATGGTATGTTCTGAATATACCTTTTAAATCCATCTGGACCTGTGAGTCATTCAGAGCTATTGTTTCCTTGTTGATTTTCTATTTGGGTGATCTGTCCATGATATAAGTGAGGTGTTAAATTCTCCTTCTATTATTGTATTACTGTGGATTAGTTCTTTTATGTTTGTTATTAACTGTTTTATGTATATGGTGTCTCCCATGTTGGGTGCATACATATTTACAATGATTATATCTTTTTATTGGATTGTCCCCTTTATTTTTATATAGTGCCCTTCTTTGTGTCTTGGAACAGTCCTTGTTTCAAAGTCCATTTTGTCAAATATAAGTAATGCTACTCCTGTTTTCTCTTGATATGCATTTGCCTGATAAATGTTTCTCCATTCCTCAATTTCAGTCTGCAAATCTCTTTAGGACTAAAATGAATATCTTATAGGCAACATATTGATGGGTCTTGTTCTTTTTTAATATTTTATTTATTTATTTGAGAGAGCAGAGAGAGGGATTAAGAGCATGAGTGAGGAGAGGGGCAGAAGGAGAGGGAGAAGCAATATCAATATCTTTTGCCATTTTAATTATAATATATCTTGGTGTGGATCTGTTATTTTGTTGTTGTTGTTGTTGGTTCTCTCTGTCTCCGGAATCTGGGTATTTGTTTCCTTTTCCACATTAGGGAAGTTTTTAGCTATTATTTCTTCAAATAAATTCTCTGCCACCCCTTTTTGATCTCTTCTTCTGTGACTTCTATAATATAAATATTATATAATATTATTATATAATATATATTATAAATATCTATAATATAAATATTATTGTGTTTGATGGCCTTACTGATTTCCCCAAGTCTAGTTTTTCATCATTGTTTTTTTCTCTCTTTTCTTCAGGTTGATTACATCACTCTGTATTCAAGGTCATTAATTAATTCCTCTGCATCTTCTAGCCTTCTGTTCATTCCATCAAACATGTTTCTCATTTTGTTTACTGAGTCCTTTATCTCTGTTGTTATTCCTTATCTCTGTATTTATGGTCTCATTGATGTGTTCCACTCTTTTCTCAAGTCCAGTAGTATCCTTATAATCATTGCTTTAATTTCTCCATCAGACATATACTTATATCTGTTTCATTTAGATTTCTGGCCACAGCATTCTCCTGTTCTTTCATTTTGGACAAATTCCTCTGTCTTCTCATTTTGCCTAGGTCTCTGTACCTGGTGTGTGTGTGTGTGTGTGTGTGTGTGTGTGTGTGTTAAGAAAGTCAGCTATATCACCTGTTCTTGAGGGAAATGGTTTTATAAAGAAGAGGTCCCATGGTGACCTGAAGTGTAGTATCCCCTATTCTGTAGGGCCTCAAGCTTCTGGTAGTATCTCCAATATGTACCGTATGCTTTCTGCTGTTGTGACATGTCTGCTTTATCCTTTAGGCCAGTTGACTACAGAGGTTCTCTTTTCCTGTTGTGGGCAATATTTGATCCCTGGCTTGAATATGGTATATTTTAATTAAGTATGCTCTAATGTACTTGTGAAATGAGACCTGTTGCTGCCACCACTGGAACCAAGACCTCACAAAATTCTCAGGTCAGGGAATGCCTGGGTGGCTCAGTTGGTTAAGCATCTGCCTTTGGCTCAGGTTGTGATCTTAGGGTTATGGGATCAAGTCTTGCATTGGGCTCCTTGCTCAGCGGGGAGCCTGCTTCTACCTCTGCCTGCTCTACCTGCTGCTCCCCCTGCTTGTACTCTCTCTCTCTCTCTAACAATTAAATGAATAAAATCTTGAAAAAAAAAAAAAATCCCAGGTCAGAGACATGGTGTTGGCAGGTGTTTGGGCTGGGCTTCTGGGAAGGGGCACGTTGGGACTGAGGCAAACTGGACTGGGTAGGACAGTTCTTCCAGGGTGTAGGATATAGGGCTTTGTGTAAGTAAGTTAGCATGGAGTGTTGGCACTGTGCTGGTTCCCACCAGTAGCTCTGTGTTTACGCTGAGGGGCAGACATGGGAAACAGTGCCTGTCCATTCATTTATTCTCAGAGGAGTGTCTCTGGGACAGGTCTGAGATGAGCAATTAACCTCCCCACTGTGTGCTCCAGATGCTCTTTAGATCAGATCACTGTTTCCATGCTGTATGTACATAAGCCTTTGGTCTTACCTTTTCTCTGAGAATAGCACCATTGTCCTAAAATGTCTCCTAGAGCCAAGCATGCTGATCTTTAAAACTCTGGGCTCGAAGCCCCTCTGTTTGCAAGAACTCACCAAGTTCAAGCCCTCTTGCTTTCCAAGCCAACTGCTATGTGGATTCCTTTCCCCTGTGCACTCCTCTTTGTACCAGTTTGTCTTTCACCCTTCTCCATTACCATGGCTCCCTCTCCACTGCAGCAGCGATGACCCATTTCTCTCCCAAGCCATGTCTCCACACTTTACCTTCTTTGATGTGGCCTCTTCTCTGCCTTTAGTTGTGGAGTTTGTTCTGCCAGTCTTCAGATCAATTTTTGGGATATTTAGGATGATTTGATAGTTATCTAGTTGTATTTGTGGGATGAGGCAAGCGTAAAGCCCTACTACTCTGTTGCCATCTTCCACTCCAATTTACCCTTCAAGTATAAATAATTTTTAAAATGGTTACTTATGGTCAGATTGTTTTTCTCTATTTTTCTGTTGTAAGTTTCTACATATCATCCAGTATGGTCAAAGAATAGGGCACAAACTTAGTGCTGTTGTAAATTACCCAGATTTTCAGCACTTGATCAATTCTAGATAGTGTTCAATGGAAAATGAATTGTTGTCCAAATCTTTTATAATGTCACTTATTTTAGCTAGTCTCTGAATCTGTCAAATTCATAGGGAGGCATATTAAATTGATTATTATAAACATCTTGCATATTGAGTAACTTTTCACTATCAATATTTCTTTGTCTATGAATTCATGTTTGTAGTGAGTTTTAACATTTTTTTAATTAAGAACATTCAATATAAGACTACAATTTTATCCAAGTCATGTGTGTGAGATTTACTTGTATTCTTTCTAGCTACCATATGAACTGTCCTAAGGCTATTTGGTGCTGGTTGTATTGTATTTAGTAAATCTTTAGGGACTATTTTCTAGTTTCAGTAAAGATAAAGTATTATTTTGTTTAGGCTCTTTTATTTTGCATTTTTTGAAGACTTTCATAGGGGAAGTGTAGAACTATGGATATTTTGGAACAATCACTTCTGAAATTTTAGTTGGGTTCTTACTGACATTCTCCATTGTCCTTGTTACATGGTATGAAGTCAATATATATTTAGTTTGAATAATTTGACTAACATATTGTTTTCTAAAATGTCTTCACATATTTTAGAGGTATAAAATTTTTGTTTTTGAAATAGTTTGGAAAATTACTAAAACAAGACAATATATCAAATGAAAACAATAACTACTACTATTCATTGTATGTCTAATATATGTTAGGTACTGAAATATACATTTGGCTGAATAATTCTCATTTAAATCTTACAATGTCCTTTTAAGTTATTTCTATTATATTCATTTGTAATTCTATCAACACAAAAACTTAAAATCAGAGGCCCTAAATATCTTACCTGATTTCTACAACATTCTATTAGTGAATTCAAATTCATATTTTCCTTGATTCCAGAACCTAGTCATTATGTAATATAGCTGGTTAAAGAGAATTAGTGTTTTTAGTCATGCAGGTACCATTGTGTATATTTTGACAATAAATTCAGAAGAGTTTTAAACCAGAGAGTTATGAGATATCATGATTTAGAGAATCAATAGCAGCTGAGTACATTCCTACCTATCATTACTCATTCATTTATACATTCAACATAAACATCTCTGGTGGCTCTTGCTCGGAAAAGCAATAGTCTGAATGCTGAAATAATGGAAAAAGGAATTACACTCACGGATTTGCTTATGGTCTGTTAGGGGAACTACTATATAGCCTGATACAACTATGTAACTATAACATAGTGTATGGAAGAGAGGGACATGATTTCTTTGATTAGTCAATACCCTTTCTAAAAAGCAGTTTAAGTTCTACTGAAATTTTGCTACATAAGTTTTCCCAAGATTGACTGATAAACTCTATCAATTTTGTAGTTTCCCATCATAATTTGTATTCTTACTCCCATTTTGTGTATGCTTTATCTAACTACTTCAAAATGTCTTCTATCTCCTCATTTCTCAGTACATACAAGCATTAAAATCTGGAAAAAATTTTATTTGCTTTTAAAAATATATTATCTCTAATATGTATTTTTTGATAATTAAATTCTGCTTTTTAAATAATGGGTTACTATTGGGCCTTATAGTTTCCTATATTCAGGCAAATATACATTTTTTTTTCAGTTCACTGATCTTAATCTTTTTGCAAAAGCTGGAGGGTTCATACTGCTGAGGTATGCCATCTGTGCAAGGAGAAAATGATCTCGTGGGCAAATCATAACAACCATTAAAGATGAAGATGCTATTCCATTTCATTTTGTAGCTTGTGATGGCACCTTCTATGTTTATGTCACTATATTCTTCTTTAGATGGCAATATTAACTGTGCCAGCCTCATTTTACTTCAAAGTAATTTCAGAAAGTCTCTTCTGCTAACTTTAAGTAACAAAAGTAACTGATTAGGTCAAGTTAGAAGACGTACATATTAAACACAAATTACTATGTCTCCACATTTTCTATCCCCCAAATATGAATATCAAATGCTAAAAATCTTATGTTTTTTTTCCGTAAGAATAAGGTTGTCTAAGTTATTAATACAGATATTATAAAGGCAAAAACAGAGATATTATATTTAATTTTACTTAAATTTGACAAAAAGAAACCAAAGAGACAATGATAGTATTGCTAAACTTCAGGAAAATATTTCCTTAAAAATCTTATATTTTTTATAGTCAAATTTAGCACCAAGAAAAAGGCACATGATAAAACATCATATGAGAGATGAATGCCAATTACCACTCAAAGGACCAAACACAAATTTTCAGAAAGAATATAATATACAATCAGGAAACTAGAAGAAAATCGTGTTTTCATTGTAAAGAAACAATTTAAATCTTGCTACATTTACACATGTTGATGGAAATACATGTAGCTGAATGACTGTCAGTACAGATGGATCTGTCTATAAATGGATAAATTTTGGAAAGATTTTAATGATCCACTCTACATTCCTTTTAATGAGCTACATCAACGTGTTTACCTCAACAATGTAATGAATTCAGAGAATCTTGAACTTGAATCCTTATTTTTTTGTCTCTTGTGCTTATGTGTAAAATTACATAATTTATTTATCTGTGGAAAAGGATATATTTTACAATGAATTTTTTGTATGAGTATAGTGAAAGAAGTAAAAACATGGTAAATACCATGCAAGTAAGTTACTGATTATATTCATAGTCCACTCATGACACTTCAGGTTATTGAATATCAAGACCACTGCAGCTGAAAGGATCACAGAAGCTATTTGCCTTGGGCTTTAAAGTTCTATCATAGAGAGATAAATAAGCAAAAAGACTAGTAAAATCATTGAGTTCTTAGCTGAGATCTCTGGAAAAGGGATGATGACAATGGTAGTAACATATTCTTTCCACCTTAATCCAGCTTCCTCTAATAATAGTAGAAAATGTAATAGTTATTAATCCAAAGACTTTTAGATCAGACATCAAACCTCAAGTTATAACCAGCATCTGATCAGCCTTAAATATGCAGTGCTGATTTATTTACTTATTTACACTTTCCTCTGGTGCAGGGGCCAACATCTTTTTTTTCTATTTATATCCATCATGTGTGACTTCATTTCCCAAACCATCAGTATTATCAGAGGCTTCATATAGCATACTTTCTGCAAGTCAACAAACCATGAACTGGGCAGATCTATCAGTTAAAATATTATGCAATGACTCATATTGATGATCTAGTTTGATTTGCCAAGCATCCTCATTGATCTCATCTGACTCTGGATCAGTTTGTTGCCAAAAGCATGTGTGTGTTTCAGTTACACTACAAGTTAAAAAAACTCATTTTTTTTTCAAAGAAATATGTTGTTCAACAAACCATCCTAGTTGACTTCAAGGGACTCTTCCTGAAAAATTGTTATAGATTTTGGAAATTTTTATATTTGAAATATAGGCAGTTTCCAGTTGCTGTTTATGCTGAAAACTTGGAGAAGTAGTACTGTAATAAAGAGTGTTATTAACATGCTTAATTATAATAGGGAGTAGAAGTAAAACAGACATGCAATGACATCCAACTATTTTATATAGCTGTCAGCATAAAAAGGATATATTCAAGTATCAGGATTGCTTCTTTGTGAAAATGTTAACATCATAATTATTAACTATTCTTTAGCCTCATAAGTTGAGGCTTTTATTAAATTTTGGAACTGATTTTATAATGATAAAGCTAAGTTCTCTACAGACTCCTTGTTTCGCGAGGATTCAGCTTTTATGCCCATATTACATTGATATTCACCTTTAAACTTTTTTGTTAATTCTATACAGGTGTGCTTTTTTGTTGATGACCATAAACATATTCTGTTTCTTCCCTGAAATTTGAAGTAAAAACCCAAATATTTAGTTTACCTCTATCACTTTCTGCTTTGTATTGCCTTTTAGAATTCCACATCTGCATATCTTATCCCTTTATACCATCTGTTTATGACGAATAGGAATCATGCCACTGGAGAATATAGTAGTTTCCTCCAAATCCTGTAACAAACTACCACAAAGTGGGTGGCTTAAAAATGCAAGTTTATTCACTTACAGTTCTGGAGGCCAAAAGTCTCACTGGGCTGCAATCACGCTGTCAGTGAAGCTGTGTTCATTCTGGAGATTCTAGGGGATGACCCATTTCTTTGCCTTTCCAGCTTCTAGATGCTGGCCCACATTACTTTGTTCATGGCCTCCTTTCAGCAACTGCATCACTCTAACCTCTGCTTTCATTGTCATATCACCTTGTCTCAACCTGATTTTCCTGCTTCCCTCTTGTAAGTGCTCTTGTGATTATATTGGGCTCACCCAGATTGTCCAGGGAAACCTCCTCATCTCAAAATCCTTAAATGAATCATATCTGCAAAGTCCCTGTTGTCATGTAATGTAATATATTCACAGATGCCAGTATTTAGGATGTGTTTGTGTTTGAAGGGCCATCATTTTGCGTAACATAGGAAGGTAGGGACATAGAAAATGTTACACATTTTTTTTAAAAGAATCAAATCAAAGGTCTTCAAATTCAGGCATATATTTATAATTCCTATATTATAAAGTGGGTTTGCA
This sequence comes from Lontra canadensis, assembly GCF_010015895.1. Lineage (NCBI taxonomy): Eukaryota > Metazoa > Chordata > Mammalia > Carnivora > Mustelidae > Lontra > Lontra canadensis. The sequence continues at coordinate 6,174,674 of NW_022631034.1, forward strand.
AAGGAAGGTTTGAATTTCTGGTGTGTCCTCGCACACTTTATTGTTTGTTTACATTTTTATTTTTATGTATTTATTGGTTTAAATTTTGTTGATCTTCTCTAGAATCTGACATTTTGTGGGAAGAAACAACTTCTGTTTTGACAGACTCACAACTTTTTAAGAGTAGAACAAAAAATTCTCCATAAACATTTTAAAGCTTAACATTACTTTATTTAAACAATTAGCTTTTGTAAACTGGGGCAAGAAATGGGAATTTTATGTAGTCTACATATATATATTTTAATATTTCTTACCTTTATTATTTTTAAATTGAATTATTGTTGATATATATCACATATCACACATGTACACACATACACATATATATATACACATATATTAATTTAAAGCATAAAACATAATGGTTCAACATTTATATACATTACAAAATGCTCACCAAGATAAGTGTAGTTACCATCTGACACCTTACAGAGTTATCACAATAATATTCCTTAGGCTGTACTTGACATCCCCATGAGTTACTTATTTTATAACTGGAATTTTGTACATCTGAATTCCCTTTACCTATTACACCCATCCTCTAAGCCTTGTGGCAAATACTAGTTTGTTCTCTGTATTTATGTGTTCTTTATGTTTTGTTTTGTTTGTTCATTTGTTTTTCAGATTCCACATGTAAGTGAAATCATACAGTACCTTTCTTTCATTGTCTGACATTTTACTTTGCATAATACTCTCTAGGTCTATACAGGTTGTTACCACATCTTCACGAGCACAGCATTTCTTGTCTTTTTGATAATAGCTATCTGATACAGTGAGATCTCTCATTGTTTTGATTTGCATTTCCTGATGATTAAGGATTTTCAGCATTTTTCATGTATGTCTTGGCCAACTGCATGTCTTTGGAAAAGTGTCTTTTTACATCCTTTGCACATTTTTAATTGGATTGCTTGATTTTGGTGTTGAGTTGTATGAATTCTTTATATATTTTAGATACAAACTACTTATCAAAATATGATTTGCGAATATCTTTTCCCATTTAGTAGGTCACCTGTTCATTTCATTGCTGTTTTTTTTTTGCTATGCAAAAAGTTTTTAGTTTGGTGTAGTCTCAATTGTTTATATTTGCTTCTGTTGCCTTTGCTATTAAAAAAACAAATATATTGCTATGACCATTGTCTAATAGCTTACTGCCTGTGTTTTCTTTTTGGAGTTTATGGTTTCAGGTATTACACTTCAGTCTTCCATCCATTTTGAGTTGATTTTTGTATATAAGAGAGTAGTCTAGTTTCATTCCTCTGCATAGAGCTATTCAGTTTTCTCAGCACCATTTATTGCCAAGCCAAATTTTTCTCTACTGTATATTCTTGCCTCCTTTGTCATAGATTAATTGACCATATAAGTGCGGGTTTATTTTTGGCTTTCTATTCTGTACCACTTGTCTATGTGTCTATTTCTGTGCCAGTACCCTACTGTTTTGATTACTGTATCTTTGTAGTATAGTTTGAAATGTGGGAATGTGACACCTCCAGCTTTGCTCCTCTTTCTCAATACTGTTTTGGCCCATCGTGGTCTTTTGTGGTTCCCAACACATTTTAGGGTTTTGTTTTGTTTTGTTTTGTTCTATTTCTATGAAAAATGTTATTGACATTTTGGTAGGGATTGCATTGAATCTGTAGATTACTTTAGGTAGCATGGACATTTTAGCAATGTTAAATCTTCTAACTCATTCACTTGTGTGGTCTTGAATTTCTTTATTTTTCTTTTTTTTTTTTTTTTAAGATTTTATTTATTTGACAGACAGAGATCACAAGTAGGCAGAGAGACAGGCAGAGAGAGGAGGAAGCAGGCTCCTGACTGAGCAGAGAGCCCGATGCGATGCAGGGCTCTATCCCAGGACTCTGAGATCATGACCTGAGCTGAAGGCCAAGGCTTTAACCCACTGAGCCACCCAGGTGCCCCAGTCTCGAATTTCTTTCATCAATGTCTTGTAGTTTTATTATAACTAAATCGCGTTGTTTTCTTGATTTCTCAGTTACTAGTGAACAGAAATGCAATGGATTCTGTATATTAATTTAATGTCCTGAAATTTTACTGAATTTATTTATTGGTTCTAATATATATATATATATATATTTTTTTTTTTTTGTGGATTTAGGGTTTTCTATATACAGTACCTTGTCTTCTACAAATAATGGCAATTTTACTTTTTTATTACTAATTTGAATACCTTTTATTTTTTGTCAGTCTGATTTCTGTTGCTAGAATTTCCTGTACTCTCTTGAATAAAAGTGGAGAGAATGGGCTTTCTTTTCTTCTTGATGATGTTAGAGGAAAAACTTTCAGCTTTTTACTATTGAGTATGATATTATGTCTGGGCTTGTCATACATGGTCTTTATCATGTTGAGGTATCTAATGAGATAATTACATGATTTTAATCTATTATTATGTTAATGTGGCACATCACATCAATTGATTTATGGATATTGAACCATCCATCCTTGCATTCCTGGGGTGTGATTGGGGCAAATGATTCCTTTACGGTATTTTTTAATTTGATTGGCTAGTATTTTGTTGAGGACCTTTTCATCTATGGCATGTAATTTTAATTTGTTATAGTGTCTTTGTCTGGTTTTGGTATTAGTATAATGTTGACCTCATAAAATGAATTTGGAAGCATTCTTTCTCTTCAATTTTTTGGAATAGTTTGAGGAGGATAGATATTTACTCTTCTTTAAATATATATATATATATATATATATATATATATATATATATATATAAACTCACTCTTGGATTCATTGATCTTTTCTATCTCTTTGTCTCTATTTTGTGCAATTCCATTCTGATCTTTATTATTTCCATCCTTTTACTAAATTTGGGATTTGTTTTTCTTTTTCTAGTCCTTTATGTGTAAGGCTAGAATATTTATTTGAGATTTTTGTTTCTTGAGGTGGGCCTGTATCCCTATAAAGTCCCTCTTATATAATAACATATTGTTTTTCCTGCATCCCAAAGATTTTGGAATGTTGTGTTTCCATTTTCATTTTTCTTAAGGTATTTTTTAATTTCCTCTTTGATTTCTTTGTTGACTCATTGTTTGGTTAGTAGCATGCTGTTTAGCTTCCACATGATTTTTCTCCTAGTTCTTCTCTTTTAAATGATTTCTAGTTTCATATAATTTTGTTTGGAAAAGATGCTTGATATAATCTTCCTAAATTTATTGTTTTTTTTTTTTTTTCCCTGTAGCCTAACATGCAGTCTATCTTGGAGAATGTTATGTGTACACTTGAAAAGAATGTGCATTCTGCTGTTTTAAGATGGAACATTCTGTAAATATCTGTTAAGTCCATCTGGTCTAAATGTGTTCTTCAAATACACTGTTTTTTTAATTGATTTTCTCTCTGGATGATCTATCTATTGATGTACATGGGGTGATAGTTACCTACTATTGCATTGTTGTCAGTTTTTCTTTTTATGACTATTAGTCTTTCCTTTATATATTTATGTACTCTTATATTGAGTACATAGATATTTAAATTGTTAAATGCTTATGTTGGATTGGTCAGTTTATCATTAAATAATGCACCTTTGCTCTTGTTACAGTTTTTGTTTTAAAGTTTGTTTTGGGGCAGCTGGGTGGCTCAGTTGGTTAAGCCACTGCCTTCAGCTCAGGTCATGATCCTGGAGTCCCAGAATCTGGTTCTGCATTGGACTCCTTGCTCAGCAGGGAGACTGCTTCTCCCTCTGACCCTCCCCCCTCTCATGCTTTCTCACTTTCTCTCTCTCTCAAATAAATACATAAAATCTTTTAGAAAAACAATTTAAAAAATTTAAACAGTCTATTTTATCCTATATTGCTACCCCAATGTTTAAAAATTTCTATTTGCTTGGAATATCTTTTCCATTCTTTGATTTTCAGTCTGTATATGTCCTTAGGTCTGAAGTGAGTCTTTGGTAAATAGCATAGAGATGGGTCTTGTTTCTTGTCCCATTTATTCACCCCTATGTGTTTTGATAAGAACATCTAGTTCATTTACATTTAAAGTAATTATTGTTAGATATGTCCTTATCGCCATTTTGTTTCTAGTTTTATGTTTTTGTTCCTTTTTTGTTCCTTTTCTTGCTCTCTTTTCTTATGATTTGATGACTTTCTTCTGTGTTATGCTTGCATTCTTTTTCCTTTATTTTTCATGTATCTGTTATAGTTTTTGGTTTGTGGTTGCCATGAGGTTCACATATAATACCTTATGTATATTGCAGTCTATTTTTGGTTGATGATTACACAAGTTCAAACGCATTCTAAAAACATCACATTTTATCCCTCTTCCCATGCCTTATGAATTTGGTGTCACCGTGTACATCTTTTTGTTTTGTGCATCCCTTAACTAATTATTGTAGGTATAGTTGTTCTTACTACTTTTTCTTTGAACCTTCTTACTAGCATTATAAACGATTGATCTACTATCTTTACTATATGTTCATTTTTACTAGTGAAATTTTTTCTTTCATAATTTTCTTACTTCTTATTATAGCCTTTTTTTTTTCCTTCAGGAAATCCCTTTAACATTTCTTGTAACATCACTTTACGGGTGGTGAACTCCTTTAACTTCTGTTTGTTTGGTAATTTCCTTATCTTTACTTCCGTTTTCAACTATGAATGATAATGTTACTAGGTAGGGTATTCTTGATAATTTTTTGTTTGTTTGTTTTCTTTCTTTATTTTTTTTACTTTTCAACACTTCAAATACATCAAAGTTATGGCCTTCTGATCTGCAAAGTTTCTGCTGAAAAATCAGCTAATATGCTTATGAGTGTTTCCTTGTTTATCCTTAGCTGCTTTTATGTTCTTGCCTTTAAAAAAAAAAAGATTTTATTTATTTTGAGAGAGAGAGTGTGCATAATTTTCAGCATCTTCATCTCTTCTCCTTCTTGACCCCTAAAATGCCGGTAGTATAATTGATGTTGTCATGGAGGCTCCTTAATCTATCCTCATTAAAAAAAGTTTTTTTCTTTGTTTTTAAGTTTGGATGATTCCCAATACCCTGTCTTCCTGATCACTCATTAATTCTTCTGCATCTTTTAATCTGGTGGTGATTCTCTCTAGTGTCTGTTTTTTATTTCCATTATTGTATTCTTCAGCTCTGTTTGGTTCTTTTTCTATCTCTTTGTTGCCCAAGTCTTCACTGAATTCATTTACTTTTCTCCCAAGTTCAGTGAACATCTTTACAACAATTTCTTTGAACTTTATACTAGATAGATTGCTTGTCTCCATTTTGTTTTAGTTCTTTTTTTTGAGGATTTGTTCTGTTCTCTTATTTGGAACATACTCTTCTGTTTCCTTATTCTGCCTGATTCTGTGTTTGTTTTCCTGTATCAGATAGATCAGCTAAATCTTCTGGTTGAAGGCATCCTGTGGGGTCTAGAAACACATCACACCTGGTCACCACACCTAGATACTTCAGGAATATCCCCTGTGTGGGCTCAGTGTGCCCTCCTGTTGTGCTGGTGGGTGGGCTAGGCCTTGACGAGACTGACTGTATAGCATGGCTACAACTGTTGTAGGCATGCAGGTGAGAGGGACAGGCCTCCCTCCCCCTCCTCAACAGCAGAAGTCACTTTGGAGGGGTGCTGGTGCCAGCCAAGGATTCTTATCAGGCATGGCAGAGGAGAAGCCTCTTTCTTTGCAAGGATGACTGCTGAGGTGGCTGTTATGGCTTGGACAGGTCCACAGAGGAATGCTGGAACAGGGTGAGCGGTGTAAGCAAAGTAGATGGGGAATGTCAGAACAGGCTTCTGCCAGTGTGGGGCCAAGGAGGCTAAAAACAGTAAGAACAATGACACCCACCTGCATTTCCATTCCTAGAGAATGTTCCTACAGATTCCTGCCCCTCTGGCACATGTCCTAAAATTAATCAATAAATCTACTTCATGTATGGCCTATGCACTTTTCACACTGTTACGTCTGTGCTGTGTCTTGGAGTGAGATTATGTGTGAACCCTTTAAGAGCAGAGTTTCACTTTCCTATAGCATTCTGGCTATCCTAGAGTTAAGACCCATCAATTTCCTTTTTTTTTAATTTTTTTAAGATTTATTTATTTATATGAGAGAGAGAGAGCGAGAGAGAGCACTTGTGTTCAGGGAGAGGGGCATAGGAAGAGGGAGAAGGAAAGAAGCAGACTCCCTTCCAAGTGAGGAGCCCAAAATGGGCTAATGCCATGATCAAGAGATCATGACCTGAACCAAAATCAGGAGTCAGATCCTCAACTAGTTGAGCCGCACAGGCACCCAATACCTGTCAATTTGCAAAGCCAGATCACATGGAGGTTTTTCTTCCCTGTGCAGGTCCCCAATGGGTAACTTGATCCCCTTGCTCCTCAGGGAAGACCTTTGCCCTGTGATGTCCCTCTTATTTGTGGCGTGCTATGCCAGGGGTTTGACTTCCAATCAGACTACATCTCTGCCCTTTCTAGCCTTCTTAATGTGGCTTTTTCTTTATGTCTTTAGTTGTAGAAGAGCTGTTCTGCTATTCTTCAGGTCATTCTTAGTTTTGCTCTGTATGTAGCTGTAGCCTTCATGTATTTATAAGGGAGGTGAGCTCAGGGGTTTTCTACTTTTGCCAATTTCAGGAGTGTTCTATAGATGATGAGGCAGACCCATACACCAAAGTGACTACCATGGTCACTGGTATGGATGCCCTGAATATCTTTTTTTCTTAATAACTTATTTTTAAGTGTATCACTTAATATAATGATCTTCACTTTCTTTTTCTTATAAAGATATGGCTCCTTATTAAATAGTTATTTTTTTCCTACACTGAAAGCCATAAAATTTTGTGAAATGTTTTATTGTGCATAGTGCCATTTTTTGTGGAGGGTTCCTGCAGAGGTTGGCAACAATGAACCAAAGAAAGACATTTAAACCAATGTTTGCTTCATTGTTCATATTACTAAGAAAAGTGAATAAGCCTTCATTGATTCTCTCAAGAGATGAGATTTTTGCTTTTCTATGGGCTTATATCAGGCTCAGTCCATAGTATAAGCAATAAGAATCGTGAATGATCATAAGAGAAACAAGCTACTTTCTCCTTGGGGAATTTTTCTATTTTTATGTCTATTTATAGAGATTTTCTACATCTTGTCTTTGCATACTAAGACAAAAGAAGTAAGCAAATTCATATTTATTTTGTGCCTATTGTGATAACATATAACATTTGCTGAGCTCTTCCTATGTTCCAGACATTTATTGCTTCGCAATATATACACATTTCATCCTCAGAGCTACCTCATGAGATAGATACTTTTGATACTCACACTTTACAGTTGTGGAATCTGGGAGACACAAAGGTCAAACCATTTTCCCAATGTCATTAATGGCCAGTAAATGTGAAGTTGTTATTTGAACCTGGGCCATCCGTCTTTCAAGTCCATACTCTTATCTGCTATATGAATCTGCCTTTAGAGGTCACACGTGGGGCCAGTACCTTCACCTCCATTCTGTCATTTGGGCATCAAAGTAATAAACGTTACAAGATGCTCTCAATTTCCAAAGTCTAAAATTACTATATTGTAAAATAAAAGAGAAAAAAAAAAGCAGCTTGTGGTATACTTCAGAGATGTACTAAGTAGCCTAACACCACCGGCTTTTGGTCACTTATTCGAGTTTGCAATCATTCCAGACTACTCATGGACAAGGTTTAGAGCTAAGTACTCTGAGTGATATAAAGGTGAATTAGAGACTGCTGCTGCCTCAAAGGAGTCCTGTTAATTGGTCTGGTATTAAATGTTGAGAATCTCTATGCCATTGTACAAAATGATTTTAACAGCTAACAGGAACTAGCTTCAATATTCCCAGAACTCCAACCCAGAAATAATGATTCTGATGTGTAATTATAGCTTGCCTATTGCTTGCTAACAAAGTTTGAGGATGCTGACTTCCTGCTTATTGTCCTTTCTGAGTACCATTCATTTCTCCAGTTCTTATTGACAGTCTCTGAATAGCTCAGTTGAAATCAGTTCAACAAAAATATATTGAGTCTAAAGTGACTTAATATTCGATTTCTTGAGTCAATTCTTGGCTTCATCACTTCTAGATGTGTGTCTCTGAGGCAATTAGTGATGTTTTTGGCCCTAGTTTCCTCATCTCCAAATAATAACAATAACAATAACAACAACAACAACAACAATAAGAATATTTAGTCTTTGCTATGCATCAGGAATATGAGGGAAAAATGAGAAAATCAATAATCTAAATGACAAAAATCAACAATATCCATGAGACTCTACAGAAATAAAAACTATACAGATTCATGCATCAAAATCTGTCTGGAATTTTGTATTAGAGTGTCATGTCTGACACAATACAGGATGTGGTAAGACTGAAATCAGACAGGAGTACAGAGAAGAACTGAGATAATGCTGGAATCCAAGAGGCATAGATGTAGGGAAAAACCTTGGACAAGTACAGTTTGATTAAGGAACTTGTCAGAAACAGAGCCAGGAACACAAGTTGAGTTACCTAGGAAAGCAAGTGAGATGACTGAAAATTGCACCTGGGGAAGCAATCATTAGAGCCATTTAATTATGAAGATTGACATCTCTTGCCTTGGGCTACTTTTAATGAGCCTGGAATCTGGGGTGTCTGTGACTCTTTTAGCAGCAGTGCCATGCAGGTTCTGCCCAGCACCTAACAAGAGAAGCAACATCTCTAAAACCCTTGGTCCATTGTAGTGTCAGAAAGTCGCACAGTCATAGAAAATTCTCTCATTTTCTTTTCACACCAGAGCACAGATTCCTATCTTGTTGGGTTACATTTTATTTTAAAAGTTCCAAATGTTTCAAAAATTCTAAAGTGCACTCTGGATAGAGAGGAAAAATTACCTCTTTGCTCTGCCTTTTTTTTTTTTTTTCTGAGATATAGACTTTTACCAAATCAAGTTTAATTGCACATTGATCATCATAGAGAAGAAAGGTAAATTTCCATTTTTTCTTGATAAGATTAAGAAATAAATTGCTGAAACATAAGTTTAGGTCATGGTATTCCATATATCCTGCAATAGCTTTGATTGCACTTTATGCAAACAGAATCAGAACCTTAGTTAACCCAAGGGAGATAAAAAGTTCTATTTTTTCTCAGATGAAGGGGATATCAGTTTGACTGAGGAATCAGGGCTATCTCTCTTTTTTTTTTAGAAGGAAGATGAAGGATACCTGAGAACTTAGTTTGTGTGTGTGTTTGTGTGTGTGTACACATGTGTGTGTGTACACATGTGTGTGTGTGTGTGTGCAGTTGGGAGTATAAGGGAGAGTTCTTGAGTCCTCAATGGTAATCAGTAATAAACTCCAATGAACCAACTCTTATGTACCACTCTCACTATTCCTGAAGACTATTCTAGATTATCCAATTCAGTGAGCTTCCTTCAAGGCCATAGCTTCATCAAAAATTCAAGGAAAATTTTAATGCAGTGGCTGGATTGCTGTACATATTAGAAGTGATTAGCTGCATTCATGAATCTATAATCATACCTGCAAATGAGGAAGGAATCTATAGAAATAAGAAACATTTCTAAAACCATGAATATGCATTCAGTGTGGGTTGCCAGAAATATCATAATAAAAATAGTTTGTAAGTATCCAAGATCAAGCGATACTGCTTTTATTTTCCAGATGTCAAAACTCAGCCATTTTGGCTAAAACAGATAATATACATAAAGTTCAATATTTAGAAGTCACTGTTCATGGTGCTCATTTCAGAAAAGCCAGTTTTATGTATATTGGAAAAACATAGTTATTTCTGAGATGTGGTTTCAGAGGTACCAGGAAAAGGGCATATCTCCCCCACCAAAAGAAGAATATTTATATGTTGGATGGTGCCTGGACTTTTTCTTATTAAAACTTTTCACTTATTAAGGCTTTGTTCATAAATATAATTGAAAAAGTGGGGAAAAAAACATACCTACAAGTTTAAAACAAATACACCTTCAATCTTTTAGCTCTAAAAAGTTTGAGTCACAGATTCTTTCAAGGTATATTTTCAACAGTGAGTGACAGAGAGACTATGAGGTCTTTGAAGTGCTGGTGACATGGGTTAAATATATATCAGAATACTGTAATTCAGTTCAGGCAAGTGTATGTTCACTTGTACACAAACTCAAGTGTGTTCACCTGAACACAAACTGTACTTTTTGATTCTCAAACCCTCCACTCATAAGATTGCTTTTGCTTGTTAATTATTTCATTAGTAATGACAACAGAATTGTGATTGTATGAAAGTAAAGTCTATTCAGAAACAACAGGATCTCAAGGCTTAAGAGATGTTGGGAAGTTAATTTTCTTTCCTTCTAATCACACTGGTTTTTTCTTCTCTAGATTTAGAGCTTAAAATACCATCTTTTTTTGTGACCCATATATTGATGTCATTGATACTCATTAGTGTTAAAAACCTTTATGGTTGAAGAGGGTTGGGGGAGAAATGGCACAATCTTAGATACATGCAGTTTTGTGAAACACTGATTTACCCAACAAATATGTGCCAAAGTGGTAGATCCTTTGGAAATGACTGTTTCATTAAAATCTATACTTTGTATTCTAATAGATCACTTTGCTATCTGGAAAAGACATACTAATTAAAATAAGAACCAGTTATTCCCTTTAACAAGTTAGGTGTCTTTTTTGAAAAATAGATTTGCTATGGGCAAGCCTTTACATTATTTTACTTAATTTAATTAGGTGAGAAATTGAGTGATAAGGAAATGTGATAGTAACAATGCAACTATGAGATATTAGTTTATTCTTGGAATCATGATGTCTTAGAATATGAGAATGAGAAACAATATTAATTAAATATTTTAAAGATCTGTTTGAGGCCAGTTGTTGGGTTAGGTGGTGATTTTCAGTGATGAAGATGAGGGGTCCATACCCTTTTAAATTCCAGAATCAAGAGAGGGAAGCCAACAAATAGCCAGGCATTGTACAACATAATGTGATGCCTAATATTACAAAGAAATGAAAGGTACTATGATGACATGTAATGGAGACACTTGAAGCAGAATTGTGAGTAAATAGTAGTAAGAAATGATTTGCCAGAAAAAAATTGCTTTAAGTTGAGACCTGTGAAATAAACAGAAAATAGCAACAAAAAGGGAGCTAGGATAGATGTTCTAAGTAAAAAAATATAATAAGAAAGACCTGAATATGTGGAAAATCATATTCTGGGAAACTCAAATGAATTCTCTGGTGAGGAAGGCAGAATCAGAGTAGAATCTGAAGGGGGGATAAAAAGAACCATAAAATGCAGATCTTTTAAAGCTTTATCAAAGCTTTTTAGATCATGTTGAGATCAATGGAGAGCATGGTAGGATTTTAATCTAAAGCTAGATGTGTTGTAGCAGCCTCTTTGAAGCCAAAGCTATGACTGCTATCTACAATTTAGAATTTAGCAGTCAATACTCAGTAGCAAATACAATTTTTCTCTCACGATCACTCTCTTCCTTTTTCTCATCCCTTTCCCTCTTCACTTTCCTTTCTGTCTTTCAGTCTCTTTTTATCTTTTTTCTCTCACATACAGAATTTTGACACTTTCCTAAGGCGTAAGTTTTAAAACAATAGACATATATGATTAATCATTGACCTAGATCATGATGCATGTTAATGAAATGACAAATGACAAATGTAAATCTCTTATTAGTTATTAGTGAACCTAACAAAACACGTTAATGAATAAAGAGATTAAGGTATTAAATATTCCAACATTTGTATGATTTAACATACAAAAATTTGACTTGATATAAATAATGGCCATAAACTAAAACTCACAGTGACAGACGATGTTCCAGCTAATTTTGGATAGCGACGACAAGAGTTGATACATCAAATCCTAATTATGATTTACATAGAGAAAAATAAATCCCAATTAAATATATTTTGTTATAATAAAAAATAGAAATTGCTTGATAGTACTTAATAAGAAATTGATCAGCAGTTAAACTAGCTCAATGAGTTCACTACTAAAATAGTCAGTATAAAATTAATCACCCTCTATAAAGTTTCAATTAAACTGTTTACATTTTCTGCTTCCAGACAAAATGGGACTAGATTTATCTTGCTGCCTGAAACAAAAATACAAAAAGTATATGAAACAATGTTTTTTAAGAAACTGGACATAAGGCAATGAGTGACAGTGATCATTGGGTGATGAGAAACAAATTACATAAACAGTGATTACTGCTATGAGATAGTTTCCAGAGTATGGAATAGAAGAGAACCCATGCAGAGTCCAAACTTGAGTCAAAAAGATGAAGCTGACAGTCTGTGGAGATAAAGGTAGCTAGAGTTTGAAGAGTAGTAGAAAACAGTTGCAAAGAAAGAGAACTTGGGAGATAGGAAGAAGATGCCTCTCTGTTAGTCCACTGAGTACTGATGACATGTGAGTCCTGGAAAAGAAGTAAATAACAGAATTATATGGTAGTATTACCTGGTCCTAACACAGAGTTGGGAATACTGCCAGACAGAAAGAAAATTTCATGACTGATAAGGTACTGGGTAGAGCATATAAATGGGTCCTGCCTTAGTGGTAAAGAACAATTAGGTCTAGATTAAACACCACTCCCGTTTCTAAGTCCTAAAAGCAAGCCCCAGAAAAATGAAACTGCTTAAAAGTCTTAAAACCATGTTTCCGAACAAATTTCAAAAATACTTATAAAAATATTCAATCCAACTTGAAATGTATGTATGCTATCCAGTAAAAAATTACCAAACATTCAAAGAAGCAGTAAAATATTAACTATAATGTAGAGGAAGTCAATCAATTTAAATTACTTCAGAACTAATACAAATGTCACTTAGTACAAGGGCATTAGAACAGTTATTTTTTTAAAATATTTTATTTATTTATTTGACAGAGAGAGATCACAAGTAGGCAGAGAGGCAGGCAGAGACAGAGAGAGGGGGAAGTAGGCTCTCTGCTCAGCAGGGAGCCCGATGCGGGGCTTGATATCAGGACCCTGGGATCATGACCTGAGCCGGAGGCAGAGGCTTTAACCCACTGAGCCACCCAGGTGCCCCAAAACAGTTATTATTAGTACATTTTATATGCTCAGAATCTTAAGTAGATTTGTGAAATATGTAAAAGAACCCCAAATCAGTGTTTTAGAGATGAACATTAGAAATCAATAATGGAAATATCTCTGCAAATTCTCCAAATGTTTAGATACTAAATAAAACAATGCTAAATAACCTATAGTCACAGAAAAAAATTAATTACTAAATAAAACAATGCTAAATAACCTATAGTCACAGAAAAAAATTAAAAGGGAAATCAGAAAATATTTTAAACATAATGAAAATGAAAAAAACTTACTCTTCTCCTACTCCCTCATATCAGGGAGATCATATGATAGTTGTCTTTCTCCGATTGACTTATTTTGCTAAGCATGATACCCTCTAGTTCCATCCACGTAGTCTCAAATGGCAAGATTTCATTTCTTTTGATGGCTGCATAGTATTCCATTGTGTATATATACCACATCTTCTTTATCCATTCGTCTGTTGATGGACATCTAGGTTCTTTCCATAGTTTGGCTATTGTAGACATTGCTGCTATAAACATTCGGGTTATGGACATTGGGGAGGGTATGTGCTATGGTGAGTGCTGTGAAGTGTGTAAACCTGGCGATTCACAGACCTGTACCCATGGGGAAAAAAAATATGTTTATAAAAAATAAAATTAAAAAAAAAAAACACAGGAATCCTGAAAGAGAAAAGAAAGCCTAGTTTGAATACAATAAATTATACCCAGAGACTCCCTTCCTACCATCTGTTAGGACAACCAGAGAGTCCTTCTGTCCTGGACCCTTAGTCCAGCAGGGTAAGAAAAAAAAAAAAAAACTTACGTATAAATGTTTGATACACCTTAGCAGTACACAGAGGAAATACCTGTTTTGGGGAAAAAAATTAATTTGTCAACATCACCTAAAAAAACATGAAAACTAAGAAATGTAAAGCAAATATAAGGTAAGTAAAAGGAAGGAGTAATAAAGTAATTCAGATTGAATTAAATTAAACATAATGGAAAAAGCAAATAAATATGAATCCAAAAACTAGTTTGTTGAAAATATCAATGAAGTTGATAAACCTCTTGGAAAACTGACAAGAGAAAATGAAAGGGAGAGGAAATAAGAAACCAATATCTTGAATGGGAGCAGTAAGATGGTTATATACAGTATAGATATGAAATGGATACAAGTTAATATTTTTTTTAAAGATTTTATCTATTTATTTGATAGAAATCACAAGCAGGTAGAGGCAGGCAGAGAGAGGAGGAAGCAGGCTCCCTGCTGAGCAGAGAGCCCAATGCGGGGCTCGATCCCAGGACCCTGGGATCATGACCTGAGCCGAAGGCAAAAGCCTTAACCCACTGAGCCCCCAGGTGCCCCGATACAAGGTAATACTATGAAGAACTTTATTCATATAAATTTGTCAACCTAGATAAAATGAACAAACTTAATGAAAGACACAACCACCAAAGTTTACTCAAAAAGAAATAGATAACCTAAATATTAGTATATCTATCAGAGAGACTGAAACTAGAGTTAAAAACAGTTCTGCAAAGAAAAATTCAGTCCTAAATTACTTTATTTGTTAATTTAGGGAAGAAATATCAATTTTACACTGATTCTGGCAGGAATTTGAAAAAAGGGGATGCTTTCATGAGTAAGTAGTCAGCATGACCCTAATAAATAATCTTACAAAGACATTACAAGAAAATAAAACCACAGATCAATATCCCACATGAACATAGAATATAAAAATTCTAAAGATAAGTTTTGTGAAATAAATCCAAATTATGGCAAAAAAGTATATGACATCATGGTCAGAAATACATTTATTCCAGGAATACAAAGTTAATTCAACCCTCAAAAGTCAAATGATAATACACTTTGTAATGGTGGCATGAAGAGCTTCATGGACCTGATCACCAGCGGAATAATCACAATTGATGAAAATCATAATAAACAATGATTTAAAACCACTTCTATTAGTATAAAAATAAAATACTTAGGTATATATCTAACATAATGTTCATAAGATTTAGATGAGAAAAAATGTGAAATTGTAATAAAGAGTTCTAAGAAGGACTAAATAAATGAAGAGATATTCCTTGTTCATGGATAGAAAGATTCAATATTGTTAAGATGTCAATTCTTCCCATCTTGGTCTATAGATTTAATGCAATCCAAATAAAAACTTCAGCAAGTTATTTTGTGGATATAGTCAAACTGATTCTAAAGTTTATATGAGAGGCAAAAGATCCAGAGTACTTAATACAATATCAGAGACGAACAAGGTTGAGGTGTTGACATGACCCAACTTCAAGACTTATTATAAAGTTACGGTAATCAAGACGGTATGATAGTGACAAAGGAATAGAAAAAATGGATCAATGGAACAAAATAGAGAGCCCAAGAAATAGACCCACACAAATATAGTTCACTAAATTTTGACAAAGGAGCATCAATAATTCAATGCAGAAAGGATAGAGTTTCTAGCAAGTAGTGCTGGACAACTAGACACCCACATGCCAAAAGGAAAAAAGGAAAAAAAGAAATCTAAATAAAGACCTTCGATCCTTCGCAAGAAATTAATACAAAATGAATTATAGACTTAAATGTAAAAAAGCAAACCTAGGGGTGCCTGGGTGGCTCAGTGGGTTAGGCCTCTGCCTTCGGCTCGGGTCATAATCTCAGGGTCCTGGGATTGAGCCCCGCATCAGGCTCTCTGCTCAGCGGGGAGCCTGCATCCCCCCCTCTCTCTCTGCCTGCCTCTCTGCTTACTTGTGATCTCTCGCTCTGTTAGGTAAATAAATAAAATCTTAAAAAAAAAAAAAAAGCAAAACCTATACAACTCCTAGAAGACAACAGAGGAGAAAATCTTAGATTTGGCAATGACTTTTTAGATACAAGGATGTGTGATCCATACACAAGACAACAAATAAAACAAAACAAACTAAAACTAAACAAACTGCCTGTGAAAAGGGCCAGTTATTAGATTTAACAGAACATATTCTAAAAGAGCCATTATAGGGGCACCTGGTGGCTCAGTTGGTTAACTATCTGACTCTTGGTTTTGGCTCAGGTCATGATCTTATGGGTTGTGAGATTGAGCCCATTGTTGGGCTCTGTGCTCAGTGGAGAGTCTGCTTGAAGATTTTCTCCCTCTGTCCCTCCCCCCATTCATGCGTGCACACATGAGCTCCCTCTCTCAAATAAATAAATCTTTAAGAAAAGGAGCCATTGTAAATATATTCAAAGAACTAAAGAAAACCATGGTTAAAGGAGAAAAAGAAGGTATGATGACATTGTTTAATCAAATAGAGAATATCAATAAAGAAAAATAATCTGAAACATTCAAATGGAAATTCTGGAGTTGTAAAATAATGAACAGTAAACAAAAATCTCACTAGAGGGGCTCAGCTATAGATTTAAATTGGATGATAAAATTAGTCAACTTATAGCTAGAGATTATGCAACCTAAGGAACAGAGAAACTACAGAATGAAAAAATGAGCAGAGCCCACTGGAACATGGTATATCATTAAGTATACCAATTTATGTACAGAATGAGGAAAGTCTATACACATGATTATATAAGGTTGATTTACAACATTCAGTTGCATTTCTGTATAAAAGAAATAAACAATGTAAAGATGAAATTAAGAAATCAAGTTCATTTATTATAGTACCAAAACTAGTAAAATACTTGGGAATAAATTTAATTAAAGAATTGAAAACTTACACTTGGAAAAATACAAAACATTGAAATAAATTCCAGAATTTATAGGGAAAGTAAAAGAAATTTGGTTAGGCAAAACAGCTTTATAAAATAACAGTACATTGGGAGAACTAAAAGTGTATGATTTCAAGACATTTTAAATGAATGACATTAAGTGTTGGTGAGAATATAGAGGAATTATAATTCTCATGCACTGCTGGTGACAATGAAAATGATACTACCACTTTAGAAAAAAATTGAGCAGATTCTTTAAACTTAAATATATTCCTACCATATGATTCAGTCATTTCAATCCTAATAATCTACCCAAGAGAAATGAAAACATATGCCCATACCAGACTTGTATATTAATATTCACAGCAACTTTATTTCTAGTGGCTAAAACTGATAATATTTCAGATGTTCAGGAATAGGAAATGGGCAAAAAATGGTAAATTCATGCACTGGACTATCACTCAGCAATAAAAAATGAACTATGGATATACATAACAGCATGAATGTATCTCAAAATATTTTTGTATAAAATTAGCACAACTGGGGTGCCTGGGTGGCTCAGTGGGTTAAATCTCTGCCTTTAGCTCAGGTCATGATCCCAGGGTCCTGGGATCTAGCCCAGCATTGGGCTCTCTGCTCAGTGGGGGGCCTGCTTCCCCCTCCCCTTCTGCCTGCATTTCTACCTACTTGTGATCTCTCTCTCTCTGTCAAATAAATAAATAAAATCTTTAAAAAAATTAACACAACCAAAGGAGTACAACTGTATGATGCTATTTATGTAAAATTTGAGGAAATTCAAACTAATTGAGAATGACATAAAAGAGATCAGAAGTTACTATGCCTTGATGGGAAGAGGGGGAGGGCTAGAAATGTACTTACTGGAGAGTAAGATTTTAAAGAAGCATAAAAATTTTGAGGGTGATGAATCTATTCATGTATTTATTGCAGATGTATACATATGTCAAACTTCTCAAATTGTACACATTAAATATGTGTAGTTTATTGCATATTAGCTATATCTTAATGCAGTTGTTTAAAAAGTATTTGCATTTAAAAGAAGTATTTGCATTTAAAACTTTCTCACATGTAGAAACAATGAAATAAAATATTTACATATATAATGAGTCATTTCTGAAGGAGAGAAGTGACACGATCAGAATGACACTTTAGATGATTTTTTTTCTTTTTTGAAGGCAAGACTAGTTATAGAGAGATTGTTTCAAAGCCCATTGCATTAAATTCAGGTGGGAAATGGTAGTGCATTGAACTAATGATGTTTTTAGGGGTTTAGAGAAATGTGAATGGTATCCAGAAATTTTTAGAAGGGAGAAATATATAGTACTAGTGAATAAAGTGTAAGTAATGGACATGAAAGACTCAAGAAACTCCCAAAATTCTCATTTGGGACACTGAGCAGGTGGTTGTATGCATTAAAAACACTGTTACTTTCATAGAAAAGCCCTGTTCTGTATTAGTCAAGGGGATGGAGAGAATTTAATGACAAATTTCGAAGGTTGATATGATGTGTGAGAGGATAGGTCATTAGCCTCAGTAGAAAGTTTAAACCGATGATGATGGATAACCATAGATGCTCATAGCCTGAGTTGTGAACAGGTAACAAAGCTATGAGGTATGTAGAGTTTGCCTACAAGATTTCCCCAAAAGTCATTCCTCAAATCCCCTGTAGTAGTTAGGTATAGAGTCACAGTGTTGGTTGTCTAGTCTCTAGGTTCTTGTAAATCATTTAATATGTATCTTACCAAATGTAACATCTACTCTAAAATATCTCTGATAAGTGATTATTACTCTTCTGCTTGAAATACGTGGGGTGGCTGGGTGGCTCAGTCAATTAAGCCTCTGGTTCTTGACTTCAGCTCAGGTAATGATCTCAGGTTCTGAAGATCTAACTTTGCATCCATTTCTGTTCTCACTGCAGAGTCTGCTTGGGATTCTGTCTTCCTCTCCCCCTCTCCCCACTCCTGTGCTCTCTAAATAAATAGATAAAACAAACAAACAGACAAACAAATAAATAACATCTTTTAAGAAAAAGAAAAAGAAAATATACAGTGACAGGAACAACTTCTCTGGAAATAACGATTTGTCTCAAACTGCTGCTAAAATTATTGAAAGATCCAATTTGTGTATTAAATCACAAATATACCATCTCATTAATTCAGTTAGGATATTGCAGTTCTATTATATTGAAGTACTATGTGGAGCACTATGATTAGATAGACTAAAGAATAAGAAATTGTACCTATCCTTGACTGACTCAAAACCTACTGAATTCTTTATTCTTTTTTGTCTGTCACCTCCAAATTTAAGGTATATTTTTCTATATATTATCTCTTCATATATTTCATTATAATGCTCAAATTCTTATAAGTATTTACAGTTTTTCAACTTTTCTTGAAACAGCATGTCTTAAGTTCAACCTGATATTTATTATATGGATATGCTTCCATTTTTTAATGTTCTCCAAAAGTGTCACAAAGATCTGATTACCACTTCAAATAGGGCTTGCAAATATTAATGCAATCTAACATAGTTTCAGATCATGTGGCCAGCACAATCATTGTGTCACATTTGACCCTTGAACAAATGAATGATGAGTGATGGAGAGACATTTGTTTTATTATTTAGTGTTCTTACCTATACTCAGCAGAATCTACTCAAATTTAAGCTTATTATTTAGGTATATATAGATAAGTCACTAAATTTTGGGAGGGCTAAAAAACAAACCCCAGACTGAGCTTCCTGGGAATATTTTTAATAAGTGTCCTAGCCATCCAAAGGCTGCTACCATTACCACAATTAAGAAGCTGTAGCTCAAGAGACTACCTAGAACTGTCACATCTACTAGTTACAGAAATATACAACTTCTGCCACAATTCAGACACTACTAAATTAGGAGCTGCTCCACCAGCTGCCAGTTTCAGAATATGCTTTTACTGGTATAACAAGTAAGAAAAAAATGGATGGCTCTGGTTTGGCATGTAAAGTCTGGGTATCACCACTCCATCCTAATAAGTAGAAAGATGAAAAAACTAAAAAATCAATGACTCTTCATAGAAACTTCAGACAAGTGAGGTCCCAGTGCAAACTAATGCCCTCAAAATTGGAGAGACCAATAGACGAATACAGAGAATCAAAACTCACTGGATCATCAGGACAGCATGGTACTGGCACAAAAACAGGAACATAGACCAATGGAACAGAACAGAGACCCCAGAAATGTACCCTCAACTCTATGGCCAACTAATCTTTGACAAAGCAGGAAAGAACATCCAATAGAAAAAAGACCATCTCTACAATAAGTGGTGCTGGGAAAACTGGACAGCTACATGCAGAAGAATGAAACTGGACCATTCTCTTACACCATACACAAAAGATAAACTCAAAATGGATGAAAGACCTCGATGTGAGACAGGAATCCATCAAAATCCTTGAGGAGAACATAGGCAGTAACCTCTTTGATATTGGCCATAGCAACTTCTTTCAAGACATGTCTCTAAAGACAAGGGAAACAAAAGCAAAAATGAACTTTTGGGACTTCATCAAGATGAAAGACTTCTGCACAGCAAAGGAAACAGTCAACAAAACAAAGAGGCAACCCATGGAATGGGAGAAGATGGCTGTAAATGACATTTCAAATAAAGGGCTTGTATTCAAGATCTTTGAAGAGCTTATCAAACTCAACACCCCCAAAACAAATAATCCAGTCAATAAATGGGCAGAAGACATAAACAGACACTTCTCTAAAGAGAAGGCTAACAGACACATGAAAAAATAAATACTTAACATCACTAGCCATCAGGAAAATAGAAATCAAAACCACAATGAGATACCACCTTACACCAGTTAGAATGGCAAAAATTAACAAGAAGGAAACAACAAATGTTGGCAAGGATGTGAAGAAAAGGGAACCCTCTTACACTGTTGGTGGGAATGCAAGCTGGTACTGCTGCTCTGGAAAATAGTATGGAGAGTCCTCAAGACATTAAAAATAGAGCTACCCTATGATTCAGCAATTGGACTACTAGGTATTTATCCCAAAGATACAGATGTAGTGAAAAGAAGGGGCACATGCACCCCAATGTTCATAGCAGCAATGTTCACGATAGTCAAACTGTGGAAGGAGACAAGATGTTCTTCAGCAGATAAATGGATAAAGGACATGTGGTTCATATTTACAGTGGAATATTATTCAGCTATCAGAAAGGATGAATACCTTCCATTTGCATCAACATGGATGGAACTGGAGGGGATTATGCTAAGTGAAATAAGTCAAGCAGAGAAAGACAATTATTGTATAGTTTTATTCATGTGTGGAACATAAGGAAAAGCACAGAGGACCACAGGGGAAGGGAAGGAAATATGAATGAAAAGATATCAGAGAGGGAGAAAAACCATGAGAGACTGAACTTCAGGAACCAAACTGAAGATTACAGTAGGAAGGGGGATGGAGGGATGGGATAACTGGGTGATGGATCTTAAGGAAGGCATGTGTTGTAATGGGCACAGGGTGCTATACAAACTAGGGAATCACTGAAGCCTATATTAAAAAATAGTGATGTACTCTATTTTGGCTAACTGAACATAAAAGAAAAAAAAATCTCATTGGAGCATAAATCCACAAGCATAAATCGCAATAGGGTTTTCAGATCTGAGATAAGGAAATTTGAACTGTGATTGATAGATTTCTAGATGCTTAGTACAAAAAGTTCAAGAGATAAAAATTCTATGGGAGCTCAGTCATTAGGGGCCCCACACTTTTGTGACTTTTACATGGAAGAACTCAACCAGTTTCTCACAAGAATATAAAAGTCCCCTTGTGCTTCCAGCAGAGGGAGGGGAAATGGAACTATTTGAAATATGCCAGAACATCATGTTTGTTTTTTACAGTCTTTACTCACAAGATAAACTATTTAATAAAAGCCAAACCTCCTGGAATTTTATCAGAGCCTAATAGAACAAGGTGAAGAGAATTACCCAATTTTAGACCATTGTATTCATCCTTTTCCATCTAAGGATGTGGTTACTGTGAAGTAAATACGAAGTTCACAGTTTAGAGGCACAGGACCACTAAAAGACAGGCCTACCCATAGGACTATAGAATGTTTTTGCTTCCCCAATACCTCACCACTATATTACTAAAGATCTAATTACAGCAGTTTTGTTTATCATAACATCATGTCCACCTGTCATGAAAATAATATAAGACATAATAAAAGACAAAATCACAGTTTGAAGAGACAGAGCAAGCATCAGAGCCAGACTCAGATATGGAAGGAATTATAGAATTATCAGAGCAGAAATATACAACAACTGTGATTAAGATACTAAGCACACTAATAGATAATTAGACAGCATGCAAGAACAGACAGACATTGTTAACAGAAGGAGAATAAAAGAATAAGTGGGAAAAAAAGAAAAAAAGAAAAGAAAACGTGGATATTAAAGAAAACTGTCATAAAAATGAGGAATACCTCTAATAAGATTATTGGTATAATGGACATAGCTACAGAAGGAGTCTGAACTTGAGGATATCTCCACAGATAGATAGATAGATAGATAGATAGATAGATAGATAGATATATCTATATATATATATATATATATATATCTCCTATAGTGAAAATCAAGGAGAGAGAGAGAGAGAATATTCAAGAACCATGGGACAACTACAAAAGGCGTAACATACATATAACAGGTTTCAAAAGGAGGAGAGAGAGAGTAAGGAACAGAAGAAACATTTGAGGGTGCCTGGGTGGCTCAGTCGTTAAGTGTCTGCCTTCGACTCGGGTTGTTATTCCAGGGTCCAGGGATCGAGCCCTGCATGGGGCTCCCTGTTCAGTGGGAAGCTGACTTCTCCCTCTCCCAGTCCCCATGCTTCTGTTCCCTCTCTTGCTGTGTCTCTCTCTGTCAAAAAAGTAAATAAAATATTAAAAAAAAAAGAAACACTTGAGACAATGATAGATGAGAATTCTTCCAAATTAATGTCTGACACCATACTAAAGACACAGAATGCTCAAAGAACACCAAACAGAAGGGCAAAAAAGTTATAACTAGATATAATGATTTTCAAACTGCAAAAAAATCAAAGATGAAAAAATCCTGAAAAAAGTCAGAAGAAAGATAAGACTTACATATAAAGGAGCAAGGATGAAAATTATTTCTATCTTCACAGAATCCATGTCTCATGATTAATGTTATATGTCAATTTGACTTGGTCATGTGATGCCATGGTTTTTAGGGTAGATTCTGTTTGCACTCTCCAGTGTGGATTGGCATCATCCAACCGATTGACGGCCTTAATAACAAGAAAAACAACAAAAACAAATTGGAGGAAGAATTTGAGAATTTGGTCCTTCACACTAGCTTGCTTATACTGGAACTTTTTTTTTTTTAATTTTTGTTGTTGTTGTTTTATTAACATATAATGTATTATTTATTTCAGGGTACAGGATCTGTGAATCAGTCTTACACAATTCACCACATTCACCATAGCACATACCCTCCCCAATATCCATAACCCAGCCACTCTATCCCTCTCTCCCCACCCCGCCCAGCAACCCTCAGTTTGTTTCCTGAGATTAAGAGTCTCTTATGGTTTGTATCCCTCCCCAGTCCCATCTTGTTTCATTTTTCTCTCCTTTCCCCCCATGACCCTCTCACTGCCTCTCAAATTCCTTACATGAGAGATAATATGATAATAGTCTTTCTCTGATTGACTTATTTTGCTTAGCATGATACCCTCTAGTTCCATCCACATCATTGCAAATGGAAGAATTCTTTTTTGATGGCTGCATAGTATTCCAGTGTGTGTGTGTGTGTGTGTGTGTGTGTGTGTGTGTGTGTGTATGTGTATGTGTATGTGTATCACATCTTCTTTATACATTCTTCTGTTGATAGACATCTTGGCTCTTTCCATAGTTTGACTATTGTGGACATTGCTGTTATAAACATTTGGGTGCACATGCCCCTTCAGATCTCTACATTTGTATCTTTAGGGTAAATATCCAGTAGTGCAACTGCTAGGTCATAGGGTAGCTCTATTTTCAACTTTTTGAGGAACCTCCATTCTGTTTTCCAGAGTGGCTGCACCAGCTTGCATTTCCAACAGTGTAAGAGGGTTCCCCTTTCTCCACATCCTTGCCAACATCTGTTGTTTCCTGATTTGTTAACTTTAGCCATTCTGACTGGTGTGAGGTTATATTTCATTGTGGTTTTGATTTGTATTTCCCTGATGTCGAGTGATGTGGAACACTTTTTTATGTGTCTGTTTGTCCATCTGGATGTCTTCTTTGCAGAAATGTCTGTTCATGTCCTCTGTCCCTTTGCTGTGAAAAAGCTTTTGATCTTGATGAAGTCCCAAAAGTTCATTTTTGCCCTTCCTTTCCTTGTCTTTGGCGATGTTTCTAGGAAGAAGTTGCTGTGCCTGAGGTGAAAAAGGTTGCTGCCTGTGTTCTCCTCAAAGGTTTTGATGGATTCCTGTCTCACATTGAGGTCTTTCATCTATTCTGAGTCTTTTTTTGTGTGTGGTGTAAGGAAATGGTCCTGTTTAATTCTTCTGCTTGTGCCTGTCCAATTTTTCCAGCACCATTTATTGAAGAGACTGTCTTTTTTCCATTGAATGTTCTTTCCTGCTTTGTCAAAGATTAGTTGGCCATAGAGTTGAGGGTCAATTTCTGGGCTCTTTATTCTGTTCCAAAGATCTATGTGTCTGCTTTTGTGTTAGTACCATACTGTCTTAATGATTACAGCTTTGTAATAGAGCTTGAAGTCTGGAGTTGTGATGCCACCAACTTTGGTTTTCTTTTAAAGCATTCCTCTAGCTACCTTGGTTATTTTTTTGTTCCATATAAATTTTAAGATTATTTCTTCCATTTCTTTGAAAAAAGTTGATATTTTCATAGGATTTGCATTAAATGTGTAGATTGCTCTAGGTAGCATAGACATTTTCATAATATTTGTTCTTCCAATCCATGAGCAAGGATTCTTTGTGTCTTCCTCAATTTCTTTCATGAGTTCTTTATAGTTTTTTTAGTACAGATTCTTTGCCTCTTTGATTAAGTTTATTCCTAGCATCTTATGGTTTTGGATGCAATTGTAAATGGGATCAATTCCTTAATTTATCTTTCTTCTGTCTCATTGTTAGTATATAGAAGTGTAACTGATTTCTGTGCATTGATTTTATATCCTGACATTTTACTGAATTTCTCTATGAGTTCTAGCAGTTTTGGAGTGGAATCTTTTGGGTTTTCCACATAAAGTATCATATCATCTGCAAAGAGTAGGAGTTTGACTTCTTCTTTGATTATTTGGACTCCTTTTATTTCTTTTTGCTGTCTGATGGCTGAGGCTAGGATTTCTAGTACTAAGTTGAATAGCAGTGGTGATAGGGAATAGCCCGACCATTGGAACATTGATCTTGTCTTGCCCTCAGCACTCCTGGTTCTCAGGCCTTCAAAGCAGACTAGATTATAAATCATTTCCCCTCGTTCTCAGGCATCTGGACTTGAACTGAAATATACCACCAGCTTTCCTGGGATTTCATCTTGAAGTTGGCAGATCATGGGACTTTTCAGTCACCATTATTGTGTGAGCCAATTCCATATAAGTCCTTTGTATAAATATATAAAAGACTCATATGTAATATGTATAGATATATATCCTATTGGTTGTGTTTCTCTAGAAAACCTTGATTATATACAATGCAAGCAAGAAGAGAATGGAGTGAAATATTTAATGTTGAGAGAAAAAAAAAAGTCTCACCAACCTAGAATTCTGTTCTCTTTCTAAAATGAAAGAAAAATAACTTTTTTCACACAAACAAAAACTGAAGGAACTTGTTGCCAGTAAACTGCCCTTGCCAGAAATGTTAAGAGAAGTTCCTCTAAGAGAAAGGAAATTCAGAAATTTGGATCTACATAAGAAAGGAAGTGCATCATTTTAACTGAAGGTAAAATAAAAAAAACTTTTATTTTTCATATTTTTAATTGATCTGACAGGGAACCATTTATTCAAAATAATAGTAACAATATATTAACATTATGTATGCTTATATATAAGTGAAATTAATGACAATAATGATACAGAGACAGGAAAGGGGAATTAGAACTATTTTGTTATTGTAAGGCACTCACACTACCTGTGAACTAGTATAGTATTATATCAAAGTGGACTTGGATTAGCTGTAGATGTATATTTACATATATTTACAGAAGGAAATGTATGTTGCAAACTCTTATACAACCAATAAAAAGAAAAACTAGAAAAGAAACACAACTCACATGTTTAGAGAGAAATGGAATCATATAAAATTCTCATATAAAATCACAAAAGGCAGAAAAGGAGTGGAACACATAGTAAGAACTAAGAATAAGGGCAATACATAAAACATCATAAATATGATAGATATAATGCAATGATATCAAGAATCACTTTGTTAGTGGTCTAAATACACAAAGTAAATGATAGAGATTGTCAGACTAGACCAAAAAACAAGATACAACTATAGGTTGTTTACAATAAAGACAAATAAAAAGGTAAATGGATGGAAGGGGATTTACCTTGCTGACACTAACCAAAAGAAAACAGAGGTATCTATATTAATTTTAGACAGAGTAAACTTCATGAGAGGGAAAGTTATCAGGATAATGAGGGGTATTACATAATGAATAAGGGGTCAATACACCAAGAAGACATAATCCTTAATGTATATGACCCTAATAAGAGAGGATCAAAGTACATGACACAGAAGCTGATAAAATTGCAAGAAGAAATAGATAAATTTTGTATTATATTTGGATACTGTAACACACTTTTATCAGAATTAGACAAGTAACTGGCAGGAAATCAGTAAGGACACAGTTGATTTCAATGTTACTATCACTCAACTGGCTATAATCGATATCCATAGACTACTTTATACAAAACCAGTAGAATACATATTCTTCCCAAGCTAATGTGAAACATTCACCAAGATAGATCATGTACTGGGCCATAAAACATATCTTAAAAAAATTAAAGGACTAGAACTTACATAATGTCTGCTGTCAGCCCACATTGGTATTAAATGAGATATCAAAAACAGAAAGATAACTGGAAAGTTCCAAAAAAAAAATACTTAGAGATTAAACAAAACACTTCTGAATAACACATGGGTCAAAGGAGAAATATTAAGGGAAATTTAAAATTTTTTGAACTAAACAAAAATGAAAACACAACTTCTAAAATTTGTGGAATTCAATGAAAGCAATGATTAGAAAGAAATTTGTATCATTGAATTCAAATATAAAAAAAGTAAGATCTACTCTTCTCTAAGATGGGATTGGGAGGGAGACAAACCATAAGTGACTCTTAATCTCCCAAAACAAACTGAGGGTTGATGGGGGGAGGGGGTTGGGGGGTGGGGTTATGGACATTGGGGAGGGTATGTGCTATGGTGAGTGCTGTGAAGTGTGTAAACCTGGCGATTCACAGACCTGTACCCCTGGGGATAAAAATATATTATATGTTTATAAAAAATAAAATTAAAAAAAAAAGTAAGATCTAAAATCAGTCATCAAAGCTTCTACTTAGGAAACAAGAAAAATAAGAGCAAACTAAGTCTAAAGTAAGGAGCCAAAAAGAAATATTAAAAAATAGAACAAATATTAATGAAGTTGGAAATAGAAAATCAATAGAGAAAATCAATAAAACCAAAAGCTGAGTCTCTGAAAAGATCAGTAAAATCAATAAACCTCTAAAAGATCAGTAAAAGCAATAAATCTCTAACCAGACTAACTTAGGGAAAAAGAGAAAGGACACAAATGACTAATATCAGAAATGAGATCACTTCAGATACCATTTACACTAAAAGGATAATAAAGAAATACTATGAAAAACTCTATGTCCCTAATTTGATAAGCTAGATGAAATGGACTAATTCCTTGAAAGATATAATCTACCAGAACTTACACAAGAAGTAGACAATCTAAATAGGCCTATATCTATTAATGAAATTGAATCAGTAAGTAATAACTTTCTCAAATAGATAGCACAAGGTTTCACTGGTGAATTCTACCAAACATTTAAAGAAGAAATAACAGTAATTCTCTAGAAGCTCTTGCAGAAGATATAAGTAGAAGGAATATTCCTTAACTCATCTACAAAGTCAAAAATTACACTAATACCCAAAACAAAGACATTAAAAGAAAATAAAACTATAGACCAATAATTCTTATGAACATAGTTATAAAAATTCAAAACAAGTTATTAGTAAGTCTAATCAATGATGTATTAAAAAAAAATCACACACCAAGACCAAGTGAGTTTATCCCAAGTGAGTTTGAATGTTGAACGCATTCAAAAATCAATTAATGCATGCAAGCACGTGAACAGAC
This sequence comes from Lontra canadensis, assembly GCF_010015895.1. NCBI lineage: Eukaryota > Metazoa > Chordata > Mammalia > Carnivora > Mustelidae > Lontra > Lontra canadensis. The sequence continues at coordinate 6,202,843 of NW_022631034.1, forward strand.
TAAAGAAAAAGAATCACATGATCATATTAGTCAATGTAGAAAAAAATTGATAAAACCCACACCCTCTCAGGCTAAAAGCTTTCAATAAACTAGGAATAGAGGGTTTTCCCTAACCTTGATAAACGGTGTCTGCAAAAACTAATAGCTAACTCCAACTTCATGGTGAGAAAGTTGAAGCTTCCTACTTAGAACCAGAATAAAGCAAGGATATCTCCTCCCACCACAGCTCTACAGCAGGGAAGTGGAAGTACTAGCTAATGCAATAATTCAAAAATAAAATGAGAAATAAGAAGTATAGAATTTTGGAAAGAAATAAAAAAAAATACCTGAGACAAGTGAAAATTGAAACACAATGTTCCAAAATCTTTGGGACACAGCAGAAGTTGTTGTAAAGTTTATAATGGTTCAGGCTTACATCAAGAAACAAGAAAATCTAAAAAAAAAAAAATCTAATTTTACACCTAAAGGAATTAGAAAAAGAAGAAAGGAAGCCCAAATTACATAGAAGAAAACAAAGATTAAAGTGGAAATAAATGATATAGAGATTGAATATACAACAGAAAAGATCAAGGAAATTAGAGCTGGTTCTTTGAACAGATAAATAAAATTGACAAATTTTTAGCCAAACTAAGAAAAAAAGAGATAAATAAAACCAGAAATGGAAGAGAAGTTAAAATAATATCAAAGAGATAGAATGAATGCTAAGTGAGTACTGTGAATAATTGAATGCTCACAAATTGAACAATCTAGAAGAAATGAATAAATTCCTAGTAACATACAATTTTCCAAGATTGCATCATGAAGTAATAGAAAATTTGAATAGAATTACTAGTAAGGAGACTGAATCAATAATTTGAAAAACTCCAAAACTTCCTGTAGCTTTCAGGGCCAGAGCTTCACTTGTGAATTCTACCAAACATTCAAAGAAAATTTAATACCAGTCCTTCTCTAGGAGTTCCAAAAATTGAAGGGGAGTAAATGCTTCCAAACTCTTTTTAGTCTAGCATTCCTCTGATAACTAACACACATATATTAAAAAAAAAAAAATCAGGCCAGTATCTATGATGAACATAGATGCAGAAATCCTCAACAAAATATTAGCAAACAGAATTCAACATTATGCTAAAAGAAGAGTACACTATGTTCAAGGGGGACTTAATCCAAGGATGCAAGTATGATTCAATATTGGCAAATCAATCACATGATGCAGTATATTAACAAGAGGAAACATAAAAATCATCATCATAATAGATGCTGAAATAGTGTTTCATAACATTCAATATCTATTTATAATAAAAACTCAAAAAGTGGGTAGGGCTGGATGTACCTCAACATAATAAAGGCTATATATGACAAGCTCACAATTAACATTCTCAAAGGTGAAAAGCTGAAAGCTTTTCTTTTAAGACCAGGAACAAGATAAGGATGCCCATTCTTGTCACTTTTGTTCAATATACTATTGGAAGTCCTAGACAGAGCAAATAAGCAGGAAAAAAGAAATAAAAGACATCCTTATTTTAAAGAAAAAATAAAATTTTCACTATTTGCCAACAACACGATTTTTTAAAAATATTTTTATTTATTTATTTGACAGAGATCACAAGTAGGCAGAGAGGCAGTCAGAGAGAGAAGGAGGGGAAGCAGGCTCCCTGCTGAGCAGAGAGCCAGATGTGGGGCTGGATCCCAGGACCCTGGGATCATGAACTGAGCCGAAGGCAGGGGCTTTAACTCACTGAGCCACCCAGGCGCCTCAACAACACAATTTTATATATAGAAAATTCTGAAGATCCCACCAGAAACAACAACAAAAAAACAAAAACAAAAACAAAACACCCATTAGAATTAATAAAGAAATTCAGTAAAGTTGTAGAATCCCAGATAAATATACCAAGATCTATTATGTTTTTATATACCAGCAACAAACTATCAAAATAAGAAATTAAGAAATCAATACTATTTACAATTATATCAAAAAGAATAAAATACATAGGAATAAATTTAACCAGAGGTGAAAGACCTATACACTGAAAACTAGAAGACATGGATGAAAGTAATTGAAAAAGACACAAATAAATGGGAAAATATTCTGTACTCAATAGGAAGAATTAATATTATTAAAATGCCCATGCTACTCAAAACAATCTACAGAGTCAGTGTAATCCCTTTCAAAATTCAAATGGCACTTTTTACAGAAATAGAACAAACAATCCCAAAGATCCTGAATGGCAAAAACATTCTTAAGAAAGAACAAAGCTGGAAGTATCACATTTTCTGATTTCAAACTGTTTTACAAAACAATAGTAATCAAAACAGTATGGTATTGGCATAAAAACAAATAATAGATCAAAGGAACAATATGAGAAATATGAGAATATGAGAAACAATATGAGAAATAAACCCATTCTATATGGTAAATTAAGAGCAAAGAATATACAATAGGGAAAGGACAATCTCTTCAATAAATAGTGCCGGAGAAATTGGATGCATGCAAAAGATGAAATTAGACCACCACCTTAAAATATACATAAAATTAACAACATGGATTGAAGACTTGAATGTAAGATATGAAATCATCCAACTTCTAGAAGAAAACATAGGGGATAAAATCCTTGATGTCAGTCTGAGTGGTAGTTTTTTAGACCAGACTCCAAGTTCAAGGGCAACAAAAGCAAGAGTAAACAAATGGGATTACATCAAACTAAAGAGCTTTGCAAAATGAAGGAAACCATCGACAAAAAGAAAAGCCTACCTACTGATTAGGGGAAGATACTTGCAAATCATATATCCAGTGAGGGGATAATATCTGAAATACATATAGAATTCATACAATTTAATAACCAAATACTAAATAATTCAATTAAAAAATGAGCAGATTTTTTTTTCTAAGAAGATATACTGATTGTCAAAAGGCACATTAAAAGATGTGCATTATTACTAATCATCAGGGAAATTAAAATCAAAATCACAAGAAGATATCATCTCATACCTATCAAGAGGACATTATCAAAAAGGCAACAGATAGAAAATGTTGATAAGGAGCCAGAGAAAAAGGAAACCCTCATTCACACTTGTTGGGAATTTGAATTGGTGCACTCACTATGGAAAACACTATGGAGTTTAAAAAAAAAAAATAAAAAGGAGCTATTATTTAATCCAGTATTCCACTTATGAATACTTATTTGAAAAAAATACAAATACTAATTCAAAGAGATATATGTACTTTTATGTTCACTGAAGCACTAACTATAATAGCCAAGATATGAAAACAACTTAAGTGTTCATCACTGGATGTGTGGATAATGTGGTATATATATATACAATGAAATACAACTCAGCCATTAATAAAGGATGAAATCTTACCACCTGAAACAATATTGATGGACCTTGAGGATATTATGCTAGGTGAGATAAGTCAGATAAAGAGGAGCACTGGGTGTTATTTGCAAATAATGAATCATGAACACTACATCAAAAACTAATGATGTACTGTATGGTTACAGTACACCATTATAATAAAATAAAGTACACAATAAAAAATATAAGAACAAAAATAAAGTCAGACACTAAGGGGAAAAAAAGACAAATACTATTTGGCTTCACTTATATATGAATCTTAGTAAAACAAGTGAATGAACAAACAGAACAAAACTCAGAGAAGATATACAGAGAAGAGATTGGTGATTGACAGAGAGAGAGAGGGTGGGAGGTAGACAACATAGGTGAAAGGGATCAAGAGGTTACAATCTTCCAGTTACACAATAAATAAGTCATGGGAATGTCATGTACAGCATGGTGACTATAGTCAATAATATGGTAATGCATATTTGAAAATTTGCTGAGTAGAGTTTGAAAGTTCTTATCATGAAAAAAATTATAACTTTGTATGGTGACAGATGATAACTGGTCTTATTGTGGTAATCATTCCACAACATACACAAAGATCACATCATTCTGTTGTACATCTGAAACTAATTAAATGACATTTATCAATTATATGTCAATAAAAAGATACACATGTCTTTATATATATAATTCAGTTACATCAGAACACACTCCTGTCTGTCTTGGCTTCAAGTAAATCCTGTGATTCTTCTCTCCATTCTTCCTGAAAGGGACTTATGGTCATATAACAGTGTAATTTCCCACTGGGCAAAATGTAGTACACAGAATTTCCAGGATATAAAATAGTGACTCAAAATTGATGTTAATCTCTAGAGAATTGGAAAACCACTGCGTATTCCACTGTATAGCTTGAGGACTTATAGTGTCAGGAGACAGATGGAATTAAGTTTAACTGTGTGCTTAGTGGAACTACAGATCAGTTTTTCAGTTGTATATCCAGTCCAAGCATGTAGATTATTAATAACTGGCAGAAGAGCACATGAATGACCTACCTAGTGTGATAAAGGGTCTAGAAAAAGTTTCTGAAATAACTCTGCCACCCTTATCACCTTCTAAAATTGCAATACTATATTCCTGATGAAAATTAGATAAGTACCAAAATTAAAGAATTAAAATGTAGATGTAGTGATCCTTATCTCATTCTCATTTTTCTCCATGTCTGGTCCATGAATAAGCCAAATATGTCATAGAGATCAACCACAGATGCTTTCAAATGCAATCAGATTGTGGTGCCAATCACAGCAGCAGTTCCACATGTAGAAACTTTAGGAGCAGATAAACATGGCTCATAGAGTACATTACCCAGTTACTGGCCCAGAAAAGTAAATGCTTTTATGTCTCATCACTATTATAGTAGATAATCATAAATAAAAAATAGAGAAAATAGTCTTGCCCTAACAGAGACCCTTCTCTCTGTTATAATGTAGACTAAAGAGATGTTGAGTTCCATAATATCTCAGAATATCATGTCAATCCATTGCACTGATAACATGTGAATAGGACCTAGTGAAAAGAAAGTAGCAAGAACTCTACATGCATTAGGAGCCAGCCCCATAGGTAAGATTTCAACATGTCTAGTTATGTGGGGATAAGTAGGACCGTCTATTTTCAAGTGTGAAATATGCTGCTGCACTTTGCACCCTAGACACAAAGAAAGAGATTTTGAAGATAATTTTGAAGATAACATATACCACATTTTGGAATGCTGCTGTTATTCATTTACTTGTTTATCTACAACACTCAGGAGTGACTTGGTCTCTGAGCAAGTAAAAACCCTGATTGAATTTTAGACTATGTTTCAAACTGCTCATTCACATGGCTTTATGACCTAGTAGACCAAGTAATATTGGAAGTATTATAGATGCAACATATTGTGGATCTTGTAGAAAGTTGTCATGTAAGGACAACAGCATAGACCTCTAAAGTTTCAGAATAAAACCATCATTTATTTAGCAATAACTATTCTTTATTTGGTATGTAGTTCTGTCTTGTTACTGAGAGTTTGTAGAGTGAACACCTGTTCATGGGATACCACAACTATGCAACTTGTATTGCAAATCATGAATTGTGTGATCTGATCTACTGAACCATAAAACTGGATGTGCACAGTAGCATTTTATTGTAAAATGAAAATGGTATATATTAGACTTGGATACATAGATCCAGGAAGGCACAAATAAACTGTATAAACAGATGGTTCAGACTCCCATGGTACCTGCTCCTACTGCTTCGCTGCCTTTCCCTAAACTACAGATATGACCTCATGGGGAGTTTCCCAGGATTAGTTAAAGGGCTAAGAAAAAGTTTGAGTCTGATTTCCTGTTAGATCTCCAATATATAGTGGTACTGGCTAGAAGTAGATGGCCACTGCTTATAACTGCATTCAGTGACAGCTCTTGAAAACAATGGTAAAAGGAAATGTTTCCGATGTTTAACTTCCTACAGAAGGGCAGAGGACCCAAAATATGCATCTACAACAGTTTACAAGGAGTGGTTAATAAATTGGCTGCTAAGTCCCTGACAGACATGGGAAAAAAAAATAAGATGGGAAAGATCTCCAAGGAGACCTGGAGAATTGGAATACAGATGGACAATTTAGAATGGGCATAGTATGGAGACATGCATGTCCATCTAACTTTGCACTAGAAAAAATAATCTTGTTTAGTGTAAGCTATCAATAATTTGGAAGACAAGATGATCCATCCTGTGGATGACTGTATTTTCCCATAGACCAATGAAACAAAGTAGAGATCCCGGGAGGGGGGGAAACCCACACTTATATGGTCATTTAATCTATGTCAAAGGAGACAAGGATATATATAGGGAAAACACATCTCTTCAACAAATGGTGCTGGGGAATCTGGACAGCTTCATGTGAAAGAATGAAACTGGATGACTTTTGCACATTATACACAAAATAAACTCAACATGGACTAAAAATCTAACTGTAAGACCTGGAACCATAAAACTCCTGAAAGAAAATGTGGGCAGTAATTTCTTTGACATGGCCATAGAAATGTTTTTCTAGATATGTCTCCTTAGGCAAGGAAAACGAAAGCAAAATTAAACTTTTGGGACCACACCAAAATAAAAAGCTTTTGCACAGTGAAGGAAACCATCAACAAAATGGCAAGGCAACCTACTAAATGAGAGAAGATATTTGATATATCTGATATGAGGTTAATATCCAAAATAGATAACTTATATAACTCAACACCAGAAAAATAACCCAATTAACAATGGGCAGAGGACCTGAATAGACATTTTTCTAAAGAAGCCATATGATGGTCAATAGACGCATGGAAAGATGCTCAGCATCATTCCTCATCAAATAAAAAAAGACAAGAAATAACAAGTGTTGGCAAGGATGTGGAGAAAATGGAATCCTCATGCACTGTTGCTGGGAATACAAATTGGTGCAGCCACTGTTGAAAACAGTAGGGAAGTTCTGATAAAAATAGAATTACCATATGATTCAGTTAATTTCATTACTGGGTATTGACTCAAAAAAATGAAAACTTGGGGCGCCTGGGTGGCTCAGGGGTTAAAGCCTCTGCCTTCGGCTCAGGTCATGATCCCAGGATCCTGGGATCGAGCCCCACATCGGGCTCTCTGCTCAGTGCAGAGCCTGCTTCTCTCTCTCTCTCTGCCTGCTTCTCTGCCTACTTGTGTTCTCTGTCAAATAAATAAATAAAATCTTTAAAAAAAAAATGAAAACTCTAATTAGAAAATATATGTATATTTCTATGTTTATTGTAGCATTATTTACAACAGCTGAGGTATGGAAGCAATCCAAGTGTCTATTGATAAATGAATGAATTAAGAAGATCTGATATGGAGATTTTATATATATACATTTATAAAATCTCTCTCTCTCTCTCTCTATATATATATATATAACTATCCCACTGGATAGTACTCAGGCATAAAAAACAAAGAGATCTTGCCATTTGGAACAACATGGAAGGATCTAGAGGATATAATACTAAGTGAAGTTAGATAGGAAAAGATAAATACCCTATGATTTCACTTATATGTAGAATTTGAGAAAGAAAACAAACAAATAAAGGGAAAAAAAGAAGCAAACAAACAAAACCTGACTCTCAAATACAGAGAACAAACTGTGGTTGCTGGAAGGAAGGTGGCTGGGAGACATGGGGAATATAAGTACACTTAATGTAATAAGCACTGAGTAACATATAGAATTGTTGAATCATAGTTACACCTGAAACTAATATAGTGCTGTATGTTAATTATAATTCAATGAAAAAAAAAAAAAGGTGCTTTTTCCAAAGTCCTATTTCTTGCCTAATGAGTTCATGAACCAAATGGCCATGGTAGAGACTGTGTATGTGATTGATAATATAGATTTCCCCTCAAGAAAGTTGACCTGAGTATCTAATTAGCCAAGGGCAGAGGCTAATGATTCCTCAATATCAGATTATCCTATAGGAATTCAGACATCTACTTGGAAAAGGTTGGCTATTTGCAATCCCTTTCCTCATGGTTGAGTGGCACATAGTACTTATTAAGAACACCTGAAGCACTTCTAGCAATACCAACTTTCATGGATTTGGATAATACCTTATGTGCTATGTGTTACTATTTTAGCTCATATATATCATGACTGATTTAGGAGCAGACTTTGGAAGAAAATCAGTAAAGATAGTAATGCCACGAGTATTCAGTAGTGTTACCCATGCCCAGTGACCCAAAAATAGTTGGCTTGATAGAATGAATCTGCTGAAGACTCGGGCATAGTATTTTATGAGAAATAACTTCTGGTACTATATAACTTAAGCAGGTGCACAGATACGTTATTTCTTCCTCATTTTATGAGGAAAGAAAATAAGGAAAGGAAAATAAGGATCATAGAGGCAAAGTGCTTGTTATCCTGGTATATCTGTTAAGTGGCATAACTAGAATATTAATCAGTATCTATAGTTTTAAACCTATAGTCTTTAATTGACATTTAAAACTTTCTTCAAATTTTATCTGATTTACTTATTAAGCTTTGACTTTCATGACTACTTGAAAAAAAAACCCTGTTTTGTATCCCCATCAAAATATTTATTCTGTAAGAAAATATTCATTGTCAAATTCTGGAACACTGAAAAGAAATTAAAAAATAAATACAAATTTAAAAAAATACAATAGAAAAATATTAATTGTCCATGTCTATGTCACAAATATTCTGTGAAAAACCAGGATACATATATAAAATACATAGTTCCTTAAATGTATAGATTGTTTTAGGTAGTATATACACTTTAATAATTTTTGTTTTTCCAATCCATGAGCATGGAATGTCTTTCCATTTCTTTGTGTCACCTTTAATTTCTTTCATCACTGTTTTGTAGTTTTCAGAGTACAGGGTTTTCACCGGTTTAGTTCTGTTTATTCCTAGGTATTTATGACTTTTGGTACAATTGTAAATGGGATTGATTCCTTAATTTCTCTTTCTGCTACTTCCTTATAAATTAATGTCTTCTTCTATAAATTCATGTCTTCTGCAAATAGTGAAAGTTTTACGTCCTCCTTGCCAATTTGGATGCTTTTTATTTCTTTTGCTGTGGCTAGGACTTCCAGTGCTATGTTAGACAACATTGGTAAGAATGGACATCCTTGTCCTGTTCCTGACTGCGAAGAAAAAGCTCTCAGTTTTTCCCACTGAGGATATTAACTGTGGATTTTTTATAAATGGCCTCTATTACCTTGAGGTGTCTTCCCTCTAAATGTACTTTGTTGAGGACTTTTACCATGAATGAGTGTTGTACTTTGTCAAATGCTTTCTCTGCATCTATTGAAATGATACTATGCTTCTTATTCTTCTTTTGTTAATATGGTGTATCACACTGATTGATTTACAAATATTGAACCACTCTTGCAACCCAGTAATAAATCTCACTTGATCATGGTGAATGATTTTTTTAATGTATTGTTGGATTTGGTTTGCTAGTATTTTATTGAGAATTTTTGCATCCACATTCAATAGGGATATCGGTCTGTAGTTCTCTTTATCTGTAAAGTCTTTATCCAGTTTTTGTATCAGGGTAATGCTGGCCTCATAGAATGAATTTGGAAGTTTTCCTTCCATTTCTATCGGAATAGTTTTGAAAAGAACAGGTATTAACTCTTTTTTAAAATATTTGATAGAATTTGCCTGTGAACCTATCTGGCCCTAGAATTTGGAGATTTTTGATTAATGATTCAATTTCTTTGCTGGCTTTTGATCTATTCAAGTGATCATTTCAGTTTTGGTAGTTCACATTTCTATGAATCTATCCATTTGTTTCAAGTTGTCCAATTTGTTGGCATATAATTTTTCATAATATTCTTTTACAATTATATTTCTGTGGTATTGGTTGTGATTTCTCCTATCTTATTTGTTATTTTATTTATTTGGGTTCTTTCTCTTTTCTTTTTGATCAGTCTGGCTAGACAGTTCTTTTTATGATTAATTTTCAAAGAACCAGCTCCTGGTTTCATGGATCTGTTCTATTGCATTTGTTTCCTGTTTGCTTATTATTTTGTTTTGTTTTGTTTTGTTTTTTTGTTTCTGTATAATTTATTTTTGGTCTAATCTTTATTATTACCTTTGTTCTCCTACCTTTATGCTTCCTTTGTTGTTCCTGTTCTAGCAATCCCTATCAATATACCAACAGCATTTTTCACAGAGTTGAACAAACAATCCTAAACTTTGTGTAGGACCACAAAAGACTGAATAGCAAAAGCAATACTGGAGACATCACAAATCCAGACTTCATGTTATATTACAAATCTGTAGTGATAAAAATAGTATGGTAGTGACACAAAGATAGACACATCGATATATGCAACAGAATAGAAAACCCAGAAATGAACCCACAGCTATAGGGTCCCCTAAACTTTGACAAAACAAGAAAAAATATTCAATGGGAAAAACTGTCTCTTCAACAAATGGACAGCTACATTGAAAAGAATGAAACTTCTTTCTAGATATGTCTCCTGAGGCAAGTGAAAGAAAAGCAAAAACAAACTATTGGGACTTCATCAAAATAAAATGCTTCTACACACAAAAGGAAATGATCATCAAAACTAACAGGCAACCTACAGAATGGGAGAAGAGATTTGCAAATAACATATCTGATAAAGGGTTAAGTATCAAAATAAAAAAGTACTTATAAAAATTAACACTCCAAAACAAATAATCAAATTAAAAAATGGGCCAAAGATATGAAGAGACATTTTGTTCCAAAGGAGAAATACAGATGGCCAATAGCCATGTGAAAAGATGCTCACTATCACTGCTCAACAGGGAAATACAAATTAAAACCACAATGAGATATCACTTCATACTGTCAGAATGGCTAAAATCATCAACACAAGAAACAACAGGTGTCAGTGAGGATGTGGGGAGAGGGGAACACTCTTGCACCACTGGCAAGGATGCAAACTGGTACAGCCACTCTGGAAAACAGTATAGAGTTTCTTTAAAAGGTTAAAAATAGGACTACCCTATCTTCCAGTAATTGCAACTAGGTACTTACCCAAAGAATACAAAAGTACTAATTCAAAAGGATACATGCACCCTGATGTTAATAGAAGCATTACTACAACTGCCAAATTATGAAAACAGCCCAAGTGTCCATCAACTAATGAATGGATAAAGAAGTGGTGGTATATATATGCAATGGAATACTAATTAGCCATAAAAAATGAAATTTTACCATTTGCAATGATATGGATGGAGCAAAACAGCACTTTGTAAAAAGATTTATTTATTTTTGAGAGAGAAAGAGTGTATGTGGGAATGAGCGGCAGAGGGACAGGGGGAGAGAGAATCTTCAACAGACTCCCAGCTGGGCAAGGAGCCCAATGAGGGACTCAGTCCCATGACCCTGAGATCATGATCTAAGCCAAAATCAAGAGTCAGATGTTTAACTGATTCAGCCATCCAGGAGCCTCATGACAGTATTCTTTTTTAACTTTTTTTTAGAGATTGAGGTGGGGGGGGAGAATGTTAAGTAGGCTCCACATCCAGCATGGAGCCTAACCTGGGGTTTGATCTCACAACCCTGAGATCATGACCTGAGCCAAAACCGAGTTGGATGTTTATTGACTTGGATTCAGTTGAACTTAATCACTCAGACACCACTTTGATAGTATTATGCTAAGTAAAATAAATCAGCGAGAGAGAGTGACAGCCCAAGAAATAGACTCTTAACTATAGGGAAAAACCTAATGGTTACCAGAGGGGTGGTGGATGGTTTAATAGGTGAAGGGATTAAGGATTATGCTTTCATGAGCATGGGGTGTTGTATGGAAGTGTTGAATCATTATATTGTACACCTAAGCCCAATATTACACTGTATGTTAAGTAACTGGAATTTAAATAAAAACTTTAAAAAATAAAATAAAATATGTAGTTCTTGCCTTCAAGGAACATGCAACTTTGTGTATAAATTGTTAGTCTGCATGAGTATAAACATACAATTTGCCTCATTTAACAAATTTGCCAAGCATTGACTGTGAAGAAGATACTATGGTATATTCTAGGGAGTAAACAAAGATGAAAAGAATTTAAATTGTTTAATTATTTAATAACAGGAGATAGATAACTAGGAAAGTTATAATACAAGTAGAATATGACAAATGACCAAGAGAAACACATATTAAAATATGGAATTTATATAAAACTGTGTCAAAATTCCAGTTTCTGGTTTTTCAGGATGAAGTTCATCTTTTCTGTTAAGAAAGGGCATACTCATTTGATATGTCATGCCTATCACTTATAAATGGCAAAACACAATGTTGAAGAAGGCGGACATATCTCCTTAAATTTTAACCTGTTGTCATCTGTCAAATAACTTATAATTTAGACTATTTTAAATATAGGGTGATTACTTCCTTTTTTCTTTTTCTTTTTCTTTTTAAATGGAAGCAATAAGGAATTATTGATGTGAGGGTTTTTTGTTTTTTTGTTTTTTTGTTTTTTGTTTTTTGTTTTCTTTCAAGTAACAGGAAATGGAGAAACTTTAGTTCAACTCTCAGGTCTTAATACAACATAACAGTTTAAGTCATTAATATGATTCATCTGGGCTCCTTTTTATGTATTTTAAAAGTAAAATTTGATAGAGAAGATGTGGGAGAGAAAATAGAATTTTCTAATGAATTATGTCCTGATGGTGGCAAAAATAATGAGCATATCTAGGCTATTGAGTTATTGTAGGTGAAGTTGTGGAGCAGGAACTGCAAACTATTATATTTTATATAAGCTCTAAATTATAAGAAAAAATGTGAATGTTTATTTCTCATAGTTTGACCATTAATAACCTTAAAGTCAGAATGGAAATCAGAAAAAGCCAGATTGGCCACAGAGCCAAAATCAGAACACTAATAGCATCCTACAGAAATATTTCAAGACAAACTTTTAATTTTTTTATTTTTATTTCTATTTCTCCAAGTTTTTATTACTACTGAGATGGTAAAGCCATAGCAGCAATCTGGTTTAATATTATGAGTCACTAACTGTTTAATTCTGTGTATTAAACCAATCTATTCTCTGTATATTAAACCAGTCTTACGACAGAATACCAAAGACTGTTATGCCTATACAAGTTTCCTATAAAACATCTGAGTCATTGGCAGTGTCACCAGTAATAAGAACAATTTTTATTTGAATATTTTAAGAATTTTAAAATAATGGAATAGGTAATAAAATCTGACTTGACTTCTTACTACTTTCCTGAAGTTAACCTCTGTAAAAATAACATCATCATATCTGAGAGTCTATTTTCTGGATACTGTGCTCTATGATTAATACTTTTGTGAAAATACCTAGTTTGAATCTCAAAACAACTTCTTTATTATCCTCATTTTATTGATTCAAGCTCAGAGTGGTTACACTTCTATTACATTGTGGAGCCTATACTTTTTCAAAAGTAGTGGCCTTTATTTCTATTTTGACTATTTTTCTTCTGCATTTCAGCATTTTAACTTTCCTCTTATCTTTGTTTGTTATTGATTTGACTAGCCTAGCTTTATTCTATCCTCATATCCCCTACCTCCTAATCTATATTTTTAAAACAATTGTCTTATATGTTAGGAACTTCTACTCGGGAGTCATCATTTTTTGAATTTCTATCCTTTATTACATAATGATTTGTGAATTAAAATCATTAATATTATACCACTGAATAAATTTGAATACATGGGAAATTGAAGTAATAATTTTCCTAAACAGAGTTAAAAAAAAAGTTGCAAAAAACTATTTTTACAACTTATACCAACAACCAAATTCAAACAATAACCTTCCAAATTTACCTTATATTCAAATATCTTTACTTTGAATTTATATTTCTATCTTTGTTTACCAATGTTTACATATTATTATATATTAAATATAATATTATTATAATTTTATACACAATGTAGGATTTTTCTTGCTAGATTGTAGTTTGTAAATTATTTCCTTTTTTAGAAAGATTTTTCAAATTTTTTAATTTTAATTTTTATTTCTTTGACACAGAGAGAGATCACAAGTAGGCAGAGAGGCAGGCCGAGGCAGAGGGGGAAGCGGGTTCTCCGCTGAGCAGAGAGCCTGATGCAGGGTTAGATCCCGGGACTCTGAGACCATGATCCAATCTGAAGGCAGAGGCTTAACCCACTGAGCCACCCAGATGACCCAGTAGATCATTATTTCCAGTACTAACTTTATCATGACCATTTATATTCTCCTTTACGATTTCAGATTCTCTTCCATTTAACTTATGTTGTATGTCAGATAAATTTAAATGCTGCTCAAATTGCTTACATGATTCTAATTCCCTTCGAGAGATAAGGCAAAATAATTAGCAAGGCATTTATAATGAAAAACAATTTCACATTTTAATTCAATAATGAATTTCAGAGTCTTTGTGAGGCTTAAACTTAATGATTGATTATGATACTATTCTTAAATTCTCTGTCTTAAAAAAATAAATAAATCTTTCCTGTCTTAAGAATTCACAACTGATGTTATTTGTAAACATTTTTACTAACTTTACTGCCTCAGCTGTTAAGAAGAACTTTGCTTTTAAAGTAATTAGACTTATGCTATTACATACAAAAATCAACATAGTAAAAATGAATAGTCTTGGTAAAAATTTGGCAACATAGTGTTGTATGTTAATTTCATCATTATAGGTATGAATACTGTTTTTGTTCATCTTGGAAGTTAAATTTAATAATTCATTAATTTACCAGACAATTCTCACTGTTTATTTCACAAATAAAATATGATTAATGTGAACAGATACAGATTAATAGATTTGCTAGTAACTGCTTTAATTTTCCAATGAAATTAACAAAGGAGGGGGAGGAAAGGAAGAAAATTGAATGTCATGCATTTAGGACTTTAATATTTGCTTGGATAGGATACTATTCTTAACTTTCAGAATATGAAAAATGTAAAAATATTTAAAATGCATCATTTTAACCAAAGTAACTTACATATTAATTTATAGCATAATTTCCATTAAGAATTGATTGGCACATGGTATTTATCTTCTCAAAATAAAGATGTGAAATTTTATAAAACAAGGTGATCCTATTTTTGTAGGCTTGTGTTACACAAAACTAGTCTCAAACTTACATAAGGGTTAAATTATAAATGATTGTATATTGGCTCTTGGAACTAGTCTTGTTTTGATGAAAAGCAACTATGTGTTTCCAACTATCTTATAGAAACAGGAGATTTATATTCACCTATAACAGGAGTCCTAGACTGGCTTGGGCAAGTGAGAGTGAAATGGAAAATGTAGTCCAGGAAAGGAATTGGCAAGAACTATCTCACTAAGAAATTTCATTTCCTCGGTCACTCTCTGGGTTTAGGATAGCAGGACTTTTTTTTGTTTGTTTGTTTGGTTGGTCGTTTTGGTTTGTTTTGTTGTTGTTGTTTTGTTTGTTTGTTTGTTTACATTTGCTTAGTTAGGTCCTAAAAGAATTTTGAAAAACTGTGTACCTCCTCACACATTTTAGAATTGACACATAAAAAATTCAATTAAGATTTTTAAAATTTAAATGCTGCTCTGCCAAGTTTCTAGATAGCACAGGCAAGAATACTGAATGGAAAAACATCAATTCAGAAACAGTGAGCTGAAATGTGACTTAGAAGAGCTGGACTGTAAATGTGAAGATGATTTAGGAATTCTGTAACCAATTATTTTTGCATATGTATTAGGAGAGAACGATGATGAAAATACATGTCTAAATAAGTTGAAAGTATCTCAGTAAATATAAAACAATATTCCAGGTGATTAGAATATATTGTATAGTCACTTAATCAGCACCATGTTTTTCACTTTCTTGGGATCTTAATAATAAAATTTTGATTAGGGGGCGTCTCCTGGCTCAGTTAAGCGGCCAGTTCTGCTTCTGCTTGGGCCATGACTGAGCCCCACATCGTGCTCTGTGCTCAGTGAGGAGTCTGCTTTAGATTCTCACGTCCTCTACCTCTAGCTCAGGTGCACTTTCTCTTTCTCTCTCTCTACCTCAAATAAATAAAATTTTAAAATAATAATAATAATAATAATAAAATTGTGATTTGTAATCTATGGAATTTTAGATGTTATGGAAGAGGCAATCCCTCTAGCAGCCGAGCAAGGGATGGATTTGAGGAGCTGACTGAAACTGAAACTGAAACTGAGACAAAGAAAGGGCAGATAAGGAACTCTCTGACACATGATGGTAAGCCTGAATGAGGAACAGTGGGCTTTGGGGATGAACAGGACAAGGTGCACCTGAGAAAACTACAAAGGACATAAAATAGAAAAACTTAAGTGATAGATTAATATCTCAAGAGTGAGACCAAGAAAGATTTAAAGATAACTCCCTGGACTATTAGTAACTATTGGTATATTTTTGGGATGATACATTATTTCAAAAATGTGAAATACCTACAAGGACACAGTGCAAGAAGTCTATAATTGAAAAATGAAAAAAAAAGTAGAACACAAAGTAGTGTCTGATGCTGATTATAGTAATGCTTGTATAGGGCTAAGCATAGGAGAGGTCTACAGATTAATAAATCAATGTATTTTGACAAAGGATTTCTTTGCATTTTGCTCATCTTGTACTTTGAAGCAGTTAATTATGTGTGAAAGAAGCATGTTCACCAAGGGCAATATTGGAGTGAGTATATGTAAAAAAAAAAATCTAAATATTAATCTAACGTTATTCATTGGTGGAGCATTACTCTAGTCTTTATATTTGAAAATAAATAATGAGTACTCTTTTAGGGTCTCCTTTAGGAGATCTAAATAATTCCCCATACTCTACCTGTTTATAAATGTGTAAAATGTTTAAATAAAATTTTATTAATAGAAATTCTATATTTTGTAATTGCTTCCTTATATCCCTGAGGTTATACTTCATATTTTTAATTCTAATTTTTAATTATTTTATAATGAAAAACCTAGTTTAATTCCAAATCCCAGTTTAATGCTCAGAGCCCTGTTTTATTGACTGGGGAGCTATGCTTCTAACTAAAATGACATGCATGGTTTGTTTTGTTTGGAAGATGCTTTATTCTTCCATTGTACTGTCATATTGTTCAACTGGCTACTCTTCCAGCTGGGAGCATTGGCCATTGTTTCCTAATGAGTGATATAAAACTGCTGAGGTTCTATTCATTGCTAAGGATTTCCCAGTCCTTTGATGAAATATAATATGATTTGTTGACTGTGCACATCTGGCAAAGAGGTCTGCAGATTTCTTTAGGGCTGAAACTCACTCATTATTGCTTTGTTGGTTTATATAATAAGAAATCATTTAGCTCATAGAGTGTTTTACAATGTAAATTAGTATATACTTGCCCAAACAGATTAAGCTTTAAAGGCTAAATAACATATATTATTTTGTGAATTAGGTATAATTAACTTTTCTAAGATAAAACATATCCAAGGTAATAGAAAATGAAAATGGGAACTCACGTTAGGTACATGTTTTCCATATGTATGAAAATGTGAGGGAAGTCTGAATGACCATGAGAATGGGACCATGTAACTTTGAATAACTGTTTGGTGGTGGTATCAGTTCAATTCCTTATTAGCCAATCTTTTCTGGGCGTTTGGGCTAATCTTTCATATTAGTATTACCTCTCAGTGTTCACCTTGTACTTTTTCTCTTGGGAAAAACAAAGGAATCTTTATACTACACTTTTTATCCTGTAAGAAAAATGGATAATATATCACACTTGTCTTGAGTTTGAGAACTTTCAAATATTTTTACCATATTGAGTTCCTATAGTGCTTGATTTACAACAAATTCAAGATAAATGTTCACCTTCACTTTCAGAGTAGATTGAATATTCTTAATAATCTCTAAAGTGTTTATAGTCACAAACAATAAAATCCTTTCTATAAATGTGCCATTTAGTTAGCCTTATTGACAAAACACACACACATGAACACACACACAAAACAGGGGGGAGAAAAGTTATAAAAATGTGTTTTGCTTTGTTTTCCTTTAAAATGTAAGATTAAAAAAAATTCCGCTTTTACAAAAGCTATTAATAAATTATTATTTTCTTTAGGGGGAGGCCTTAATTTTGATTTGAAAACATTGGGAATTGTGAATATAAAATGAGAATCAGTGACATTTTATGTGAGATAAGACTAAAATCCAATGATTAACATTTATAAGTTGTCATTTGCCAGTGCTACCAGCAGGAGGTAATGAAGGGACTTGAGCCAAACTTGAATGATAATCACACCTCACTTTCTTTGACAGCACATTGCTAAGTGTGGAGGAATATCCTCAAAACAGGGCAGTAAAAACTGGAAAACTGATTTTCTGGAAGCACAATAAGTATTTAGTCTTTGATCATAATGTAATATTTCAATATTTTGAAATATTCTGTAATATTGATTATGATAGATCTATTATTTAGCAAACTGCAAGAATGTCAGATGTGTTGATATCATAATTTGAAAGGGTATCAAAATACTTTCCAAAGTGTAGAAAATTAGTTTTGCTCAATTTTGTTGAAGGTTTATGATTATTTCTAATTGGCAGTCTATACAAATATGGCATTTTCAATTATGTGTTCTGACTTCTTCAAAGTTGTTCAATGCAATTTGAAATAAATAATATTTTTCTTTGACATAGAAAATTATCTTTAAAAAGTAATGCTTTTTCATTTTGTTTTCATATTCTTTTTTGGTACAAAATTTGTTAAGAGCATTTTAGTAAAGTGTCATGTTTCCATTATTATGTATGATGTTGGGAGTATGCATGATTATGTGTATAGGACTAGTGTTGAGCAGTCCTAGACCAGGATGGGCATAATAAATTCATTGGGGGTACAATGCTTAGGAACAGACTAGTCAATAAAATAAAATAAAATCCAAAAGAAATAAAATGTCAAAGAATTTGACCAAAATGTAGAAATAGGGCTGTTGGATTGGGTTAGAGTAATATAATAATTTTCATTTGTGTCTGATGAATACCAGATGATGATAGCCTATTCAAATGGAAGCATTTTATCTGATTGGAACACTCACTGAATAGACATTTAGAGTAGAGAGTGCATGAAGATGCAAAATTAGAGGTTCATAAAAAAAAAATAGAGATTTGTAAAAAAGACTAGAAATAAGAATTTTAAGGAATGAGAATGATTAGATTATATGATGAAGAAAATGTGAATATAAACAAAAAGAGCATCAAGAATCAAGTTAAAAAGAAAACTATACAGGTTGTTGGGGGAAAAAACAAACAGTGATAAAGAAGTTATTGGAAATTAAATTAATTAATTAAAAGAGAATTAAAAGAGAACTTAGGTATTTTTTACTAGTATGTTTCATTTTAATTTTTAAAATTTTAATGTATTTTTAAAATTAGACTGTTAAGAAATAGAGAACTTGGCCTCAAATCTCTCTCTCTCATCCAGTCTTTCTGTAGGATGAGGTTTCTTCATCTCATTTGCGCCGTGTTTTTTACAACTGCCTAGTACAAGCCTACAACTTCTTAACTACTTACAGATTTGGCCAGTCACCTTACTGTTCCTCATAGCACTGTATGTCAGAAAGATTCCCACTTCTGAATCTTTGGTTTTGGCCAGGCCTTTTCTCTCCATTCATCTACATGCTTTCAATTAATCAATGGCCATCTACCCCACACAATGATAATTCCTAGAGATTCCCCCCTACTTACCTTTTCTTTATTCAATTCTTACAACCTTAGATTTCTTTTCCTTTTTCCTTTCCTTTCCTTCTTTCCTTTCCTTTCCTTTTCTTCCTTCTTTTTTTAAAGTTTTGTTTATTTAACTAATCTCTGTACCCAATGTGGGGCTCAAACTCACAACTCTGAGATCAAGAATCCATGCTCTTCCAGCTAGGCCAGGCAGGCACCCCTATTTCTAAATTTAGAAATTGCAACTCTCTTGAATGTTATTTGGATATATTTTTTTAAATAAGGTTTGTATCCGTGGCAAGGATGCATGTGTTTTGAGGAGCAGGCTAGATCTATCTTCTTCTATCCTTTCATACAATACCTATCGGGGTATTTAACATAGAGTTGGTTCTTAGTACATGTATAAAACGATTTGGGAAGTGGCATGTCCCTATTAACCAAAAGGTATGGCCTAAATCAGTGGAATGAAATTATCTGTTCTTGTTTAAATTTACCCCATTAATATACACAAGGCTTTGTTTTTTCTTTTAAAATCTTATCTCCATTGGCTCTATTAATTCACTGGGTAAAAATGCATTGATTGGCATTTACAACCTTCCCTGTTAATTGGCTGTTTGGATACAACAGCAGGAATAAAGACTGAGACTCAAATTAAAGCCAAATTAGTGTTCTTATAAGCCTTTTCTACTTTCTATGATATTTTGATGCACTTTAAAAGGGAATAAGTCTCAAGTTTTCTCTAATGTGGTTAATTTTAAAGATGGATATCTAAAGCCAACTCTAAAATAGAATTATGGCAATGAAATAATAAGGCAATTATATATTGCCTACATGCATATGTCTGCATTTTCTTCACAAAAGTGTTCCTTCTGAAAAACAGGCACTTAATGAAATTCTTAACTCAGTCCACAATAACTTAATTGACGGAGTGAAGCTGTTAGAAAGACATAAGGATAGTCATTATGAGAAACTGGTGATTAATAATAACTTCTGATGAATACATAGCAACTATTTATTGTGGTACTAGCAGATGATTACATACTAAGCCAACTGTACAATGCTTCCATATAAATTAGATGAATGGGTTTTTTTGTTAAGAATTTTAAAGGGCAAATAACATTGACTGTATTTATATAGCTAGAGGCCAATAAAACAAACATTTTCTACTACTCAAAACCAGAGCTAAAGGGGTATTTTAAGTGCACTGCATTTTTAGATGGACATATGAATTTTGGGTCAAATCTGCTTTCATTAAGGCACCAGTAAAGTTTAACTTTTATGGCAGGATGGACTTCTGTCATAAACCCCATAACACACAAAACTTCTGGATGCATATTTAAAAGGTCAGGCATATGCTATACAAACCTGCAAAATGTCTTTCAGTTTTCTTTTTAAATGATAGTCAATTCTCACCCTCCAAAGAAAGTTCTTTTAGTGCAAACTTATAATACATATGGAGAGATGTATGCAGCCACCCGATGTTTCCTTCTAAGCAAAATAAAAGAGATGTTTTTCATTTGTTTTGGCAAGCTAAAGGCAGGTACTTTACAGATGCTTTTATAAAGAAAAAATAAAAACTTTGATTGGTTTGATTAAAATGCATTTACCCAACCTAATAACAAATTACATTAGTATTTATAAGGTCTGCCTACTTTGCATACAGTCATTCTGAAGGATGTCAATGTGCTTTAAAACTATTCTGAATAAATCTTCCCAGTGAAAACTCCACAGGAAATGAACTCATATCCACAGAGCAAGCCCAGGCAAAATTGTGACATAGACTAAAACAAACAAACAAATCAACCTTTGCTACCTTCTCATTTACCAAATTTGTTCTCCCATTTTTTGTCCTACTACTCCCTGAAGGAAGACAATTCTTACTTTCATCAGTTCCCTATTTTTGGTAAGATCTGAAGCTCACAGCCCCTAACCTCAGGGTTAGCCTGTCATGAAGCACTTCAGGTGCTAAACCAATCCCTTCTCCTGAGGTCACCACATATGGTTCTAGGTTGTGCTCACTGTGCTGTGTCTCATCCTCTGTCTCACTCAGGGATCAATTATGAGCAGATATCCGTCCACGTTTTCAGTTGCCAAACCAGTGGTGGCCTTGCTTCCATTGCTCTGCAGCCTGCCTCTCTTTCCTACTTAATATTTCCGTAATTTTCTGGAATTTATTTTGCAAAATACCCTTGTATGATATAGCTTAACCTAATGAGTTAGATCTCCTGAATGTAACAGTATTTCACAGGTGACTTCTTGAAACTTACTTTCATAATCTAAAGAATTAAAGCTACAAGTAGTGAGATTTCAATACTGAGGGAGGTTGATGTGGCAATGTTTGTAATCTGTGGATACAGTAGGGTTGCTGGTTATCAGTTGACATTTTATCAGTTAAAACATGTAGATATAAACCAAATGTATGTTTTTCTTTTCTTTTTTTTTCTTTCTTAAGAAAAATCAATGAACTCTACTTCAACTTTAAGATGAAGTGAACAAAGCCATAAAAATTTGAGGCAAACTGAGATGTTTGAAGTCTTCCTGGGAAAATAAATGTATCTGTGTTTATAAAGCAAAACCATCTTAACTGCTTTCTTACTAATTATTGTTTTCTTTCCTTTAAACTGATCACCAACATGTCCAGACATAGGGAGGAGAATATAATACCTGGGAGAGAGGTCAAACTCCAACATTATGTGGAAATAATACAGAATTTTATTGTGTATGCAAAACAAAAAATTTATCTACTGCTTAATATTATTCTTGCCAAATTGTGTGGAACCTAATTGCTGTAACAGTAGGTAGGCTGTGTACTTCTTTTCACTCTCACTAATGAACAATATTTAAATTGCTGAAACACCTCCCGTCATTTCCCTATTTCTTTCTAACCTCCCTTTCCTCTCTCATTCCAATTATAATGTGTATTATTTAATTGAGTCTTTATTTCACTACTTGGTTCACCTTTGCCTTGTGATTTTCTAAGAAGGAGAGAGCACTCTATATTTTTTTGAACAGATGCTTCATTATGGGAGGTGAGTAGCTCAGTTACATCGCCATTTCACCTTTTCCCCCATGTCTGGCAGTTGTTGTGGGCTGTTAAACAGCTTTAATAGAAGATGAGACTAGCCTCTTGCTCTAAGGGCATGAAAACTTTTTTTTATGGGTCTTACTATCTTCATGGTTCGTTAAATACAATGTAGAGTCATTTTACTGCAGCTAGTGGACCCCAGAAGGACCTGACAGTTAAATGAAAGTTGTCAGTCTTCCTTCTGTTTTAGCTAGATTGGGTAATAAAAGGGCAGAACCTGGAAGTAAGGACCAGAATTGAGATCAGTGTGCCAAACAAATAAAAGAAATTTAATGAGTTCTTGAGAAATGCAGCAGAGAAGGCATGGGTATTTAAGTGTCTAGACAAATAGAGGCCAGTAATAATAAATCTATAATGAATGGCTTTAAGAATTACAACTGTGCTTTGCATAATAGATAAGTGGAAGACTTGTGGTCTAAAATTTATAAGGAGGAATTCGATCAGTTGCAATGGAAAAATAGCATTTGGGTATAGAAACTGCTAAGAAATTATTAACAATTATATGTCATTCTACATCAGAAATATAAGGAATTAGAAATTGTTGATATTTATTATCATTCAAAAGAGAAGAAATGGAGTTCTATTCAAATGACTTTGCATTTTTAAAAATAAAGTTCCAATGATTAATCATCATTTTGTCTACAAATAAACAAACAATGGCTCAATTAGTAAACACTTTCTTAAAACAATAAATAAAAATAAATGAAAGTTTCCTCCTTGGCAATAGGTAGTATTCTAAATGAAATATCAGAATTTGTTTAAAATATTGCTGTAGGAAAAAAAAAAAAAAAAAAAAAAAAGTCCAAATAGGACTTTTGTTCATGTCTTCCAAAATTTAAGGCAGAATTTATGCTATAGTTAATAAAGGACATTGAAACTTCCCTCCCCAAATTAAAATTTAGTATACCACTTGTCCTTTGTTTTTCCATTGAACTTGATAATTAACTTTATAAGCCTTAAAGCTTGAAAGCGATACTTTCTAATATTTGCATTGCTGGAGCAAGAAAGGCAGTGAGACAGAACTGACACTAAGTTTTCATTCATTAAAATACAAGAATTATCTTTATTAAAGAGCAAAAACTCATCCTATTTAAACATTTTTTGAGAAACTATCAAAAATTATTGATAATTGGAAAGTATCATGTAGTTTAAATAATATAATTGAATATCATATTTATAATTCTATTATTTACCCCTTCCATCACCTTTAATAAGTTGTTGGGAAAAAAGGATGTCAATATGTGAGTAAGGAGTAACTGAGAAACAAAAAAACCCAGTTTGATTTAAAGTATTTACATATTTTGGTTTCCTGACATAGACATACCAAGACAAATTTAGGGGTACTTATTCATTATTATTCAGGTTTTAAACAAAACTGCATTTTCAAAGAAAGCTATTGGTGCCTATGCTCCCACTGACGACTTAAGCCAATACTATGAAACAGAATTTCCCACAGTGTAGGAAATGTTCTATACCACTGCTGTTTGATATGACAGCTACTAGCCACATATGGCTTTTGAACCTTTAAAATGTGGCTAGTGAGATTGAGGAATTGCATTTTTAACTTTATTAATTTTTTCTCATTTAAATATAAATCCAAATAGTCACATAAAGTTAGTTACTACAGTACAGATTGAAACTGTCTATACAAATGTGATCAAGATTGTCTCTCTGATTATAGTCTTCTTTGTCCAGCTCATTATAAAATGCTGTATTGTGTTGATATATGGGAAGTGAAAGAAGTCAAAAGCAACAGTCTTCACATTTTAATTTCATTCAAATAGTTATCACAAGATTTAACGGATCTATTTTGACTATCTTACATCCAATATTCTCTGTGAAAACAACCTATCATGCTTACCTGTGTATTAGTCTGGGTTCTCTGGAAAAACAGAATTGATGATATATATGTATATAATACATATGGACTTTGCTCATGTGGTAGTTATGAAGGCTGAGATGTCCCACTCTCTGTGGTTGGCAAACTGAAGATTCAGGAGAGCAGATGCTATAGAGCTCTCATCTTAGTCTGAGTCCAGAGGCAAGAGAAAACCAGTGTCCTGGCTCAAAGGCTGTTGAGCAAAGAGCAAAGTATCCCTTACTCGCCCATTTTTGTTGTTGTTGTTGTTGTTGTTGTTCTATTCAGGCTTTTAGTATATTGGATGAAGCCCACCCACATTTGGGAGAATAATCCATTTTATTCAGTTTACTGATGCAAATGTTAATCTCATTCTGAAACAGCCTCACAGATATACCCAGAATAATTTTTAAGCAAATATTAAGAACCCTGTGGGGGCATCTGGATGGCTCAATCACTTAAGCATCTGCCTTCAACTCAGGTCATGATCTTGGGGTTCTGGGATTGAGCCCTGCATCTGAGCTCCTAACTCAGTGGGGAGCTGCTTCTCCCTTTCCTTCTGTCCTTCTTCCCACTCATGCTCTCTCTCATGCTCTCTGTCTCCTGTCTCAAATAAATAAATAAAATCTTAAAAAAAAAAAAAAAGGATTCCTGTGGTCCAGTCAAATTGATAAATAAAATTAATCATCACACCTATTATGAGAAAGAAACTATTAAGTTTCTTTTCTCTCCTCCCCACCCCTACCACTTTCAACCATTAATATTCAAGTTAAAAAAAGGATCCCTTTATCTAGTTAATTATACTGTGACTCCTCTTCAATAGTCCTAAATAGCCAAAGAGGTTTTCAACAAAAAGGGAACAGCCTACTGTATTATGAGTTCCCAGACGGTTTAATTCTGTTCTCTGATTTCTAGTTCTTATCACAGTCCCTAGAAATGTTTTTAGGACATGATTGGTTCTGAGAAATATTTGTTGACAAAGCAAATTAAGGAATAGTACCTGATATTAGAGAATAATGGCCTCTCAGCAACTGCTTTGTTTTTTTCCTTAATTCTCTCATAAGCTTCCTGTTTGATGGGTGTTCCCAAGTGACTTTAATCACCAAATCTACTTTAGAGCAATGTTTTTCTATACTTAATGTGTCTATGAATCATCCGTATTACAATGCAAATGCACTGTTGGTAAGTATAGGGTCAAAGCTGGCTTTCTGGCATTATAACAAGCTCCCAGATAACGTCAACATGAGTATGAAGACCACACTCTTAAAATCAAGGATTTAGAGTAGAGAATACTCTGAAGGAAGAGAAGAAACAGAACATTACTTATAAATAATAGTCATCACAGCAGTTAGCTTGCCTCAGATATGGGAGAATAAAGAATCCTTGCCAAACAAAATTTACTCATTTACTCATTCAATGAATATGTCTTGAGTATCTAGTATGTGGCAGGTATTATGCTAAGCCTAAGGAAGGAAAGATTTAAAACAAATACAATTCCTTCCCTTAACATTCAATATAGAGTAGTGAAGGGGAGTGGATCATAAGTAAACACACAAAAAATTAACAAGTTTTTTAAAAGGATTGTGTAACAGAACAGGATTTTATGGAAGTTCAAAATTGGGACAATAATTTCAAGCTTAGTACACCCCAAGAAGGTGGTATCTAACATTAGTTCTGAAGGAAGAGTAGCCATAATAGGTAAAGGTAGCGGCCTTAGAATATACATGGAAATGTCAAGGGGAGACATAGGTAGGAAAATTCTATGAATGGAAGTGCTGTCATTTTCCATGCCATGTCTCCTCTTTTTATTTGGTAAGTGAAATGTTTGACAAATTGCTAAAAGTAAGGCAGAATGAACTGATGATGTAGGGATTTGAAAAGAATTTGGAAAGTACAATTTGAGGACGGATAAAGAAGATAAGCCATGTAAAGGACCCAGCTGAAATCTGAAGCATAAAGTGATCCTTGGCACTAATGTTGGAAAAGAAAATGTGTTCAGTTGGATTGGTTTTAGCCTAAGACTTGGCCAGAAAGTTATAATAGAAGTATAAAAGAATAAAAAGTACATGAAGTTTACTCTGTAAAGGGAAAAAGAACCAGGCTAATAGGTCAGGTAAAGTTAAAGGAATCAATGAATGGCAGGGGAGAAGAATGCAAAAACAAAACAAACAAATGTGTGGAATGACTGGATAAGGTATCTTGAAAGATAGATTATGGTTATAGAAAGAGAAGTTTGAAATTGAGATTTGAGAACTTGGGTAACTTCGAACAGTTGAAAAGCGTAATTTAACTGGGATTGGATCCCACTCTGTATCTGGCTCTACTACCTGTACTGTGGACTCACATGTTCAACTCTCTTACAAATAAAGGTCTAATTGATCCATATAGTGGAATGAGGGAGATTTAGTTTTGAACATGGCTGTTTTAACTAAATTTGTTCAATGGTATTATCTTCTCTTCATGACTTTTTTCTTGAAATAACTATATCTGTGTAAATGAAGAAAATGTATTGATCTGGAATGTCACCATTACAAAAATCTTTATAACAAGAAGTTGCTGCAGGAAAACTACTAATATCCACTGTTCAGCAATACAGAATATATCAAACACTGAAAAAACGGAGGTAAAATACCAATTCTTTAGCCAGATATTAAAAATGGCTCAGAATTTGTGTGCCTAGTTTATCTACCCATTTTTACTGTTTTTCTACATAAAACTTAACTTCAACCTGAAAAATGGTAGATAACTTCAATGATGTGATTATTATCTCATTTAATCCTCTTCTTTAGTCCATTTATTCTAGGATAAATACAACTATTTTCTCATTTTTTTTCCTGAGGAGTAAACTGAGGCATGGGCAAATTCGAGACCACAGAACTAGTAGAACTAGTGTTTGAAATGAGGCAGTCTGTTGCCACAGCCTGGAAGCTTAACCACTATCTACAATGAACCTTGAATGTAAATTTCCATTCAGGACTCCTTAAGCTTTCTTGATGTTCTTAGCCCTTTCTGCCTTTCTGAACTTTACTCATTCTCACTTTCAGCTTGATTCCCATTATCTATAAGAAACCTTCCTTTGGTATACCTGTCATAGTGATTTCTGACTAGTTTTGAAGTTCTTTAATATTCATTATGGATCCATAGAATTTCTAGGTCACATGCACCTTAGATGTCTTTTTTTTTTTTTAAATGTGATATTTGTGTTGTATCTCTTCTCTCTTCTCTCTTTGTTCACAGTGGGCATTTATAAGAGCAGCATGCTTTTGTGTTTATTCCAGGGAAGGTCTTGGATTCTTCAACACAGTGTTTTAGGTACGTTCCTACAAGGAATCAGAGCTGGAATTCAAGATGAAACATATTTGTCATCCTAAAGGTGGTGATATTGAAAGTCTAGAGACTTGTGGGATGTCATACAAGTTAACAGCACAGTTAGGCCCTTTATTTTTTTTTTGCCTTCAATGAATATATTTTCTGAACCTCATATCTGGTGACTAGTGCATTTTTAGAAGCATAAGGTAAGTAAGAATGTTTGGAAGCAAAAGTATTCTAGAAACATTTCTAAGATTGTTATAATTAAAATAACCCAGAACTCTTTTTCTCTTTTACTTTCTCACTTCTAATGTTTTTTAACTCTGTGCCAGACAATTCAAATGAGTTTACTTTTTATTGAAATTCCTTTTCACATGTATCTAGATTATAAATTCATTGAAGGCAAGAAACAAACCAAGGTGCCTTCTTTATTTAATGAAGACTTAAAGATGGATCATGGAATTATTTTACATGGCTTCAATAAATAGAAAACACTAAACAAAAAGAAATTAGCATTCTTGAAAAGCTCCAGAAATATACAATTTTAGCTGTGTTTTAATTAGATCAGATGCTTTCCCTATTTCCAGTCTTTCTGTATTTTTAGACCCCTACTTTGCTTTTAGATATAAATTCCTTTCCCACTAGGAAAACCTGTTTAATAGCCATAATATATTTACAGCAGAAATATGAGTAATAAACCCCCTGTTGACTGAAAATAATATTTACGTACTAGGCAATTATCCTCACATCATTTAAAAACTTTCTGCACTATTATTTTACCTGCATTCCTCATTTTGATTATTATGCCACATTTGGGTGTTGGCAGGCTTAGTAGAAACATATATCTTTTATACTTCAATGGTTTTGAATGGCCTCTCTTTTTCCCTTTCTGTCTTTCTCTCACTCCAATTTACAAACAGGAGTCATGAACAGCTTTTTAAAATGATCATTCATTTGGTAAGAAGCAAAAGACTCCCACACATTTTATTTTTGATTGAGTTCATGTGATTTTACTTACCAGAATCCAGTTAGTGATATGGTTAAAAAAAAAAAAAAAAGAAAGAAAGAAAGAAAAAAGGATGAAAAGGCCTATTTTCTTGGTGTTAGATATGTCATCTCTTATAATTAACCTTAATATTTTCCACTTCAATTAACAAAAGAAATACATAGTAAACAGCCCAATTTGTATGGTGTTTTACAGTTAATAGCTTCTTTTCAAATGCCATCCTTAAATTGATCCTGAACATGATCTTGGTCTCACGGGTTTGTTTGCCAAACCACTCCTGTTTATTAGGAAATTGAGGAACTGCAAGGTTAAGTTGTCCAAGTTTTTTCAGCTTGTATTTGTCAGGATTAAAATCCGAACCCAGCTTTCCCAACAAAATTCATTGCTGTTGCTACTACATTATGTTACCTTCTTATGTATAGATACAGTTAGGCCTAGAAGCCCAGTTTTTCCTTCCTTTTGTAGTTTCTGCACAGTTGTCCACGAGAACACATTAGTTACGTAATCTTCTGATTAATTTTGTTTTGAAGAAGAGCTTCTTTTAATATCTGCATAGTTATTTGATCAGAGGCTCAGATGCCTGAAAAGTATTGCTAAACCTTTCAGGTGTATTAATATTGAGAAGGCTGGGGACACTCTATGTGGACTGTAGGAGGAAAATCCACCTCTAAAGGTTCAAATGGTAGAGCCTGGATTTTGTCACACACACTGGCAACTAGTTGAAAGTTTCCCTTTATAGGTTCACATTTTCTATATTCCCTTTACAGGGGTCACTCCTGGCTCCATAAAGGTGAAATCTGAAAATACATGTGTGAGAGGTTTTACATGCTCATGTATTATCAAACAGTGTCCCTATGAATTACATATAAACCCAAAGAAGAACTAGAATCCGAAAGAATGAATGACATAAGCATTTTCATTGATTTTAGTGTAAAATGGATCAGCCCACATTTTAAATTTAGTCAGATGATTTCAAATAGACAAAGCTGTGTTTTCTTTCTTCTTTTTTTTTTTTATTTTTTATAAACATATAATATATTTTTATCCCCAGGGGTACAGGTCTGTGAATCGCCAGGTTTACACACTTCACAGCACTCACCTTAGCACATACCCTCCCCAATGTCCATAACCCCACCCCCCAACCCCCCTCCCCCCATCAACCCTCAGTTTGTTTTGTGAGATTAAGAGTCACTTATGGTTTGTCTCTCTCCCAATCCCATCTTGTTTCATTTACTATTTTCCTACCCCCTTAACCCCCCATGTTGCATCTCCTCTCCCTCATATCAGGGAGATCATAGGATAGTTGTCTTTCTCCAATTGACTTCTTTCGCTAAGCATGATACCCTCTAGTTCCATCCACGTCGTCGCAAATGGCAAGATTTCATTTCTTTTGATGGCTGCATAGATTCCATTGTGTATATATACCACATCTTCTTTATCCATTCGTCTGTTGATGGACATCTAGGTTCTTTCCATAGTTTAGCTATTGTAGACATTGCTGCTGTAAACATTCAGGTCCACGTGCCCTTTCGGATCACTACGTTTGTATCTTTAGGGTAAATACCCAGCAGTGCAATTGCTGGGTCATAGGGTAGTTCTATTTTCAACATTTTGAGGAACCTCCATGCTGTTTTCCAGAGTGGTTGCACCAGCTTGCATTCCCACCAACTGTGTAGGAGGGTTCCCTTTTCTCCGCATCCTCGCCAGCATCTGTCATTTCCTGACTTGTTAATTTTAGCCATTCTGACTGGGGTGAGGTGATATCTCATTGTGGTTTTGATTTGTATTTCCCTGATGCCGAGTGATATGAAGCACTTTTTCATGTGTCTGTTGTTGGCCATCTGGATATCTTCTTTGCAGAAATGTCTGTTCATGTCTTCTGCCCATTTCTTGATTGGATTATTTGTTCTTTGGGTGTTGAGTTTGCTAAGTTCTTTATAGGTTTTGGACACTAGCCCTTTATCTGATATGTCGTTTGCAAATATTTTCTCCCATTCTGTCAGTTGTTTTTTGGTTTTGTTTATCACCACTGCTATTCAACATAGTCCTAGAAGTCCTAGCCTCAGCAATCAGACAACAAAAGGAAATTAAAGGCATCCAAATCAGCAAAGAAGAAGTCAAACTATCACTCTTTGCGGATGATATGATACTATATGTGGAAAACCCAAAAGACTCCACTCCAAAACTGCTAGAACTTGTACAGGAATTCAGTAAAGTGTCAGGATATAAAATCAATGCACAGATATCAGTTGCTTTTCTCTAAACCAACAACAAAGCTGTGTTTTCTAAAGTGAATTTCTCAGAATATTATCTCTGAAGGACAAGGATAGGTCTTCTGTGGGAAGAAAAGGAAAGGTTTTTAGATATTGGTTCTTGTTGCAATACACAATTTTAAACAGGTTTACTTACCCCAGACATACTAATACACCACTGGCCTTCAAGAGGGGAGAGACAGTAGACTTTCCTCAACAATATCTCAATATGTAAAATATTTTCATGGAACATCTCACAGGTTACCTGGGGTAAGTAAACCTGTTTAAAATTGTGTATTGCAACAAGAACCATATTTAATTCCCCCCCCCCATCCTCTTCGCTGATAGTTCAGTGTGACCAAGCTAATCTAAATTGGTGTTTCCTTTGCATTTGATTTTTCCAGACTTCATCCCTTCCCTACCTTTTATTTTTCAAATCAGTGAAACTTAAGTAGGAATTATAAGAACAGACAAAAGACACTGGTCTTTTTGAATTAATTAAATCTTTAAAAAAATTAAGAAAATATTTATACAGCATATTAGTTTCCTAGGTATGCTATGACATAGTTCATATTACCTAGAGATGCTATGATTCCTTAAAACAACAGAATTTTATCTTCTTACAGTTTCGTAGGTCGGAAGTCTGAAATCAAGGTTTCAACAGGGACATTCTTCCTCTGAAGACTGTGGAAAATGATCTTTTCTGGCCTCTTTCAGCTTTTAGTGGTCCCAGGCATCCTTTGGTTTGTGCCAACATAACTCTAATTGTTGTCTGGTATTAATACAGACGTCTCTGTTTCACTGTGTCCATTCCTTATAAGGACACCAGTCATTGGATTTAGGGACTCACTCTATAGACCCACTCTATAGAACGATTTTATCTCTAAATCTCTCATTACATCTGCAAAGATCCTATTTCTAAATAAGGTCACATTCGGAGTTTCAGGTGAACATGAATTTTGGGGAATGCTATTCAATCAACTACACAAGGTATTATTGCTCTAGCCTTATCCCTTTTGTACTTCTTATATTATATACTATATGAAAGCACTGGAAGATATATATCTAGCTTGATTTTACTAGATTAGAAGTACATTTTACTTCTTCATACCTTTTAGATTTTTTTTCCAATTTTTTCTAAATGAACAAATGGAAAATTTGTTACACTCCTTAGTTAAAAGTAGAGAAACAAAAAAGAATTCACTGGGAGTCCAAGTGGGTCAGTAGCAAGCAGTACCAACCATACCATGATTTCTTCCAATTAGATAACCAAATGATAAAGCATAAACATTTTAGTAGGCATGAGAAAAAGACTCTGAACAAGGACTGCCGTGATCTAACTCCTGCTTTAACTGTGTTCCTATAATTCATGATTAAGAATAGGTGGCAAGGGATCAGGGACAAGGGGAGGAAATCTGGAGCTTTCCTTTATAGTTATCTAGCAAGTATATATTGATATTTGTTCAGAGTGGTTCCTCAAAGCTTTGTGTCTTGTATCCTGCCACTTTAGTATTGGGTCGGCTGCTCCGGGAATGCAGGAGAAACAATAGAAATGACCACCTGCCGCCATCTTCTAGCCCCTCCCCCACACTTTCCTAACCCTTGACTGTCCCACCATAAGGATGTATGCCCAGGTCACGTCTCCACAAGTAACCTGATACCCATATAAGAAACCAGAACATCAGGACTCCCCCAACCCTCCAATCCCCGAATATGTACCTTATATGGCTGTGAACCTATTCCCTCTCTTAACCCAGATAAAAGACCCACTCGACCCCCTCCTAGTGTGACTTCCCTGACTGCCCTTTCTGGAGTCGTGGAACCTCACCCGAGGGTGCCCACCTCCTCCTGGCGCAACTTTCCTGGCTCCCCTTCTCCTGAGCCCTGCAACTTTGTTGGAGAGTGCCTTTAATAAATCTTGCCTTGTGCCTACCTCGCCTGGTGTTATGTTTATCTTGCCTGTAAAACCTTACATTTAGCATTTTGTGAAAGTCCTGGGTGGAAGTTATCCTTGTTCTGTATTAAGTTTTTAGATAACACAAAACAAAAGGGGGTAGCCATTTCATTATGTGACATGACTAAATTTCAACATAATTTTGGTTGCCTAGAATGATGGACCAAAATTAACAGGATAGAGTCTTGAATTTAGGTTAGAAGAAGTCAATCACATTAGCTTAATTTATGGAAACCTTACTAGACTGTACTTTATGTCTTAAAAAGGACAGACACATACACATGCACAAACACACACACACAGGATTTATTACTCATACTTTCAGTATGGCCAACAGTGTGACACAACCACCAAAAAGAATAATTCATTCCAAGGCTGAATTTACGGAATATGGGGAACTTCTTTTTAATGAGGTAAAAGATTTTAGAAAACCAGAAAAACCCTAAAGACCATTGTTTTTTAATAAGCAAAGAACTTGGGACATTTTATAATTTTTTCCATTTCTTTTTTCAACAAAGTCAACAATGACAGGGATATGATTTGCATTACTAGATGAAAAACATATAATTGATAATTGTGTTATTTTGAATTTGTAGCTGTTTTATGGTGTTAAACACACAATAGCAGGTATATATCTAGATTTAATAAACTATAGTAATTATAGTAAACTATAGTATAAGCTATAGTAATAATCTATAGTAATAAACTATAGTAATAGTAAAAAACTATACTATAAAAGTAGAGTAAATAAACTATAGTAAATAAAAACTACAGTAATTCCCTTTTTTGAGATTTGGGAATATATAATTAATCTAGAAAGATAAATTATTAGTTTCTGTGAGTAAACAAACACCTAACATTTAAGACAGATATTTTTGGATTACACGCAAACCTTGGATTCTACTAGTTCAACAAATAAAATGAAATCTCCCTCCGATGTTATTTCTAGTCCTGTTTCTTAGATAAGACATCAGATAGTTTGTCAAAAATTATATCCACAAGAGGCTAAAGCAGCTGTTATTTATGCCAAACTAATCTGTGAGGCTAGTGTCAGTATAAGAAGTTCAAGTCCAAGGGATGTGGGAGGCCTCCCAGTAGTCTGCCTGTCATTGTTAAGGGAAGGAAGATTAGGAAAGCAGCTGCAGAAGGCAGATGAAATGCTGCTTCCTGAGCTTCACTAGGTTTTTAATAGTGATTGTGAATCTGACCTACTCAATGTGGGTCACTTAACAAATACAACCTCAGAGGGGAGTACATATCATTCAGTTTTCAATTTACCATAAGCAATATACCAGGAATAGTAGATGGTGGAAAGTCAGTGAAAGCTACAGCCATTTCCGTCTGTAGGAGAACCCGGTACATAAAAAACAACACAAAACAAGCAAAACATCCCAAAATACGTAAGTAGAGGAGAGAGCATTATTATTTGCTTTACCATATTAATGAGAGCTTTTTTTTTTCAAAATAATGAAATTTTACAGTAACTATGTTACATGATTCAGTTTAAAAAAATGAATGTATTTTTCAGGAATGGAAGGATTCACCAATTTCACAAACATTTATTGGGAAGCTGTAAGTTACTATACATGTAAGTTACTATGTCAGGCCTTCAAAAAATATAAAAATGATAAGATATTGTTGCCAGAGAAAGGAATTGTGAGTGTATTGATAACTGTTTATTGACTGGAATGGAAATTAAACATAATTCCACAAGGAGAAAAAATAGTGGCACATATACTGTATCACTAGGCAGAATATGATATGAAATCCATGACAGAAGTTCAAGAAGAGGATTTGTATAGAAGTACAAGGATAAATTTTGACTGGAGGAATTATGGACATCTTCATAGCAAAAATACCATTCCATCATTTTTGTTAGGTAAATCTGATAATGAAGGAAAGAGACTGAAAGCAGAAGAAATGGGCTCAAGAGTATAAAATGAGTTTAGAAAAAGGCCAATAAATGCTTTGGCAGAGCAAGGGAATGGCTTGATGAGGTCTTTCCTGATGGGGCTTTCATTTTAATGGAGAGATAAATGACAAGCAACCAAAACCAAATATGTAATTACAGATGGTGAAATGTCTTATAAAGAAAAATACAATCAGCCAGGCAGAGAGAGACTGAGGAAAAATAAGGAGTGAGGAAGTGAGGAGGCTATTTTACTCAAAGGGAGTGTTCTCTTGGAGGAGGTAGCATTTGAGCACAAACCTAAGTAAAGGGAGATTGCAAGTCATGTACAGTCTCAGGAAAGAACATTTCTGCAAGAGGAAGAGCCAGTGCGAAGAACCAGTTTTGGGAATAGGTTGGAATTGTGGTCCAGGCTAATGTTCCTGGAAACAGAAGGGCAGATGAGTTCAGAGCAACAGAGGCTCTAACCATGCAGATGGGAAAGATAAATTAAGTGGGCTTAGGAGAAAGCTCAAAGAAAGCTCAAAGTGTCAGATATGTTTGCTTTTTAGATGTGTGTGAGGCTTTCAAATGCAGATGTTGGGTAAGAAGTTGGGAAATAACACTCTGGAACTCAGCAAAGAAGTCAGGCCTGGAAATATACTGTCCGTACAGTCTAACGGCTAAAGTTATGAGCTTGAATCCAAACTGCCAGAATTTGAATCCTTGAACTATTGTGTACTTGCTAGCTTTATACATTTGACCAAGATACTATACTTCTCAGTTTGTGTTCAGTTTCATCACCTGCAAAGTGAAATTAGTTTTGATCTGAGGATTAAATTGGTCAGTGATTTCTATGAGTTATAACAGTGCACATTATTATTATTGAAAATGAATATTAAAGCCATGAGATAAGATGAGACCATCTAGAAAGGAAGCATAGAAAGAAAGAACAAAGAACTCAGGAAATCTCTTTTATTTAAAAGTCAGGAAATGATGAATAAGGCAATAAAGTTTAAAAAAAAAAAAAAAGATTGCTCACTGTATGTTGTCTTGACAAAGAGGGAAAGAAATCCAGAAGGAAGGATTGTTTTAAGAGTTAGTCAAGGCCAGGATCCCCAACAGAAAATATGAAGTCGGAACAGCTAAGACAAACAGCACTAACATCTTGTTTTGCAGCTTAGACAAGACCCCAATAGCATTCTGATTTGTAGCCTTTGCAGAAATGACTTCTGC
This sequence comes from Lontra canadensis, assembly GCF_010015895.1. Lineage (NCBI taxonomy): Eukaryota > Metazoa > Chordata > Mammalia > Carnivora > Mustelidae > Lontra > Lontra canadensis. The sequence continues at coordinate 6,238,985 of NW_022631034.1, forward strand.
AAAATGTCCTAAAGTAAAACAATTAGCAACAAAGCATTTGTCACTATTGTGAGCTAGGGGCAGTTAAGACATAAACCCCCAGATGTCAGCCAAAAAAGACCATCAGCACAGAAACATCATCCTATAGTAGACACATGCACGATTAAAGCCCTAATTGGCGTGACTCAGCCTACAACCTGGTTGCTTAAGATAGTTCCATAAAAGAGCTCATGAAACCTTCTAGATTTGAATGCCAAAACAGCAACCCTCTCAGGTCCCCTCCCTCTCCAGGAACTTTGTACTATAGCTCAATAAACTTTGCCTTGCTGCCCACCACTTTGCCTGGTCTACCACTTCATTCTTCAAAGTGGCATGACCAAGAGCCATGGGCACTAAAGGAGTAGAAATCCTGTAATAGTTGGTCATTGAAAATTGCTGAGGGTTTGTGTAAAATAAGGGAAGAGAATTGTCCAAAGTGTTGGTTCAACAGGATAGATTCACTGGCATCTTGGACAATGTGATTCCAGCTGAGCTGGTGAGGGCAGCGCTGGGCCTGAAAGCTGCAATGGAGTGATCAAAGGGAGAAGGTAGGGGCCAGGTATTCGGCTGGTCAGGATGGAGTATAGAGGCTCCTGGGGGTTACTGTTCCAAAGGGGAGTACAGAGGTTGGAATGTAGCTATAAAGTAGTATAGTACCCAGGGAGTTGCTTTTATCCTTTTACCATGTGTGCATGTCTGCAGACTGATAGAAATGAGCCAATAAACAGCAGAAATAGGGTTTCTGAGTTGGCGATAGTAGATGTGATCCAAAGAGCAGTGGGAGGGTTGATCTTAAATAGAAACATGGACAATTTGTGCACTGAGCATGTAAGATGGTAGGGACATGTGAATACAGATGGTTTTGATAAACTTAATGGTGAGAGATGGTAATTTTTAAAACCTGCTTGTATTTTCTTAATAAAATCAGAAGCAAGACCAACAACTGAGGTTTGAATGGGGAAGACTATTAAAGTTACACTTTTTTTCTTATAAAAGCAAGTCTTCCCATGTCCCCAAACCTCCTGAATATACTTTTAATATTTTTGCTACAATGTTATAAAGTACAGAGACAGAGAAAACAGAAATATTAACAGGTGTATGCAGGTGAGATTAAAACAAATGTTCCTGCACTTTAATGAGAATGTAGAATAAAAAGAGTAAGGAGAGGCTAGAGGTATAATTAAGAAATAATTACCAATCAGATCATTGATGTAGATGCAATTATCCATAGAATATAAAGAGAAATGAAGACTGGATAAAAAAAAAATACTAAGCAGTGTCTCTATTTAAAAACTGTTGAGGAAACAGAACAGAAAACTGAAAGAGAGTCTCCAGAAGGTTAGAAGACAAAGCAGGAGAAAGTAGCAAGTGATAAATCAAGACCAAAGTTTCAAATAAGATTTGTCAATGTATCTAGTTTTATAGGTGGCCAAAATGATAAGGAAGGTTAAAAGGACATTTGATTATTAATGGCTTAAGATAAACCCATATCTCATGAGAAAAGTCATGAAAACTTACAAAAAAGGTTCATATCATCTGTTTACTTTGTTGGAATTCACAAAACCTTCAGTAAAAATACCAGAAGTTGAGGAGTTTCTGTTGGCATATGAGGGATTAAAAGTTGCTAAGAAAGAGTAAGTAATCAATATGTCTAAGGGGTTCTAAAATTTTCAGCAAATGGTCATAAAATGTATATAGCAAAAGAAAAAGTAAGTGAAGGAACAAAGCATAAAATGTTTGGGGTCGTCATGTAAATATAACATCTTTATTCTAAAATAAACCAAAGGGGCTCCTGGATGGCTCAGTAGTTAATCGTCTGCCTTCCTTTGGCTTGGGTCATGATCCCAGGGTCCTGGAATCAAGCCCCGCATTGGGATCCCTGCTCAGTGGGAGGCCTGCTTCTCCATCTTCCACTCCCCCTGCTTGTGTTCCCTCTCTCTCTGTGTTTCTCTCTGTCAAATAAATAAAGTCTTTTAAAAAATAAAAAAAATAAAAATAAATAAAAAAGTCTTCCTATATATCAAAAATATATTCTGTACTCTACTCCAGGCTGATTACCCTGGAGAGAGTGTGTATCTCCACTTTTCTCCTTTGGTAGATAAAAGGTTCTGTCAACAATGAAGGTTATAAAGTGCCCTGGGTGTTGGTAAAGTTAAAAGATGAAAAAAGTGGATTGTACACCTTATAAGAAAGGAATTCATTGACATAGGATGATTGCTACTCAGATATAAAAAGAAAGGGACATTCTATATGTTGGGTTACATCTACTTAGGTAGTTTAGGAAAACATGATATCATGAAAACATTAAAAAATGCCAGTAAATTGACAAAAAGTGCTGATTTGAGGTAGTTCAAACTTATAATTACTTCCTGAAAAACTTTTATGATAAAAGCTGCATCTTAAAATTAAATTATACATGGTCAGATGAAGCAAAAAGGGATATGTATGATTTTCAGATAGATGTTAAGTGCCTATAAGAAAGCATGATGGCTTAAAAAATTTATCCCAAAGAAAATTGTTAATGGAATGTCACAAGGTGGTTTGAGCTATTATCGTCTATAAAACCCTTAGAGACTTACTGAGCAATTGTGCTGACTTTAAATTTTATGTCCTCAACTAACCCTAGTACAGATTACATATGCATGATACAAAGTATCTTTTATTAAAAAATTCAGAGTGCATACATGCCTCCCTGGAGTAGTGTCAAGAATTTTTAGGGAGCAGATTTGCAACTTATAAACAGTTAGTAATATGTAATCACAGCTGGGCTATTTTTGTGTTTGTGTGGGAAAGCAATAAACAGATATATAAATAAATGTAACTCATGCAATTTCCAATGTGAATCAAAATATTTTTTAAAAAATGATTTCAAGGGAAGGAATAAGATTTTGTGATTAAAATATAGTACTTTAAATAAAATTCAAACTGATTTGAAATTTTTAAATGATCATTGTATTAAAACTCACTCAAGTTTTGAGAAAAATTTAGCCAGGTATTCCTTACCTTTCAATCTTTTGTTTTCATCTCCATAACTTGAGTTACTGGGTTCCAAGAGGGTCTGGAGTAAAAGAGAATGGAAAGTTCACCCCCCATCAACTCTGAACATCATTTCTTCCTAGGAGAGAAAAAGACAAAGGATAGAGAACTAGCATTTACTAAATCCATTCACCTTCACATTATTTTTCAAATCAGAAAAGTCATTAGGCCATTAAAATCTGACTGTTAACTGTTGGCGCTCCACGAAAGCTCTTTTTACTAAAATCACTTCTGTTCTATAAAAGCAAGAATACCTCATAGTGTTTATCATACCCAGAGTATCAAAAGAATGTAATTGTTGATTTCTTCTTTTTATGTTGTTTATGTTGTTTAAATATTGCTCATCTCTGCTTAAAATGCTCTGTTCCCCTGTCATTATTGTTACAGGATTTCTATTCCTTTAGTGCACACGGTTCTTGGTCAGGTAACTTGGAAGAATGAATGAAGACCAGAAGAAGAGTGGTGGGCAGCAAAGTTTATTGAGTGATAGTACAAATCTCCTGGAAAGGGAGGAGACCCCAGAGGGTTGCCTTGGAGTTTCCAAGTTTGGGGGTTTTATGAGCCATTTTGCAGAACTATCATAAGCAACCAGGGTGTGCGGAGTCATGCCAATCAGGGCTTTGATCATGCATGTGTCTTAGGTTAATGTTTATGTGCTGGTGGTCCTTTTTGCCTGAAATCTGGGAGCTTATGTCTTAACTGCCCCTTGCTCAGGATAGTGACAAATGCTTTGTCGTTAATTGTTTTACTTTAGGACATTTTGCAGAACTCATTTCTGCAAAGGCTGAAAAACAGAAAGCTATTTTGGTCCTGTCTAAGCTGCAAAACAGGATGTTAGTGATGTTTTGTCTTAGCTGTTCTGACTTCATATTTTCTTGTTGGGGACACTGGCCCTGTCTACCTAACTGTCCCACTCCTAATATTATGATACACACACTCCTGTTATCCTCTTTTTCTACCTAATTTTAATTTTTTGCAGGTGCTTTCCCTCTGCCCACCCCATAAGATATACTAGATCCCGGTTGTTATTTATATGCTGAACTGAAAGTTACATCTAGGGAATAGATCAGAGTTTCAGTTACTAAGCCCATTGACAGTTTCATATGGTAGCTCTTGGGATCTGTTTTAAAACCAGTTTTGTACTTTCCCCCATCACTGTGCTGTTTGTGTCTGCTCTGTAGTTCAGCATATCTAATCCAAATATGGGATCCAGAGTTAAACTTGACTCTTCATCTTCCCTATTCCTCTCCTATCCCTGAAATCCAATCTAACTTAAATCACCTAGATTTCATAGCAGAGGAGATAGTTCTGCCTACCTCTCTGCTTACCCACTTAAGATAATTCTGTCACTTCTCACTCCACCCTGAGTAGGAGGATTTATAACTGGCAGAAGAGAGTCTAAGATATCGATTGAAACCTATTCACTAATGGACACACTCCCTGAGAATGATCAGAAATGACAGCCTCGGGTTTCTCTTCCTTTGTGTTAACATGATATACCCTGATTTGGGTTCCTAAACCATCTAGACAGCTAGGAGGTGGCTCAATTACACAATCTGGGTTTGGATTTAAGGGAATTTAGAACATATGTAAACCAAAATTGAACTCTCACTTTTCTTTCTCAATTCCGTGCCTCTTCTTATGTTCTCCTTTCCCCACTTCAGGACATGGCATGGCCAGTAATCCAGTTGTTCATGTGAATTTGACAATACTACTTTTGATTTCTGGCTTCCATCTTTTTTATGCATATTTAATGCAATTACGGATCTTACACTATAGAATATCCTCCCTTAATATGTATCAAATCAATTAATTTGTTTCCTCCTTTCTTTCCACTTGCTCTAGGTGGTCATTTTCTCCAATCTTTATAATTGTAATCCTCTTTCTATTGGTTTCTGTACTTCCACTCTAGCCCCCACTCCAACTCATTCTTCTGCAGCATGGAAGTGAGATTCATTAGCAAATGAAACAAAAACACACAACTGGTGAAAGTGGAAAGAAGAGAGATCAGGAGGCTAGATGAAAACATCAGTACTGCATAGGTTCCCTTTTCTTTCTGCTTGCAAATTGGCCAATATTTTTCCCCCCAATTATTCTCTTTTTTCCAAAATCTTCTATACACGGTAAGTAACAATCAGTATGTACTATGTACTAACATTCTGACATTTCCCTGAAGCTGTGAGGCATTTTGTTGGACATTATGAAAAGATTCCAGTCTGTATGTAGTCTTACCTGTCTCGCTAGAAAATCACAGACGTCCAGTTTTCCAGTTTGCTGTATCTGTTGCATCACTCTCCTCCACTGGACTACTGAACTGAAGTCACAAATAGAAAAAAATATATTGAAATGTAATCTCAAAAAATTCCAAAGGATTTAAATTATAGAGCGTTTTCTGACATGTTGCAGTTTTTACATATGAATAGAAAATGTACCTAGAAAATTATTTTATGTTTGGGAATTTTTAATTTGAAATATGCCCTAAATAACCCATGGGGCAGGCACCAGGGTGGCTTAGTTGGTTAAGCATCTGCCTTCGCTTCAGGTCATGATCCCAGGTTCCCTGGATATGTCCCTGGAATAGCTCTCTGCTCAGCAGGGAGTCTGCTTCTCTTTCTCTCATTCTCTCTCTCAAATAAATAAATAAAATCTCCAAAAAAATAAAAAAATAGCAACCCATATGGCAATGAAATAACTATAATGGGAGTAGAAAATATTTGAACTTGATTACAGTAAAGACTTGCTGGATACTATATTAATTATATTTAATGTAATTTTTAGCCTTGAATGTATTTATTAGAAAATAAACCTGAAAATGTAGTGAGCTAAGTATTTTGTTTGTGTAATAATAATAAAATCCAAACAACATGAACCTGCAAATTCCAATACTATTATTAGGAGAGAAATCAATAAACTAGGAAAAATTCAGTCAAGAGACTCAACAAGTCAATTTGGAAAGTTAATGAATTGGTAAACTTGGTAATGAATTGGTAAAATTGGTAAAAATTGGTAAAACCAACAATAAAAAAGAGAAAGGAACAGCTAATCACTACTTGAAATTCCGAGAAAATAGCTCCACAGAGAATTTAAAAAAAAAAAAAAAGGAGATATTAGGTAAAACTTTATGCCAATAAATTAGAAACTGTCTTCCCAGATTTTATTTTACTTTATTTTTCTTTTTAGAGACAGAGAGACACAGAGAGAGAGAGAAAGAGAAAGAGAGAGAGAGGAGAGAGAGGTGGGGGAGGGGCAGAGGAAGAGAGAGGGAGAGAATTTTAAGCATGTTTCACACTCAACAGGAGCTGGAGGCAGGGCTGGATCTCATGACCCTGAGGTAATAATTTGAGCAGAAATCAAGAGTTGGACACTTAACTGACTCAGCCAGCTGGGCAACTCCATCTTCTCAAATTTTACTGAATTAAATCTGCCAAACTGATATAAGAAGTGGGAAACATAAATAATCCAGTTAGTATAAAAAAACAAATCAATAATTTAAATATTTCCAAAAGAAAACACATGGCTTAAACGGCTTCACCAAGAATATGTAAACTGGACAATAAATCAAGAATTAATCCTCATCTTACACAAATTCCTCCAGAACTATTTGTGAATTAATTTTCTGGATAGCATAACCTTGATACCCAAACCAAAAACTGACAGCAAAATATATTGAAAAAAGAAAATTATAGGCCAACCTTTGGTGTTAACATAGATGCAAAAACCTTAACAAATTAGCTACCTTAACCTAACAGTTTATTCATAAAGAAAAATTATCTCGTGACCAAGTTATTTTCATAAAAGAAATAAAATTGTCATTTAACTTAGAAAATCAATGCAATCTTCCACATTAACAGATTAAATGAGAAAACTGACATGATCTTCTCCAATAAAATTGCATTTGATGAAATTCAAAATAAAAAATTTATGATAAACTCTTCTTAACTAGGAATAAAGACTAGAATATATTGAATAATAGAAATAGAAAATTCCTTAGCCTTATAAAAGATGACTATAGAAAACCTCAATTAACATCACACTTAGTGAGGAAATATAGAATACATAAAGTTAAAAACCATACTATTACTTCTATTACTTATCCCATTAAAAGAAAGCAAACGGATGTTACGAGGATTAGAAAGAGAGAAACAAAATAGCCACATTTGCAAATAAAATGACTCTAAATATAGAAAATTCTAATTACTATGCCAACTATCATAGTAATATAGCAAAATCCTGGAAACAAATTAATCACAGTTCTTTATGTAACTAATCAAAATTAATATTTTTAAAATAACTTAGACTAGTTGTCAAATATTATGTGCCTTGAAACAAATGTTATAAAATCTATGCAAGACCTTTCTGTGAAAAAAAGACTATAAATCATACTATGTTCCACACCTGCTTGAAATTCTTCCATAGCTTCCTTTTACACTTATGTACAAAATTTAATTGTGATGAGAATCCTAAGGGTTCCTTCATATCTAATTCCCTCCATCTATCTTACTTCTCATTCAGTTCTTTCTCTTGATCACTTTACTCCAGCTACACTGGTAGTTTCTAATTCTCTAATTATGCCCAGCAAATTTCTCCCCTTGGACATCCATATTTATGCCATTTACTTGCCTGAAAAGGTGATCCTTTTTGTGGCTATATCACCTTCTCATCTTTAGGTATCAGCTGAAATGCTCCTTCTTTAAGCATTCTTCCCTGATTTCTCTTTCTGAAACAGGTAACCTCTGTTACATTTGTTTTATCCTATAATGGGTTCTGCTCCTTCATAGAATGCAACCCAACTTGCATCTTTATATTCCTTTATTAATTTATTGTTGGTTGTATCTCCTATTACAACATGATTTCCATGAAGAGAACCTCGGTGTTTTATGCACTGCTATCATGCTTGAAGCCTAGTAAGCATTCAACAAATATTACGTAGAATAATTACGTGAGACTTAAGAATACTATACCCCAGGTTTGGGAGTGCTTTGTAAACACTAACAATAATAATGCTGTATTTCCCCCCATTTGGGCATTGTTTCTTCCATACAACTTCTTTAGAAATGCAGGATATGATAATTCCTGCATCACTGTGTAATACCATGAAATTCCTAGAAAACTACCCCTAAATCCACCACTAATTCTAACCAGATACTTACTGTTACATTTGTTTACCTTTTCAGAGTATTCCAAATCATCTGGAACTTATTTATCTTATAACTAGAAGTTTGTACCTCTAGGCCATCTTACCCAATTTTCCCACCCCTCACCACCCCACTCTCCTGCAACAACAAATTTGATCTGTTTCTTTGAGTTTATTTGCTTAGAGTCCACGTATAAGTGGGACCATACAGTTTATGTCTTTCTCTGAGTTATTTCACTTAGCATGTATGCCCTCAAGATCCATCATTTTGTTGCAAATAGCAGAATATTTCCTTTCCTTCCTTTTTTAAAATTAATGAATAGTATTTCATTTTGTCTGTGAATGTATTTTCTTTATACATTAATCTGTCAATAAGCAGTTAGGTCATTTCCACAGCATGGTTATTGGAAAGAATGCAGAAATGAATGTGGGGGTGCAGATACCTCTCAGGGATACTGATTTCATTTCCTTCAGCTATATACTGAGAAGTGGATTGTTGTGGAAACTCAGGTTTAAAGAATGATCTTGAATATATGTTTGCTGGATAAAGATACTAACTTTGCTTGGGAAGTGTGTTTATTTGGAGTGGCTGAAGGTATCTAATGCAATTGTAGAGGACATTGTGGAGGTACAAAATCTTATCTTCGTTTGACTGATAGGTGCCAACACTATGTGCAATTCTAAATTAGGTTTAGAAAAATGGATCCAACAGAAATGGCCCAATCCCACATGTAGTTTACGAAGATATTTTCAAGTCTACAGGTGGGTTGACACATCTGGAGGTTGTAGAATTTCCCTAACCTGAAGCTGGTATTATCACCAAATTGTGGTTTTATCACTACACAACCCCAGCCAACCTCTTGGCCTTACTTTATAAACCATGAACAATCATGAGAATATTAGCTAAGCATCAGCTACATTTCCTGTAAACAGTTGAGAGTAAATTATAGGCAGGGTGCTATCATTTGTCCATTTCTTGCTGATCCTAGAAATGTGCCCAATATCACTCCAGTTGGGACTTTCTAATTCACAGAGCCTACACACATTTAAGACTATTTCATGAAGATATTTTTACAAATAAAAATCTTTCTGTGCTCTGAAACTTATTTTGAACCTTTATCTAAATAAAAATATTCTTCACTGTATCTTAGAAGTCAATAGCTAGGAGAAAGTAGTTAATTTGGAAGTCACTTTGACTTTATAAAAATTTTTAAAAATATGTTATTTACTTATTTTAGAGAGAAAGAGTGTTCTCATAAGCAGGGAGCAGGGCAGAGGAAGACAGAGAATCTCAAGCAGACTCTGTGCTGAGCATGGAGCCCTACCCAGGGCTCGATCTCAGAGCCCTGAGATCATGACCTGAATGGAAATTAGGAGTTGGATGCTTAACTGACTGACTTAAAAAATGTAGCAAGCACATTATTTTACAAATACATATTATATCAATTCTGAATAAAAATGGATTAAAAGAATTTTTTTTTTTAGAGATTTTATTCATTTATTTGACAGAGAGAGATCACAAGTAGGCAGAGAGGCAGGCAGAGAGAAGGGGGAAGCAGGCTCCCTGCTGAGCAGAGAGCCCGATGAAGGGCTCGATCCCAGGACCTGAGATCACGACCCGAGCCGAAGGCAGAGGCCCAACCCATTGAGTCACCCAGGAGCCCCTAAAAGAGGTTTTTATCAATCCTGCTTTAACTTAGAAATCTCTGCGTGTACTCAAACACTATTTTACAAGTATTTAATGTTAAGTGAATGCCAGAATCAAAACAGAGCCTTAATCAAAACTGTGAAGTGCAATCTGAAGTCCAAAATACTTATTAAAAAGATCTTTACACGGCACCTGGGTGGCTCAGTCGGATAAGCTTCTGCCTTTGACCAGGTCATGATCTCAGGGTTATGATCTCTTGGGATCAAGCCCTGCATTGGTCTCCCTTTTCAGTGGGGAATCTGCTTCTCCCACTTCCTCTGCCCCTTCCCACCGCTCGTGCTTTCTCTCTCTCTCAAATAAATAAAATCCTTAAAAAAGTATATAGAAAAACACAAAAAACTCTTTAAACTCATCTAAGGAAACCAGCTGATGAACATAGTGAACTAAACCTGTAGGTGGATGGGTAGCATCCCATGAGCATAGCAGGAACTTGGATAACTGTCATCTTTATTTCTATCTTTGGAAAAATAATTTGGTCATTTCATCAGCATCATTAAAAAGTAACCCTATCAGTTCTACTATAGCCAATATAAAGAACATTTATACATTTTGGCCATAGGAAACTATTGTGGCTAAAATTTGCTTTCAACAGGCAGGACTTCTCTTTCAAGGATTCTACACATTAGGAATATACTTACTTGGTATATACTGAGTGACAGATTGCTATGTGGCTTGAGTATGATCTCCATTCACCAACCCAAGTATTACTAAAATTATTATTGTGATCATGTGTGTAGGAAGTTCATACTAATAAAGGAAATGGAGGGATTTTAATTATCCTGGGATGAAAGATACCAAAAAGTGCTATTTCTTTAGCCATTTGAGAAAGCGAGGCAAAATGGAGAGGTTGAAGGATAGAAGCTTTAGCCTAATTATGTGAGAAATTGTGGTTTGGTAGTATGTGTGTAAAGTTATATGCAACATGAGTAAAAGCATTGAAACAAGCATAGTGTTTAATAGAGATGAAATGCCTTATTTTCTCTATTTTCAATGAGAGATTGTGAGACTAAATTTCCATGATTTTTTTCTAGCTCAGAATATTATTGTTGTTATACAAATTTGCCTGATAAAAAAGAAAAATGATTACAAAACACCTGTTTTATTGCCCCAGAGCATAGGAGAACTTTAAATATTTGCAATTAAATATATTTCTTCCTTTTGATTTCACAGCTAAAGAGTGCCATCAGTATTGAGTGGTGTGTTTTTATCGGGCACATTTTTTTATAAGAATAAATAGTTAAAATGCTCCACATTTACAAGGACATTTTCACATACAGATATATTTATATTAACATATATTTATATCCCTAGTTCCAACTCTGTAAATGCCTAAATTTCACAGATGTCTACAAAGTCTTTGTTTCCTCTACTCACACACATCTGTATTTAATATTAAAGCCATGAGAATTAACATATAATCTACTTTCCAGGATATGTTGTTGCTACATAAGCATTTTAAAAATGCATGCTGAACTATTACTGCCCGTCATTTGATGGGAAAGATTCCTTTCACTCTAAATAAATAAGCTTATTTAGGTAGAGAATTATTATTTTTTCTGTTCATTTAAATTTCAACTGGAAAGGACTATACATAAACACATGACTGTTTGCTCCCAAAGCTCACTGTCATATTATAATTCCAAAGATATTTTTTCTCCCTGATGGATTAGTCCAGATGTGTCCCAAACCTGTCACAAATCAGAAAAAGGTTAAAGATCATAAATTTCTATGTTGGACCCTCTGTCAAGTCATGTTTACTGTCACCAAAAGGTTAGGCTAGAGAAGAAAAGAATAAGGTTGATGAATAGTGCAGAATGTGTGTCGGTGCAATGAAAGAGATGGTGTGTACTTGTTTTCGGCAGTGATAAGTCGTCCAGATTTTGTCCTGTCACTCTTAGTTTTTCAAAAGCACATTGCTTTTAGGTCTGGATCCTGAACATGCCTTAAGGCACTGGGACCTGAGAAACAAATAATTCATTAATATGTCTCGTGCCAGGTCTTTGAAGAAGGGGGCCTTTCCCTTTGTTGATATGTGTGCCTCACGTCACTGCATATTACCACCTCCAAACCTTTTGAGGGAACAGCTATAATTATGCTGGTCTCTCTTACAGGGGATGGTAGTAAGGAAAACCAGAAACAGTAACATTTATTACATTATTATTCATATGTAAATGTGTTCCAATTTAGAGGACTTTAAAATACAAACCAAAATAAACTTAGCCATTCATCTTCTCATACATTGGTTGAGAACTTTCGCAAAACATAAAGATAAAAATACCTACAATATGAGGACACATTTTTGTTCTACCGTTGTATGTACAGAGTGAAATGGTGGATTTCAGGGCCTCTGACTGAGCTGAACCCCATCCTCATTCTGGAAAAGAAGCAGAATTGTGATGCCTATATTCTAAACAGCCTTAGGTCCATTTTAGACTGTCTCAAAAGAGTTACAGATGATTTTGGCCATGATAAAAGTTAATTTTTCCTGGCCATTCCAAGTGATTTTTAAGTCTGTCTGAATGACTTACCAATACAGCAGCTAGTAGCACAGTGTCATTAGGCCCACAAGCTTCTTCCTCCTGCCTTCTAAAGAAATGTGGTTTCCTTCCAAGTGTCTGTCCTTGACTGCATTTGGGGATGTCAAAGGCTGTTCTTATGTCAAATATCATTTTATAGATAATACTAATTCTTATCTACTTAAGCTTTAACCTTTCTCTTGAATTGACTAGATTGTATACTGTACAAAAAGGTGTTCTATGCACCAAAGCACAGTCCCTAGCACAGTTCCAGGGGTAATTGAGCCTTTGAGTGGGGAACCGAAGTTGAAAAGAAAAAAGAATAAGATAAAGTCCCATCCTAGAAGTGGAGGGTGGTTTGAGCATAACAGGGATTTGGGCTGACTGGGATTATAAACAGAACCTCTCCTTAGCTATCAGGAACCAGGTGGACACCAGTGGAACAACAGGGCTTTGGAAAGGTACAGCTGGTGGGAACAGTGTGGGGGTACCCTGTGCCATCCAATCTTAGGACCAGAGAAGACACAGCTAATTTACAGAGTTTCTGGGGGGGGGGGGGGGAAGAAAGTAGATTTAATGCTGAATGGTCACTTTCTTTACCTGTAGGATAGGAAAGGCACTCTAAAGGAATTGAATTAACTTGTGAAGTTTAAAGATACTACCATGAACTCTAGCAAGGATTTTAATACTAGTCTATTTGACTCCAACATCAATTTAATTTCTTATAACTAGTACTGAAACTACAGTCCTAGACTAGCACTACCAACACCATTTAGGGTATTATAAGAAACACAAATTTTCAGACCTCACCACAGACCTACTGATCAGAAAATATAAGGGTGCAACTCAGGAATCTGTTTTTTTTTGTTTTTTTTTTTTTTTCAATTTTCAATTGGGTTGTTTACCTTTTTTTTTTTAATTTTATTTTTTATAAACATATAATATATTTTTATCCCCAAGGGTACAGGTCTGTGATCGCCAGGTTTACACACTTCACAGCACTCACCATAACACATACCCTCCCCAATGTCCAAAACCCCACCCCCCTCCCAAACCCCCTCCCCCCATCAACCCTCAGTTTGCTTTGTGAGATTAAGAGTCACTTATGCTTTGTCTCCCTCCCAATCCCATCTTGTTTCATTTACTCTTCTCCTACCCCCTTAACCCCCCATGTTTCATCTCCTCTCCCTCATATCAGAGAGATCATATGATAGTTATCTTTCTCTGACTGACTTATTTCGCTAAGCATGATACCCTCTAGTTCCATCCACGTCGTCGCAAATGGCAAGATTTCATTTCTTTTGACGGCTACATAGATTCCATTGTGTATATATACCACATCTTCTTTATCCATTCGTCTGTTGATGGACATCTAGGTTCTTTCCATAATTTGGCTATTGTAGACATTGCTGCTATAAACATTTGGGTCCACGTGCCCCTTCGGATCACTACGTTTGTATCTTTAGGGTAAATACCCAGCAGTGCAATTGCTGGGTCATAGGGTAGTTCTATTTTCAACATTTTGAGGAACCTCCATGCTGTTTTCCAGAGTGGTTGCACCAGCTTGCATTCCCACCAACAGCGTAGGAGGGTTCCCCTTTCTCCGCATCCTCGCCAGCATCTGTCATTTCCTGACTTGTTAATTTTAGCCATTCTGACTGGGGTGAGGTGATATCTCATTGTGGTTTTGATTTGTATTTCCCTGATGCCGAGTGATATGAAGCACTTTTTCATGTGTCTGTTGTTGGCCATCTGGATGTCTTCTTTGCAGAAATGTCTGTTCATGTCTTCTGCCCATTTCTTGATTGGATTATTTGTTCTTTGGGTGTTGAGTTTGCTAAGTTCTTTATAGGTTTTGGACACTAGCCCTTTATCTGATATGTCGTTTGCAAATATCTTCTGCCATTCTGTCAGTTATCTTTTGGTTTTGTTTACTGTTTCCTTTGCTGTGCAAAAGCTTTTGATCTTGATAAAATCCCAATAGTTCATTTTTGCCCTTGCTTCCCTTGCCTTTGGTGATGTTCCTAGGAAGATATTGTTGCGGCTGAGGTCGAAGAGGTTGCTGCCTGTGTTCTCCTCAAGGATTTTGATGGATTCCTTTCTCACACTGAGGTCCTTCATCCATTTTGAGTCTATTTTTGTGTGTGGTGTAAGGATATGATCCAATTTCATTTTTCTGCATGTGGCTGTCCAGTTTTCCCAACACCATTTATTGAAGAGGCTGTCTTTTTTCCATTGGACATTCTTTCCTGCTTTGTTGAAGATTAGTTGGCCATAGAGTTGAGGGTCTATTTCTGGGCTCTCTATTCTGTTCCATTGATCTATGTGTCTGTTTTTGTGCCAGTACCATGCTGTCTTGATGATGACAGATTTGTAATAGAGAGCTTGAAGTTGGAATTGTGATGCCACCAACTTTGGCTTTCTTTTTCAGTATTCCTTTGGCTATTCGAGGTCTTTTCTGGTTCCATATAAATTTTAGGATTATTTGTTCCATATCTTTGAAAAAAATGGATGGTACTTTGATAGGAATTGCATTAAATGTGTAGATTGCTTTAGGTAGCATAGACATTTTCACAATATTTATTCTTCCAATCCAGGAGCATAGAACATTTTTCCATTTCTTTGTGTCTTCCTCAATTTCTTTCATGAGTACTTTATAATTTTCTGTGTATAGATTCTTAGTCTCTTTGGTTAGGTTTATTCCTAGGTATCTTATAGTTTTGGGTGCAATTGTAAATGGGATTGACTCCTTAATTTCTCTTTCTTCTGTCTTGTTGTTGGTGTAAAGAAATGCAACTGATTTCTGTGCATTGATTTTATATCCTGACACTTTACTGAATTCCTGTACAAGTTCTAGCAGTTTTGGAGTGGAGTCTTTTGGGTTTTCCACATATAGTATCATATCATCCGCAAAGAGTGATAGTTTGACTTCTTCTTTGCCGATTTGGATGCCTTTAATTTCCTTTTGTTGTCTGATTGCTGAGGCTAGGACTTCTAGGACTATGTTGAATAGCAGTGGTGATAACGGACATCCCTGCCGTTATCCATGTTCCTGACCTTAGCGGAAAAGCCTTCAGTTTTTCTCCATTGAGAATGATATTTGCGGTGGGTTTTTCATAGATGGCTTTGATAATATTGAGGTATGTGCCCTCTATCCCTACACTTGGAAGAGTTTTGATCAGGAAGGGATGCTGTACTTTGTCAAATGCTTTTTCAGCATCTACGGAGAGTATCATATGGTTCTTGTTCTTTCTTTTATTAATGTGTTGTATCACATTGATTGATTTGCGGATGTTGAACCAACCTTGCAGCCCTGGAATAAATCCCACTTGGTCGTGGTGAATAATCTTTTTAATGTACTGTTGAATCCTATTGGCTAGTGTTTTGGTGAGAATTTTTGCACCTGTGTTCCTCAAGGATATTGGTCTGTAGTTCTCTTTTTTGATGGGATCCTTGTCTGGTTTGGGGATCAAGGTGATGCTGGCCTCATAAAATGAGTTTGGACATTTTCCTTCCATTTCTATTTTTTGGAACAGTTTCAGGAGAATAGGAATTAGTTCTTCTTTAAATGTTTGGTAGAATTCCCCCGGGAAGCCATCTGGCCCTGGGCTTTTGTTTGTTTGGAGATTTTTGATGACTGTTTCAATCTCCTTACTGGTTATGGGTCTGTTCAGGCTTTCTATTTCTTCCTGGTTCAGTTGTGGTAGTTTATATGTCTCTAGGAATGCATCCATTTCTTCCAGATTGTCAAATTTGTTGGCGTAGAGTTGCTCATAGTATGTTCTTATAATTGTCTGTATTTCTTTGGTGTTCGTTGTGATCTCTCCTCTTTCATTCATGATTTTATTTATTTGGGTCCTTTCTCTTTTCTTTTTGGTAAGTCTGGCCAGGGGTTTATCAATCATATTAATTCTTTCAAAGAACCAGCTCCTAGTTTCGTTGATTTGTTCTATTTTTTTTTGTTTTGTTTTGTTTTGTTTTGTTTCTTGCTCTGATCCTTATGATTTCTCTTCTCCTGCTGGGTTTAGGGTTTCTTTCTTGTTCTTTCTCCAGCTCCTTTAGGTGTAGGGTTAGGTTGTGTACCTGAGACCTTTCTTGTTTCTTGAGGAAGGCTTGTACCGCTATATATTTTCCTCTCAGGACTGCCTTTGTTGTGTCCCACAGATTTTGAACTGTTGTGTTTTCATTATCATTTGTTTCCATGAATTTTTTCAATTCTTCTTTAATTTCCTGGTTGACCCATTCATTCTTTAGAAGGATGCTGTTTAGTCTCCATGTATTTGGGTTCTTTCCAAATTTCCTCTTGTGATTGAGTTCTAGCTTCAGAGCATTGTGGTCTGAAAATATGCAGGGAATGATCCCAATATTTTGATACCGGTTGAGACCTGATTTAGGACGGAGGATGTGATCTATTCTGGAGAATGTTCCATGTGCACTAGAGAAGAATGTGTATTCTGTTGCTTTGGGATGAAATGTTCTGAATATATCTGTGATGTCCATCTGGTCCAGTGTGTCATTTAAGGCCTTTATTTCCTTGTTGATCTTTTGCTTGGATGATCTGTCCATTTCAGTGAGAGGAGTGTTAAAGTCGCCTACTATTATTGTATTATTGTTGATGTGTTTCTTTGACTTTGTTATTAATTGGTTTATATAGTTGGCTGCTCCCACGTTAGGGGCATAGATATTTAAAATTGTTAGATCTTCTTGTTGGACAGATCCTTTGAGTATGATATAGTGTCCTTCCTCATCTCTTATTAGAGTCTTTGGCTTAAAATCTAATTGATCTGATATAAGGATTGCCACTCCTGCTTTCTTCTGATGTCCATTAGCATGGTAAATTTTTTTCCACTTCCTCACTTTAAATCTGGAGGTGTCTTCGGGTTAAAAATGAGTTTCTTGTAGGCAACATATAGATGGGTTTTGTTTTTTTATCCATTCTGATACCCTATGTCTTTTGATTGGGGCATTTAGCCCATTAACATTCAGGGTAACTATTGAGAGATATGAATTTAGTGCCATTGTATTGCCTGTAAGGTGACTATTATTATATAGTGTTTCTGTTCCTTTCTGATATTACTTTTAGGGTTTCTCTTTGCTTAGAGGACCCCTGTCAATATTTCCTGTAAAGCTGGTTTGGTGTTTGCAAATTCTTTCAGTTTTTGTTTTCCTGGAAGCTTTTAATCTCTCCTTCTATTTTTAATGATAGCCTAGCTGGATATAGTATTCTTGGCTGCATGTTTTTCTCGTTTAGTGCTCTGAATATATCATGCCAGCTCTTTCTGGCCTGCCAGGTCTCTGTGGATAAGTCTGTTGCCAATCTAATATTTTTTCCATTGTATGTTACAGACTTCTTTTCCCGGGCTGCTTTCAGAATTTTCTCTTTGTCACTAAGACTTGTAAATTTGACTATTAGGTGACGGGGTGTGGACCTATTCTTATTGATTTTGAGGGTGGTTCTCTGAACCTCCTGGATTTTGATGCTTGTTCCCTTTGCCATATTGGGGAAATTCTCTCCAATAATTCTCTCCAATATACCTTCTGCTCCTCTCTCTCTTTCTTCTTCTTCTGGAATCCCAATTATTCTAATGTTGTTTCGTCTTATGGTGTCACTTATCTCTCGAATTCTCCCCTCATGGTCCAGTAGCTGTTTGTCCCTCTTTTGCTCAGCTTCTTTATTCTCTGTCATTTGGTCTTCTATATTGCTAATTCTCTCTTCTGCCTCATTTATTCTAGCAGTGAGAGCCTCCATTTTTGATTGCATCTCATTAATAGCTTTTTTTATTTCAACTTGGTTAGATGTTAGTTCGTTTATTTCTCCAGAAAGGGCTTTTATATCTCCCGAGAGGGTTTCTCTAATATCTTCCATGCTTTTTTCAAGCCTGGCTAGAACCTTGAGAATCGTCATTCTGAACTCTAGATCTGACATATTTCCAATGTCTGTATTGATTAGCCTTTGTTACTGACTAGCCTTTGTTATTGACTAGCCTTTGTTACTGCCTCTTGTTCTTTTTTTTTTTTTTTTGTGGTGAATTTTTCCACCTTGTCATTTTGTCCAGATAAGAGTATATGAAGGAGCAAGTAAAATACTAAAAAGGTGGCAACAATTCCAGGAAAATATGCTTAAGCCAAATCAGAAGAGATCCCAAATCGTGAAGGGGGAGAAAGGGGATAAAAAGGTTCAGAAAGAAAAAAAGAAAAAAAAAAAAAAAGAAACAATTAAAAAAAAGAAAACCAATAAAGAAAAAATATAAAAAGGAAAAAAAATATATATATATTAGATAAATTAGTTAAAAAAAGTTAAAAAAGAAAAGGGTAAAAGTTAAAAAAATTTAGCAGAAGAAGAGAAAAAAAATTGAAAAAGAAAAGAAAAATTAAATTAACCGCAAGGCTAAGGAATCATGGGGAGAATGCCATGAGTTCCCTTCTTTGCTTTCTCCTCCTCTGTAATTCCACTGCTCTCCTTGGTATTGAAACTGCACTCCTTGGTAGGTGAACTTGGTCCTGAATGGGTTTCTTGTTGATCTTCTGGGGGAGGGGCCTGTTGTAGTGATTCTCAAGTGTCTTTGCCCCAGGCAGAGTTGCACCGCCCTTACCAAAGGCCGAGCTGAATTGTCTGCTCAGGTTTGCTTTTGGGAGCTTTTGTTCCCTGAGTGCTTTCCGTAGAGTCCGGAGGACGAGAATGAAGATGGTGGCCTCCCAGTCTCCAGCCCGGAGGAGCCGAGAGCCCGGGGCCCCACTCCTCAGTGAGCCCTCAGATAGCCCAATTACTCCCGTCACCCTGCCTCCGGCCGCTCTCCGAGCTGACTGAGCCTGCGACCGGTTCAAGGTAACCCCGAGCTTAGAGCTCATTCCTTGGCTCTGTCTCTGTAGCCAGCTTCCCCATTCTAATACCTGTAAGCTCTGCGACACTCAGACACCCCCGATCCTTCTGTGACCCTGCAGGACCTGAGGCCACACTGACCCCACATGGTCTTCACCCCGGTTAAGCCTCTGGAGCGATGTCCCTCAGTGGAACAGAATTTTAAAAGTCCTGATTTTGGGGACGCCTGGGTGGCTCAGTTGGTTAAGCAGCTGCCTTCGGCTCAGGTCATGATCCCAGCGTTCTGGGATCGAGTCCCGCATCGGGTTCCTTGCTCCATGGGGAGCCTGCTTCTCCCTCTGACTCTGCCTGCCACTCTGTCTGCCTGTGCTCGCTCTCGCTCTCGCGCTCTCTCTCTCTGACAAAAAAAAAAAAAAAATCTTAAAAAGTCCTGATTTTGTGCTCCATTGCTCCGCCACTTGCCGGAAGCCGGCCCCTCCCCCCGTGGTCTATCTTCCCGTTGCTTTGGGTTCACTTCTCTGCCAGTCCTACCTTTCAGAAAGTGGTTGATTTTCTGTTTCTAGAATTGCTGTTCTTCTTCTCTTCAATCTCCCATTGGATTTGTAGGTGTTTGCAATCTTTAGATAAGCTATCTAGCTGATCTCCCACTACCTGAAGTAGTCTCAGCCAGCTACTTCTCTGCCATCTTGACTCCTCCCCCCCAGGAATCTGTTTTTTCAACAAGATTTCCTGGTGACCTGGATGGATGTTAATGTTTGAGAATACTTGCTCTCTACCAACCCTAATCATGAATAAACAAACATGTAGTGGAATCAGACCTATCAACACCAAGAACAAACTGATGGTTTATGGAGGGAGGGAGGTGCGTATCTGAGGGGCAGTATTAAGCAAAAGCGTAAAAGGAAGTGGGAGATACGAGCCACCTGTAATGGAATGAGTAAGTCATAGGAATAAAAGGCACAACATAGGGAATATAGTCAATGGTATTTTAGTAGTGCTATATGTTGAAAGATTGTACCTACACTTGTGGGGAACATACATATTATGGGCATTCAAAGGAAGAAAATATAAACTAATACTTTTAAAAATCACTGCCATTGATTGACGGTTGACTGTGTCAGTTGTATCTGGGAAATAATATAGTCTCATTTGATGGATGATGAAACTGAAGTGCAGTGACAAGATATAAGTTGCCCCAAATTATGTAACTGGTAAGTAGTTACAACTAGAATTTTTTTTCTTTGTTTCATATTGAAATGGGCTTAGGTAGGATCTAATGTCAGATCAGAGCACAATTTAAATAGCTTTCCTGTATGGATAGTTTAGGGTTACAACACAAAAGATGATTTTTTTTTTTTTTTTACTTCTCCTCCCTCTTGATTTTGCTTAATCTGAAGCAATGTTTGACTTCAGAACTAAGGATTAACGGCAAATTATACTGCTTCTGGCATTACCAACTGATATGGAAAGAGCCCAAATGTCCATTGACTGATGAAGGATAAAGAAGATGTGGTACACACACAATGAAATCTTACTCAGCTATCAAAAAGAATGAAATCTTGCCATTTGTGACAATGTGGATAGAGCTGGAGTATATCATGCTAAATGAAATAAGTCAGAGAAAGACAAGTACCATTTGATTTCATTCCTATGTGTAATTTAAGAAAAAAAACAGATGGACATAGAGGAAGGGGAAAAAAGAGAAAGAGGAAAGCAAACCATAAGATACTCTTAACTACAGAGAACAAATTGAGGATAGAGAGATGTGAGTGGGGAATGGGCTAGATGGGTGAAAGGTATTAAGGTGGTCACCTGTTCTGATGAGTACTGGGTTTTATACGTAAGTGATGAGTCACTAAATTCTATACCTGAAACAAATTTTACCATTTTTATGAACTGACTAGAATTTAAATAAAGACTAGAAATTAAAAGAAAATCAATCATTTAAAAAATTATACTGCCTCTGGCTCAAAAGAATTTGAAAAAATTTTGTGAACAACCTAGTGTTTGAAAAAAAATTTTTTTTCTAAGTTACGTCTTCCAAATTTCAGCTAAGTGTTCTTTCATAATTTTCAGATTATTTCATCCAAATAAAAGAAAGATTCTTTAAAAAAAAAAACAAACCAGCCTGAACAACCAAGCAGATTTAGGGTCAAATAAGGTAAAAATTTAATATTATAAATCAGATTATGGGGGCATGTGTGTGGCTCAGTGCGTTAAAGCCTCTGCCTTTGGCTCAGGTCATGATCCCAGGGTCCTGGGATTGAGCCCCTCATCGGGCTCTCTGCTCAAAAGGGAACATGCTTCCTCCTCTCTCTCTCTCTCTGCCTGCCTCTCTGCCTACTTGTGATCTCTGCCTGTCAAATAATAAAATCTTTTTTTAAAAAATCAGATTATGAGTAACTTTTGTTATTACTAATTCTAAAATGCCATTTAGAAGAAATCTATGACTTTCTAAAGGATGGATTCATTTAAAAAGATAATACTAGTTTAATTTGCACTATTTATTTCACAGGTAAGTCCAAGGTAGTTTGTAACTACCTTGTAACTACATGGCTGTTAGATAATATTTTAAAATATTTGTCATTTAAAGTTTCCCTTCCCTACATCAAACCAAAAATATTTTTAGTTATTCTTTGTAGGCTCTACTATTTAGACACAATCTAACCTATCAGGATCTAATTATAACAAAATTTTAAGCTATTCTTTAATTTAGAAATTGCTAGTTCACTTAAAATTTTTTGAGAGTAGATAAAGCAATGGGATAATAAATACTGCATAATTTCTACATATAGGTTTATAAAATGTATTATAATAGATGCATCCACCTCATGCCTAAGAAACTCATAATAATTGAGATGGGTTATGGGTTTAGAAAATTTCTGAATCTGGAACATTTCCCATATTGTATTTTTGAGTCTGATTTCCTTGAAATATTTTCTTCTGACATATGGGTCTTATTTCCTACTTGGTCACATGTCTTTACTTCCTAATATTATGAAATATGAAAAAGAATTGTTCTTTAGTAATAAAGTTTTCAATATGCCAGTTCTGGTTGTGTAATACTGCTGCCCTCTATTTCTCTAATTTAGGCATTCTCTTTTGCTCTTTTTTCTTTCTGATCCTCTGACTAGATAACATAAAAAGACCTGTCTTTAAATTCACATATTCTTTCTTCTGCTTGATCAAGTCTGCTAGTAAAGCTCTCTATTGATGTTTCAGTTTAGTTGTTATATTCTTGAGTTCTTTAATACTGTTTGGTACTTTTTTAATCGTTTCTAACTCATTTTGTTCTCTTCTCATTTTGTGCATGTATGATTTTCCTGATTTTGTCTTGTCTTCTGACTGTGCTTTCTTGTAGTTCATTGAGCTTCATTAATATAATTATTTTGAATTCTTTGTCAGGTAGTTTATAGGTCTCCATTTCTTTAGGGTTGATAACTCTTGATTTATTTTTTTTTCCCTTGGTAGGGTTATATTTCACTGATTCTTCATGTTTATTGTAGCTATGTGTTGGTGTCTGTGCATCTGAAGAAGCAGCCTCCTCTCTATTGTCTGGCTTTGGCAGGGAAAGACTTCTACCAATTAGCCTAACTAGAGATTCTAGAAGACTCAAAAACAATTTTTTTTTTTAAAGAATGATCATGTTATACATCTATCCCTCCCTTCTGAGGGATAATTCTCAGGATTATGCATTTTCTCCAAATCATACAGAGCCATGCTTAAGGCTAAGAGCCATCTGCCCCTTTTTCCTTGGACAGGCCACTGGAATGTTGGATGTAAGCCCCATCTCTCTCCCTCTTTCTCTCTCTCTCTCTCTCCTGAAGGAGAAAATTCAGTATTGTGCATCTATTCTATATCCCAGGAAGCTGAGCCAGCTGCTGAGTACCTTGATAACTCCAGAGGTCCACAGGCATTCTACTTGAGTGTTTCCTCCATTAGATTGTATTATTGGTGTTAACGCTGATGTACAATATGATAGGAAAAGTCTTCAAAAACCATTCTTAGACAGTTTTCATATGTTCAGCACATGGCCTTCCTTTTTTGTATTATTAAATATCCTCAAACATAAATAGCTGAAGATCTATTTAATCACCTCATGTCACAACAGCATATGAGCTGCTTGATCAATAAACTATTACTCCTTATTTATTTGAAATACCATATATCCATTTCATACTATTATAGGACTTCAGTTATAGGACATATTTTAGTTGATTTTCCATTTTAACAGATCAGTGTTTATATATTCCTGTCTTTCCAAAGTCTTGTTTCAAATGGTTCTTCATTTATTATCAGCATATAAATATTTCATTGTTAAAATGATAACCAAGTCTATATATTTCTTGGAATCACCATATTCAAAGTGAGAATATATGTATTTTTCTTTTTTTACATTAAGATACAATTTACAAATCCTGGAGAAAAGCTCATTCTTGAGGATGACTACCATAGCATCATCATTTTGTATCATTTTCTACATTTGGCTATATCATATATCTAAAGAAAATAATCATTCTCAAAGGAGTAAATCAAGCTGGTTCAGCTATTCAGAGTTATACCAGAATTAGCATTCATATGATTCTACTGGGAAATTGGAACACTATGGTGAGTTACAGCTGCTTCTCCTTTCTCTTCAGACTACAGTAGACAATAAACTCCACAAAATATTGTGGCTTTTTAAAAAATGACCCTGGGTTTTGTAAACACTCAGGTCTAGAATCAAATCCTGTTTCAACATTTACTGGCAAGAGAAACTTCAGTAAGTTACTCAGCTTCTGTGGATTTTATTTTCCCACTTCTCAAAATTTCAAGTTTTTGAGAAGTTCCATTGAGATAACAAGTTAATGATGACTTATAAACTGCAGTTTCGCACAATTCCCCCTATTCCCATGGCCTCCAACAGAGATGATCCAGGAACTCTGGAGAGTGACTTCTTAAGGACTATAGCTCTGGAATCAGAATGCCTGCATCTGAATTCAAGGTTCCAGGCTTGCTGGTCTTGTGATTCTGTGTTTTTCTCCTAGGACTGTACAAGAGTGAAGGGAGAAATATGCAGAATGAGGTGCTTAGTTCAAAACTGACACATAGAACCATTTATTCTATATTAGCTATTGTCGCCTTGCATTCTTTGTGTCTGCTCTGAAATGTTCCACCTGTTACATGGCTTGGGGAAATAGCTATTGTTGCTCTGTGTTTAGGTGTTTCATTATCAATCTTGATTCCCAAAAGCACTCCATGAGAGAGTAAAAGCAAGGGGAGCAGCAGGCAGAGGGAGAAGTAGGCTCTCTGCTGAGCAAGGAGCCCAATGTAGGACTCAATCCCAGGACCTTGGGATCATGACCTGAGCCAAAGGCAGATGTTTAAACCACTGGGCCACACAGGTGTCCCCACACAGTTATTTAACAAGTTCCTTTATGTGGGCTCTGGAGTGGGAAGGCTAGAGTTTGAATGCTGGTACCATATTAATTTCATGACACTGAATAAGATATTTACCTTCTCTGAGCTTCATGTCTCCATCTGCTAAGTTTAGATACAGTAGCACCTACCTCTAAAGATTGTTTTAAAAATAAAGTGAGGAAATGCAAATCTCCTTACACAGTGCCAGGCATATGGGGCTCAACCACATTAGCTATTAAAAAATTTTATTTTTATTATTAAATAATTTTATTATTAGCCCCCATGTTCCTCCTTCTCCTCCTATCACTGCTGTCTCCACTACTACTTGCCAGCACTCTACTAGAGGCTGAGATTACACTTACAGAAACAAACAAAAAAATAGAATAAAACAAAATCATTGTTTTTGTCCTTATGAAAGGCACATTCTGTCAGTAAACAAAGAAAAAAAAATAAGGGCAAGTTTATAATTTTTGATAATTGAAAGACAAACACTTTAGGTGGAAAATTGAGAATGACTGGAGGGGCCCAACTTAGGATGTTTGGGAAGACCCCCTGCACCTTTTGTGGAAGTTGCATTTAAGTCAAGACCCAAAGAGAAGCTAACAAATATGAAAAACAGAAAAGCCTGGATGTATAAGGCAGTGAAAACATATTTAGTAGGTGGGATGAGAGATGGAGTGTTAGATCCCAGACAATGCAGAGCTTACATGTAGGGAAAAAGTTGGATTTCATTTGAAGTGTTTATTTGAAATATTTGTCCTTATTTTTAAAAGGATTGTGTCCGTTGCTGATGTTATAGATTTTGCTCTTCTTTTTTATAGTCTTTAAACCCGTTGGAATGTTTATGAGGCATTCCGCTATGCTGAACGTGTACAAAATAGATACCTGCCATGAAAAAAAAAATATGCGAAGTATGAAATAAACAATGTTAAAAGTCTTCAAATTATGCATCAGTTAAGATTTTTAATTTACTAAAGCTGTTTTCTTAATTCTGTAGGCTTTGTTCACAGATGGCAATATTTAAATCATGGAGTTAACATAAAGTAATAAAAGAAAAAGATCTTGGTGGTGTGATGTATCCAGTAAACCAGAACTGTGCAAATTCACCAATTAAATTTGACAACTCCTTAAAAGATTTAATCCCACAGATGCAATATGACAATCCCAAAGTGGGAACAGTACATGAAATACCACATCCTGCTCATTCACTTAGCTGTTCTTTGTTAAGGCTGCACAATCAGAATTGCATTTATGGAGTAGATGCTGGAAAATTCAGTTAGTACACAGACACCATATGCAAAACCCCGTCTTTGTCACTCGGAGGATGCAAATGAAAATCTTTGAATCTTAAATACTTCCTATTGGACTTATTTCATTTCTTCATGCCATTTTCTTGTTCATGCTAAAATGTTAACAGCAATGAGATTCGACCCCCTCCAAATGATTTAGCATTTTTTTTTCCTAGAAATAATTTCCTAAAATGAAATGAAAAGAAAAAGCCCATAATTGTGTTTTGCTGTTCCTGGGCAATAATCTCCGTATTTGAAAAGCTCTTTAATTTAGTCCTAGGGTTTAAATTAAACTTTCTAATAGCGGTGGTTTTACATTCTTTTCAGGTAGACAAGTTGTTCGGTGCTGTGATTAATTGGGCAAGCCTGATTCCTTATATTTAGAGCCGACTTATAAGTGGAAGTGAGAAATGAATTGTGCCAAGAGCCTTCAGTTCTATTTTTATTAATAGAGTAGATTACATAGATCATGAAAACAATCTTCTAATTTATAAGAGTCAATCTAATATCTTGTTAAACAAGAGTTATTATTATTGAGCTTGAACTATTGAAGTGTGTTATACCAAAGGGCCACTTCCCACATTGAAGAATACTGCCGTGAACACTAGCATATTAACCACATGCTAATGGGCTCTCAGCAGCCTGATAAGTTATTGATTATCTTAGCTGGCATAATTCGTATCAGGAAGAGACAGTGTAGTTAACTGGAATGTAAGTTCTTTCTTTCTGCAACTTGAAACAGACTCACATGCTCATCAGTCACTTAATTCAGGGCCATGGTAACAGACAGAAGGCTTTGTCCACAGGTGGATGGGTCCTTTCAGAAAGGAGCAATGCTGAGCACCATTAAACTCTGGCCCAGAAATTTCAACTCCTATTTTACCTATTAATCTAAACAGTAACTGAAATGCCAAATGGAAGAGCAATTCAAAACCACTTGCCATTGTTCTCTTGCTAATGCGAATGGTAAAATTATACTGAATTTTGTATTTTGTTCATTTTTACCAAGACAGAACTGAAATGGAAAAGGATAAAAAGTATATGTGATTATAAAAGGCTATGTTAAGAGAAAAAAAAAATTCACATGGTAATAGTCAGCCATATTATTTTAAAGCTTTTCTATAGAAAAGATTTTTCCATTGTGAATAATATTTAAACATATGCAAAAAAGTAATTTTACAGAGGATTTTCTCCACACAGAGTTGTGATCAGTGTGGTTTGTTATGTTCACTGGAAATTGGAACCCTTACAATCTGTGCTTCAGCTGACACCTTTCTCCTAACATTACTGATTTTTATAATGGGAAGAGAAATGCACATTGGAAATTGTAAAGCAGCAATAAAATAGCTTTTAAATAAAGAAATATATTATTGTGAGGTAATGTAGGCATTGTAAATTGGCAAGATTTCATGACACATTGCTATGTCTATTCATTTGTGGAAATGTTTGAAATTGCTCAAAAGGGTTTAGCTTCATGTTTTGGAGGAACGGTTAAGTTTCGCATGACAGTTTGCTAAAAAGAGGAATAGTAACAGGAAAAAAGAATTATGATCTCTTGGTGAATAATCCACCCTTTAATAGGTTTTTTCCCAAACAAATTACATAATATTTTGCCAAATAGAGGATCAGATTTCAGTTGCATCCATTTATGACAGCGAGGTGAATGAAGTTTCTGCCAGCTTTCCTCACTAATATCATCTAAGAGGGGCTTGTTCAATTGTTTTCATCAGAAATTTCTTTCCTCTTTCATCTACATATTCGTAATAGCAGCCACAAAAATTCTAAAGGAATATGTCACTTGTTAAAGTGGCAGCAGGTCTGAAACAATGAGCCACTTATAGTATTATAATATGATGTCTAAGAATTTGGGCTCAGCAGCCAAAGATGTCTAGATTAAATGCCAGCTGTGTGACCTCAGGCAAGATAAATCAGTTCCATAACCCTCAGTTTATTCAAAAACAAAGTGGGAATAAAGTACCTACATGATATAAATTGTGTTAAGAATTAAAGGAGACAATGCGTGTAAAATCCTTAACAAGGCTTGTAGCATGGATTAAACATATAATTATACAAGTGTTACCTAGTCCAACTTTCTGAGTTAACAATTGCAATGGGCTGCCAAAGTACTTATAGTTAATCATCATTAACCATATAAATAAAAGCATATAATTAATAGCAATGCCATGACTACAAAGGAGCAGCCTCTTAGAAGTGAGTTGCATTTTATTTAATTAATTTATTTTTTTAAAGATATTATTTATTTATGTGACAGACAGAGATCACAAGTAGGCAGAGTGGCCGCAGAGAGAGAGGGAGGAGGAAGCAGGCTCCCTGCCGAGCAGAGAGCCCAATGCAGGGCTCGATTCCAGGACCCTGGGATCATGACCTGAGCCGAAGGCAGAGGCTTTAACCCACTGAGCCACCCAGGCACCCCAGTGAGTTGCATTTTAGATTGTACTACTCAGGAAATGTGAGATCAAGTTCTCGCTTATATGAGTATTTGTAGAATTTTATTATGCTTAGATATTTATTAAGTTGTATATATATACATTTTTAAATATTTATATATATAAATTATATCATCTATTTCAGCTCATTGTTCACAAAAATTGTTGATATATATGTGTGTGTGTGTATATATATATATAAACTTTTAAATTTATTGTTGGTGTGTATATATATATATATATATACATATATATATATAAATTTTTAAAAATTTTCTGTGGTTGGGACGCCTGGGTGGCTCAGTTGGTTGGACGACTGCTTTCGGCTCAGGTCATGATCCCTGAGTCCCAGGATCGAGTCCCGCATCGGGTTCCCAGCTCCACGGAGAGTATGCTTCTCTCTCTGACCTTCTCCTCGTTCATACTCTCTCTCATTGTCTCTCTCTCAAATAAATAAATAAAATGTTTAAAATTTGTTTACAAAGTAGTTCTTAACAATTCTCATCACAAACAAAAATTTTTGTAACGTGAGATGATGGAAGTTAACTAAATTGATGGTAGTAATCGTTCTGCAATGGATACAGACATCAAATCATACTGTTGTGTACCATAAAGTTATATAATGTTAGGAGTCAACTGCATCTCAAAAAGTATGAAAAAAAAAAAAAAGAACTCTACATTCTGCCTTCATAGAAATTCTGAAGCTTTAAATAATGGTACAGAGTAGACATTATTAAGAAATAATTTGTTGACTGAATAAAAGTGTTAATGAGTGGCTGAAATTAGTATGGAAATCTAAGTCTGAACTGAAGGTTCCTAATTTAAAATCTTAACATTTCTCTTGTGATTATATAAGCATAAGTAATATGCTTAGAAATATTTTAACAAAGGCCTGGCCTAAGTGAAAGGGAACAACTTAGTCATTTAAGCTGAATTAAGTTCTGTGAGAGGCTCTTTATGTAATGGTAAATGGGTACAAATCAACATGGAATGCTAGGCAAATTCAGAATTTGTTTTCAGGTATGTAGCATCAACAAAAAAATTAAATAAGTGTTTTCCTAGAGAAATTTCAGAAGCTTTGTCTAAGACTTAGATCATTGCCTAGTAGTAAATAAACAATGGGATTCTTCCCTCAGGTAAGGGAAGGAGGATTGTTGAGTTTAGGATTACAACAAAGGATAGTAAAATATAAAAAAAAAGTTAATAATATTTTGTAGAAAGTAAACTCACTGAGAATTTCTTAGAGTTTTCTGCTAATAAATGTCTGCACAGCAAAAGAGGAACCAACACATTTAATGGGGACCCTAGAACTAAAGCTTCCACAAGTTGTTTATAGCTCTTAAGAGAATATGCCTTGTTTGATATACCATCAAAGGACATCCAGTATCTGGCCAGAATATGAATGCTAAAAAAGGAAGCAGATATGCAATGATTAGGAACTCCTAAAATGGGAGCTTGGGAACTTTTGACCTAATTTAATTTACCTTTACCAAGGTTTTTGTTTTGTTTTGTTTTGTTTTGTTTTTGTTTTGTTTTGCTTTTCCTTTAGAGAAAATTCAAGGCCTGGAGATTAATTACATAAATGAAATGCAATCTCAGGAAAATGTGGCACATTATACCTCCGATACTAATGATAAAATTTCCCAGAATTGATTTTGGAATTGATTTAGAAAAATTCTAGGTATCTGTAGTCTCTTAGAAATTAGAGATTTACCTTCCTAAGATATATTATATTCTCAGTTTTGAATTTTTGTTGTTGGTAGAATTACAACTTCTCTTTGGAGGCTTTATATTTCTTCTGGATTAATGCTTTTAATAAAAGATGGAAACTGAATTTTGTATTTTAAGCTTCACAAAAGATCATCTTTACATTTTAAAAGAGAGAAGTCACAAGGAAATTTTATAATCTTTAGATCTTGATTGAGAGAGGTAGAAGAAGACTTCTATAAATCACTAATGTATAATAGACCTGGCATGTTATTGATTTTTTCCCCACAGCAAAACAAATAAATATTAAGGTTGAGATCTAGAGGGATAGTAAAAGGAAATAGCACAAGTACACAACAGTAAAGTAGATGGTTTTAGGTAGTACTGAAGCAACATTATGTTTGGATTTGGGACCAGTGGGAACCACTGGATCACATTTTATTTAAACCATAAGATCTTGTGCAAATTTGTGTCTATGCATATTTATTTGTTTAGAAGCACAGGAATATTTCAGGTGCTAGTACAAGAATTAAAAGAGTCACATTTTGACAAGTATTCCGTAACAAAACCAGTCTTTACCTTGCTCTGGGCTCCATAGGATATTGGGCAAGATTGGGTAAAGTCTTAAATGAATCATTTATTACTTATATAGGATCAGTCCGTAATATTTTCAAGATATCAGTAGATTCCTTGGCCTGGGAGGTATCATGGACATCAATTAATTCATCAAGCTAGGATTGAGTTAAGTACAGAGGATTAAAAAAAAAAAGCCTATTTAAACTATTAGTGTAGGTTATATGCAAGAGATATGGGGTATTTCAGGAAGCAGTCCATCCAAAAAGCAGTTGATTTGATAGTTAAATTTCAAAGTAATCTCTCAATAATAAATGTTTTTGTGTTATCACAAAGGAGGTAAGTTGGCTCCAGAGAAGACTGAAAATGATTGCTGTATACTGTGTGAGGGAGAGAGTCTGAGGGTATGTGGAAAATCTACCTCTTCAGGAGTTCTAAGATTCCTAATAATAGTGTGAAAATTAAAAAGCATTAATAGTTGATAGAATAGCCCTGTTCTACTTAGAAAGTTTTGCTTCTGTCCTTCTATTATCAGAGCAGCCAGGTGGTTAGTGGTTAGGTTCTAACAGGATGCCTGGAGGCCAGCAAAGAGGGAGTCATGGTCAACTATGAGTAAATCAGAGGCCTGACCTGCCAGCTCTCCAATATAAAACCACAAGAAACTGGATTAAACCAGACAGGCCCAAGATGGCTGATGAAGGTGGCTAAAGTTCATATTTGTCCTTCAACCTACTGCATTATCTACTAAAATCTCCTACTTAACGGTGAAACAACAGGAAACCTCTGACCCAATAAGGAAGAAAAATCACATCACTCTGCTACCAAGAAATTCTCACCTCAAGAAATGAATGTTCCACCCCTTGCTAAGGACTGCCAGTAAGAGGCAGAAACCGAAACCATGTGGCGTGCAGGTCTCCTTTGTGCTCACCTGCTCTCTCATCTTGAGAGTGTACTTTGGCTTTAATAAACTCCCCTGTTGTGCTGCTAGTCTGTTGTTTGTGTCTTCCCTTGAATTCTTTCCTTTGACAAGACCAAGAGCCTCCCACATCTTTTAGATAGGCTGGGTCAAGGCCTCAGGACCCCAGGTCCCCCCAATCCACCAGACAACATTATTACCAGAGATGGTTCTATTTCATAGTTTAATAAAGTCATGGAAAAGTGGTTGCTACAGTCTCCTTCGAGCCCCTTTCTAGCCCTCAGAGATGTCTAGTTCTTTTCTGTTTGTTGTTATTGTTCTTAAGATAAGATTTTCCATTATTGAAATGATTTTTTCAATTCATTTTCTATTTGGCCTTTTTGTTCATGAAACAATGGTCTTGATATACAAAATTTTTATTGTTTTTGTAGGGTGTGGATGTTCTCCCTTCATCTACTTATTTTTAAATTCGTGTTTCTGGGTTTTTTTTTTTTTTTTCCCTATCTAAATACTCTTCAAGGAATTCTGCCAAAGGCAGAAGTTACTATAATGTAGTGACTACCATTCAGTCTTTTTTTTTTTTTTTTTAACATATCAGATCAGCAATTTCTGGTTTTAGGTCATCTACAAAAAGGAAAGTGTAGTAGAAATGTTAGCATTGAGACCTCATGCTGAATATTATCTAAAGGTACTAATTATATCTGAAGTCTCCTTTGAATCTATTCTTTTCCTGTTTTTAAGACTGAGCCGGCGTTCATATTACTTTAGCAAGACCTGAGATAGATCCCCTAAAGTAGGTTGTCCCAAATTAAGTTCCCTTAGATATTTTGTTACAGGAAAACTTATTTCATTAACCTTCAAATCCTTTTCAGGGTCTGGCTATGAGCTTATCAAAAGCAAGTTTTTGCATTTTCTGCCTCCACCAAAAGATGTACTAATTGATAAAGGTCAGGGAGATCTCAAGTGTATGTGTCCAGGACAAGTCTGAGTATTGTATTGATTGTATATTTTATTTTTATTCATTTGTCAGAGAAAGACAGAGCACAAGCAGACAGAGTGGCAGGCAGAGGCAGAGAGAGAAGCAGGCTCCCCACTGAACAAGAAGTCGGATGCAGGATTCGATCCCAGTACCCTGGGATCATGACCTGAGTCAAAGGCAGATCTTAACCACCCATGTGTCCAAAGTCTGAGTATTTTAATAAAACTTTTTTTTTTCCCTTTCTGTCCTAGGATATAGGTAGTCCTTTACAACATCACAGAGATATGCAGTGATAGGGGTTTGAAGTCCATGTACAGGGATTTCCTTCATAAGCAGCTTAAATTTGTAATGAATGTTTCAGGAGACAGAGGAAGAAACATTAAGGAGTTCATTGAATTGGATTAAATTTGTGTCTGGAACAAGAAGAGGTAAGGGAAAGGTGGGATACAAACAGGAAAAGTCAAACTAATTCTGCCTCTTGTCTCTTTCTAGGGAGTCTTTTAGGGAAGCAGCATTGCAGTTTAGACTGTATGTGAGAGCCTCACCATAGTATTGAAAGAAGGTGGACTATTGAGTAATGCAATTTCACTCATTTTTGTTCGAAGTCTTCTCTCAAATGAACATTCCTATATATATTTAAAAGTCCCCCAAACCATTCACTGTAATCTAAAATGGTCTTTTACCAATATGAAATTACCCCGTTTAGTGGAAATGCGTGCATAAATTGGCAAAAAAGAATTCACAATAGTTCTAATGGAAACAAAGACAAGATCGAGGAAAGGTCTTAGAAGATTTTGTAAGGACACAAGGGCTAAGTCTGTCTAAAGTGTGCTAGTGTAGTGAGATGAACTGAACTTAGATTGACTTCAGGAAGAAACTTATTGGCCATCTCTGTCCTTTCACTATTGACTTCCTTTTATAGACAAAACTCAACAAACTGTACAAGCAGACATTAGGAGAAATTTTCAAAGCAAAAAATTTAATCTGATCAGGATTCAGAAAGCCTCAAAATAAAAAATAAATATAAAGCTGTAGGGCTGAATGAAATGTTTAGAAATCAGATTCAATACAAACTTACTTTTGTCTCAGACAAGTTGGCCTTTAACAGGTGGCTTCTAAGGAAGTGGCAGATATACACACTGTTACTGGGTTGGATGCCCTGGTCTGCAGTGACAGGTGTCTTAGATGAATTTTGGTGGAAATTCCACTTCTGTCAAATCCCAACAGCCAAAGACTACCAGGAACACATTTGTTCCAACACATAAAATTAGCTGCAGCAAGAGAAGGTGCATCCCAGAGGAACCATGGGAGCCTCTCAAGAAGTATAGGTTTGGGCTATGTCATGTTCTGAGTATTATTCCTTTTCTGTTGGAAATATTACCTGATTATCAGCAAGCATGGTAGTCTTCACTTTCTGTGATTGTCAGAAGAGTATAATTTCAAATTCTCACACTAATGCAATTCTTCAGAGTATGCTTTGGGACTACATTATAGATGAATGCAGTGCTTTATCCTCATTTTTCATTAACATGAGCTCTTTATGTTGTATTCAGTTTGAGGTCATGACACGCCAAGTTTCTTGTTACTTTTCAATTCTTTGGTTTTTCTTATCATGTGCCAAGCACTGTTCTAGCCTTTACACATAGAATAGTGTTTAAAACAAAAATGTAAAATCCTTGCTGTTTTAATAGAGCTTCTCTTCTACTGTTCTAGTGGAGGGCATAGTAAACAAGCAATGTACAACTGGATATATTTTGGGCAACAATAGTGCTATTATTTTGACAAATAAAGGTTAAGGTGATAGAGGACCCAGAGCGGGGTTTGGTAGTTGTGTGTTATTTTAAAGAATCAACAAGAGGACTTCTCTGAAGTGGTGACTTTGAGCAAAGATCTGAGTGAAAGAAAGGGGTAATCTTTTTGAAGATCTGAGGGAATAAATAGTGTTGCAAGTAGAGAGCTGGATAAAGGCCAGAGTGGCTAGAGCAGAATAAAATGGTACGTGTCATGAGATAAGGTCAGAGAGGTAAGCAAAAACTAGATTACATGGAGTCTTGTATTCAGTGTGATAAAGGGTTTTGATTTACTCTTTAGTCATGAGAGATTATGAGAATTCTTGGGAGTTTTTGAGCAAGAGATTGACATAATATGTTTTTTTTTTTCTTTTATATATTACTCTGGTTGCTGTGTGTAAGATTGTCATTAGGGAGTCTGAATGAACGCAAGGAATAGAAGTCGGCTGCAGTAACCACATGAGAGATGATAGTGACTTGACCAGTTTGATGAAAGTTGTCAGATGAACTTGTTGTCAGGATATGACTTAAAGTTAGAGTCCAAAGGACAGGCCAGTGGATTTGATACAGTGATTATAGAGTAGAATAAAGGATTGTCCCTGAGTCTGGGGCCAAATTAACTGAGTAAATAGAGGAGCCATTTCAGAAGGGGAGAAACTAGGAGAGAATGGAAGAGTTGGTGGAAAGATCCAGAGCTCTGTTTTGGGAGTGCTATGTTTGAAATATTTCTTGAAAGTCCATTGTCACTGTCAAATAGGCTCAGGGGAGTAGGTGGAACTGGTGATATGCTGGGAGCTATTGGTACACAGATAAGAGTTAAAGCTGTGAATAGAGGAGGTCACTGTGGATCAGTGTAAAGAGATTAAAAGGGGACTGAGTTCTGGGTTACTCCATAATACAGAATTCTAGAAGAGGCAACATTCCCAGCAAAAGACAAAAAAAATGGAGCAGATAGTGTGGTAAAAGGTAATCCAGGGTATAGATCTTCTGGATTTATGATGGGCTTACATCCTGATAGACCCTGAAAATATCATAAAGCAATAATGAGTTTAATATACTCTATCCACCAAACATCCTAGCCTAGCCCAGCCTACCTTAGATATGCTCAGAACACTTTACATTAGCCTACAGCTGAACAAAATCATCTAACATAAAGCCTACTTATAATAATAATAAAGTCCTGGATATCTCATGCAATTTATTGAATAATGTATCGGAAGTAAAAAACTGAATTGCCCCATGGGTACAGGATGGTTGTCAGTGTATTTGGTTGTTTGCCCTGGAGACCACACAGATGACTTGGAAGTTGCAGCTTGCACTCATCTCCAGGAGAGAGTATCGTGCATCCTATCACTAGCCTGGGGAAAGGGGAAAAGATTAAAACTCAGATTCAAAGTATGTTTTCTACTGAATGCATATATTTTCTGCACCATCATAAAGTCAAAAAATTTGTAAGCTGAACCATTATAAGTTGGGGACCATCTGTACATGATCTTCTGAAAGCAAACGGAAGATAGTAGTTCTGAAACGTGTGTTGGAGAGGATATGGAGAAAGGGGAATCCTCTCACACTGTTGGGGGGAATGCAAGTTGGTGTAGCCACTTTGGAGAACAGTGTGGAGATTCCTCAAGAAATTAAAAATAGAACTTCCCTATGACCCTGCAATTGCACTACTGGGATTTTACCCCAAAGATACAGATGTAGTGAAAAGAAGGGCCATCTATACCCCAATGTTTATAGCAGCAATGGCCACGGTCGCCAAACTGTGGAAAGAGCCAAGATGCCCTTCAACGGACGAATGGATAAGGAAGATGTGGTCCATATACACTATGGAGTATTATGCCTCCATCAGAAAGGATGAATACCCAACTTTTGTAGCAACATGGACGGGACTGGAAGAGATTATGCTGAGTGAAATAAGTCAAGCAGAGAGAATCAATTATCATATGGTTTCACTTATTTGTGGAGCATAACAAATAACATGGAGGACATAGGGAGATGGAGAGGAAAAGGGAGTTGAGAGAAATTGGAGGGGGAAGTGTACCATGAGAGACTATGGACTCTGAAAAACAACCTGAGGGTTTTGAAGGGGTGGGGGGTGGGAAGTTGGGAGAGCCAGGTGGTGGGTATTAAGGAGAGCACGAATTGCATGGAGCACTGGGTGTGGTGCAAAAAACAATGAATACTATTACGCTGAAAAGAAATTAAAAAAAAAAAAAAGATAGTGGTTCTGATTGAGGGAGTGTTCAATGGATCACTCCTACAAGCTGTCCCAAGTCATAGTATTTGTGATTTAGGTAAATAAACAAGGTTGGGCAGTGAACTTAGGGAATGATGATTCAAAGTTAGGAAGCGGTTATTAAGTGAGATCTCTTTGAATCTCCTCTATATCATCCTCTCCAACCTCCTAAAGACAATTCTAACATGCCAGATAATCTTCCACTGTCAACTCAAATAACTGAAATCAAAGAATATGCTCTACTAGCAAATTTTTAAAGCATTTATAACTTTCTGAAAGCATTTATAGGTTATAGGTTATAGGTTAATTCCAGTGTTCTGTTTCCTTAGCTTTTTACATACTAGTCCTAGATGTCTCCCTGAAATTAAACAAAATAGACTAAATTCTGTTTATTATGTCAGTGCTTCAAAAACTATGCTATTAAGTCTTCTCTAAGCAAAATGTATCATGGTTTTAACTACTATGTAATCAGCTCTTGGTAATCATCCAATTTGTAAATTTTCTCTTTCAAATGTGACTACCAGTATGGACAATGGAGGTTATTAGTACTAACATCCCCCGCCATTTCACTTTTTTTCGCAATGTACTTTTATTAATGTACCAGTCACATTATTAGTAGTAGTCATTCTAGTATTAGTATAATTGTTATTATTAGCAATAATAACAGCAGCTCAGATGTACTAATACTAGCAGAGGTAATCTTTGTTATTTCCTTGCTTAATATACATCACTCTTTATATTTTTTTGAGCCTCCAGATGACTAAAACTCTTAGGTATATGTTCAATTCCAAGCAGAGATTACTGGTCACATTTGTTCCCATGGTAAACTATTAGTTTCACATGCATTATCCTTGTAATTTCCATACTGGAATCTCTTAGTTTCACCTTTAATCACAATGGGCAGGATAGCATGGTAATTAGAAATATGTTCTTTGGACTATTTTAAAATCCTGGATCCCATACAGACTGTATAATGTCAGGCAAGTCAATTACATTTCTCTATCATATTATATCTTCATCCATAAAATGAAGCTAAGGAAATAAAAATTTAGCACTTGTTGTATCACTGAAGTCCTATGCTTGTAAATTGATTTTGCAATTGTTTATCCTGTAAACATGATTATATCCCCAGGAAATGGCCTTCTGCTGCATTCAAATACAAGTCCCTATGTGATAAGGCAAAATGGTTCTCTTTTGTGTTTGCTTATTCATTAATGTACTATTGTACATATTAATGTACTATCCTGTTATATCTCACTAAACTTCATCATTATTTATCCATAGAGACAACCATCAGGCTGTGCCCTGTGCATGTCTGTCCTGACACGAACAGTTGTATCAATAAAATTGATGTATTGAGTATTGATATATACCATCCTCTTGAGAAAATTTTGTAATCTTATCATTTAATTTTTATAAAGAATTAGATACTTTTTTAAAAAATTAGATACTTTTTTTTTTTTTTTTGGCTACAAAAATGAGGTTTGGGGATGTTAAATCAATTCCCCAAGTCATTATTGGCAAGTGATAAAACAAGATTTAAAACAGTAGCTATATGACTCCCAGATCTAAAATTTTAACTAGTTTATACTGCCCCCATAAAGGGTATTGAATTTGCACAGTCTTGAACAACAAACATCTTTTTATGTTAAGAGAGTCCTGCTTACCAGGAACCTGTCGGAATCTTATGTTAACACATTAACTGCTTTTGCTGCTTTGAGAACTGTCACAATGTTCTTCAGATATCTAACTCCCATCTTACACTAAAAATGCAACACTTTATCTACATGTAGGGTTATTTCTAGGTCCTGATCCTTCTCACCTGCTCCTCCCTTGTAAAAGTTACCATTTTCTTGCCCTATTTGAATAGGTCTAAGTAGCTAGTTAAGTGGCTATATGATGGAGCAAAAGAGATCCACTGATAAGATCTTAGAAAGTTTTGTGACACTGTGTACCACTCACTTACAAATGAAAATAGAACTAGGGACTTGAAACCTAAGGAATTTAAGAGGCAAGTAGTTTGTCACTTTTAAATGTAGGCTTATCTCAATAGTTCATATTTTTCTTCTCAGTCTATATTATACGTAAGCTGAAATATGCTTTTTTTCTAACAAAAATGCTTCATGTCAAATTCTCCCAGCACCATTTGGGAAAGTCATTGAATAAACTAATAGTAGGCTTCCAAGCCAAGAGTAATTATGTTACATTGCTCTTTTTTGGCAGGGAGCTATTTTTTCCTGTAAATGAAGCACTTTAACATAAGCACACTTTTACACTGTAAAGTGGAGGAGGATTTGATGCAGATGTCTTTCAGGTGAGAAACAAGATCATATTTTTCCTATTTCTAGATTACTGTAATGAAGTGACCAATCAATCAATCAATTAATCAATCAGCTGCTTTTCCTGATAATAACTGTAGCAGATAGTGATTAGAAATGGAAACATACACCTGTAAAAGTTAAGTCTCTTTCTTGATGCTGAACATTATGTGACATTTTATATTCAGAAAACACTTTAAAATCATTCATATTAGTTTTTCCTTTAAGCCAAGTTTTGAGGAGAGTTATTTCTCTGATTGCCATTTTTAGAGGAGCAAACTGGTTCAGGAAGGTTAAACAACTTGCCCAAAAATGGTTAGCACCTTGATAGCAAAAGTGTAGCTAGCAATCAAGTTTGTAGCCCATCTATTTTAGCATAGGTCACCATAACAGATATGTTATCTTCATTTCTCATTTTCTCCAGAAGAGAAACTTGAAGACATCATGAAAGTTTATGAAATTGAGTTTACATATTGTGAGGGTCAAGAAAAACCCATTTCATAAATTTATATTATTTTCATATTAATATATACAGTTAACATCTATAGGGGAAAGAATGAAAGCATTTAAAATACATATATCAAATAAATATATTGAACATAGAGTTTAGTTGGAAGTCCATAAATTATCCTCAGGAACTCTTCAGCCATATTAATTATGGCTCACATGTACTGACAGTTTATAAAGTAACATTTAGTATGTCAAACACTTAAGTTTTATAATTTGAATCTCACTTAACAACAAATATTGTTATTCTTATGAAGAAAGTGAGGAAGTATGTAATTTCCTCAAGATCACAGAAAGCAAGCTTTGGAGACAGGGCAGAGAAAAAGATTTATCCATTGTTCTAAAGATCAAATACTTAAGCCTATATGATACAGTTTTCCACTGCAGTCTACACCTTTAGGTAAACAACACCCTCTCTCTATTTACTTTAATTCTAATTTGTATTATTGGGAGTGTATATACCTTTACAATAGTAGAACAAATTATACCATTATTTTTTAATCAGTGAACGAATATTTCAGAACTGAATAAATTCCAGAAAATATTCTATGTGCTGAGTCTAAATTTGTTTCTTACACAGCTAGAAAATGCTATTGTGTATGTATATGTAATAGTATTATGATAGACAGGGCATATAGTACATTAGAGCTAAGGCCATACTTAGACAAATGAATGCTTTGCCAGGCCCCAAATTTGGCATAACATCGGACAAACTACACCAAAACATTTATTCAGTACATAACTTGCATTGAGATTGAATGTTACAGAGGGTCAGTTTGGGAACTACTGGCTGGGGCAACATTTGTTCTCTGTATTGCCCTGAGCAATTCAGTTCTCACCCCA
The DNA here is from genome assembly GCF_010015895.1 of Lontra canadensis. Taxonomy (NCBI): domain Eukaryota; kingdom Metazoa; phylum Chordata; class Mammalia; order Carnivora; family Mustelidae; genus Lontra; species Lontra canadensis. Next base: position 6,279,225 of record NW_022631034.1, read on the forward strand.
AATTTGCATTTCCCAACAACACAGAAAACAACAACAACAACAAACATGATTAATTATAAGGCTGAGTGCTACCTACTGTGCTAGCGAGACACCTCATGATTAACTAGATCCACCATTCTTATAGGCCACTTTAAGAATTTTTACGACTTATGCATATGATTCCTGGTTTTCCATTCACCACTCTTACCCAAAGCAGTTTAAAACAAACAAACTAACAAACATACATTTCCTTCCACTTACATGAGTACTCTTCCTGGGAGGTTTCCTTCTGATTGCGTAATTCCAATGATGCCTAGTTAGCCTTTGTTGATGAGTACTCTTGTCATGGGGTTGCTTGCTTCACATACATAGTTAGATCTCCTTTGCTAGAAGATGCTGAAAAGAATTTCCTAAAATGGCCCATGTATCAGTTAGGGCAGCAGTATGGCTGCTGTGACAACAACAACAAAATGTATAATGACTTTACAAAAGAAACACTATTTCTTGGACACATAAAATTTAACTGGTATTTTCTGATTGGTGGGTGGCTCCTATCCCAATGAACACCTTTTCTCCTTATGGCCCCACAATTTCCTAAGAGCTTGATCCTCTGAATCCAGCCTAGTGATTGGGAAGAAAGAGTAGGAGTGGCAGAGGCATGTTCAGTTTTAATCAAATCACTTTATCTAAGAAGTGACACAGCACTCAGCTCCTATCCCGTTGCTGTGAAGGAATCACAGTGCCTCACATAGATCCAGATGGAGCTGGGTGGGCATCACCTTCTCAACAAGTCTGCACTCTGAAAAAGAACAGCATTTAAGTTTTGTCTCTGCCAAAGGATGCAGCAGTGGCGCGGGATGATAAAGCATTAACCAACTGAAGAACAGAAGGGAGGGCATTCCAGGGAGAAGGAACAGCTTGTTCAAAGATTGTGAAAGCATAATTATGTAATAATACTATAAAAGTGGGAGATCAGAAAAGGCCTCATGCTCATTGTGACTCAATCACGAAATAGTGAGCACTTTCCATGGGCTCAAAAGAAGCAGAGAATATTGAGTACCAACAAAATGTAGTCCCTAATATAAAGACATTTCTGATTCTTGCATGAGAGGCAGACACTTTGGTCAATCAACTATTTTTCCTGGGCTCCGTTCTACTTTTGATTTCTAATACATTGTGAGTAACTAGTCAATGTTAATTTCAACATTTTGAATTCTGGGCAATTTCTGAGCTCGCTATTTTTTAATTGATTAATTGATCTAAAATTCACTTTATAGAATGCTTGCAAAATGCTGAATTCTCTTACTGGGGCAAGAGTAAGGTGTTAAACAAGATAGATATAGTATCCCATCTCTCAAAGAGTTCTCATACTTGTGGAAGATTTATGAGTTGGGGATTATTTCTAAATTGACTGACAGCTGGTTTGAGTTTGAAGTAGGCGTATTGATAGTATAAACAGAAATGACATCTTATTAGATGAGGCCCTTCACATGTAGCTTTTCATTATTATTTTACAGGTTTCCAGAAGAATTTTTTTTTCAGTGAACGGTATTATGAAAAATATTATACAAAAACAAGACTCACATATAAGGTTATTTTAAAGATGCATTGTTATTCTTTGTACTCTGGAATCTGAAATAAATACTAAAAATGAGATTAGAATGAACTACTAGATGAATATTTTTAACTATTTTATTCTTAGGAGCAGGTGTTTGATGACTAAATTAGGGACAGAGTAGAAACTTCCTTAAGAGAATTAACCTGATACATTTGAATAAATCTAAATCTTCATATACGTGCTATGCAGTGTAACTTTAAAGCCAACTTTTCAGTCCACATCTGATTTCTCTTAATGGACTCCCATAGCTGAATCCTGAATTAGAATTCATATTTCCATTTAAATGCAGATTCAGACTTTCCACCTGAGGGCGGGGGTGATGGTGAGTCATTTCTTTTGCCTGAAATACTAATATATAGCGGGGTTTCATTTACATGAATATTCCTTCCCAGCACAGGTCTTTTCTTGTGATAGCTAGCATATTTACTGCAATAATTTTATAACCTCCTTGTATTTATTTCATGTCTGTATGCTATAATTCCATGTGCTAAATAATGGAGACACATACATATTAAACTTCCAGTAGGCATTTGTGTGGGGCAACTTTAAAATGGAGTGGTGAATTAAACAAGTGACCAAATCAAAACCGAAAGAGAAGGCACTGCAAAGCTAAGCACGTTAATATACTGACAGGGATATAATATGTGGAGGCATTTTTTGCCTTTTCTTTCACTTCCTTTTTTAAAAAAATTCTTTAAAAACTGTATTCTAGTAAGAGTGTTTTAAAATATACAGCTTTGAGTTATGTATGCCAACTCGTCTAATGTATACCTGAAAAGCTGCTACACTTATCTCCAACGTGGAGATTTATAATACAGAGGAAATCAAAGAGTAGAGATAAATCATTGTAAAAGAGTCATATTAGCATCTTACTAAATGATTTCTTATTGTACCGAATAATAGCCGAAGAGATAGTTCCATTTTAGTGAGAACACATGACAATTTTTCCCAGTTCCAATGCTATGAGAATCTCAGTTCAAATATGTATATATAATATAACTATCTTTTGTAGAATAATATTTACACGTGATCAAAGTTTGGTTAGAAAACAATATTTACCTCGATATTTAATAGAAAATTTTACGAAGTTATTTTTATAATGTGTCGCCTCCCTCAGAAGAGATTCCATCTGGAGGAATATTATTTATGGCAAATAGTACAGTTTGTTAATACCAACGCTTGAACATTTTCATGCATTCATTAAACAACAAAAAAAATTTGAGTACATCTTATGGGCTACATGCTGGAGATATGGAAGATAAACAACGAGTCTATGAAGCAGGTAGCATTCAAGCAAAGTAAAAAACAAATTTTTAGTACAATGTATCTTAGAAGATTTAACTTGAACCATGTAAGGCTGAAACACCATAAACTTGGTTTCCTGGACACCATCCTCATCTGTTTTTTGTGATTTCTCTTCTTGAGTTTCCTCAAGATTTCTCTTCCTGTTTTTTTTTTTTTTTTTCTCTTTTTGCTCTTCTGTTCTTTTCTCTTTCTGTTTTTTTGTGATTTCTCTTCCTTGAGTTTCCTCAGGGACTCTGGTTCCATTTCATTCTGAACTATGTGCTCTTGTCATGATATACTCTCCTTGAAGAATATTACCAGATGCACCCCTTCATTCTTCATCTCTATCGGGATTACCAAACTTTACTACATGTACGAATAATCTTGTGATAAAGTTAGTTTGGGAGGTCTGGCTCGGGCTGAGGAATCTTAACATGAATCCATAGTGATTTTGCTGCAGGTCATCTAAAACCATACTTTGATGAACGTTTATCTATGAACTAACCATACCTCAGTCTATTACTAAAGCCCAAATGTGGGCTTCACTGATATACAACCAACTACCTAAAGGAATTCTCTTCTAGGTTGTTGCAAATGCATTTCATATCCTCCCAACCTCCACACATGGCAACGCCACTGACTTCAACATAGTTTTTTAGACCATGTTTCTTGCCTTAGAGAATTTAATCTTACTACTCCTATAGGATAAATTAGAAATCTAGATCTTATCACTAACATTTCCCTTATTGTCCTCTTACCATCAATTCCAAAGTCCTACTGATAACTTTTAAGTGGATCCTGAGTTTGTTCCATTCTGTCCTTACTGCCACCCACCTCTCCTATTTACACAGTTATCATCTCTCATTAATAGTGTATATATTGACGCCCAAATTTTCTCAGTCCTCCCACATTAAACTTACACTACACACTGTGAGCCAGGTAGTATTTCTAGAAAACAAATCTGGAAAAAAAAGTTAAGTGTGGATAAATTAAAATGTCCTTATTATGGTTACAAATCCATGCATGGCAGAGCCCCAGTTTAACTATCCAATTCCTTGTTTTACCCCTCTCCTTGAACTTGTACTGAACTTAGTATAGTCCTCCACATGCACTCTTGTTAACCTTCTGGTTTTTACATGTGCAGTTCCCTCTACCTGTAATTCTCATTCACCCCTTGGGTAACTCTTTGTCCACCTAGATAGCATATCCTCAGTGAGGGCTTTCTAAATATGAAGTTCAGCTTGGATCAATTTTCCACATGCTAAGATTGCCTGATTTAGCCCATTAGGTATTTCTCCTTATATAATATTTGGGACATAGTTGTAATAAAAAAAAAAAAACCTGTTCATTGCTTTACTTAAAATTTAACTGGGAAACTTGTATTATGTCTAGCAACTCTATATATGTACCCACATAATTTATCACATTACATTAGGATTTCTTTGCCATTTGCTTGTATCCTTTAATAAACTGTAAATTCTTCATGGCAGGAACCATGTCTCCATTTTTCCACATTGTGTCACTACACTTTTTGGGTGGTGCCTGGCAGTTAAAAAAAAATACTTGAGAAAAAGAATAAAATAATGTACCCAAGGTGCTCCTGGGTGTTTTAGTCAGTTAAGTGTCTGCCTTTGGCTCAAGTTTTGGTGATCTTAGTGTCTGGGGATCGGGCTCCTGCTCAGCGAGGAGTCTAACTCTTCCTCTGCCTCTCTGCCCTACTCATTCATGTGTGCACATGCTCTCTCTCTCTCAAATAAATAAATCTTAAAAACTAAATAAATAAAATGAAATAATGTACCCAATTTTCAAACCTCTCTACTTCTATTTTTCACTATACCATATTGCTTCTAAGTCATAACAGCTGAAAGTTTACATCTAGTAAATGTGAATACTTGTTAAATGTAAAACACAAACAAACAAACAAACAAAGTTCTGTTTAATTCCTAACAGAGGCTAGGATTTCATACCATAACATTGATTTCAGTCACTTCATGAATGGGCATATTTTGGGCATAATTTACCCCTCTGCAACAAGTGTATTTGAGAAAACCATTCTGTGTACCCTATAGGGCTCCACTAGGCCAGTTTTCTCAGACAGACAGAAAAGTGTCAAATAATGATGCAGATTGTCATTTTCAGAGATTTCTTATTTCAGTTTCAGTGAGAAGGAAAAGGTTTTTTCTGTGTTTTTTTTTTTTTAATGAGAAAGCATTAGAAACTGAGTAGATTTTTTTCCCATTTGTACTCAACAAAATAAAAGTCCATGGTTCTCAATTTTCAGATTTTTAAAACCTCAACAAAAAATGTTCTTTTTAAAGAGAACCATTTAAACAGTTTTCTGGGACTAGATCAAGACTTTTCTATGTATTGTGAGTTAAAACAGTGATCAAGATATTCTGAGTAAGTTCCAATAACAGAACATACCAATATCAATTTTAGGTCCATTAAAACAAAGCTTTTCTTAATTGATTCTAGTAGCAATTGATCTCCAAATGTCACAAGATGCCATGGGGCTCCTAGAATTGATGATGGATAGCAATTTTAGCAAAATCAGGCATAGATATCACAAAGCAGAAACAAAGCATCTGTTACATGAATAAGGAGTTATTGGTGTATGAAAATAGATGAAAAACAGTATTTTGGGACTAGATAGAAAAATGTGCATTTTCCCCCTCTAATGGTATTCAAAAGTAAAGGAATACAAAATTAGGAAATAGCAGATAATGGCAAATGGCATTTACTCATTAAAATAATGCTTACTGAGACCTGGGTGTGCACTTGATATTAATATTCTCTGCTTTGAGAGGGATATAGATAAGTAGCAAAGAACAAAAGGGACTGACACGACGTAGCAATGCCATTTATTCCCCTATTGATGTTTTATAATTCCTTGATTTGAAGGCAACGTAAGTACTGCTGGGCACTGAGTTTCTGTTTTGTGTTTTGTGCCTTTATAATTAAAAAGCAAATAAGTTTATCTCCATCCAAGAATATGCGATGACATTCCTCATTCCAACCCTAATCCTCATGCTATTACATACCCAGCAACCTTACCTCCACCATCTCTTCTCAAATATTCTCTTTATCTGGCTCCACCTTACCATTTCTACTGCTACTTTTCCTGAGAAGGCTATCTTTTGTTTTATTTTTTGCTCTAATTTCCCATCTTCTATATTTCAAGTCAATGAAACAAGTAATTTTTCCTCCTTGTTCACAGTTGCAACTTCTAGATTATTTTATCCCTTGAATAAGTATATAGACATAACAATCAAAATAATAATAACAGCAAAGTTATTATTCTTTTGAAACTCATGCCATTCACTTCAGTTACCCCCTATGCTTCCTCTTTGCCCTCTTAACCCTGACCTGTATTCATTCTTGCCATTAACTGAAGAATTTAATTTATAAATGATAGTCTTTCTCTGTAGCTTAACTCCTGTCTCCATTCTCATGACTTCACTATTAAGCTAAGTGAAATATACAAGTTCTGTACTCTTGATTACTTCTTTACCTCCAAAGACCACTTCTTTCACTTCATTTCTATGATGCAAGCTCAATTCAGACCTTATCATTAGCAGAAACTGTGCCACTTCTAAGTGCTCTGTTCCAAATCTTCCTATCTCTAGCTACATTTTTCTAATCTTTTAGCTCACCTGGTAAGTTACCTTTAACAGCATAATTCTTTGGTTACCTTGATCTTGTCAATCCCCTAATCACATCTGTCTCTCACTTTCTACTAGCTCCTTTTCCTTTGACCTCCTATATCCCAGTCATTATAATTAGCCCATGACAAATACCATGAAATTGCTTGCCTCCCTCTCTCTGTCTCACTCATTAGCAACATCCCAGTCCTGGATGACCATGTATCAGAAAAACTACACCATTTTGGAGAAAATCACATGATTATTTTAAGATGATTGCTATTACTTTAAATTTAGCAAAATCATTGTGAAATGGACCACATTCTTCCATGTTTTGTTCGTTTATTCAATAGATATGCAACCTATGTTCCAGGAGCTATTCAAATTATTAGAGTTATGAGTGAAAAATTCAAAGCAGCCCTTGCTTTCATATGGCTTATATTCCACTGGAGTCTAGAAAGAAAGGCAGAAAAAACTGAGTAAAGAAATAAGCATTCAGGAAATAAAAGATCGTAACAAAGATTGTCTATTCACTGAAAAAAAGAAGTATATGTCAGGTATAACATTTTATAAATAATAAAACAGGGTAATGATATAGAAAACTATGGTAGGGGAAAACTTTATAAACACTCTATTATGCCTCCATGATGGGGAAACATTTTTGCTGAGACCTGATTGTGGAAGTTGATAGAAGAGTATTTCATGAGGACAATATCGGTGTTAGAAAGCCCTGAATTAGGGAAAAACATGTCCTGTCCAAAGACAGGGAAAAACAAACAAACAAACAAACAAAAAAAACCAGAAGGCAAATCAGTGTGGCTGGAGCTTTGTGGCCTGTGATACAAGTTCAGGTTGTAAAGGTAGGAAGGGATCATGATAAAATAATGTCAGCCATGGTATATTTTCTCCTTTGGTAGGTAGCTATGAAGGCAGGGAAGAATACCTTCCTCAAACACCTTCTTCTTTCATTTTAAGCTAATGCCTTCACTTTATATATCATTTTGAAAATAGAACCCATCAATGCAACATACCTCCCTCATCTTTCCACCTATAAAACTACCATTTTTTTTTCCCCTCTCACCTGTTATAATGGATATTGTGTTCCATCTTGTGGTTTGGACCTAACCCTCCTGCACTTTCCTTCACAGTCTTCCATTCTTCAAATATAATCTCTGTATCTAATGTCATTAACGTCTTCATCTCCACATTCTGATTCAATGATAAAACATATGCTGTCTCCCAACTCAAAAGAAAAATCCTTCCTTAACTTCCTCCCCATCTCCTTCTAAATAAATCTCCCCACTTGAGCTCCCACCCCACCAAAACTTAATATATCCCCTCAAGATTATCAACAGCTTCCATGTTTCAATTTTAAAGGACTTGGCATCATTTCCTTCTTATTTACCTCCCAGCAGAATTCCACAGAAGGAAACACTACATAGTAAAGTACAAATAGACAATTTCTTTCTTTCAGTACTCACAAATATACTCTTCCCATATCTCTGTCCCTATCTCTATCTCTGTCTTTATCATCTCTGTCTCTATCTCTAACTCTCTCTATCTCTAGCTATGTAATAACCTAATAACCAAAAACTCTGAGATTTTCTTTCCACTGTTAGTTCTTTGGGTGGTCAAGTGAGTTCCTGTATTGAAAACATTAAAGACCCTAATTATAGTACAGTATAAATGTATTTTAATCAAGAATATTATTGGCATCCCCCTCTCTACAGTACAATAATATATATGTGTATATGTGAGTACATTTTTCTTCTAAGATGTTTTAAGAAAAAATATATATGATACTATAGACTGCTGTGCATAAGTAACTGATAGGATTATAGTGTATCTGTGTCCTTATGATCTTAATTTCTCAATATTATATACAGAAATGTCTCTTCTACAATTTCTGAATCAAGTCTTTCCCCCATTCAACTCTCTTCTGCTGCTTAGGAGTGGTCTTCTGTGGCATTCAAATTAGAATTGGATTTTACAAAGCAAGGCAACTCTAGAAGCTGAAAAAAGAATCATGGAAAATAAGTGACAAATATTTTAAAGCAAGAACTTCTTATGTTCATGACATTTTAAAGGGCTGAATTTTTCCAGAATATCTAAAATGCAAAGTAGATAATTTCTTTCAACATTTTGTTTTAAATTAAATAAATTTTCAAAGAAATCTCAGTATGTTTGTTTTTTAGTGCCTCTTTCTCCATCAACTAATGCTATTTTTGTAGCCCAAAGCAGGCTTTTAAAAAATGTAGTGTAGTAATTGCTTTATTCTGACAGGAACTTCCATATGCTGAAGATGTGAACATAATTCTTTGATTGGCCTATTCAGATTTAAACATGCCCAGTGGGTAGATGAGTTCAGATTTTTAATCATTTTCTGAATAGTTATGTATTTGTGAAACTGTTAATGAGATTTTACAGTTTTCCTCTTCGTTCCTGTCAGAGATAACTGGTCAACATGAGGACGTGCTGGAGAAGTTTGGTAGGGCTGTGTGATAAAGTGGCTTTCTGTTTTCTCTGCTGGCGACTCTAGGGCAGCAGGGTTCTTTGTCAAGTTTCTGTACTGTTTTAGTTCCTCGACGCCACTGGCAGTTATGTGATTTTTACTTTCCTTGGCTTTGCATGATAGACTGCTCAGATCCGGAGGCATCAGAATCAAGCCAGTGTTTACATCTAAATGGCTTCCTTCATTAAACTCCAACTTTGATTTTCAATATATTAAATTTGTGTGTTGTTCAAAGGAACACAGTGATCTCAGGCATTTATTTAATGAGATTTGTTTGTATAATTATTAAATTAAGACTGTCACTATTACTTCATCTGGAATGATAATTTCAAAGTTGTCATTTTACAAGCAATTTCAAAACAATAGCAGAATTTTAAAGTCAATTTTAGTGAATAAAAGTTTTTTCTTACTGTGTGACACAGTGAAACTGAGAACCAAATAATTAAATTTGGAAGTAATGCCAAATTGAATTCACAAAATACACAAACTGTAGAACATTTTTAAGAGACAGAAATTAAATTTTAAAAAATTGATTTTTAAAGAGTTGATATCTTCTCAAGTATATACTGTAACACAAGCCAATGGCTAATAGAGTGTTGGTAATTTAAGGTACTTCAAACTTATTTCACTGTGTGAATAAGACTCATTTGAATTGAGCATTTTTTTTTGTTCATAAGTAAATGATAATTCTAAGCCACCAGAAAGAAGTTTCTTCTTGTAAATAACTTTTACAATCCAAATAGTTTCTTCTATATTTTAATTTACCAAGTAGACATTTTATTCACAGACAATGCAAAGATAAATTTGATCATGACTTCTAAAAATTTTACAAAAGTTAAATTTCTATACTTCAGTGTATATTGGGATATCTCTATAAATATTTCATTGATCGCAAAAGGAAAATGGATTCTTTCTAAGATATTACCACATGGTCATGTATAAATGCCTATTTAAACGGAAACTATTTCAGATGAAAGAGAATGGAATGTAGATAGATTCACCTTCTATTATCATACGAAACGAACAGAGGAATGACCTTCAATGTCTTCCCAAATCTGAGATAAAATGGCATTTTTCTGGACATGTAGAAAAGAAAAAAACATGACTTGCATTTACTCTGCCAATTCATCTTCTGTAACCTGTCAGAAATGGTCAATTCAGGATTATCAAGAACTCATTTTAATCTTGGTTTCAATTTCTTTTCCCAGAAGTGTTTTGCCAGGGAAAACAAAAGTAGCAAAGTTTCTTGTTCTGACTTGCAATTTATGTCCCTTTTGCCTTACAGTCAGATTAAGGACAAAATCTGGAAGAACTTGAATTACTTTTAGCCTCTTCACCATTTCATATTTCCAACCCCCACTGGATGTGAAAAGGAGAAATAGAATCACTAATTCCATCCTGGACATTGATAACGTCCATGGTTAAATTTACTTTGAAAATGTCAGTTTTCTAATTCAAAAGCAGCTCCTCATTTTGCGCCTTGTGATAAAACTTATTAAAACTAGCAGATGCCTCTTATATATCTGATTTTGCATTAAAGATCAAATTTCTCATTTTTGCTTCAGAAATTTATACAACATGTCATTTGGAAAAGGCCAATATTTTGGTTCACTTGTCAATGATAATCAGTGTTTAATGAAGCAAAGTGTAGCTGTGTTGATATTTTTATTGTGGCACTTGATCATTCTTTCACTGGCAGACCCACAGATGGTCTTTTTTAATCCAGAAAATATCTGGCTAAATACGTCCTATTTTTGGTCTATTTGTTGTTCACATGTTCTTTGGGAACCTCTGGTGCCTTTGCTTTTTACTATGGAATCTTTTAGAATTATCTTTTAGAATGAAATATATACACCTACTTCCCGGCCTTCTTGAAAGCTTTACCCAATCTGCATCCCAACCCACCTTTCCTAACTTCATTTTACTGCTCCCTTCATATTTCCTCTGCTTCAGCTAAACTGGACTGGTCATTGCATATGACAATCTATCATTGTTTCTTCATTCATGAGCTTTCCTTCATTGGAATTTTCCTCACATCCACCAACCCACACTAACCCTTATCTAGGCAACATGGCTATCTGCTAAAGTACCACATATCCAGTCCAGTCCTCAACACTCTAAGAAATGCATTGACTTCTTTTGCAGATTTTGTTTCCTTTTTGAACTCTGGAAGCAATGCTTTATCTTTTAGGATAATTTTCTATGTATAAACTATAGACTCTTTTTTACCTCTCTCCTTTCAGAGTACTGATTCAAGGACCATCATTACAAATATTCTGAAATCTAATCACTGCATTCCTTCCTTTTACTGACCCATCTACTTGGTCTCAATCTTTTCAACTCTTCTTCCTTTTCATTAGCTTGGACTTCATGGCACTCAATATTATTCATATCCCCTAAATCTTTTATCTTTATTTTGCTTTATTTATTTATTTTTTGAAGATTTTATTTATGTATGTATTTGAGAGAGAGAAAGTAAGAGAGAGAGGACAACCAAGGGGAGGGGCAGAGGGAAATAATCTCAAGCCACCTCCGCACTGAGCCTGGGGCCTACTGTGGGGCTCAGTCTCATGACCTTGAAATCATGACCTGAGCCCAAATCACAAGGACACTCAACCAACTGAGCCACCCATGAACCCCTAAAGCTTTTGTCTTTATTTTAAACCCAACCTTGGATGAATCTTCTTCACTCTGAACATCTGATTTATTTAAAAAATTTATCTATATAGAAACATTCAGATGAAGTCTCTCTCTGTTCCTGCGCATCCATACATCCCATTCTAATAGAGTTGTGCATGCTCCTGTCTGAAGAAACTTTCTTCCGTCTGTGGATCCCATCTACTCCTGTGCTCATAGACACTTGATCCTACTCTGACAAGCCTATCCTTTCCATTTCATATATTCAATTTCTCCTCATTGTCCCAGAGATTCTAAACATAGTCAAACTTTCCTAATTAAGCAAATAAACAAGCAAAATCTATATTAAAAAAAAAAAATCCAAACCACAGTTACTCAGGCTACTCTGCCCTCCCTCCTTTAGACAGTCAGGTAGTGGCCCATACCCAAGGAAGGCCTCAATTTCCTTGGCTCCTACTTACTATTCAGTTCATACTAATAAGGCTGAAGTCATCATGATTCCATGAAGAGAGTTCACTGACACCAACGACTTCAAGTTGGTCAAGATAATGAATATTTGTTAAGTATTTTTTTCACATCATTGAAGCATTTGATGCAGTTAACCACTGCCTTAAAACACTGTCCCTCCCTTCATTTCTTTTACATGAGTCTCTCCTAGTTTTCTGCTAAACCCTGACTATTCTATCTCTGACTCTATTGTAGTCTTAACCTTCCCTACCTAGCCAATAAATCTGGAGTTTCTCAAGACTCAATTAAAATTCTCTTCTCTCATTTTATATTCTCTTCCCAGGTAATCTCAACTACCCTCATGGATATAATCACCCCCAATGCTCTCCTCTATCTCAGATTTGTCTTCTGAACTATACCTGGTCCTCTGTGTCTTGTTCCATCTATTTTCTACATGATAGCTCAAGGGATATTTTCAAAATAAGAATTTGTGTTTTGAGGCCCTCTACCCCAGATTCTCCCATTCCTGCTCACATTTTTGAATAATTGTCCCATGGGGATCTTCCCATGCTAAGTTCTTCCATTCAATCACCCATTACAATACCTCCTACTCCATGTAATTTACACATGCCATTTCTTTTCTCTTGGATGCTGTACCCTTGCTCCTTTACATGAAGTCCAACTCACTTTGGATGTTAGCTAAAGTATAACTTCCTAAAGGAAGATAGCCTTGACCTTTCTGACTAGAATAGTTCTGCATATATGTATGGCATATGTCTCCTTCATACCATTTAGTAGAGTTATCATTTTATCTTTCTTAGTAAGAAAGATTATTTGTTAATATCTCTCTTCCTTCCCAAAGGCAGTTATAAGGTCTTTCTTTTCTTGGAAATAAATCCCCAATATCTAAAACAGAGCCTAACACAAAATAGTAGTTCAAAAATTGGTTGGTGGTTAAATGAGTGAATACATGATGAATTCTTCGTTTAGTCTATGTTACTCATCAAAACGTAACTTCTCATGGTAAGGATTCCACAAGTAATCATAGAGTTTTTTGTGTGTGTGTGTGTGTGTGTGTGTGTGTTTGCATAATTGAGTGATATTTGAAAGAATATAAATATAGAGTAGAATCTGTAACTGAGAACAACAAATTTACATTCAATTCAACTCTGTTCATGATTATTTTCATATTGTGTTGTATGGCATTTGAGCAAGATTCATGGCAATTGGTTTTCTTTTGGATTAAGAAATATGCAATATTGTCCTTCAACACATTTATTAGAACATCTGATTAAGGTTGGTTACAGCAGTTTCTGTTTAAATTGAAATGTCACTTTGTTGTCCCTTTTAGACTGACATGAATTGACTAATAATTTACATTTTACATTATATTAAACCCCAAGTTCTTTGAATGAAAAAGCTAGTACTGTCATACTTTTGGAGTGTGGTTTTCATGAATATATTTTTCCCACTCTCCAGAGAAAAAAATGGTTATAAAAACTCAATATAACATTATTCATCTTCCTAGTACCACACATCTTGTTTTTGAGAGAAGCACCCATTAAACAGTAACAAAAAAGTTATTTCTTAGGGATGATTCATTTTAGCACATTTTAAAGTAATCATTAGTTTCTGACCTTTCATTAATAGAGGAGATGCAGAAACCACAAGCAATAACCACTAATCACTAATTAAAGTCACTGATGGGAGAAATTTGAAAGAAACACTGTTTACAATTTGCTTTGGAAGAAAATTCACAAGTATGACAGGGCTCTGGTTAAGGTCACATATTTTATCTAGTCCAGGCTATTGAACACCCAAATTGCACACTCTGTATTAATCACCACTTCTAATTAAAACTTGAAAATATAACATTGCCTTTTTATCAAACAAAAATGGATGTCGATTCCCACTAATTAAAAACGAACTTATTATCACAGGATGGGGTTCCAGGAAATCCTAAAAAAAAATTTGCCAGGTTGATTTTGTAATAAATATTTTAAGATAAACATCAATGAAATTATGTTAAACACTTAAAAATGAATGAGCAAAAGGTACCTTACTCCTTATGTAATTACAGAGTTGCATTTCATCTTCTGACAGGTCTTGCTGCTTCCAATCTGGTTACATCAATGGTCTCTACTCTCTGCAGTTAGAGCAGTCTTTCTAAATGCCAATCAGATTTTATCTTTTTCTTTATTCAAGTTCTTTGATTTCCCTCCTACCATTCAGAATTCAGTTCAGTGTTTTCAATTAAAAATGCTGGCCCCTCATTGTCTAGATAGAAATTTTCTATTGCTCCAGGTTTTGTTGAAGCCAGAAACACCCATTTGCACAACCTCACCCTCCAGTCCTATGCAACTGACTATCACTTCCCCAATGCTTCATGTTGTTTTCTTCCTCTGGTCATTCACACATTCTGTTTGTATTTCATGGTAAAGCCTCTCCCTTCCTTCACCAAATTTCTGCTTTTTTTTCCCCAAAAAACATTTTCCAAATTAAACTGAATGCTACTCAGTTCAAATATCACCTCCTCCGGGATGCCGATTCCTGATGCCCCAGTTTCTTTTAGAATTCTGGAGCACTTGGCAGTAAACCTCAGTCACAGGTTTGGTAACTGTGAGCATCGATTTATTTGTCTGCATAGGGGCAAAATTGTATATACCTTGAGTATTAAATCTTCTTTAATATCAGCTGGCTCCTGGTATACTGTATTCATTTGATAAATACTTACCTATCCAGTGTTATGTGACAGTCCCTTAGCTTGGAGCTGCCATTATAAAGATTAAAGACTCGAGGCCCCCGTGCCAGACGAGTGGATCAGCCCTGAGAAACGGCAAAGATGCAACATTCAGTTTCTAACAGAAGAAATAAACAAATAAATCTCATTTTTGCAAATTAGCTAAAAGGAAAGCTAAAAACTAGAATCATCAAATGGTAATGAGAATCACAAAGTTTTACAATTTATCATAGTATATGATTAAATGCTTGCACTCTAAATTGGTGACTATGATGTACAACTTTTAAGTTAACTTCATGGACCAAAATTGAATGTCAAACTCTTCTCCTTCTTTGTCTTACACTAATTCTAATTCCTATCACACATGGCGTATGAAGTATTTTGTTTGTTGGAATCTTTGGTTTCAAGGATCAGGTCCTATCCACTCACCTTGTGAATATCTCCTTCTTAATCTGGCAGTGTAAAGGTTAAAGACTAAGACAGAAGCCTTAGTCTGATTTTTCACTTGCAACCTACACAGAAAATTTAGGATTGGTGGTGGAGCCTGAGATTGGAGTTGGATGGGGACAAAACCAACTTTATGCTGCTGAGGCTAGAAGCAAATGAAACACTTGCTCCTGGCAACTTTCCAAGCCTACCAGTGGTAGATATTTGTTACATCTCTTAATAGTTTCAGTAGCAAAGCTTTCCTCCTGGAGTATGCTGGCAGCTGCTCTCTCAATGGAAGGATTGCCACTGAAACATCAGCTTTCCATTAGGGTACCTCTAGGTTGAGGACTTGTCTTCAAAACAACAAAGGTGCTACTTCCAGATGACACTCAAAATGATATACAATGTGCTGTATCAGGGAGAGGTGTTAAGTTACTCAACTTAAACCTGATGGGGAAATTATGGTGGGCATCATCTGTGGGCTCAGGATGGTCAATTTCCCATCAGTGACTGGAGAGAGAAACATTTTATTTTAGCCCACAGCCATTCTCTAAAAGGTTAGAGATGTAATTAACATTGCTCTTAAAAGAATGGAAACATATAATTTGCTCTATCTATTTCTAAATAGTATCAGTTTTACTCTGAAATTGGGATAGCTCTGCCAAATGCTGGTACCTATGCAAGTCAGGATATAGATTTTGGTGAAACTGGTCCGTGGTAACTGCCTTTGATTTATAAATTTTACAAAAGTACCTGTGAACATTTGCTTAAAAACTGAAATTATAGGAGTCCCTGGGCGACTCAGTCGTTAAGCATCTGACTCTTGTTTTCGGCTTAGGTCATGATCTCTGGGTCATGAAATCAAGACTTACATTGCATTCTAGGTTCAGTAGGGAGTCTGCTTGAGATTCTGTCTTTCTCTCTCTCTCTCTTTCTCTCTCTCTCTCTCTCATTATCTGCCCCTCCCCCTGCTTTCATGTGCTTTCTTTCTCTTTCTAAAATGAATAAATACATCTTAAAAAATTAATTTACAGTAGAAGAAAAGATTAACTCATGTAAAGTAGCATGCAGAAGGCGTTTCAGAGGAAACTTTGGGTTTTTTTCTTCTTTCCCCATTTTTGGGTGACAAGGACAGGTTGCTGACAGAAAATTTTTCTGAGTTATCTCATTCATTCAAAGACACCAAAAAATCCTAATCAAAGTGCCTATATGCTGTGTGGTAAGTGGTGTTATGAGGATACACAGGCAAGTAACTCCACAAATTGGATAGATCTTGAAATGAAGGAAACTCCATGATACTGAAAACTTATGAAAAAAAAAAAATCTGGCATTGTTCCTAGAGTTTGTGGCTCTGTGCCACTTAATGAAACACTCATGATAGATGAGCAGTCTCCCTGTCATGCCTATAAAGGAATGCTTGATGATTTTATTAACACAGGCAGTGCTGAAACCTCTATTTGATGAACATTCTAATAAGGATGCCCTCTATGCTAGTGAAAGTTCAGGGAAGTAACAAGAAATAACAAATAGATGAAAGAAGACATAGTTTTGATCATAACATCACAACACATTGAAAGTGTCTGACTTAAATAATCATGTGTTCTGAAACAGTATGCAGTATATAGAATTAGGTCCAGAGAAAGAGAAAGTGCAATTTTCAACTTGCAGCTGGCAATGGCACAACGTTACAATCACCCTTATGAAGTAACATCTTAATCTGAGATTCTGTGTTCTTTAGATCATAATCTGAATTATTATAGTATTGTATGATAATTGAGAATTTCTTCACTGGACTTAGGAACCCAACACAAAATGATCAATTAAGTTTTACTCACTCAAAAAGAAACTAATAAGCCAATGCAAGAATCATCAGAGCCTAGATGTGGAAATTGTCTAAAGCTGATAAGCTCTTTAGATGAAAACTTTAGACTTGGTGGTTAGCTATTAAAAAGGAATACTTTGGAAAGAAAGGAAATGCAAATGTACAAATAACACACTCTTTGTGTTTGGCCTGTCTTTTCATTGTAGAACTATAAATGTTGTTTGTCAATACCACTTCTCCCTTCTTCAAGACCACCTGCCATCTGCTTAGCCCTCACTATTAGGAGTCCCTTATGATCTAGCTTAATGTCATCATGCATTCTTGGAAACCTCCTTCAGACCTGAAACTGCCTCTCTGATACACCTCTCTACGTTTACCTTCTTACATGGTACTAAAATTGCCTGTACTTAAATTACCTTGCCTGAGGTAAGGTTCCTTACCTCAATGAAATTATGACCTAGAGGACAGAACTGTTGACCTTTTTGAAACTTTAAAATAAGAGTTTACCACCTAACGTAATTTTTTTAAATGAATAAATTAATGAGGGTATAAATGAATGTCTGCATTCATTATGCAAACCATCCTTGATTTGTAAAATCATTTTCTGAAATAACACCTGTATTTTGCATATCGTAGAGTTGAGGTGGAACACTTTATTGACTGCAAAACAACTAATCATAATACATTCACTGGATGTAAAAATGCAAAAGGAACAATCATTTGATCTTTCCGGGATATGCAAACACACATATGTTGGAATGGGTTTTATATATGTGTACATGTATTTTCCCATATCTCTGATATAACTTAGTAGACCTATAGCTACATACCTATGCCTATATCTGTATATCTATATCTATCTAGATAGAGATATTTTCAACATCTCTGCAACATTAGTATTTATTACACCCCAAAGACTTACAATATATTTACTCTTTTGGATGTGGACATCCAGGAAAAAATCTCAGCTCTATAAAATGAAAATATATTGAATATATTGAATAATATTTTAATTTATCCTAAAACACAGACTTCTTAAAAGATACACATCGTAAGACATAAATTCTTATTGATTAAATCCAAGCAACCCTTGAAATTCAGCTTTAGCCATAATTCAATAAATTTAATTGTTTCTTTTCTTTGGAGAGGATTGCTGTATGAATATAGGTATTTACATATCATTTATTCCAGAGCTTACACTGAATTTCACCAAAAAAGTGATTTTTTTTTTTTTTTAGTGAAAGTTATGAACTCAATTATAAGATATATAACATTTTGAGGAAAGTACACAGGAGATACAAGTTTATGCCACAGTAAAAATTTGGTAAATGTAAATGATACTCAATGCATAAATTAGATTATGTGTTAGACCATACATGTGTAAATATATGATTTACAATGCTATTGTAATTACAAGACATGTAATTACATTGCCAATTACAAGAGAAAAACCAATCATCTTTGGCAGTCTTTGGGGATTTTTCTTCTTAACTATTACTTTGAATTATTCTTAGAAAATATTTGCTTTACTTTTGGAGAATATATATTGTTGAGGTAGTAAATGTATTAAAATATTTTAAAAAAATAAAATAAATAAAATAAAAATTTTCAGAATAAATATAAAACATGAATCTTAATAAATTACATATTCAGTCTTGTTGCATCATTGACAATAATATAGATTCCACTATTAACTCAAATTACATATATAAATAATATATGCAATATATAAATAATCATACTATATATAAATAATATATAAATAGATATAAGTAGATATAAATAATCATACTATTATATGTATAAATATATAAATAACACATATAAATATATAATCAATATATAAATTATATATGTGTAATATATATTAAATAATCATACTATTCCAATTTGAGTTTAGTTACTCATTTTATGAATAAAGTGTATTTCCCTCAAGATAATATGTGAAATCTGATTCAACATTTTATGAACGTAGAAATACTTTACTATTAGATTTATAGAATGCTTATTCTTTTAATTGAGACATTCCTCTTTTGATGATACCTTTGTTAGCCAATTGTTCAGCATTTTCACAAAGTCTTTGTTTAAAATTTAAGTTAAAAGTAGTAGACACAAAAGTATTTAACAAGGTCATTCTTTAAGTTTGAAGAGTTCCTGCACTTTGCAATGCATCAAACAGTCATTTGTAACTGACAGTTTTCTTACCTAGAGTGCTTCTCAGTCAAGAGATTGTTCTCCAAAGACAGTCAGCTGGGTAAATGTCAGGAGCTCAAAAAGTAAATTATAGTGCAAACAGCATTGATATTTCTATGAATGGAAGAAAAGCATATTTATTTTTAAAATGTAGAATTTTATTTAAAACAAGTGAAAACCTTCTATTGTGACCTTTACAAGATTCCAAACAGTGACGAATTTGGTCATTACAAATAACCTTTTCCAGAAAGAGCTTTACCATTCGGGACTTTCATTTGGTAATATATGTGAATTAATTTCCTTTCTACAAAATAACTCATGATATTAAATTTTTTATGAGATATTTTATCCTCGATATTACAGTTTTATACAAATTTTAGAAGGGAAAAAGGTGAGGGAGCAAATATAAGGTAGTTTATCATTTTAACTTGTTTGGAGGAAATCATTCAGTCATTTTCTTTTCTTCCTTCTCTACAGAATGATATTGAATCTGTGTGAGCTTTGTTCATAGTTATTTCTTCCAATGTTCTTTATAGAGCTTAGTAGGATTTCTATTCAGAAGTTTCATTCTAAAGCAGTTTGCACCTTAAAAAACAGGTTGGATTCTCTGAACACATTGTTAAGTCATTTGTTTGGAATCTGGTTCTACTTTTCACCATATAAATAATATTGTGTATAGTGGCTTAAGGGTATGTCCCAAGTTAGTTTTCACTATTTATTTTTAGCTCTTGGGGACTCAAGGAGAATATATATGTGTATATATTCTAGAATGTATAAGTATATAAGATTATAGAAAATTAAATAAAAAATCATGAAAATAAATAAAAGAGTGGACAAATATTCTAAGTCCTAAGTAGATTGCATAATAACATCTCTATTGGAACATGGATTTCAACTTTTTTCAGTTATATATGAAAGACAATGAACTTTCTTAACCACTGACTAAAATGTTAACCACAAATTCTATCCTCTTACCCATTTTACATTTTTTTGTAACTTTTGTCATTATTCATATTATATTTGTTTATTTTCTTCTTCCACTGGAATAAAAGCTTCAATGATGCAGTTAGGTGTATTTTGTGTTAAGTTCATGTGATATCCCCAGGAGCTAGAACAGTGACTAGCATATGGTAAACAGTATTTGTTGTTGCTTAACAACATTGTTGCACATTTTGAATGAGCATTCAAAATGCTCAACAAAGGGCGCCTGGGTGGCTCAGTGGGTTAAAGCCTCTGCCTTCGGCTCAGGTCATGATCCCAGGGTGCTGGGATTGAGCCCCACATCGGGCTCTCTGCTCTGCAGGGAGCCTGCTTCCTCCTCACTCTCTCTCTCTGCCTGCCTCTCTGCCTACCTGTGATCTCTGTCTGTCAAATAAATAAATAAAATCTTAAAAAAAATGCTCAACAATATTCGTTGAATGAATATTTGTTGAATGAATGAATAAATAAATGAACACTAATTCAAAAGAATAGTTGCTTCGAAACATGAGTCACCTTGATAACACATGCTTCTATACATTTTTATCTTCCACACTGCAAACGAGAATAAACTATATATTACTGGGAAGAAATTTTTAGACATCTACTTAATAACTGCTTTTTAGATAGATTTCTCATCTGAACCAGTTTCCCCTAATCCAAGTCTCCTTCCACAGCAATTGCTTGGCTGCCCTCTTTCTCAATGGCCGGACTTCAAAGACATGACTCCGGTAGGTCCCGTTTTCTCTGCCTCACAAATCGGCCACTACATGGTTGGAAATTGGATAGGAAGATAATGAAGTGGATGAGAGAAAGTTACTGGAAACCCTTTGTTTGGAACCTGAAGGACTAAGAGAAATCTCCACATGTTTTACCTAGGTGTGTCAAATTGACCTATGGGATTCATAGTGGTGATAATAGGGACCGTTATTAATGACACTGGTCAACCATAGCTCCTGGTTTCTTTGTTTCAGAGACAAGTACACTACTCATGACTACAGAAAATGTGTCCCCTTATTGGAACACAAAAAATTCATAAACACACAAAACATTATTAATTTTCCAATGCTCTTATTAAACAGAGATGATATGGGAACTAAGGTTTACCTTGATGAATACTGACCTGAAAGTTTGTCTTTTTTTTTTTTTTTAATTAGTTTGTTTGTCTTGAGCATCATTCTCATTCCACATAGGAAATGCATACACTGAAAAACAGTGGTAAGAGAAAAATAATGAAACAGAATCAGGCAAACTGTGAACTTGTGTGCAAAGGCCAGAAGTTAAATATGTCTCAAATTTGACCATTTAGTCACAATCCCCACAAATATCTATTAAGCACCAACTTTTGCAGAGTACAAAGTAAAAAGAGTGAAGGAACATGATAGAAATCCTTATTTCAATTCCACAAACTTATTTTTTGTGAGCATCTAGAATGTTCCAGGCACTACAAAAAGCACTGAGGATTCAAATAACTGCAATACTGAAATCTGGCATATGCCCCCCCCATGCCAATTCTAGTTCCATATTACAAATCATTTCCATTTTCTTATTTAAATACTTTTATTTTTATATTTAAAAAACATTTTAGGCATGTAATTACCTACTATATTCCATATTGTATTGATTAAGTATGTTAAATTGACATATACTGTAACAGTTTTTTTTTTTTTTAGGTTTTTTATTTATTTATTTGACATAGAGAGATCACAAATGGGCAGAGAGGCCAGCAGAGAGAGAGGGGGAAGCAGGCTCCCTGCTGAGCAGAGAGCCCATGTGGAGCTAGATCCCAGGACCCTGGGATCATGACCTGAGCAGAAGGCAGAGGCTTTAACCCACTGAGCCCCAGGTGCCCCTGTAATAGTTTTGCTCTCACTATGAATACTTACATCTTGAGTATATAAACACAATGTAAACTTAAATCAATGTACATCTGAAAGAATCAGGTATTTTGTGAGATTTTATGCCTAGAACCATATTCTGATGTGAAAAATATTTTCAGTGAAGATGACAGGCATATATAATCTGGAAAAAAAAAAAAGGGAATTCAAAGGGAAAATACTAAAAGTGTCTGGAAGACATGCATGTTTTCAAAGTGTTTGGCTAAAAAAACAATAGGGTAGAGTTTAGGTTGCAGCTTTAAATAATAATCACTACTGAGTGGGATGTATTTTGTGGCAAGAACTATGCTAGATGCATTAAATCCTCTACCTCTAATCCTGAAAACAATTCTGATGATTTGATGTTTTCTGATTTTATATATGATGAATTTAGTCTTAGGAAATTTAAGATTTGCTAGAAATCAGGTAAAACTAGAACAGCTGGGTTTCATTTCTCAAGATTTCCTCAAGACTTCAAAGCTCAGTCCTTTCCATTAAAGTATGCTGACTCACCATCCTCAATTGATTGGACTAATAAAAATTGACACTTAAAACCAAATTAGTTAGAAGTAGCCTGTAAAAATCCTCTTAATAACAGTGGTCCCACCAAGCAAATATAATCTTACTGTCTAAATACTCCTGAAGTTTTTAGCATCTTTACCTTTTTATAAATTGTTTGTCTTATAGTCTTATTATTTACTTACCTGTTTTGGCTCTATTACTAAATTATATGGAATACTGACATCAAGTTTAGGCATATATTAGGCTAAAAAAAATTAGAAGCCTGTGTAAATCTTTATCCCCTAGCCAACTCAGCATATCAAGAGGATATTTACATATTAGCTTATCATAGCAAAACTCAATACTGATTATATAATATTAAAACACTTCTTTTTACCAAGCTGCCTGGATGGCAAAGCTGCCCTCACTTCACCTTTCTTAGTGACATTATATATATATATATATATATATATATATATATATAGAGAGAGAGAGAGAGAGAGAGAGATCTCTACATATCTATCTAACATCTATCTAATCTATCATCTATCATCTATCTATATATCTCCTCAAATAGGAAGGAACATTCTTAGCTGGTTGTACTTATAGATATACAAATCCCCTACAATACGGACAGTCTCCCTCTGGTTGGCAGAACCCTCCTTCCCAAAGATGTCTACATCATCATCCCTGGACCTTGTGATTGTTATGTTACCTGGTAAAGCTGAATTAATATTGTAGATAGAATAAAGTTTGCTAACCAGCTGATTTTGAGAAGTGAATTCTGTACTATCCAGGTAGATCCAATGTAATTGCAAGAGGGATTCAGAGAGAGCAGAGACTAGAAGCTGGAAAGGCAAGAAAAAAGATGGATCCTCCCCTGGAGTCTCCAAAAAAGAATGTAGCTCTTCTAAGATTTTTTTTTTTTTAAGCCCAGTGAGACCTTGTTTTGGATTTCTGAACATAGAAAAGGAAGATGATAAACTTGTGTTGTTTTAAGCCACTACATTTATGGTAATTTATTACAGCAGCCATAGAAAATCAGTACACCTCCCTTGACTGCTGTTCCTTCTAGGCCAACAGTAATTTTGGTAGATGTCAGCATATAAGGATGTGTCAGATTCAGACTTCCTTTATTATAATTTTTGTTAGTTCTTGGCAATTGGTAATTTCTTTATTGGAAGACCAGGAAAGAGACATTTTCCCACAGCCAAATTCTGACCTTGTGCTATAAACATATGTCATAGGTACAGATCTTGATTATATGCTCTGAGAGGCTTCATTCTTCCTGTCCATCTTGAACATACTTTATTGAAAGAATGAGTTACTGAATGAATAAGCATAAAAGCAACCTAACATTTATCTTCCTACTAGTATATGTGTGAATTTTTCTTCCCAGGACAAAGAGTTAATCCTGATTTCTTCCAGTGGAACAAAAATAATTTGTTTAGCAATATACAGATTTAAATTACTTGAACCCTAAATTACTCATGTTCTCTAATTTTTAGAGGAGGGTAAAAATAAGAACACCAGAACAAGTTCTCTATCCACATCAGAACACATTCTCCATCCAAACAACATTTGGAAGTTACAGTGCAAATTTCAACTCCTGCATCTAATATCCCACATCCACAAATTATATTTTCAAAAATCAGTATTTCTTTTATATTCCAGAAACAGATAGTGTTATATGGCAAAAGAGAGAGGAGTGAGGGTGGAAAAGGGAGTGGATTGAGAAAGAAAGAAAAAGAATACATGCGAGTTTTAGCTGGACATTCTTCAGCTTGTGTAATGGCTAGGAATGTGTAAAGGAAAGTTTAATTTAACTTATGCCCATTTGGGAAAAAAAAACTACAATCTACATTTTCATCTTTATAAAATATTTTCATATTCTTGGGAATACATGACAGGTGAGACACACAGGCTTCCTTTGGAAATTCAGGGAGGCACCTCTTGTGTTCCATTACCCTTCATTTCCATTCTCTTTTGAAGCTGAGGCAGCTGTGCTTTGACAATATTTTATCTGCGTTTTGTGTTTGTCTCCTGTATCCTCCACTAAATATGATGGAAATGTTGGCCTCTCGTCTTTCCCACTAAAAATACTATTTGTTGCAGGAAAAAAGTTTAATTATTCATTTCTTCTTTACCTTGTTTTTCGGAACAGACATATATATTTCAACTTTCTCCTTTGAGTTATGAAGAGATATGAAGATAAGAGATGAAAGCAATGACTTCATAATACAATAGCACCTATTGTTTACATTAATCATCTGAGTCTTCCCTCCAGAATGGTAGTTCTCTACAGAAAGAATCTGGATGTTGGAAAGCTGGCATCTAACCCAGAGCTGCAGTTCTTTTCTTTTCTTTTCTTTTCTTTTCTTTTCTTTTTTATTAACATATAATGTATTATTTCCTTCAGGGATAAAGGTCTGTGAACCATCAGTTTTAACACAGTTCACAGCACTCACCATAGCACATATGCTCCCCAATGTCCAGAATCCAACCGCCTCCTCCCCCTTTCTACCAGCAACCTTCAGTTCCTTCCCTGAAATTAAGAGTCTCTTATGGTTTGTCACCTTCCCCAGTCCCATCTTGTTTCATTTTTTTCCCTCCCTGCCCCCCACGACCCACCACCCTGCCTCTCAAATTCCTCATATAAGAGAGATCATATGATAATTGTTTTTCTCTGATTGATTGATTTTGCTTAGCATAATACCCTCTAGTTCCATCCACGTCATTGCAAATGGCAAGATTTCATTTTGTGATGGCTACTATATATGTATGTATGTATATATATATATATATCACATCTTCTTTATCCATTCATCAGTTGATGGATATCTAGGTTCTTTCCATAGTTTGGCTATTGTGGATACAGTTGCTCTAAATGTTATAAACATTTGGGTGCATATGCCCATTCGGATCACCACATTTGTATCCTTAGGGTAAATACCCAGTAGTGTAATTGCTGGGCCATAGGGTAGCTCTATTTTCAACTTTTTGAGGAGCCTCCATACTGTTTTCCAGAGTGGTTGCACCAGCTTGCATTCCCACCAACAATGTAGGAGGGTTTCCCTTCCTCCACATCCTCGCCAACATGTTTCCCAACTTGTTAATTTTAGTCATTCTGTCTGGTGTAAGGTGGTATCTCACGTGGTTTTGATTTG
This sequence comes from Lontra canadensis, assembly GCF_010015895.1. Lineage (NCBI taxonomy): Eukaryota > Metazoa > Chordata > Mammalia > Carnivora > Mustelidae > Lontra > Lontra canadensis. The sequence goes on from NW_022631034.1 coordinate 6,305,050, forward strand.
TATTTCCCGGATGCCCAATGATGTTGATCACTTTTTCATGCGTCTGTTGGCCATTTGGATGTCTTCTTTGCAGAAATGTCTGTTCGTGCCTTCTTCCCATTTCTTGATTGGATTATTTGTTCTTTGGGTGTTGAGTTTGGTAAGTTCTTTATAGATTTTGGATACTAGCCCTTTATCTGATATGTCATTTGCAAATATCTCCTCCCATTCTGTCAGTTGTTTTTTTGTTTTGTTGACTATTTCCTTACTGTGAAAAAGCTTTTAATCTTGAAGTCCCAAAAGTTCATTTTTGCCCTTGCTTCCCTTGCCTTTGGTGATGTTTCTAGGAAGAAGTTGCTGCAGCTGAGATAGAAGATTTTGCTGCCTGTGTTCTCCTCAAGGATTTTGCTGGATTCCTGTCTCACACTGAGGTCTTTCATCCACTTTGAGTCTATTTTTGTGTATGACATAAGGAAATGGTCCAGTTTCATTCTTCTGCATGTGGCTGTTCAATTTTCCCAACAACATTTGTTGAAGAGATTGTCTTTTTTCCATTGGACATTCTTTCATGCTTTGTTGAAGGGTAGTTGACCATAGAGTTGAGGGACTATTTCTGGGCTCTCTAATCTGTTCCATTGATCTAGCTGTCTGTTTTTGTGCCAGTACCATACTGTCTTATGATTATAGCTTTGTAATAGAGCTTGAAGTCTGGAATTGTGATGCCACCAACTTTGGTTTTCCTTTTCAACACTCCTCTGCCTTTTGGGGGTCTTTTCTGATTCTGTATAAACTGTAGGATTATTTGTCCATTTCTTTTTATCACACCTGGTGTGTGGCTCATTTTCCCTGTATTGTCCTGTGAGTATAAGCTTCAATTACCTCCTGGGGGTCTATGAATAAGACATGCAGATAAGCTAGAGAGTAAATGTGGGCCAAAATACCTGCTTTATTAATGACCAATCAACATCCTATTGTTCCCTCATTATCTCATTCTATTCATTATTATTTAGCAAATAATTCAATTGTGGTAGATATAATAACAATTTTTTGGAGTCAGGTATGGTAAGTTTTATGAAAAATTAATAAAGCAGATTAAGGAGAATAGAGAGTGATGGGAGAAGAAAAGCTATGCTTCTACTGAGCAATCCAAGGTTTCTTTGTTATCTTCTGAACAGAGAAGTAAAGAATGTGAATACCTTGGTAATGGCTATTGAGACAGTGGAAAGAGATTTTGCTTGTTGGTGGCCAAGCAAGGAATGAGAGAGTAGGGGGAAATCATAAGTAATAGTCTTAGAGAGAAGAGAAGTCCTAATTAGTAACATCCTAAAAGGAGAGGTCTTGGGTAAAAGCTGGACTGGAATGAGGCCTTCTACTTCTCCAGACCAAAACCTGAGATTTATACACTTACATGTTCCCTTGGAGTCTAATCACCTGAGAACAATGATTAGAACCCCAGGTATTTGGCTCATCTTAATGAATCATGGGCAGAGAGTGACATGTGAAGTAGCAAAGACAATAGGGCACCAGAGAAACCTGGTTCTGCCTATTAGAAATGTGGCCCAGTGACTACTAAGCTTTGATCAGCCATTCTTTCACTTTTGGGAAGAAGTAAGTAAATGGGTGAAGATAGAGAGATCAGGTGTGTATGCTTCAACCCTTAATTATCCCATGATGGATAGAACTGTGTGGAAATCTACTCAGTGAATACTGAGTCTAGGAATAAAAATATGTCCTGTTAAAATTTATCATTAGCTAGTAATGATGCAGCTCATCATTTTGAAAGTCCTCTGATATATGGGAGATACTGTGGTATAAACCTTCTAAATACTATTTTTAAGTGATTTGCCAGAGATACTTTTTTTTTAAATTTGCTTTAGTCTGTCCATAAGAAGACTGCTGAACAGTCATTAATTGCAAAATATTTACATAATATAGCCTATTTTTATGATTTCAGACAAAAATGTGATAGCTTATTTACTATTACTATATTAGGATATTTTAAAAAATTAATTTTCTATAAATCTGATGAAAATAAACTCAGACAGAAGATGATAAGTCTTAAAGGAAATCAATACTAAGTCAATATTTTTCTTACCTATTTTTTAGTCTCTATTGAATATAAATTAATACAGTGGTTTTAACCTCCATATGTTTAATAATAAGAACTCAACCCCATAGATGAACTAATCTTTTAATAAAGTAAGATATGGCATGGAAGCATGACCATACCTCTTTACATAAACTCCAACCCAGTTTTTTTAACAGACGCTGATGGTTTGAGATGAATTGCAAATGTAATTATAAGTTTTTTTGTTTTGATTATAGAAAAAAAAGATGATTATGAATCAGTCATAGAAATGATAGAAGAGGTTAATTCTTTTGTTTTTCTCCCCAATAAAAGTAAGTTAGCTTGTTTTTCCTGTTTATTGAGAAGAATCACTTGTTAATAAGTTCACACCGAATAGTTGAATATAGGAAAAAACTGCTTATAATAATACCACGCTCCAGGTGCTTGGGTGGCTTGGTAAAGCATTTGCCTTTGGCTCATGTCATGATCCTGGGGTCCTGGGATGGAGCCCAACATCTGGTTCCCTGTTCAGTGGGGAGATTGCTTCTTCCTCTTTCTCTGTCCTACCCCCCTCACCCACCGCCCCACTCGTGCTCTCTCAAATAAATAAAATCTTAAAAAAAAATACCATACTAAAAAATAATAATTGTTAATGGTTCTGTGTATATTCTTCCAAATGTTTTTTTTTTCTGTCACATATGGCTTTTTAGAAAAATAGAATAATAATGTACATATTGCTTTGAATACATTTCCCCCTTCAAAACACTATACTGTGGTTCTATTTCCATGTCAAAAAAATATACCTCTATTCCATCTCTATAAATTGCTTTATTCCTATAGTGGCCATTCCAAATATATATGCATATGATAAATAAAATATAACATATTTTATAGATGTATCTATTTAACATATATATGCTAAATATAGTTGACATATTCTAAAATGTGGAAATTCCTTATTTTATTCAACATATTATTATAAATAACATTGTGATGAACAGCCGTGCATGGTGATTTTTGCAGACTTTTGGGGGGCAGTGTGGATGAAGAAAATTATTACAAAGAAAATTTATCATATTTTATAATTTGGGGCACATATTGCTAAATTTTTCTGCAGAAAATTTATATGATGTTTTCCCACTATTAATGTATGAGACTGCTTATTACAACAAGACTGTTTACACTAGAAAATATTGTTACTTTCTTCATTATACAATAAAGACAAATAAATGTCTTCTGTAAAATAACTGGGATTAGAAATAAATCTTTCTTAAAATTAGACTTTATTAATGTTTTGATTATAAAAACAAGTTCTTGGGGCACCTGGGTGGCTCAGTGGGTTAAAGCCTCTGCCTTCAGCTCAGGTCATGATCCCAGGGTCCTGGGATCAAGCCCTGCACTGGGCTCTCTGCTCAGCAGGGAGCCTGCTTCCATTCCTCTCTCTCTGCCTGCCTCTCTGCCTACTTGTGATCTCTGTCTGGCAAATAAAAATTAAAAAAAAAAAAAAAAGATACAAGGTGTATCCTTTGTCATAAAAACAAGTTCTTATTTTATTTTATACATTTAGTCATGAGTGAAGCTAAACATCATCATATTGTTAATGTCTTTTTAAAATTTTCTACTTGTATCCTTTACCTATTTTTAAAAGGATTTTTCATATTTTCTTATTTATTAGTATTTTTATATTTTATGAACATTCACTATGTTAAAATCTCTTTTTACATTTTCACTACTTGACTGTCACTTTTGTTAAATTTTCATTCTGCATCTGAAATACACAAATTTATGATAACTCTTTTTCATTACATCTGCCTATGTTGAGATCGTATGTTGTTTGTTTGCCATGTTTTACTGTGGATGAATCTCATCAAACAACTAAGGATTTCAATTGTTCTTGTAAGTTTTCTGATTTCATGGAGAAATGATTCAGTTACAATGAATTCTGTAGGTAATTTGTATTTGGCTTACAAATGTGTTCCCTCAAAAAAGAAAAAAGAATACCCAATTTTCTGAATCCTATTATTCATTAAATTTCTGATCTATTTCTTTCATCAGTTAATTATCAAATGTCTCCAACATGCCGTCTACACTCTCTGGAGTCCAATGTCTCTTCCTATTTCAGGCTACGGTGACATACTAGGTGAAGAATTTCTGGGCCTTAGCTGTTTTTATCCCACTTGAGCACTCTTCCATGTAAAACCGTATTTTATAGTTGTCCCCCTACCCCGGCAGTATATCCCTTTTATAATTTTCTTTTGAAGACTCCTACACAGTCTCCTTCAATGACTTCTGTTTGTCCTCACTCTATTAAGTTATGCTTTCAACCCCCAGCTTGTCTCTTGTAACAGGACCATCTTAAATGACAGCCTAGGCTCATGTGTGATCCACCACTACCTTTGCGTACTTGATTCTTGGATCTGTAACCTTGACCTTTGACTTGGAACTTGTTTGGAGGCCTAATTAATGTTGACTACAATTAATGAGTGAATAAATGAAAAGGGTAATAACACACACTTTAGGATTAGAACATTTGTGGTGGGTAGTGTTACGGCATTTATTCAACCGCTATTTACTAAGCATTTATGTTACCAAGGCTATGGTGATAAATTGTTAATACATGAGTCCTAGGAAAAATCACTTCCCTGGATTTTAAAATAAGATTTATAATGCTTTCTTACATTCAGGGTTTTTTGAGCCTCAAAATATATAATGCATATTAAAGTAATTTGCTTAATTACATATAATGTTATTGTTAAGAGAAAAAAAAAAAGGTAGAAAAGTATACAACTTTTCCAAAATAATTTGAGAGAAAAAAGTAAAGTTTGGAATGGAGGATTCAGAGCTGAAAGTTATCAAGAAACCCATCTATTAAAATAGCCAGGGTGACATTCAAGCTAGAGAGAAGGATCTATTAAGGTATACAACTATATTGCCTTTAGACAGACTATTGGAATGTCTATAATATAATGTGATGTGAATTTAAGACCAGATAAAATAGAATTCTGTTGTGTAGTCTGAGAATGGTCTTATATGAAAAAACATATATCATTTGGTAAAATCCTCATAATAAAATAAAGGTCACCAGGAAGAATGAAATTCCCTTGATTGCAAAGTTAGAACCTGACTTTCAGCCACTCAGTTCAGAACCTGTCATTATGCACACACACCTAGACGTTTCATCTGAGATGGAAGTAGAGAGGGGAGAAATTGCTGTACCAGTAACCATATAGCAGGGGTAACCATAACACTTCCTCTGAGTTTTACTCATTAAAGATGAATTAAATCAGGAAAACTTTATGAGTCTTACACGTGTGTTTCATACTCAAATTGACTAGAAAGAGAAAAAAGAATTCCCAGTGTCTTCAACCCCTTGCACAGTGCAGCTTTGGACTCCCATTATGGCTTTTGGAAAGACTTTCCCTAAATTTCTCCACACACGGACAAGAATGCTCCTTCTTTTGCTAATCTCTATTCTTGGCAACAAGGTGGAGAAAGTCAGAGAACATCAAAGAACATCAGAGACAGACAGTATGTGATTCCTGTCTTTTGTTGAATTTTTAGTTTTAATTAATCTTATCACCACTAAAGATGCACTCACTTTAAAAAACAAGGAAATATTTACTTTTCTGATTACAAAAAGAATAAACATTAATGATGAAAAATATTGAAAGTTACAGAAATTTTAAAGAAGATGAACTCATTAATGGAGAGATCGTTCTAAAAATTTTGATTCCTTTTTTTTTTTACATTTTTTCTGGTTTAATAATATGATGTAAACATTTCATTTGTAGTAATTTATTCATTTGTAATAAAACAATTCATTTTGTATTACCTTTGAATACTTGTTTTAAATACTTATTCTTAATACTGTATGATAGCCTATCCTTGAATGCATTTCAGTTTCTTAGATTGAACTATATGAAATTGTTGTGTATCTGAAAGCTGAGTATCAGTAATTACATATCACAAACCTAATATATACCTAGTTTTTAAAGACTGGTTATTGAAGTTGTTTCTAATGTTTAAATATTATATATTTTACTTTTTTGTGTTATTGGGAAGTTAATCGACGAAATAGCAGTAAGAAGTAACTATGTAAAACTTACTCATAGGATGCTATTATGTATTTTTATTTTATTGGCATTTTATTAGTCTTGAGGTGTTAGATTAAAAATGGAATATTTAATAATATATATTTTATATATAATCAAATATAAAGTAATATATAATCATAGAAAATAACTGAAATTTAACTGTATGGAATTTATCTTTCATCACTGAGTATGTGAGATTTATGTATCTTATGTATAATTTGTTGGGCTTTCAAGGGTTCTATGAAGATAAATTCTGTTTATATTTGGACAAATTGCTCTGAAAACATATTTCTGCTTTAAAAGTATCCCTGGTTTCACAGAATTGTATCATTTAATAAAATTTTATTTTAAATTTAGGTTTGATTCTGCAGATGCTATGAGACACCTGTATACAGGAAAACGATATAGGAAAAGAAAAGACAATTAACCCTTATCAATTTCTTATTATGTGCCAGATCTTTCTCTGTACTTGTTTATTAAGTGATTTAATAACCTCATGATCACATGCTGATTGATAGGGCATAGGATTGCCATATTTAAGAAAAACAGAAAACAGTACAAGATGTCAAATTTAAATTTCAAAGCGAAAACAAATATCTTTTTGTTAGTATGAACATGCCGCATGTAGTATTGGAGATATAATTGTACCAAGAGTATGCTTCCTTTTTCTGAAATTTAACCAGGCTTACTCTTTTTTGTATGGCTACTTAAATAGAAGCAAGTTCAACAGTTTAACCGATATTTCCATATGGCAATGTGAACCAAGGTCAGCCAGATCTTCTAATTTTTCAGTAGAATCAGAGGATTCATATCCCAACATGATTTTTCCTAATTTTCATATTTCCCCAAATAATTAAAAAACATTTAAAAATACAGTTTAAAGTGAATAAAACTTGTCCACTGGCCATGTCTGGCCTGTGGACCACCTGTTGGTGGTTGCTGATACCTGATATAACAATAGGTCATTGTTCCTCACATTCCAAAGCATACAAGAGTTATCTGAAGATTTTGTTAAACGCAGATTCTAATTTACTAAGTCTGAGGAGTAGCCTGGAATTCTGTATTACTAACAAACTTCCAGGTGAAACCAGTAGTTGCCTGCTGCTGACCATATTTTGAGTATTAAGAAATGCATGACTGGAAAGTAAAGGAAGGAACAAAGAAAGAAAATGGAAAAATAGAACAATATCAACATAGTAAAAGGGGACTCTTGAAAGAGTTAGAAGAGGTAAGGCAAAAGTTTTCATCTATTCTCGTTCTTCAACTCAAAAAGCTAATCCCTTAACATTAAGAATAAAATCAAAACAAATACAAATAACTGATATCTGCTTCACTTATTGTATAAAACACTTTAATAAGATGATATTAATTCTTTGGAAGAAACTAAGAAAAAAAGAAAAATCAGCAACTAACACCACGATAATGAGGTGTCAACTATATGCACAGAAATGCATGAACACACATCTGTATATGTAAATATATAGATATATTTTCACAGACTCCCACCACCTTGTGATTCACCTGCCTCTTGGGGAATACATTAAGGTGGATAGCCAGAGATAAACATGAAGGTAGAGATTTAACTGCCTCTGTTGATTGACTGCCCCAATCATGAAAGCACAAATAACCACTATGCCTGTCAGAGTCAGCTATGGGTCACTGAGAAAGGCAAAGATGAGACCAGGGTAATAAAAGAAAGTAGGTAATGGGAAATGCAGAAAGGCAAAGAAATGTCCAGTGTAACTATCTACCAGGGATTAAAGCATCTCTTTATCTTCTTTTTGAGAAAGGAGGAGGTAGAATTAAGAGAGGTGAGGAGAGATGGAGAAAAATGAAAGAGAAAAGAAACTTTAAACATGCTATGCAAAAATGAGGTTTTAGATTGTAGGGAATTGTATAAGGCATTTTATTTCCTACAATTTAGTATGCCCCTCCAACCTGGACAGGTGTTCGGGAGCTTACTGGGAATGTTGAGAATTCAACATGGGGACCAACATACACAGCAGTGGGAACCTTCATCAAATCAATGAAATAATTACACCCATGCAGTTAAAAACCCTGCTAATTCCAAATAGATATTTTGAGAAGGATTATTCCATATGGTCGTGCTTGAAGTTACATAATTTTTTCTTGGCTTAAAATGATCCCACTTAGAAAGTTGAAATTGATTTTTTTTCTATTAAAAGAAGCATTTTTAATCCATGTAAACACTTTGCTAGCAATTTGCCTTTCAAAAATATCAGTTCAAAATAAGGATGAGTTTTGTAAGTCCAATACCTACTGAAATTGTAACAGTACGTGTTAATGACCATTACCATTAAGAAATAGGAAAATCACGACTACTAAGAAAAAAAATCACATAAGTATTACCTTTATCCAGGGTTGTCTAACCCAGAAGTTATATAGTTATCTGTATGTATATATGTGTGTGTGTGTATACACCTTTCATTTACTGTGCATTATAAACTTTGATTTATTCTAACATGATTTTTTTTTCTTTTATACTATAAATTCTGGAATAAAGTGAAGCTTAATTTGCTTAAGCCAGTGGTTCTCAAAGTGTGGTTGGGCATAACAGCGTAATATAACAGGCATAACTTGGGAAGTTTTTATAAATGCAAATTACTGGGCTCCATCCCAGACTTATATAAAGAGAAACTCTTTGGTGTGGAATCAAGAAATGTCTATTTAAATGCCTCCAGGGCATTCTCATGTTCACTAAAGCTTGAGAACCAAAGGCTCACACAATGACTGCATCTTTTTTTAAGATTTTTTTCCTTCAGCATGTTTCCAAAAGCCCCTAACCTTGAGAATTCCCTAGGGCCAGAAGTGCCTTGTACCATCTCGGGTGAGCTGATAACTTAGGTAAACTTCCTACAGTTGCGAAGTAATTTTGAATACTGCAACTTTTAGTAGCATTCCTAAATAGGAGTGTCCCTACTTCATGCTCCCAAATATGGGTTGTGGAAACAAAATTGTCTTGTGTAAACTTGTAGTTTTTTTAAAAAAGTAAAACTGATTTAAGGTTTAGGAACATTTTGTATGCAGAATTTGTTTATAAATAGCAATTCAAAAATGTCTGTATGCATTATATAAAATATAAACTGGTTATACTAGTACTTCATTGAAACTATGGTTATTGTAATTTGTACTGTTATAAATCTGATCCTTGAATTACATTCAGAACTATCACACAATAAGTGAATTGAGTCAGAATTTTGCAGTATCTTGATTACCTATAGTTAAGGAATGGACTGGTTTATTTAAGATTGGCTTTAAGAGAATTAACTCACCAAATTGGGATTAGCACTCAGCATTACTCTAATGACCAATGCCCACCCACTACAAAAGTGAATCTTCCAGGGGCATCTGGGTGGCTCAGTGGGTTAAGCCTCTGCCTTCGGCTCAGGTCATGATTCTAGGGTCCTGGGATGGAGCCCTGCATCTGGCTCTCTGCTCAGCAGGGAGTCTGCTTCTTCCCCCACCCCACCCACCTGCCTCTTTGCCTACTTGTGATCTCTGTCTGTCAAATAAATAAATAAAATCTTAAAAAAAAAAAAGTGGAACTCCCATAGTTGGTAACAGAATGCAGTTGGTAAAGTATCTCTGGTTATGTATATAAGGCAAGAAAAGATCACTGGAATAAGGTTATGCAAAAAGGCAAATGTTAGTGACTTGAGAAAAATGCATCTGGCTTCTTCTCAAAATGTGTAATTAGAGTCTCTTAGAGAAAAATCTGAAGAGGTTTCATACTACAAATACATGCACATTTGCCCCCTTGTTTGATCTCACTATTAGGTAATCAGGCCAAGGGTATTAAATTTTGCTCTACTTACTTTTTTTTTTTAAGTTTATTTATCTTAGTAATCTCTACACCCCAGGTGGGGCTCAAACTCGTGACCCCAAGATCAAGAGTCACATGCTCTTCCAGCTGAGCCGGCCAGACATGCCTGCTTGTTGTTACTTTAAACACATCTTTCTCACCTGGCATCAGTGCGTGTAGAGATGATTAAAATTTTCCTGGGGATGTTCCAATTGCTTGCAATCCCATCAAGAAAGGACACTGTTTTGATAGATACACGTTTAATATTTATTCAAAATCACACAATTATTTAAATTTGGTGCATGGCATTATTTAGAATTATAGTATTTACTAATTTGATGTAAAACTTACATAAGATTTACAATATTCACATTGTGGCATGTATTACATTTATGCTAATAAACTCATTATGAATTGCTGATGCAGACAACAAAAATGTATTCAGTAAGGGTACTTCAGAATATATTTTTGTTAATTAGGATAGAATCATTTATTAAATTTCTATTATTTTTCAAACAATTTGGTGTAATTTAGAAATTAATTGAATGTGACAATAAGCTTAAGAGTGTTGTTCATCAACAACTACAGTTCTGACACTGCTCCATAAGGCCACATTCTTGTTTGTTTTATTTAGTAAGATTGGGAGGTACAGACCTGTCAGTTAATTAAACTCATAACAGAAATATGAAATATTATACCTGTTAAGTTATTACCAATTATTATTTAATAATAGAAATAATAAGCAAGAATTAGATTATGGTTATTGATATAATTAAATGTTATAAATTAATCAACGTCATTAATTACACTAGTCTCTCAGACGTCAAGTGTGAAGCATTTTATGAAATAGGCATCTCACATATTCCAGTATGTGTTAGATCAAGAATATGTGTTTAAACTTGTGGTCAAAAAGTTGAAGTTGTTAAAAGCCAAATTTTGTAGGGGATGTTGCATAAATGGGCTTCAGAGCAAAGTCCTTAGAATTGTAGAGTATCTAGCCCCCAGGAATTATGAAAACCTTAAAATACCACACTATTTATATTTGAGATTACCACCACTCTTTAGCAAATTGTTGTATAGTGATGGATATATAAGTAAGATGAACCATCAGTATTTAAGGATGAAAGTGAAAATGATGAGGAAATATTAAAAATACTGGGCATAAAGTACCGCATGGAATTCACCCTGACTTTAAAATCAGCCCCAGATAAATATGTCAATGGATAAGAAATACTACAGCAACCTTTCATCTAGCCAAATAATGAGATTGCTGTTCAAAATAAAGTAAACCCATGGGCAATTTCTAAACTTTGTCTTTCTCTAAGCCTAAGATTTTTCTTCCTGGAACTTAAGTAACTTTGGAAAATAAAATATCTTTGTGAAAAAAAAAATAAAAATAATTTTCTATTCTTTCAGCACGGACATGTTCCCAGACCCTGGGTAAATTTCTCTAGAGCTAGAATCACTTGGACTTAACCATGTAGGTTCAGCCCTGCCCCATTGCACTGACTGCCCTGATTCTTTTGTTTTGTTTTTTTCATTTCTGTAGTATTTAATTTTTTTCTTCCAAGATATTATTTAAATTTAAAGTGGTTAACCTATAGGATAGTATTAGTTTCAGGAGTAGAATTTGGTGATTCATCACTTTCATGTAATACCCAGTGCTCATCACACTAAGTACCCTCCGTAATGTCCATCACCCATTTAGCCTATCCCTTCATCCACCTCCCCTCTAGCAACCCTCAGTATGTTTTTTATTGTCAAGAATCTTTTATGGTTTGCCTCTCTGTTTTTTTTTTTTTTTTAAGATTTTATTTATTTACTTGACAGACAGAGATCACAAGTAGTCAGAGTGGCAGGCGAGGTTGGGGGGGATGGGAAGCAGGCTCCCTGCTGAGCAGAGAGCCCAATGTGGGGCTAGATCCCAGGACCTTGAGATCATGACCTGAGCCGAAGGGAAAAGCTTTAACCCACTGAGCCACCCAGGCACCCCTCTATCTGTTTTTATCTTATTTTATTTTTCTTTCCCTTCCCCTATGTTCATCTTCTTTGTTTCTTAAATTCCACATATGAGTAAAATTGTATGGTATTTTTCTTTCTCTGACTGACTTATTTCAGTTACCATAATTCTCTCTAGCTCCAACCACATCACTGCAAATGACAAGATTTCATTTCATTTTGATGGCTGAGTAATATTCCATCACACACACACACACACACACACACACACACACACACACACCACTTCTGCTTTATCCATTCATCAGTCGATGGACATTGGGCTCTTTTCATAATTTGGCTTTTGTTGATAATGCTGTTATAAACATCAGGGTGCATGAGTCCCTTTGAATCCGTATGTTTGTATCCTTTGGATAAATATGTAGTAGTGCAGTTGCTGGGTCACAGAGTAGCTCTATTTAAAACTTTCTGAAGAACCTCCATAATATTTCCCAGAGTGGCTACACCAGTTTGCACCATTCCCATCAACAGTGTTAAAGGATTCCCCTTTCTTCACATCCTCGCCAACATCTGTTGTTTCCTGACTTGTTAATTTTAGCCAGTCTGACAGGTGTGAGGTGATATCTCATTGTGGTTTTGGTTTGATTTGCATTTCCCTGATGATGAGTGATGTTGATCATTTTTTTCTTGTGTCTGTTTGCCATTGTCTTCTTTGGTGAACTGTCTGTTTATGTCTTCTGCCCATTTCTTAACTGGATTATTTATTTTGGGGTGTTGAGTTTGATAAGTTCTTTATGGAATTTGGATACTAACCCTCTGTCTGATATATCATTTCCTAATGCTTTTTCCCATTCAGTAAGCTGCCTTTTAGTTTTGTTGTTTGTTTCCTTCACTATTCAGAAGCTTTTTATCTTGATGAAGTCCCATTAGTTCATTTTTGCTTTTGTTTTTCTTGCCTCTGGAGACATGACTAGTAAGGTCTATAGGCAAGGTCAGATAGATTACTGACTGTATTCTCCCTTAGGATTTTGATGGTTTCCTGTCTCACATTTAAGTCTTATGTGAGTTTGAATGTACTTTTTTCTATGGTGTCAGAAAGTGATCCAGTTTCATTGTTCTGCATATTGCTGTCCAATTTTCCCTACACCATTTTTTCCTGAGGGTTTTGAAGGGGCGGGGGGTGGGGGTGGGAGGTTGGGGGAGCCAGGTGGTAGGTATTATGGAGGGCATGTATTGCATGGAGCACTGGGTGTGGTGCAAAAACAATGAATTCTGTTACACTGAGAAGAAATTAAAAAAATAATAATAAAAAAAACTGCTGTGAACATTCATGTATAAGTCTTTGGGGGACACACATCATTTGAGTTTTTTTTTTTAACATCATTGTTATGTGGTTATATTCTGAATTCACACACACACAAATGGATTAATGATTTAAATGAAGTTAAATGATAGTGAGGAAAGTAACAAATACTATAATTCAGGGACACCTGGGTGGCTCAGTTGGTTAAGCTGCTGCCTTCGGCTCAGGTCATGATCCTGGAAACAAGTCCCACATAGAGCTCCTTGCTCAGCTGGGAGCCTACTTCTCTCTCTGCCTCTGCCTGCCACTCTGCCTGCTTGTGCGCTCTCTCTCTCCCTGACAAATAAATAAATAAAATCTTAAAAAAAAAAAAAAGAAAAGACTGTCCTTTTCATTCCTTGTCTCAGATTAGCTGACCATAGAGGGTCCATTTCTGGGTTCTCTATTCTATGCCATTAATCTGAGTCTGTTTTTTATGCCAGTGCCATACTGTCTTGATGATTTTAGCTTTGTAATACAGCTTAAAGTCCAGAATTGTGATCCTTCCAGCTTAGGTTTTCTTTTTCAACATTACTTTGACTATTCAGGGTCTTTTCTGGTTCCATACAAATTTTAGAAATGTTTGCTCTAGCTCCTTGAAAGATGCTGGTGTTATTTTGAAAGGGATTGCATTGAATGTGTAGATTGTTTAGGGTATTATAGACATTTTAACAATATTTGTTCTTCCAATCCATGAATATGGAATATTTTTCCATTTCTTTGTGTCTTCTTCAATTTCTTTTGTAAGTGTTGTATTGTTTTCAGAATACAGATCTTTTACCTCTTTGGTTAGGTTTATTCCTAGGTATCTTATGGGATTTAGAGCAATTGTAAATGGGACCAATTCCTTGATTTCCCTTTCTGCTGCTTCATTATTGAAGTAGAGAAATGCAACAGATTTCTGTACACTGATTTTATATCCTGTGACATTGCTGAATTCCTGTCTCAGTTCTACCAATTTTTGTTGGAGTTTTTGGGTTTTCTACATAAAGTATTATGTCATCTGGGAAAATGAAAGTTTGATTTCTTCCTAGCTGAATTGGATGCTTTTTATTTCTTTTTGTTGTCTGATTGCTGAGGTTAAGACTTCCAGTACTATGTTAAACAAGAGTGGTTAGAGAGAACATCCCGATCATGGTCCTGAACCTCGGGAAAAGCTCTCAGATTTTTTCCATAGAAGATTATAATAGCTGTGGGTCTGTTGTATATGGCCTTTCTAGTGTTGCAGTATGTTCCTTCTATCCCTACGTTCTGTTCTTTCTATCAAGAAAGGATGCTGTATTTTGTCAAATGCTTTTTCTGCATCTATTGAGAGGTTCGTATGATTCTTATCCTTCCTTTTATTAATGTGCTATATCATGTTGATTGATTTGTGGATATTGAACCAGCCTGTCAGCCCAGAAATAAATCTCACTTGATCATGGTGAATAATCCTTTTAATATGCTATTGGATTCGATTAGCTTGTATCTTGAAAATTTTTGCATCCATATTCATAAGGGATATTGGTCTGTAATTCTTTTTAGTGGAGTGTTTGGTTTTGGAATCAAGGTAATGCTGGTCTCATGGAATGAATTTGGAAGGTTTTTTTGTTTTTTTTTTTTTCCATTCTTATTTTTTTCTGGGAAGGTTTCCAAAGATCAGGTATTAATTCTTCTTTAATTGTTTGGTAGAAATCCCCTGGGAAGCCATCCAGCTCTAGACTCTTGTTTGTTGGGATGTTTTTGATTATGGATTCAATTTTTTGCTAGATATGGGTATGTTCAAATTTTCTATTTCTTCCTGTTTCAGTTTTGGAAGTTTACATGTTTGTAGGATTTTATCCACTTCTTCCAGATTTCCCAAATTGTTGCCATAAATTGCTCATAATATTCTGTTATAATTGTTTTTATTTCTTTGGTGCTGGTTATGATAGCTCCTCTTTCATTCATGATTTTATTTATTTGGGTCCTTTCTCTCTCTCTCTCTCTCTCTCTCCCTCTTTGGTATGTCTGGTTAGGGGTTTATAAATTTTGTTAATTCTTTCAAAGAACAAGCTCTTAGTTGCATTGTTCTGTTCTACTGGTTTTTTTTGTTGTTTTGTTTTGTTTTTTGTTTTTTGTTTTATTTCTATGTCAGTGATTTCTGCTCTAATCTTAATTGTTTCCCTTCTTCTTTTGGTTTTTAGGCTTTATTTGTTGTTCTTTTTCTAGCTCCCTTAGGTGTAAAGTTAGTTTATGTATTTGAGATTTTTCTTGCTCCTGAGGAAGGCCTGTATTGCTATATACTTCCCTCTTATGTCTATCTTTGTTGTGTCCCAAAGATTTTGGTGTCCTGCTCATTTTCATTTGCTTCCATGTATTTTTAAATTTCTTCTTTAATTTCCTGGTTAACCCATTCTTTCCTTAGTAGGATGTTCTTTAGCCTCCATGTATTTGTGGTTTTTCTAAATTTTTTTCTTGTGGTTGACTTCAAGTTTCATAGCCCTGTGGTCTAAATATACATGGTATAATCTATCTTTTTGTACAGCTGAAGTCTGATTTGTGACCTAGTATGTGATCTATTCTGGAGCATGTCCCATGTGCACTCAAAAAGAATGTGTATTCTGCTGCTTTAGGATGAAATGCTCTGAATATATTTGTTAAGTCCATCTGATCCAGTGTGTCATCCAAAGCTATCGTTTCCTTATTGATCTTCTGCTTCAATGACCTGACGTGATTCTTATTTGTGAGATATTTGAGGGTCTATGCAGGCACTTATCTAATAAAGTCAGGGTATTTGATTCAATTGTGATTTGATTCTCAGCTGGTACCCTATCCTGATAACTGAGGTTCTGTCACTTTTCCCTGCTACTAAATTCCTTTGCCCCTCTTAGGATCTTAGTCTTCTAGTCACAATCTCTTTGCTCACTTTGGTGTTTAATTTTCCTTAATGTTTGTCTTTTTATCATTGAAATATTATTTTCCTCTTTATGCTCCTCTTTCCCCCAATTCTCATCTTCCTTCACTATTCAGAACCTAACCCAGAGTTTAAGTCCCTGCCACCTGCCACAAGACAAACGGTGCAATTTCTTACTTTGCTGCCCAGACTTCTGGTACTAATTGACTCTTTATTCTCCAGAACTGTGAGTCACGTATCTATTGGGATACTTCATTCTCCCATGTAGACTGCTTGGCTGGGGCATTGGTTGAAGTATGTGACTCTCTAATATTCAAGGAGATGAGAAATGAAAGTGCTTTAAAGCAAGAAAGAAGGAGAAGGCACAGTTGTGTTCACTACACAGGGTCTCAGATGAGGGCATATTATGCACCCACCATGTTAATTAAGGCACATTCTTGTTAGTATCATCCACTGTGTGTGTAGACTAGACTAAATTAGAAACTGTGAAGAGATACAAAAGTATATAATTTCCATCTTTGAAGATGTGTATTCTAGCTATGGAGGCAGAACAAAGATGTGAAACATAAGAATGTTTAAAAGATAGCTTTAACAATAAGAATTGAACTGCCTCCTATTTAAAAAAAAAAAAAAGATGCACAAACACTTTTGGCAATTGATGTAGGGTGACAGTGGGAATGGGAAGTGGGATAGAATGTCTGAAGTATAACCAGACATGCAATCATTTTCTATTTTGCAACTGGTGATATTCCATGTTCACTGCTTTACTTGTAGAGTAAAGAGATAACGGTTTCTTTGCTCTTCCCATATGTGGCATCTCTATTTCTAGCACTACATTCTTGTGAAAGGTAAGAGTGATATTATCACTGAGTAGATTGCACATGCTTGATAATGTAAGCACACCAGCAATCAAAACACCCAAGGCTGACACTAACTCTTCAGTGGGTAATACCTTCAGCATTTTAAATCTGTTTTGTAATTCAAACATTATCAGCCTAAACTATAGGAAGAAAACATTGCATAAATCTTCTCATTCTGAGACCTTAGAAACTAAATACTTCTTAAATGGTAGTACAGTTTTCTAAATACTGATGACATATGTTGCTTAAAAGACATAACTAGGTTATAGCAACATCTGCAGGAGCAAAGTGAAAACCATCAGTATATGTCAACAGCACTAGCAATACCTCCCTGAAACCAGGTACATCAATTAATGAGCATTCTGTAAAAGAACCATTACATTTTCAAAAATGGGGAGGTGTCCCTATCTGAATGAATGTCTGCTACCATGAAAAGGGAATACCAGAGAACACATCCTCAAAATTTTAGTATGATAAATTCATTAGGAAGAAAAGTTTTGTGCATATTTCCATAAGGGAAGCCTCTGGGAGCCTATAAACAAAAAGCAGAGAGAGGGAGAAGAGCAAATCTCTTGGGAATAACATTACCATAATTGAGCACTTAAATGCATAAGAAACAAATTGAGACCACTTAAGTAAATAAGGAGAAAGCTAGGCAGAGACAGCATCAATATGCTGCAATTGATCTTTAACTGCTACCACCTCTGGAATTAAGTAAGTCTGACACCTCTAAGAACTAGTTTCTGAGGGACGCCTGGGTGGCTCGGTGGGTTAAAGCCTCTGCCTTCGGCTCAGGTCATGATCCCAGGGTCCTGGGATCGAGCCCCGCATAGGGCTCTCTGCTCAGCGGGGAGCCTGCTTCCTCCTCTCTCTCTCTGCCTGCCTCTCTGCCTACTTGTGATCTCTGCCTATCAAATAAATAAATAAAATCTTAAAAAAAAAAAAAGAACTAGTTTCTGAGCATTAAGCTAAATGGTTATGTGCCTGGGCTTCTGCAGTGACAGCCTGGATTTGAACCCAAGCACTTAACAGCTGGCAGATGTATCATCCTGGGCAAGGCTCCTGTTTTCTTCAAGACTCAGTTTCCTTATCTATAAATAGGACAAAATAATAACACTGTGTAATAGTGTTGTGATTTTAAAATGAGATGCAGTGTTTACCATGATGCATGGTTCATAATAAATTCTCTGTATTTTATTATATTTATTATTATTATTATTTCTACTACTGCTACTAGTACTACTACTACTACCACCAGGTATAATGGGGCATGTAAACTTCAAATACAAACTTATATAAGTAGGTACAAAAGATTGGATTTGTAGTTAGTAGAATTTTTCTTTCTTTAAAAATAAATCAACTCACAAGATAAATATTGAATCAAGACTATTTGGATCTCTATTAAATTTTTACTTTCCTTACATAAAATTGAAAGGGAATGGACTAATTTCGATTATAAATCTTGTAATATTATAACCAAGAAGGGAAAATTAAGAAGGTGAAATTTTGCAAATTGATTTATGAACTGTAACTGACTACTCCAAAATATAACATCAATCTTGGTTAATATAACTGGATATTTGGACACAAATTATTAGACTGAATGGTGCATCACCCTTCTACAAAGTGGTTTGATCTAGTTAAGAAAAGTGATTATAGATACTTGAATATGATATTTTGTATTGTGTTATTAAATAATTTTGGGAAAGTTTTTATTAAAGTGCCAATTATGTATAATAAGGTTGTAAATCTCCAGTGCAGGCTGGTGATTTTTTCTAAAGTGAAAACACCAGGGTAACCAGTGCCAACGTCATGGATAGAACATTACTAGCACCTCAGATGCCTCTCCCATTTCTGTTCTGCAGTCATTACAAACTTTCAGGGTGCCGTATTCTGACTTATATCACCATAGATAAATTTCAACTGATTTTGTGCTTTTTACACATGAAAGCATGTAGGATATGCTATTTTGGGGGGGGGGGTCTTTTGCTGAGTCTATGAGATGTGTATATTATTGCTTAAAATAGTAGGTTTTTTTTTTTTCTATTTCATGGCTGTATAGTAGTTTGTTACAATAGTGTATTATAGAACATGTATTTCTTGTGATATTATTGATGGTCGTTATTTCCAGTTTTTAGATACTGTGAATTGTGCTTAATGAATATTCTTGTACATGTCTATGCTGCATGTAAATTGCCTGATCTTGGGGATGCAAATATTTAGTTATAGAAGTTACTATCAACAGTTTTATATACTTATTCTGATTTATAGCACCATTAAAAATGTATGAGACCATTGTTGATCTATTTAAGTGCCCCAAATTGGTATTGTGAGTTTAAGTTGTAACCATTCTGGTGGATATGTAGCGGTATCTCTTTGTGGTTTTAATTTGTGTTTCCTAATGATTCATAATACCAACCACTTTTTCATATGCTTATTGGTCATTTGGATATCTTTTGTGAAAAATCTGCTCTAGTTTTTCACTTTTTTTTTTAAAGTTTGTTGTTTGCTCATTAATTTGTAGGATTTATTGAATAAAATTCTTTGATGGCCATATGTATGACAAACATTTTATCCTTTTTTGGATAAAATTTTTTTGTCTTTTTTGTCTTTTGAATTTCTCAAAAGTATCTTTTAATAAACAGAGATCTTCAAATCTCATAAAATCCAGCCCAACAATCTTTTTCTTTATGATCAGTGATTTTTTTTACGTCCTGTTTAAGAAATTTGTGCCAATTTCAAAGTATGAAGATTTTATACTATAATAATTTCTAGACGTTTTATTCTATTACCTTTACCTTAATTCTAGAATCCACTTCTAACTGATTTTCTAGTGTGTTGTTTCCAGTAAGGTTCAAGGTTCATTTTTTTTTCTGATGAATACCATTTTTAAAGATTTACTTAAGGCATATAGCATCTAAGAGCAATTTCCCTGCTATTCTTTTTTTAAAAAATAATATTGCAAATCCTTTTGAATTCTAACAATTCAAACATTTATCTGTGGTAGTAACTTTTATTTAATAGTCTCAATTGCTAGGATCATCAATATAGTCTATCCTTTGTTTAGTCTACTGTCTTTTAAAATAACTTCTTTCAGGTTTTATTGTACTCTTGCAGTAATGTTTCAAAGCCATTGTTTTGTATCCTTTCAATTCTAATAGCATTAAATTACTTGAATATGTGCTTTAACAGGGATGACCTACCAAACTATTCTCCAGCAGAAGAGATATAGTTTTGGGGCGCCTGGGTGGCTCAGTTGGTTAAGCATCTTCCTTCAGCTCAGGTCATGATCCCAGAGTCCTGGGATCGAGCCCCACATCAGTCACCCTGCTGAGCCTGCTTCTCCTCCCTCAGCCATTCTACCCTCCCTGTACTCTCTATCTTCCTGTCAAATGAATATTTTTTTTAAAAGAAATATAGTTATAGCCTAAGTAACAAAACTTGCTTATGTATGCCGCAATCTAAAGATTATGGAAATATGCTTATTGTAATAATTACGAGTGTATTTTAATTTTCGTATTAGGACACCTGGCCTTAGGAATGACTGTCTTGTGTTAGTTGGATCCACTGATGCTTCACACACATACTCATTTAACAAATATGTAGACAGTACAGGTTCAGTGTTACGTTTTGTGGATAGTGGTATATAATAAAAAATTATATATTATATAATATAGACAATAGTGTTCTCTTCTTTCAAGAGCTTGCAGCCAAGCATTCGAGTTAAATATCATTGACTGACTTATTATACATAAGCTATATACTACCTTCTTGCTTGTTAACTATATAAAGTTTATCTTATATTTTCATAAAAGTTTGAGAAATTTTATAAATAAATAATGAACGATAACATGCCAAACTGAGAATTTTTAAAGTAAGCATGAGAATATTTTTGAACAAATAACCCTCCACCCCCAAATTCAAGGGACATTTTAAAAGTGTGCATAGTTTTTGGCTATAAATATTTTGTGTATTTGAAACCCAGTTTGTGAAAATACCATAGTGTGTTAAAGTGCCAAAATTCCTTAGAGGAAAGGTTAAATGACAGAATAAATTCAAGAATAGAGAATTTTATATTACCTTTTTAATTGTGGTGTAAGTGTGACAAAATATGAAGTTTTGGCTTCTCACGTGTAAATATGCAATGCTATGGTCTGGTGATATTGCATTGTATTAATGATGGACACAAGCTGATTAAAAAATACATTATTGCACCAAATAGAATATATAAAGCAGAGAAATAGAAAAAAAATAATGTTTTTTAATATTGCCAAGCATGCTAAAACAAAATAATTAAGAAGTTAAGTCTTAGCTTAATTTTAGCTTAGCTGACAATTCAGTATAGGCTTAACCAATTAAAGTAGGCTGGGGGAAATTACGGATTTAGATCACACACCCAGTGTTCATGCAGCAAAAAGCATTCTTTGTTAGCATAAACTATGTGGCCACCCTCAGATTGGAATATGAGCTGCCCAACCAAATGAAGGCAGAAAGAATGGAGTATGATCAATTTTTCAGAATAATTGTATATTAGCGTAGAAAACTATACTAAAGAAAACAAATTCTAAACTCAATCTAGAATGAGGTTCAAATGGAAATCCTGCAGACTATAAAATGAGGAGATAACAGGAAAAATTTAAAGATATGTTTAGATAATCAGTGAAATTATTCTTGCACAAAAGCTGTCAAGATTACTTTGTGTGGAACAGAGTAGGGAATGACTTGATCTTTTCAGAAAATTACAAGTTTAGGATAAAGAATTTTCTAAGTCTTTAAACCATCCTTACTCTTATGAATATTCATAAAAAGCTTAGCATTTCCCTTTTTCCATCCTTATATCCAATTCATCATCAAGTCCTTTGCAGATGATTTTTGAGATATCTATATTCCAACTATCCTAACTTAAATTTACTCTCATTTCACTTGTGGTTGAATTAAATGCCAAGAACTTAATGATGCCCTTGCCTCTAATATATTGTCTAGTCCATCTAAACCATGCAACACTGTGGACAAAGCTCTTCTTTCATACCAATTTCTCTTACAAAAATGCCCTGATTTCTAGTTGTAGCAAATATGATCCCACATCTTCCATTTTCCGACTTCACTCTCCAATCACACTTCTGCAATTTGCTGATATATACATTCTGCTATTAAAATGGCTAGAAAGTTCTTTCTCCTGCATCATTAATGAAAATGATTGAGTTAGGTATCTGCTGCTTTTAGGTAATGTTGGCAACTTATTGGCCTCTTGTGATATCATGCAGTTTAAATTCTAACAAACCTATCTTTGCAGTGAACTTTTCAAATATAATTTTTCATAAACTTGGCACTGCAAATAATTCTTATCTTATAATTTTTGTTCCAAAGCTATATTTTCACAAATATATTAGCTATCAGTTTTTACATTATTATATTGCAATATGAGTTTTCATTATTTTATACTTACCAGATTTTCCCTCCTATTTTATATCTTATTCTCCTTTTTTTAATCATTTATTTATAATTTATTTTTTAAAAGAAATAAGATAACTATTCTTTTTAAATTTTATTTACAGAGAAAGAAAGAGAGCAGGCAACTGTGTGAACAGGGAGAGGAAACAGAGGAGGGAGGGAAAGGGAGAATTTAAGCAGGTTCCATGCTGAGCGCAGAGCCCAGTGCAGGGCTTGATCTCATGAGATCATAATCAGAGCAGAAAGCAGGAGTTGATCACCCAAACAACTGAGCCTTCCAGAGGCCTCTTTTTAAAAATTTATTTATTTTAAACATTTATGGATTTCAGTTTTATTTATTAATTTAACCATTAATATGTATTAAGTATTCAAAATGAGCCAGGAACTACATTAGGTACTAGAATTTACTAGTGAATTAGTGATTGGATATACCCTTTGTAACCCATGGAGCAATTACACTCCAAGGAAAAAGTTAGTTTTCTATTGCTTTTTAAACATATGACTACAAATTTAGCAGCTTAAAACCCCCATCTATTATTTACAGTTTTGTGGATCAGAGATCTAGTCACCATGTGACACAACTGGGCAGGGCCTCACAATACCAAAATTTATTATCAGCTGTGCTGAACTTTGATCTGGAAGCTTTGGTTAAGATCCCGTTTCCACACTTTAAAATTGCTGACAGAATTCCGTTACTTGGAGTTGTATGACTAAACTCCCAATTTTCTTGCCATTTCATCTTCAAGCCAACAACAACACAATGAATATTCCTGTGCTTCAAATCTCTGACTTCCTTTTCTGCTACTAGCAGAGAAAGAGCTCTGATTTGATGGTTGTGGGTGAGCCCACCCACGTAATGCAGGATATTCTTCCTAACTTTAAGTTCAGCTGATTAGTAGCCTTAATTACATCTGCAAAGCCCTTTTACCAAGTAATATACCAAGTAATATAACATACTTATGAGAGTATCACCAATGGGCAGAATTCACAGTAATCAAAATTCTGCCTAACACACTTGTGGACTAGAATATATATATAGGTAATTACTATGGTATCTTTGCTGGCAAGGACAAAAAAACTGTGAACAACCCAAACACTTTCATAAAGTATACAAATGAATTGTGAAATGTTTGCCCAATAAAATATTATCCAGAATTTAAAGCTAATAAACACAGGTACAAAATATAGTATAAATACATTTTAACAACATAAAGAATAAAAGAAAATTCAAGTTAAAACTAAACCAAAAAAATAAAAATAAGAGAAGTTTGAAAAAAATGAAAGAATAATAAACATGATTTGGAAATAGATGTCTCTACAGGGCAATTTAAGGGAAAATCAGTGTAGGAATTTAGAAATAGATTTAAGACAATATAAAAGGACTCATTCTAAAAAGAAATGAAGGATTTGCTGTAGTGTTGGGTAGTGGACTCATGAGTATTTTTGCATTATAAATAGGTAATATATATACAAGACAGTTGTGGACCAGATTTTCAAGTGTGTCATCAACCAAAAACTATGATTAATGAAAATTTATGTACTTGGTCTATATGTATAGAACTTCCAAAATATAAAAATTATATAAGGAGCAATTACAGGATGCTTTGAGAAAGCGAAACACAGATCCTGGCTGAGGAAAAGGAAGCAAAGACAACCTTTCTTAAAAATAGTATTTAAGCTGAGATATGAAGGTCTATAAGGATAAGGAATTGGTGAGAGTGCAGGGAAAAGCAATTATGTCACTCTGGAAATCTCTGTGAAGTCCCTGAGTCTAGATTGGACAAGGAGTCTCTTGTGTGTCTGGAGTGTGGAGAATGGTACAAGGTAGGCAGAAAGGGCAGGGGCCCGATGTTGTGGCAGAGAGCAGAGAAGTGACATGACCAAACATATTTTTTTAAAAGATTTTATTTATTTATTCATGAAAGACAGAGAGAGAGAGAAGCAGAGACCAAGGGAAAAACAGCCTCCCTCTGATGTAGGATTCGATTCCAGGACGCTGGGATCATGACCTGAGCCAAAGGCAGATACTTAACCAACTGAGCCACCCAGGTGCCTCATCAAACATATTTTAAAAGGATGATTTTGTTGACTAAAAGACTTGCAGCTGGACAATAATAGAAGATAGATGGTTATATCCTGAGAACTGGGATACTTGTGTGGAGGAAAACCACTACTAAAAATGAGCGTATAGTTAATTAAAATAAAATATTTAAGGAAAAATACCGCCCTGCTTATATGGCTTTGACCAGATTAAATGGAAGAATGGAATTACCACTTACAAAGATAGGAAATACTAAGGGGAGAGTAAATTTGAAAAGTCATTAAAAATTCAAAATTGAACTTAAGCTTAAAGAGCTTATTGCACATTCAAAGGGAGATGTCAAGTAGGCAGTTATATGTATTAATGTGGAGTTCAGGGAAGTGTCAGAAATACAAATGTAAATTTTTGAATTATCAGAATAAATGTTGCATTTAAATGCAAGTCGCTGGCTGAGAATATGGAAGGAGTCAGTGTAAACTGAATGTAAACTGAGTGGGACTCCCCAACATGCACAAACAAACAAACAAACAAAAAGTTGTAAGAATTCAACCAAGTTATACAAAGTATGTATAAAAATATACAATAGCGGGACACCTGGGTGGCTCAATAGGTTAAAGCCTCTGCCTCCTGCTCAGGTCATGATCCCAGGAGCCTGGCTGGGATCGAGCCCCGCATCGGGCTCTCTGCTGAACAGGGGAGACTGCTTTCCCGCTCTCTCACTGCCTGCCTCTCTGCCTACTTGTGATCTCTGTCTGTCAAATAAATAAATAAATAAATAAAATCTTTAAAAAATATATACAATAGATAAAATGTTAATAAAATGTAAAAAACCTTATGTTTGTGTGTGTGTGTGTGTGTGTGTGTGTGGTAGGTTTGCAGTGCAAATATAAAACACATGGACAGGAAGTGATTCACAAAAATGTCAGGATAATGGACGCCTCTGAGGAGATTGGAAAAAGAATGAGAAACACCTTTCCAGTTTGACATTAAAATTTTGTTTCTAAGAGAAACAATTTGAAACATAGGAAAATTGATTAAGGGGCTGGTAAGAGATTAGACAAAGTGTGTGTAGAGAATTCTATTTAGAAGTTTGTCTTCAGAATAAATGGAATAGGGAGATGGGACCATAACTGAGGAAGGCTGTGACTTTTGCGTAATTTGTCCTCTTTGCTATTATTATGAGTTTGTGGTTTAACTTTGTGAGAAGAACAGTAAGAACTCTATGTCTCAGTATTGATTGACAGACAGCTTTTGTTAGGCAAAAGAAAATTTCCTCTTTCTTGGCGTTGTAGTTGCTGTTTATTAAATAAGTTACTTGGAAAGTCCTTTGAGGTACCAGCAGTAGTGAAATTGTCTGTGTTCAGCAGTAAAGGACTTGAATACAATCAAGTCCATTATAAAATGTTAAAAAGAATAAGAATCTTTTTTTAGACTTTAATTTGAAGATTTTCAATTTTTAAAAATTTTTTTAGGTTTTAATTTAAATTCCAGGTAGTTAGCATACAGTTTAATACTAGTTTCAGGTGTACAATATAGTGATTCAATATATCCAGACATCATGCCATGCTCATCACAACAAGTACAATCCTTAAACCGCATCACCTATTTAACTCATCCCTCGTATGCAACCCCCTTTTGATAACCATCAGTTTGTTCTCTTTAGTTGCATCTGTTTCTTGATTTGCCTCCCTCTCTCTCTCCTTTTCCCCCTTTACTCACTTGTTTTGTTTCTTTTTTAAAAAAAGGTTTTATTTACTTATTTAAGAGAGAGAGAGAGAGAGAGAGAGAGAGAACGAATGAGAAGGGGGGTGGGCAGATGGAAGTAGAGAGGCAGATTTCCTGCTGAGCAGGGAGTCTGTCATGGGGCTTGATCCCAGGACCCTGAGATCATGACCTAGGCTGAGGGCAGATACTTAACTGACGGAGCCATCCAGACACCCCTCATTTGTTTATTTCTTAAATTCCACATATGAGTGAAATCATGGTATTTGTCTTTCTCTGACTGACTTATTTCACTTATTTCTCTAGCTCCATTCGTGTCTTTGCATGATTTCACTCTTGTTTATGGCTGAGAAATATTCCATATCAATTTCTTCTTATCCATTTATCAGTTGATGGACACTTGGGCTGTTTCCATAATATTGTTAGTGAGATAATGCTGCTATAAATAGCAGGATGCATGTATCTCTTTGCATTATTATTTTTGTATTCTTTGGGTAAATACCTAGTGGTGTGATTGCTGGGTCATAGGAGCATTATATTTTTTAAATTTCTGAAGAAACGCCATACTGTTTTCCATAGTGGCTGCACCAGTTTGCATTCCCACCAGCAGTGCAAGAAGAGTCCCATTTCTCACTAACATGTGTTGTTTCTTGGGCTTTGATAGTAGCCATTCTGAAAAGTGTGAGGTGATATCTCATTGTAGTTTTGATTTGCATTTCCCTGAAGATAAATAAATGATGTAGAGCATCTTTTCACGTATCTGTTGGCCACATCTATTGTATGTCTTCTTCGGAAAAATGTCTTTTGCCCATTTTTAATTGGATTATTCATTTATGGGTTTTGAGTTTTTTAAGTTCTTTATATATTTTGAGTATTAACTCCTTATATCATTTGCAAGTATCTTCTCTTATTTCATAGGTTGTCTTTTAGCTTTGTTGATTGTTTCTTTCACTGTGCAGGAGCTTTTTATTTTGATGCAGTCCCAGTAGTTTATTTTTTCTTTTGTTTCCTTTGCCTCAGGAAACATATCTAGAAAGAAGTTGCTACAGCTGAAGTGCAAGAGGTTATTGCTTGTGTTCTTCTCTAGGATTTTGATGGATTCCTATCTCACATTTAGGTCTTCCATCTATTTTGAATTTCTTTTTGTGCATAGTGTAAGAAAGTGGTCGAGTTTCATTCTTTTGCATGTTGCCGTCCAGTTTTCCCAATACCATTTGTTGAAGAGACTGTCTTTTTCCCATTGGATATTCTTTCCTCCTTTGTTAAAGATTAATTGACCATATAACTGTGGGTTCCTTTCTGGATTTTCTATTCTATTGATCTGTGTGTCTGTTTTTGTGCCAGCACCTTACTGTTTTTATTACTATAGCTTTGTAATATAACTTGAAGTCCAGAATTGTGATGCCTCCACGTTTGTCTTTCTTTTTCAGGATTGCTTTGGCTATTTGGAGTCTTTTGTGGTTTCATATGAGTTTTAGGCTTATTTGTTCTAGCTCTGTGAAAAATGCTGGTGGTATTTTGATAGGAATTGCATTAAATCTGTAGTTGCTTTGGGTAGGATAGACATTTTAATAATCTGTTCTTACACTCAATGAGCATGGAATGCCTTTCCATTTCCTTGTGTCATCTTCAATTCCTTTCATGAGGATTTATAGTTTTCAGAATACAGGTCTTTCCCCTCTTTGGTTAGGTTTATTCCTAAATAGCTTACTGTTTTTGGTGCCATTGTAAATGAAACTGATTCATTAATTTCTCTTTCAGCTGCTTCATTATTGGTATCCAGAAATGAAACTGATTACTGTACATTGATTTTGTATCCTGCAACTTGACTGAATTCGTTTATCAGTTCTAGCCATTTTTTGGTGGAGTCTTTCAGCTTTTCTATATAGAGTATCATGTTGTCTGCAAATAGTGAAAGTTTTACTTCTTCCTTAGGCAAGAGATGACTTCATCATTACGAAGGAGTGGAAAAAAAGAGAAGATAGTGATAAGTGTGATCAAATTAGTGTACAGGTCGCCCCCACTTTTTCTCAAAGTTATGCCACTTCATTTTACAGAAGGCCTACATTAATATGGTAGTGGTATTTTTCAGAAAAGCAAAAACCCTCTTCCAATTTATTTCATTTAGAGAAAACAAGTATTATTACAAGTCTTTCACAAAAGTGAAGTGACATGACACAAACTTTTGGAAAGTGGGGGTTGGGGGGAGAGGACACTCTGCTTTGTGTCATTTCCTACTAGGAATGTTTTCATATGAATACTCTACTTTCAGAGAGCAGGACAAACCTGTACTTGGTTTTGGCAAGATTAAAAGGTCCTTGTCTTTTTGGCTTTTAATTTCTCTAAAGTAAGAGGCAGAGCCAAAAGGTGACAGCAATAGAGATACTAAAAATTTTAAGTCCCTGGAATGTGAAATAATAATTGTGGACACTGGGCAAACAAAATTATTATAGAAATATTTAAAATTTCTGGGGCGCCTGGGTGGCTCAGTGGGTTAAAGCCTCTGCCTTCTGCTCAGGTCATGATCCCAGGATCGTGGGATGGAGCCCCACATCGGGCTCTCTGCTCAGCAGGGAGCCTGCTTCCTCCTCTCTCTCTCTGCCTGCCTCTCTGCCTACTAGTGATCTATCTGTCAAATAAATAAATAAAATCTTTAAAAAAAAGAAATATTTAAAATTTCTATGTGTTTTTTAGAGCCTGGTTGAGACTGAGAATGTTGGTAACAATTGACAACAATTTATGTGTATATTTTTTCTCAGATGCTTGTCTGCAGTTACAAGGTAGATTGTTGGGTTGATGTAGATTTGTTTTATTTCTGGGGGTTTGACTGAAGAGAGAAAAGAGGCAGCCCCAGCTGATGTTTTGGTTACTTAGTGTGCCATTTGCAATTAGTTGAATAGCATGAGCGTGATTTTACAAGGTCTACATGGGCACTAGATGACAGTGCATGATTGTATTACTTCCGGGGAATCTTAGACTGTTCTCTGAAAAGTTAGAAAATGAATGTGGGATTTTGAAGCCCTGCTACCTTGCTATGGTTGGCCAAGAATTTGTCCTCTTTCCAAACAAGTGTTCCAACTCCTTGAGTGTGATTGACCTGGTGACAATTCAGGAATTAGGTGGAATCAAAGGTTTGCCGTTAAACCTTGATTCATTAAAGTTTGTCCTATTCCATGGCAATACATCTATGAAGAGGGCTGTTCTAAATGTTGGATCAGGTTGAAGCAGTTTGTTGCTCATTGTTTGTTTTTAAATCCAGCAATTAAATCTACTACCACTTAGAACTATTTCAGAAACATGGTTATTTAAGGAGAATGACTACTGTGTACTTGTTCTTCATATATTGTCCAATAAGCCGCATTTCGGAGAAAGAGTTTTTAAGGATCATCGTGTTTTGTTTTGTTTTGTTTTGTTTTCAGTGAACAATTTCACAAACGGCATTGTTATTTTATTTGGAATTACTGCTGCTTAAAAAAAAATAATTTTAATGTCCTCAGCTTCAAATCTATGCAGTGGAGACTATTTGTAGAAATTCACTGAAATTAGTTTAGGCAAGAAAGGTATGTATAGGCTCAATAATAAAGGGGAATTCTGTGCAAGTCATATTTTATGCATGGGTGCAGACAGTGGTCGAATGATGTTTTTAAGAATCTTTCTCTATACCATTATTTCTTGCATCTTGACCTAGCTTGAGCTATTGTGAGAAAATACCAAAGACTGCATGGCTTAAACAACAGCATTTATTTCTCACAGTTTTGGAGACTAGGGAATCTAATATCAAGTCAGTGGTGGCCGATTTGGTCCCTGATGAGGACTCTCTTCCTGGACTATAGATGACTGTGTTCTTGCTATATCTTCACACAGAGGAGACAGAAGATTTGATGTTCCTTCCTATTCTCATAAGGGCACCAATCTCACCAATGGGGCTCTACCTTCATGACCCCTTCCAAACCTAGTTAAATCCCAAAGGCCTTACCTCTTAATACTATTACATTTGGGATTAGGGTTTCAACATATCAATTTGAGGGGAAGGAAATGAACACTCAGTCTATAACAACTCTCTGTTTTTTTCTCTCAGAATCCTATTGTACACGAACTTTCTTAATGTGGCAGAGCATGACTCCCAATATCCTGGGTGCATATCTTTACAATTTTTAAACTGTCCTCAATTTTTAAACTGAGATGACACTGATGTTTACTTGGCTAATGTCATGTATTACAAATGTGAACTAGGGTAATTGAAAAAATATAGAGTATACCCAATCTCCTGAGATCTCCTTATCCCACAGAGAAAGGGCAAGCATATCTGAGAATAAGGTGGACTCCAGAAGAAGGAATCCAGCCTCCTGAATTACTCTGCATATTTATGAGGAGAGGGAGACAGGAAACTTCTATTGAAAATTTAACAATGGGAACTTACTGGTCAAGGAGAACCACTGGAACTGAGATGAGGAAATGCAGCTGCTTCTTCCTTGAGATAACCAATTGAGACTTGCTGAGCATCTTTTTGGTAAACTTTCTAATTCATCTCACCACATAAATCAGAAGAAAGAGCTATATTTCCATCCTGATTGTTCAGTTCTTGTCTCTCAGCAGTTCCAACCTTATCTTTCCGTATTCTGCTTTGTGATTCTGGGGCTGAGACTGGCAAGCCATGTTCTTGCTGTCAGCTGGTTCTGCCAATCATGGGCACTAGGGAGATACAGTAGGGCAATAAAAAGAAGAGGGGCTTACTCTTTTCTCTTTGTTCTCTAGGAGCTTCTGGACTGTTTCCTGTTCCTCTAAGCGTCACCCCATCAACACTTTCTAGCAAGAGCAGGGCTTTCCCACCACAGCAGCTGAATCCAGTGTGCAGTTTTCCCAACACTTGCAAACCCAGTCTCACCACCCGCCTCTCAGAGACATCAGCGTCATCTGCTGGCATGTCATCCTTAGAGGCCCCACCTCAGACCCAAGGAGCATACCTCTAAACTCAGAGATATCAGTTCCAGTGGAGCAATGCCTCCTTTTCAGTAGTCCAAATTTCAGTTCTTGGGACTCTTCCTCTAAGTTTCTGTTTTAAGAATTCCAGTCTCTTTTGTTCCATTGGCTCTAAGGGTGTAGCTGCTTTCTCTTACTCTGTGATGCCTTAGAGTTATCTTTTTCACTTTACCACATATTTTTACTTAGTTAAAACCCTTTTTAGGTGAAACGCTCCTCTTCAATAACTGGCATGTTAGGACTGGATCCTGACTGATACAGTTTCCAAAATTAATTCATAAAAATCAGGATAAGATTCTAATTGCCCAGGTTCAGGTCCAGTCTCTCTCCTTAGGCCATTTGCTATAGAGGATACAGTGGGACTATGATTGACCCAACTGGGTCAAATGTCCAGGCTTGTTGCTGAAATGAAGGGGCACCATGATTGATTGCCTCAGCAGGACCATATGGAATAACAGAGAAATTGTCCAAAGAAACAGATTGCTGCCATCATAATAATGGGAATGGGAATGCCCCCTGTAGTGGAGTGGGTAGCCTGAGCTACCACAGATAGATAAGATAGAACTGCCTATTGACTTATAAGTGTGTAATATTTTATGAAATGGTCCAAATTAATGTTATAAACATGCTGTTGTTTTGTTTATTTATTTACTACCATCATTGTTGCAATGATACTCTGCAAAACATTTGTTAACAAAAAATATATAAATATATTGTGGTGAATTTCAGAATTTCCTGTCACTTTCAATTAGGACAAATCTGTGTGGTTTTAGTCTTCAAACTCATCTTCATTTCAACATTTTTTCCCTTTTCTGTCATCTGAAAGTATCATCCCTCTGCCCTCTACCTTTAGAGGTAAAAGAGAAAGGCATGATTGTCCTTGAGATACCTCTTCTTCCCATCTCCTCTGAAATCTATGTTCTGTAAGGTAACAGGGTGAACTGATGGGAGTGGGAAAGATATACTTCTTTATTAACAGGTTCTGCTATAGATTTCTTTCTTGGTTGATTGTGACAGTTTTTTCTGAAACCACAGTCTTTCTCTTCGTGGTCAGTTTGCAATGATCTGGAAAACACTAAAAGCTCTTATGGAGGTGCTAGGGGTCTTGCCCCTTGCACAGTGCCCTGATTTGGGAGATTTGGCACAGGTATCTTTGGTAACCACTATGCCCATTGTTGTGGTTTTTTACACAGTGGGACAACTCATGAAGTTGCCAACAAAGTGGCTCAAATACAACTACTTCTAATTTCCCTTGACTGGCAGGAAACTCAGTTATATGGAGTGAACATGGTGCAGGCCACTGTTTCCTCCTCCTCATATCCCAGTGGCAACATTAGCCATACAATTCATTATCATGGTAAAATATTTGATGGGTAATTTTGTATGGTCAACTTGGCTGAACCACAGTGCCCAGATATGTGGTCAAATATTATTCTGGATTTTTTTTTGATGATGTTCTTAGAATTTACATTTAAATTGGTGGGCTTTAAATAAAGCAGATTGCTGTCCATAATGTGAGTAGGCCTCATCCAATCAGTTAAAGGCCTAAGAAGAGTAAAAGATTTCTCCCCGGTTCTGCCTTTTGACTTCAACTGCAGGATCAGCTTTTGCCTGGGTCTCTGGCCAGGTTGCGTATCTTGCAGACTTTGGATATGTCAGCATTCAAAATATTGTGAGCCAAATCCTTAAAATCTCCCTCTATAGATAGATAGGTGATAGAGATGCAAATGGAGACAGAGATATAGGTATATACACATAATTATTTCTCTTTCTCTGGAGAGCCCTAATACAGAGATATCAGTAAACACAGAATACTCTCCTGCAAGGCTGCGATAATGGTCTTGGTTAATAGAAGGTGGGATGGAACTTTTGCTTTTGTAGTCTACATTAGTAAATGTGCCAGTTCTCTTGTTTCCTCTAGGTTGGTCCACAGCCTTTTTTTTCCTCTGCTCAGGGCAGGTCAACATACTTAGACATGTTTAATAAAGGAATGACATGTCAGCCATTTTGTCTGTTAGACTCCTTTTCTCTATATAAGTTATCTAATATTTTAGATAACTTCTCACTTGGCTTAGAGATAGGTGAGCATGAACATTGCAATCCCAAAGAGTAGCCACCTAGCCCACACACATTCCTCCGGACAATTCGTAGTGCAAAATGAGGAGCTTCCTGGTAATAGCATAGCTGGTTAATCTCCCTTTGAGTAAACCCTAAAGAAATTGTTTGCTCTCAACTGTTTGTGGTTTTTTATTAGAAAATGGAGTAGTTTATATCTCTTTAAGCACAGTTTTGATGATGTAGGTAATGGGAGAATTTCTATCCCACCTCCTATTACTCAAGACTGTTTTTGTCTTACAATCTGGTAGACAGTAATTTGATTTTAGTGGATTTTACTGGAGTGTCTTACCATAGTGATGACATTGTTATTGCCTGTGCCTCTCTGGACACCACACCTCTCACAATGGCTACCTGAATTCCTGCCAAGGCAAACATGTGTGCATTTACCTCATTGTGAAAGTAGAGCAGGAAAATGTGGGTGGCCACCTGGCTAGAATGCTGGCTTGGCCTTTGATACAGGAATGAATGTTGGCAGGATTATTGGTTTTGTGTGTCTCTGGGGGAAACCCAACCTGTGCAATTTCTTCCTTTGCTATGGGGGCAGCCACTAGGAAACAGAAGGATTAGCACGATGACTGATGTAAGCCACAAGAGCAGGTAGAAACTGTGAATAAGCTTTAGAAATACAAAGTCCTCCAAAGATTTTATCAGAAGATTTCTGCATCTGGACAATACACATATATAATCCTTACTTTACAACTACTAGAGAGGATTAGGAATCTATTCAGTATTGTAGTTTTTAGTGTCTTTAACCAATGTGTTATTTTGTTTAAGAGAATTATATACTGGAATAGCTGAAGTGAGCTTCTCTGATCCTTTTAAACAAATATACATTAAAAATTATTGATAAAATATTGAGAAAATTTTAAAATAGCAAAATTGATCCTATTCTTTTTTAGCAAATAGGTTGAGGTGTGCTCCTATGATAACTTCAATATTATATCCTGTAAGAAGTTAGATCAGGCATGATTCTGACATTTGTGAATTATGAAAAATCAAGTAAAATAGGTATAATGGTGGAAGATAAATTAAAATTATTCCTAACATTTTTCTGAAATAGAAATGTAAATATGTCTTCATTAAGAAGTAGGAGTGCATTTGGAATCATTATCCTTACATGTCATATGATGGAAAACAAGATATGTTAATGGCAAAGAATTTGACAGTAGTTAAAATAGCCTACAGCCACTATCAGTACCATGCCTGTTAATATGAGTGTTGAGAAGAACTGCTCTTGAAACTTGTTTCTTTCAAAATTCACATTTTCTTCTGAAAAAAAAAGTACAAAGAAAAATAGTGTCAATATAAACATCTGGAATCATACATTTTGAGAATTGTGT
The DNA here is from genome assembly GCF_010015895.1 of Lontra canadensis. NCBI lineage: Eukaryota > Metazoa > Chordata > Mammalia > Carnivora > Mustelidae > Lontra > Lontra canadensis. Next base: position 6,339,702 of record NW_022631034.1, read on the forward strand.
TTAATATTCCAGCTCTCCCTTATTCTATAATACATTGAAAAGGACATGTTTTAGAACATTTTAATTGTTGGCATATCAAACCAGGTGTCCTACAGCAAAGTGGGATATTTAAAAAAAAAAAATAGCAATTATCCAGGGGGAAATATCTAGTTAGTAACTCAATTCTTTGAGCTTTTCAGTGGTACATGAATTAAATGACATTGGATTTAAACAGCAGATTGAGATGTGTGTTCAAATGTAAATGTCAATATCATTGTATATTGCCTTATTGTTTGAAAGGTAATTTTTTTATGTTAAATTAAGTGATTTTGTAGGCTGCCAAAACATGATATAAAATTTAGAATATGAGGATATAAGAAAATTTGACAAAATGGTTTATAAATTATTATTTTTTCTTTTTAGATGAAAAAATCTAGAAAAACAATATTTAGCATATTAACATTTAACATATTAACAAATAAATTAGTGGCATGACACATGAGTGTGGACAACTTTCATGGAAAATTTGGAAATTTTGCGTTCTCCAAAATTTAACTGAAAAGATACAGAAGCAATCAGAGGTATTTGTTGGTACCTTACTATAACTGATGTTTTTTATAATGCACTAAAAAGGATAGAATTTTTTTTTGCAAACATTTAAAAATAACCCACAAAAGCAGGATGGGAAGTGTACAGCTTTAGGAATCAGAATCTTGGCATCACTCTGCCTTTTGTCACCTTAAGCAAGTGCATTTAATTCCTTGTAGACACAGAACAAATGACATTTTATAATTTTATAATTTATTATTATATTAAAATATATAATTAACATATTAATTATATTTTAATAATTTTATAATTTAGATTTTTATATACACATACACATATACATATACATATGTGTGTGTGTGTATATATATATATATATAAAACAGCTTTGTGCAAAAAAAAAGTGCTTTGTGCATTATAACATGCAATATGGGATTAAGTTAAACATAGAATCTTAATTTCTCTTCTGGAGGCCATGCCCAACCAGGGGGATTTGTTAGAATATAGGAGGGGCCAATGAAGAAGAGGTATGCAAATATTAGGATACGATTTGTTTGAAAAACAGAAGTACCACATTTTTATAATAAAAATATTGGAGAGAATGTGAATTTTATGTTTTTATAAAAGGGATGAGTTTAAAACTATAAGCATCATGGATTTAGTATATAATGTTTTGTTCAATTTTTTTGAATAAAAATTTTATTATAAATAAAAAGCTTTTAGTGTGAAACTCATTCAGATAAGTTAAATGACATATATTTCCCACAAATGATAGTTTCAACAGATAAACATTTAACTTCAGAAAGAATAATTCTGAGTGTTTGTTCATCTGATGATTCAATGGACACATTAATTCAGTCAACTCATCTAATCTAATCTAAAAAATAACATTTTTTAAATGTTATAATTTTAGAAAGCAGGATAATGATCCTGGGCTATCATAAACTGTAACAAGAAGGAAAAATGTATTCACTAGAGTTCTAGGCATGGGTTTTTCCTTGAGAAAGAATCTGTGACAAAAGATAGGGACTGTAATTTCAGAGGGCTGTCTTTGGCGGGGACAGTGACTTTACAGAACCTGGGTCTTGGCATAAGTGCAGGGAAAGGGGTGCTTGAACAAGCAGTGCTGAGAGGTCAGAGGAATAGAAGAGCAGAACATTGTAGTGAATGACTGCAAAGGAAAAAAAAAAGTGAAGATTTTAGCAGATTCCACGACACCCTATTTCACTGAAAGTCATATCTAAAGAGAAATTTTAAGAAGTTTTGCTAGGCATTTGCAGTGGGAAATACCCGTCATATCTATAAGAAACCTATTAAGAGGGGTGCCTGGGTGTCTCAGTGGGTTAAAGCCTCTGCCTTTAGCTCAGGTCATGATGCCAGGGTCCTGGGATTGAGCCCTGCATCAGGCTCTCTGCTCAGCGGGGAGCCTGCTTCCCCCTCTCTCTCTGCCTGTCTCTCTGCCTACTTGTGATCTCTGTCTGTCAAATAAATAAATAAAATCTTAAAACAAAAAAGAAACCTATTAAGAAATATATACATATACTTAAAGAATTTTGGATTTAGATTTAAGGGCATGGTTATTTGTTTTAGAAGCAATAGAGATATAAAATTGGCCCCAAAATGACTTACATTATATTCAAAATCAAAAAAGAAAAATAGATGCATATTTCATAGCATACTCCTTCATTGTGAGATAATATATATCTGTTTGTAGTCAACACTTTTGAAAGGGATACCACAGACTATATATGTGCTCTCCTGTAGGATAGTAAATATTGGGCTCAGTATCCAAGTTTATATAATTTCCTTTGTTTAGTCATATCTTCCTCAGCATTGTAATAGCTCATGTTAATATTTGTTTGGTAGAAAGTATATTTTATTAAAATTTCTTATTGTTTTTTAGCTTTCAGTTTATCTAGAAGTTATAAAGTTTCAATAACTCAATTTTAACTTATTTACTTTTATTAACTCAATCTTTAAACTTTTTTAACTGTTTATTTTTCTATAGGAACAATATTTCATGTATTTACATATGTTTTTATAAACTTACTTTGCATAATGATTGAAACTTCAACACACATAGTTTTATTTTGCCCATAACATTTTTTGATCAGCTAATCATTTTTTTTAAAACATCATGTCTATTTTTTATATATTTTAAAATAAATTTCAATAACATTTAAATAGTTAATGGTAGATTATGCAAGAAGATTAAGGCATCTTAAAACTTTCATAGTAAACCTTAAAGATTTATGAATTAATTTTTAATCTACATTAATATTACAAAATTGGTTTATAACTATTATTATTATTATTATAGACTATTACAGAAGTTTGAGATGCACTGAAAAATTAACCATAAGGTACAGAAATTTCTTATTTTTATGATTTTATTTATTTATTTTACAGATACAGAGCATGCACATGGGTAGGGGAAGGGCAGAGCAGAGAGAGGGGAACAATTGGACTATTCACTGAGTGCAGAGTCCAGTGAGGGCTTGATCCCATGACCCAGAGATCATGACCTGAGCTGAAATCAAGAGTTGGAGGCCCAACGGCCAACCAGGCATCCCAAAGTCCAGAGATTTCACAAAATCTCTTGTCCTCTCACATTCATGGCCTTCCCAATTATCATTAGCTCCTACCAGAATGATACATTTTTTACAATGTTGAACTTACATTGACGTATCATTATCAAAGTTCGTAGTTTATTCATAGTTTATTCTTGGTGTTGTACATTCTCCAGGTTTGCATCAATGGATAATGACAAGTATTCACCATTATAGTATCACACAAAGTAGTTTCACTGCCCTAAAAATTCTCTATGCTGTCTATTCATCCCTCCCTGTTCCTAACCCCTGTTAACCACTGATCTTTTTATGGTTCTCACAGTTTGCATTTTCCAGGATATCATACAGTAGGATTCATAAAGTTTGTAGCCTTTTCAGATTGGCTTCCTTCACTTACTAACATGCACTGTTTCCATGTCTTTTGGTGAGTTGCTAGGTTTGGCTTCCTTTTAATGCTGAATAATATTCCATTGCCTGGATGTACCATAATTAATTTATCCACTCATGTACCGAAAAAATTCTTGGTAGCTTTCAATTTTGTCAAATACAAATAAGACTGCTATAAGAATCATGTTTTTGTGTGAACGTAAGTTCTCAACACCTTTGAGTAAATACCAAGGCATATTATTACTGGATTTTATAGTAAGTGTATGTTTAATTTTGTAAGAACTGCGATACTGTCTTCTCCTCAAGTGGTTACACCACTTTAATCACAAATTCCATTATTCATCACAGTACACAGGTACAGCTGCTGTGCTAACTGACTTAGAGGTCCTGGTACTCTACATCACCAACTGCATTTGGTGTTGTGGTGTTCTGGATTTGGACCATTCTAATAGATAGGCATTGGCGTCTCTTTGCTGTTATATTTTGAATTTCCCTGATGACATATGCTATGGTCCACCCTTTTATATACTTATTTGCATTGGTATATCTTCTTTGGTAAGGTGTCTTTAGGTCTTTCACTCATTTTAAAATCAGATTGTATGTTTTTTACTTTTGAATTTTAACAGTTCTTTATATGTTCTGGATGACAGTCATCGTTCAGATATGTCTTTTTCAAATATTATCCCCAGGCTTGGGCTTTCCGTTTCATTCTTTTTTTTTTTTTAAGATTTTATTTATTTATTTGACAGACAGAGATCACAAGTAGGCAGAGAAGCAGGCAGAGAGTGATAGGAGGAAGCAGACTCTCTGCTGAGCAGAGAGACTGATGCAGGGCTCAATCCCAGGACCCTGGGATCATGACCTGAGCCAAAGGCAGAGGCTTTAACCCACTGAGCCACCCAGGTGTCCCTCCGTTTCATTCTCTTGACAGTGACTTTCAAAAGGCAGATATTTTTAATTTTAATAAATTCCAGCTTATTAATTCTTTCTTTCATAAATTGTGCTTTTACTGTTGTATCTAAAAGTCACCAAGAAACCCAAGTTCATCTAGGTTTTCTCTTGTGTTATGATCTAGAAAATTTATAGTTTTGCAATTTATATTTAGCCCTATGATCCATTTTGTGTTAACTCAGGAAGGATGTATGATCTGCAACTATATTCTTTTTTTCCCTCTGCTCAGGGCAGGTCAACATACTTCGACATGTGAATGTCTAGTGGTTACAGCACAATTTTATTGAAGAGACTATCTTTTCTCAGTGTATTGCCTTTTATCAAAGATCAGTTGACTTTATGTGAGTACATTTCTGGTCTCTCTATTCTTTTTTTCTTTCTTTCTCTCTCTCTCTCTCTTTTTTTTTTTTTTTCCCTAGACCTTTATCCTGCTTGATGTTCTTTGAGTTTGCTGACATTAGTACCTGACATTAATTTGGGGACATTTTCAGTTATTATCTCAAATATTTCTTCTGTTCCTTTTTCTCCTCATTCTTTTGGTATTCCTATTATTTATGTTTTACCTTTTATAGTTGTTCCACTGTTATTGGATATTCTGCTCTGTTTATGTCAGTCTTTCTTATGTTTGCTTTTCAGACATCCTCAAACCCAGAAATTCTTCCTTAGCTTTGAGCAGTTACTAATAGAACCAAAAAGGCATTTTTAAAATTTTTGTTATGGTGTTTTTGATCTCTAGCATTTCTTTTTTTTTTTTTCCTTAGAATTTTCAACTCTCTGCTTACATTGCCCATCTATTTTTTAAGTTGTCTACTTTATCTATTAGAACTCTTAGCATATTAATTATAGTTGTTTTAAAATTTTTTCAGGGAATTCCAACATTTCTGTCATATCTGTGTCTGGTCTGGTGCTTGCTATGTCTCTCCAAACTGTGCATTTTTTGCCTGCTAATATGCCTAGTAATTTTTTGTTGATGGTAGGTATGTTGTATTGGGGAAAAGGAACTTCTCTAAATGGGTCTTTAGAATTGTGGTGGTAAACTGTGTGGGCAGGAAAAGTGTTCTATAGTCCTATGATTAAGTCTCAGGCTTTCAGTAGATGTGTGTTGCTCAACTACAAACTTCATTCATGCTTGTTAGTCCCCCTCCTCCTTTTTATGTGGGGCAGGATTGCTAGAGTCAGCTGGAGTTAGATATTTCCCTTCTCTTACTTGGAAAAAGAGAGTTAGCCAGGTGTGGGTGTTTGTTTTCCTCCAGCTGATTTGGGATTCTGGTTAAACTGTTTCACCTGCGGACAGACCTATTAAGAAGAACAGAGTGTTCTGGCACATTTCAAGATGGTTCCCTTTCCCCTCCTCTCGCTGAACTCACAAGGGGAGTTTTTCTCTGATATTTAATGTAATAACTTGTTAGAACTTCAGGAGGTAAAACTCTCAAAAGTGTGGGGCCTCCCAAACGGCTGTGTGCCCTGGAGATCGTATCTTTCAAGCTTGTCCACACTGAGCCTCCAGCAATTCAGCAATTACAGTTCAAGATTTCCTACTCTAGGACAGGCTCCCATGGAGATTTCTGCTCTCAGGTTCCGGTGAATTGTGATTCTCTGGGTTTATTTGTTATCTCTCCAATTTTGAGGGGAGCAATTTGCCCTGTGACCTTACTTCTTTGATGGATATAAGAAGAGTTGTTAATTTTTCAGTTTGTTCGGCTTATTATTTGTTGTTAGGGTGGAATGGCAACTTCCAACCTTGTTATATGCTGGGCCAGAACTCATATAATTTTTATAAGGCAAAGAGTCTTGATTCTCGAAAAAAAAGTTATCCCTTTTCTGCACCTGTAAAACCGTACTGCCAAGCTGACATAACCGTATAACTACTAATTCTTTTCCTTCCAAATTATGGTAAACATTTTTAAAATAGTACTGTTTTCATAATACTGAAGACAAAATTGGTTTTCTAGTACATTTTGAAATATTGTATATTGCCTTGAAAATAAATTTAAATAAAATGCTTAGACCTACCAGTTGCATGTTTAAACAATACTGTCAGCTGATCCCTTTTGTCCATATTCTGGTACCTATTTTAAGCACTCACCAACCTTAAGCAGCTGCATTAAAGATACCAAGGAATCTCATCTAATTAATTTCACAAATATGCTTTACCTTTTTTCTTCCATTTCTACATATTTATAGACAGTAGATTTTCTGGCTGAAATATCTTCCAAACTCTCACTGCCTATCACCTCTCTTAATCATACACTAAGCCTTAGTTTAAATACTGCCTCCCACATGAATCATCTTTGTTATTTCAGTCAGCATTGATTACTACTCCTTTCATTATGTTATGTACTTTTTTCAGTTATATTCAACAGCTTTCTATCTTACCTTTTCTACTTGTTATATGTAGGGCTTTGCATGTAAGTACTGATTTCTTTGTTGAAAAATAAACCATATGGAGAGGCAAAAGTGAAATTTCATTTCAGGTTCCAGTATGAGAAAAATTTACAATTTCTATAAACATTGGGTATGCATTTTTTTTTGAAAGTTTTATTTATAGAGAGATCGAGCGAGCAATGGAGAGCCCATGATGGGAGGAGCTGGGGAAGAGAAACTTCAGGCAGACCACCAACCCCCCCCGCCCAGTGCAGAACCTGACTTGGGACTCCATCTCACCACCCATCTCAGACCATGATCTGAGCTGAAACCAAGAGTTAAATGTTTAATCAATTGAGCCACCCAGGCATCCCATATTGAGTATATTTTTAATTCATAGACAATAACATTTGTAATAGAATCTATTTTTTTTTTGAAAGCCTGGCATCAAACTTACACCTCATATGTTGGAATCTTAGAGCATCTATGGCCTTCTTGTTGCATGAATCTATTGGCTTTACTATTTTTTTTCACATTTTTTTCCCTAATTTCTTCTTTGTCCTGGTAGCTTTCATTTCTTTCTTTTACATTTTTATGTCTCTGAAATATCTCTGTAAACCCCCTCAAAATATATTTATATCAAAGAGTAGTAATAAGCAAATAAAGAGAATAAACTGTCTGAAAATAATTATCTGGAAAAATATAAAGTAGGATGTACATGAGATAATAATTTAAAATTTAGAAAATATACTTAAATTTCTATATTTATATCTTAATGTAAACAAAAATTAATTTCAGAAATATTTAACATGCAAATGAAAGAAGTCTATGTGTGCAATTTAAAAATAAGTGACTAATTGACTGAGGAAGACTTTAGACATCTCCCGGAATTGCCCTTACCTAAAGTAGATTACTTTGTCCAAGGCCATGCCTCCTTCTTAAGGATAATCTACGTCCAATAATTAGTTGACACCGAGATTTTAAAAACCCTTTTACAACTCAGTATTGGTTTGCATTACCATCCTAGCTTCAGAGCTCCCTATGGAGTAAATTGGTACTTTTGCTAGAACTGCCTCATAATCCAGCTTCTGCTGCTGCTCTGTTCTGCTTCATCACACCTTCTATGGGTATCAATCTTGAGAACTCTTCCTAACTTCTTGCATGCTAATCCCATCTCAGAGGCTGCTTCTCAGTGAGGGTAACCAGATGGGGAGGTGGATACATAGATAAATCATAGAGAAAAATAGAGACTTACAGATTGATCAGTAGATAGCTACGTAGCAGATACATAGATGCATGCATAGATACTATATTTGTTCTTGGCAGAAAGGTAGAGAAGTGATACAAGAATGTATAGGTTGATTGACAAAGAAGTCTGGCATCTGACCACAGTACAAGGTAAGTAACTACAATTGAGCAAACGGGATGAGCCTCCAGTGTCACTAGGAAATCACCTAAAAATCCCAGTCATAAGCTATTCTTTTTTCTTTTTTTTAAAGATTTCATTTATTTATGAGAGAGAAAGAGGGAGAGCATGAGCATGGGCGTAGCGGCAGATGGGCAAGCTGACTCCTCATTGAATGGTGGCCTGTTGCAGGGCTCAATCCCAGGACCTTGAGATCATGACCTGAGCTGAAGGCAGGTGCTTAACTGATTGAGCCAACCAGGTGCTTCATAAATTATTATTTCTTATTCACACAATAATATATTTAATTATTTCATGTTACTATATGGTTGAGGGCTAATTTTCATCCAGCTGATAAAAGAACTGATTTTACTAACTGGGAGGCAATTAAGGCGTTTAGAGCCAGATGCCAGCTTCAAGATCATGATCTGAGCTGAAACGGAGTTGGAAAGTTAAAGACTGTGCCATCCAGGAACCCCAGATTTTATTCATCTTAAAACTGGGAGTTTAGGGGTGCCTGCGTGGCTCAGCCAGTTAAGCGTCTGCCTTTGGCTCAGGTCATGATCTCCGGGTCCTGGGATCAAGACCCACGTCAGGTTCCTTGCTCAGCAGAGAGTTTGCTTTTCTCTCTTCCTCTTCCTCTGCCACCCTCCACCCACCGTGGCTCATTCTCTCTCTGCCCCCCAAATAAATAATTAAAAATCTTAAAAAACAAAACAAAAACAAAAACTGGAGTCTATACCCTTTAACTGTCTTCACTTATTTTCCGCACTCCCTACTCCCCAGCCCTAGAAACCACCTTTCTCTTTTGTTTTTGTGAGGTTTTAAGATTTTACATAAAAGTTACATACGGTATTTCTCTTTCTTAGGCTTCTGTCAGCAAAATACCCTCAAGTTCCATCTATGTTGTTGCAAATGACAGGATATCCTTCTTTTATAAGGCTAATATTCCATTGTATGTATATACACCACAATTTTTTAAAAAAGATTTATTTATTTATATTAGAGAGAGCACACTGTGTGTGCACAAATAGGGGAAGGGGCAGAGGGAGAGAAACTTCAAGCAGACTCCCTACTGAGCACTGAGCCAGGTGTGGACCTCAGTCTCATGACCCATGAGCTCATGACCTGAGCTGAAACCAAGAATCAGAGGCTTAACTGGCTGAACCACCCAGATGCCCCAATATACCATAGTTTTTCAATCCATTCACCCATTAATGGATACTTAGATTATTTCCAAGTCTTGCCTAGTGTAAATAATGTTGCAGTAAGCATTGAGGTACAGATGTCTATTTGAGATTGTGACTTTATGTCCTTCAGATATGTACCCAGAAATGGGATTACTGGATCATGGTAGTTGTATTTTTAGTTTTTTGAGGAAGCCCCATACTGTTTTCCATAGTGACTGTACCAATACACGTTCCTATGAACAATATAAAGGGTACTCTTGTCTCCACATCCATGTTAATATTTATCTCTTGTCTTTTGGTAAAAGCCAAAATGTGTGAGGCGATATCTCATAGTGGTTTTGATTTATATTTCCATGAGTATTAGTGATGTCAAACATTTTTTCAAGAACCAATTGGTCACTTGACTGTGTTTTTTGGAAAAATTTGTGTCCTTTGCCCACTTTGAAATTGGATTATTTACTTCTTAGCTACTGATGAGTTCCTTATGTATCTTGGATATTAACCCCTTATCAGATACATGGCTTGCAAATATTTTCTCCCATCTCATAGGATGTCTTTTCATGTTTTTTTATTATTTCTTTTGCTATGCAAAAAAAAAAAAAAAAACAACTTAGTTTGATATAGTCCCACATATTTACTTTTGATTTTGTTGCTTATGCTTTGGGTATCATATCCATAAAATCATGGACAAGATCAATGAAAAGGAACTCCTTCCTCTATGTTTTCTACCCATAGAGTTTTATGGTTGTAGGTCTTAAATTTAAGTCCTTAACCTATTTTTAACTTTTTACAAGTGGTTTAAGATAGGAATCCAGTCATTCTTTGGCATGTAAATGTCCAGTTTCCCCAACACCACTTATTAAAGAGATTATCTTTTCCCCTTTGAGTATTCCTGGCTCCTTTCTCAAATATTAGTTGACAATATATGCAAAGGTTTAGTCTGGGCTCTTGATTCTATTCCATTGGTTTATATATCTGTTTTTATGTCAGTACCATACTGTTTTCATTGTTGTAGCTTTGTACAGTAGTTTGAAATCAGGAGGTATAATGCCTCCACCTTTGTTCTTTCTCAGAATTGTTTTGGCCAGAAAGGGCCCTATGTGGTTTCATATGAATTTCAGCATTTTTTTTCTATATTTATAAAGAATGTCATTGCAATCTTTCTATTTTTATAAAAAATGTCATTGCATTAAATCTACACATTGATTTGAATAATATGGATATTTTAATAATATTCATTCTTCCAATCCATTAACATGGATATCTTTCCATTTATTTGTATCTTCTTCAATTTCCTTCATCAATCTTATAGTTGCCATTGCACAGATCTTTCACTTCCTTGGTTAAGTTTAATTCCAGGTATTTTCTTGTTTTTAATTCTATTGTAAATGGGATTATTTTCTCTATTTCTCCTCCAAACACCTCATTGTTAGTATATGGAAACATGACTGATTTTTTGTATGTTGACTTTATATCCTGCAACTTTACAGAATATGCTTATTAGTTCTAACAGTTTTTTTGGTGGCTTCTTTAGAATTTTTTTGTGCATAAGATGTCATCTGGAAAAGCAATGACTATTTTACTTCTTTCTTTCTGATTTGGAAGACATTTCTTTTTCTTGTCTGATTTCTCTTTCTAGGACTTCTAGTACTATATTTAATAGGAGTGGTGAGATTGGGGACCCTTGTTTTTTCCTGATCTTTGAGGAAATATTTTCATCCTTTTACCATTGAGTGTGGCTATGTTAGCAGTGGGCTAATCATCCGTGGCTTTTATTACATTGAGAGTTTTTGTCATGAAGGAATGGTTAATTTTGTCCAGTAATTTTTCTGCATCTATTAAAATGATCATATGGTTTATATCTTTTATTTTATTAATGTGATGTATCCTATTTATTGTTTTGCAAATGTGACCCATCCTTATGGCCTAAGGTTGAATTCCACTTGTTGGATTCAATTCCACATGGTGCATGATGTCTCAGCTGTGTTGTTGAATTCAGTTTGATAGTATTTTGATGAGAATTTTTGCATCCATATTCATCAGGTATATGTTTATATAAAACTCTCTTTGTATTATCCTAATATGGGTTTGGTATCAGGGTAATGCCAGCCTCATAAAATGATTTTGGGGTATTCCCTCCTGTTCAATTTTTTGAAATTGTTTTAAAAGGATTACATTAATCTTTAAGTGTGTGGTAGAATTTATAAGTGAGACTATCTGGTCCTGGGATTTTTTTGGGTTTTGTTGTTGTTAGGAGGTTTTTGATTACTGATTCAATCTCCTTAACCATTACTGGTCTATGCAGACTTTCAGTTTATTTCTGACTCAGTCTTGGTAGGTTGTATGTTTATAGGAATTTACATTTCTTGTAAGTTGTCCAAGTTGTTGGCATATAGCTGTTCATAGTAGTCTCATGATTCTTTATATTTCTATGGTATCAGTTTTAATGTCTTTTTTTTCATTTATAATTTTATCTATTAATGTTTTCTCCCTTTTTCTGTTGTTTAGTTTAGCTAGAAATTTGTCAATTTTGTTTACCTCTTCAAAGAACGAAATATTGGTTTTGTTCACCTTTTTTATTGTTTTCCTATTCCCTATTTCATTTATTTTTGCTCTAATCTTTATTATTTCATTTCTTATGCTAACTTTGGGCTTTACTTGGTTTCCTATTCCTTGAGGTATAAAATTGGTTGCTTATTTAAGATCTTTTATTTTTCTTGGTGTGTGTATTTGTAACTACAATTTTCCTTCTTAAGACTACTTTTGGGGCGCCTGGGTGGTTCAGTGGGTAAAGCCTCTGCCTTTGGCTCAGGTCATGATCTCGGGGTCCTGGGATCGAGTCCCACATGGGGCTGTCTGCTCAGCAGGGAGCCTGCTTCCCTCTCTCTCTCTCTGCCTGCCTCTCTGCCTACTTGTGATCTCTCTCTCTGTGTCAAATAAATAAATAAATAAAATCTTAAAAAAAAAGACTACTTTTGTTACATTCCATAGATTTTGATATGTTGTGTTCCCAGTTTTGTTTTTTTTCAAGATTTTTATAATTGCCTTTAATTTTTTCTTTGATACCTTGCTTGCCCAGGTATTTATAAATTCTAATACTCTTTCCCTATCAAAAAGAGAAGTTAATGTCCCCTCCCCTTGAAAATGGACCATGCTTTGGGACAGCCTGGAGGAAAAGAATGCAGTAGAAATGACACTGTTGTTTCTGACTATGTTAGCAAAGGGCATATAGATTTTTCCTGGTATCTCTTTGAAAATTAGCTCTGGGTGTTACTTCAATCACTGTCAAGTCCAATAGCGATGGGACTATTTTATGGAAAGACTAGAGAGAGGAAAAGAGAGAAATGCCAGAGGAGGCTTACCTATTCCAATTCCTGTTGGAAAATTCCTAGCCCAGGTGCCAGACAAGTATGCAAATGAAGAAGATTCAAGATGACCCCATGAGAGAACCGAAGCAAGAAATGCAAAGCCAGTCATTGCCCAGTCTTGAGCAAATCATACTTCATATTTTAGGCCATTCTACTACAGTAATTACTGCAAAGCGTAAGATAACTACAATAGATACTACCCTTTCTACATGCTGAATTAATAACTCAATTATCTTTTTATATAAAGGAATGAATATAAGAGTCAAAACTCCTGTAACATAGATCAGTCAAAATGATTTTTCACTTTTTAAAATGTTAAAGATACTGCTAAATATCTTAAACTTCTTCAAAGCAGTAATTGAATATAATCATCCTTGTTTCCTCAACTACTACTAGAATGGAGATTCTTTTATTCATTTCAGAAGTCTGAATAGGAGAAGACTTATAGCACTCAGTGCATATACACGCACTACACATCCCACCTCATCCTAGCCCACTCCTGCTTTTTGGTGCGCAAACAAGGAAAATGTTTTCCATTATTAAGATCCATGGGCACTGCTTGGCCAATTCTTTGCAGAGGTAAAGTGTTCTATTTTTACTTAAAATTGAGCATTTAAAACAGGAATCACTTCAAGTCACAATTTTTATTTGTGGTCATGGGAAACTCACTACCTAGTCTCTAATAGAATTGTTATAAAGTAGTTAGTATGCATAATATTTCAAGAGAGAAAGACAGATGAGAGTTTTCTGGTATGGTCTGTTCTTTCATGTTCTTCATTATTGTAACTCATGAAAATTATCTTTTTGGTATAAAATACTCTGTGATTCCCATGAAGCAGGAACACTACTGACAATTTACGAAGGCTTTTCTTTCTCTGAGGGTGGAGGAACAGACACATGGCTAATAGCCAAGAGTGCAAGCTCAGAATTTCCCAAGGGGGCCCTGGCTCAATAAAAGTTTTTATCTTCTAATGGAAATGCATATAGATTTTTGGATGCCAGAATAAGCATTTGAAATTATACATTATATTGATACTTTCTATAGCAATTTATAAGGCAATTGGACCTATTTATTCCTGGATAGGAGAGGCTGAACTATTGACATATTTTCTTCCCAGATATTTCTTTGCATAAATATTTTCAAAGTACTTTAGAAAGAGGCTGTTTTAATGAATGTACTGTGCTTGATTGGTTGTTCCTTTAAACAATAGGGGTAAGAAATTGAAGGATTTATTAAGGGATTGCTATCTTAGTTTTAAATTGTAAAACTTGTTTTTATTGTAGGTAAGCACATCTTTATAAATGAATTCAAGAGTACCGTTCTCTCAGGCATTTAGAGGCAGATACTAATGCTCTGAAGTCTCTACTGAGACTTGTTTTGTCACCTGTGGAAAACTAATTCTGAATAAGTAGCAGTGAGATTAGTCATTCTGGCCTCTACTGAATTGTGGTTGTTCAAGCTTCACTAGAACCTTCCCCATCTTCTGGCACCTGAGAATTGTACATCTCACCAGTGACCAAAACCGGAAACTGAACCAATAGAACTGACATGCCCAGAATGGAAATACTAATGTTGGCAGTTGAGGGGGAAGCCTCTCAGAGGGGGTCCAAGTTAATATGACAACTCCACTGAAGCAAATCATCACTAAAGGAAAGACACTCTAGCATAAGCAAGCTGTTTTTCATTATTATGCAGAATTTCTAAAAGAGAGTAATATTAAGTTTCTTTATAACATAGGATATGTTTCTCCTCAGCATTTCTTCAAATTAGCTAAAGAACCATGGTGAGGGTCTGAAACTCCAGTGGTTTTATGTGCACTCAGAAATCCTAGTATCCAGATATATTGAAGCCCCAAAGGGAAAAGGGAAGCAGTAGCAGCATTCCATTCAAAATTGAGTTAGGTAATAATAAGCCTTCTGACCAAGAGTCAAGGTAACAACTAAACACCCATTCCCACGTAGACAAACAACATAGAAGGAGTAGATCTTTTAATATTAATTCAAATTTTCCCCCAGTTAGAAACAAAACTTCTATTTTCTTAAATCAAGTTTTCTGTATCTTGCCCTCCTACTTTGTAGTTTCTCTGTTTATTTGTCAAAGCCTTGGACCTGACATATTGTCAAATTAATCATATCATGATCAGAAATTAACTGAATTTAGGAGACACTATTGTCTATGGGTTAAAACAAAAAGGCCCACGCTTTCTTTGGAATGCGTAGAAAATGATATATCATTGTTCTTTAGTTCTTTCATCTCTTTCTCATTCTTAAATGTGTGTGTGTGCATATAGGTGTATATGTATATTTATTTGTCTCCCTTTTTTTTTTTTCTTCATAGAAAGTTTTGGCTCAGGGATAGGTGTTAAGAATAGTTTTGTTTCTTTAATATGTAAATATGTGAAGACCCATTTGGAGTCCGGAAAGGACAGTATCATGCTTCTATACTAAGGAGAAGGCAGTCATTAATACCCATAATAATGTAATAGAGGGAGATGAAGGTATATGCTATTTAAATAGAAATTTTTGAAGTAGAACCTAGTTCTTGAAATTTAACTAGAATTTCATTAAGTGGTTTTAATTTTTCTAAAGCTGAGAGGATGGATCGTAAAAAATGAACTATATGTCTCTACCCAGGTTCCTTTGTCTTTATGGTTATTGTA
The DNA here is from genome assembly GCF_010015895.1 of Lontra canadensis. NCBI lineage: Eukaryota > Metazoa > Chordata > Mammalia > Carnivora > Mustelidae > Lontra > Lontra canadensis. Next base: position 6,355,125 of record NW_022631034.1, read on the forward strand.
AAATTTCTCCAAAATCATTTTGGTAGAATATTTCTTATACTTCCAATAGATTCTTCAGCTGCTTTTAAAAAATTACTGATTTATTTTAGTTACAGTAAAGAAATACATTATCAAAACTATAGTTACACTAAAGTAATTTGACTCCTCTGAATAAAGAAATAATATATAAGTGCTGGACACGACACCTGTAATCTTATACTTCAGTGATTTTAATATAATTAATAATAGTTAATTTCAACTTTCAACTCTAGTAAGAGATGGATTTGTCTTTGCCACTTAGAATTTAGATTTATATCTTTAGCTCATTCAGGAAAGTTCCCATGTAGGAGTATGTCAGTCATAAAAATGTTCAGATTTATTTGAGAGTACTTGAATTTTTTTTCCACAAGAAGTGTTTATTTTCTTGGTTGTATATAGTTCCAGAGAGATTCTGGGTACAAAATGATTGAGAGACAGTTCAGTCCAATAAAAAAAAAAAAAAAAAATTCCCTTAACCCTATCAGATGATGTTATCTCCATAAGAAGTAGTTCTCAAAGTGGTCTCCAGAATAGTAGCGGAGACATTATCTGCTGAAATAAAAATTCTCAAAAAAAAAAAAAATTCTCAGACCTTATGAAGAAATAAGGATTCAGAAACCCTGGGGGTGGGACCTAGCAATCTGTTTTAATGAGCTCATCAGATGATGCTAATGTGTGGTCAAGTTTGGGAGTCACTGACTATGAGAATAAAATAAATAAATAGGATTGAAAACAGAATATATAAAAGGCAAGACAGACTTGATGGTCCAATATGTAGGGCAATAATACAGTAACAGGAGGTACAAGGGACATAAAGTCCCCATCACGTGTGCCATGTTAACTAACTTCATGTAATATGTTGGCGTAATAATAGTTTATAAGTTTGTAGCACATGGAACTTTTCAAATTGCTTTCAGATATTGGTTTCTTGTAATAAATAACCTTCTGAGTTAGAGGAAACAGAAAGTTGATCCTAATCTATAAGTAAGAAACTCAAAGTTTTGTCAAAGGTCACCCAGTTTTAGAACTCCTCTTTCTTTCCCTTTGAGACTTCTTGTTAATATACCATGTGACAGTATGACCCTTATGAAAAGAAACTGATTAAAATAAAATACATTGTACTCATTCTACATCAATAATATTACCAAGTTTGGTTTTTATATTAAGTGATGTATTAAAGTATATCAGAGGAAATATCTCCACTTGTTAGAACTTTCATGATCTGCATGGTATGATTTATTGAGAAAAATTTAATCTCTTATAGGTCCTTCATTTAAAGTTCATCTATTGTACTAAGTTATTGTTATATTGTAAACTTTATAACAAAATACAGATATTTCAAGAAAATTTCAGTCTTTAGGTTACTTCCTGTCTCACACTAAAACTCTGTTGCCATCACTATTTTATTCATCCTTCAGGTATTTTGGAGTGCTTACTTTGTGGCATGTCCTCTTCTAGGCATGAGGAAAATAAATACACACTATAAGTCTTGCACTCCAGGAGCTTCCTTTATCCAGTAAGCTACCATAATGGGCCTATAGGATAGCAATAGCCTCCTCAACTTTCTCCCTGCATATAGTATATTCTTTTCCCTGCCCAGCAGACAATGAACCTTTTCAACCATAAATGATTTCCTATCATTTATTTCTCTGTCTAAAACTCTCCAGAAGGTTCTCATTACATTTAAAGAATAAAATCCTAAGTATTTTCTATAAAATACAATGTTCCACATCATCTGACCCTTATGAGCCCTTCTGACTTAATGTGATTTAATTATTTCTTGTTCCTTCAATATACTAAGTATATTCCTAACCTAGGTCCTTTGTTCCAACTGGTTATTTGGTCTGGACCACTTTTGCCCTAAAGATTTACATGGCTCATAATTTTATTTCATTCTCATCTGTATTCAAATGTTACTTCTTAGAAAGTCCTTCTTTGACTGACAACTTTATGTAAAATAGTCTCATACACTCCCAATCTAGTTACTTTCAAATCCCTCATCTTGCCAGATTTCTTGGTCAAAGTGTTAACACCATATATTTCTGACAGTATAGCATATATTATGTATAAATTTTATGCTGGTTACTTAACATTTTATATTATAAAGAATGTACTATTTATAAGATATTAATTTTTTTATAATTAGTCTTTTTCACTAGTAGTTGCCTTCTGTAAAAGTAGAGATTTTTGTTATTTTGTTCCTCACTTTTGTATATCTTTGAGACTACGATTTAAACTATAAACAAACACCAAATTATGCATTAAAAATAATAAAAATAATAAATATGTATTTAAAAAGTTGATTTTACAATGGAAAATTTCATTAATGATAAAAAGCAGCACGTGCCCTTATTTAATGATAAAAAATGGTAATTTTGCCCTAACGAACACTACTATCAGGTATGCATAAGATAAATAGATTTGAAGGAGAAAAAAAAGACATACAAAGGTACCAGTAGAATTCCACTATCCTTTGTAAAATGCAAACTGATCTAGTAAATAAACATAATTAAGACATATTAAAAATATAGTGAAAAATATATATTTAATATATATTATGAAAATATATAAATTGTGCAGTGGAAATATAATAAATTCTGTAGAACTACAAAAGAACCACAGAACATGGTAAGAGAACACAGAACATGATAAGATACAGCCATTTTTTATTTATATTTGTTGATCCCAAGTAGGGAAATATATTACAAATATATATTTTTTTCATGTTCTATAAATGAGTGACAATTTTTTTTGAACTGTGTATTTTAAAAAGTGGGTGGAGTACTTTCTACCTTTTATAAAAACTCTGGTGGAATATACATTTGTGATTTCTTCTAAAGAACAAAATTCATTGAAGTAGGATTTTTTTCTTATTCATCATGAAATCCCCATAACATATAATAGAATATTTTTAGGTAATAAGTTCTTTATATAATGAAAGAACAGCATGAATTTTTATTATTTCCAAATGACTGAATTTATGTTCTTTTTCCTATTTGAGGCCAGTTACTGGTTATCCTTTCCCAGTGGTAAGACGTTTTTCACTCCAATTTAGTGTAAATCCTTACTCTCTGGTGTTGTCAGCCTGTAGGTAATGTTCTTATTACTCATCAATCTTTTCCTCTTCCTACTTATACAGGTGTGGTGCATAACCTCCAAGATTCTGTACAAGAAAAATGCCCCTTATAAGTAAGGTGCCAAGTTTTTGGAACTATCACACTAGTGAATGATGACCTTTGTAAATGGGTGGGAAATTAGAAAACTTCCAAAACATATTTGGAAGCAGCATATTATTTTAACTAAGTCCTTATATGTAACCCTGATACCTTCAAAACAAATAAGGAGGCAAAGCTTTCCAATATTCATTTTCCATAAATTGATGTGAATCATTTGATTTTTAAGAAACCTAGTACTATGTTTAATGTTTCTCTTTTGGGTGTAGATATAGATGAGAAGTAAACAACATTGTATTTGGAAATCCTGCCTATATAAATGGGGGATATTAATATCCAGCATCATTATAACTTACAGTGAATAACAAAAGAACATAAGTTCTACTGGTTTGTCTCAAATGGAGGATAACTGCACATATATTTGAAGAGGAACCAGGGAGTTCTAAATACTCTAAGGGAGAGGAGGGTTTCGTCTCAAACAATAAAATGGACTTGTTTTACCACATAGGGGGACTTAACTAAATATTCTTGGTCTTTTTCTGCTCTTAGTCATACTCTTATATACTTTCAGAAAAATCTTTCAAGAGTCAAAGTTCAAAGTAATGATCTAAAATACTCACATATTGAAAGGTTCAAAGTAGTGATATAAGACTTGGTGATGATATTAATGAATAATATCAGGAGTTGTACTTCCATGGGTGGACTTAAGACACATATTTGTTAACATATTTTTAACATATCCCCACCATTGTTGAAATTTAGATAAAGACTCTCTCTTTGATTTAAATTTTTATTATGTAGTACATAAAATTATTTCTTTTCTTTCAACCCTATGGATTAACACATAATAAGCCAAAGAAATATAGTGTATAGCAGCAAACTAATTGGATAAGAAATATCTGTCTTCAAGGGAAATTAAAATAGTTTTATCATCTACTTGATAAAAATTTTCAGAAAGATTCATTGATACCATCTTCATGGTTTGTGGCATGTAAACATAATGACTTGACAATGATTGTTATTAATGATGATAATAATCTTCATTATTGGATGTGTCCTATGTACTTGCCATTGTACTAGGCATATTGTATATATTATTTGACTATATCTCACCATATCATTATGAGATACATCCCTATTTTACCAATGATATTTCACTGGGGTTTTACCAATTTTACTGGGGCTCTCAGGGGTAAGTTAATGTCCTAAAATGAGATAGTTAAAGAAAGGAGAAGCAAGAATTTAAAACCTGACTTATCTGACTTTGAATCTCCAGCTTTTTTCACATTGTCAAACTAAGGACTCTATGTTTCCTTTAGGTGAGTATTTTCTCTATTCTCTTCATGTTTCACTGAGTGATTACTTGTACCTTAAAAATACAAAGAACCTCCTTGTTTGTCATTGGAGACAATAAGGAAAGACAGTAAAGCTATTGCTCTATGTAGTTGTTTTGCAAGAGGATGGGGTGGGTAACAGCAGAACTCCATGGAGCCAAATGGACAATGGCAGCTGAGAGAAAGGAAGCTATTTGAACATCTTGTTCTTATAGAATTAGTGGAGTTAGTTAAAGACTGAGCAAGAGCTGCCTGAATGAGAAATTTGACAGCTCATATTGTCCCTAAACTGTACTATGTAATCAATTGATCTGGAAGTTGTACCTAAGGCATTTAAGAATTTTGTTATGGTTGGATATAGAGTCAAAGTGAACTGTAAAAAAAAATTGATATGTTTGATGACTAGGACTGTTGGAGCAAAAGTGTGAAATACTCAATTTTTATAGATAAAATATCTCAATATCTTGAAGCATATGCTGTTGAAATCTACCCCATTGTCCTTTGCCCACCTGAATTCCCCAAGGCTATGATAGTTTCCTGCATTCTGAAAAATTCCCATCTCAAGCACCTTTATCTTTCTACCAGAAGGTATTAAAAAAGTTGCCCAGCCACAAGCCAGGTATAACCTAGAAGTAGAGGAGAGTTTATATTCCCAGGAACAACTGTCACCCACTGGGGAGTAGTTGTCAATGGACAAAATTCTTTAGCTAACCTGTTGTTCAGCTGTCTTGTGTAGTGATTCTATTTCAAGTTTCACATAGTTTCTCTGACTATTCTCAGTGGGACTGAGCTGTAGTTACTCATGGCTGTAACTCCCTCATTAATGAACACCTTTCATTGGTTGTTGGTGGTGTTTGTATTTATTTATTTATTTATTTATTTATTTATTTATTTTGCTCTGTCACTGTCCCACTTCCTTCTGGAATCATATCCCAAATAAACTACTTGCTTGAAGTTCGTCGTTGTGTTTTTGTTTGTTTGTTTGTTTTGTTTTGTTTTGTGTTTTTAAGACTTTGAGAGAGTGAGCAAGTGAGACAGCAAGCATGAGAAGGGCAGGAGGAGCAGAGGGAGAGGGAACAGCTGCCTCCCCGCTGAGCAAGGAGCCAGATGCAGAACTGGATCCCTGGCCTCTGAAATCATGACCCAACCAAAGGCAAACAATTAACTGTGCCACTCAGGGGCCCCTACATGCTTGAAGTTCTTGCCTTAAGGTCTCCTCTTGGTGAACCCAATCTAAGACTATTCTCTAAAAATGCCCCCCAAAGCTATTTTGTCTCATTTATTGCATTTACTTTTTATTATTATTATTTTTATTATTATTAATTTTCACTTAAACAGCAGAATGCCCTTTAAAAAGTAAGGAAATTCTCTTATGATAGTGCTTTTCATCTTATCACTTTGATTCTAAGAATTGTTTAAATTTGTTCTTCCCATAGACTACAAACTCTGCATGGATAGGTGAAGCATCTGTTTTCTTTTCCTCTCTCTTTGCCCCTCTTCCCCTTTCTCCACCTATAAATATTTTCTGCTTGCCCCTAGCATAGCAGCTGGCACGTATTAGGTGCTTAGTAAATGTTTTATGATTATCTGAGGTTTTCACCAAAGTTACCTGTGGTTGATGTTACTGGATTATCTTATATAAGTAGTTATGTACTTTGCTTACGGTCACATTCACAATTGTTGGAGACCAGTTTCTAATTCATGTCTGTCTACCTAAAACCCATACCTTTTCCAGTAAGTGTCATTCTCCAACAGCCTAGATGAGGGACAAAATTGTCATGTTCTTTATCCTTGTTTGGGTTTCTAGTTTACTGGCTATCAAAGAAAAGAATGACCAAATATGAAGACCTTAGATCTTGTCGTAAATCTCAGTAATGCTTCATATGTAAATGGAACCACTTTAGTCAGAAAATGCTTTTATGTGGTAATTTGTGACCTGTTGCTCATGTGTATGCCCTGGAGATGAGAGAAGAATGTCATGTATACAGTTTAGTATGGATGGTGATGGAAAAACAACAGGATGGATTCACATTAGAGCTATTTCCCAGTCCCATTTCCTTCCCCTAGAGTTACTCTTTTGTATTTGAGGAGTCTTATACATTCAGTACTTTTGGTAGGAGATGTAGAATTAAGTGAGATTAATGTTCTATTCCCATTTTATAAATCATTTATCAATTCAAATCAATTCAAATAGTGAAAACACCAAGGAGGGACCATCTTTTTGGAAACCAAATATTTGCTATAATGAAAAAATATCAGGAGAATTTAAGGATATTTCTATTAAATATTTTTAAATATTTTTATTTGTCTTTGTTTAATTACATGTGCTCTAAAGTATTTTATATGCTCATATAAGAGTCTCATGATCTACTGACTGAGCTAGCCGGGCGCCTTATATGCTCATATATAAGATCTTCTAACTGCAACTAACTAGCCAGGCACAATTTTTTCTAGCAAGAATATTTAAATAGACTTATATTAAATAAATACTTTTAGCAATTAAAATATATATTTATACTACTTAAATATATAGGCATTTAAAATTACATACATGAAATATTTATTTAGAAAAGTTACTTTTGTCAGTCTCACAATATATTAGTAATTTTTTCAAACCATCACCTGTACCTTTAGCATTACTGTCATTACCTGCACCTGCATACGTGGGGTCCTCCAGCTTCATCTTTATTTCTGTCTGAGCTGTTTGAGATATAATGCTTTTTGAACCAATGGGAGTTTTCTCTCACATTACAGGATATTCTTTACATACCATGAGGACAGTTTGTTTTATTATCATTTTTTTAAATTCCAAGAATGTATAATTGTGATTAATTCAGTGTCACTTGCTGCTTGTTCTGTCCATTTCCAAACTGATCTCTACAAGGGTTCCTTTTTAAAGATGTCTCATAGAACTATTAATTGATTTCTTTACAGATGATAAATTTCTAAGTTCCTTTTCCTATTTTTCTCTTTTTATTGTATTACTTCTATGAGATCCAGAAATAACATTGATTGAGGTTATTTCTGGCTGTTGTGCCTTTCTCAAACAGAACATTGCTATTTAAATACAATTGAAAGAATGTCCCTTAAATAGAATATATTTTAAGGTAATTAAAAGGCAAATCTGTTTTTTAAAAAGAAAAGTTTTGGTAAAAAGTTCTCCTCATATTTGAGTATATGGACAGATTAGTTTCCTAACTAGAGTGGTCTCTTGGCCCAATTTTCCTGCATTCATAGTGAATGAATCATTTCTCTCTTTTTTAACAAAAAAATTAAGTGCTTGCATTATTTTCAAGTTTAGGAATTTCATACCTTTTACCTTTTATCTTTAAATATAAATTTTACAGAGATTTTGCTTTATATATGTGTGTATATGCACATATATGTATATACATGTATATGTATATGTAATTGTATGCGCAGATTTTTAGGAGCAGAAGGAGCTGTTTGGAATAAATTTTCGAAAAATATTTGGCTCAAGAAAAAGTCTATGAGACAAGATGAAAATAGTAATAATGTTATAGCTAACATAATAGGCTAATGTTAATTTCATGGTAGGAATAGTTCAAGGTCCAATATATAAATTATTTTATATATTCCATGTTTTAGCCAAGGTGAACTTAGCTCATAGATAACAAAATTATATTCCTCTAACTTAGCTCAGTCTACTATGTTTTTATTAATTTTTCAGCTGCCCTCCTGGAGATAAGTCTTGATCCCTTTTGTGTTTTAATTATGGCAACCCTCTTTGGGGTAAAGTTGTTGCCAAGGCAAAAAAGTAACTAAATGGTGCCATCAAAACCATGTGCCATTGAGAGTCTTCCCTCACAATATTTAGAAGCATTAAGGCCGATTACAGTGAAGAGTGGTCACTGATACCGTGGGTAAATGCTTATCCTATATGTAGGTAGCTCTTCTGTTAATGCCATAACCAATTGTGTACACAGATTTTAAAAATTCTAATTCCTTTTTTATACTATAAAAATTAACTTACCAGTAATTATTTGCTTTTGCTTTTTTTACTGTTTTCTCATTTTAATACATCACTTGGTCAGCCTGCTCCTTCCAGAAATAAATGAATATACATAATAGTCATATGGGTCAAATTTTTACAATTCTTGACCCTGAAGCAAAACAAATTTCCAGACAATATCACAGACAGCAAAGCCATTTTATGCCATTTTATTTCCTCCTGTTTTTCTGTTATCCTCCATCTAGATGAAAAAGAACTGATAAGAATGGTGCCATTCCATGAAAAACCTATTGGATAATGTTTTTTTATTAGCTATGCTTCACTTATTTGGATTCACTCAATAAAAAATTATGACAAAATCTAATCAAAAGAATATTAAAAGGAAATTGTCACTCTCTTTTCTATAAAATGTAAAACAATTGGTAGTGTGGGCTCTGCAGTGATTTACTGTATATATCAGTGAATGGGCACACTAAAAAGCAGCTATTTGATGGGTAGGAGTGATAAATATTCATAAATATAGTTAATACTAAAACATTTTCTTCTCTACTACTTATTCTACTTTACTTATTTCTACTTGCTGGAGTGGTAGACATATTAAAATATTAATTTTCCGCTTTACTGGAATGATTTCAGAGTCAAGTGCCATTAAAATTTTGAATGTAAATATGAAAAAGAGGATATGGCTCATTCTAATCTTCTTCATTGGTTTTTTTTAAACTATTTATTTGCTTTTTTTTTTTTTAACAGCTACTATTTCAAAAATTTTAATTGCTTTGGGAGACTTATGCAGAGGCCAGAAAAGGTGTCACAGTTCTGTGAAATATTGTCTGTCACTCAGAAAGCATTTGGATATTCCCTTATGAAGTGAATTTAAGCTTGTAAAACAAACGGCAGCTTTTGGGAGTCAGGGCCACATGGGATGGTCAAGGCTACATTTCATTGCCGTACAGAGCGCTTATATGCTTTTCTCTTTGTAAGCTATTGCATGTTTCAGTTAGAGGGATAGGCCGAACAATGCTGTGCAGGGCACTCCACGTGTGTGAAGCCATCGTGCTCCCTTAGCAGGCCTGGAGCGCTGAGCAGAAGTGGAGTGAAGAGCTCCGATGAAGAGGTTTGTCTTTGTAGCTAGCCACAGGGGATTGTGCACTATGGATTATGAATTTAACCTGATGGGAAGGAGAAGCCATGATTTACATCACTTTTAAAAATCTCTTGGGATTTTCTTTTTTTCACTGCTAACCCTTAGTTGGCTTGTTGGTTATAATATCACATTGACTCTATTACAGACCTCATACCTGCCCTCTCCACACATAGGCCCTTATTACAGTTAAATGACGATACTAAGACTATTTTAATAAGTCCTATTTTAAAAAAATCTGCACTGTTTCCCAATATTCATTAGGTTATCAGTTCTAAGACCTATTCCCTCAATGGCCATGCTGTGTTCGGACTCTGGTATACCATAAAATATTTAGCTATTGATCACAGATTGCTTGCGAGGCTTCTGATGCGTTGGAAACAGCCATGTTCTGAACTGAGCCTGACTGTGCAGAAAACAGATGTTGACAGGGGGATTCCCACCCTACATAACAACTCTCTCAGTTCTATTGTCACCCATCTGTGTACCTCAATCAAGTCATTATCTCTATTTAATGGAGATGAATTTTCCCAATTCCTATAGGTAAATAAGAAATAAAGAAGGAACCCATACCCAAGCAGCCTGACAACAGCATCCTTGCTTTTAACCACAGCAAATGTTGCCTCCCCTTAACTATGGGATAAAAGAGAGTTTCTTCATATAGTTTGTCTTTCTGATATCATAGACATTTATCTGATATTTTTCTTCTTCTGACTACCACGTTATCTAGGTTTAAGCTCTCTGTTTATTTCAGAGGGCCAAAAAACGCAGATGGAAAAATAAATGATTAGGTCGGAAAACAAAACTAGCAAAGAAACTTCATTATGACAATGTAAGACATTCAAAGTTATTTACCTTTTGGAGGTAATAGAAGTTTCCAAGATCTGGACTCAGGAAAAGATGATCAAATTATCTTATTTTAATTAATTAATTAGCTTCTTTTGGATAGTGTTCTTTACTGTAATTTTAGACATCACTATGACTAGTATTAGGTGTCTATAGCATCAAATTTATGCAATCCTTTATGCTAGTTCTTTTACCTGTTATAATCTTTGAAATTTCTCTGCAACAGATTACCATATAATATAGAAATTACTATAGTCATTGTTTGGAGTAAAACCTATCTTACGCCTTATAAATTTTCTTTAAAGAAATTTAAAAAAATGTTCTAAGACACACTGATGTTTATTGCATGTCATAAGATACTGATTTTATCTATGACACTGCTTACAATGTAACCCAATCTGATGTCTGTGATCTAGTTCTAAATAATTCAATATAATTCATCCTAGTTCTAGTTAAGTCAATATAGATCCTCTTAGTATAGGGATTAAGCTGAAGCTACTATCACATTATAGGCACTCTTATCTCCAGATACATCAAACTATTTGTACTTTTTTAACATTTCCTATAGTATTTCTTATCCTTCTTCCTACATAATTTTTCCTCTTCCTGGAATTCTCTTAATTTACTTATTCAGCAAGTTCCTATATATTTTTTAAAACTTAAAGTATCAATTTACAATGAGTTCTGCACCCTGCTGTTCAAATTACACCCCCTTTCTTATGATCTCAATGCATTTTACATCAGCCGTGTCATTTAATAGGTTAATTGTTGATTTAGTTGTCCTTTATCAGTAGAGTGCATGCTTTAGTACATGAATCATATTTTACTTGGCTTTATGCCCATGGTGCCTATCATATAGCATATTCATATTATAAACAGATGAATGAATGTTAAACTGTAGCACAATAATTAATAAGTGTTTCTTTTTGACGTCTACTTTATGTAATAATACAGAATTGTGATAGAATTCTGAGGTGACCTCCAAGATTCCTGCTCTCTCCTACACACCAGTTGAATAAACTGCTATTCTTGACTATGGGTAGAATCTGGGGGTATGATGAGATACTCAGTCCCACGATTATATTATAAATACATGACTTCATCTAAGCAGACTGGAAAGGATAGGGGGTTATAGACTCACTCCAGCTGACCTGGATGAAAACAATAGCATTGTTGAAAACTGCTTATGGAGCCAAGTGGCAAGGGGATGTGGATGGCCTCTATGAGTTGAGAGTGATCATTGGCCTACAGCTCACAAGAATGTGACTATGAGGAAATGAATCATGCTAACAACCAGTGAGCTTAGAATAAGATGCCGAATCTGAGAGGAGAATCTGATGCATTGATTTCACCCTGTTCAAACCTAACAGAGAACCCAGCTAATTAGACTTCTGGTGCATGGGAACTGTTGAGATAATATATGTTGTTTTAAGGTATTAAACTTGTGGTCATCTCTACATAACAGTAGAAAACTCCTGCAAGGATGAACCAGTTTTAATAGGTGGAGGCAAATTATATACTTCAAACCCTTGTCAATAACTTAAATATTTAAGTTACTTGTCATGAAATTTGTGTACTTCCCACCTACCTGCTGCATCAGGTTATTTTCAGTGTTTCTGGTTCTGTATGTTTATAGTTTATATAAAATTCTGATGAATATATGTTAGCTACTTTACAAAAATATCTGTTTATGCATTTATTCATTGTGCATATATTTTTGTTCATTTTTACCTTTCACTCTAAACAGCAAAAAGGAGTCCGTAACATCTTTTCAACAGTTATTTCCCACTAATAGTAATTTATTAATATTATATTTCAAAGAGTACTACTTAGAGGTTGATTGACTAGTATTTTCCTCCTGCTAAGTTCAGAGTTAACATACTAACTATGGAAATAAAATAAATAAAATTAAATACAAAAAATGCATTTTTAATATAATCATCTGATATTAAAATGAATTACCAAGATTCAGGGCATTTGTCTTTTTTGGTATTTATGCAAAACAAAATTCTGAAGTTTCTTAAGTTTTCTTAAGTTTTTTTTTTTTTTAATCTGAAAAAAGACAATTAACTCAACACTATTAATGTGTCCTTCACTTTGGGAGTTTTATTTTAGTGTTATAGGAGCACCACAAAGAACCTACTAATGCTTTAGTAACACATTTTAAGAATGTAATAAATAGAATTAAATTTTTAATAACATCTGTAGTATTTTATATGCTTTATATGATCTTATAAAGTGGTAATATAGGAGAATAATTTGCTGGTCTGAAATTCAGAAAACCTTCAGGAAAGAGCATAGTATAGTATTTATGAACTATAGAATTATGCAATAAATAATTATGTTAAATTTCAATTCTACCAATAGATTGTGTGATTTGGGTTAGATACTTCACTTTTTAAGCCTTATGTCCTCTGTCAAATGGCTTTAAGTAATATCTATAAAAAATGGTCTACAAGTAAATGACTTCTTAGAATAATTATTTTGCAAATGTCATCAATTTATTATTTCATACATATTTTGTTTTTGTATTGTAGCCATTTATCCTTTATATCTCATACCTATAGGAGAAAAATAAAACCATGTGTTTATTCCTTTCAATTATTATTAGTAACTAGAGAGAATTTGGAAATATTTTGAAATAAATGCTTTCAGAATAACAATTATTGCATTATTCTTAACTAGAAAATTTAAATATGTGTAAACAGATTGTGTATATACAATTTGGTATATGTAATACTTTTATTTGCTTGCTTAGAAGATTAATACAAATTAGATACAGTAACTTGTGTATTTTTGGAATAAAGTAAAATCGAGGATAGGTAATAACTAAAATTGGCACAAAAATGGAATTGCAATGGCTTTCAAAAATTTTTGAACATTATTCACCAAAAGAAGCATGACTTAATCAAGAATATACTTTCATATATACAGCAAAAACAAGTTTTTTGTTTTTTGGTAGACTAAAAATGCCCACTAATTTTTAAGACATCCTCTTAGAATTCCATTTATAGAGAAGTGAGGTCTGTGTCCCTTTTTCTTGAAGTTTGGCTGGCTCTGTAACTGCTTTTGACAATGGAATATGGTGAAGTGATATTATGCCCCTTTTCTGGCCCAGGAAATCTGATGAGTTTTCTAAGCCATTCCAACTACCAGCCATTTGAAGGATTCCAGCTAAGACCCCAGATTACTTGGAGCAGAAACAATTTTTCTCCAAGGTTTTTGTTAGAATTCTGCCTCACAGAACCGAGAAAAAAACTAATGATTAGGTTATTTTAATTACTAAATTTTAGAGCAGTTAGTTAGTTATACAACAGTTGATAAAGTACTGTTTACATTCTGTTTGTCTTGGGGAAAAAAAAAAAAGGTTCTTGAACTATATAGATTTTATGACCTCCTGAGGGATTTTAACCTATAGTATGAACACTGTCCTGGACTTCCCTTTTTTTTATCTTTTAAGATTTTATTTATTTGTCAGAGAGTGAGAGAGCACAAGCAGAGGGAGTTTTAGGCAGAGGGAGAAGCAGGCTCTCTGCTGCGCAAGGAGCCTGAATGTGGGACTGGATCCAGGGATCATGACCTGAGCTGAAGGCAGAGGCTTAACTGATTTAGCCACCCAGGCATCCCATACCCTTGACAGTCCAAAAAACAAAATATATAACTTAAAAATAACTTCAAATTCCTACTTCTTTGTAGTATTTGTATGTAGAGAAAAAAATGAAATCCTAAATCTAGTGTAGTTTAGTTGAGAATTCATAGGGTTTATTGTCAAACACACACACACACAAAACAAAAACAAAAAAAGGAAAATTTGGCTTTAGTTTGGTCCCTAGTTTTTCACAAAATTCTGTCACCTCTCTGACCTTTAATTTTCTTTTCTGTGTTATAAGTATAATTCTTACATGGGGTGCCTGGGTGGCTCAGTTCGTTAAGCATCCAACTCTTGATTTCAGCTCAGGTCATGGTCTCATGGTCCTAGGATAGACCCCAAATCGGGTTCCATGCTAAGCAGGGAGTCTGAGGATTTTCTCTCCCTCTGCCCCTCCCTCTACTCTCATGCATCCGCCCGCGCTCTCTCTCTCTCTCTCTCTCTCTCTTTCTGTCTATCTAAAAACAAATGTTTAAACAAAGCTAGTGCATTTTTACAATTTTCTGTAAACAACAATACCAGAAATAGCCCCAGCCTCCAAATATGCCTGTGCTGTTTGAGGAATATATAAATACAGTAATTATGAATTGCTCTAGCTTTACTGGTAGAAATCTTAAGATTCAGTGAAAATTACCTTACCAATCTCTCTGATCTCTAGGTGTGGACACAGTTTCAGGTAAACAAGACTAAACTTTGAGACAAGCTTGACTTTGGCTTATGCACATTGGATTTCTTGGCTCATTTTCCTCCTGAGTTACAAACTTTCTCCTCACTTTAAAGTGATCTACATGGTTATCTCAGGTTTTTTAACTCTTTTTTCCAACTAGGAAAGTCTCTTAAAGCAACCATTTACACTTATTAGGAAACTGACTGTACTTGGGTGTTAATAAACATTGCAAAATGTGTTGCTTCCAGGCCATCCCCTTTAAAGTGGAGTAAAGTTTTGATTCTTTTATGATTTTCACTATGAACAAGAGAGAAAAAGTACTTTAAAGACTTTGGGTATAGGCGTAAACTAAATTTATACTTCATTTTCTCATAAGGGTGACCAGATGGAGACTGTAGAGGACGGGCAGGAGGGAAAGCCTTTAGACGATCCTGCTTCTCTAGGGAGGACAAGCTCCTTGCTCTATACGTAACAAAGGGATTCAGGTGAACTAATATTTATGTGGTTGTTTTTAAACATATTCAGAAAAAAATCCATCATTTTATCTAATATTTACATCCATCTTATAAATAGGCCCAGTAGATGTAATTCACCTTGTAAGAATTAGACATATAAAAACAAGATACAATAAATAGACTAATTCCATCTACGTAAATCCAGACTTAGAATTAAAGTGAAAATAAACATTTATTGCATGTTAGTCCTTACACAGATTAACTTGTATGAATGTCTGAGTGGTAGTCTTCCTTGGGAAGGCCACGCCAAGCAAGAAAACACTTTTTTCTACATGGGCAGATAAGTCAGGAAATCCTAATGTCAGTCTTCTCCTTTTTCTCAGATGAAAGGGTCATTCAATTTATTAGCCCAGATTCTCTAAGAACTAAAGCTATAAAGGGATTATGCATACAAAATATTTACTGGGCACTACACTGGAGGAAAATAGGGAGAGACCTGGAGGAAGCATAGGAAAATTATGAGTCTGCTGTCATATTTGATTCCTGTTGAAGGACCCGGGGAAAGGCAGAAAAGGAAGAAAGTTGTAAACTGCAATGAGTTCTAGGAATGTTTGAGCAAATCTGAAAAAGTAAGTTGAAGTGTCCCATTAGTCGAGTTCTCTATCTTCCATCAGTGGCCCTGCCTTAGTTTCCTTAGTATTCTGTTTGGTCATTGGCTGAAAGCAGCCCTTGAAAAGCTTAACCTTGGCTTAAAAAAGGAAATGGATTTCAGAGCACTGCAGATTGTACTAGCAATGACCTATGCTTCCCACACTAGGGAACCTGACAGGTAGATTTCATGGTCATCACACTGAGGGTGCCCAGTATGTTGGAAGTCACCCTATTTTCCTTGCTTATAGTAAAAAGCTTTTGGAAACAAACTGATATGAGATTTAATGGAAGTTGCCAGTTTTCTATCTTTGTGTTTTTGAATAATTACCTAACCATTCTGTGCCAGTTGATTATAACTGGAGAGGATGTTTTGGCTGCTATTGCTCCATCTTGCAGGTGTGTATAGTGAAATCATAGGGTTGTGACAAAGAGAAAATATTAAAGACTTAACACTCATTCAGTAAGTAAATAATTAATTATTATTATTATTATGATAGAAGCTCTCATAACTGACTTCTACCATCTTTCCCCATTTACTATTGTCTCTTGCATGCTGAATATTTGAGAATGTTAGACTTTCCTCTAAAACACCCATCCTGCTGTTATAAGTAGAGGTATATGAAAACCAAGGATCTTTTTTTTTTTTCTTTCCTAGTATCCATATGCCATATAGTTGGATACTCTACTTAATATAAAGTTGTCCATTAATTCTGAGAAAAAAAAATATTGGTTTTTATGAAAGTAATTAATGCTTTGGAAATGTTGAGGAGAAAAAAGTTTTCTTCTTTCATCTAAGGTTCTTTTAACTGGACTAGGAATTAAATTGACATGAAAGCAATTGAGAGGAGAAAATCAAATTTAATTTTGTGTGTATGGATGATCCACATAGGCATGAGATTCCAAAACAGTCAGACAAAATGGAAGTATATATGTCATCCTAAACTAAAAAGAAGGATGTAGAAGTCTGGGACAACAAAGGGAAGAGAAGGAATGTAATTTACAATAAGATGAAAAAGAGTAAATGTTTGCTAAACAAATGTTTGCTGGGGCATTCAGAGTCAATGGGGGCATAGAGGTGACTTTGATCAAACAGGCCTTAACAGTTTCCTCCCTATCACACCCAGTTTATATCATGTACAGTTACTATGGTGTTAGCTCTCTTCCTGGAGGAGGTCCTCCATCTAAATTCTTTTACTCAGTTAATGGGGAGCAGGCCAAAGTTTCTTCTGAGACTTATGGGCTATAATTATTTTCAGTTTGGTATAATCTGCATGCCAAAGTGGACCATCTAGAGCTGGCCTGACTTTGGCCCTTATATTTGGCATCTGAGAAGGTGTATCTAAAATTTGATTTTAAATTAGATATGAGTAAGAAAAGTGAAAAAAATTTGAGATGAATAACGAAAACTCAGGATTCTGAATTTTGAATCCTTCCCTGTTTCTCCTTTTAGCATAGAAAACTGATCATGACATTGTGTTTTAGTTTTCTTTCTAAGGCAGAATTTGTGGAAATTAAAATTAGTAGGCCTATGCTCAAATTAAAAAAATTAAGTCTTTTCCCAATAATGAATGTGCCCCAATGCATTTTTAGTTAAAATGAACTGTTTAATGCATGTATATACTGTTTATACTGTTTTCATGATTGCTTGCTTTAACTGACTTCTGTCAACAGTAAAAACTTTATGATCTTGTTGTATAAGACAACTTATATTCTAGTTCAGTTAGCCAGAGTGCTGTCATTTTATAAAGTGGGATTAATAGCTGCCTGCCTCAGGTGGTTAAGATTAATTGAGATTGCTTATGTAAAAGCAGTAAGTACATTATTTGTGGCAGAGAATATGCACAATGCCTTATTAACTTTGACCCTCTAATTCTTCCCTTCCACTTCCTGTACTTCCTTTCTTCTTTTTTATTTTCCTCCCCCCATGCCTCTTTGCTCATCATACCTTTCATCCTTTCCAATGGTCTTCTAGTTTTATATCTGGAAAATATTAATTTCAAAGTTTAGTTTTACTTCAGTTTTCTATCGAAATGGTGCAATCAGAAGGAAGTGCTGATTGGATTAAATCAGAAAAGTGGTCTGCCAATTAAATTAAATATCACATAAAAGCACAGCCACTCATTCATTTTCTAATGGTGATTCAATTACTTCAAAATCATCTAGGGAATTTTTGGTGTTTCTTGAATTTAGGGGAGAGGGGTGTATAACACCAATTATCTTCATCTTTTCCTTTTAAAGTGACATGATTTTCAAGGAACAACTTATCCTTATAAATCTAGTTTTCTAGCCAAAAGTATTCTTTCTAACAAACTACTTAAAATTAATAACAAGTTGAATTTATTTTAAGAATCCAGATTTATAGCACATCGGTGGTACAATTCATTATGTAGGTTAAAAAAAAATCAGGTCCATTAGTAATCTTGCAAGGTAAGTGGGTAGGGGAAGCTGACTTTAAACAATTTCACCCTAATGAGTATTAAACATTTGTTAAATACCTTGTGGGAATTAAGGCATCTAGGAAGAACTTGAACCTATCAAATGTAAAAATGTTAGTTTATTTGTGCCATAGTCACATAACTGAAATTTATTTTGCCATAAAATGCTTTGAATGTCCTCAAAGATCATATTTCTAACAGACACACCAAAGGTTTTTGCTGAAACTTGATAAAATTCATTATGCTAAGTATCTTAATATTTTGTGTGATAAGACTATAATATGAATTTTATGAATGAACAAAGTGTATATATTTTGGTTTACTTGACTGCATTGAAAACATTTCTTCTGGTGGTAACTCTGGTTCTTTTGAGGAGAAATTCCTAAACAATAATATTATCCAAGGAAGTGAGAGGCCATCAGTTTTAACTTCCAGTGTGTTGGGTTTATATTGCATTGTGCCATTAAAAAGCCATTTTCTCTCCGTGATTCTGTGCCTCCTAATAGGCAGATATTAGGATATTTATCTACCTGGCAATATTCTCAAGCAATATTTGTCTGTCTTACTCTGCACAATTATAACAGAAAAGGATTGGAAATAAAGGGAATAAATAATAGACCAGTAAGAAAGCAAATACATATACTACAGAAAGGTGAATGTTTTTACTTTTTTGTACATTTTGCTTGCTGCATTTGTTTTTTTCACATGGTGAAATTTCTTTTAGATAACTATATAACTAGTATCTTTACCTATGAATGGAATTGTTTTATGAAGGGCAGCTTGCATCTCTACTTGTGAGAGGATAAATAGAGTAAGAATACAAAAGAAAGTCTTTAAATGTAAGGTTTTTTTAATTTGATATTTTATCTTCTCTCTTGAAAAACAGAAGGATGTTTAGATGAGTGGAAAGGAGGTGAAATAAGTCAAGTTAGATATGCCTTTCTCCTGTGTCTTGAAAATTCTAACTAGTGGTCTTTCCTCTGCCAAGTCCATGGAAAGGAAGAAATTCATGATGGTAATCAAGGCCCATGTTATTAGCCATAGGAAATCTTTTAGAGTCCTAAACCTTATTGAACAGACCAGTGGAACTGCTTGGTGTAGGTATGACAATAAGAAACAAATGCAGCCAAGAATATGACATGACAAAAATCTACCCATTTAAAGACATCTAACACAGTAGTTATTTCTCAAATAGGAGAATTAGAATGCAAACAAAACCAAACCAAAAACACACATGAGTATTCCTCCATTCTAAAGCACTTAGTTCCTAAAATAAAGCTGCCTAAATGGTAATAAAAGCATTTATAGAGTTAGTAAAGTAAATGACCATTCCAAGGGAAATAAAAAGTTACAAAAACTTTTGACTCTCTTTCTAGTATAATCCACAGAGCAGTGGAAAAGGTCTAGATATTGATTTAAGGCCTATAACTCTTCTCAATGTAGTAGATATTTATGCCAATGTTAATATATTAAATATTTAAGATATTTTTCTTTATTTCTTTTGCTAGAATATGATTTTGTTTAATACAATGACCTTTGGAACAGTTTTATATCTGGAATTGTTTATATTAGTTGAAGCCTAAGACATTAAATAGTCTATACTACTATTGCAAATAAGTATATAACAAAATGACTCAATGACACAGACATGTGAGTGTCACACACATAATAGCTCTGGACCATGCCACCAATTCAGGGATAAAGGCAGAGTGGAGGGCAGTGGTGGTAGGCCATTTACAGGTAATTAATCAGGGATTCTTTATCATTCTTCCATCTTTAGCATGGGACCTCATTGTCCTAGTAAGCCAGCAAAGAAAACAACCAATACAATTTTTATGATCCATGTCTGTGAGTGACACATGTCCATTTTTACATGCCATTGGCCATTTATCATTCACATGGCTGTAAACAAAACAAAACTTTGAGGGAAGCAGAGAAAAACATCTAGCTCAATACATCAAATTTCTACATGATGCATAATCTCCTTGATGTCAGAATGTGGTTACTTATTGTCTCAAGTCTTGTGAACTCAAAAGAGAAGTCATCTGCATTTTCAAACTCAATATATAACTGTAGATTGGGGAAAGGCTATCCATACAAAAGTAACTAAATTGGAATAATGAGAAATGGGAGGGCACTGAATTGCAATAAAGAAAATAATGATATTATTTTGTAGAGGGGCATTAGGAAGAATTCAACCCTGGCAATGAAGGAAATTCTTTGATTAGAAACTGAATGTTCTCTCAAGGAAAAAAATCTCATTCTCAGTGGCTCCAACTTTACCTTCTGGGAGCCATTCCTTGCTTATTATTCTCCATGCCCACTTTTTCTAGTGAGTGTTGAGAATCTAATTCTTTTAGAGGATAGTACAACTTTTGTTTTGTTTCCTGCTGGTGCAAACTTGGAAGCCCAAGATTTATTTATAGCTGAAACAATTAAAGACATTTTTGGGTCTGCCTTCTTGTTTCTTTGACAAAATAGTCTCCCTTAAAATTATGATAGGTTACTAATCTATTTCTTATTAGTTATTTACAGATACTGAAAACTACACAAACCCAAAGTTTTCTCCTTAAAGCTTTTCTATTTTTATTGTTTTTTGATCCCACCAATTTCTTATGCTGTCTACTTAATGGTAACTACCATGAGATCATCTAAAAGAAAATAGTCTTATCTGGGAAGATAAACCCTTTATGTTGCATTTGCTAGAGATTTAAATGGGTCTTAAGAAGTCTTAATAGGATTTTGTTGTTCAAAACCTTTTTCAGTCTTATATTCTTTAGGTTCCAGAACTCGTTGTTTTCTCCAGTCTTTTGTGGACTTGGTCTTTATTTTTAAAAGTGACTATTTCCCTGAGCTCATCTCTATCCTGTAATACCATGTCAAAGGCAGTAAGGAGTATCCATACTTACCAATAGTTGTTTTCCGACTATTTTTCCTAAAGCCATAGGTACATTGATTAACTTTCACATTTTTTTCAGGTAGTAGTTCTACAAAATATTTTGCCATTGCACAAAGTAAGTCTTCAGACTTCTAGCCTATGTTTCTTTTCCCTGTTGTCTGCTTCCTTTCATTTATGATAAAAGGATTTATTGAAATTTATCAATGACAAACAGACAAAACTCAAAGTTTGACTTCCTAAGGGGCAAGAGAAAAACTGGTACAGATGTTCTTTTATACACATGATACATAGGCTAGGAAAAAAGCATGTCACTTCTAGAGCAATCCAGAAGAGAGACATGAAAGGAAACCTGTACATTCACTAGAAATTTGCAGTCATTTTAGATTTCCACTAGGTAAGGAAATATAATTTTGGGTTAGTTTTTCTGGGCTCAGGTGTGTGAAAAACAAAACAAACAAAAAAAACCCAGTTAAGGGACGTCTGAATGGCTGTCCCTATAAGTGTCTGCCTTCAGCTCCTTGCTCAGCCAGGAGCCTGCTTTTCCATTTGCTTGCTACTCCCCCTGCTTCTGCTCACTCTTTCTCTCTGATGAATAAATAAAAAAATAACAACAGAAACAACCAACATGCAGTAGTGTCTCCTGCACTAAGGTTTGTAAAAATGGTCTAAGTACAGAAGTACATGTGAAAGTATTCTCTTGTCATTTTGTAAAACAAAGTATTGTAATATTTTACAAAATAAGATAGGGCAGGTTTTTGTTTTGTTTTGTTTTGTTTTATCTTTTAAAGAGGTTGAAGTGTGAGGGTTTGATGCTGCTTTTTAAATAACAATGACCAAATCCATTTTACTCCTAACACATAAATAAGCCTGTTGTTTTCAGTTCTCTGGCTTATAATAAGCTTATAATAAGCTCTGAAAAGTCTTCTCCATAGAGCAAAGCCCACCACCATCTGTAAAGAGGGAAAGAAATGAGAGATGGAGAATGTCTCTCCAACCATTGCCAAAACAGGCCTTTAGGTTGCTGCTATTTACAAAGCAGGGCACTGGATGCTTCTAGCAGGCCAAGAAATGCAGAAATCACGGGAACCAGAGCAAGTAAGAAATGGCTAGTGCCCATCCCCTTCTGGGTTTCGAGAAACCAAATGGAGGCCAGGCATGACCTTCCAACCAACTCCCGAGACTCAGGAAATCCCAGGAAATGTAAGAGCCCTCCAAACCATCCTCTATGAGAGTAAGGGACAAATGCTTACCTGGTGATAACTATCACATTTATAGGGACAAAACCAGAAACAGAAAAAGTAGGGGGAAAAATAGTGGCAGCAAAAATAGTATTTTATTCCATCCCCTCCCTCCCTTCCTTCACAACCCCCAGGACACATTCCCCCTCTTGTTCTTACAGCAACATTACAATCAGAAGAAAATAAGCTTCAGGGGGCAGGATTTCTGGAGAGGGGTGGTATAGGTAAAAACAGTCAAATCACAATAGAAATTTTTCAAAATAGGTTATTCCACTTAGCCATCATCTTCAAGTAATTCTTAGAAGAAATTAGACGTGAAACAAAAAGCACAAGTGAAAAACCGATTTCATCGAAAAGTTTAAAAAAGAAAAAAGTGTGCTTCAAAAGATTCTAATAAGTGGAAAGATAACCTCAGAGTGGTAAGATATTTATAAATCATATGTTTGAGAAGAGATTTGAATCTAGAATAGTATATATAAAAACTCATACAAGTCAACAATGAAAAGACAAATAACCCAATATAAAATGGGAAAATTTTCAGTAGACCTCTTTAGTGATAATATACAAATTGTCAATAAACATATAAAGAGATGCTGAACACATTAGTCATGAGGGAAACACAAGTCAAAAGCACAATTAGATAACACTCTCTTCCCAGTAAGATGGAAATAACAAGTTGCAAAAATGTGGAAAAATTGGAACTCTCATATATTGTTGATAAGAAATACAAAATGGGGGCGCCTGGGTGGCTCGGTGGGTTAAAGCCTCTGCCTTTGGCCCTGGTCATGATCTCAGGGTCCTGGGATCAAGTCCTGCATTGGGCTCTCTGCTTGGCGGGGAGCCTGCTTCCTCCTCTCTCTCTCTCTGCCTACTTGTGATCTCTCTCGGTCAAATAAATGAATAAATAAAAATCTTTAAAAAAAAGAAATACAAAATGTTGCCATTACTTTGTAAAACAGTTTGGGAGTTCTTCAGAATATTAAAAATAAAGGTACCATATGACCCAGCAATTCTTCTAGTTATACATATAATTTAAAACATACATACACATAAAATTTGTTCATGAATGTTCATAATAGCATTATTCATAATAACCAAAACCAAAAAACTGGAAACAACCTGAAGGTCCATCAACTAATGAATTAAAAATATAATGTGACATATCCATAATGTAGAATATTAACCACCAACATGAAGTAATGATAGATACTACAACATAGGTAAACCTTGGAAAAATCTGTTCATTGAAATAGACCAGGCAACTCCCTAGAGATAGAAATTAGATTTGTCTGCCAGGAACTGGGGAGAGGTGAATGGAGTGTGACTGCTAATGGCTACAGGATTTCTTTTAGGATGGTGACTTGTTTCAAACTTAGTGGTGGTACTGGTAGTTGCACAGTTTTGAATATATTGAAAACCACTTATTTGTACTCTGATGTTACGTGACTTATATCTCAATAAATTTACAAGGGTATTATAAAGTATTATTTTTCTGTTCTAAGACATATGTTTCTATTTAGTCTTCAATTTTTATCAAACCATTTTCCCCTTCTCTATGAGACTCATTATGCTCTCCTCTCCTTTCTTAGATTTAAATATCATTGTCCATTATTAGAATGCCCTAACTCTCCCACTCTTTTCTGCCTTCCACTCATGCTCTAGACTGGCAAAGTCCAAATCCTGTTTGCAGCCAGCTTTACATAAACTCTATATTTGCCCTGTGAGAGACTAATACTTGTGCATAAAAACACACAGTCATGCTAGGGGTGCCTGGGTGGCTCAGTCAGTTAAGTGGTTGCCTTCGGCTCAGGTCCTGATCCCAGGGTCCTGAGATTGAGCCTGCATCAGGCTCCCTGCTCAGTGGGGAATCTACTTCTCCCATTCCCTCTGCCTGCTGCTCTCCCTGCTTGTGTGCTCTCTCTCCGTCAAAAACAACAACAACAACAACAACAACAACAACAACAAACAAAACAAAAAAACAAAAAAACACACATAGGCATGCTTTTTGAGATAACTTTAAGTTGATGACTATAAACCTTAAATAGGTTTCAGTGTTGTCCTTTTTTTTCTATTTTTATTTATTTATTTATTTATTTATTTATTTATTTATTTATTTTTATAAACATATAATATATTTTTATCCCCAGGGGTTCAGGTCTGTGAATCGCCAGGTTTACACACTTCACAGCACTGTCCTTTTCTATTCTACTTTCTATTCTACCGTCTATTACTATTTTACCAATTCTATTGCTTGCTAGCTAAAACTGCCCTTCAACTTCTGAGGAAACTAACTCTTCTATCTCCTTATAACTCCAATAATCTCCCTTTTTCTTCACACTGTAATGAAGACCTTTCTTCTTATGTCATTAGGAAAATAAAAGCTAGAAAGGAGGATTTACATGTGCTTTCACCAAATCTACTAACTTCCTTATACCTGTACCACATACTCTGCATCTTCTAGATACAGTGGGTCAAATGTGAACATTCCTGTCCCAATCTGTACACTTAATTAAGGGGTTTCCTGCCACATTTTTCTCCTTAGCCATTTGTCTCTTATTTGATTATTCCCAAACATTTACAAACATAAAACAACTATTATTTACAAATGTTAAAATTCTCCCTAGATTCCAGTTCCTCCCTTCAATATTGGCCCTTCCCTTACAGAAAAATTTCCTTATCATTTCTGTGATCACATTTTTAGTTTCTACTCACCCATTCTTTGTTGAATCCACTTCAATTAGGTAGTTGTTTCCTAACCCACCTGCTCCAGTAAAATGACCTTGTCAAGATTTCTGATGACTCCCACATTGCTGAAGCTGGTGAATAATTCAGTCATCATCTTTCTAGACTTGTGACTTGGATTTAACACAATTTATTGCTCCTTCAGTCTTTACTCTTTTTCTTTGGCCTTCTGAAATATCTAGATCTCTTGTTTTTCCAGCTACCTCCCTACTTCTTCTCAACCTCCTCTGCTATATCTACCTTATCACTCAGACGTCTAAATAATTTAGTAACTTTGGGCTCAGATTTTAAATCTTTTATGTAATATGATAAATCTGTAGATAATCTCATTTAACCCCATGATTTTAAATAACATCTCCAAGTTGATGGCTAACTTGATTTCATTGCTAGCCCCAACCATTTCACTGAATTCTAGACTTGTATATCCTCCTGCTCATTTGATCTTTCTACTTGGATGTTTAATAGGTATCTGAGACTTAACATATTCTGAATCAAACTCTTGAATTATCTGTACCCCCTCCAAATATGTTTTCCCCAAAGATCTTCTCTTTCATTTATCTCAACTCTATTTTATTATTCATTCAGGCCTTTATTAGAATTCCCCAGAGAAACAGAACAAAATATGCTATATATTTATATATATTTCTTTATTGTTATTAAATAATAATATTCCATTATTTACATAGTCTTTTTGTATTATATATATGACATATCCATATAAAATAAGGAGTTATTTCACATGAAGGCTGAGAATTTCCAAAATCTGCATTTGGCAGGCTGGAGACCCATGAGAGCCAATGGAGGAAGTTTCACTCTGAAAACTGGCAGACTTGAGACCCAAGAGATAATTTTTCAGTTCATGTCTGAGGGCAAGAAATAGCACTCAGATCAAGCAGTCAGGCAGGAGGAGTTGACTCTTATTCACCCTTTTTGTTCTATTTTTGTCTTCAATCGATTAGATGAGGCCTACACACACTAGTGGGGGCAATTGGTTTTACAAAGACTACTGATTTAAAATGTTAATCTCATCCAGAAACAACCTTACAGACTTAACCAGAATAATGTTTGGCCAAATGCCTGGGCACCCTTTGGCTCTGTAGGAGTAACACATAAAATTAATCATCATAAAGCCTTTGTCTTGGAATCTTATCTGACTCTTCTCTTAGCATATGCATATCCAGTCCATCAGCAAATTTTCTCAGGACTATTTAACATATTCCATATATTCCTACTTCTCATAAATTCCAGTAGAGTAGCTTAAGTTAAGCCAACTTCATTTCTAATTTGATTATGGTACTAGTCTTCTAGTTGATTTCTCTGTTTCCACTTTTCACAGTTGTCAGTATTTCTTTGAATTGTATAGGTGGACTCTTGATTTCCTTTCTGAACATATTTCCTAACACTCTCCCTGTCATTCATTCCTCTACAGCTTCATTGACCTTCTTGCTGCATCTCAACATCATGTAGGGCATTGGAGTTCAGTAGTCCCCCCTTATCCATAGTTTTATTTTCCATGGTTTTAGTTACTCATGCTCAAATGTGGTCCAAAAGCAGATGAGCAGATGATCCTCCAAATGTATTGTCAGAAGGTCAATAGTAGCCTAGTGCTGTCACAACTCTGTCATTTACCTCCCCTTATCCCATCACATAGGCATTTTTTTTTTTTTTTTGGTCTTACATCGTTACAAAAAGGAGGGTAAGTGCAGTACAATGAAATATTCTGAGAGAGAAACATTCACATAACTTTTATTGTAGTATATTATTATATCTGTTCTATTTTATTATTGGTTACTGTTAATCTCTTCCTGCCCCTAAAACCTCCTTGCCTGTATAAATTAAACTTTATCATAGGTATGTACATATGGGAAATAAACATAGTATATATAGGGTTTGATACTGTTCATGGTTTCAGGGATCCAGTGGGGGCTCTTAGAACATATCCCTCACAGATAAAGGGAGGCTACTATACTTTTCTTTCTAGCTAAGATGATCTCTTATCAGATACTCCCATGTTTATCTTCTTCATTTTATTCTGTTCTACAAAAATATCACCTCAGACAGATTCATCTAAAACTAGTAACCCTTTTCCCATTAATGTTACCTGATTTTAGTTTCTTCATAACATTTGTTATCACCTAACACATTCCTTAACATATTCCTTACTATGTTTCTCTGTCTGCAAGAAGAAAGGTCATTGAGTGCATGGGCTTGGTCTATTTTGAAAATTTGTATATTCTTAATACTTTAGCTTTGCATATTGAATTATTATATACTGAATATTATATATTAAATTTGTTATCAGAAAAAAGAATGTATTATCTAAACTTTCTTAATATACCACTCAATTTAAATACTTACATATTTGTATTTTTAGTGTTTTGGCATTGTTGTAACTACACAGTATAATTTTGTACTATGTAAGAACTGGGAGCATAGTTTATACATGTATGGTGCCCCTACATTTAGCATCTTATATGTGTATGAACTAAATAATGACTAGCTGAATATAATAATAAATAGAGTACATTAATGAAAAGTACTCTAAAAGATATCACAAATACCAGTGAAAATCCAATTATTGGGGCACCTGCATGGCTTAACGACTGACTCTTGATTTCAGCTCAGGTCATGATCTTGGGGTTGTGAGATCGAGACTCACATCAGGTTCTGTGTTTGGTGTGGAGTCTGCTTGGGATTTTCTCTCCCTCTCGCTCTGCCCTTCCCCCATCCCTCTCTAAAAATAAATCCAGTTATTATTTTTAATTATATCCTTTGATTTATAAAATTAGTTTTTTAATTTTTTTGGTGACAATGCTTGCTCATAATCTCAACCACAAAGTAAATATGAGAATATAAGTGACTCTACAAAGAACAATTTCTTCACTTGACAATTTGTGATAGTTCAGGGAGAAGCTGGTGTAAAGATTACATTGTTCAAGGAAAATTTTATTTATTATTAGTATAACTGTCTGAAGGGAGTTGTAATGATTAATGATGTAATGCATTAAATGTGCTCAAGTAACTTATTGATTCCTAACTAATTAGTATGCTAGTGAACAAGTTTCTTATTTGTTTGTAAATTATTCCATTAAGAAATTTTATTTTCCACTACTTTATCTGATTCAGTGGGATTGCAACACAAGTCTTATTTCTGAACCTCTTAAAAAATTCTTGTTAAAAAAAAAAAACTTCTTGGAATGGAGGAGTGTCTGTCTGGCTCAGTCAGCAGAGTGTGAGACTCTTGATCTCAGGTTGTGAATTTGAGCCCCATGTTGGGTGTGGAGCCTACTTAAAAAAAAAATTGGAATGGAAACCAACAATCTAGAGATTGAATTTTCTCTTCTTTTCCATTAATCAGATGTTATTTTTTCTTCCTTAGCAGTTAAAAAGCAAGCAGGTAATAAACTAAATAAAAAAAATACAAATATCTTTTAAATAAGATGTAAGGTTTATTTTTTAGTCCTAAAAGTGAAAAAAAGTCCTTTCATTGAGAGCCTTATATACATAATACTATATTATTATTTATACATTTTAAAATGTATATACTTGATGGCATTATATAATATTATGTATATTTCTATATATTTGTTATTTACATTTACTGAGTATAAAGCAAGATAAAAATTTGGAATCATTTGTAAAGAAAATTCAAAACTATAAAAATACTCTCTTAATTTTTATATTCAATAGAGTAAAAAACATGGTAGTTTATAGACAGCGACTAATATTTTAGTATTCTATTATTTCCTATCTATTTTTATGCTTTAGTAAAGGAGTGAAGTGGCATGGTAAGGTATAAATAATATATTTGGATGAAGGGTTTTAATAAATGTGGTATTTATTAAGACACAATCCATTAAAAGAACACTTACATGGTTGTCTCACATTATGTCATTGATTTTTATTTCATGTGTGATTCAAGGTGAGAATTATTCTTTATAAGAAGTACTTTCATTTCAAATCTTTAATTTGGTAATGCAGTCCTTTCTGTTTATTTGTGTGGTTTGGAATATTTCACATGTATAAGCTTTACATGTTGTAGTAACTATAACTTTGAAATGGATAAATATAATTAGCATAATGGTAGACATTTAAGGGTTTCAGTATGTAAACACCATTTCCTTTTCTGATAAGTTACCCTTTTTTTTTTTTAAGTTTTCTGACAGGACATAATAGGCCAGGTTTCATATTTTTTAATAAAAAATTTGAAGGTCTGAACATGTCAGCATCAAGTATGTCATTGGTAATACAATTACAAGGATTTAAAATGAAATACAAAATTAAGCTCTCTCATGTAATTTAGGAATCATTTGACAGGCTCACCAAAGTTTATATCCCCATATTAAAGAGTTGTTTAAAATCTACACACACACACACATACACACCTTCTATTCTGGTAACAAGATGTCTATACATAAAATGTAAAATGTAGAATTAAGGCAATTTTCTGGATAATGCAACCCTAAATAACAATTTTAACTGTCTAGAGAATTGTCTCAATTTTCCACTTCACTTTGTGTGTGAGACTACAACTCAAATAAAAGCCTTAGAAAGAAAACCTGTCCCTGAGTTTATAATTTTTGTAAGGTCAGACTGTGAAAATCTCACCTTATCAGGTAAATCACAGAAACAAAGCAATTGCCCTTTAGAATTGTCCAACACATAGCCCATTGTGTGCAAATGTGGATTGATTATTAATGAAAATAACATATACACTGCCATACCAGTTTGAAAAAGAATAATTGCATATAACATATTGATTTTTAGTTTTTTAGTATTTTCTCTACCCTTACCAGGACATGAAATAATGGCCTATTTATCTCTTTATCCTTGGTTCCTTGGATAGTTTGAATTTAGACTAACTTCAAGAAATAAAATTTTTAGGGGCACCTGGGTGGCTCAGTGGGTTAAGCCTCTGCCTTCAGCTCAGGTCATGATCTCAGGGTCCTGGGATTGAGCCCCACATCAGGCTCTTTGCTCTGCAGGGAGCCTGCTTCTCCTTCTCTCTCTGCCTGCCTCTCTGCCTACTTGTGATCTCTCTCTCTCTGTCAAATAAATAAAATCTTCAAAAAAAGAAATAACATTTTAAAAGATGTACATAAAAGTGAAGGAAAGAAAAAAAATGACATAGAGAAACCAGTTTAATAGGCATTGATACCACAAAATTTTATTGATGTTAACCAAACTGTATTCCTGAGCCTCTGTCAATAAACTATAAGACAAAGGATTAATATTTTTCCTGTGAAGATTTTAGTAATGAAAGCAGGTGGCCACATATCCAAATTGACTGCATTGATTAGTAATCATTTTGAAAGCAGGCCATACTGACCATTTTATAAACTAGATGTTCAAATATTTGGAAATTAAAATTAATAATACTAAAAATAAAAACAATAATAAAACAATTAGGGAGACAAAGTACATCATTTACATTAATTATCAGTAAATAAGACAGACTATCCTTGGTATTATTGATTTTGATTGCTTTTAGATTGCTAACCACACTAGTCATATTATAGTATTTATATGGATATTTAAGCATTATTCTGCAGCAATGAATCAAGAGAACAAATGATAATAAGCAGAAAGTTAATTGATTAATTTATCTCAAGCCTACCTATGCAGGCATATTCCTAATAAGCTGACAGCTCTTTGATTATAAGACAAACCAAGAAAACCTACCCTTTAAACTGCTTTTATAACTCAGTTTTCTGTCTCAATATCTATAAATGGACAACAGAAATTACAAAGTATAAATAGTTTCACAGCTTTAATCTTGAGGAAAACATAATATAGCTGTTGTTTTCTAATTACAAAAATAGTTCATGTCCATTGTAGAAAATTCATGAACATTGTAGAAAATTCTGAACAAAGAAAATATCCAAAGATAAGCACTATTAACATTAGAATTATGCAGGCACAGATACATATAAACATACATACATCTTAAATAAGATTGCAATCTCCATGCATGACTGATTTGGAAATACACATTTATCACTTGAAAATATATATAGTTTTTGTCTAGTTAAGACATAGTAAAAGACCGGTTTCACCCTCCAATTTTAAACAACTATGAAAAAAAACAAAAAATAAAATTAAAAAAATCCCAGACAAAATACAGGTTTCTCCTCTTATCCAAAAGTAGAGCATTTCTATGAAAATTTTGCAAGCCAAAATCATGTAAAACAATGAAGCAATTTCCATGAATTTACAGGGAAAACATTCAGAGTGTTCCCAGGCCCTAAACAAAATAGCCTCTCTCAAGATTTTCTGATACCTTAGGATACAGCTTTCTAACAGATGCTCAAAATAAGTCAAGATAAAATGCAGATGCTCACAAACACGATTGAGCTATGGTGGCTTGATACTGAGATACTGAGAGTAGTTTTCTGGGAAGGAGCTTGGCTGTGTCTCTCTCACAACTCAGGGTGTACACTGACTAAAAGGGCTCACTGAAAAACAAGTGCTAAACACTTTTAGTTTTTGTCCTTTTTTGTAAAGGCAAAAATCATCTTTGTATTTCTTTTGGTTAGTGAAAGCATGTACTTACGTACATCTTTTGTAAAAGTGAAGGATACCTTTTTTAGGAAACAATGGTATGCTAAATGTCCATCATCAGGCAATGAAGAACAGTGATCCATGAGGGACAAAAAAATAGACAAGGACCTAATACTGACCCAACTTAATGCCTGGAGAAAGATTCCAGGTTGCAATCTAAGGAGAGGTAACCCAGTCAGAAACTGGTAGCCTCCTTGAGTTGAGAAAATAGGTATGGATTCTGGAAAAAAACAAAGTCACTAGAATTTGAAAGCCAGACTACCAGAGAGATGAGAGCTGCATAGAAGAGAGAACTCTGGAGATCTACTGAGGATCTCCCATGAACATTCTGTTGGGTAGCGTCCAGTTGACACATGTGAGGAAATTATCCAAGCCTAAGAAAATGTCACTTGAAAAGATTAGAGAAAAGAGTATCTGCAGTGCTGTTTTTGTCTAAGCCTAGAAATTGTACGTGTTTCAGCTGAACTGGAACACCTCACAATTCATGGGAATTGGTTTAGACTGCTTCAAAAGTTGGCAAAAACTAGCCCTATGTTTCTTTGGTCCTATTAAAAACATTTTAAAAGCAAGGCTAGAAAGGAAGAAACTGCTCTCAAGAAATAATCATATTCCAAAACAAACCTGAAGAATATAGAATACAAAAATATTCAAGGCACAAGATAAAATTAATAATGCTTGGCATCTAATAAAATTACCGAGCATGAACAAAAGACATATTGAGGAGAAAAATCAATCAAATCTGACCCAGAATTGACACATAATTTGTAGACAAGAATATTAAGTTTTTATGATTGTACTCCCTGTGGCCAAAGGCTAGAGGAGAAGTTACACATATTAATTCAAGACATGGAATATACAGAACATGATCAAATGGAAGTTTTAGAGATGAAAACTTTAATGCCTGAGATGAAAATTACAGTAGATGGCATTATCAGCAAATTCAACAGTGCAGAAGAAAAGATTAGTGTATATGAAGTTATAGCAATAGAAACTATTCAAAATGAAGCACACAGAGAAAAAAGATGGCAGACAATGAACAACCAAGGAATTGTGGAGCAATTTCAAAATTGGCCAAATAAATGTGTGGCTGTTTTTCCTTAAGTAGAGGAAAAGTGAAAACTAAGAATATTTGATGAAATTATGGTTGGGGACATTTTATATTAGAGGAAACCATAAGCTTACAGATCCAAGAAGTTAAATGAGAAACCTGAAGTACTAGAAATATGAAAAAAAATCACAAAAGACACATTATAATCACATGGCTTAAAACCAGTTATAAAGAGAAAATATTACACATTATGCATATAGAACCAAAGGAT
Source organism: Lontra canadensis (assembly GCF_010015895.1). Taxonomy (NCBI): domain Eukaryota; kingdom Metazoa; phylum Chordata; class Mammalia; order Carnivora; family Mustelidae; genus Lontra; species Lontra canadensis. The sequence continues at coordinate 6,388,226 of NW_022631034.1, forward strand.
GATAGCACCTTTCTCAATGGAAGCAAAGTAACTGAGAAGACAATGGAATAGTATCTTTAAGTACTAAACAAACAAATATATAACTAAAATAAATAAATCTGTCAACCTTGAATACCAAACCAGGCAAAAGTGTCATCAAAAATAAAGGGGAAATAGAGATTTTTTTTCAGACATATAATAGGTAGACCTTATCACTAGTAGTGCTGCAATATAAGAAATGTTAATGGAGGTCCTTCAAGTGGAGGCACAATGGTACAAAATGGAAACCTGAATCTAGACAGAGGAATAAAGTGTCCTACAGAAGGTAACACCATTTGTAATTATGATTTTTCTTATACTACTAATTTATTTTACAAGATAGTTGAATGTTCAGTGTAAAAATAAAAGCAGTATATTGAGAGGTTTATAGTATAGGCAGAAGTAAAATGTATAACGTAGCTCAAAATCCAGTGGAGAAATAATACTATTGTAAATTTTATATTATGTGTAAAATAACTTAGTATCACTTATAATAGACATTGATAAGAAAAAAATTATAAATTCTAAAGTCTTCTCAAATTAACAAATGCAAAAACTGAGTAATAGCTAATAGATCAGCAAAGGAGATATAACAAAGGAGATATAACAGTTTCAGAAAAAAAAAGTTAATCTAAAAATAGAACATTAAAAAGTAACAAGTAATCGACAGGAAATAGAAACAAAAACAGATTTAACGCAATCATATTAAATGTAAATGGTTGTAACACCCTTATTTCTCTAGCTGCCAGTGACTGAAGATTTATGTTAAATTATCCTAACACATTTGAGTTTTTAAAATTTTCTTCTATTTATGAGTTTTTCCTTTTTAATTTGTATTTTTTGTTCATTCTTTGTTCATTCTAGTTCATTACAATTGATTTACTTTGTGACATCATTGATTGACATATTTTATTTTACTTTTTTACATAAATATACAGCTAAATGTTTTTTAGTATACATTCTATAAATTTTAATACAGGTCTAGACATATAGAATTATCATCACCCCACAAAACTCCCTCATGCTATCCCACCAAACTTAACCCTAGAAAGCTATTGATCTGTTTCATTCTAAATAGATTCTAAAGAAGAAAATAAATCAAGGAAGAGTTTATTTGTAATACAATCTATCATAACATGTTTATTAGTAGTTTGGAATAATTCAGTGTCAAGGGTAAAACTAGTGGAACATGTCAACTGAAAGATAGGGTTATATAGGTTAGTAAACACTTCATGAAGCCTAGGAAACAGTCTTTCAGATTGATCTGAAGAACTTCTCTGAAGCTTGTTAGCTACAGGAGATTATATATATATATATATATAATTATATTATTATATATAATATAATATATTATTTTTATTATATATTATGTAGATATAGATATATAAAAGATTATATATCTATATCTATATATATAAAATAGGGAAGGGGTATACATGCTTGTGAGCAATTCTCCATATTATTTTTGTATCACAATGTATAATCTGTAATAGTTGTCAAAAGTAAGTCTTACTGGGGTCCCGGGGTGGCTCAGTTGGTTAAGCATCCAACTCTTGATTTCAGCTCAGGTCATAATCTCAGGATCCTGAAAAGGAGCCCAGTATTGGGCTCTGTGCTGGTTATGGCACTTGCTTAAGATTCTCCCTCTCCTTCTTCCTCTGCCCTCCCTCCCCACCCTCTCTAAAATAAATACGTAAATAAATAAGGTTTTCTGGTTTCCCCATACACATGAGAAAAACCCTTAGGTCATTTAAATACATTATGTTTCCACTTTATCTTATTATTTAAAAATACTGCCTGCATGCCTCTGCTTAACTGGTTTTCTGGCTCTTCTTGTTTTGATTCCTCCTTGAGATCACTTGAGATGGTCACAGAAGGCTGACTGACATCAGTTGCCTACTGAAGTTTTAGTGCACACATAACAGAAAGGAGAGAGAAAATGGGAAAATATGCAAAAGTGAGTGACAGTTGCTGGAATAGGTGACATAGGTTTTTATTTGGGAACAAGTAGAGGTCAGAATTTAGATATGAGCGCATACAATTCATCCATAGTAGTAGAATAGACAGAATATATGGACATAGATTCATGGTCAATGTTCAGTGTCAATGAAGTATAAGGAAAAAACCTTTGTCTAATATACTTCAAAGTGGAGGAATATAGCACAGTTTCCTACACCCAAATATCACTCCTATTTCTTGACACTTGTTAAACATAGGAAGTTTTATATGTAAATTATTCATTTTATCTCTATTATATATGAATATATTATACCTGTTTTTAGTTGACAGAGCAAGAAAGCACAAGCACAGGGAATAGTAGAGGGAGACAGAGAAGCAGGCTCCCCACTGAGCAGGAAGCCAGATGTGGGGCTCAATCCCAGGACCCTAAGATCATGACCTGAACTAAATGCAGATGTTTAACCATCTGAGTCACCCAGGTGCCCCTATACTTTCATCTGTTATGAAATCTGTCTACTTATAGCACTTCAGTTCTGGAGAATATAATGTATACATTGCCTGTCCTTCATTTTTTCCCCCTGGGATCTATAGTTATTAAGTAGCAATAGAAAGATGGAATAAATATAGTACCATTTCAGAAAGTATAATCTGTCATCTGAGCAAGAGAGTTTTCTTCGGAAGAGGTCCTGAATCTTTGAAACTATGGGCATACTTCAGAGGATAGGTGCAGAATTATCTATTAATCCAGGTAGATGGGATTCCTTTGTTCATTAAGATGAAGTTTGGCTTGGGCACTGATGGTTCAGGCTCATTTTTCTTTTCCTCACTGTACATTTCTTCAAAAAAAATTTTTTTTCTGGTTATTCTTGGTATAGTTGTCTTCCTGTCCTGCCCCAAGCTGCTTCTTCGTTAGATTTGTGTGCCTGTTGAGAGAGAACTGTAGAGACTCTGACTCTTCTTATTGAGTAGGGATGAAATAAGGAGCCTGGGCTACTGATCAAATTATACATTTGGAGAGGTCTAGGATGTCATTTCAAATTATAGCTCATTATAGAAAATAAAATAAAATGTATGAGATTTTTTTAAAGCAGGGAATTGTTGCCTAGAAGTTGTTTCCGGTAATAAACCGCAGAATGTATTGGAGACGTAGAAAAACTGTGTCTCAAAACCTAGTGTGCTGTTCTATGAGTCTATTTTTATTGACTAAGGTTTATCTGCAAGCCATTTTTCTGTACTCCATTAATGATATGACACAGCCTTAGCCTAATCTATTTGACACTTTTCATCTTGATGACCACTAACATTTTCTGCCTTCAAAATCTATAGATGGCAATTCAGGTTTAAACCATTGCCTTAGGGGCACTTGGGTGGCTCAGTTAATAAAGCATCTGCCTTTGGCTCAGGTCACGATCCCAGGGTCCTGGGAACAAGCCCCACACCTGGCTTTCTGCTCAGCAAGGAGCCTGTTGCTCCCTCTCCCTACTGCTCCCTCTGCTTCTGTTCTCTGTCAAATAAATAAATGAAATATTTTAAAAACACCTTAATCTACATAGGTGGCATAGGATCCTGGATTAAAATTTTCACTCTTACTAAACATACTCTGAATATTTTATATCAGCAGCACATTTGGCTTGACCTTTATGTCTCTCCATATTAATACTGTTCTCATGGGTTTGAGGAGGACAGAATAGAATGTTTCAGACAAGATTTCCCTAACAACAGAACACAAGGACTTAGGCAAAATAGTCTAAGGGGTTCATTTTAAAAGCCTGACATTCAGTGATGAAACAATATAAAGGCCATGATACTGGAGAGTACATTATTGTGAATAAATAACCGTACCTCGTGAAGGATCTAATAGGGGCAGAAAGATTGTTCTGAGATAAATTCAAGATTCTTGCTTTGCTCAGAAATCATTGAAAGAAAATAATAACTTTTAATTACTTAAAGGAATAATACTTCATTCAAATAAAAATGCCTTAAATATAGTAGGAAATAGAGAATTGTGTTAAAAGTGAAAGATTAAGGGGTGCCTGGGTGGCTCTGTGGGTTAAGCCTCTGCATTTGGCCCAGGTCATGATCTCAGGGTCCTGGGATTGAGCCTCACATCAGGGTCTCTGTTCAGAAGGGAGCCTGCTTCCCCACCCCCTGCTCTGACTGCTTCTCTGCCTACTTGTGATCTCTGTCAAATAAGTAAAAAAGAAAAAAAAAAGCTTTAAAAAAATGAAAAATTAGGACTAGAGATGTAGGTTGTAATTATATATCTTCACACAGAGTTCATTTGCATTATTCAAAGTTGTTCTATAAAGTTGTCATATTTTCAACTAAAACCCAAAAGAAAAAAAAATGAAGAAAAAAATCAGAAGAGAGTAAAAGGGACATGTGGAAGACATACTAAAAATTTCTAAATATGTGTAATTGGAATGCTTGAAGAAAAGAGAATGGGGCTGAACCAGTGTTTAAAAATGGTTTAGATAATATACTAAAGTGGGTGAAAGATATCAACTCTCTATTAAAGTTCAGTGAAACAAAACAGGATAAATATATTATATACATGACAGATATATTTTAAAATCTCATAGCAAAACTGCTGAAATACAAAGATGCAAACATAAGTGCAAAGATAAAAACAGCATTTTAAAAGCAGCTAGAGAAAAAAGATACATTATATTCATGTAACTATAACAAAAATAGCTCACATTTCAATAGAAAAAAAGACTCTAGACAATGGAATTGTATCCTTAAAGTGCTGGAAGGACTGGAACTACCAAAATAGAATTCCATACATACATAGTTAAAAAAAAAGTTAATAAATACATAGTTAATAAAAAAGATTAAATGAAGATATATTCAGAAAAACATAAAGAAAAGTTGTTAACACAGTGGAATTTGAAAACTGTTTACCTAAAGGAAGATAATGATCCCAAAAAGACACGTGGAATTTAAAGATGAAGAGTAAGGAGTGGATACAAATGCAAAAGATTAAAAATGAATATTGACTATACTAAGTAGTGATGATAATTTCTTGTGAAATTCATGTGAAATGAAGATTTTAAATATTGTGTCAAAAATAAAGCAGAAGAACAGAGGAACTTGGATTCAAGGTCTTCCAAAACTGTGATATCTGAAAACTGACGAACTATTTTTAATAAGCTACAATAAATCAAGTACTCAAGTTTTCATCCCTATTATAACTCTTTAAAGTGATAAAATGTATAAATAACATATTAGAAGAAGGAAAATAATAATAATAAAACAAAATATATGGAAAATCCAGAACAATGCAAGAAATAAAAGTTTAAAAATATGGAACACGTTATTTAAGTAAAAAAAATAATAAAGGGTGAACATATACTAATTATAGTGAATGTAAATGGATTAGTTTTCCAAATAAGTGAAAATCAATAATGTAAAAACAATTGGGTAGAAAATAATTCAAAGTATGCATTAGAAAATATTAAGAACTGAATCATAATAAGGTAATATCACATTAATCTTGTGAGATACAGCTACAACAGTGCTTTGAGGGAAATATTTAGTTTCCTATCTATCATTAGAAAAGGAAAAAAAAAAAAAAAAGATGAGATAAATGGACCTGAGCTTCTAGCTCAATGTGACAGAAAAAGAAACATAAACCAATTCCAAAGAAAATAAAGTAATGAAGTTATAAAGATATGAATAAAAATCAAGGAATAGAAAAACATAAATTAAAAACAATTTAGCTAAACTTGATTTGATTATTTGACAAGAGAAAATGGAGAAAAAATACAAATTACAAACATGAAATTAAGATAATTAGACTGTCTTATCACAAGTATGTGCTAACGAACTTAGGACTGTAGATTAAAAAATAGTTTTTTAAAAAGTTGAATTTACCAAAACAGTTATGAAAAGTAATAAATATTTAAATAATTGAAAATTGTCTACTCTTGGTATTAAGGTTATCATAAGCAATTTTCATAGGGAAAATTCTCCATATGAGTTTTATATGAAATATTATAAATATTTGAGGAAAAGATAATACCATCCTCACAAAAATTCTTCCAAAAGAGAAATAAAGTGAACACTCTTCCTACTCTTTTTAATGTGAACCTTGCCACTAAAATTTTACAGATATTACAAAAGGAAAATTCAAATCTAATTTCTTAATCAAAGGGGCGCCTGAGTGGGGGGGAAGCAGGCTCCCTGCTGAGCAGAGAGCCTGATGTGGGGCTCAATCCCAGGACCCTGGGATCATGTCCTGAGCCTAAGGCAGAAGGTTTAACCCACTGAGCCACCCAGGTGCCCCATAACTGGCTTTCTAATACACTAAAGAAGGTAGAGACTTAGAAAGAATGCCAAGATGGAGGAATTTACCCTAAATGAAAGAACAAGATAAGGCTATAACTAGAGATCTATGTGAAACAGATGTAAGTAACATGCTTGATGGAGAATTTAAAGTAACAATCATAAGGATAGTCACTGGGCTTGAGAAAAGAATAGAAGACATCAGTGAGACCCTTACCACAGAGATAAAATAATTTAAAAAGAATCAGAGATTAATGTAATAAATAAGATTGAAGCAATGAATTGCATGTTAAAAGAGAGAGAGGAATTAGCTAGTCAACTAGAAGGCATAATAATGGAAAATAATGAAGCTGAGCAAAAAGAATTCTGCAACATGAGAATAGACTTGGGGAACTCATTGATTCCATCAAACATAATAACATTCATATTACAGGGGTCCTAGAAGAAAAGAGAAAAAACAGGGCAGAAAATTTATTCCAAAGCATAATAGCAGAAAATTTCCCTAATCTAGGAAAAGAAACAGACATCCAGATTCAGGAGGCACAGAGAATGCCCATTAAAGTTGACAAAAGCAGATCAGTGACAAGATCTATTATAATTAAATTTGTGAGATACAGTGATAAAGTAAAAATCTTAAAAGCAGCAAAACAAATAAGTCCTTAACTTACAAGGGAAAACCCATTAGGCTAGCTGGAGATTTCTCAACAGAAACTTGGTAAGCCAGAAGAGAGCCGCATGATATATTTGAAGTGAGAAATGGGAAAAATCTGCAACCAAGAATCCTCTATTCAACAAGGCTATCATTCAGAATAGAAGGAGAAATAAAAGAGTTTTTCAGAGAAACAAAATCTAAAGGAGTTTGTAACAACTAAACCAACCCTTCAAGAAATATTAAAGGGGACTCTGAGTACAAGAGAGAAACCAAAAGTAACAGAGACAAGAAAGGAATAGAGAAATCTCCAGAAACAAAGATAAACCAAATAACAAAATGGAAATAAATATGTTTCCCTCAATACTTACTTTGAATATAAATGGACTCAATGCTCAAATCAAAAGACATAGATTGTCACAATGGATTAAAAGTTAAACATCTATAGGCTGCCTACAGCAGACTCATTTTAGACCTAAATAAACTTGCAGATGGAATGTGAGTGGGTGGAGAAAAATTTTTCACACAAATGGATGTTAAAGCTGAGTAACAATACTTACACTGGACAAACTAGGCTTTAAAATGAAGATTGCAAAAAGAGTCAAGAGTATGATAAAGGGAATAATCCAACAAAAAGATACAATACATGTAAATATCTATGCACCCAACATGAGAGCATGGAAATATATAAAATAATAGCAAACACAAAGGGACTAATTGTTAATAACACAATAATAGTAGAAGACTTTCACACCCCACTTACATCAGTGGACAGATCTTCTAAACAGAATGTCAAAAAGGAAACAATGAATTTGATGACACGATGGACCAGATAGCCTTAATAGATATATTCAGAACATTCCATCCTAAAGCAGCAAAATACACATTCTTTTCAAGTGCACATGGGACAGTCCCTAGAAGAGATCACATATTATGTCAGAAATCAGGCATCAACAAATACAAAAAAAGATTGAAATTATACCATCAGGCATCAACAAATACAAAAAAAAGATTGAAATTATACCATGCATATTTTCTGACCACAACACTCTGAAACTTGGAAGAAAATTTGGAAAGACCAAAAATGCATAGAGGCTAAATAACATGCTACTAAAATATGAATGGATCAACCAGAAAATCAAAGAAGTTAAAAAAATATAGAAACAAATGAAAATGAAAACAATATTCCAAAAGCTTTGGGATGCAGCAAAAGCAGTCTTAAGATGGAAGTATATAGCTATACAGGCCTACCTCAAGAAACAGGGAAAATCTCAAACAATCTAACCTCACACCTAAAGTAGCTAGAAAAAGGGTGGCTCAGTGGGTTAAGCCTCTGCCTTCTGCTCAGGTCATGATCCCAGAGTCTTGGGATAGAGGCCGCATTGGGCTCTCTGCTCAGCAGGGAGCCTGCTTCCCCCTCTCTCTCTCTGCCTACTTGTGATCTCACTCTCTGTCAAATAAATAAATACATAAAATCTTTAAAGAAATAAAGTAGCTAGAAAAAGAGTAACAAATGAAGCCTAAAGCCAGCAGAAGGAAGGAAATAAAAAGGATTAGAGCAGAAATTAATGTCTTGGAACTAAAAAACAAAAGCAAAACAAAACAAACCAGATCAGTGAAACCAGGAGCTGGTTCTCTGAAAAAAAATTTTAAAGGTTCATAAACATTTAGCCAGACTTACTGAAAGCAAAAGAGAAAGGGCCCAAATAAATGAAATCACAATGAGCAAGAAGAATAACAACCAACATCACAGAAATAGAAGCTATTGTAAGAAAATGTTATAAAAAACTATATTTCAACAAATTGGACAATCTAGAAAAAATAGATAAATACCTAGAAACATATAAACTACCAACACGGAAACAGGAAAAAAATAGAAAATGTGAACAGAAAATAATCAGGAAAGAAATTGAATTCATAATCAGAAATTTCCCAACAAACAAAGTCCAGGGCCAGATGGCTTCTCAGGGGACACTACCAAACATTTAAAGAAGAGTTAATACCTATTCTTCTCAAACTATTCCAAAAAATAGAAAAGGAAGGAAACTCCAAAATTCTTTTCACGAAACCAGCATTATCCAGATAGCCCTCCCTAAAAAAGAGAGCTATTGTCCAATACCCCTAATGAAAACAGATGTAAAAATACTCAGTATTAGTGTACTAAATTGGCAAGTAAAAAGTAAAGCTTGCGTGATTTGCAGATGACATGATGCTCTGTATAGAAAACCTGAGAGTCCACCAAAAAACTGCTAGAACTGATAAACAAATTCAGTAGTGTTGCAGGATACAAAATATCCAGAAATCTTTTTCATTTCTATACACTGATAATGAAGTAGCAAAAATAGAAATTAAGGAATCAATCCCATTTATAAGTGCACAAAATACCATAAGATACTAACAAATAAACTAATTAAAGATGTGAAAGACCTATACTCTGAAAACTATAAGATACTGATAAAAGAAGTTAAAGATGGCACGAGTAAATGGAAAGACATTGTATAGTCATGGATTGGAAGGACAGATATTGTTAAAAAGTCTAGACTACCCAGAGCAATCTACAGACTGAAAGCAATCCTTATCAAAATACCACCAGCATTTTTCACAGAGCTGGAACAAACAATCTTAAAATTTGTATGGAAACACAGAGGACCCCAAATAGATAAAGGAACCTAGAAAAAGAAAAGCAAAGCTGGAAGCATCACCATCTAGACTTCAAGTTTTACTACAGAGCTGCAGCAATCAAAACAGTATAGTACTGACACAAAAATAAACATAGATCAATATAACAGAATAGAAACCTCAGAAATAAACACATAATTATATGGTCAATTAACATTTGACAAAGCAGGAAAGAATATCCAATAGGAAAAAGGCAGTCTCTTCAACAAATGATGTTGGGAAAACTGGACAGTAACATGCAAAAGAATGAAACTGGACCACTTTCTTATACCAGACACAAAAATAAATTTAAAATGGATGAAAGATGTAAATGTCAGACCTGAAACCATCAAAATCCTAGAGGTAGTAACCTGTTTGACATGGGCCATAACAACTTCTTTCTAGCTATGTTTCCTGAGGCAAGGCAAATAAAAGTGAAAATAAATTATTGGAACTTCATCAAAATAAAAACCTTCTGCATAGCAAAGGAAATAATCAACAGAACTAAAAGTCCCTATAAAAGGTGAGAAGATATTTGCAAATGACATATCTGATAAAGGGTTAGTATCCAAAGTAAATAAGGAAATTATAAAACTCAACACCCCAAACCAAATAATCAAATTAAGAAATGAGTAGAAGACATGAATAGACATTTTTACAAAGAAGAAATACAGATGGTCAATAGCCATGTGAAAGGATGCTCAAAATCTCTCAACATCTCTCATCATCAGGGAAATAAACATTAAAACTATGATGAGATATTTCACACTTGGCAGAAGGGCTAAAATACAAAACACAAGAAACAACAGGTGTGGCAAAGATGTAGAGAAATGGGACCTCTTTTGCACTGCTGGTGGAAATGCAAACTGGTGTAGCCACTACTCCAGAAAACATTATGGAGCTTCCTTAAAAAATAGAACTAATCTATGTTCTATCAATTGCATTACTATGTGTTTACCCAAAGAATACTAAAATACTAATTCAATGGGATATATACACCCAAATGTTTATAATACTATTATTTATAATAGCCAAATTATAGAAACAGCCCAAGTATCCACTGGCTGACAAATAGATAAAGATTATATATATATATATATATATATATATATATATATGTAAAAAATGGAATCTTAACCATCAGAAAGAATGAAATAATGAAATTTCACCATTTGCAATGACATGGATGGAGCTAGAGAGTATTAGGCTGAGCAAAATAAGTCAGAGAAAGGTAAATACCATATGATTTCACTCACATGTGGAATTTAATAACAAAACAAATGAGCAAAGTGGAAAACAAGAGAGCTCCAAAACAAGAAACACATTCTTAACTCTAGAGAACAAACTGATGGTTACCAGAGAAAAGGTAGGAGGAGGGATGGATGAAATAGGTGATGGGGATTAAGGAGTGGACTTGTGATGAGCACTGGGTATTGTATAGAAGCATTGAATCAATATATTGTACACCTGAAACTAAGATTACACTATTACACACACCATGTGTAATTCACATCATGTAATTATGTAAATAGGTGAAATTATTTAATAAAAGTCAGAACACATTCAGATAAATAAATTTACAAACTGGGAATAGAGGGAAACTTCCTAATTGTAAAAAACAAACAAACAAACAAAAACTTTCATATATATATATATATACATATATATATATATATATAATATGCTATGTATATAACATATATTTTCATACAAAAGGTTAAGTACTTCTAATCCTATCTCTTGAGGTCAACAATGAGAGAAGGATGTTGTGATAAATTGAAAAATGAACCCCAAAGTATGTCCACATCCTAATTCCTGGAGCCTGTGGTGTTATGTGACAAACACATTGCATTTGTGATTAAGTAGAAGATATTGAGATGATAGGCTATCCTGGATTATCTGGGAGGGCCTTAAATGGAATAACAAATTCTTCATGAGAGAGAAGCAGAAGGAGATTTTATACAGAAATGGAGGAGTCAATATGACCATGGAGGCAGAGATCAGAGTGATGAGGCCACCAGAACCTGGAAGAATCAAGGAACAGATTCTCCCCTAGAAGCTCAGGAGGAGTGCAGCCCTGCTGACACCTGATTTCAGCCCAGTAAAACTGACTTCTTGCCTCTCAAATTTTAAGAGAATAAATTTCTCTCATCTTAAACCAGTAAGTCTGGGGTAACTTCTTATAGCATACTAGCCCAGATTTATTGTCATAGAGGCAAGTTTCCAAGAGTAGTCAGAAAGCAAGGCCTGACGTACAGTTTTCAAGCATGCTTTTGTCACTATTGGCCAAAGGGATTCTCATGGCCAAGCTGAGTCAGTGAGAATACAAGGAGGTATGAACGAATTAAAGTTATTACCGTAACCTGTCCGCTACAGAAAAAACTGTGTATTCAGATCAATTCATGGTATGTTTTGTTCCTTCGAAGAAACAAATATCTTAAGATGCTGCATTTGGAGAATAGTATGAAAGAAAGATGCTTTGGCAGTGGACTTGTGATGAGCACTTGTGAAATATAGACTCATTGGTGAAATATAGACTCATTGGTGAATAAATGCTTTTTTTTAGTTTTAGAATAACTTTGTAAAGTTAAAAATATTTAAGTGCACATAGTATGTTAGTATCCCAAACTGTGTCCTATGTATCCTAAACCAATAAATGTGGCCAGAATTAATGTGGATCATATGCTCTATTAAGCTAGTAGAGTCCTTCTCAAACACATGTAGTAGAGAGTGGGGAAGGAATATTTCCCCAGAGAATGTGTAAGATGACATGACTGAACATGGAGTCAATAGAGGCTGGGTAGCAAAGCCAAAAGATACCTAGTAAAAGTAATTGATAAATAGAAGCCCGAGGGTATAACTTTAAAAGACTCTTGCAGTTGGGAGGATGACAGTGTAAAGAGAAGAAAGAGAAAAGAAATTCTATTTTTCTTATTATCCTACCTAAGATTTGTAGCACAATGTTTTCAAAGAAATGGGTAATATACTAATTTTATTATAATAGGTGCCAATTCTAAGAACTTAGTTATCATTTCCTTTAATTGTGCTCTGCTTTTTATTACTTAAAATCTGTTTTCCATTCCATGTCTGATATATATACACATACATATATGTGGACGTTTGTAGACATACATATATACACACCACAAACACACATACATACATATATACACACATATACATGCATACACACATACATATATATTTTGCTTAATATGGGGTTAAAAATTGATTCACTAAGATATTTTTTAAGCCAAGAAATAAACTAGATAATATTTTTTATACAAAGAGAAAAAGTTTGTCCATGATTTTTTGTAGTGTCCTGAAGTTTTCCTTTGGTATCAGTAGCAAGAGAATTATATTTATGTACAATTATATTGTGTAGTATGAAAGCAAGTTTTCCCCAGTGGTAATTATTTTTATGTTCTTTTTCCATTACCCAGTATCTCATAGACCTAGTCAAATGGAACTGGGTAAAATTTGTTTGTGTAGAAATGAATAAACTTAATCTGTATACTGTAATATTGCAAATTCTAATTACAATAATTTGAAAACAAGGAGAAGAATCTGAATGGGTAATTTCAGTGTTTTCAGAATTTATGGTAAATATGTTGAATTCATAGGTTAAAATTCTTATTTGTATAGCTTTCTTCAAAATACAGAGAACTCTAGATGTAAGATAAAAACAAACATATTATTAGATAAACAAAGAGTAACTTAAATATCACAAAGAAGAGATCTGGATTTTATAAAGGATACATAACTTCCGTTCGAATTGCATTATGCAAACACATACACACAAGCACACAAATACACATATACACCTGGCAGTTTAATTCAATGGGGATTTGTTATTATCTACAATGTACTAAGTATACTGCTATGTAAATCAATATGGAATTGATACTGAAGAAAACCATGACTACTTAGACTATCTTGGCCATTTATATAACTTGAAATTTGTCTGGATTGAGATATAGTTTAAAACTAATGAGTAAAGGGAAATAACTTCACTGATTAGCAAAATTATTATTGAGGTTGTTACTAGCTTTCATAGCATATACTGTGACTCTGTGTGAATCAAAAATTAGATTGTTTTTTTTACTATAAATATTTTGCCCTTGTAAGTGTTGGTGAGAAGAGTGCAGGCTAGATTTCAGTCCCATCCCCCTACTCCCATTTGACCTCCCCAACACACACACACACACTTTACCATCACCACATCTGAGTGCCCTTAAAAAAAAATTCTTTATTGGAGAGAGAATAAGTGAGAGAGAGAGAGAGAGACAGAGCATGAGCAGGAGCAGAAGGAGAGGGACAAGCAGACTCCCCACTGAGAAGGGAGCCCAGTGTGGGGCTTCATCCCAGGAACCTGGGATTATCACCTGAGCTGATTAACTCACTGAGCCACCTAGGCACCCCTAAGTGCCCTTTTGCCGGGTATAACTTACACACCTGAATGTTCAGTCCTAGAGTTAGTTAAGCCTGTTCCACAGATCCAGCATTCTGTGAACAACCTGAAATTATATTAACATTCGATGTACATTCAAAATGTGATACAAAGGGGCGCTTGGGTGGCTCAGTGGGTTAAAGCCTCTGTCTTCAGCTCAGGTCATGATCCCAGGGTCCTGGGATCAAGCCCCGCATCGGGCTCTCTGCTTAGCGGGGAACTTGCTTCCTCCTCTCTCTGCCTGCCTCTCTGCCTACTTGTGATCTCTGTCAAATAAATAAAATCTTAAAAAAAAATTTGATACAAAGATTTTTCTTAGGGAGAAGAACCAAAGCATTATCAGACATTCAGGGCAGTTCAACGTCCCCACAAAAAAGTTAGAAACTAACAGATTATAGGATCAGGCAATTCATTTTTAAAAATGAAATTCATTATTTTACTAACTTAACTATATTCAATTTGTTTTGTCCTGGCAATAATGACCTGAAGTAACAGATGCATAAAGGGGTCATACTGTAGTATCTTTTATAGGAAACTTTGCAGGTTGTGGATTAATACAAAGGACTTGCAAATACAGATGATGAAACTTGAAAAGAGGACTCTTCTTCTGGGATTTATAGATAGAGCTTCTATATCAACCTAAATTGACAAGATTGAAAGGAAAATGGCTTATTAATGGAATCAAAGGGCACAGCGTTTGATCAAGATCTGCTTGATTTGGCTAGATTCTAGGTTCCAAAATCATTTTTAAAAAAGATAGTAGTCATTAAAATAATATTTTTCAAGAAATAGCAATGACTACCTGTTTCAATAAATTTCGAAACTTTTATTCTCAGAATTTTGTCTGTATATATTTAGCTACTTTACATAATGTTCACTTAAATTCTCTGCACAGAAATACAACTAATCTGTTAAATGATCTTTTTCAGTTAAGTGACAACACCAGATGTTTGCTCTTGCAGTAATTGTTTCACTTAATAGGTGTATAATACTAAGTACTGTTTTAAAAATGCTTTTCATTTGACACAGATGGAGGTATTGAATCTCTTATCTGTAAACCTTTTCCTATAAGCTCATGATAAAAAAAAAAGTAAATTATTTTTGTCCACTCCTGAGTATGACCATTTGGGAGTGAACAGGAAGCTTTTCTCCCTCTCAGACTCACTTGGCTTTGCATGTTCAAAAAGAAATATAAAAAAAGACAGTGCAAGTGATTTTGAATGATTTTGACCTTAACTCGAGTCTTCCCTAAGATGTGTAGTCCTGTTTTCTCTTGTTCTTTTGACAGATGTAAGGGATTCTGCGTTGTGGACTGCATGATTCACTATGATTGACTTAGGCAGGGTGTGAATAGGGCTGCAAAGCAGGGGAGCGACGTTCAGCTTTCAAAGTGACAGACTGGTTACAGAGTGATTGAAGAGGTGTATGTCCTAGCATGTATGTGATGGGCTTGGGGAGAAAAAAGGAGGGGTGGAGTGAAGGAACACATCACTTGTATTCATACTAGTTTCTTCTTTTTCATTGCATTACTGCCACAGAGTAAGAAAGAAAAAAATAATTCAGATGATCTAGTTCAATCTTCTTTTTCATGAAAAGAATAAAAGAAAATTTGTGAGAAAATATGTGATATTTCATATTTAAGACAAATGGGTATATAAACAAATTTAAGACAAATGAATATATGCACATATACACATACACAAATAACCACATAAAAAGATTCTTAAGATCATTGATCATTAAGGAAGTGCAAATTAAATTCACAATTAGACTCCACATATATTAGAATGGAAGAAAATGAAGAATGACTATAAGTGTCTTAGTCAATTCGGGCCACTATAATAAAGTGCTATAGGCTGGATGTCATATAAACATTATAAATTTATTTCTCACAGTTCTAGAGACTAGAATTCTGAGATCAGGGTGCCAGCATGATCAGGTTCTGGCGAGGCTCTTCTTTTAGGTTGCCACTTTGCATTGTACCTTCACCTGATGGAAAGTGGGTGAGGAAGCTCTCTGGGATCCCTTTTTTAAGGGTGCTAAGTAATTGCATTCATTAGGGCTCTACCCTCAAGACCTAATTCCCTCCCAAAGCCCCCACCTCCTAACACCATCACATTGTGAAGGAAGGTTTCAACATACGAATTTTAGGAAGAACATAAATGTTTAGTGCATAACACCAAGTGTTCATGAATATCTGGAAGCACTGGCTCTCTGATGCATTCCTGATGGGAATATAAATGGTACAATTTTTATAGAATGGCACAAACATAGTGTGACAGTTAAAAAAAATACAGGGAGGCAAGTCATAAGAGACTCTTAACTGTCGGGGTCCGTTATCAAAGGAACGAGACTGAGACAAAGTGAAAGTTATGCACAACTTTATTCTATGCCAAGCATTAGAAGTCAGACTGACCAGCCAGGGCCACCTCCAAAGAAAGCAACCCCGTCCCGATCTCACAGGCTGGTTTTATAGAGCATAACCGCAGACGTCAAGATACGTGGCTTCTATTGTTAGGGCATTACTCCCAGAATCGATACCCGGAACTGATACCAGGAACTGCTGAGATGTTTGGAACTGCTGGGGCGTTTATTCCCAGATTGAAGTCTATAGATGTAAACAACAATATGGCTACCCAGGTAATATGGAGTCGCTCTGGCTAAACAGGCCCTAATAGTTAAAGAGGTTTTAAGATTAAATCGGTCCTAACATTAACTATAGAGAATAATGTGAGGGTTACAGGAGGGGAAGTGGAAAGGGGGATGGGCTAAATGGGTGATGACAATTAAGGAGGGCACTTGTTGTGATGAGCAGTTTTATATGTAAATAATGAATCACTAAATTCTACTCCTAAAACTAATATTACACAATAAACTAGTTACTAGAATTTAAGTAAAAACTTGAAATATTAAAAAAAGTAAACTTGCCATGTGATCCAGTCAGTCCACTCTCCTAAGTGTTTAACCCAAAAAGAAAGAAATTGTGTATTCAAACACAGACTTGTACACAATGTTTGTAGCAGCTTTCTTTATGTTAGCCAGAATTTGGAAAAAAATAAAAAGCATCCACAGGGACATGAATAAAGAATTGTGACATATCCATACAATAAAACCTGCTCAGCAATAAAAAGAAGTGAACACTTGATACAATAATAGCATGGATGAATCTGTTAATGGTGACGACTGAAAGAAGTCAGACTGAAAGAGTTACATACTCTATCATACCATTTATATAAAATACAACTAATTCATATTGTATTTATGTAATATGATCAGCAACTTATTATTATATGTAACTTAATTTATCATGACAGAAAGGAGTGAATAGTTTCCTATAAAAGTAGGTGGGGAAGGATGAAGTGGGAAATCACAAAACACCATGAGAGAACATTTGGAAGTAATGGATCTGTTCATTATTTCATTTGCGCTGACAATTTTATGGGACTATAAACATGTCAAAACTTGTATTGTATAACTTAAATATGCAGTTTATTAGCATATCAATTATACTTACAAAATATAAAATTTATAAAATTGGGTAAAATTGGGTAAATCTACATTTTGTTTTTAGGGATAGTGGTAGTGTGGAAAAGTTGTGGGGAGAAGAAAATATAGACAAGAGGGACAACTGTGTGATATAATATTTTCCAAACCTAAAATTATTTGGTGGTGGGAGTACTTGTGATTCAACAGATACTGAGCCACTTTCCTAAAATTCCATTTCAGTAATGATGGTGTGGGGAATTAGAATATGTGAGGTCCTAATAACACTTATGAGAAGTCATATTTTAAAATTTGTCATGCAGATAACCCTTCTCTTCTTAATTAGAAAATATTTAGAACTTAAAGTACAGAGGGTTGACTAGACTAAGTAATTCCTTAGGAATTCTTATTCTTAGAATTCTTTCTCTGACCAGCTAGAACTTTCCAAATTTTTAAGTATCCATTAGGTGAAAAACTGGTTCAAAAATGCACAGAAAAAAAAAATTCTAAAAATTATCCAAGGCATAGAACAAATTTCCTATTCAAACATTTCTCAGTTTCTGTTGTCATAAGTCTTGATATTCTGATGGTCATCTTTGGATGAATACCTATTTTCCAGCTAAAAAAGGGCTAACACAGCTTCTAAGACCCTTAGAATCAGGTTCTTACTCCCTAGATCCTGATTTATCCCTACTGTAAATTCTAACTTCCAGGATAAGAATAAACTGGATTACAATTCTTGGTCAAATTGAATTCCCATCACAAAAATGCATATTCAAAGAGAAAATTGTTAGGTACAAATGGAAGAGGATTTTTTTTCACTCAAAAAACACAGGTTTTTTTGAGCATCACCAATTATGTTACAGACATCGGTGTTCTGGATGGGAATACTATAAAGAAAACATAAACAGCCTGCTATAAGAAAGGGGATATAAAGTGGAGTTGATAAATCTGGAGTTTATGTAGGTGCCCCATGTGATCCCATCCAGAGATAAGCAGATGATGTGGAGAAAAATTAACACAGAGCACTCAGAATCAACAATCTACTACATCGGAGGTTTCTCTAGACATCTTGACATTTTATGGAATTCTCACATAAAACTTGAGAGCAAAGCATTAGGACATTTTCCTTTCTCCTGGAAGTGAACTATGAACTCATAATAAGAACAATAACAACAGTCATAAAATGTTCTTATTGTGTAAATAAGATATACTCTAATGACTTGCAAATAGACAAAACACTCTCTGAACTCTTATTGTGTATATGCCATCATGAGTTTTCAATTCACTAAAAATACTTTAGCATTTTTACTGCTTTATCCAAAAATACTTTTCATTTGACTTAGTTTTCACAACTTAAATATTTCTCATATATTTTCTGTGCATTCTAATGTGAAATTCTTAAAAGTCTTTTTTTCTTTTTCAAAAATTAATACATTTTCCTGGGTGCCTGAGTGGCTCAGTTAGCTAAGTATCTGGCTCTTTATTTTGGTGCAGGCCATCACCTCAGGGTCATGAGATCAAGCCCCACACTGGGGTCCATGCTGGGTGGGGAGTCTGCTTAAGATTCTCTCTTCCTCTCCCTCTGCCTCCCTTCCCACTCTCTCTTTATCTCTCTCTCTAAAAAGAAAGAAAAGGAAAGAAAGGAAGGAAGGAAGGAAGGAAGGAAGGAAGGAAGGAAGGAAGGAAGAAAACAGTATATTTTCCTCCAGATATGTCTTTTTGGTGAAGTCTCAAATATTTTTTCCATTCTTATAATCAGTTTGTGTGTTAACTTATTATTGAATTTTAAGTGTTTTTTACATATTCTGTATACAATTCCTTTATATATGGAATTTAAAATATCTTTTCCTTAGCCTAGAACTCTTTTTATTCTCTCAGCAATATCTTTAGAAGAGTCAAAATTTTATGAAGTCTAATTTTTCAAGCCTTTCTTTTAATATCATGCTTAAACATCATTGCTTAACAAAAAGTCAAAAGAACTACTCTGTTTTCTTATTGAAGTTTTATAGTTTTGGGCTTCACATTTAGGACTATGATTTGTGTTGAGTTGTCTTTTCTTGATAGTTCAAGAAATGAATCAAAATTTATGTGCTTAGCATATGAATATCCAGTTGTTCCAACATCACTGTATGAAAAGATCATTATTTTTTTAATGGATTACCTTTGTACTTTTGCCAAAAACGAGGTGTCAGTTAATGAGATGGTCTATTTCTGGATTCACTCTGTTTTGTTCTCTTGGTCTATTTTTCAGAATTGATGCTGCTTACATGCTATGCTGTTGGTAATTGTAGCTTTAAAATAAGTAAAAATCATGTTTTGTAGATCAACCAACTTTGTTCTTCCTAAAGCTGTTTTTAGCTATTTGCTATATTACCAAATGAATTTTAGAATCAGGTTGCCACTTCCTACTTGTAGTTGTTTTGATTGGAATGGTGTTAAAACTATAAATTAATTTGGGGAGAATTGATTTCTTAACCATATTGAGTTTCCAAGTCAATAAGCAAGCTCTTTATCTCCATTTATTTAGGTCTTCTTTCATTTCTCTTAACAATGTTTTGTAATTTCTAGTGTACAAATTCTACATATTTTTTCAAATTTATCCTTAAGTATTTCATGTTATTTTAGGCTATTGCAACTTATACTGCTTCATTAAATTTTAATTCTAGCTTTTAATTGTTAAGACTTAGAAATGCAATTCACTTTTGTATATTGATCTGATATTCTGCAACGTTGATGAACTCACATATTAGTTCCCATAACATTTATTTTTGTATACCCATTGAATTTTCTTTATTAAAATGATGTTATCTGTGAAAAAGGATGTTTCACATCTTCTTTTCACATTAGGGAAATTTTCCCCCATTGTTCTTTATGTGTGGCCCTGGCTGGACCCTCCAGCACAATGTTGAAAATAATTGGACAGAGTGGGCATCCTTATTTTGTTCCCAGTCTTAGAAAGCATTCAGTCATTCACAATTAAATATGATGTTAGCTGCATGATTTTTCATAGAGGACTTTCATGAGGCTAAGGATATTCCCTTTTATTCCTGAATTTATGAGTTTTTAACAAGAATAAATGTTGGATTTTGTCAAATGCTTATTTCCTGTCTATTGCGATAATACTATGGTCATTCTTTCTAATTGGTAAATATGGTGAATTAAATTCACCTATTTTTTAAGTTAAACCCACTTCCATTCCTGGGTTAACCCCTACTTGGCTATCATGTTTTCTTTTAAAGTCCTTTTCTTGTGTGGTATAAATGCTGCTCTCATAGAATTTGTTGGGAAGAATTTCCTCCTATTTAATTTTCTGGAAGAGATTGTGTAGAAGTAGTATTATTTATTCTTTAAATGTTTGATAGAATTCATCAGTGAAGTTATCTTGTTTTCGAGTTTTCTTTATGGGGAATTTTTATTTTATAAATTTAATTTCTTCAATACATAAAAAACTGTTCAGATTACCTGTTCTTTTTGAGTGAAATTGTATAGTTGTGTCCTTCAAAAAATTTTCCCATTTCAATTAAGTTTTTGAATATTGGCATAATGGTCACAATATCCCCTATTCTTTCAGCTTCAAAGTCATCTTTTAAAATCTCTGTAATTCTAGATTGCAGATGAGCAAACCTCATTTCTGCTTTGCCAGCTGATTTTCCTTTTACATTCTGTCAATAGGGAGCACTAGAAAGAGTGCTGTGGGAAGAAGGTTTAGTTTGATGTGTGCTTCCTACTTGCCTTCTGTTCCTGTCTGTCACACTTACCAAAACTTCTTCATAGTGACAGTTGATTACAGCTTTTATTCCCCAGCTCCATCCCCAATACTTACCAAACAAGGCTTGAAGCCTTTTAGGGACATCAGTGTCATCTGCTTGATGCATGTTCCTCTGGGGTCTGTGTACTAGACCCACAGAGCATATCCCTAATCTCAGAGATGGGAGTTTCAGGCTCTTTCTCAAAGGTCTGAATTTCAGTTCCAGGGGTTTTGTTTTAATGGTTTTAATGGTTTTGAATTCTTTGTTTTTCCAAACACAGAATAGCATTAGTCCTGCCTGCTCCTACTGCTATCTCATAACATTTCTATTATTGTTCCCAGTTCACCTTTTCTGTTGTTCAATCCCTAGTTAATAATTATTTATATTAAATTCTATTTGTTAAAACAACTGGGATAGTTTCTGCTTTCTACCTACACCCTGATATCAAATAATTACATATTTATTTCCCCTTTATTCAAATTTCATATTACTTTTAATTTCTTTATAGTTGAAGTAGTTACAAAACTATGTGTAAGCAAAATAAAACATTTTTAATTCAAATACCTAGGTTTCTTACATATGAGTGTAAGGAAAGAAATAGCTTAACATCTTTTAAACCTTTGCCTCTAACATGACACATAATGCAATCTGTAAAATAACAACAACAACAAAAATGGCGAATAAAAATGGATAAGTACACTTGTTTTATTAGTCTGGGTAAAGTACGGCCCAGACAAGAGACATACTTTAGTGTTTTAAGCATTAGAAATCAGAATTGTATTAAATCAGACTCCAGAATTATTCATGAGATTTGATTTGAGGAATAAGACATGATGAGAAGAAAGATCCACAATTGAGATATAGTCTGATTGTCTCAAATTTCCTGGAGATGCCCATGAATTTGCTTATATTTGAGGGATTACTGCAAAAGCTTTGGCATTCATTGATGTTGTTTGCAATTTGGGATATTAGGAAATATAAAGTTAACTTTGTAACATTTTATTTTCTGCTCAATTACTATATCAAAGTTTGCATGCCAGTCCAAGTGTGAGATTATTTGGTATGAAAAATTTATATACATTCATACATATATGTATATATACATATATATATGTGTGTTTGTAGGGTATTTTTTTTTTCTTTCTAAAGATTATAATCCCCATGGGGTGCCTGGGTTGCCCAGTCTTTAAGTGTCTGCCTTTGGCTCAGATCATGATCCCGGGGTATTGGGATCGAGCCCCACATCAGGCTCCCTGGTTAGCAGGGAGCCTGCTTCTCCCTCTCCCATCCCCCACTTCTTGTGTTCCATCAAATAAAATCTTAAGAAAAAAAAATTATAATCCTCTCTTATTTTTCTCTAAATCTTCTGAGTGTACTTGGATAGCTGTTATATCCTGTCAGGTGTTACTGGATAATTTCATTTTCATTAAGGTGCTATTTTCATAAGTTTCACTGAAGACTATATCCTCAAAATTATGTGCAACTACTTCCGTTTCAATAAGAAATTAACTGAACATTACAGATTAAATTTGGGGGATCACCATTGCTATTAGAAATAAATTCTAGATATGTATAAAATTTGATTGGGGACTGCTTAGACTTAACTACACAAACTGAACTAAAATCTCGGATTGAATATTTTATTGTGCTGACTCATCACCCCAGCAGAGAAGAAATCATGAACATTTATATTTTACATCTCATAATCATCTGATTTCCTCACCTTCCATTTGTAGACTGGTAATGTTCTTGTGTCTACGAAAAAAGGATATACTCATTGAAAACACTTTATTAAAGAACTTTATGTAGTAACACCACTATTGCTTCTGTTCTTCATGTAGAACTCCTATAATAAGGCAAACCTCAATGATATGGAACATTTTCATTTATTATGTTTAATATAGGTGCATGGAGGGGGAAAAACAAAGCCAGAATTAATTTTTCTGTCAATTGGAATGTCAAAACATCCAGTTACATAATTCCAATCAGGATTCTATTCTGTTCAATGGCTGCAAAATGATTAAAAACTATAAGAGCCTTAAGGTAGAAAAATGAACTGGTTCTTGGCTTCCATGACTATATTCTTTATTTTATGTAGGATAAGCTGTGTAATGTACTCAGAGAAAAAGTGTATTATATAGAAAGCCTATCATCCTCAGGGAATAAATGTATTTGTAGACCTCACAAGAAAGAGAGTTCTACCTGTTTCTTTCTCTTGACTGTGAGTGCTCTGAAAAATAGCCATCAGACCTTTTTGGTTCCAATGCAAATAATTTCAACAGAATGGATTAAAATGAGATAGTAGCTAAATAAGAAATGAAACAGAATTATTGAAATTGCTAATGTGATCAGGATGTGATTCTTACTTACCAATCCTATAAAATAGCATGGAAATAACCATGCTATTTATCATTATAAGCAATCATAAAATCCTTCAAGTTTGTCAGCTCCAAATCTATCAATACTTAAGAGCAATAGTATTTATTTATCACCATGGTATTAAAAACAATCAATTAATTTCCTACTAATTAGGAATATCAGACCAATTTCTTGTTTTTAGTGGGACAAAACAAATCTGTAAGTTAGCTGAAGCTTAATGTTTTTACCTATTCTTGGCCTGGTGTTGATGGCAGAAGGTTAAATTTTTCTTACTTTGACCCATTGTACAATTTTCCATCTGACCATAGACTAGTAGACCTTAAACTCTCATGCTATGGTTTTTAAAATCTTAAGGAGGACTGATTTTGTTTAGTGCTTTCAAGTTTTATTGGTAAACATTTAGACTGAACAGAGACAATTTATGCACATAGGTAGTTATTGAAATGTGTTGTCATGCAGCTTACAAATCTTTCTCTAGAGAACATTGCTAAAATCCTTAGCCAGAAGTTGTAAGACTAATTTGTTGTATTCCTGTCTAGAATGTTTCTTTCTAGCATCATCTTGATTCTTTGTGTTACTGTACATAATCTACATGTATCTGTTGGAGTTCAACAGGTTTCTGGGTAGTTCCTCAAGCTTCAGTCTTTAAAATCTTTTGTCTTCACTATAAAATTAATAAATTACATGTTTCTGAAATTTGTTTAAATTCCAGCCATTGCTCAAATACATGCACAATAGAAAACTGGAAAGTTGTAATACTCTTTGAATATTTAACCACCCACAACTCTCTTCACACAATCATTGTTTCTTACTAATTTTCTATATAATGCCTTCCACAATAGTGGTGAGAACTTCTCTTGAAATTATATTAGAAAAAGAACACATCAAGCTGAGTTCTGATTAAGCACTCTCATCATTAACTCTTTTTCTTTAGGTCTGCCCTCTATTCTCTTGGAACTACTGGTGAGAGATCTTTTGGGAATAGAAGATCTTTGTTTGCTTCCTTCTTGGTGTTGTTTTATATCTCATTCTCATTAAGTATAATAACCATAAAATCAGTACATTTTAAGATCACAGGTCTTAGCAAGATTCATTTCTCTACATTATTTAGCTATATAAAAAACTAGGTAATTATGCATTAATAATTTTTTTATTATATTATGTTAGTTTTTGATGTAGTGTTCCAAGATTCATTGTTTACATATAACACCCAGTGCTCCATGCAATATGCCCTCCTTAATACCCAGGATCAGGCTCACCCTCCCCTCTGAAACCCTCAGTTTGTTTCTCAGAGTCCACAGTCTCTGATGGTTTTTCTCCCCCTCCGATTTCTTCCAATTCACTTTTCCTTTCCTTCTCCTAATGTCTTCCATGTTATTCCTCATGTTCCACAAGTAAGATAAATCGTATGGTAATTGACTTTCTCTGATTGACTTATTTCACTCAGCATAATCTCCTGTGGTTCCATCCATGTTGATGCAATAGTTGAGTATTTATCCTTTCTGATGGCTGATTAATGTTCTTTTGGATATATGGATGACATCTTCTTTATCCATTCATCTGTTGAGGGACATCTTGGGTCTTTCCACAGTTTGGCTATTGTGGACATTGCTGCTATGAACATTGGGGTACATATGGCCCTTCTTTTCACTACATCTGTATCTTTGGGGAAAATACCTAGTAGTGCAATTGCCAGGTCATAGGGTAGCTCTATTTTTAATTTTTTTGAAGAATCTCCAAACTCTTTTCCAAAGTGACTGCACCAACTTGTATTCCCACCAACTTTCCCCACAACCTCTCCAACATGTGTTGTTTCCTGCCTTGTTAATCTTTGCAATTCTAACTGGTGTAAGGTGCCATCTCCATGTGGTTTTGATTTGAATTTCCCTGATGACTAATGATGGTGAACATTTTTTCATGTGTCTGTTAGGCATTTGTATATCTTCTTTGGAGATGAAGATAGTACAGAAGTCATGTCTTCTGCTCATTATTTTTAATTGATTGTTTTGTTTTTTGTGGGTTGAGTTCGAGATCTTGGATATCAGCTGTTTGTCTGTAGTGTCATTTGCAAATATCTTCTCCCATTCTGTGAGTTGACTCTTTGTTTTGTTGACTGTTTCCTTTGCTGTGAAGAAGTTATTATCTTTTTTCTTTTAAAGATTTTATTTATTTGTCAGAGAGAGAGGGAGAGAGAGCGAGCATAGACAGACAGAATGGCAGGCAGAGGCAGAGGGAGAAGCAGGCTCCCCACTGAGAAAGGAGCCCGACGTGGGACTTGATCACAAGATGCTGGGATCATGACCTGAGCTGAAGGCAGCTGCTTAACCAACTGAGCCACCCAGGCATCCCCAGAAGTTATTATCTTGATGAAGTCCCAAAAGTTCTTTTTTGTTTTTGTTTCCCTTGCTTTCGGGAATGCGTCTTGAAAGAAGTTGCTGTGGCTGATGTGGAAGAAGTTACAGCCTATGTTCTCCTCTAGGATTTTGATGGGTTCCTGTTTCACATTGAGGTCTTTCATTCATTTTCAGTTTATCTTTGTGTACTGTGTAAGAGAATGGTTGACTTTCATTCTTCTGTATATATCTGCCCAATTTTCCCAGCACATTTATTGAAGAGTCCTTTTTCCATTGGATATTTTTCCTGCTTTGTCGAAGATTTGACCATTGGGTTGAGGGGCCATATCTGGGCTCTGTGTTCTGATCCATTGTCTGTGTCTGTTTCTGTGCCAGTACCATGCTGTCTTGGTGATCACAGCTTTGCAATATAGCTTGAAATCAGGCAATGTGATGCCCCCAGCTTTTTTTGTTGTTGTTTTCAACATTTCCATGGTGATTTGGGGTCTTTTCTGGTTCCATATGAATTTTAGGGTTGTTTGTTAAAGCACTTTGAAAAATGCCATGGGTATTTTGATTGGGATGTCATTGAAAGTATAGATTTCTCTCGGTAGCGTAGACATTTTAACAATGCTTATTCTTCTGATCCATGAGCATGGAATGTTTTTCTATCTTTTTGTGTCTTCTTCAATTTCTTTCATGAGTGTTCTGTAGCTCCTCGAGTGTAGATTCTTTTCCTCTTTGGTTAGGTTTCTTCCAAGGTATCTTGTGTTTTTTGGTGCTATTGTAAATAGAGTTAATTTTCTAATTTCCCTTTCTACAGTTTCATTGTTAGTGTATAAGAAAGCAACTGATTTCTGTGCAGTGATTTGTATCCTCCCACATTACTGAATTGCTATATGAGTTCTAGTAATTTGGTGGTGGAGTCTTTTGGGTTTTCTACATAAAGGATTATGTCATTTGTGAAGTGAGAGAGTTTGACTTCTTTTTGCCAATTCAAATACATTTTATTTCTTTTTGTTGACTGATTGGTGCTTCTAGGGCTTCTAGTACTATCTTGACAATAGTGGTGAGAGAGGACATCCTTGCTGTGCTCCTGATCTTAAGCGAAAATCTCTCAGCTTTTTCCCATTGATAATGGTATTCACTGTGGGTTTTTCATGGATGGATTTTATGAAATTGAAGAATGTTTCCTCTATTCCTATACTCTGAAAAAAAAAAAAAGGTGCTATATTTTGTCAAATGCTTTTCCTGCATCTATTGAGAGGATCATGTGGTTCTTGTCTCTTATTTATGTGTTCTATCACATTGATTGATTTGCAAATGTTGGACCACCCTTGTATTCCAGGGATGAATCCCACCTGGTCATGGAGGACAATCATCTTAATGTACTGTTGGATTCTATTAGCTAGGATCTTTTTGAGAATTTTGGCATCCATATTCATCAGAGATATTGGTTTGAAATTCCTCTTTTTGATGGGGTCTTTGTCTGCCTTTGGGATCAAAGTAATGCTGGCCTCATAGAATGAGTCTGGAAGTTTTCCTTCTGTTTCTATTTTTTAAAACAGCTTCAGAAGCATTGGTATTATTTCTTCTTGGATGTTTGGTAGAATTCCCCAGATAATCCATCTGGTTCTGGACTCTTGTTTTTTGAGAAGTTTTTGACCACTGACTCAATGTCATTGTTGGTTATTGGTCTGTTCAGGTCAGTCAGTGTCCTTCTGTTTCAGTCTTAGCAGTTTATAGGTTTCCAGGAATGTATCTATTTCTTTCAGGTTGCTTAATTTATTGGACTATAACTGATGATAATAATTTCTGATAATTGTCTTTATTTCCTTGATGTTAGTGATGATCTCTTCCCTGGCATCATAATTTTATTAATTTGGGTTCTTTCTCTTTTCTTTCAGATAAGTCTGGCCAATGGTTTATTAATCTTATTAATTCTTTCAAAGAACCAGCTTCTAGTTTCATTGATGTGTTCTTCTGTATTTCTGGTTTCTAAGTCATTAATCTCTGCTCCAATTTTAATTATTTCCCTTCTCGTGTGTGGGTTAGGCTTAATTTGTTGTTGATTTCCACTTCTTTAAGGTGTAAAGAAGGTTTGTGTATTTCGGATTTTTCTATTTTTTTGAGTGAGGTTTGGATGGCTATGTATTTCCTTCTTAGGACCACCTTTACCATATCCCATACATTTTGGACTGATGTGTTTTTGTTCTTGTTGGTTTCCATGAATTGTCTAAGTTCTTTGATTTCCTGGTTGACCCAAACATTCTTAACATGATGGTCTTTAGCTTCCAAGTATTTGAATTTCTCCCAAAAATTTTCTTGTGTTTGAGTTCCCATTTCAAACCACTGTGGCCTGAGAATAGGCAGGGAATAATCTAAGTCTTTTGGAATCAGTTGAAACCTGATTTGTGACCTATGTGGTCTATTCTGTAGAAAGTTCCATGTGTGCTTGAGAAGAATGAGTTTTCTATTGTTTTAGGGTAGAATGTTCTGTATATATCTATGAGGTCCATCTGGTCCAGTGTATCATTCAAAGCTCATAATTCTTTGTTGATTTTATGTTTAGATGATCTGTCTATTGCTGAGAGTAGAGTGTTGAGGTCTCCTACTATTAACATATTATTATCAATAGGTCTCTTTATTTTGGTTAACAGTTGGCTTATGTATTTGGCTGCTCCCATTTGGGGGCATAGATATTTAAAATTGTTAGATCTTCTTGTTGGATAGACCATTTAAGAATCGTATAGTGTCCTTCTGTATCTCTGATTACATTCTTTAGCTTGAAGTCCTATTTTCAGATATGAGAATTGCTACCCCAGCTTTCTTTTGTGGTACATTGGCATGGATGATGGTTCTCCATCCCTTCACTTTTAGTCTGAATGTATCTTTAGGTTTAAGATGAGTCTCTTGTAGACAGCATAAAGATGGTTCCTGACTTTTTATCCATTTTGCAACTCTGTCATTTTATGGGAGCATTTAAGCCATTCATGTTGAGTAATTATTGAAAGATAAGATTTTATTGTCATCATGTTGCCTGTGAAGTCCTAGTTTCTATAGATTGTCTCTGTATATTTCTGTTCCATATCACTCTTGGTGTCTTTCTCCTTTTATAGAAACCCTCCTCCCCCTTACTGTTTCTCACAGGGCCAGCTTAGTGGTCACATATTCTTTCAGTCTCTGCCAGTCCTGGAGGCTCCTTATCTCTCCATCTATTCTGAATGACAGCCTTGGTCTATAAAGAATTCTTGGCTGCATATTCTTCTCTTTTAGTAACCTGAATATGTCTTGCCAGCCCTTTCAGGCTTGCCAGGTTTCTGTGGATAGGTCTGACATTATTCTGATATTCCTCCCTCTGTATATATGAAATCTCTTCCCC
Organism: Lontra canadensis; assembly: GCF_010015895.1. Taxonomy (NCBI): domain Eukaryota; kingdom Metazoa; phylum Chordata; class Mammalia; order Carnivora; family Mustelidae; genus Lontra; species Lontra canadensis. The sequence goes on from NW_022631034.1 coordinate 6,417,576, forward strand.
CTAATTGTCCTCAAGATGGTTTCCTTGGTTCTAAGATTTACAAGTTTTACTATTACATGCCAGGGCATTGGTCTGTTCTCCTTGAACTTGGTAGAGGTCCTCTCTGCCTCTACGATGTGAATGCTTGTTTCATTCCCCAGATTAGGGAAGTTTTCAGCTACAGTTTGCTCAGATATATCTTCTAGTCCTTTCTCTCTCTCCACCCCCTCAGGGATCCCAATAGTTCTGACATTGGAACATTTCATGCCATCATTTATTTCCCTAATTCTATTTTCATGGCCTCTAATCTGTTTGTTCCAGGACTCCTCCTGATCCTTCTTTTCTATCAGTTTGTCTTCTAGATCACTAATTCATTCTTCTGCCTCATTTACCTGAGCTTTTAGAGTATCTAGACTAGATTGGATCTCATTGATAGCATTTTAAGTTCTGCCAGATCAGCTCTCATTTCTACCCTTAGAGAATTTATGTTGCCATTAATGTTTTTCTTCTTCATAGCTAATGTCTTCATAACTGAAGTCTGTTTCCGACATCTTTCTTATATCCATATCCATTAGTTCTGTGTCAGAGGTAACAGTCTCTGAGTCTTTCCTATGTTGGAGGTTCCTTCTCAGTCATTCTGTTGAGGGAATGTACAGGACCAAAATTACTGACCACAACCCAAGCAAGATGCACGTGTTTTATAGGGACCTTAGTGTTGTTGGTCTCTTGTTCTTCCAGCCTGTATTCTGGTGGAGGGGTATGCCGCACTGTTACTCAGGCAATCCTGTTTGGGCAGAGTTGCCCTACCCGCTGGGGGGTGGGGGGATGGGCTCAGTGAAAACTGGTTTTGGGGGGCTTTTATTCTCTGGTGACTTTCCCTGGCAGCTTTCCACATCTTTTCTGAGAGTCAGAGCAGAAGTGACCATATCCAAACCTCTGTCTCAGAACAGATCACAGCCTGTTCTTCAGTGAGCTCTCCAGGCTACACTGTCTCCCTTTCTGTCTGTGTTCCTAAAAATTGCAGTGTCCTGGGTTGTGGCCCCACAACAGAACTCCCAGCTCCTGCTTCCAGTTCCAGGCAAGTCTTTGCCCTTTGTGCTTCTAAAACCACCAGCTGCCCCCAGTTCACACATGCACGCCTGCAGCTCCAGGTTTCCATTCAGAGGGCTGCCCTAAAGTCCTTTCCCTATTGCTACCAGTCTGTGAGTCTGTGCCTGGTCCCCAGCATGGGAGGCTTTCTCACTCCTGCAGTGTAAGATCCCAGAGGGTCCCTCCCCCTTCCATTTATCTTCTGATGTCTGCCCTCTTCATACCTTGAGATTAACCACCTGAGATATTTAGTTTGTAGAGATCTGGATATATACTTTTACATCACAGGCTGATTTCGTGGGTGTTCAGAATGGTCTGGTAGATATCCAGCTCAATTCATGGGACTGGTTAAAATAGGGTCCCCTACTCCTCTACCATCCTGCAATCTGCATTAATAATGTTTTAAAGTCATCTCTAGACTGGTGAAGACAAAAAACAAAAACAAAAACCCTCACATTCTTTTGTGTTATGTTTGTAGACTGTAAAGTATTTCTATATCTATCTTTTTTTGTCCAGATGTTCTGTGAGTTGGATTAATATACCTAAGTTTAATAATTTTAATTTGCAGACATTAGTTTTTGTAGATTTTTGGAGTGACTTAAATCTGAAACCTTGACTATTCCTTTAATATATAGAATCATATTTGTAATTTTTATTGAAATCTTTCTCAAAAATGCCCTTTCCTTGCTACTCTGAATAGAACACTGGAAGTTTTATTTACATCCATATTTTGAAACTATATTCTGTTCAACCAAAATTAATTTGGAATAGCTGTTTATTTTAAAAATCTTGGACATTTAACACTTCTTTTTTCTTACATTCCTTTCATTGAACAAAATTGTATAATCAACCAACAGGAGTTCAATCTCTGTAGATCTTAAATTTAAAAATGATCTAAGCTTTTATTTTTAATAAAGATTTTTCATTCTTAGTAGAATTATTTATCCCCCAAAGCATACAACCTTAAATTAATTGTAGTTAAAGTTAGTTATAATACATTGTGTACTCACCCAACAGTTTTCCTGTGGTTTCTCATTTAATCCTTATTATTTCATAAAAATGTGGGTATTTTTGTCCCTATTTATAAATGAGAAAACAATTTCAGTGAGGCTGGAGAGGCTTAGATGGCTAAATTTCAAGTATTATAATACAAGTATTAATTAGAAAGCTGTATCTACTAACATTAAAAGCAATGAATGGTTCCATATAATAGTCTTTTGGAATAACTCACTGATTAATCAAAAACATCACATCATAGGGTACCTCAATCCATACTGACTGAATCTGTCAGTCTGAGGATGCTTTACTTTGAGCTTTCATAAAAGGGATAATTTGCAATTCAAAATTGGATTCACCTTTTCTAATTAGGTGAAATTACAGTTACCATATTATAATTAAAGGTTATGTGACAGACAGGAATGTTTATTTGGATTATATTAGATTATTTTTCTGGTTTTCTGAAAATTGTAGCTTTTGATGAATATGTATTTTTAAACCATCTGACAAATATCTATTTTTTATTTAAAAATAGTGCTGTTCCCTCTTTCTGAACTTGAAATACAGCTATGATTGTCTATATTATGGGACTCATATTCAAATGAATTTCTCTCTCTACTAAGATGCCTAAAGGTATTGATGTCAGAATATTTCCCTTCTAATGAGCACATGATGTCTTCCAGAGATGCTATGAAACCTATCACTGTGCCTCAAACTGAATTATAGTAATACCACTTAATAATGCTTTTTAAAATGCCTCAAATTATATATCGTAGGAACATTGAAATATAGAGGTATTATACAGGATTTGTATTGCCAAAAAATAGTTTAGTGTTTTTACCTATTGAAAAGTTTAAAATGTATGAAAAAAATCTCTGCCAAAAATATAAGTGCTTAAACCTTGATGTCCCCTTCCCACCTCGTAAACTTAAATAACCTAAGGGAAGTTTAGAGTAATAGAATATAAATGCAGATTGTTTGGGGAGCAATTTAGAAGGTTTCGCTTCCCCCAACCCTCCCCCCAAAAAAAGACAGAAAATGGGGCAAATACCTAGAATTATGTTAAGAATACAAACTCAGTATCACAAATCATCAGGGAAATGCAAATCAAAACCACGATGAGATATCACCATACATCAGTCAGGATGGCTATTATCAAAAAGACAAGAAATAATAAATGTTGACAAGGATTCAGAGAAAAGGAAACACTTGTGCCCTGTTGGCGGAAATGTAAATTGTACAACCACTATGGGAAATAGTATGGAGGTTCCTCAAAAAATTAAAAATGGAAATGCCACAGGATCTAATAATTCCACTACTGGGTATTTATCCTAAAGGAAATGAAAATATTAATTCAAAAAGATATATGTACTCTTATGTTCATCACAATATTCACAATAGCCAAAATATGGAAGTAACCTAAGTATCCACTGATAGATGAATGAATGTGTTAACTATATCTACAATGGAATATCACTCAGCTATAAAAAGAATGAAATCTTGCCATTTACAACAACATGGATGGATCTAGAGGTTAATATGGTAAGTGAAATTAGTCAGAGAAAGACAAATACCATATAATTTCACTTACATATGAAATCTAAAAAATCAATTCCACACAAAAAATCTGGAACAGTCATAATACAGAGAACAAAATGGAGGTTGCCAGAAGGATGAAAGGTAGGAAGATGGATGCAATAGGTGAAGGGAATTAAGAGGTACAAATTTCTGGTTATAAAATAAGTCATGATGATGAAAAGTAAAACATAGGAAATTAATAGTCAATAATATTTTAATAATATCATGTGGAGACTACACTTATAATGGTGAACAATAGGTAATGTGTAACACTGTTGAGTAATTTCTATCTCTGAAACTAGGTCACTATGCTTAATAAAAATTTTTAAAGAAGAGTTAATAAATAATCAGTGTCTAGTAATTTGTTTAGTAAGGTATTTGTTTTCCAGAAATGCTAATTATCTTTCTTTTGGACAGAGAATATGTCATAGAATTTTTACTAACAATTCTCTTTTGAAACTAAGACAATATTTATTCAAATGTTTTATCTATCTGGTTTCTTTGAAATGTAAGCTTTTGGGTATCATGTGATTTGTGATTAACTAAATTAATCCCAACATTACATAAATCTTATCCCTAGAGCTCCTCTTGAGATTTTAATCATTTTTTTGCCTTTAGTTGATAAAATAGATCTAGCCCAGGATTAAACTCCAATGACCTCAAATAAAAAAAAAATTAAAATCTATGATATGTTGATTATATTCCTTAAAGGTATTTTATTTTAAACATATTCTACTTTAATATTTCAATACGTTTAATGACTTAAAACAATAAAAACTAATAACCAACTTGTTAGATTACATGAAAACATAACAGCACAACTGCATTCTGAAACTCAATACCAATGGAAAAAAAAACAAAGATAAACTCAAGTTTTATTAGGATTTAAATGAACATTTTTTCTTCTATTCATTCAATGGAGATTTATTGAGTACACGCCATATATAAGGCACTGCACATTTAGAATATTAACTTTACAACGAAGCTAAAATACCAGAAATTATTACAAATGACACTGCAGTTTCCCTTTGTTTGGTATTTTGTATTTTCAGTTCTTATCATAAGGTTTTTAATGTGTTTTATTCCACTGTAAATATCAGATAATTACTTAGAAGTGTTTTTCTTGGGATTATTTATAGACTGTTTCTTTTGCATACTAAGATACTACAGCAACCATTTTTATTCAGTGAGAATATTTCATTTCTCTGGGCTATCCCAAAAAACTTTTTATAAAATGAACAGCTACTTTCTCTAATGATTTTGCCACCATGGCAACTGAAGCTTTCAGTAATGATAGCATACAAACAACAGGATTGGATTGTTATGTTAATAGAATTTTTAAAGTAATTAGATTATGAAGATGCTTTGTCTTTTCTAGTTCAGAGATTTATGTAACATTGCTAAACAAATTATTCTGAAATATTAACTTGTTTACTTTAATCAGTTATTGTCATTTGACTCTATTATCACTGTCTTAGCATCTCCCATCATATACATGCTACAGAATTGCCTAGCTTGATTCTTATCAATTCACTGATTACTTCCTATTTTGAATTTCATTTGATGTCTCTTCCTGGCATCTTTTTGACTTCGTGGATATGTTTCAGTACATGGAGCAAGAACAGAGTTTATATGTATAGGAATCATCTTATTTAGCTCAGACAAGCTGACACATCAGGGAGTATGATTTGGGAGAGCTACCCTTTATTTCTTGCTATTTTGCAAGGGCTTTCTATTTGTATATGGGTTTTGAGGACATTTGTGTCATTTTGATTTTCAGAGAACTTGTTTAAAGTTGGACCTGTGTCTATATGTAGAGGATGCCAATAGCAAATTCTTTGGTCTGAGTTGCTGAGTGCTGTTGGGGCTGGGGAAACAGACCTGGCTAGGAATCTGTCACTTACAGATCTATACTGTCACTTTTTCCATCACTGTAGATGGGCAAGTGTAAATGAGTGTCAGAAAATAGATTGCTTGGGCCATGTTTTCCTTAGGATATTGAAGTTGCCTAGAGAACATTTTAGTTTGTTATTGGAACAGAGCTATTAATCCAGACATAGCAAATAAAAGGTTATAGTATTCAAAGCACAGGGAGGAACTACCAAGTTAGGTCAAAGATATAGCTGTGCACTGCCTCTTCCCCATTTTAAAAGAGGTCTGCACACAAAATGCAGAGTTAACGGCAACTACCAGGAAGAATGAAGGCTAAGCAAATAATCTTCCTGAATATCTAGCTAACCTTCAGCAAAACCTTTTTGTTTTGATAATCTGAATAATTTGCCCAGTTTTATGGTATGATAGATATATAGAGATATGTACATATATATATAGAAAGGGTGATAAATTTTAATGTAGAAGAAGTACCTATTGTTAAAACAGGTAACAATTATGGCTTTCAGAAAAAGTGTTCATCTGCAAGTCAATACTATTGCTTATGTTGATCAATTCAGAAAGGGTTAATGTTTTAAAAATCTCATTTGGCCTGAAGCAATATAAGCCTACTTATTTACTAAATTTATAAATTTGGCTCCATTAATCACATATGTAATATATGCAAATAAGGTGATTTACATTTTTTATTATGTTAGAAATTGTCCACACCTTTAATGCAGTCTTACTAAATGTAGTCACTATGTGAAGTCAATCTCTACACATATTCAACCTCTTTAAAGATGTTTTTCTGAATCTCAAATTTTACATAGTTTTGAATTCATATTTCTTTTTTAGGCTTATTTCTTCATGGTTTTTGAACTTTATTTTTACATCTGAAAATTATCTGCTACTCAGGTAAATTAATCTTATCTGCATAACCTATGCAGAAGTAATTTCAAACATCATGGAACTTGTTTTAATTCGTGGTATATGTCTAATTGTTGGAGTAGAAAATATACTAGTTAGGCTTGCTTATTTGAAGTTGAACAGACAAGAATATCTCATACTGTAAGAAGGAAAAAGGTAACTAAAGCTTAGTATAAAAATGATTTTCTAAAACCAAAGAGAAATCAAAGAAATAATGTTTTCCATAAAGAACCAAAGACAAGTCACTGAAAACTGAAGATTGGGAATAACTGACTTTCTTGTGTAGTTGGCCAAAGTATCAACAAATATAAACTGAAAATTTACTTTGAGCAAGGGAATATTTGCTGGAGTTTGACAGCTAAAAAAGTCACCAACATTGGTCTCAAAGACCTTATCATTTATGTGGAAGGCATTAATGATTATCAGTTCAAAAGTAGTTATGACTCTGTAGTGTTTTGTTAGAATTTATAAAGAGGTAAATAAAAGGGAATACTGGCCAGTAAAATAATACCGACATATGCATATTGTTTAAAAATTTTAAAAATGATTTGGGCAAATTCATGGGGAAGAAAAGAGCACTAGAGCTATAAAATGTAAAGTAGTAGTGCAGTGTTTTCCAGGCATTTGCGTATTCAGATTTTCTCCTCTTTGCCTCCCTCCTTCCTCAAACCACACAATATCTAATAACTGGGGCCCTCAAGTGCATTATAACTCCTACACTTTTGCTTTATAAGCATCACCTTCTTATACAACTATATCAAAGCATAATTGGTGTGCCGGAAACAGTATATATTTAATGTGCAAAATTTGGCAAGTCTTAACACACACCTATGAAGCTATCACCACAATCAAGATAATGAACATGTCCATCACTGGCTAAAGTTTCCTCCTGACCTGGTGTAATCCATCCTACTCTCTGACTCCCCAACCCCATCCCCAGACAATCACTGATCTGCTTTCTGTCACAATAGATTAATTTATATTGTTAGGGAAGAAAAGCTTTCCTTTATTCTTCAGACTCCTCTGGCTGGCCTAAGAATGAAATTGACATAAGACATGTTAACAGGAGAAAATCAAATTTAATTACTTAAGTATGGAGAATCCACATAAACATGAGAGATTCCCATGACAGACAAATGGGATATATATGCCATCCTAAACTAAAGAGAAGGGGTTGGGTTCTGGGACATTAAAGGGAAGGAAAGCAATTCATAGGAAGATGAAAAGGAGTAAATGGTAAACAAATGTTTATCATACCTACTTCATATTATAATATACTTATCTATGATGATAGTTCCTTTCTTGGAGCAGGTCTTGTATCTATATCATTTTAGGGAGTTAGTGAGAAAGTGAGTTTCTTCCTGAGTCTTTTGGGTTTTGATTATTTTCAGCTTGAAACAATCCACATAACAAACTGGCAGGTCTTGGGTCAGTTTATTCTGAGCCCAACAATATTTTTAAACATTTTATGTAAAAGGAGTTATAAAATTTGTATTTCATTTTGTGTGTGTCTGGCTTACTTCAATCACCACAACTGTTTGAGTTTCATCCATGTTGTTTTTTATAGCAATGATAGGTCCTTTGGATTGCTGAGTAGATTTCATATTGTATGGTATGATAGACCACAGGTTTAGCTAGTCCCTGTAGATGGAAGTTGGTTTGCAAAGAAAATTATAATTAACAGTTGCATATAAAGCTTTTTGTGGATATGCTTTCATTTCTCTTGTTAGACTATTGAATGGCTAGGTCATTATATGGGCATTATCTTCAACTTTGTAAGAAAATTTAATCTGTCTTCCAAAATAATTGTACTATTTTACATTCTCACCAGGACTATATCAGAGTTTCAAGCTTTACATTTTTGCAAACACTTGGATGAGGCTTTTTAATCTTAGGCATTCTAATTAGTGGGTGGTAGTATCTGATTGTGGTTTGATTTGGATTTTCCTAATGATAAATGATGGTGTTTACATGTGCTCTTTTGCTATCCATATATCTTCTGTAGGGAAATATGTAAATCATTTGCCTGTATTTGTATTTTCATTATTGTGTTGTAAAAGTCCCTTATATATTATAGATTCAGGTCTTCTGTAGGATTATTTTTTTTTAAGCAGACATTTTCTCTCATTCTGTAGCTCCTCTTTTCATTTTTTTTTAACAACATCATTTAAAAACATTTTGTTTAATTTCCAGTATATTCAATAGAAAAGAAATTATTTTATAGTTTGTTTGTTTGTTTTTTGTCCTAAGGGGATATTTCTAAATCCTCTATTTAGTGAGGACTTTCTGGTTGATGAGAATACAAACTATTCCCAATCCTGTGTAAACACTGACAATTGTTTGACCTGCCCTCTTCTGTCTGTGGCTCTTTGCCCAGCTTTTGGTAGTTTTCTTACACACATATGCTTACAAGTGTTCAGCTGAACAGTTGAAGGATTCTTCCATAGACACTGTCTCCTTAACCTAGGGAGATCACTGGGTCCAGTTTGGACTCTCCCTCCATGCTCTTTGGCCTAAATATTTTCTTCAGTCCATAAACAGGGGCAATTGTAGTGCCAACCCTGTTCATTTGCTTTCTTTCAGGGTCACTCTGCTAAGCAGCCTATTATCCAGCTATTGAAAACCATTTTGTAAATTTTGTCCTATTTTTTTAATTCTTTGAGGCCAGAGAATAAATGTACTCTGTTAGTCCATCATGGCCAGGAGCAGAGTTTATAATTGTCTTTTTATGGGTCTTCGTCCCTCAATAAAATTTGAACTCCCTGCAGGCATAACCCATATTTAGTATTCAACTAATCTTTCTTGAATAAAAGAAATGCATTTTCCCTGGATCTATGTGATTTACTTGGAAATGAGAAGGCTTGTTTTTATTTTATTCTTCCATTATAATCCCAATGTTATTCGAGTGCTAAGATGTGTAAAGAAGCTTAGGATGAAAACTAGAGTACAGGGGTGCCTGGATGGCTCAGTCAGTTAAGTATCTGCCTTAAGTTTAGGTCATGATCTTTGTCATGATCATGGTCCTGGGATCAGGACCCCAAGCTGCTTAGCTGGGAGCCTGCTTCTCTCTGCCTGATTCTACCTCTGCCTGCTGCTCCCCTTGCTTGTGTGTTCTCTCTGTGTGTGTCAAATAAATAAATAAAAATCTTTTTTTTTTTTTTAAAGGAAAGAAAACTAGAATACAAGCCCGTTGCTCATTATTGGTTTCTCTTATTTGTTGTAACTTTTAATTTGCTCAGCCTTGGAAATAGAGCAAGGCAAACATGCCATCTAACTTCAAGGAGCTTGAGTAACTGAATATACAAGTGGACAAGAGCTAGACCATATATTAAAATACAACTCTGGGTGCCTGGGTGGCTCAGTGGGTTAAGCCTCTGCCTTCCACTCAGGTCATGATCTCAGGGTCCTAAGATTGAGCCCCGCATCAGACTCTCTGCTCAGCAGGGAGCCTGCTTCCCCCTCTCTCTCTGCCTCCTTGTGATCATCAAATAAATGAACAAAATCTTAAAAAAAAATACAACTCTGACTTACAGCCTGCATCAATCAGCTCAGGAAGACAAACCACAACCTCTGTAGCTTTTGGCCTAAGGCAGTCAGGACTTGATCAATAACTGATAGCTTCCCTAATTTTTGCTTTTGCTTACAATTTAGGACTAAGCAAAGAAAGCCAAATATACTTCCCTAACCAATCACAAAAGATGTTCTATTTCTCTTTAGCTTTTCTCTTGCTTCCCTATGCCAATGTCTCCAATCAAGGCATACCTGTAGCTTTCCCTTTTGTTGTTGTTGTTGTAATTTTTTGCTATAAAGCTTTTCCATTCCTCTGCCTGCCTTTGAGTCTCTGCCAAATGCAAGTGATGTTGGCTGACTCCCTTGCTTGAGCAAGCTCTGAACAAATAGCCTGTGCTTGTTCTCATTTGGGTGGTCTTCATTTATTTTCACAATCTTACAGTTCAGGAAGGAAGGTAGTCCTAAATAGATCAGTACACGTGTGGTAAACCATGAGGAAGAGGAACTGTGCCTATAGAAGGAAATATAACCCAAGATTTTGGCGATGAGAAAAGCCATTGAATAGAAGCGCTTAAGTATTAATAAAATTAAAATGTTCTTTTCTATCTCATTGATATTTTTGATAAGAAAAATCCTCCTCTCATGTATTTCCATGTCCATTTATTTATTTATTTTTAAATATTTAATTTATTTGTTTGAGAGAGAGAGTGTGAGAACCAACAGGGTGGGGAGGGTCTAGGGAAAAACGGACTCCTTGCTGAGCAGTGAACCTGATGTGGGGCTGCATCCCAGGATTCTGAGATCATGACCTGAGCTGAAGTACAACACTTAACAGACTGATGGCCATTTATTCCTGTTATTGATTTATTTAGTCAAGAATTTTTGGCATGCTTATGTACTATGAATATTGTGACATTTTTTCAAACTCCTAGACCTTGCCATATAGAATAGAAGAAAAAAAAAATATATATATATATTTTATTCATTATATGGTATTACTTTATTTTATTCTATGCCCAACTTGCATTCTGGAAGGAAAGAAAAAGTAATAACTCTTGCATACCAATCTAGTCCCAGACATAGTAGTTGGGAATTTTTACAACATATGAAACTTCATTTAATACTTAGAATTTTTAATTTTGTGCAGAGATTTTTATCCTTATTTAAGTGAGGAAACTGAGACACAAAGAACTGAAATAACTTGGCTAAGGTCACACAGCTAGCAAAGTGCCAAACCCCAGTAAACACAAGTCTCTCTAACTGTGGATCAAGGTGTCTCAACCTCTGTGCTATTGAGAGTTGTTTTGGGTAATTCTTTGTTGTGGTCCCATATGTTGCAGGATGTTTAGTAATATTCCTGGCCTTTACTCACTAGGTGCCAGTTTTACTCCCCACTCATGACAGTCAAAATGTCTCTAGGTATTGTCACCTGTCCCACTGTTGGGGGGGGTATGCAAAAATTGTGCCCAGTGAGAACCATGTTTATAAATCAACTGTTCTACTTATTAGCTTCCCATCGGCTAACTTAATCTCTCATAATTGATCATATCTATAATATGTTCATCCAAATCCTTGAAACACACACACACATACACACACACATTGCCCTCCCTCACCATCCACATTCCTATAAGTTCCCTAATGAAGTTAGAATTGATTCGTTTTCAGCAGGGAATTCTCTCTCAGTTTTGTTATCGTTGTCTTGGGAGTTGATGTATTTAACAAGAAGGTCGCAAAGGAAATTCTACAAAATAGCTGATTGTCACAGTCTTCAATTGCTTGGGAAAGAGCCTAAATTTATGATCACCTTCCTACTGATCATCCTTTGTTTTTAGAATGTTTTAAATTATTCAAGCCACCTTGCTTTCTGTCACTTTTCCAGTGTCCTCTCCCCACTCTCCCTCCCTTCCTGTTTCTACTTCTTCTCCCCATCCTCTTTTCTCTTTTCTTATCCCTTTATTCCCAGTCAGATTTCTTTATCTACCCACCAACCCTACTTTCCTCTCCTTTCTCCTCTCCAGGAATGCCGCATGGCACTAAAATACATAGATTTAGGTTCCCTTTCTCCCTCTCTCTGGCTCTCTCAATCTCCCATTCTCTCTCTCCTTCTCTTTCTCTTCTGCCTTTGTAGCTGCCTGTCAGTGCAGCTGTCCCATCCAGCCTTTGATGCTACTCTGTTATCTTTGGCACCAGCTCACAGGCGCCACTGGGCCGAAATTGGAACTCTTCCATTTCCATCTCTTTTCTTTTGTCCTGCAATATGGTTATCCTGGAGGCCACTCAGCTGCCTCCCAATATTAGAGTAGGTGACAAGAACAGGGAATAGACTCTGAAGCCGTAGAGAGGAGGCTGAACATCTTACAATAGTGAACACCTTTTTTGTCGCTAATACTTCTTCTTTTTTTTTTTTTTTTTCCTAAACACTTGCAGGGGGTATTTTGAAATGCATTTTAGCATCTCTCACTTTTCCCTTAGCAAGCCCTGGTATCTGGCAGTGTTTTTCAAGAAAGTACTTATCTTTGAAAATCAGACTGAGCTGAAATTATCCTGATTTCATTGTAAAACCTCAGACTCGAAGCAACATTTTTTTCCCCCAAATTCTGTGGGGTGTGCCAAATATTTTTCAACTGCATAGCAAGATTGAGCTGAATAAAAGGATATGGAAAACCTGAAAAAAAGCATTTCTTGTGACTAATTCAACACTGCTTTAAGCCTACCTCCTCCTTTAAAAAAACTCATTTCCTATCTAGAGTTGAATAAAAAGTATATATCAACCCCGAACCTTGGACAAACTCTTTGATACGAATGAATTGACTCTGATATTAGGGTTGATGACACAGCATCAAAGTACATGGATTTATTTTGGCCTGTAACATCTTAATACTGACTCAGAATTGGCTTACATGATTTGGAGGAATAAAAACTTAAAATTATATACTGCTCCAGTTCCACGTTAGAGTGAGAAATTCCTGTGGAGAAAAATCTAATTTTAAGCATACCATGATTTTCCTGCATAAACATGAGGAGTTAGGAACCCGAAGCTTCTCTTTAGAACACTGCTTGTACAAAAGATCTTTATCTCGTTCATTCTTGTTTGGTGTTATTCTGTGTGGGAAAACCATGTGCTACACTTAGTTCCATTTGCTTATCCCTCGATGTAGCCACCTGCAGACTGATTATTTCCTTTTAAAGCAGGAGTAAAATCTCCACTTCCCTCCCTCCTCCAGGCAGCCTCAGCAAAAAGGCAGCTCATACAATGATGTTTTGTGAGAATAGATCCCATTAACAACAACAGCAACTTAAATTTATATAGTGCCTTATCACACATACGGCAAAGCAATCCAGGCATTTTCTAAAATGGAAAGCATTTCCTTTTAGGCTTCCAAAAATTCCTTATTAAACAACAATGACAACAACAAAGACTAATTTGAACATGTGAACCGAAGAGGCAGAAAAAAATGTGTTCTGCTTACTCTAAATTAAGGTGAGACTGACTTAAAATCAAATTGTCCATTTCATTATTTCGTAAGCAGATAACCCTGGCTTGATGAGAAAGACAACTTACTGAAAGAGATTTTGTTCAAATTTTAAATACCACTTTCCCTAATCTAAGTGCTTAGTTAAGTGTAGCATTTCTTTAGCAGGATTTTTTAAAAGATTTTTTTATGTATTTATTTGGCAGAGAGAGAGACAGTGAGAGTGGAACATAAACAGGGGGAGTCGCAGAGGAAAAAGCAGGGAGCCCAATGTGGGGCTCATTCCCAGGGTTCTGGGATCATGACTTGAGAGAAGGCAGATGCTTAATGACTGAGCCACCCAGGTACCCCTCTTTAGCAGGATTTTTAAGAAATTTGATGTATTGTTATGATGTGTCATGATTTTTTTTTTATTTTTTGATGTATCTAAGAATTTAGATAGTTGATGCTTAGTCTTTATGGAATAATTTTCAAATTTTTTATTTTGTGATAGCATCTAGCTGCTGTGATTCTGAGTAATAAACTCAATGAATGTTGAAGACTTTTAGCTGCAAAATAAACTGTATTAGCATATGCCTAAACAGATAATGATTAAAAATTATAAACTCTTCTATAGTAGACATATCACAATATTTTTACATGTATACCTTTGTCAATTTTTTTTGTTTCTTCTTTCGATAACTATTATACCACAGGTTTACATAGGATTACACTCCTAATATCCAAAGTTAACTTTGTTTAGAAAATTTCTATAACAGGTTTATTTATGGTAAGGAGTGTGATATTTGGAGTCAGACATATATCTGAATGTCTGACTTAGCTATTTATGATTTGTTTGACTTTGAAAAATAGCTGATTCTTTTCTAAGTCTTAGGTTCTCATTCTCTAAAATATAATAAAATTGTAAGAAATAATTAAGATGTTATGTATGCAGAATTTGGTATGATGTCCAGAACTGATTGAGATTGAAAGTAAAATGACGATGCAAGATTAAGGGAGAAAAAAAGAGTCTGCTATCTTGAAATGTAACCATTAGAAAATTAAATACTCAACCTTAGGAGTCCAGAGATTATTCATTTTAGGTTGAACAATCATTGAAGGTCCAATCTAAAACATATGCAATGAAAAACATAAGGTTACAAAGGGTGAAATCAGGAGATGAACCTGGTTTAATTTAGAGATTCAGAAGAAGAGGGGCTGGATGAGAAAATACACAAAAATTGCCATATCTTTCAGAAGTGGCCTATACTTGAGAGAAAGAGAATAAGAGACATTCAATGGCAATAGTTAAATACTACAAACTATATGGAAAGATGTGAAATCTGAAAGAATTTACCTACCCAATTCTCAGTCATCCAAAACATCTTTTGATTCCCTGGAGTTTGGCCCTGGTCTCTACTTTCAGCAAATAGCTAGGCCAGTAGAAACTCCCTTTATTCAAATGATGGGGTTTTGGAATATAGATGAGGTTTGTAGGGTGAGGTCCGGAATTAATGACCAAGAAAGAATTCTTGAGATGTCTTTGGTGTCAAATGGTAGTTTTATTAAAGCATGGGGACAGGACCTATGGGCAGAAAACCTGCTGCCCCAGATTTGTGAGGTGTAGCTGGTTATATACTTGGGAGTTGGGGGAAGTAAGGAAAAGGCAGGTTTCAAAAGGATTTTTGTATGTTGAAGAAGACTCACAGGGGACACCTGGGTGGCTCAATTGGTTAAGCGCCTGCCTTCAGCTCAGGTCATGATCCCAGGGTCCTAGAATCAAGTCCCACATCAGTCTCTTTGCTCCTTGCTTCCTCTTTCTGTCTCTCCCCCCAGTTGTGCTCTTTCTCTCTCTCCAAATAAAAAAAATCTTAAAAAAAAAAAAAAAAAAAAGACTCACAGGATACCAGAGGCCTTGCCATTGTCAAGGTAATGTTGTTTTTCCTTCTAGTAAGGCCTTAACAGTAAGATAGTTGGGAGCTTCCTGGAGGAACATTACACTTTGCCAGCTTCAAGTGTCTGTCAATAGGCTGCAGATTATAAGGACATTTAATAGTATCTACATTCTCTTCTGGAAGCTAGGCCATTGGTATAAATGCTTTGTTCTTATACACTGCTTAGACTTCTAAACTGAAGGAGACTCATGTCTTGCAGGATTGTAATCCCTGTAAATTAACTATTTGTTTTTCCTTTAGGGCAGCCAGGATGCCTGAGGAATGTCACATGGGGAGGGTTGTAGAGTGTCAGATTCTAGCTGTCCTCAAATAGACTTCTATTCCCTCATCACAAAGATGATTAATTTAAAAGTATTCAGCTCTAGATACATCATAAACCAAAATTAATGGTTGTGGGAAACAAAACAAACAAAAAAACAAACAAATGGGAAAGCAGGAAGTTGTTGCCATATAGCTGATACAGTTGTAACTGAGTGGTTTGCCAAGAATGAAGAAAAATGATTACACTAAATTTCCTTATTAGTTGAAGCACAAATAGAAGCATAAGGCAAGAGATGAAAATGAAGCAAGAGTAAGCAAGCATAAAGAAATAGGGGGAAAAATCACTCCCCTCTATTTAGTTGATATTAACCAAAAATAGAATAAACATAGCTAAAAAGACACAGAGAAGCAACGTGAAAGAGGAAGCAAAAAAAGGATTGAAAGTAAGGAAAAAATGAAAAGATTATGTGGTAAAATAACATATGCACAATTCGTTGAAGAATCTTTCACATTACTTTCAGATTGGGAATAACCTAAATATCTATTCATATGGATGAAAGACATTATTATTAATCAGTCCAAGAAATAATATGAAGCAGAAAAAAAAATTTAGAAAGCAAGTTATCCACTAACAAAGAACACTTTCTTGGATATAATGGTAAATGAGATAGCAACATATTTAATATTTATATGCTTTTGGGGAGGAAAAATTTTCTTCTGTCCAGGGTTGTTTTAAGTGGGATAAGAATGAAATTTATAAGAGTTAGATTAATTAGTGAAAATAAAATTTAATTTTGTACTTATGCTGAACCCAATCAGATATGAAATTCCAAAGACAGGCAAAATTCAGTTTATATGGTATCCTGAGCTTAGGAGAGGGGTAGGAGTACAGGAATACAAAGGGGAGGGAGGCCATTAGCAGAAAGTTGAGATGAGATGTTTACAAATAATGTTTGCCCTGTTATGCAGATAAATTTCTTATGGAAAAAGGAATCTCAGTTAATAGCTCTCTTCCTGGTAGTTGTCCTCTGTCTAAGTTCTTTTCAGGCTGTTGAGGGGGTGTATTTAAAGTTTCTTCCTGAGTATTTTGATCCTTGATCGTTTTCACTCAAAATAACCTGTATGGCACTGTGACCTGTCTTGTGGTGGCATGCTCTTGGTTTCTACTACATCCTACTACCATCTGTATAATATGTTTGTGTATGTTTGTATGCATATTTATAAGCGTTTTTTTGTGTGAACATGTACAACTAGTACAAATGAGACTGATAGCACTGATTGCCTCAGAGAAGAGGGATGGGTAGATAAAAACCATGAATGGGAGATACATGTGTTTTCCCCTTTTGAAATATTGTAGATTAAAAATCAACCTAAGGAAAATAACGTACAGAAAAGTGTTTTTATGTACACAATTTCAAAAACTTTTAAACTTATTTGAGCTATAAGTAAAATACACTAAATTTTAGTCCCATAATAACAGGATTGTTATGTAGGCTTTCTTTATTCATTGGATATCTGATGAATAAAGAAATGCCCAGTGACTTGTCAATGACTAAATGGCAATTTGCCTCAAATAACCACATTTATAGGAGGTCTGACTATTTATATTAATTACGGTACTATAACTGAGGCACTCTCTTTTATTGTATAGTCAATTTTAAACCTACTTCTAATGCCCTTGATAATACTTACCACCCTATAAATTACAAATCACCCCTAAATATATAGGCATGCAGACTTGGAAATATGGAACCATTTCATGAACCTGAACATGGAAACATCTGTTTCTTTCTTTTTTAAAAATTATTTTTATTAACATATAATGTATTATTTGCCCCAGGGGTACAGGTCTGTGAATCGTCAGGCTTACACACTTCACAGCACTCACCATAGCACATACCCTCCCCAATGTCCATAACCCAACCACCCTCTCCACACCCCTCCTCCCCCCAGCAACCCTCAGTCTGTTTTGTAAGATTAAGAGTCTCTTATGGTTTGTCTCCCTCCTGATCCCATCTTGTTTCATTTCTTCTTTCTCTATCCCCCCAACCCCCCAACTCTGCCTCTCAAATTCCTCATATCAGAGAGAGTGTATGATAATTGTCTTTCTCTGACGGTCTTATTTAGCTCAGCATAATACCCTTCAGTTCCATCCATGTCATTGCAAATGGCAAGATTTCATTTCTTTTGATAGATGCATAGTATTTCATTGTATATATATACCACATCTTCTTTATACATTTTTCTGTTGATGGACATCTAGGTTCATTCCATAGTTTGACTATTGTGGACATTGCTACTATAAACATTCAGGTGCACATGCCCCTTCAGACCCCTACATTTGTATCTTTAGGGTAAATGCCCAGTAGTGAAATTGCTGGGTCATAGGTAGCTCTATTTTCAACTTTTTGAGGAAACTCCATACTGTTTTCCAGAGTGGTTGCACCAGCCTGCATTCCCACCAACAGTGTAGGAGGGTTCCCCTTTCTTTGCATCCTCTCTAACATCTGTCATTTCCTAACTTGTTAATTTTAGCTATTCAGACTGGTGTGTGGTGGTATCTCACTGTGGTTTTGATTTGTATTTCACTCATGCCAAGTGATGTGGAGCACGTTTTTATGTGTCTGTTGGCCATCTGGTTCTCTTTGCAGAAATGTCTGTCCATGTCCTCTGCCCATTACTTGATTGGATTATTTGTTCTTTGAGTGTTGAGTTTGATAAGTTCTTTATAGATTTTAGATACTAGTCCTTTATCTGATATGTCATGTGCGAATATCTTCTCCCATTCTGTCAGTTGTCTTTTGGTTTTGTTGACTGTTTCCTTTGCTGTGCAAAAGCTTTTGATCTTGATGAAGTCCCAATAGTTCATTTTTTGCCCTTGCTTCCCTTACCTTGGCAGTGTTTCTGGGAAGAAGTTGCTGTGGCTGCAGTCAAAGAGGTTGCTGCCTGTGTTCTCCTTAGGGATTTTGATGGATTCCTTTCTCACATTGAGGTCTTTCATCCATTTTGAGTCTGTTTTTGTGTGTGGTGTAAGGAAATGGTCCAGTTTCATTTTTCTGCATGTGGCTGTCTAATTTTCCTAGCACCATTTGTTGAAGAGACTGTCTTATTTCCATTGGACATTCTTTCTTACTTTGTCGAAGATTAGTTGACCATAGAGTTGAGGGTCTATTTCTGGGCTCTTTTCTGTTCCTTTGATCTAGGTGTCTGTTTTTGTGCCATTACCATACTCTCTTGACGACAGCTTTGTAATAGGCCTTGAAGTCTGGAATTGTGATGCCACCAACTTTGGCTTTCTTTTTCAACCTTCCTTTGGCTATTCAGGGTCTTTTCTGGTTCCATATAAATTTTAACATTATTTGCTACATTTCTTTCAAAAAAAATATTGATGGTATTTTGGTAGGGATTGAGTTAAATGTGCAGATTGTTTTAGGTAGCATAGTCATTTTCACAATTTGTTCTTCCAATCCATGAACATGGAACATTTTTCCATTTCTTTGTGTCTTCCTCAATTTCTTTCATGAGTACTTTATAGTTTTCTGAGTAGAGATTCTTTGGCTCTTTGGTTAGGTTTATTCCTAGGTATCTTATGGTTTTGGGTACAATTGTAAATGGATTGACTCCTTAATTTCTCTTTCTTCTGTATTGCTGGTGGTATATAGATATGCAACTAGTTTCTGTGCATCAATTTTATATCCTGACACTTTACTGAATTCCTGTATGAGTTCTAGCAGTTTTGGAGTGGAGTGTTTTGGGTTTTCCACATAAAGTATCATATCATCTGCAAAGAGTGAGAGTTTGACTTCTTTGCTGGTTTGGAGGCCTTTATTTCTTTTTGTTGTCTGATTGCTGAGACTAGGACTTCTAGTACTATGTTGAATCGCAGTGGTGATAGTGGGCATCCCTGCCATGTTCCTGACATGGGGAAAAGCTCTTAGTTTTTCCCCACTGAGAATGATATTTGCTGTGGGTTTTTCATAGATGGCTTTGATATTGAGGTATTTACCATCTGTCCCTACACTTTGACAAGTTTTGATCAGGAAGGGATGCTGTACTTTGTCAACTGCTTTTTCAGCATCTATTGAGAGTATCCTATGGTTCTTGTTCTTTTTTTTTTTTTTTTTTTAATGTATTGTATCACATTGATTGATTTGTGGATATTGAACCAACCTTGCAGCCCCGGAATAAATCCTACTTGGTCATGGTGAATAATCCTTTTAATGTACTGTTGGATTGTATTAGTTAGTATTTTGGTGAGGATTTTCACATCTGTGTTTATCAAGGATATTGGTCTGTAATTCTCCTTTTTGGTGGGGTCTTTGTCTGGTTTTGGGAGTGAGGTAATGCTGGCCTCATAAAATGAGTTTGGACGTTTTCCTTCCATTTCAATTTTTTGGAACAGTTTCAGGAAGATAGGTATTAATTCTTCTTTAAATGTTTGGTAGAATTGCCCTGGGAAGCTCTCTGGCCCTGGGCTGTTGTTTGTTGGGAGGTTTTTGATGACTGCTTCCATCTCCCTACTGGTTATGGGTCTGTTCAGGTTTTCTATTTATTCCTGGTTCAGTTGTGGTAGTTTATACCTCTCTAGGAATGCCATCCATTTCTTCCAGATTGTCAAATTTGCTGGGGCATAGTTGCTCATAATATGTTCTTATAATTGTTTGTATTTCTTTGGTATTGGTTGTGATCTCTCCTCTTTCACTCATGATTTTATTAATTTGGGTCCTTTCTCTTTTCTTTTTGATAAGTCTGTCCAGGGGTTTATCAATCTTATTAATTCTTTCAAAGAACCATTTCCTAGTTTCATTGATCTGTTCTACTGGTTTTTTTTTTTTTGGTTTCTATTTCATTGATTTCTTCTCCGATCTTTATTATTTCTCTTCTTCTTCTAGATTTAGGCTTTCTTTGCTGTTCATTCTCCAGCTCCTTTTAGGTGTAGGGTTAGGTTATGTACTGAAACCTTTCTTGATTCTTGAGAAAGTCTGTATCACTATATACTTTCCTCTCAGTATTGCCTTTGCTGTGTCCCAAAGATTTTGAAGAGTTATGTTTTCATTTTCATTTGTTTCCATGACTTTTTTCAATTCTTCTTTAATTTCCTGGTTGGCCCATTCATTCTTTAGTAGGATGCTCGTTAGCCTCCATGTATTTGACTTCTTTCTAACATTCCTTTTGTGATTGAGTTCTAGCTTCAGAGCACTGTGATCGGAAAATATGCAGGGAATGATCCCAATATTTTGGTACCAGTTGAGACTTGACTTGTGATGAAGGATGTGATCTATTCTGGAGAATGTTCCATGTGCACTAGAGAAGAATGAGTATTCTGTTGCTTTGGGATGGAATGTTCTGAATATATCTGTGATGTCCATCTGGTCCAGTGTGTCTTTTAAGACCTTTATTTCCTTGTTGATCTTTTGCTTGGATGATATTTCCACTTCAGTGAGGGGGGTATTAAAGTCCCCTACTATTATTGTATTATTTTTGATGTGTTTCTTGGATTTTGTTATTAATTGGTTTATATAATTTCTGCTCCCATGTTAGGGGCATAGATATTTAAAATTGTTAGATCTTCTTGTTGGACAGACCCTTTAAGTATGATATAGTGTCCTTCCTCATCTCTTATTATAGTCTTTGGTTTAAAATTTAATTTATCTGATATAAGGATTGCTACCCTAGCTTTCTTTTGATGTCCATTAGCATGGTAAATTGTTTTCCACCTCCTCACTTTAAATCTGGAGATTTCTTTGGGTCTAAAATGAGTTTCTTTTAGACAGCATATTGTTTTTTGTTTTGTTTTGTTTTGTTTTTTTAATCCATTCTGATACCTGTGTCTTTTAAATGGGGCATTTAGCTCATTTACATTCAGGGTAACTCTTGAAAGAATTGAATTTAGTGCCACTGTATTGCCTGTAAGGTGACTGTTACTGTATATTGTCTCTATTCCTTTCTGTTGTACTACTTTAAGCCTCTCTCTTTGCTTAGAGGACCCCTTTCAGTATTTCCTGTAGGTCTGGTTTGGTGTTTACAAATTCTTTTAATTTTTGTTTGTCCTGGAAGCTTTTTAATCTCTCCTTCTATTTTCAGTGATAGCCAGTTGGATATAGTATTCTTGGCTACATATTTTTTTTTTTCATTTAGTGCTCTGAATATATCATGCCAGTTCTTTCTGGCCTGTCAGGTGTCTGTGGATAAGTCTGATGCCAATCTAATATTTCTACCATTGTGTGTTACAGACTTCTTGTCCCAAGCTGCTTTCAGGATTTTCTCTTTGACACTAAGACGTATAAGTTTTACTATTAGATGATGGAGTGTAGACCCATTTTTATTGATTTTGTGGGAGTTCTCTGTGTCTTCTGGATTTTGATGCTTGTTCCCTTTGCCATATTAGGGAAATTCTCTACTATAATTCACTCCAATATATCTTCTACCCCTCTCTCACTTTCTTCTTCTTCTGGAATCCCACTTATTCTAATATTGTTTCATCTCATGGTATCTCTTATCTCTCAAATTTTCCCCTCGTGGTCCAGTAGTTGTTTGTCTCTCTTTTGCTCAGCTTCTTTGTTCTCCATTATTTGGTCTTCTATATCATTAATTCTCTCTTCTGCCTCATTTATTCTAGCAGTAAGTGCTTCCATTTTTGATTGCACCTCATTAATAGCTTTCTTTATTTCAACTTGGATAGATTGTAGTTCTTTTATTTCTCCAGAAAGGGATTTTATTTCTCCAGAAATGGTTTCTCTAATATCTTCCATGCCTTTTTTAAGCCAAGTTAGCACCTTGAGAATCATCGTTCTGAACTCTAGTTTTGACATATTACTAATGTCCATATTGATTAGGTCCCTAGCCTTCAGTAGTGCCTCTTTTTTTTTTTTTTTTTTTTTTGTGGTGAGTTTTTCCACCTTGTCATTTTGTCCAGATAAGAATATATGAATGAGAGAATAAAATACTAAAAGAGTAGCAAAGACCCAGAAGAATGTATGCTAACCAAATCAGAAGAGATCCAAAACTGGGTGAAGAAGAAAGGAGAAAAAGAAATTTAAAAAAAAAAGTGAAAAAAATATATTTATATATATTGGTGAATAGAACAGAGCCACCCACTTGATTTGGGGTATATTTTGGTCTCTTAGAAGAAATTACCTCCCAAAATTGTAAAGAAAGAAAAACTTATACACACACACACACACACACACACACATAAATAAGGGTAAACACGATGAAGGAATGGAATATGACTGTAAAATGAAAATTGTTAAAAAAAATTCTAAAAAAGGAATTGATAAGATAAGCTGGTTGAAAAAAGAAAAAAAAGGGGGGGGGGAATGTGCTTGGGCTGGAGACCAAAATAAAGCCATGTGCTAGATTAGGGTATATTTTGATCTATTAGAAGAAATTGTATCCCAAAATTTTTTAGGAAAACAAACAAACAAACAAACAACTAGATGTATAGAAAAAATAAGGTTAAATACAATGTAGGGATAAAATATGACTATAACAATGAAGGTTCAAAAATATTTTTTTTTTTTAGAAAGGTGTTTTTAAGATAAACTAGTTAAAAATGCTAAAGGAAGAAAGAGGAAAAGTTAAAAAAAAATAGGATAAGAAAAAATAAAATTAAAAAGAATAAGAAAAAAATAAAAAATAAAATTAAAAAATTTAATTTCATAAGATTAAGGGATCATGGGGAAAAAGCCATGAATTCTATGTGTTGCTTTCCCTAGCTCTGGAGTTTGGCTGTTCTCCTTGAATGGTGAACTTGGTCTAAGCTGGGTGTTCTTGATGATCTTCTGTGGGAGGGGCCTTTTGCAGTGATTCTCAAATGTCTTTCCTCGAGGTGGAATTGCATCACTGTTGCCAGAGACCAGGCTAAGTAATCTGCTTAGGTTCATTTTTGGAGCTTTTGTTCCCTGAATGCTTTCTTTAGAGCTTTGGAGGAGGGAATGAAAGTGGCAGCCTCCCAATCTCTGGCCAAGAGGAGCCACTCCTCAGTGTGCCCTCAGAGAAAAGCAGTCAATCACTCTTGTCTCCCTGATCTCCGGCCACACTCCAAGCTCACCTGGCTTGTGACCAAGCATTTCTATCTCTGGCGCATGGCCCCGTTTGGAGTCTCCAAACCCAGGAGATTCCTGCCATGCTGCTCTTCCTGTAGCAAGAAGGTGAGTCTCTCCAGATCTGCCACTTGTGGGGTCTCTGCTCGAAAAGCAGTAGCCCAATTGTGCCCTGGATCATGGTTTAAAGTAACTCTGATCTGAAAGCTCACTCTTTGGCTCCATCTCCACAGCCGGCTTCCCTTCTCTGATATCTGGCAGCTCTGCCACACTCAGACACCCCTGATCTTTCTGTGACCCTGCAGAACCTGAGACCACACTGTCCCTGTGAGGGCTCCACCCCTGCTTAGCCTCTGGAGTAATGTCCCTCAGTGAAGCAGACTTCTAAAAGTTCTGATTTTGTGCTCCACTTGCTGGGAGCGGGCACTTCCCCCCACAGTCTATCTTCCCATGACTTCAGATTCACTTCTCTGCATGTGCTACCTTTCAGAAAGTGGTTGTTTTTCTGTTCCTAGAATTGCTGCTCTTCTCTTCAATCTCCTGTTGAGTTTGTAGGTGTTTGGAATGGTTTGATACCTACCTAGCTGACCTCCTGGGATCTGATGTCGTTTCAGTCTGCTACTCCTCTGCCATCTTGCCTCTCTCCCTGGAAACATCTGTTTCTTTTTACTGCTTTCTTTCTTAAATTATGTTCCTTTACTGTATCTGGAAGATCATCTCTTTCATTAACATTTTTGCTTCGAATTAAAAACAAAACATAATAAATTTACTCATATTCTAAAACTGACTCTTTTATCTAACCATTCCCTCTTAATATTAAGCTTGAAACTTTTTAAGAGATCTACACTTACTACCTATACATTTTCCCTTCCTTTTAGTATAAAATCACTCCAGTCTCACTTCAAGCCTAATACTGTTGCAGAAACTGCTGGTTCTAAAGGTGAACTTGTCTATCCTAACTTTCTTGCTCCTTTTTAACATCATTGACCTCTCTCAAATATATTTTCTTTTGTTGGTTCTGCACACTACTCCTGATTCTCTTTCTAATTCTGTCTATACTATCTCAACACTTTGATTATTCCTTCTTTCCTTCTCCTTAAATATTCATAGTCTCAATTCTCATATTTTCCCCTTCTCTTCCCTACCTCTGTACATTTTCTGCGTGAATTTTTCTGCTCACAGTGTTTGCTACTATATGCCTGAAGGTCACCTTTGGCACCTGTAGACCTTTAGGTTAAATGAACCACTAGAGCTTTCTACCTCAAATTCTCATATAAAACCATTTGTCTTCAGTCTTCTTCTGCTCCTTATTTTACCACCATTCATATTGGTTAATCAAGTTATGAATTTTCTCCCTTCTAAAGGTTTCTAGAATCTCTTTTTTTCTCAAAACTCAAGCAGTCATTGTCCAAATTCAGAACCTTTCATCCTTTACCTAAACAGTGATAGCATATGAATTGGAGTTTCACCTTCAATCAACTATGAATTGATTTCTGACTTTGCCATTTCTAGTCTTTCCATCGTATCTTTCATTTTGTCAGCAGATACAACTTTCACACCCCCAAGGTCATCTTGTTACTTCTTTTCATTAACAATTTTATTATCTCATTATGTTTGTAGGTTTATGGTTAAAGACCTTAAATGTGTGTATAGAACCCTCCATAATTTGAATCCAGATTGTCTTACTTGCATTACTCTTGATAATTCTTCTTAAAAGCCTTAGCTTGAGTGAAGTTTTGGAACTTCCCCAAATATACATTTCCTTTCTAGATTGAATAAAGAAACTTCTTAAAGCACTCTACTTCTTTTCTGACCAGCTGAATATCACCAAAACTTCCAAATTAGGTTTAGTTATCATACCCTTCATGATGCTAGCTCTAATTTCTTCAAGTTGTTATAATCTTCATTATTCAACATTAGTTATTAGAGTATTTATATTTTTTCAGAACTAACATCAAGGTGTTAGATGAGGCTATAGTAACCTTAAATTGCTTCTAGGGAGAGTATGCTTCCAGGATCATTCATATGACTATTAGAAGGCTTTAGGTCCTCACTAGATGTTGCCTGGAGACCTAAGTTCTATACCATGTGGTCTTCTCTCTACGAAAGTCCTCAAAATGACATTTTGCTTTCCCCAGAGTGAGGGTTCAAAAACAGAGTAAGGGAAAACCAGAATGAGAGCAAGAGAGAGAAATGGAAACTAGTCTTTTAGCAGTCTAATTCAGGGATACTTTTTCTTACTAGGCTTACACTTATTTTTCGGAAATTTTCAAGTAACTGAAAACTTCCATGTCATAATAGTTGTTTTAGTGTAATTTAAGAATAAATCTGATGGTGGATTTTTTATGAGATTTTACTTCAAATCCATTTGCACTGATCATAAATCTGTTATCTTCTAAATTTGATTCTATGTTAAACTCTAGGTGTTGCAGGATTTTCTCTGCTTTTAGTGCTCAAGATTCTTGGTCATGCCACTTTGAAGAATGAAGAGGTAGACCAGGTGAACAAAGTTTATTGGTGGGCAGCAAACCAAAGTTTATTGAACAGTTGTATAAAACTTCCAGAGAAGGAGGGGGGCTGTCCAAGAGGGTTGCCCCTGGATTTTTTAAGTTTAGGGGTTTTTATGAGATCTTTTGCAGAACTATCAGAGCTACCTTAAGCAATCAGGGTGTGCTGACTCCTGCCAATCAAGGCTTTGGTCACATCTCTGTTTACCTATTAGGTTCCTGTCAACATGCTGATGATCATTTTTTACTGACATCTGGGGCTTGTGTCTTAACTGCCCCTTGCCGGTGATATTAACAAATGCTTTGTGGTTAATTGCCTTATTTTAGGACATTTTGCAGAAGTGATTTCTGCAAATGCTGCAAAGAAAAATTCTAATGGGGTCTTGTCTAAGCTGCAAAACAGGATGTTAGCCCTGTTTTGTCTTAGGTAGCTTCACTCCATATTTCCTTGCTGGGGACCCTGGTCCTGACTACTTCATTGTCATTGGTATATGACTAAATATTTTCTTAGGCTTTTTGAAACTCTCACACTGCATCATATAATTCAGCACTTGAAAAGAGCCTTTGTTGTATTGTCATTGTTTTCTTTATATATTTTATCTCTTGCCAAATTGCATGTTTTTGATAATAGAGTACACATTTTGCTATATTCCTTTACATGTATACCCACCCCTTCCCAATCCTGGCCAAGCTCCATATAACTCAGTATTGACAAAATATTAGGCATTCAACAAGTATTTCTGTATTATGGCTTGAGGCTGTTTATAAAAAAATTAATGCAGTAAAAATGGCCCAGAAGGGAAAAACAAGTAGAAAACCCTGGCAAGGTCAAATCTCTGAGCGAAAGAAGAGGGAGTTTATCCCAGAGCATGATGAAAAGAAGAAGAAAGAGAGTGGGGGTGGTGGCTGTCTCTGAGCCAAGCCCCAGCAGCCAGCACTCTTGGAAAGCCTGAATCACCAGCCTCATGGACCTAAATTAAACATTTGGTAATATATAATTCTCTTCATTTTATCTAATTTTATTCGGGTATTAAGTAAATCAGATGTGGGCAAACCTTTTGCCAAATTAGTAAGTAGCTTTCGAATAACAAGAAAAATGATCATTTGCAATAGTCATTGAATTTTGTTAACACGAATTATAGAGAATGAAGGCCTACAGCAAGGTTTATTAAAATTTTAAGGTTTTTAACAATTGCAGCAAGGATTTGGCTATAGACATGTTGGAGAAGTAAGACAAAAAGGAAAGTTACAACTTTGCAAATTAACTTGGTTAATCACGTGCATGAGGGAAAAGAATAGGGATCCGAATGTTTTCTTACATTTAATAAAAGATTTGCAAAACGATCAAGCCAGTACTTTGGAGCATTTTTGGGCATATGGCATTTCCATCTTAAAACCAAGTGGTTAGAAATGCTTACAATTTGAAAAATATTTATTGTTTCAAAAATTAGTGAGTGAGCCAAAATTATCATTATAGTTCTGAAAGTTTGGTAAGTATTGAAGAAAAGGTATATTTACACTTATGACTTTATATTTATATTTATTTTTTGCAGGTACATGGCCACCATAGACAATTGAATTTTTTGTTGTGCTCAATTAGATTTGCAACTTCCCAGACTAGTAAACAACTAATTCTCCCAACACTGCTTACAGTGAGTTGAAGGCACTGCTCTTGCCTATTCAGCATCTCTTTTAATTTGCAAGCAGTCCCATAAATCTTTCCTGGCTTCTAGGGACATAAAGACTTCTATGATGAAGTGGTCAACATGGTGGCTTAACAAGCTGAAGGCTAGCTTTTTCCCTCCGTGCATCCTAGGGACCACTGTCTTATTCCTGGCAAAGTAGATCAGATTTTGAATTCCAGCCAGGGTAATTAGCACACTTTAGGATCTCAATACACAAAGCAGAATGGTCAGCATTAGCAAAGATGTCTTGTGAATGTTTTCTGAGTGGTAGAAAAGAAAAAAGGAAGGGCCAGCTGCAGCAGGTCTTTGGGATTCTAATGAAAGTGACACATTAAATACAATTCCACCTTGGGGAGGGTTGTATTTATCGACACTCTAAGCTTTGAGGCAATGTCTTTATTGTCTGTTTTTCAAATGCATTCTGAAAAATAGGACTAGAGAGAAAGCAGGGGTGTCCCTAGAAGTCCCTAGAAAGCAAATTCCCCTGGGGAAAGTTACATTCCCTAAAATACAAGTACACAAAAAATAACTTTTTTCTAGTTCTAGGAAGAGCGATCATCCCAGCAGTCATTTAGCTTACCGCACAATGAGAACGCAACATCTGTCCTAAAGTAGAGATGGAACTAAAATGGCTAGATGTTTGACACATTCGTTAACAACCTTTCAGAAAAGTTGCATTGTCTAGATTTCAAACCAGTGTTTTAGAAAGTTGACAAATATGGTGAATAATTTGGAATTCTTTAGGGAAACCTGAGCTCTATGATAATAGTTAACATTCTAGGCCTTAGGCCTCATGTTACTTCATTGGTTTTCTACCACCATTTTCTCTAAGACAGATAAATCAAAGTTGTGTGTGTCACTTTTTTAATACTTTGGGTTTTTTTGAGCAGTTTTAAGTTCATAGCAGATTTGAGTAGGAAGTACAGAGATTTCCCATGTACCCCTTGCCTTCACATATGCACTATCAGGTTTTGACAATTAGGAACAAAGCTGCAATAAACACTTATGTGCAGGTTTTCTTGTGGACATGAGTTTTCAACATTTTGGAGTAAATAACCAAGGAGTGCAATTTCTGGATTATTACATAAGGAAGGTTTAGCTTTGCAAGAAACTGCTGAACTATCTTCCAAAGTGACTGTATTATTTTGCATTTTTCAGCAATGAATGAGAGAGTTCCTGTTGCTACCATTTGGTATTGTCAATGTTTTGGATTTGGGCCATATTTCATGTATTTTGAAACTGAGTTCCTTTGATCAACTCAGGTCAAAATAACACTTTTGTATATGCTCTAATATATATAGTAATATGTAACTTGATATGATATAACACATTATATATGTTTAAATATGCATACATATGCATGTGTGTATTATGTGTATACTGTACCTTTAAATTACATTTTCATTTGAATATTTAGCCATATAAAAAAGACAAAAGGTTATATTGTCATTTATATAAAGAGCAAGTGACTGATCGAATGCGCATTTAAGACAGAGAAAGTAACTCCCAGGTATGGGACCATTTGTATTTGTGTTTGACAATAGGTAACATAGAGTGGACATAGCTAACAAAACCGTGGCTATAGCCATAGCTAACAAAGCAGTTTTCTGATATGAAGCCGTAAATCATGCTTTTTACTAACCCTTTTGTATTGCTTATTTTCTTTCAAAAAAGTATTAGTTGCTCCAAATTATTAGTTTGAATGAGGAGAAGCAGGACAAATTCTCTTGGTATGTTTTTGGTTATTACTATCTATTTCTAATTAACCTCTTGGCCAAGTAGTGGGAGTTACTGATCCATGTAGTAAAGATGAGAAAAATGTCAGTCAGTCTATCAAATTAGAAAATATGCATCAAAAACTAATTTCCAATGAAAGCCACAGCAGGTCACATTTTTTTTTCCAAACTCCTGGAAATGGTTATTTCTACCATTTTGCTCTTTTATAAACAGAGGGATATAAAAAAAAAAAAATCCCACATGTTAAGGTTAAGACAAGATAATTAGTTGTCTGGGTCATTCTTTTATGATTCTAAATGAAAATTAAACCCCAATTATAGAGACATATAAAGGATTTGCTGAAGAATAAAGGTAATAAACTCAAGGACAAGGTTCCTATTTTTAGCTCGAATTACACTGTTTTCACTGAAGTAGTCAGTCAGAGATGGTGTGTTTCTGTGAGTCTGTGTGTGTGTGTGTGTGTGTGTACATGTGCTCATGTGTACTGCACCCAGCAATAGTCCAGTATACACAATCATCTTTGGAAAAGTAGCAGAAGCCATCAAAGCCATAGGTGCAATTACTTTGATTCTGAAATGTTTTACACAAAAGTTCAACGAATTTCCCCTTAATTGTGAATTATGAATGATGCTCTATAGTAATGCATGTCTGACCTGCATTATCCTAAACATGAAAAAGGACTAATAAAGACATGCTTAGATTTAAACTCAGATAAATATTCAAAATTCAAAAAACTATTTCCTTCATCATGCCTGGGGCTAACAATGAGATTATTTTGTTAATGATAAGTAATTTCAAATATAAGATGGGTGTATATATACATCAACCTTATGTCTCTTTTTAGATACTACACACACACACACACCACACACACAGCTAAAAGAATATCTTACATCTCATCGATCAGCATATTATTTGCATATGGTAATATTGATCTTTTGATTCTTTTCTTTTTTTTCTTTTTTAAGTAAGATCTGTGCCCAAAGTGGGGCTTGAACTCATCATCCCAAGATCAAGGGCAACATGCTCCACTAAGCATGTGGCATTTGGTTATTTTCTTACTAATCACCAGTGTATGTTTTTGTTTTTAAAGTGTTTATTCCTGAGAAGTAAAATATGTATGCTAAACAGAATTAGGTAGCATTAATAAGTAAGCAAAACAAAGATAATAAACATCAAAAAACTTCCAAAGATACCCACCATTAAAATGTTACTAATTTATAGAAGAGATGTAGAGTTTTTGTTTGGAGTCAGAAATCTGGATCTAAAACCTGCTCAACAGCTTATAAGCTCCATTACTCTTGATCAATTTGCCGTACTAAACTAAGGCTCCCTTTTATCATTTGCACAATGAAAATGATAATCAGCATTTTTTTTTGGTGTGAAGATAAAAATGAGAAAATGTAGTTCCTGCTATTAACTGTTACTATTGCTATTATTAACTTTTACTACTATTTGTTCTTGATGTAACAATTCATTTATACCTATACACTTCCTTTATGAAAAATACCATACTTTTTAATATACTTTTTGATAACTTTTCATTTTCATTTAATTGTAAATTTTGAAAATTTTCATGCCAAAAGAAGTGATATAGTGACACTTTTTTTAAATGACTCTAGTAAATGCTTCATTGACTAAATGTTCTATCATTTAGTTAGCAAATACATTATTTTGAACACTTATTCCCAACATTCCCTTTATTAAATTATACTCTAATAAATATTGTCCTAGCCAAACCTTTGAGTAAAATCTTAATTATCTATAAGAATTATGAGTATATTTTGACAAACATGTTTTTATAATTGATAGCTATTTCAACATACCTCCTAGAAATATTATACCAATTTACATCACACACTACAGCTGTATAAAGAATACCCAGTACGTCTGTTACACCCGTAAGAATGGGATATTTGGACGATGATCTAGCTACTTCAAATCTAAAGAGTTTCTACAATTTCTTAATGTGTTATTTTCCTTGGAATCTAGAATTTAAGAATCTGGATGTAAGATAAACTTTTTAAAAAAGATTTTATTTATTTATTCATGAGAGAGACAAAGAGAGGGAGAAAGAGAGAGACAGGGAGAAGGGGAACAGGCTCCTTACTGAGCAGGGAGCCCAATGAAGGACTCAATCCCAGGATCTGGGATCATGACATGAGCTGAAGGCAGACACTTAACCAACTGAACCACCCAGGCATCCCTAAGATAAACTTTAAAAAGTTTATGTCCCCCTTTATGCTAAAGGAGAGAGACCAGTTAAGATTTTGATTTTTTTATTCCAATTTCCTAGCACTCTAGTTAATGTCCTCTGATTTGTTTAGTTTTGTTGTTTCTTGTATCTTTATTATTTCAATGCTTTGAACATTGATGATGCTCTTTAAAGATTTTATTTTATTTATTTGACAGAAGAGATCACAAGTAGGCAAAGAGACAGGCAGAGAGAGAGAGGGGGAAGCAGGCTCTCTGCTGAGCAGACAGCCCCATGCAGGGCTTGATCCCAGGAGCCTGGGATCATGACCTTAGCTGAAAACAGAGGCTTTAACCCACTGAGCCACCCAGGCGCCCTGATAATGCTCTTTAAATATTAAACTATTAATTATTTCATGCTTCTTAGCAGAAACATTGCCTCATATTGTTTGATTAGAAAGACAGATTTAGGGATATCATAAACATATACTCATATCTTCTTATGAGTAGATTTATTTCTTATTATGATTTATTAGAAGCCTATCTTAGATAACATTCTGTCAAATCCATAGTGGAGGCTTAGCAGATTTGGCCAAGCTATTGGCTGGTGTCTGGCAGATGTATCATGTCACATTTGTTTTTGGGGTACATCAGAATTCAGAAAATGTATATGAGTCCTTGCATTTGAGGTAGAAAATTAATTCAACTATTGTATCAGTGATATATTCATAAAACAACATATTTGTGGGGAAACAAAATGAGGTAGTAATTTTATCACTATTGGTTTTTAACTGCTAAAAAGTTACAGATATGGTAAAGGGACAGAAGAATTAAATCAGTGATTAGGGATAAAAATAGCACATCTGTAGGCCTTTAGAGAACCAGTTGAATTATTATATGGCATTATCTGGCTTTTCCATTTCTGTCGAAATGTTTAATCAACCTTATTTTTTTAATAAAGTCTCTCATTATTTAGTCAACATATTCCTGGATGTTTTGTATCATGTCTTTTTCAGACATTATCTTATCTGTCTTCTCAATTATATCCCTTCCTGATTTCTCATAGGTTTTATACTTCAATATACAATATTTCTCCTTAATCTTTACTTTCCTTTGGTCTACTATTCTTGCTACAATCATGCAAACATGTGTAAATCTGTCATCTACAAAAAAAAATGAAACAAATATCCTTAACATTTTCACAATGTTTCTTACTAGAGATATTATTATCATTACCATTTTATCTAAGATTCAGAGATAGTGAGGGTCTTGTCCAGGTCAAAAGAAACATCACTGACATTGAAACTCTGGACTATAGGATTGCAAAGACAATGTTTTTCAGTAGCTTACATTCATGTTTCCTTTTCAAATGTCTATGATACTGATCATAGAGAATATCATGTATTAAGATACCAAGGAGCTAATTTTCCCAAGAATAATCCTGAAATTTGCCAAATGTTTCATCATGTTCTTAAAGGAACCATGCCAGCAGGGCATTACCTGGTTCAATGAGTCATATTTTTCTGTAATTCAAGTACATTTCTTAACTAATTGTTATGAAAGATTGGTGGAGAATTGCACCAGCTGCAAATACATTGTGCTTGATTTTCGTGAATTAGCATGAAGACTAAAATTCCTAGAAAATTGATGGTTGGTGGAATTTACATAATTTTGGTCATATTAAGAACTTCTAGTTATTTAAATATAATTTATCCCTTTCTGCTGTAATATCATGCTTTTTTTGTGAAATGAAGATAACAGCTGAGGCCTAATTCATTTAAATTCTATTATACAGTCACTGAGCAATATGATAAGTATCTCTTCCATGAAAAAGATCCTTTAAGGTTTAGTCATCTATGCTAATGTAACTTATTAATGTAGTCACCTTTTGTAAACCACTAGAAACTCCTGTACACATATTTTCTTCTTAGCAAATTAACTCTAAGTTTCTAAGTCTTCCAGATACATGAATTGTTTCGTTTTAGGCTCTAGTACATTTCTGTACACATAAAATGAAGAAAGACATTTCCAATTATGCACTCCTTACTTTCTGAATTTAATCAAAATGTACCTTTGACGTTATCAATATCAAGGGGCTATAAATCATCTAGATATGTCCCAATCTTACCTTTTTTTTTTTTTTTCAAATTTGGTGGAAGAGTTGTTTTTGCCCCCTAAAGCAAATGCTCCAGCCGTATTCTGTATCTCTTCCTCTCTTCCATCTCAGGGACACTGATCTGTCAAATAGTCCTTCTCACAGCTGAATCTTCAAACTCTACCTGCATATTCCTTCTTGCCCTTCAACATATAGCCCAAATCTCCTCAGATGAGGTAGCAAATACTCAAAATCTCTGTGTCAATCTCCTCTCTCTTTCCAGATAGTTCCCTATATTTCTACCTTTTTCCATGAGTTTCTGTGTTCATTTCTATACATTACCCATTACTTTTCTTTCTTTGCATAGTGGTCTAACTTCTTAAAATTCCACATACAGTGTACTGTGGAGCAGACAGACAATCTAGATATAGGAGGATGGTGGTTATGAGTAGATCACTGGCAACAGGTCTATAGAGAAATGGTTGGATTTGAAATATACGTTATAGCAATAAAATCAACAGAACTTGGTCACAGCTCTTATAAGGGATCAGTTTTTAATGTGGAAGAAAGATACCAGGAAGGACGTCCAGTGTACTAGGTAGAGGAAACTGACCTTTACTGAGAAAGGTAAGCCTCAGGAGAACATATTTGCAGTTGAATACCAAGAGTTCATTTTTGCCGTTAAAATTTTGATATACTTAAGACAATTCCAAACAGAATTAGATTGTGAAGCTTAGAAGGAAAAAATCAGTTATAAACATACATTTGGGAGGTGTTAGGATTAATGTTGTCTTTAAAACCTTGGAAATAGAATGACTCCGAGGCAGAGCATCCTGAAATAGAATGAGGTCTGCAACTGGCTCATGAGAACTGGCCTATGTGTACTTCACATTCTAGGTGTAATATTCACTTATGCCAGTTTTAGTCAATTTATTTGAGACAAATCAAACCTTCATTTGAAAATGTCAAAATTTTGTTTGGGCAATTAATGTTAGACTAAAAACCTTCAGGTCATTATCTGGCTTTTCCATTTTTATCGCACAGCACATGTAATCTATCATTGATTTCTGCTAACACGTATTTCAAACAAGTTTCAAAGGATTCATTGTTACAACCCTTTTCCAAGCTGCTATTACCTATCTCCCATGTAGAAGCCAGAGAGAGAGCCTCATAACACTGAAGTAAATCTAGTTACTCCCCTACAATAAAGCTCTCAAATGACCGTCTCACAATTAGATGAAAATCCAGATTCCTCACAAAAGCCTGAAAGGTCTTTTCTGCTGCCATTCCTGTGTTTCCAACCTCAACTCCTATGCTTCTCTTTCTGTATCACTCACTGCATTCCAGCCATTCTGGACTTCTTAATATTCTCCCAAACCTGTTGCTGCCTCTGGGCATCCGTACTTGCAGTTCACTCTGCTTATAAGGCTTATCCTTCACACACACCCAAAGGTTCCTCTTTATTCCAGTATCTATTCAAATACCAACTTCTTATAGAATCTTCCCTATCCATTCTATGATAGCACTTTCTCATTCCCCCTTACTACATATACCCATAACTAGGTTTTAGTGTTTTCAAAAATAATTTTTATTGACTTTATTTTAAATAGAGTAGCTTTAGCACAAATTGAGCACAAAGTATATAAGTATTTCATTTACTCCCTGCCCCCTACATGCATAGACTCCCTCATTACAAACTCTCCCCATCACGTTGGCACATTTGTTACAATTAATGAATCTACTTTGACACATTAGAATCACCCAGAGTCCATAAATTACATGAAGTTTCACTCCTGGTGTTATACATTCTATGGGTTTTGCCAAATGTATCTTGCAGAGTATTTTCA
Source organism: Lontra canadensis (assembly GCF_010015895.1). Taxonomy (NCBI): domain Eukaryota; kingdom Metazoa; phylum Chordata; class Mammalia; order Carnivora; family Mustelidae; genus Lontra; species Lontra canadensis. Next base: position 6,453,307 of record NW_022631034.1, read on the forward strand.
CTGCCCTCAAAATCCTGGATGTTGTGCCAATTCATTCTTCCCCTCCCCCAAACACTTGACAAGCACTGATCTTTCTATATCTCTGTAATTTTGCCTTTTCTAAGAATGTCATCTAATTGGAATCATACAGTATTTACCCTGCTCGGATTTTCTTTTTTCACTTTGTAGTATACTTTTTTTTTTGTAATATACATTTATATACATTTAAGTTTCCTCCATGTCTTTTAGTGGCTCAGTGGCTCGCTCTCTCAATCTCTCTCTCTCTCTCTTTTTAGTATTAAATACTGTTTCCATTGCCTGAATACGATAGTTTATCCATTCATCTATTCAACAACATCTTTTTTCCTTCCAAGTTTTAGTAATTATGAGTAAAGCTGTTGTAAGTATCTGTGTGCAAGTTTATGTGTGGATATAAGTTTTACTCTTTTGAGTAAATACCAAGGAGCACAGTTGCTGGAATGTGTATTAAGTTTAGTTTTGTAAGAAATGGCCAAACTGTCCTCCAAGTCACTGTATAATTCTGAATCCCTACTATCAATGAATGACCTGATCAATAAATGTCCTGTTGTTCTGTGTTCTCACCGACATTTGGGTGATCAGTCTTTTTTTGTGTAACTCTTTATTAAATGATTCAATACTTACATGTTTATTTATTACCTTTCTCCCCCTGTCAGCAATGTGAGCTTCTTGAGATTAAGATTCTGTCCTTTTTGTTTGCTCTTGCTTTAGTACTAATGCAATATCTGACACACAGTAGGCATTCTAATATTTCTGGAAAATAAATAAAAGGGGATATATATGATAGCATTTATGGAATTAAATATTAATGTCATTTATTTACTTTATCAGTATATATTTATTCATCATTTACCTATATCATTTTTTAAAATAAGATACAAAATAGAAGACTTTCAACTTCCTTAAATCCAGAATGAAAAAAACAATTCAAAACTTCCTTGTTGATAAATAATCTTGTGATTCTATAATACTTCTCCCTAGTACTTTGGATTCTTATTAAATCATCCTCTGCAGATTTATTTTCAAATATTAAGAAATTAATTTCTGGGGATTGTTTTTCTATTTATCACAGATGTGTCTATAATATAGCTACACTTAACAATATTTACTATCTTTATTGGCCTGTACTTTCTTTTGCATTAACAAGGATTTTCCATGACATGGTTTTGCTTCATTGGATAATTCAGATGCTCATTAAAATACAGTGAGATTTTGCTGAATCCATTGAATACTACTTATGTTTTAATGAGCATTAATGAGCTTTGTGATTGTCCTGTGGAGCAAAACTCGTATCTCATTAGGTGGATTCCCAAAATGCCTAAAGGTGAGCAGACACAGCTTTAGATATATAAGGTAATTTCATACTTAATTAGTTCCTTACTTGACGCCACACATACGTATCCAGAACTATGGCTTGACATGGCAAACTTGTTGTTTGCTGTGATAAGTCAATGAAATGGTAACATTCACAGAGAGCTTCTGTGACTAGTTTAAGGCCATTTTCTATTATGTTAATAAATTGGTATATTATGACTCAATTCATAGGAAATAGAGTATAAGAAAGAAGTTAAATGCTTCCTAACTCGAACTGATATTGCTTTATAATTTGTACGGAAACTGGCATTGGAAGTACTTACGTGCACATATTTCAGATGCACACATCAATGGTATGGCTTACGTTCATTAACCAAGTGCTTACCACATGACAGGAAATGTATATATAGTATTTTTTCTCCCAACAAAAACTCTGAAAGCTGGAGTTGTTACTTGTCCTTTATGGATGACAAAGCTGATGTATGAAGTATTTAAATGATTTCTTATGTTAGTTCGCTGGTGCTTCCCTAGCAAAATACTTTTTTTTCTCACAGTTTTGGAGACTAGATGTCTACAATCAAGGTGTCAACAGTTATTTACTCCTGAAGTCTCACTCCTTGGCATACAGAAGGTTGCTTTATCATTGCGTCCTCCTGTGACCTTCCTTTCCACTATGTGCAAACATATTTGGTGTCTCTTACTCTTCTGAAACAGAAACAAGTCAGATTACGGTCCCACCCTTAAAATTTCATTTAACCTCAATTACCTCTTCAAAGGCCCTATCTTCAAATGCAGTCAAGCTCTAGGGTACTTAGTTTAGGTCTTCAACATGACTTTTAAGGAAAAGATGTAGTCAAACGCATTTGACAAACATTACACTGGTAATAAGTGCGTATCGGGGATTTGAATTTAGTTGTTTGTAACTTCAAAGTCCAGGTTCCCATTCTATCTATTCCATAATGTAAATTTCATAAGATTTGGAATGATTGATATTAAGCTAGAAGATATTTATATATTTTAAGTGTCAAAACACAGTTCATTGTCATTGCAACAAATGAAAGAAATTTTAAATTAATGGTTTTTAAGTTCTGTTACTTTTAAAAAATATTTTCTTGTGTGTCATGTTGTTAGGTCCATAATCAAAGGAGCGAGACAAAGCGAAGGTCAAGCAAAGCTTTATTTCATGCCGAGCATCGAGAATCAAACTGACCGGTCGGGGCCGCCTTTTACAGAGAGGGCAACACCTCCCTGCCTTATAGACTAACTTTTATAGAGCAAAGGCCATGTGGTTGGGCCTGGCCACGCACAGGTGGCCAATAAGGTTGTAACACACAGAGAAAGCTGCACAGTCATGCTAGGTCACAGCCGGGTGGCCAATTGAATTACAATTTACCCTAGTAGCTATTTTGAACTAGCCTATCACCTTGGTCAGAATTGGCGCCTAAAAGGTGGGACCCACACTCCTTGGTAGCTAGGAAGACAGTATGCGCCCCCACTGATTGGATGTCTCCACCTGGCCTGACCTGCCCTTGTATTTGGGCTTTGTTACCTGGGACTGGTTTCCTGGGGGGGGGGGGGGGGGGGGCAAGGTCAGTTTAAGTTTTACTGCATAAAAAACAAAATTGCTGTTTAACCGGATGGAATCTTTCTGGCTAAATAGGCCCTTACAGTATAGAAAACAAACTAAATACAAATATGCTGATCAATTCTAGTTATTAATTATATCTGCATGTAGAACATCAATCTTTAGTAAATTTTGAAGCTCATTATTTCAGATTGGTTTATATACTATTGTTCCCAAATACAATTTCAAAGATGATACTCTAGCTGCTATTATCACTGGATATAACTAAGAAATAGAAAGTTGTGAGTAAAATTATTTTTATTATTAATGGTTAATGTACCATAGCTCATAAACAGAGATTTCATTAGAATTGTGATGCTCTCTTGGGGTAGGCTAACAGTGAATGTTGTCTGATTAAAGTAGAAAGACAGTCTCTGGGAATTCTGATTAGTGGGCCCTGGCTGCACCAGGCCTGGCTATCATGTTGTTACAAATACATATGCTCACCCACCAAATCAATAGTGAATGAACATCTGTGAAATATTTGATGGTATTCAGAGGGTTTTGAGTTTCAATTACAACTCTCTGAATATGATGTCATTCCTGGAAAGTGTCTCTGAACTCTGAGAAATCCTTACGCTTTTTAGTATAGCATTGTGATGAAGATGGGCTCTTGGAGTCAAACAAATGTGAGTTTGATCCCTGCTCAGATGCTTACCACAGTGTTTCCAGCAAGTTACCTAGCCTCTCTAGGCTCCAGTCAAATCATATGAATAATGGAGAAAATATCTATCTATATAATAGGATATGAAAATTAAATAATTTAGTGTTTGTATCACCTAGCATGGTTTCTGGAGCATAGTAAATGCCTGGCTTAGTCAGTGGTAAATTGACATAGTCATTATGACAATTTATAATTTTCAATTTAATTGTATAGTGACTTATTTAAAATCTGGCTCTCTGTCTTGAGGCAAATTCCATGGAATTGCAGACTGTTTTTCTTTTTAAATTTTTGCATAGCTAACTTTTGGTATAGTACTTGGCATACAGAAGCCCCAGTAAATGGCTATTAAATAAATAAGTTAATTAATGAATAGAATTTTATGATCTGCATGCTATGTTTATAATGGTAAAACGCCAAATCAAGTGCTTTAGAGAAGAGGAAGAAAAAAATGGGATGCATCTCACTATCAGTAATAGTTTCTACTGTTTATCAACAGATTAAAACACTATTGAATGAATGAATAGATGATATTTAGCTGTAAGAACAGCCATGTTGATTCATGGCTTTTGATATGTTCCTTGTGGCTAGTTTCAGCTCAGGGAGAGGGAAACTGCAGTTGAAAGATTCTTGTTCTTTCTCATGAAATCTGCTATGCATATATTTTAAAAAATATCTTATCCAGGGGGCACTTAGGTGGTTTAGTTGGCTGAGCATTCAACTCTTGGTTGTAGCTCAGGTCATGATCTCAGGGTCATGAGATTGAATCCGATGTTAGGCTTCATGTTCAACATGGAGTCTGCTTGAGATACTCTCTCCCTCTCCCTCTTCCCCGCAACCTGTCCCCACCTCAAATAAATAAATAAATAAATAAAATCCTTTAAAAAGAAATCTTACCCAGCACCTTCAATAGTTTGTCACTGAAGAATTTTCAGGTTGACTTAGTCTGCCATTTTACTAAAAGCACAACTTCAAAGAAAAACAGTAATTCTATTCCTAGACAGTTTTTTGTTCATTCAATAATTATGTGACAGGCTCTTGGAAAACACCTCTGAACAATGAAAACAAATTCTTGCCCTTGTAGGGTGGCAAAACTAGATTTAAAGGTACATAAATAAATAAATAGCATATTTACAGATGTCAATTACTATGGGGGGAAAATAAGTAGAAGAGGTCAGACAAGTCTGAGGTGAATAAATACAAGACAGTCTGAGTAGCCCTTTTTGAGTTTGAGAAACTTGAGGTTTGAGTGAAATTTGGGAGTGGTGAGAGAATAAATCAAAGAATATTTAAGGAAAGCCATTCTAGTCAGAGAGAACAGCCACACAAAGTCTCAGGTAGAGACAGCGAAGAGGACACTGTGGATAGAGCAGAATAGGAAGAAGAGTTAAAGTAGATGTGAGGTCATGCAGTCAGAAAGATCAAATTTTATGGGAAATTAGCTTTGGTTTACGAAAATATGAATAATGTAATTGAATTCTGTGAGCTAATGTGTTGGCTTCCAATTATGTTATCTCTTTCTTTTTTAAAGTTTTTATTTAAATTCTAGTTAGATAATATACAGTGTAATATTAATTTCAAGTGTACAATATAGTGATTCACTCTTCCATATGCCACTGGAGGCTCATTATAGTAAATACATTCCTAAATCCCTGTCACGTATTTCACCCATCCCCCACCCAGGGCATTCTCTATCCCTCTCTGTATATTCCCCGTGCATGTCACTGTGTCTGCCACAGTGTAGGTGACTGAGAAGACCTTGTTGCAGAAAGGATCCCTCACTTGGATACTGGATATGCAGTTTTTGTGCCAACAACAAAAATCTGGTTTCTAAAACTAATAATCTAAAATATCAAACATTATATTCAGTTAATAAGCCCTTTTCATACATTTTGATTGTTATGTCTTGTTATTTTAATAGAAAATATCTTAGGAGAGTGAGAATAGACCAATAGAAGGAAAAAAAAAATTCTATGCAACTCCACACAGAAAGATATAGAAAGAGAAAGAAGGATGGAGGGAGACTGCCAAAGAGTATAAGAGCAATACAGGAGAGGTGGAAGGAATTCTGTTAAATTGTAACTACATATTTGGAATCCTTTGTGTGATTTATTTATTTATTTACTTACTTATTTTTAAAGATTTTATTTATTTGAGAGAAATATTGAACACAAGGTGGGAAAGGGGCAGGGGGCGAGGGACAAGCAGACTCCCCACTCAGCAGGAAGCCCACTGTGGGTTTCTATCCCAGGACCCTGAGATCATGGCCTGAGGTGTTGCTTAACCTACTGAGTCACCCAGGCACCCATTTTTTGTGTGATTTAAAAATCACAGTCTGTTTTTGTTCATCTTCAATTGGGCTTGTGAAAATGATGAAACTAAAATCCAGTACAATTTATTTGGAAACTTCAGTTATCACCCTCTATTTTAGTCTTACAAATAAAAGGGAAACATCCTTGTCCATTACTGTAAGTATATCCAATTCCCATCAAGGCTCAAGGAGACAGGGGTAAGGCTGGTCAACCATACATGTATATGTCCTTGAGCAATTGAAACATTACTCTGATATGTGGGTAAATACCATTTTTTGTTAAAATATGAAGTGTTTACATACTGCCAAAATTTCTAGGAGAAATCTAGTCATTTTGGTATGCATAGTTACCAGTAGAAATTATATATTTATAAGGAAAGGATAAACTCTTGAATAAGTTTAACTCAACTTTATGAGATATTATAACATAATTGAAAAAGTGTTTTCTGTGAAATTAGGTAATGTTAAGATGACTTGGGAATATTAGTCATTTTAGAGTTTCTTAATAGATTCCCTCTGATATGAAAATGATTTTTTTTTTGCCACAAGTTAACCTTTCCCTTTAAAAAAAGGAAATAAATGTGTATTGATTTATTTATTACATGTATGTATACATTTATGTGTCATAAAGATGTTATTTAATTATTCATGCATCTCTGAATATAATCTTCATAATTAAACGTCTATAATTTACTTAAGATTATAATGTTTTCACCTCTGAACTGTGAGTACTATAAGACTAGCAGATTGCTACACTAATTATTCTTGTACTTAAATAGTAAGATAATTACTGCAGCAATATTCTATTCAAAATGAAAATTGGATCCACCCCCTGGCACACTTAAATTAGGAGTCTTTTTCTTTCATTTTTGCAAAATGTTCTCCGTTTATCTTTTTTGAATGCATATTTTTAATGTTAGAAAGAGCAACTCCATTCACTGGAGATTCCATGTTAGGTAAGAATGTCATCACTGTGCTTAAGCTGCTTAGACTCAAATTCCAAGGGTATGCTACGTATGAAAATGGTTCTCTTAGAAACTGGTTCTGCTGACTTTGCCCAGCCAGGTGTCCACAAATAAAGGCATGGCAGTGAGAACAGCATGAGGTAGGTTGAAGTTATTAACACACCCAAAATTCAGAATAAACCAAACCATGAAGGCCATCAATATGTTGATGGAAGATCATTTATTTTATGTACCAAAGTACTACCCACCAACCTGAGGTAGAAAAGAATTCTCCCTATTTAGAACCCTACTGTATGATGAATGTTTTGCTATAAAACACCTTTAACATTTTGCTGCCATTTGTTTTCCTTGTGTTGTCCATTTGTCCTTGAGAGTGGGAACTACATTTTTTTCTTTTGGTATGCTAAATTCCCCAAAAATCCCTGGCACACAGAATTGTACCTCAACTAAATTTATCCGCTTATGAATTAATCTGTGTTTAAAAACAAGTAACATAATTCATTCTGTCATCCAGAAAGACAAACCCCAAGAGCTTAGAGGTATAACGCACATGCACATATGTGCACACACAAAAACACACACGCATACATCACCGGCTCAGGTCAGTGTCTGCCTGAATGTCACTCTTCCACCCTGGCAATGCGCTGTAGAACATTAGGCCTGAAGTCTTCTTGGTAGAAAAGCAGGGAGATGGATGAGCCCCAGGAGTTCCTAACTGCCTTTAATTACTTCTGCTCCCAGTTTTTTGAGAAGCAACAATCATGAAATTCCAACTTGACTGCTGGGTAGACTGGGAAGTATTAAAAAAAAAACATGGATTTATATTTAGTGAACACACAGTCTCTGGCACAGTTTATTTTGTTTTGTATTTTCCCTCCAGTCACTTCAGAAGTGTCTTTACAAAGAGATTCTAAGCATCAAGGACAAAATACATCATCTCATTTTGTATATCCATTAGAGTAACAGCATAAGAGATGTGGTTGAGTTTCAATGTGGGTGATACTTGAAACTTATTATTTTGGAAATTTTTTTTGCCAGAATTTAGTGATCACGATATAAATATCTACTTATGTTAACCTTTCCTGTAAAAATTAAGTGGAGATATTAGATGTTTCCAAATGATTGACATTATTAAAACTATGGTATTCCCGTGAGGTGATTTTCCAAGTGTACATCCTAGGGTGCCACCCCTGGAAAGCAGTTCATTTTGGGTGTGGCCTCAGGGAATATTATTTTTTAAAAAGTTCAAATTATCACTCAAATGCCCATTTTCTGAGAATTGATAAGCATTGTGAATTTTGTAGAACTAAACAATTTTATAGTTTAAAAATTGTTTTGATAGCCCCACCGAACTTTTGGAATCCAGAAAACCATGTAAACAAATATAGCATACTATTTATGTGAAAAGGCTACGCTTGATATTTTTGTTGCCTTGGGTTAATCATGATATTGCTGTCTCAAAATGGATAGTGAAGAATAAAACTACCGTATTCCTGTGTTTACTCTTTTAGTATGTTTCTGGGGAGTGGAACATAAATTAGAGGATAATCGTTAAGTTGTAAATCCTTGAGCTGTTGGAGTTTATTTGCTTCAGCAATTTAAGATAGTCCTTATTTTAACCCTTAATCAGATTACTTTTACTTATTTTAGGTGACCACTAATAAATGGCAACTTTTTAGTCTTAGACTTTGCCATTCAAAAAAATCTGCATATTCCTTCAAACATCTGTCTCAGGGGCTTTCTGGCATTAAATTTCATTTGGTTGTCATTTCTCAATCTTTCAGGGAGTTTCAAGTATCTAGTATGTATTATCAAAATGATGTTGCACTTCTAGTCACAAGTTGTAACTCAGTTTATACTTCCAAAGAATACATATATATTTATCTCCATTCAGCACAGACACACAGACACACACAACCAATTCTGTTTTTTACCATATAAGTTATAAAATGAGTTGAAGATACCACATCAATTGTGCTTGAGTCAATATGTAAGCATTCGTATAGAACAGTAATTCTCACCCTTTTTCTCTGGGACATATATGTCAGATAGAATTCACATAAATCTTATGTTCCTAAAGACAGTGACATAGCTAAGATATACTGCTGGTTATGCACATTTGTATAGCTATAATTCCATTCATTTGCCTTCTTCTCAAGAGAGTATAGGAGTCAGTGACATTAGAGTAACAGACTCTGAAATGCTCTAAGTAAGTAAACCACTTTTAATTTTTAAAATAAATTACTCTCAAAAGTGAGTTATCTTAACCATGATTAAAAACAAATAACTTGGGACACTTTCTGTTTTGAGTATCATGACATGAGTGACCCTGACTCGGGCCAGGTGTTGCAGTTTGGCTCTGCCATCAACTAGCCTTCTAGAACTCTGTTCTCTCATCTCTAAAAATGGGAGTAGTAATATTAGTGATTTGAGAAATAATCTATATACACGTCTTTTTGTGATTGCTGCCTCATAGTAACCATCTATAACACATTTTTTCTATCAGTCAAGTAGCAGGAAATTAGATTCGCTTTATAAATTAAAAGTACTTTATAAAAATTCTTTAATGTATTCTTCTCTAAGTCACTCTTGGTTTCCTTATCTTTCTTCACTGGAGTTTTCACTATTTCTTACCCTTACATTCATAGCAAGGAAAATGATCTAAGTTTGCAAAAGGACTACATATATGGCAAAAGAGGACACTGGGTTAACCTTATGGTGACAGAAGCCTGACAGGCCCTCACATTAGAGAGGATTTCTCCCATCCAGGTCAGTGCAAATATCATTAACTTTGATGAGAATTTTTCTATGTAGGAAACCATAAATCTTTGTTTTGATAGATATCACTGTTATCCCTATGATATAACCATCTGTACACACAAGAGAACGACTGCCTTCCTGTATTCCAGGGATAGATTTGTGAATTTTATCATGATGAAGGACCTTCATGTGCACTATCTCCCTAACAATAGGGTCAGACAGTACTTTTCAACACAGTAATGTTCATAAGAGTAAGAACTAAAGAGGGGAGAGCAGAAGATAATCTTTATTCTCTTTATTATTTGAACATATATGACAGGCACTGAAGATAAAAGTATAAATTATATAAGTTTCTCATTTTCTTTTTAGGACTGATAAATACATTGTTATTTATAAAATAATATGCATTAATTAAATTTTGTTTGAAAGTATACTTATAAAAGTATTATACAAAAGTATATACAAAAAGTATATACAAAAGTATATTTTTGTATGCACTTGACTAGTGCATACAAAATCTATAAGAAAAATAAAAATCTACAAAAGATATTGTGGTAAGTTTCAAATACAAATATTAAAGAATTTCAAGGGGTAATGTAATTATCTTCCTAACAGGAAGATGAAGAAATTTCATTGATGAGAAAGTGAAAAAGTATGCGTGGGTTAAACACTGAGGTTTCTGAATAAAAATAGAGACTAAATCGATAGTACATCTGTGCTCCCTTCCATGGCCACGCTAAAATGAGGATTAAATAAAAAAGAATTAAATATACACTATTATAGAGAATGGGAAAGGAGACAATGGCACCAGAATCTTAGAAGTTGGAAAGCAGATGGTTGAATGATAAATAGCTAAATCAGGAAATTTCAGTGGTAAGGAGGAAGAGGGAAAAGTTAGAGGCGACCATGATTTATATTGGAGATTATCTAAAAGACTCAAAAACTATCTCTACAAGATACTTTTGGAAACAAGATGAAGATGGAAGTAAAAGCCAAAGGAGAAAGGACTGCTAGGAAGTCTAAGAATCACTTACAAAACTAAAACTCTGAAACCAAAATGACTAATATCTGAGGAAATATTCACTTCAGAAATCCTAACAGATTAGAAAAGTAATATCATCAGGCACCAACAGGCAGTCACATATGTATTTCAAATAAGCATAGTAAACATGCAAAAATTCAAGGGAAGTTTGTGCAATAGGAGGGAACAAGACATATTTAAAAAAGAATCAAGTATAAAATTAAGAAGGAAAACATGGAAGTTTAGTTTCAAAAAAAATTAAATATTTGGAACAAATAGTATAATGAATTATGAACTTTTAAGATCAATCCAAGTAACTCTAAGAAGAAAGGAGGCAAAAATAAAGGAATAGGAAAATATAAAAAGAAAAGAGATATGAAAAATAGGGATAAAAGTGCCATCCAACAATATAAAAGGCTAATAGCCCCAAGAAGGAGAAAAAACTGAAATATAAGGAATAAATTCTTTAAAGAATAACAGAGATTAATTTTCAGAGTGAAAAGATGAAACACATCAGCTTGAAGGGCCCATGGAGCATTATAAGAAACAAATAATACAAGAAACACTTTTTCAAAGTTTCCAGAGAGAAATAAGATATCACTTAGAAAATAACAAGTATTTGAGGTCAGATGTACCAAGAACAATACTGGGTACAAGAAAACTAAGTAAGAGATTTTTTAACATACTGAAGAAAAATAACCAAATGTAACCTTTTATATCCAGTCATTGACATTTAAATAAGATGGCAAAACAAAAACCAAATAATATTCTCAGGCTACAATACAATAGAAGTTTAGCCTCACAAAAACCCACCATAAAACAACTTTTGAAAATGATACTTGACAAAGAAAAAAAATGATGCTTAGGAGATATGAGTTAATGGTGAATTAACTTGTAAAATTTGCTATCTGCTGTGAAAACAAACAAAAAAGCTCTCCTTGAAAAAACAAAAACATCCACAAAAAAGAAAAGAAATGAACATATATATATGGTAATCCTAAGGTCAATTCTATACAATATCAGTATGATGGAGATTGAGCAGGGGACACCTAAGTAGGGGGTGGGTATTAAGAGAAAAATGTTAATAATTGCTAACAGGTGTACATATATGCATATAAACATGTACTTGACATTTATTTCAGTCCCTCTGATTGAAAATGACAAATTGATTGAAGCAAAATTTAAAATTAAGAATTTTTATCAATTCACAAAATAAAATGGTATAAAGAATTTCATATTTTCAAAAAGTATATATTTCATAATAGTTATACTTCTGAATTTATTAAGCTTGAAACTACCTTAAAACTTTTTTTTTAAGACACTCTGGTGTGTGTGTGTGTGTGTGTGTGTGTGAGTGTATGTGTGTGTTTATGCACACATGCAGAATAATCTGGCCCTAATGAGATTAAAAAAGAAATGGATGGAAAAGACAATTGAGGATGAGTAGAGCAAAACCAAGATTATAAAAATAAATATAAATAAATATTTTAATATCACACACATATGTCCACACATAAGCATACACACTGTGCACATACACACTATTTATGATCAGGCATAATGCAAGCTTGTAAGTAAAACCAAATATTTTGATCTTTCCTATCCCTCTGATGATAGTGAAACGGAGAAAAAGACAAAGATCTAGCAACTGAAATTAGTTCAGAAATATGAGAGATTAACTTCTTCTGCAAATTTGTATATAGTGTGTTTTGAGGTTGGATATCAGTCTCAGGGTGTGTGTGTGTGTGTGTGCAATGTGCATACACAGTTTTGCCCTCTGTAAATATTAAGATTCAGTGTTCAAACCTCTGCTTTGGAGTTATACATTGCTTTTTGTAATAAACTCATTCATTGAAGGGGGCCTTGGCATGTGTTTAAAAATATTTTTCGGAAAAGCTTAAAACAAGTGTTTTGAAAAGAAACATTTTCCACTGTGCTTTTCAACTAGTCCATGGCAGAATAGTTCAACACAGCTTCTCATGACTTTCCCCAGCTTCTAAAAGACAGGGCTGAGCTTTCCCAGAGTTCTCTTTTGTGCTTGAGAAAATAATGAATCAATCAATTAAAAAACACCTCAAATACTTCTCTATTCTACAATCAACGCTGATCAATAATTCAGCTCTCTTTTTTTTCTTTTCTATTGAGCTTCATCAAAAACAATTTTTTCCATGAAAAAAAGTGAGGGAATAAAAAAAATATTCAAAATTACACTGGAAATGCGTAACCTTTCTGCCGCAGGAGGGAAGTTAACTGTGCAAACAGGTTATTTAAAATGACTCACACCTGGCTTACATCTGTGCCCCTTAAATGGAGTGATGATTATTTACAAAGCAGGTTCACCCCTGTCATGGACCTCTCAGGATGGCCACTAAGGAAACCCAGGGTTGCCATGACAGGTCCTTTATTAATACTAAAGTGATAATTTCAAACAAGTGGTCAATTCGGGAACAAACGACAGAAATAGCATTTGCTCATAATGCAATGTTCAGACCTTGGCTAGCATAATAAGGGCAAGATCGCAGGATGCATTTTATTTGCATATTATTCTATTAACATTTACATTGGCTAAGCAAATAGATGCTACATGTGGAGCTCAGAAGAAGTCATCACCCCTTCATGAAAGGTGTTTGACCTAATCTAGCTGGACTCGGGAAGCACTAAGAAGAGGAGTATGAAGACAGGCATGTTGGCTGAATTCCAATGACATAATTACTTTCTGCCCATATAAAAAATTCTTCCTGCCATTCTTGAGAAGCTATTTTTTTCCACCTCCTTTCCTGACTGCTGTTGTGCTGTGGAATGGCTGTCACATTAGACCCCACAGGGGCCTGCATTTCAGCTGTGAGTGAGTGATCACTGTAGCTAAAACCAGTACAGCGCTTGGAGGTCCTTCTATGAGAAATGGGTAATATAAAAGTAAAACATTGTTCATTTCCTTTGGGAAGCTCACTTAACGTGGCATACCCACACTTACTGGTAGCACAGCCTGGTAAACCCATTCTGTTATCAGGACTTAGTTCCATATTAAAAGGGAGGGGGGGGGTTTGTTTTGTTTTGTTTTTGTTTTTTGTTTTAGGATTTTATTTATTTATTTGACAGAGGGAGAGAAATCACAAGTAAGGCAGAGCAGCAGGCAGAGAGAGGGGGGAAGCAGGCTCCCTGCTGAGCAGAGAGCCCGATGTAGGGCTCTATCCCAGGACCCTGAGATCGTGACCTGAGCTAAAGGCAGAGGCTTAACCCCAAGGAGCCACCCAGGCACCCCTAAAAGGGAGTTTTAAAGTGTATCTCTGATTGTGCAAATACCTCATAATACCAATGCTGGGGACCTCAACTGCGCCTTTGCTTGAGAATGTCAAGATGCCACAGGAACTCTGTGCTTTCCTCTGAAGTTTCTAGGTGTAGGAGGGAATTGAGGTGATGCCTGCAGTGAAATAAGGAACTCTTTTAAACTACTTCTGCTAAGGTAAAAAATCGCTAGTGCTGAGGCTCCTTACAGAAAATTAATGAAAACCCCTCTGGTTATTAGCAAATGAAACAACAATAGAACCCATTCAAAGTGCAACACCTAGCTTTTTATGCTGGTGTTGAGATTTCGGATCCAGCTGAATCCTGGCAATGTAGCCTAATGCTGCACTGCAATTACAGGGCTATCTCTGTGAGGGACGGTGATTTACCACCTGTCTATCCAACCCATGTCTTACCACAGCATATTGAAACATAATCAACTTCTTAAGCCTTCAGTTTCTTCTTCCATGGGTATTTCAGAGGGTTCATTGCAGTAATTAGGTAGGAGACCTTCACTGAATGTATATAACATAATCAACGCTCAATATGTGGCATATCTAGTAACATTATAATTATTGATATTAAAAATAAATTATAATTTCTATTCCTAAAAGAATTAGATGCAAAGATGGCATCCTTATATGCATAAAATATTTTAAAATATGAGAAGATACTTAGATATCACAAAAAGAAGAAGAAGAAAATGGTATCAGAAACTCAGAACTGAGAATTAAATTTTATTTGAGTTGTGTAGCAGCAAAGATGAAGAAGACATATGGAAACATGAAAAAAAATGGAAGCATGAAAAGTTTAGATAGTTTTCATTGTTTGGTAAAATAAACATGCCAGATCACTAGTAGAAAAAAAAAATTGTGATATTAAGTGATAGGTTGGGTTTAAGCTAGTAGTTTAACTAAAAATATATATTTAGCATATTTATGCAACTGTGCTCTAGTACCTAACAAAGGATTTTGACTCTAGGAGTTTGACTCTATCCAATGTTTAGTATCAGTGTTATTCAACATTTAGTATCAGTACTATTCTAAGAGAACCACATATATCACTTTAAATTTTCTAGTAGCTACTTCTAGAAAGGCAAAAATAAATAAGTAAAATTAATTTTATAATATATATTATCTGACCCACTATATTCAAAATACTTCCAGGTGTAGTCAATATAAAAAGTCTTTAAGGAGATATTTTTTATTTTTTTCATTTAAGTCTTTATAATCTGTTGCATCATTTATACTTAGAGTAACTTGCCATTTGTACTAGTCACATTTTAAGTTCTCGATTATACTGAGATAGCATGGTTCTAGATTAACTTGTGCTTCCATGTTGGATAGCATCATTCAAAATTAACTTTACATGACCATACACAAAATTCAATAATCTAGAAAAGTAAATATAGAAAATGAGAAGTAGGTATGATTATGTTATAAAAGTTGATCTACACATGCTTTTGTGATGACATGATCATTGATTGCTATGTCCAAACTTATGTTAATTTTTATTTATTCTTATATTTAATGAATATTTGAGTACCCATTATATTTGTGATTATCCAGGAGAAATACTTGGCCTTTCTAAAGTAGGAGTCCAACCATTACCCTCAAACAGTACAGGGAGTATTCTAGCCGCTGAAGAAACAGCAGCAAGCAAAACGAAATCTCTGCTTTTGAAGCTTAAATTCAAGTGAGGTAGACAGTTAATTAAAAGATAAATGGGGGCAACTGACTGGTTCAGCTGCTAGTGCGTGTGATCTTGATCTCAAAGTTGTGAGTTTGAGTCCCATGTTGGGTGTAGATATTACTTAAATAAAATAAGCAAATATGTGTTTGGTCAGGTGTTGATAATTGCCATAAAGAAAAAAAATAGAATAATACTATTTCTTGAGCACTACTTTAGATGGACTGGTCAGCAAAGTCCCTTCTGATGAGGTAAAATGTCCTTCTGGGGGAAGAACATTCTGCAAAGAGAGAAAGTCAAGCACAGAGAGTCTCCGAAGGAAATTCAAGATTAAGAAATTAGCAGATTCAGAGAACAAGAAGGGAGCTAGAGTGCTTGGAGCACAGCAACTGGGGTAGAGCTTATTTGGAGATGGCATTAAAAGAGAACTTTGGTTCTTTCTGAGAGCCCTGGGAAGTCAATAGAGAGATATGAGCAGATAAATAACATGGGACCATTTAGGTTTTGAAGGTCCATCTCTGGTTGTATTTTTCTTTGGAGAAGAGAAGGTAGCAGAGGAAGAATGAAAGAAGTAACAGCCCGGATGAGATACTATGCTGTTTTGGCCCAGGCAAGTAAAGATAGTGAATTATTTTAATAAAAATCAAAATCATCTACTAAATACATAATGTCAATGGTTTCTCTTTTAACTCACAATTGAAACCATTATTGGATGAACTGTTCTATCAGCAGGGCAAGTCTATTCATATCTTGCAAATTTAGTTTCCTATGTGGTATTATGTGCAAATTTCAATATTGAATTCCATTCAGATTGTTCTTTTATGCCTTTGACATCAGTACACTGTGCCAGGATAAGAAGAAAACAATTCAATGGTCCTGCTGCCTGTCCAAGGGCTCATGATCTAGCAAGGAATATGGTCACCAGCACAGATTTATATAAAAAAAGCACAGACAGTGGTATATTTTATCAGAAAGGGCAAATCAAAATGAGGAAATAAAGCAAGAAGAGGATTAAATTAAACTGAGAGACTCATTTATTCATTTATTTATTCATACAAGGACTACTTATGGTGCCAGAGATGGATATATATTGGCTACATGAAGATGACTAAGACTGCAGAGTCTGGAAATGGTTCATGGACAAAATTCCAGCTGTGAGGGCTTACCTTGGGATAAAAAGCCACAGTGCTGGATAGGCTGTTTAGAATATATACCTAGAACAATTGCAAGTAACATAGCTAGAAAAAGACTCTAACACATGGCTGCAGAAGGCAGTAAAAGTTCAAATCCAGAAAAGTAGTACCAAGTACCAGTTCCAAAGGACAAGCTGACACTCAGAGTCAGAAACTATACAAATCAGGAATTAATTTAAAGCAGAATATGACATAGTTCAGAGCAAGCAGATTAGTTTATACAAAGATGACATGCCTGCGTCTCACTCAGAGAAAATGGTGGCTGTAGGTTGAGTTGGGAGAAGGTTTAAAGGAGCTGTACTCCACCAGAGAGATGGTGCCTTTGTCATATAATTGGGATTGACAGTGTGGGAGGACACTGATACATAGATTTGGATGGAAAGGGAATCCCTTCCACCGATAAAATTTGAAGAGTCATATGTCTATTGACATAATATTGAATAGTCATTTCAGAGATTGCAGGGCTTTACTGGGGAACAGAAAGTATTCAGTAGGTGTGTAATACATCAAATATTTGTGGAAGGAAAGGTGAAGTAAAACTGAACCAAAGCCTCATTATAAAGAGTTTTAAATGTTATCTTTTCATGTGTGTCTTGGTGAGCCATTGAAGAATTTCTTGAAAGTGTGAGTGACATGAGGCAAATTGTTATTTGGGAATATATTTTAGGGTTTAATGTATAAGACAGATCACAGGGAGGACCCAGTAAAATTGAGTTCCTGTACAAGTCCAAGAATGAGGAACCTAAGTACAGCACCAGGGTAGGGAATACAAAAGAGCAAAATGATACAAGGAAAAAAAAAAAAAAATAGAAGTAGGGTCAGTGTTAACCAACAAAGGCAGGTCAGTGTAATTGTATAATTTTCACCTGGTCATGCCTTCTAGACTTCCTTTATATAATCTTAGAGAAATATATTATGTATGTAACAATTTTAGGCCTTGAGGGAATATGACTTACCACAGTGGAAAACATGGCAAACCTATGCAACAAGAGGCAACCTAAGAATTACAGGTTATGCTGGAATACATGTTCCTTTTCTATCCACTTATCACATCATATGTATTCTTCTACCATAGTACTGACTATGTTATTTTATTTCTTTTTTTTTTTAAGATTTTATTTGTTTATTTGACAGAGATCACAAGTAGGCAGAGAGGCAGGCAGAGAGAGAGGGGGAAGCAGGCTTCCTGCTGAGCAGAAAGTCCGATGCGGGGCTCGATCCCAGGACTCTGAGATCATGACCTGAGCCAAAGGCAGAGGCTTAACCCACTGAGCCACCCAAGCACCCCCTGACGATGTTATTTTGATTACTTTACTTTAGAAATGTTGGTTGAGAATCTACTGCTGCCAGGCATTCTCTTGGATACTTGACTACAGTGTTGAACATTCTGCTTAAACCCTTTTGATGAGCTTTAGTTGAGGACACAATAAAGAAGTAAATAAATAAGTGCAAACTCAATAAATGCTATGAGAGAAATAAAATGCTCTGTGAGAACATAATACAGCCAGATCAGGGCATAGATATTTAAGTTAGATAGATTGGGCAGGCAAAATATACTTTTCCATCCTTCTCTTTTCCCTCCCTACCTTCTAGTCAGGAGAAATCAGAACTGGGAGGTAAAATAAAATAGGAATGAAAATCATGGAACTGAATCTTAATCATGGGATCTGATAAAATCAGAAAAAAAAAAATTCTTGCTTTTCCTAGGCTTAGGGTACTGCATTATCCCTTGTTCTACCCTGCTCATGCTTTGTAAATAATCGTTTGTTAAAACTTTCACATTACCAGATTGAGCATGATGTATATTTCCTTCTGGGATTGGGGAATGCATTTAGAAAACAAGGATCAGACCAGAGTTTCAGAAAATTTGAACAGTTAGCATCCAAAGAGAGTAAGATGAGCCAGTCATGGATGGTGAATGATGATTAAGAGGCCATGGTATAAGGAAAGGCATGCAAAGAACATAACAATAAAGATGTTGGGAGTAGCTGATTTTGTTAAAATCTCTTTGGAGTTACATTAGATAATAATAAATATGTAACCATTGACTTAGCATAGCATGCATCGGAATGTAAATCTTTAACATACAACCCTTAATGCACTAAACTACCTCAGTCTCTATCCGTATCAACACAATCTTTATTTACCAACTATTTGTAATGAATAAAGTTTCCTGATTCTTCCAAAAACTAATCTTAATAGGGTCAAATCCCATTCTCTTAAGAGAAAGTCTTCATCCACCTATTATGCTCTTTTTATCTCTCTATTGGACTTTTCTCCTTAGCAGATGATTATGCTCCTCTGTCTTCTGTTTTTAAAATCAGGTATGCAGGGGCACCTGGTGGCTCATTGGTTAAGTAAGCATCTGCCTTTGGCTTGGGTCATGATCCCAGGGTCCTGGGATTGAGCCCCAAGTTGGACTCCCTGCTCAGTCTGCTTTTCCCTCTCCCTCTGCCCATCTCCCTACTCATACTCTCTCTCGTTCTCTCAAATAAATAAATAAGACTCTTTAAAAAACCAGGTATGCAAATAAAGCTAAGTTTCCAGTTCAGGACGGCATCCTATGATTACTTTTACTTTGTGTCCTCCTTGAGAAACCAGTAAATTGGCTATTGGTTCCTTAATGAAGCATGAAGTTAAGCCATTAGCGGAGAATGAGGATTTGGTGACATTTTGGACATTTTGAGAACAGGAAGATAGAAAATAGAATGTGAGAATAAAGGTTTTAGGGAGACATAGTACAAAGGCTGGTAGTGATGATACTTCAGACAAAGCTCAAATTTGCTCTTATTCTAACATTTAAGATATTCAAGAAAGAATAAAAAAGAGTGAAGTGGAACTTTTCCTCCTTTTTTCCATCTGTGAAAAGACATTAAAGCCAATGTGTGCGTGTGTGTGTGTGTGTGTGTATAAGCTCTCTATTTTTCTTAGCAATCTAAGAAGTTAAGTGCTCTTTGTTTTTTTTTAAGACTCTTTTTTTTCCAAAAAGATAAACAGTAAAAAATTATCCATCGAGTCACATAAAATATATGAACTCCATACATTCAAAGGGTGTGGTGAATTAAATTAAAGGCACAATTTAAAAAAAAATTATTAATGCCCCAATGAAATATTTATGTTAATATACCAGAAGCCTAAAGCATCAAACAAATTTGTGTAGTAAGGAGGCATAGTTTCAAATTATAACTGAGATCTGCTAGATGTACAAATAGGCCAAAAAAAAAAAAAACCAAAAGTGACCTTTCTCATATGTCCAAAAGGAAGAACAGACATGATTTCCTCAAAGTGAAATAATGATCAATTACCAGGGATTTAGATTCAAACTTTTTTCTTCTAATTTTGCTGTTTGTTATCACTACTGCATTATCTTCAATATTTTATTTTCTTTCTTTTGAAATTCTGTTTCTATGGCCTGTAAAATATGGATAATCTGGTTTCTTCAGTAATACCATGTTGAACTTGATTCCATTTTGCCTCTGAAAATAGTGATGACATTATGGAGTATTAGAAGATAAGAACAGGGGGCACCTGGATGGCTCAGTGGGTTAAAGCCTCTGCCTTCGGCTCAGGTCATGATCCCAGGGTCCTGGGATCGAGCCCCGCATCAGGCTCTCTGCTCAGTGGGGAGCCTGCTTCCTCCTCTCTCTCTCTCTCTCTGCCTGCCTCTCTGCCTACTTGTGGTCTGTCAAATAAATAAATAAATAAATCTTTAAAAAAAAAAAAGATAAGAACAGGAAACAGGTGTCCCTTTTTTGTTTGCTATTGGAGGAAGAATATACTGCATCATTTCCCTATGACCTTATATATCCACTGTCCACCCTTTTCCACCTACTTTGGGCCTAGGAAATTAGCTGCCTTAATGATCTTCCTTGATCTCCATCTTCCTCTTGGGTTCAGCCATTTGAAGTTCTCAGTAGGATATCTGAAGGTGGAAGCAGCCAGAGGCCAGAAGGATGGTTTGGTTACATTGGATTGGCTGCATCCTCTCTCTAAGGAGTCTTTCTGCATATAGCTTTTCCCCCCAGGTTTTGTAAGTACTCCCACCACTGCCCCTTAAAGGCTTAGAAATGATGGACTACTTCCTACTTTTACTAGCCCTAGAGTACTTCATTATCTCTTGTTAAACCCTGCTTGAATTTTGTAAACAATCCTTTATCAAAACCAAAACAGATACAAAAGGCTCTCCTAAGACAGAAGATATTGAATTGGGAGGAGATTGGATATGATATAGTAATATTAGAGCTTATAGGAACTTTGAGTCAGGCTTAGAATACTGCATGCATAGTCTGACACTTAAGATTCAGTGAGAAAAATTACTTCCTTAGGTCACCTCGGGGTAAGAGGAGACCATAGCTTTTGAAGGGATTGAGCACAGAGTTCTAGCAAATTATTTTAAGAAATTAAAAATTCAGTTCAAGTCTAAGGCCATGGCAGTGAAAACATACCATGACCCTGGAGCATCTTGTAGTTCCTGTAGTAAGGAAGTGTTCAAAGTACAAAAAGATGGGGCATTTCACAGGGACACAGGGAGCCAAAATGAAAGAGCTCCCAGAGGCCAAATCTGTAACAATTTGAGTAACAGAATAAATAATAAATAAATAACACAGTGTTAGATTGTAACCTGAAGTAAAAAATAAATGTACATGACCCATGATGATATAAATAAAAGATAGAACAAATAAATAAATGGGGGAGAAGAGGAGAAGCTCTATTTTCAGGAAGTAGAGCTTAGTCCTCCTCCCTTCCCTTGAGGGTGGGAGAGAATTGAGTTTCTCTCAGCTGCTCAGCTGTAGAGTTTGATTCTTTCCTGAGAACAGCGATGGATTTTCTAAGGACTGAAAGAATGTTATTCTGGCTAAACTCTAATATCCACAATCTCTCCCAGCCCACATCCTCATATAATTTTGGCTTATACAAATGGCACTTATTATATTGGTGGTAGCGAGAAACAAATTGATCCAAGGGAGAGTTTTTTGTTTTTTGTTTTTGTTTTTGTTTTGTTTTGTTTTGTTTTTTAAGCTTCCACTCTACATTTTTTTCTAAGAAAGGGAGAACAAACAGTAGTTTTGCGTGTTCCATTGATTTCTATAGACAAAGAAAAATGTACTTAATAGTTCCTGTGCTAAGATGTATTGACTATGATTTCATCCTCTGACTTTAGGAAGGTAAAAGGAATGCATCTTTCTGGACATGGAAATGAGAAAACTTTCCTTCTGCTACTTACCCTTTGGCTGGATCAAACGCAAATCATGATCTGGCTGGAGACTCATTGTTCCTAAGGAACTTATAGAGGCATAATTTCCCTTTTTCTCTCAAAGAGAATGGTTATCACAAAGGGGATGGTTATCACAAACATTGTGCAACTGAAAAGAACAATAAATCAACATGAATTTATTGAATTCCTGCTTTTTAAAGGCAATTTCCTAAATAGCAGTAAATACTAGGTTGGGAGAGAGGCTATGTTTCTAGTACTACATTATATATCTTAGAGAAAAGAAGCTAGACAAGTTTTAGGAGTGTGTGTGTGTGTGTGTGTGTGTGTGTTAATTAAGAAAATAGGTTAAGTATGAATATACTGTATGATCATAAACTTTTATTTTTGTGGACAAAACCAAGGGGCTACGAAGAGTCATCTTGTATCCTCTGGCTATTAGGAGACCTTGTATAGACTAACATTAGAAGGCATCATTCTTATTAATAAGAACGTTGAGGAACTTATTTCTAAAACAACATTGATTTTGGAAGGAAACACGTCAGGTTCTCTTAGATTGAGGAACATAACACTGCAGCAAGCCTAAGCAGAGCAATGAGGATAAAATGTATTCTGAAGATTCTGATACAACTTCAAAATGACTCAAGTTTGCAGACCATAATTAATGAAAAATGTTTCATATAAAGAAGAAAAAATAAATCCCTGGTGAAACAAATCCATAACATAAGGTTGAATGCAAGATGGCAAAATGTTGAAAAGATTAAAAACTCACAAAAAATCTTATAGAATTGTTAAATTAGTAGTAATCCTTACCTAAGATTATTTTTTCCTACATTATTTTATTTTACTGAAAACAAATGCAAACAAATATAATCAAGTATTTTGGATTTCTCCATATATCATATTAAACAAAAATTCTTTGGCTAGTCATAATTATTCTGAATGCTAGCAACATTTACAAGGAAGAGTGATGGCTAAATAAAATAACTTTAGCTAAAAATCTAGTGTTTGAAACCTTATCAACAGAGAAAGAGAAATTGTATTTATCATAGTTCTTCAAAAATGTTGCAAGTTTTAATTTTTTTTAAATGTTGCAACTTTTACCAGTGTCTTTTTTTATATACTTGTCTCTGTGCCTCTAATACCTTACAAGTACCCTTTATGGAAAGGGTAAAAACCAGGCAAAATCATGGTTATCTCTATCTCTATCTCTGTCTCTATCTTTATCTCTACCTCTCTTTATCTCTGCTCATGGGTTTTGACTCCTTAATGTTTTTTTAAAGTCCTGTTTTCTCTCCTGGATGTTTCCCACATCCATTTATTTGACATCTTTCTATTTTTCTTCTGAAATGTGTTTGTTACCTGTTATATTTTTGTTTACCTGGATTTAGAATTTCTTTCTCTTCAGGGTGGGAGAATTACTCCTATCTCCAATAGCAAAAGCCTTGGCTCAGCGATTGAAGATGTGATTTAAAAATCAGTAATTTTAAATGGCTGGCTGGCTGTTGCAATGCTAGGAAGTATCTAAGATTTTTTAAGTAGAAGATAATTTAATAACCGAGTAATGAGCTGGGCTGTACCAGCGGCTGTTTGTGTTTGTTCTTGCTGCTTGGCTCAATGACAACCCTTTTTCTTTAATGAAAGTGTCTTCATTCTCTAGAGGAAACAGAGGAGCTTGGGAGACAAATTGATACAGGAAGCTGGTTAATGGTAGAGAGTGGAAGCTAATAGACATGGGGTGGAATTCCAGTTCCACGACTTACTAGTTGTATGAATTTGAGAAATTTCCACATGAAATTGGTGGTAACTTGCCTTACTGGATTCTCTTTAAACCAAATCTCATCAAGTCAATTGCTATGAAAACAAAGACCTTATTTTACTGCAAACTGTAAAAGAAAAGCGTGGAGGGGGGCGCCTGGGTGGCTCAGTGGGTTAAGCCTCTGCCTTCAGCTCAGGTTATGGTCTCGAGGTTCTGAGATCAAGTCCCACATCGGGCTCTCTGCTCGGCAGGGAGCCTGCTTCCTCCTCTCTCTCTCTGCCTGCCTCTCTGCCTACTTGTGATCTCATCAAATAAATAAATAAAATCTTAAAAAAAAGAAAGAAAGAAAAGCAAAGCATAGGCCTTTCTTGTAGTATCAGGGAAACATCCCCTGTGTTACATTGCAAGCATCGTAAAAAAATCTGTTAGAATAGTTCCGCCCTTTTGACAAAAGTTCTAGCTTTATGGCTGTTCTCACACCTCTCCTGGGTTTCCCTCAATGGAACTCTTTCACACAGCTGCTTCTTTCTTCTCTTCAATCCTCTGAATTCCTTCTTTGTCCACTCATCTGTGTCTCTCCAGTTTAACATAAAGCAATTCTCCCCTCTCTTAACTTCCCCAATTCTACTTGGACTTCGCCTCAATACTCAGCTCAGTGGATCAAAGCCAAGAGTCAAGCATCTTGTGGGGGATTTTGAGGAAGCAAAGAATTATCCTCTTTAGAAAGCAGAATAGGGCAATGTAAACCCTTACATATTTTTGTATCCTGGTATATTTACTCTTTTTTAGTTTTAGATACCTCATCTACAATGATGATAATAGAACAATATACACCTTCTAAGAATGTTTATTAGGATTTAATGTGATAATGTATATATAACGTTAAAATTATCACAGAAAAAAAAGGATCAATAAATGTTAATTTTGTAATGTCTTGGTCAACAGCTTCCATGGATTTAGTGGAACTTCTGGTCATTAAATCATGTTTCTACTTGGCCTACTTAGATTGTTCCACTGACAAATCCTACCAATTTGATGAAAGCCATTTTCATTTATTATATAGAGCTTACTTCTACATTTATACGTTCTTTGTTTTTAAATAAAGGACACCAAGAGATTTAGCTCACTTGGTTTTCTGAGCCAAGTTGATGACCATGATTTCTCAAATGAAAAAAATAAAATTCATTGAACAATGCAGCACACTTGTTCCTCCCTCCTGTAATCTGAATTTTCTTATAATTATTTTAATATGAAGTAAAAACCTCAAACACAAATCCCTCCTTTTAGAAGGTACATGAGTTTTGATGTTCATTAGCTATGAGATCCTAAGGAGTTATTTAATCTTTTGTAGTTAATACACTGAATCACGATTTTCTGTCTTTGATTGCCCTCAAACCTTGTGCTTATCTAAGTTGGATACCTGGAGAAAGTCCCCAATTATAGTTTGCTAGCATGCATCATTATAGTATGCATCCTGATGTATTAACCTAGATTGTGCACTGAAGATGACCTAATTTCTAGGCATTTCTGTCAGTTGATTCAAAATGGTTAATTCAGTAAATTTCTGACTCAGTGACCATAGCTTCAGATCTTTTGATAAGCAAGCAAATATTAAGTATGAAATATGTAGAAACCCCAGAATTAACAATACCTTCTTGACATTACACATGTGCCATATGAATAGGTAATATGTAAGGAAATTTCTATATTTCTTTTTTCTATTTCAGAAGACAGATTTACTCCAATTTCATGGCTTGTATAGCTTGACAATTATACTTGATAGATGATATATTTGATCATATTGCAAATACAGTTTCTCTACGCTGATAACCTGAAATGAAATATCATTTCCCTCTAAATGAAAAGAACTAAATATATCTTCCATTTTAATTGTTAAAGTACTTTATTAAGGCATTAAATCTATTATCCAGGTGCTCTAAGAATGTGACTCAAGGTATAAATTCTCTATAGCCCAATATTTGATTATTTTAAAACACATTGTCTGATTGTACCTCCAATAAATATATAATTTGAAATCCTAGCTTTATTTTTTTTCTATTTGTTGAGATATGGAATATACTTGTTTAAGTAAAATGTACTCAAAAAGTGAGAAACTACCTTAATGAGTTAACCAAACAAGTGTTGTTTAAATATCTGTTTAATAGTAAGATAAATTTTGCCATTTCTCAAGCAATTGTTCTAGGTGATATCAAACTTTTACATACTAAATGGAAACCCATAATGTTTAGATATAGTTGTTTCAAAAAAACCAAAAGCACTAAGACCAATGAAAGGAAGTCTTGTTCCTTTTAGCTTTCATTATTATTAATATACATTAGAAGTTGATTATTTTTAATTGGAAAATATGTATCAAACAAACATGAAAAATGATCTGGGTTCAAGCCTATTTTTATTGCTTAAGTCTTGGTTAAATTACCTAGACTTATAAACCTTGTGTATTTTGTCTTAAAATGTTTCAAAATTAGCTTTAGTGGTGTTTGAAAATGGCAGGAAGATAATTTTGTCTGTTTTCAGATGCATGTGAGCATCAAATTATCCATGTAATGATTGACTTGATTAATCTGTTCTCCCACCATTAGTCAATTACTTATCTGCCTTCTGTAAATGATATTCTCTATCTCTAAAGATTTTAACTCTGAACAGTGACCACACATGATATCTCAATGCATTGAACTGTGTATTGCAAAACAAGTGAAGTGCTGAAAAAGCCCACATAATAGACTAAGTAGCATATAAAAACTCATTAGCAAGTATTTCATGGCTCTGGCTATATGTTGACTAAAGTATTAGTCTAATCAATCCCAGACTTTCAGATGACAATTTAGGAAAGGGGAAATGTGGCACAGGAAATATGTTACAGTCTCATTTTTGAAATGTATATTCTTGCCTCTGATTTGAGATTTGAGATAGTATATATCAAAGTGGTGAAGGAATTGAGTTTTCAGTTAGACTTACTGAGTTTTGACTTTTCGTTCTGCCACTAACTTACTACCTATTTTATGTTGGACAAATTGTTTAAACTTTCTAAGGGTTTACACCACACTCATGGGTGGTGTAATGCACATGCAAAAGCTCAAGGGTAATGCAAATAAGATAGTTAGTATTAGTATATAAACCATGCAGTATTACCTAGTAAAATATTCATATAATGCACATTGTGCATGGAAAGTTAAAAAAAAAACTAAATAGCTATTATTTATATATTTATGCATTATGTGTCTGTTTACTTAAATGTGATATGCCTTTCCCCTCTAATCTCTTTCTTCTGAGTATTTTGTTGCAGGTTGGGTTCCCTGCAGGCAGACTCTGAGAAAGATTAGAGAGTAGGAAGTTTATTAGGGAGTACAGTCAGAATCTAGAACCTAGATAGGAAAGGGGCCTAAACAGGACAGGGATGTGAGAGAAACTGGACAGTCACAACAAGGTTTCAGACAGCCCCATGGAGAGAGCTCTTCAGCTGGGAAGACCCATCAGAGCTGTTTCTTACTGTGGTGTGACGCCTGGGTCTTTATTTTCCTATTGACCAAATCATTGGACACAGGCTTCCATAGGAAGGAGACATGACCTTGACCAACACATGTTTCTCCAGCTAAGGGCAATTCTCTGAAAGGACTTATAGCCGAGCATTGTTTTTCAGTAGCATTTCCAGCAGCTGGAAATATGTCCTCCTTGAGGGGGATCCAGGCTACAAGTCACAACAAACATTATAATAGGCTATGGTCCTGGTGCTTGTTCAAAAACTAAACGTTTGTTTGTTTGTTTGTTTCTATTTTGTTCTTAGTGATTGTTAAAGCTGCACCTCTTTGGAATGAATTAAAGAAAAGTGAGTTTGCTAATAGTAGATGTAACAGAATTCCTAGAATGATCACGGTTTGGCAATTTCGTTTGCTTCTTGAATATACTGTGTTTGGATGTGGGCTTAAAATTTTTTGAGGAGAACATTTTGGATCACTATATGCTGAGTTGGTGTTGACAAATAAGAAATACTCAACTGAAATGGACTTTGTAAAGTAAAAATCAAGAATTAATACAAAACAAAACAAAACAAAACAAAAATCAGAAACCAAAAAACCCCCCAAAACCCAGGAAACTACCAGGTAAGTAAAATAATGAATTTAAGGAAAGGGATTATCATTATATAGTCTGGAGAAGAAACTTTGCTTAGGATCTCAGACCAGAGATTTGTCTTCCCTGTCATGTGCAGAAATGATAAAAATAGATTTTTGTTGTTTAAAGCAAGTGGAAATTTGCTAACAATAAAGTAGTTTGTGCATTCACAGTGCCAAATAATGGAACAAGAAGCCAAAGTTCATTATTTAAGTTGATTTGGGTGCAAGATTTTGGCAATATTTGGAGAAAGAAAATTTATCACAGGGCTATTTGTTTAAAAGACGTGACCATATTCCAAGGAGGAGTTGGAAAATCAAGCCACAGGACATTTTCTGTGGACTGTTTTGAAGGATTTTGTGATCTTTCTCTCTGAAGGACAGCTATTAATGTGATTAACTTTCATGACTCCAATGTATGATTTCTTACTTAAAAATTTGAGTTCAGTGGGGGTGATTGAGATTGTCTATGATTCAGTGAGGTGCCCATCCCTAGATCAAATAGTTGTAGACAATGGGTAGGATCATGGGAGTCTTGTGTGGAAGCTCTGTTGGTAAATGGTGTGTAAAGGAAAGGCAATTCCCAGAAGGCTAAGGCTGTATCTCAGCAGTTACATATTTTGTTTGAATTAACTATAATTGGCCAATTAGACTGGTATGTATTCTGCTTATTCTACATAGGTAAAAATCAAAGGCGGGTGTGTTATAATATGGAAGTAAGTAACTAAGAAGGAAAAAATACATGTTCCTTAGATGTGTGTGTGTGTGTGTATGTATTCCCCTAAATAATTTTTTAATCACAGAATATCATTGTTTTTCACATAGTCATGTTACAACAAATCTTTGTGTTTTTCATGTACTTAGTTGCCAATGTGTATAGCCTTCATTATTTTACTGCCTCCCTTATTGGGCAAGTAGCTGTGCCATGATGGTTGAATATACAAATGGACTTAACTTACAAAAAGAATACCTAAGAATTTGGTAGCTGGCTAACTGTGCCAATGAGAATCCATATCTAAAGAATAAATATATTTTTACAGCAGCTGTTGAACTTTTTAACCTGTAATAAATGCTTAGTTTGACAATAAAGCTTAATCCAAAAATAAATTCACACATTTTAGTAGTCTTTTCATTTACAGAAAAAAAAATGACAGAACATTTGCTTTAATTAGTAAGTCAATTAGAAATTGATTATAACGCTGTAGCCCTGTTGCAAGTTTATTGTCACCATTCTGGCTTAGCAAGCTTGTTTGCTTCCTTATATGTTGTAGCAGTTTTTGGTTTAATATTTGAAATCAATTTCTGAAATAGCTTAGACAGACTAAGCATTCAGCCTGTCGTTTTTCTAAATCTGATAGGATGGAATAATAAGTTGCTGAAATATTCTAGAGTTATATTACAGGCTTCAGTGATCACAAGGACCTATGATTCATTCCCAAAGCAAAGTTTGTTTCCTAATATGTCTGATGTATTGCTTTTTATTGGCAATTTTCATATCTGAGTTGGTGACCCTGTCATTTGTTTTTATTGCTATTATTCCCTTTTTGTGGTGAAGATAAGAAAACTAGTTCAGGCCCTCTGGATGTTTATGTCTAAAGCCAGTTACTAGTGTTGCTGCTCTCCTTTGCTGGGTTTCCAATCTTTTCTTGGATACCTGCGTTCTGAGCAGATGCTTTTTAAAATTTCATTTCATGTTAATTTTAAGTATTTATTCATCAAATGTCTCCATTCTCCAGTCAGCTAGCAATGGGTTTTTGTATTGTTTTTGTGGCAGTCATTGGACCGTTGGCTTGTGATTTACATGTCTGTCTCTTTCAAAGGAGTATTAGCTCAAAGAAGGCAAGAGTTGTATTTTTTAAAAATATATATTATTTATTTTTTTTTTGAGAAGGGAGGGGCGGAAGGAGAGGAAGAGAGAGAATCTCAAGCAGATCAAGCAGACTCCGCATTGAGCACAGAGTCCCAGACAGGGCTCTATCTCATGACGCTGAGATTGTGACCTGAGCCAAAATCAAGAGTTGGACACTTAATCAACTGAGCCACCCAGGTGCCCCAAGAGTTGTGTCTTTATCATCTCACAGAACCAAAGTCTGAGAAAAGAACCTTGTATATTCTAAACATGAGGTAGATTTTGATTAAAGGAGTAAAGCAATAGAACATGACCATGGAATTAGAACTTTAGTGGATAGAAGTGAGAGAAATTAAGACAGCAGAGAATAGAATGGTATCATATTGTTGGTTTGGAGAGTGTTACCTGGGAAAGAGTTATCATTTTGGGTATATCAGGGTTTGTGATTCTTTCTCTGTCTCTTTGGACTAATTTGATTAGGCTATGCATTATGATACATGGAAAAATTAGTCACTAGAAGTCAGTATTCTCTGTCCCTTTAGTTCTTTGAGATGGTCGTCCAACTGCTTATTTGATCTAATATTTTATTCTTTCTTTTCCAACACTTTTTCCATTCTCCAACTTTGAACTTTTAACTCTTTATCTTATTTACGCCTATTTCCCTTATTTCCATATTTTAATGATGCTTTTTATATCTTTTATTGAGCTTACTGAATTTAGTTCTCATCCTTTACTCCTACCCTGTTCTAGCTTTTCTTGCTGCTTTTATTTTTGTTCTTTTAGTTTCACTAAATGTACAACTCAAATATTGGAGCTGAGTATCTACTTCTCAAGATATGTTTTCAAACTAGGAAGGCCAAGGAGAGGGTTCCAAATATCTATATAATGGTGTTATTGGTTTATTCGATGCTTAGGACTTAAATCCCTATGAAATGAGTCCTGGATGTAGTTGTTTTTTTCCAGGATGCCAGTGTGTATGATCCATATTGATTAATACAGAACATACTTCAGTCCCAAACATTTTGTGCTAAACTTTTAAGAGCTAATCCTTCAAAAGTACTGGAAGAATCAGAAAATTAGGAATACAGAGCCATGTTTTCTGACACATCTTCCCAGTTTATGTATACTCTTTTAGCAATTGATTAACAAGATCCTATATGACCTCTTGGAAAGAAGTGAAATGCTCATCACTGTGACTGCTGAAGCCTAAATACCTGAGAGCATTTCTCAGCAACACTCTTTATTTGCTGGGAGAACTTTGACCAGGTCCTTACTTTCCCTGTATCTCATTTGCTTCATAAGATTATGGAGAAGATCAAATATGCAAATGCATATGAATTTTTTTACTGTTACAGAGCAAATGCACAATTACACAATTAAATAAGTTTTTACTATTATTATTTTTACTATTACAAAGTGTTCTTGGTCTATTCTCTGTTCTTAAGCCAGTTCCCAAACCAACTTTAATGGCATTGGCAAAAAATATACTTCAAATTCCAAATACAATTTTCCAAGCTACAGTTTAACAACTATGCTCTCATATAGTTGGGAAAATTGATGTTTCTGAAATCAGATATCTTCAACAAAAACAAATACATTAAGCAATTAATGGAGTTTGTCTTCTAGGCCCAAATTTCTTCAAAAATTTACGTTTTTAACAAAGGAACCCATTTTTCTTTCTTTGGATATAAATGGAAATTTTAGCAGATGAATATCCTTTTTATTCACCCTACCCTAATCTAGCATAATCCTATGCCATTAAAATTAACACCTCTATAGGGATGGGGCACCTGAGTGGCTCAGTTGATTAAGCATCTGCCTTGGCTCCAGTCATGATTCCAGAGTCCTGGGATTGACCCCTGCATCTGGCTCCCTGCTTAGCTGGGAGTCTGCTTCTCCCTCTCTCTCTGCCACTCCCCCAGCTTGTGCTTTCTCTCCTTTGTCAAAAAAACGAAACAAAACAAAACCCCATAAAAATAAATAAATACATACATACATACATACATACATACTCAACAACAGTTGAGAAGCCCATTAATTCCAAGAAGGACCCAGATGTTGGTGATCTCTATCCTTGCCTCAGTTTGTGAGGATGAAAGCTATAGTATGTTGAGTCAGCTTTCTAGGTATGAATACATTGGATAAAGAGATTCTAGCACTGATAAAATCTACATTGTCTTCTTAGCATCCCCTCCCTTCTTTCCTGTGCTGTAACAGCTTTGTTTAGGGAAAGATTGATTCTACCTCAACACAACTCATAGACTTCCAGTTATTTAAGTCAATCAGTATTTTTTCTCCTCCCCTTTACACAGAGTTTCAGACAACCTGGGTCTAAGCCAATCAGAACATGACTCTCCTCTCAACACAGGGATCTATTCAGAATTATTTCAATTAATAAGAAAGTCAGATAGTTATTCAATGATCTTGAGATAATCTCTTGCTGCATAAGAATGTAGCATGTAGCCCAATTGCTTGCATCCTCACTAGGACTCAGATGGGAGCCAACTTTTGAGTGAATCCAGCTCCATTTACAGCAGAACAAAGTCTGAAAAAACTGGATCCTCAGTGACATTCTTGAGCCACTAGACCTTCAAGTTTTATAAGCCAATGATTCCCCTTTATTGTTTAAGTCACTTGGAGGGAGTATTTCCTTTATAACCCAATCAAACTGATATGCTTTCTTTGAGTGATGTGTGTATAAACTCATCACTCAAGACCATTGCACACTGTCCTGTGAGTCAGAAAACTAAATGACCAGAGAATGTCCCCTAACTTAGGAATTCTTGTACCTGAGAATTTAAAAGTATTTTTACTTCTGCAGCAGATAACTAGCACAATTTAGCTTGGCAACTGGCCTGTAATTATACAGAGAACTGTTTTAATGAGATCCAGAAACATTTAGAGAGAAGTCCAAGGTCCTCAAAGATTAGCAAGACGTGCTAAATCAAGATAGCCTGGGGGTATGTCTCAGGTAAAATTTCTTCCAAATACAGAAGCTTTGCAACAACACCACATTCCTAGGATTCAAGTCCATTTTAGAATCCTAAATCTGGTTCACAAGGACTATTTGTGGCACATAAAATCAGGCATTATAAACTATCTCTGCTCAAGGTCCTCTGCTGGCCTTCTTTTTCATTCAAAGAAAGCAATAGTGTTTTAAATGATCTGTAAAATGTTATCTAATCTAATCCTCATTTAAATCTCTAAATTCATCTCCTTGCACTCTTCCCCTTACTGTTTACCTCCAATTTTGCTGGCTACCCTGTTTTTCTAGCAACATTGCCACATCCTTACACTGGCTACTCCTTTACCTAGAAGGTCTTTCCTACCAACGTCTGATTGTTTAACTCTCTGCTAATGTTATTTTCACATTCACTTCCTTTGGTTGAGTTTTTAAAATAGCAAATACTCCCTTACCACTCCTCACATTCTTGCCTCCCCCTCCATACATATGCTATCTGTGTTTCTGATTTATATTACCCTTAGTGCTTAGTATCTAACATAGATATTTTAAAATTAATTATCTTATTTATTGACTATTTTCTTATTAACTTTAATATGATTACTATGATCACGAAAGGGAAGGTTCTATTTGACTTACCTACCCTCCCTTACTTATCAACAACAAATTTGGACAAGATAATGGGGCAATGGACTTCAAGCATTAGATAACAGGCAGGACAGACTGTGAAAGAGAGAAAATACATGAAGTGAACATAATATCTTACTTTTTTTTTTTTTTTTTTTTTTTTTGGTGGGACTCTTCCCTATGCAGTATAGGGAGTTGAAGCCTTTGAGTTGAAAGGGAGTTTAAGGGATGCTGAGATAACTAAGATTTGCAGGCAGGGTACTAAAAAGCAAAGAGCCTGTGAGAAATGGACTAAGAAGCCAGGAAAATAAAAAGACCCATTATGTACTGGAGCACACCTCTAAGAATGATGGCTGAATTCTCACCAGCAATGGTTGAAGCCAGGAGACAAAGAAACTTCATTGTGAAAGTACAGAAAAAAGAGGAGTTGAGGGAGAAAGATAGAGTGATAACCTAGATTTCTGTATCCAGTGAAGATACCCTTCATGAATGAGACCCAATTAAGGATATTTTCAAATAAACCCAACAACTAAAAAATATACACTGCTGACAAGTATATATGGGGAATTGAAACCAAGATAGATTATACATTTGGCCTCAGTGTTATAGAAGACTCACTAAGTCTCAATATATTTCAAAATAAAATTTTATAGAATGTGTTTTGAACATAATTCAATTAGAAATGAAAGAAATAAGATATCTTAAAAAAATCCCCAAATATTTTGAAATTAAATGACATATTTCAAAATAACTCAGGGTCAAAGAATAATTTGCAAGAAGAATTAGAAAATAATCCTAAAATTGGTAACACAATGTATCTCAATTTATGTGATATAGCTAAAGCAGGGTAGAAAGAGAAATTCATAAATTTAAATACATATACTCAGGAAGTAAAGGTGATCTGGAGCCAAAAAATGAAGAGCAAATTAAATCCACATTAAATAGAAGAAAAGATATAGCAAGGGTAAGATTAGAAATAAATGAAATAGAAAATTTAAAAAAAACATAGAGAAAAATAACAAAGCCCAAAGTTGATTATACAAAAAGATGAATAATGCTGACAGTCCTTATCTCCAGCAAGATTAGTCAAGACAAAAAGAGAGGAAAAAAAAACAAACAAATCAATAACTAGTATAAAGAGGCTATCAGTAAAGATTCTATGGACACTAAAAATGATAGAGAAATATTATGAACAACTTAATGTTAATGCATTTATAATTTTACTAAATAGAGTGATTCCTTAGAAAACACAAGTATCAAAACTGGTAAAAAGCTACACGTATAATCTATTAAAAAGGAATTGAATATTTGAAACAGCCACACAAAGAAAATTATAGGTCCTGTTAGTTTCATTGGTGAATTCCACCCAATGTTTAAAGAAATGTCAATGATGTACAAACTTTAAGGCAATGGATAAGCAAATATTTCTCATTTTATAAAGTTAACTTTACACAAGTTTCTTGTTTTTTCCATACTTTGTTTTTCTCCATCAGGAAATGGAAAATTGATATCTCACAGAATTCTTGGGAAGAGCAAAGACATAGCATGTACAATATGATTGTCATGTATTCCTGGGACATGGTTAGTACCACTTAATTTGAATTGTTTTCTGCAAGCTTATTTCAGAAGGGAAGATTGAGACACAGGGAAATAGTACACATATTATATCTTCTATTTCAAAATTCTGATGTAAGCATTTGATAACAATTGATCATAATTTTTTGTACATTCAAGATAGCTCTGTTCCCTCATTTAGAGACACTAAGAAGAAAATGTTTTATGAAAATTCTGCTATCTATCATCTCTAATCTGTGATGATGAAGAAGCATCTTTTTCTAAACTCTCTTTGCTTGCTCCTTTCAACAATATGTTTAAGTATATTTATTCTTCCTTGAGATATTGAGGTGCTTGGTTTGTGGTAATTCAGGACTCTACTGATTTTGCTTCTGGTCAGGTTTTTTCATTCATGTTTTTATTTCTGTTATGATTAATATAAATGGTCTAGGGTTTTTAGCATACGTGGTTCATTGATTTTCTTACTGTCTTTTCTTCTACTCATATTGAGTAGAAGAAGAAACAGTTCTTTAAGTAAATCACAATGCACTTTTACTTGTTTGTTTTTTTTCCTTAATTGTCATCAATCTATTTTGAGTGGAGACAAATACACTCATGTCCCTAGATGGAGGGAAATAAACTTTTAAGTCCCAGCAATTTTGTATTGATATATGGGAAACACTAAGATTCCAACTTACTTGTAAAATATCTACTACTGATGAAATTCTTTGGAGTATATGTATAGTGAACTGATTCCAGAAAAAATAGAGTCTATAGCTGGCTTCTCATCTCTACGCTAATAAGGAAAAGTTGATATATATACATACATACACATTACTATATAGATAGATAGATAGATAGATATTTAATTTGTCAGTGTTTTACTTAAACTAGATTGTTACAGACACAATGGCCTTCTTGGTAATTTTCTCTAAGAATCCTAAAATCTCAAAAGCATTAAAAGAAGATTTTAACATTTGTTTCTTCTATAGGGGGGGAAAACCCAAACCTCTATAACTTACATTAGACATAAATCGTGCCTGTCTAAGACTGCTATTATTGTCTTGATTACTAATAATTTTTTTCCATGAGTTTATGTGGAAGGGACAGTGAACCTGAAATTTCAAGGGTGAGAGTATGTAGCCTGTAAGTGCTTTTTCATATTTGATTTAATCTTCAAAATACAACTTAAAGACAAATGTTATTGTTGGAAATTCTATAGCAAAAAAAAGTGTACAGAGAAGTCAGTCCACTTACTTAAAATCACAGAGTTTTCAGGGCAGGTTTGGGGTTCAAAGTCAGGCCTTTTGACTTTGGAGTTTATAATTCTTTCCTTTAAATCACTACTTGTTTGAAGGACTCTGAACAAATGATACTGTATCGTAGTAGACCCAGCAATAACACTTTGTTTCATGCTGTGTCAAATGACTATATTTGTGATATATAAAACAACATGACATACTGTCATATAGTCATTTTAAAATATTTTTAAAGCCACCAGACAATTGCTTTTCATAATTTCCATTGTGAATAATGGCAACAGAGTTAACTCTTGAAGTGTTAAATTATATGTGTACCCATGCTGTGTGTATATTCATGTAAAATCTATTTTATGTAAAATAGATAATACATACATCTAGTACTTTTCAAATGCCATTGTTTTTACTAGATTGAACTGTCATCTGCAAAAACTCTTATTCTACTTCAGTATCACAAACAGCTACACTATGTTTTCCTGACAAGCTGTATTTTTATTTTATGCTTCATTCTTGAAGCTTCAAAAATTGATACCAATTCTTTTCAAGACAGTATGTTCAACACAGTGGGGCAAACATTATTTTTTCTTGTAACATAGAGTAGAAGAATTCCAAGTGATAGAGTTCTAATATAAACTTTATCTCCACTCATAACTCAGAAGCTTGTAGAATACCTTGATAGTTGTGCATGCTTATTAGATTTCAGTAATAAATTATTATACTGTATATCCAAGAATGCACTCATATTTGGGAAGTAAATTCTTTTGTTTATAATTCAAATTGTTATATATTCCATTCCTACTTAAGTCTCTTGAAGAAATCTTTTTTAATTTTATATACGTTTACATATATACAGGTATATATAACAAATAATTATAATCTTGGGCAAAGCATGGTTTTATGGAGAATTTACTGACTTTTTTCAACTATCTACTTTTCACTCTATCTACCTAGATTAAAAATCATCTATGACTTTATTTTGTTGCTCAGTCTAATCTTATGTAATGCTAATAATCCAAATGCAAACTGAAAAGAAATCTCTGAATAATGAACTTAAAGGGAGACTACCTGAAATTAAAAATGGGTGTTTTAAAAATGTACATTATTTTTTCATTAACATCTCTATGTACATTAAACAAATGTAGAGTCATTTATATTTTTGTAATTATATAAATATATTATATATATATATATATATATATATATATATATATATATGTTATGAGTACTAATATTTATCAAGCAGTTACAATGTGACTGGTATAAATTCAGATTATGTTGAGCCAGAAGCTTATATAATTTGGAAAACTTTTAATAAAAGAAAAAATAAAACAACAAATACAGACTAAAGTATGAAAGTGAATATTTACTTAGAATATGAAAATAAATCACTACCAGTTAACACAATTTAAAAAACTGAACTATACCAAAGTTGCCTAATTCAGAAAAAAATACATTTAATAAAATATCTCTAAAATTCTATTTTTATGGTTATGTTGAGCATCTCTTCACATAAGAATGATTTTATCATGGGATGCCTGGGTGGCTCAGTTGGTCAAGCAACCAACTCTTGATTTTGACCTAAGTCATGGTCTCCAATGGTGGAATTGAACCTCTGGGTTGGGACTCTCCACTCAACTCAGCAGGGGGGTCTGAGTCTCTCCTTCTCTCTCTCCCCATCCCTGCATGTGTGTGTACACATATGATTTCTTTGTCTCTTAAATGAATAAATAAATCTTTGGAAAAAACAATGATTTTATCATTTGTTTTTTAAATAGAGAGATAATCTAGTCACTCTACTATATTGGCGATTTTCTTTTCTTTCTTTCTTTTTTTTTTGACTGATAGTTTGGAAAAGATTTAACTTCATAGTTTTTCTGCAGTAATGCCAGGTAACTTTTTGGATTGTTAAATTTGGGAAAACTTTTTTCAAGTTTCTTTCATCTATTATTGTAAGATTTTAGAGTATTTTAGGTATTCTTTTGCAGTGACTCATCTTCAATACTTTGAA
The DNA here is from genome assembly GCF_010015895.1 of Lontra canadensis. NCBI lineage: Eukaryota > Metazoa > Chordata > Mammalia > Carnivora > Mustelidae > Lontra > Lontra canadensis. The sequence goes on from NW_022631034.1 coordinate 6,491,505, forward strand.
TTGACAGTACTCATTAAACAATTTGTCATCCATGTCTCCTCATTCCAGTGGCTTATAATGAATATGTTATCCCTGTCATTGTCAGTATTTTGTGTCAAATCAGTAAAAAAATTAAATCTTCTCCAATGTAAAAAATCTTCATTAATTAGACTACCAAATAATTCAAGACTACATTACTTTATTCAAATGTATCTTCCACTTAATAAATTGCTACTTTCAGAATGATCTAAAAAAATATTGCAATTCATTTCTCATTGCTTGAATCATTTCTCCTGGTTTTATATAACACATGCAGAAATTGTTTTATTGTACAGTCGTTATAATTTCATATCCTGTTTTATCAAATGTAAAAATTTTGACTTAGAATCTAAAAATTGAGTTCTTTGCTTACTATTGTACATGTTTGGTCATTGGAAGAATTATTCACTGATTTGCTTCTGGCTTGTACGTTTCAATTCTCGTTTTTCCTCCATTCTCCACATGCTTCTGTTGAAGATGTCAGAGGATATTTTCCATATTGGGACTCAATCTCTGGCCCTCCTTCTTTAGGTCAAAATGCTGGCTTAGGTTTCAGAGTGAGCAGTGCCAAGTATTTTCCTGGAAGCTGTCTCTGCATTTCCATGACTAATATATCTACCATGACTTCTGTGACTAGTAATATCATACTACTACAAGTGTATATCCCATGGGAACCAGACATATTAATTAATAATCTCAACTCTCTTCTATCAAAGTCTCCCAATGGTAGTTGTCACTGTAACACTTATCATAATAAGAGGGAGTATAACAAATGAGAAGACTGAGTGTGAAATACCATTGGTCTTCTTTAACTATAGGGAAATTTTTTTTTAAATATATTTTATTTTATAAACATATATTTTTATCCCCAGAGGTACAGGTCTGTGAATCGCCAGGTTTACACACTTCACAGCATTCACCATAGCACATACCATCCCCAATGTCCATAACCCCACCCCCCCTTCCAACCCCCCTCCCCCCATCAACCCTCAGTTTGTTTTGTGAGATTAAGAGTCACTTATGGTTTGTCTCCCTCCCAATCCCATCTTGTTTCATTTACTCTTCTCCTACCCCCTTAACCCCCCATGTTGTATCTCCTCTCCCTCATATCAGGGAGATCATATGATAGTTGTCTTTCTCCAATTGACTTACTTCGCTAAGCATGATACCCTCTAGTTCCATCCACGTCATCGCAAATGGCAAGATTTCATTTCTTTTGATGGCTGCATAGTATTCCATTGTATATATATATCCCACATCTTCTTTATCCAGTCATCTGTGGATGGACATCTAGGTTCTTTCCATAGTTTGGCTATTGTAGACATTGCTGCTATAAACATTCGGGTGCACATGCCCCTTCGGATCACTACATTTGTATCTTTAGGGTAAATACCCAGCAGTGCAATTGCTGGGTCATAGGGTAGTTCTATTTTCAACATTTTGAGGAACCTCCATGCTGTTTTCCAGAGTGGTTGCACCAGCTTGCATTCCCACCAACAGTGTAGGAGGGTTCCCCTTTCTCCACATCCTCGCCAGCATCTGTCATTTCCTGACTTGTTAATTTTAGCCATTCTGACTGGTATGAGGTGATATCTCATTGTGGTTTTGATTTGTATTTCCCTGATGCCGAGTGATTTGGAGCACTTTTTCATGTGTCTGTTGGCCATCTGGATGTCTTCTTTGAAGAAATGTTTATTCATGTCTTCTGCCCATTTCTTGATTGGATTATTTGTTCTTTGGGTGTTGTTTGCTAAGTTCTTTATATATTTTGGAAACTAGCCCTTTATCTGATATGTCGTTTGCAAATATCTTTCCACATTCTGTCCGTTGTCTTTTGGTTTTGTTAACTGTTTCCTTTGCTGTGCAAAAGCTTTTGATCTTGATGAAATCCCAATAGTTCATTTTTGCCCTTGCTTCCCTTGTCTTTGGCGATGTTCCTAGGAAGATGTTACTGCAGCTGAGGTCGAAGAGGTTGCTGCCTGTGTTCTCCTCGAGGATTTTGATGAATTCCTTTCTCACATTGAGGTCCTTCATCCATTTTGAGTCTATTTTGGTGTGTGGTGTAAGGAAATGGTCCAATTTCACTTTTCTGCATGTGGCTGTCCAGTTTTAACAACACCATTTATTGAAGAGGCTGTCTTTTTTCCATTGGACATTCTTTCCTGCTTTGTCGAAGATTAGTTGACCATAGAGTTGAGGGTCTATTTCTGGGCTCTCTATTCTGTTCCATTGATCTATGTGTCTGTTTTTGTGCCAGTACCATGCTGTCTTGATGATGACAGCTTTGTAATAGAGCTTGAAGTCCGGAATTGTGATGCCACCAACTTTGGCTTTCTTTTTCAATATTGCTTTGGCTATTCGAGGTCTTTTCTGGTTCCATATAAATTTTAGGATTATTTCTTTGAAAAAAATGGATGGTACTTTGATAGGAATTGCATTAAATGTGTAGATTGCTTTAGGTAGCATAGACATTTTCACAATATTTATTCTTCCAATCCAGGAGCATGGAACATTTTTCCATTTCTTTGTGTCTTCCTCAATTTCTTTCATGAGTACTTTATAGTTTTCTGAGTATAGATTCTTAGCCTCTTTGGTTAGGTTTATTCCTAGGTATCTTATAGTTTTGGGTGCAATTGTAAATGGGATTGACTTCTTAATTTCTTTTTCTTCTGTCTTGTTGTTGGTGTAGAGAAATGCAACTGATTTCTGTGCATTGATTTTATATCCTGACACTTTACTGAATTCCTGTACAAGCTCTAGCAGTTTTGGGGTGGAGTCTTTTGGGTTTTCCACATATACTATCATATCATCTGCGAAGAGTGATAGTTTGACTTCTTCTTTGCCGATTTGGATGCCTTTAATTTCCTTTTGTTGTCTGATTGCTGAGGCTAGGACTTCTAGTACTCTGTTGAATAGCAGTGGTGATAATGGACATCCCTGCCGTGTTCCTGACCTTAGCGGAAAAGCCTTCAGTTTTTCTCCATTGAGAATGATATTTGCGGTGGGTTTTTCATAGATGGCTTTGATAATATTGAGGTATGTGCCCTCTATCCCTACACTTGGAAGAGTTTTGATCAGGAAGGGATGCTGTACTTTGTCAAATGCTTTTTCAGCATCTATGGAGAGTATCATATGGTTCTTGTTCTTTCTTTTATTAATGTGTTGTATCACATTGATTGATTTGCGGATGTTGAACCAACCTTGCAGCCCTGGAATAAATCCCACTTGGTTATGGTGAATAATCCTTTTAATGTACTGTTGAATCCTATTGGCTAGTATTTTGGTGAGAATTTTTGCATCTGTGTTCATCAAGGATATTGATCTGTAGTTCTCTTTTTTGATGGGATCCTTGTCTGGTTTTGGGAGCAAGGTGATGCTGGCCTCATAAAATGAGTTTGGAAGTTTTCCTTCCATTTTTATTTTTTGGAACAGTTTCAGGAGAATAGGAATTAGTTCTTCTTTAAATGTTTGGTAGAATTCCCCCGGGAAGCCGTCTGGCCCTGGGCTTTTGTTTGTTTGGAGATTTTTGATGACTGTTTTGATCTCCTTACTGGTTATGGGTCTGTTCAGGCTTTCTATTTCTTCCTGGTTCAGTTGTGGTAGTTTATATGTCTCTAGGAATGCATCCATTTCTTCCAGATTGTCAAATTTGTTGGCGTAGAGTTGCTCATAGTATGTTCTTATAATTGTCTGTATTTCTTTGGTGTTAGTTGTGATCTCTCCTCTTTCATTCATGATTTTATTTATTTGGGTCCTTTCTCTTTTCTTTTTGATAAGTCTGGCCAGGGGTTTATCAATCTTATTAATTCTTTCAAAGAACCAGCTCCTAGTTTCATTGATTTGTTCTATTGTTTTTTTGGTTTCTATTTCATTGATTTCTGCTCTGATCTTTATGATTTCTCCTGCTGGGTTTAGGGTTTCTTTCTTGTTCTTTCTCCAGCTCCTTTAGGTGTAGGGTTAGGTTGTGTACTTGAGACCTTTATTGTTTCTTGAGAAAGGCTTGTACTGCTATATATTTTCCTCTCAGGACTGCCTTTGTTGTGTCCCACAGATTTTGAACCGTTGTGTTTTCATTATCATTTGTTTCCATGAATTTTTTCAATTCTTCTTTAATTTCCTGGTTGACCCATTCATTCTTTAGAAGGATGCTATTTAGTCTCCATGTATTTGGGTTCTTTCCAAATTTCCTCTTGTGATTGAGTTCTAGCTTCAGAGCATTGTGGTCTGAAAATATGCAGGGAATGATCCCAATCTTTTGATACCGGTTGAGACCTGATTTAGGACCAAGGATGTGATCTATTCTGGAGAATGTTCCATGGGCACTAGAGAAGAATGTGTATTCTGTTGCTTTGGGATGAAATGTTCTGAATATATCTGTGATGTCCATCTGGTCCAGTGTGTCATTTAAGGCCTTTATTTCCTTGTTGATCTGTTGCTTGGATGATCTGTCCATTTCAGTGAGGGGAGTGTTAAAGTCCCCTACTATTATTGTAATATTATTGATGTGTTTCTTTGATTTTGTTATTAATTGGTTTATATTGTTGGCTGCTCCCATGTTAGGGGCATAGATATTTAAAATTGTTAGATCTTTTGTGGACAGATCCTTTGAGTATGATATAGTGTCCTTCCTCATCTCTTATTATAGTCTTTGGCTTAAAATCTAACTGATCTGATATAAGGATTACCACTCCTGCTTTCTTCTGATGTCCATTAGCATGGTAAATTCTTTTCCACCCTCTCACTTTATATCTGGTGGTGTCTTCGGGTTTAAATTGAGTTTCTTGTAGGCAACATATAGATGGGTTTTGTTTTTTATCCATTCTGATACCCTGTGTCTTTTGATTGGGGCATTTAGCCCATTAACATTCAGGGTAACTATTGAGAGATATGAATTTAGTGCCATTGTATTGCCTGTAACGTGACTGTTACTGTATATTGTCTCTGTTCCTTTCTGATCTACTACTTTTAGGCTCTCTCTTTGCTTAGAGTACCCCTGTCAATATTTCTTGTAGAGCTGGTTTTGTGTTTGCAAATTCTTTCAGTTTTTGTTTGTCCTGGAAGCTTTTAATCTCTCCTTCTGTTTTCAATGATAGCCTAGCTGGCTATAGTATTCTTGGCTGCATGTTTTTCTCGGTTAGTACTCTGAATATATCATGCCAGCTCTTTCTGGCCTGCCAGGTATCTGTGGATAAGTCTGCTGCCAATCTAATATTTTTACCATTGTATGTTACAGACTTCTTTTCCCGGGCCGCTTTCAGGATTTTCTCTTTGTCACTAAGACTTGTAAATTTGACTATTAGGTGACGGGGTGTGGACCTATTCTTATTGATTTTGAGGGGGGTTCTCTGCACCTCCTGGATTTTGATGCTTGTTCCCTTTGCCATATGAGGGAAATTCTCTCCAATAATTCTCCCAATATGCCTTCTGCTCCCCTCTCTCTTTCTTCTTCTTCTGGAATCCCAATTATTCTAATGTTGTTTCGTCTTATGGTGTCACTTATCTCTCGAATTCTCCCCTCGTGGTCCAGTAGCTGTTTGTCCCTCTTTTGCTCAGCTTCTTTATTTTCTGTCATTTGGTCTTCTATATCGCTAATTCTTTCTTCTGCCTCATTTATCCTAGCAGTGAGAGCCTCCATTTTTGATTGCACCTCATTAATAGCTTTTTTTATTTCAACTTGGTTAGATTTTAGTTATTTTATTTCTCCAGAAAGGGCTTTTATATCTCCCGAGAGAGTTTCTCTAATGTCTTCCATGCCTTTTTTGAGCCCAGCTAGAACCTTGAGAATCATCATTCTGAACCCTAGATCTGACATATTACCAATGTCTGTATTGATTAGGTCCCTAGCCTTTGGTACTGCCTCTTGTTCTTTTTTTTTTTTTTTTTTGGTTAATTTTTCCACCTTGTCATTTTGTCCAGATAAGAGTATATGAAGGAGCAAGTAAAATACTAAAAGGGTGGCAACAACCCCAGGAAAATATGCTTTAACCAAATCAGAAGAGATCCCAAACCGTAAGGGGGGAGAAAGGGGATAAAAAGAGGTTCAGAAAGAAAAGAAAAAAAAAAAAGGAACAACTAAAAAAAAAGAAAATGAATAAAGAAAAATATAAAAAAGAAAAAAATATATATATATATTAGATAAACTAGTTAAAAAACGTTAAAAAAGAAAAGGGTAAAAGTTTAAAAAAAATTTGGCAGAAGAAGAGAAAAAAATTGAAAAAGAAAAAAATTAAATTAACTGCAAGGCTAAAGAATCATGGGGAGAAAGCCATGAGTTCCGTGCTTTGCTTTCTCCTCCTCTGGAATTCCGCTGCTCTCCTTGTATTGAAACTGTACTCCTTGGTAGGTGAACTTGGTCCTGGCTGGATTTCTTGTTGATCTTCTGGGGGAGGGGCCTGTTGTAGTGATTCTCAAGTGTCTTCGCCCCAGGCAGAATTGCACCGCCCTTACCAGGGGCCAGGCTGAGTAATCCGCTCAGCTTTGCTTTTGGGAGCTTTTGTTCCCTGAATGCTTTCTGTAGAGTTCTGGAGGATGGGAATGAAGATGGTGGCCTCCCAGTCTCCAGCCTGGAGGAGCTGAGGGCCTGGGGCCGCACTCCTCAGTGCGCCCTCAGAGAACAGCACCCAATTACTCCCGTCACCCTGGCCTCTGGCCGCGCTCCGAGCTCACCGAGCCTGTGACCGGTTCAAGGTAACCCCGAGCTGAGAGCTCACTCCTCAGCTCTGTCTCTGTAGCCGGCTTCCCCGTTCTAATACCTGTAAGCTCTGCGACACTCAGACACCCCCGATCCTTCTGTGACCCTGCGGGACCTGAGGACATGCTGACCCCGTGTGAGCTTCACTCTGGTTAAGCCTCTGGAGCGATGTCCCTCAGTGGAACAGACTTTTAAAAGTTCTGATTTTGTGCTCCGTTGCTCTGCCGCTTGCCAGTAGCCGGCCCCTCTTTCCGCAGTCCATCTTCCCATCACTTTGGATTCACTTCTCCGCCAGTCCTACTTTCCAGAAAGTCATTGATTTTCTGTTTCTACAATTGCTGTTCTTCTTCTCTTTAATCTCCCGTTGGATTTGTAGGTGTTTGCAATCTTTAGGTAAGCTATCTAGCTGATCTCCTGCTACCTGAAGTAGTCTCAGCCTGCTACTTCTCCACCATCTTGACTCCTCCTTCAACCAAAGGGAAATTTTATTTAAAGATTTTTTCCCCCAAATCATAACCATTAGAGCACACTGCAGGGACCCTTAAGGAACTTGATGTGTACGTATTTTCATGATAATATTACCACTGGTGCTAAGTATTTCACATAAATTATTCGATCCAAGAATAATATTTTTTAAAAGGTATAAACCATTTTACAGAGAACAAAACAAAACAAGAAAGAGTTTATAGTAGAACCCAGGCAATCTGAGTAAGAGATTTGACCTGTTACCCTCTCAGGTATTTTTATTTAGAGAGGGGAAAGTGACTTCAGAACATGTCAGTATCTATGATGTGTCCTGAATCAGATGAACTTGCCTAGTGATTGCATTAAGCTTTATTTAGATGTTTATTCTCCCCACTCACACAAAATTGAGTGGTATATAAAGCCTGACTTGGCTTTATCCTAGACCATCCTTTTATCACTAGGAGGGGTAAAAACTAGAAAAGTGACAGACACAAAGCTAATTTAGTGGAAAACAGAACAAAAGTCAAGATTCAATTTGGTATATATAGCAATGAAAATAAAGGAATTACAGCTACATGCAGGACTGTAGATAAAACTGATGAAGGTAATATTAATCATTAAAAACAGGTTGCTGACGTTTGTACATCATATGATTCCATTTATACAAAGTTTAAAATATACACTCTGTGTGTGTGTGTGTGTGTGTGTGTGTGTGTGTGAAGAAACCTTGAGACAATGAAAATGATAATCACAAAATTCAAGGTCATGATTATCATAGGTGGTGTGGTGGGGTCAGGGGAGGAAAATCACAGAGATTGCACAAAGGAATCTCTAGGAGGTATCATTGACGTCTGTCTTATTATTCTTTGCTATGCTTTAGAAATATATTTAAAATCGCTTAGCTAGTAAGTATTTAATTGAAACAACCAAAACATTTCAATTGGATTTGAAATAAACAGGTAGTTAATGGAATGTTTCAAACTGGGAATGAACAAGCCAAAGAACTATAGACAGGAGTAAAAGAATTGTGTGCAATGAGAAGCTTGAAAAAAAAAATAAAGTGTTCAGGCTGGACATTGTTATTTAGAGGATACCTTCATGTACAAGCACATCTAAATGTAGGTCAGAATCTGAGAATGGACTCATGGAAAAGGTCAAGTGAGGGAAAAACATCAATGGACAGTGTCCAAGTTGAGTCAAATATCCTCAGTACAGAATGAAATAAGAATGGCTCTAAGATTAATATGGTTTGAGTGGCAAGTGTTTGAGAGCAGTAGGAAGCTCGAGGACTGATACTGCAATGTTTAGTAGCATTTTAGTCATTTCAGCAGATATATGTCAAACCATTTACGATAGGCCAGAAATTGTGCTGAGTCCTGTAATAAGATACTGAAAAAACAACCTCACGGATCATGTGATTTTCAAGAACATGAATTCTCTCACCTTTCAAGAAACATGCCTCATAGGAGATGGAGAACAAAATAAAAACTTAGTTTCTGAAATATTGGGGCAGATAAATCCAGTTTGGCAAAAGCGAGTTATAGACCAAAGATCCCAGTTACCTAAGAGCTATAATTTAAGAACTCAGCAGTTAATGACTTGGAGTGTAAGTTAGAATTCCAGGTATTAGTGAAGTAGGGTAAGGTTAGAGAAAGGAACAATAGAAACATGATAATTGAAGAAGGAAAACTTCAATATTGAGTTGAAGGATGATTTGGTCTAGGATTAAAATAAATTAGAATAGGTTATCTACTTTTATAAGGTATAAAAGACATGTAGGGATAAAATGGCTTTCTTTGTGGAGTTTAATTATAAATTACACATAGTTATAAATACATTTTTTCTATTCAGAGATGCATATCCATATGCACTGTGTGGTCATGAAGATGGGGTAACATAAGGAGTAAGGAGGGTTAAGAGAATGTTAAAAGAGTGGGTTGAAACCAACTTGGTTTAAAAAAATATAAAACTTTGAATTTAAATTTAGAAAATCATTATATAAGTATTAGAAGTGAAAAGATTGGTTTAGCAATATTTCATGTAAAATAAGTCAGATATTTTAAGTGAATTGCAAGTTCAAAATAGTGTTTCATTTAAAAACCAATGAGGGGGCGCCTGGGTGGCTCAGTGTGTTAAGCCTCTGCCTTCAGCTCAGGTCATGGTCCCGGGTTCCTGGGATCAAGCCTCATATCAGGCTCTCTGCTCAGTGGTGGCTCTGAGTGGCTCTCTGCTTCCCTTCCTCTCTCTCTCTGCCTGCCTCTCGGCCTACTTGTGATCTCTGTCTGTCAAGTAAATAAATAAAATCTTTAATAAAACAAAACAAAACAAAAAAACCCCAATGAGATCAGATCCACAGTATCAGTGGTCACATCTGCTTCTGTGATTCCATAGACTTTTTCCTTTATGACTGTTAAAATAAGAATCCCTTTTATGTTTGTTGATATATTAACTTTTCATCTTTTTCAGTGGTCTGTGAGGTTAATATAGTAATCTAGCATAATTTCTGGTACATAATGTGCTGATATGTTATTTATACTTTCTTGGTCTACTTTCCATCTTTCTTATTTTTTAAGTTTTTCTTTCAATTCCTTTTAGTTAGCATACAGTGTAATGTTAGTTTCAGGTGATTCAACACACAAGACCTGGTGCTTTCCATCGTTCTTGGTCTTGGTCTGTGTCCAGCAAGGCTGATCTCTATGGCCTGTATCAGCGAGAATTCTGCTTCTGGCTTCTGGTTGTATTTGACTAATAAGTGGTTCAGAAGGCAGGGAGATAGCATGAGGAGGGCATTTAATTTCTTATCTTTTTCCAGCTGGGCTACATTGGTCTCTACCAAAGGTTACAGCTCCTGCCAAGCAGTCCTCTCCTATAACTGTGTCCATTGGGTGACAAGAATCACTCCCTCCCTTTCCCCCCCTCAGGGCTAATGGAGGTAAGAGGTCTTCCCTATTGCAAGACCCAAGTTCTTTGCCTATTCTTCTTGGTTATCCATAACTTTTCCCACACTTTGTAATAGTCCCTTAAATAAACTCTCCTCAATTACCTGCCTGAGAATGATATCTCTTTCTTTCCAGAACCAGGATAAATCCAGAATAAAGTTATTATTTGAATAAAGTTTGCCTTTCAGATTGAATGAGATAGCAGTCCTTATTTACTTGCATTGGTTAACCCACACCTAAGAGAATTATTTCATTCTGGAGATTAATTTCAATAGGAAAGGCATGTAACATAGTGAATAAAAGCATAAACCCCAGAGCTCCTAACTGATACACTGAAAATATAGACAGAATTTTACTTATTTTTATTTATATTTCCCTGTATAAAAGGAAAAATATTTTTAGTGACTCTAATTATCCAGTGATAAAATAGCAACCTTCGATGTAATGAATGCACACCTTTTCACTGGAAATATGCAAACAGAGGCCTAATCGCCATTGTTAAGGCTGTCTGAGGAATATTCCCACTTAGATACAAGGTGAACTTCATGAGTTTTCAAGTCTTTTATTACTTTAAGTTTTTTTTTTTTTTTTAGGGGACCATTTGTATATGTTTATAGAATAGATTACTGAAATGTATGAAAATATTCTTAACCCTAGTGATGACATAATGTAAATTGAGCCTTTTGAGCGTAAAAATCCAATTCCCAGGTTTCAAATTTGGAAGGTTAGGGATACTGCAATACCTCATTCTGTGAAAGAATAGAAAATACTGTTTTTATTCTTTCAAAAAAAAAAAGAAGTAGACTATCACATTTTATTAAAATAATATAAAGACCAAGATACTTAGAACTCTCTAGGTATTGGAGAAGTAATAGAAGAAACCTGATGTTTTTATATATTTATCAGATTAATAGTGATTTTACAAAATTTGATTTTAATTACATACAGTTTTTTCCTTTTAAAATATGTACTTGTATCCAATTCTTTTAAACTCCATATGCCAAATTCAAGACACATAGCATGCAACATATGTTTTGAACAAGTATATTTCTAACCTAATGATTTAGGAAGGAAACCTGCTTTCCCATGCTGTCAAAAGCAGCATTTTTTTTTTCTGGCTTTATGAAGTGAACTTGTGCAAGAATCTAGTATCACCTAAGTCACTGAGGCATGCTACCATCAATTTGAAAATCATATTTTACCCAATGGTGCTTTTTCTCAAAAAATGAGAAAACAATGAACTTGCCTAACATTATGGGGAGAGTCTTAAGAAATGCTATCAGTGAAAGAGATCAGGATCTGTCTAGCTGTAGTTATGAAACCTATCGCCTCTTAACCATCCCAAGTATCAAAAACCAAGAGAAAGTAAACAGTTTTACCTCTAGAATAGGGTGAATTTTCTCTCTGGGTGGTTCTCTTTTGCCTTTGTGAAACCCATGTCTGAGATATCTGGAATTGCAACCTTTTTAAACTAAAGTATCTCCTTTCATTATTTAACTCAGAGGCCCTGAAAAGACAGTCTGGTGTGATATGTTCTCTGTGAGTGCTAATTTATGATGGGCGTTCTGATGGAAAGCTGTCAGGTGGCCTTCTTTCTTCCTACTTTGTCTACATTGATTTATTGGGAGGAGGAAGATGCAATTGTGGTGGCACCTTTTTCCATTTAGGCTCCACAGATACAGTGCACACAATTTCCAATGATTAAACAGAATGTAGCTGACAGACTGCTGGCCGGCAGGCTTTCATTACTGAATCATGGAGAGGAGATGACACAATTTTTAATGGCATTGGCTTTTTCTTTCTTGGATATTTAGGTCACCAAATGAGTACAGTTTTGGCAGCTCCAACCTTATCCCCATTTGAACATAGGAAAATCTTCTAATTTGACACCCCAAATGTCACGCCTTGATTGACAGCATTCGTTCCAGAGTGATGGATGATCAACATTGAGAGGTCCATTACAAGGCAAGTGTGCTCAAAGAGATAGAGGGAAAGCTTCAAGTACTTGCCCAGCTCTACCTGACATTTGCTGGTGATACATATTGTGTTTAATTAATTTTAACAGAAGAAAATGGGTCAGACAGATTTTAGCACATAGACAACTAGGGTGGGCTTAACAATAGACCTTTTGTCCACCCTTATCCCTCAATCGATTTGTGTTTCTGCCTAAGTGCTTTTAGTTACTGGCAGAGCCAACAAGGGTCTTGGCCTAAGATGAAGAGAGATGGAATTTAGGGGCACATGTCTATGGCAATTCAATTTGATTTGACTCAAGTTTAGTCAATGCAATATGAACCAAGATCACAGGAACCGAAATCAAGGAAAGTGATCTCTGAGTTCCTGTCGTTGCCTTGACCTCCACTGCTCAGTAAGCGTATACTACGAAACTTTAGATATGTAACTTTAAGGGACTTAGCTTGAAAACTAGAATGAATATTTTTGACTATTTGTAGCTACTCAAGGATTTTCTCAGGCAACTAGTTACTCACAGAGTTTTTAGGCAAGTAGGCTTTATTCTTCTTTACATCAGGATAGAATATTGAAAGGCAGTGGAGAGACATATTAAAACGCATACATTTTAGCAGTTGTAATTCAACAATATGATTCAACTCGGACTTTCTAGGCATCTGCTATGTGTAGATTCTCTGCTAGAATGAAAATAAAGATAATTTAAGCTAGATAAAGAGTTGCTTTTTTTTCAAGGGAGTGTTAATAATTGTAGTACAAAAAGAGAATGGTATTAATCCTATACTAAGTATACACCCATGCTATGTTATTTCACAGGATAAGAAATTGTTTCCACATATCCACACACCATTCTTTTCTATGAGTATTGCAGAAAATTTCACAGAGGAAATAGAATTTAGCTAAGCCTAGAAAAAAATAAGATCCTGTAGGGACACTAAGGTGATTTTAATCTATGGAAAAGTAGCCAGGTCACAATGACTAACTGAAAAATTCCAACACTAATCTGCACAATGTGCACATACATACATGCATGCAATACAAATATGGGCTTAGATAAGAAAAGTTTCCTCTCATCAATCCATCTGAAGAGGTCTATAGTTAAGCACCATGGACATTTTCTACAAATTACTTAGTCATCTAAGAATAAATATATTCTGTATAAGTAATGTAATTTCAACTCTAGTTTTCAGAAAGGTAAGTAGGCATCTGGACAAAATAAATGGAATAATCAGTACAAAAATGAGATCTGGCTTCATGTTTCTAAGTTATATATAATTAGAACAGGAGAATTAACAGGATTTATGACTTTCAAAATCAACCTCTTTGCTTCTTACATTGAATTAATAAAGAATTTCTTGAAATATGTTAGAATTCTATCTGGGAGGAAACAAAATCATATTCAACTGAAGGCATGGTTATAGACCCGTCTCTAGTTAAGTAGAAGGACAGAAATTCTAGAGGTGAAGAAGTTTGACTTAAAATCAAACTGATGTTTAGGAAAGTGTCCATTACACAGTACTGCTGTACCTATTTTCATTTAGACTGAGCACTTTCAAAGCACAGAGAATAGAACCAACCAGCAGTGCTCAATGCCCAAACCCTACTCCAAAATGAGGGTGAAGGACTGAGATGAGAATATTAAGGAATAGAACAATGTTACCTGGTATAAGCTCTTAATTTAAAAAAATTAAAAAAAAAAAGAAAGAAAACCTGTGCTTAAATTTTAGTTAAATGCATAATAATTTGTGTGGAAGAATATTAGTTTAGAAGGCATTTGTTTTGAACTTGTTACTAAGACTTCCCATACTGAATAAAACTCTTCAACGATAGATACATACACAAGTTTTGGAGAACAAATTTTAGACCCAAATATGGGAAGAACAAGTTGGAAGCAACCTTCTTGAGTAACACACAGAATTTCATTAAGAGAGAGACAGAGACAGAGAAAGGGAGAGAGAGCATGACAAAGAAACAGACAGAAGGTCAAGGGACGTGCAGGGTCCTTGTTTAGACTCATACCATAGAGAGGGCTCAGAACATTACACAGACAAGGCCAGGCAGTAATCCACCCACCAGTGTAAGGTAACCATTCTCTAGGAACCGATGAAATTGTCTCCCTTACCATGAGCTTCCTTTGAACCAAATGCCTCACCGAAGGGAAAAATATGGGCAGGAGAAAAGTCTCAAATAGGAAAATAGGACTTTTTTTTTTTTTTAACTGATATGACAAATGACATATGACTGAGTTTTCCCAGAAGTTGTCAGTTCATATAAAAATTGGGTTCTAGGGTGCATAGGTAGCTCAGTGGGTTAAGCCTCTGCCTTCTGCTCAGGTCATGATCCCAGGGTCTTGGGATCAAGGCCTGCATCAGGCTCTCTGCTCAGCAGGGAGCCTGCTTCCTCCTCTCTCTCTGCCTGCCTCTCTGCCTACTTGTGAGCTCTGTCTCTCTGTCAAATAAATAAATAAAACCTTAAAAAAAATTGGGTTCTATAAAAATAAAGTTTTTTTTTCCCCCTACATGAATTTGTGCAGATTTTCTATCATTTCAATCCCTTTCCTGGGATTTCCTGACCTACATGGGCTGAGGAAGAAAATGCCGTTACCCATTAGCACTTCTCCCAGTTGGAGAAACCCAGGTTACCATGCTTTGATTAAAGATAACTAAGCCTGGGAGCCTGGGTGGCTCAGTCGGCTAAGCATCTGACACTTGATCTTAGCTCAGGTCTTAATCTCAGGATTGTGAGCTCAAGCCCTATTTTGGGCTCCACACTGGGTAGGGAGTCTACTTTAAAAAAAAAAAAAAAAGGAAAGAAAAAGATGAATGAATCTATAAACATTCACAGGAGAAATTAAACATTTATTCATATCCACTTATATTGCTACCAAATGTTAGGTACTGTGTACCTAACCTAAGCATTGTTTTTGTATAATGGGTTGATTCTGATTTTTGTTTGTTTTAGCAATTATTTTAGGGTACATTGACTCTTGAACAACTGGGTTTTGAAATGTGTGTGTCCACTTATATGTGGACTTTGTCCAATAAGTACAGTACAGTATTGTAAATGTATTTTATTTTCTTATGATATTCTTAACATTTTCTTTGCTCTAGCATATTTTATTGTAAGAATACAGTATATAATATATGCATATAACACAAAAAGATGTTCTAAACAACTGTTTTTGTTATTGATAAGGCTTCTGGTCAACAGTAAGCTATTAGTAGTTAAGTTTGGGGAGAGTTAAGTTATATGTAGATTTAAAATTTTTTTGTAATTAATTATTTTTATTAACATATACTGTATTATTTGCTCCAGGGGTACAGATCTGTGAATCATCAGGCTTACACATTTCACAGCACTCACAATATCACATACCCTCCCCAATGTCCATAACCCCAGCAACCCTCAGTTTGTTTTGTGAGATTCAGAGTCTCTTATGATTTTTTTCCCTCCCAATCCCATCTTATTTCATTTTATTTCCTTCCCTACCCCCCAAACTCCCCGCCCTACCTCTCAAATTCCTCATATCAGAGAGATCATATGATAATTGTCTTTCTCTGATTGACTTATTTCGCTCAGCATAATACCCTCTACTTCCGCTCACATCATTGCAAATGGCAAGATTGCATTTCTTTGATGGCTGTATAGTATTCCGTTGTGTGTGTGTGTGTGTGTGTGTGTGTGTGTGTGTATCACTCTTAACAGGTCAATACCCAACCCCCACAGTGTTCAAGGGTCAACTGTATTTGTTTTCCACTGATACTGTTTTATTCCTAATTAATTCAACAATATACTTCAACTCAGTCTTTCTAAGCATCTACTATATGCTAGTTCTCTGATAGCATTTAATATGTACTAGAAATTATGCCAGGTATAAAGGATATATGGGTAAACTCTTCCTTCCTTAAATAAGTTTCCACTCCCAAACAGGCTTCTTTTATAACGGAGATGGCATGAATTATAAGATAGTAGGTGTAGAGAGAGGTGGAAAAAGAAAGATAGGGCCCTCCTAAGTTGGGACAGTGGGCAAAGGTCTTGCCTTTTATTCTCTGCTGCCACTAATCAGATCCTTGGTATTCTTCTCTCAGTTTATGGCTTTTTGCATATATTCCTTGCTCTCAAAACAATTCATCTTGAGCTTGGTTTTATTTTTTTAAAACATTTTATTTATTTATTTGACAGAGAGACACAGAAAGAGAGGCTGAGCAGGGAGCCTGATGTGGGGCTTGATCCCAGGATCCTGGAATCATGACCTGAGCTGGAGGCAGATGCTTAATGACTAAGCCACCAAGGTACCTGTGAGTTTGGTCTTCTTGAGGCCACATTAACTTCAAAATGCTGGGAGAGTAAAGTACCTATAAGATAGTTGAAGATTAGTTACAGATTAACTAATTTAGTATAAATAACAAGTTAATTTTAACCAGTATGGTTTTGATTTTTAATCAGTATCCTGAATTCTAATTCTGGTTCTACTCCCTGCAAGCCAAGTGCAATAGGCAGGTTTCTAAAGATGGCACCTGCTAGATTCCTATCTTTTTTTTGGTTATTCAAACAGAAATCTAAGTACTACTATGAAAGGATTTCACAGAGGCAATTATAATCTCAATTCAGTTTACCTTAAAAAAAAGATTACCTTTCTAGGCCTGACCCCACTGGGTTCACCCTTTAAAAGCAGAGTGTTTTTCTTGTTGGTGGCAAAAGAGAAAGTCAAAGAGATTTGATGCATGAAAATAATCCATCGTGCCCTTGTTGGCTTTGAAAATGGTGAGGGCCACATGCCAATGAATGTAGCAATGCTAGCGGCTGAGAGCAGCCCCAAGCTCACAGATAGCAAGGGAACAAGCATCTTATTCTACAAAAATGAGGAACTGAATTCTGTCAAACATTTCAATAAACTTAGAAGTGAATTCTCCAACAAAGTCTTCTGATGAGAGCCAAAGGCCAGCTGATATTTTGAGACCAGAAAGAATTCAACCATAGCCTTCCAGGCTTATGACCTACAGATGTTTGGGCTAATAAACAGATGTTGTTTTAAGACACTAAATTTGTGGTAGTTTGCTATATATCAGTAGAAAATGAATATAACAGGAAACCTTGTTGAAATGAATTAGAAGTCATTTGGGAGTCAGCTTCCTCATCTACACAATGGAGGTATTTCTAGTATAAAAAAGTTTATTGTGAGGGGCACCTGGGAGGCTCAGTGGGTTTAAGCTTATGCCTTCGGCTCAGGTCATGATCCCAGAGTCCTGGGACTGAGCCCCACATGGGGATCTCTGCTCGGTGGGGAGCCTGCATCCCTTCCTCTCTCTCTGCCTGCCTCTCCGCCTACTTGTAATCTCTGTCTGTCAAATAAATGAATACAATCTTCAAAAAAAAAAAAGTTTATTGTGATTCTTGAATATATATGGGAAATGCTTAATACAGAGTAAAATCCAATGCAGGGGTACCATCATTATTAAAAAACATAAACAGGGGGTGTCTGGGTGGCTCAGTGGGTTAAAGCCTCTGCCTTCGGCTCAGGTCATGATCCCGGAGTCTTGGGATCGAGCCCCACATCGGGCTCTCTGATCAGCAGGGAGCCTGCTTCCCTTCTCTCTCTACCTGCCTCTCTGCCTACTTGTGATCTCTGTCAAATAAATAAAATTAAAAAAAAAAAAACATTAACAGGTCATGAATAGTTGTATTCACACTCTAATTTTGGATATAGTTGTTGCTAATTTTTACACTGCATAGTTCTGTATTCCATTCTGTTCCTGTTCTGGGGTCCTTTTGTGCAGTCCTTTAAGTTCTCCTGTCTCCCTTAGCCTGTCAGTTTAGAGTTGCTATTACTTTAAGTGCCTAACAAATATTTACATTAATTACCTTTTTGCTTTCTTCTTTAAAAAATTAATAATGTTTTTGTCCATTCCCATTTTTATTTGTGTAGTTACAGACATAGTCTTGTTATCTTCATCTTCAACAGACAGGTCAGGCTTATGCAACTGTGGATAAATCCGCTTGCTCATGAGAACTCCCACATTTATGAAATGGAATGGGCTATCTCTTACGTATTTACATAGAAATCCACCATGCTCACAAATGACTCTGTGGGAACTGACTTTTTCTACAAGTAGGCATTAAACCCTTTAGGGGCTTCTGGGGTAGGGACAAACAAAAACAAAAACAAAACAACAACAAAAAACACTATGTAAGAGGGATGATGATTACCTATTATAGGAAGGAATATATATTCAAATTGGTATCTTGACTCTGTGTGAAAAGCACATTTGGCAACCTTGGGAACATTATTTCTGATATTATTTCATAAATATTATATTCTACTTATGCCTCACAAAACAGCATACATGCTTTATTGTAAATGTTGAATCAATCTGTTTTAGTATAAAATTGGAAAGTTGTAATACTATGGATAAGGCTGTTTGGATTCAGCCAAAAGTGTTGATCCTGCTCCTTGAAATGAAATGAAATGATTCCCAACGTGCATCCCATTCAGGATAGCTAAGTGACTTTATTCTTGTTCAGCAAGTGATTTTATTCATATCTATTATTTCTAGCAATATGAGACTAATTCCACTAATCCAAAAGTATTTTGAAATTGTGTGTGCTGAACTTCTATCCCCCATATGAATAATATTCTATTTCCAAATCATGCCCTGGAAATCACCCTCTAGGGAATGAAGAGCAAATGTTGGACCATTTGTATTTTCTCTGCTTAGATTAATCTTTTGTCTATAACTTTAAACTGTCTCCAAATGAGAACAAAATGTCTGATTGTTTGGGGAATGTTAAATCCTAGCCAAAATATTCATGTGCATTCCCAAATGTCTCTCTATATTTTCAGAAGTTTTGTCTGAGGAGACAGGGACACCCCTTCAAAAACTCTGTGACCTATAGGATGGCTAGACCTTTCAGAGATTGTAAAGTTATACCACAAAGCAGCAGAAACAAATCAAGAATTCATAGACAGCTGGTCTGTACTATTTGTCAATTACCGTGTCTGAGATTGCAGTCTGGCCTTCATGTACAGCTTTGCTGTGCCTGGTATTATCTTTGATAGTGTGACAGTTTTGAAAAAGTTGGCCTAATAGTCAATTAAATTTCCAACTGTGAGAACTCATTGATTTGAGGAACTTATATCATCAGGTTTTATCTCTGATTTATTTCAGTTTCTCACTGATTGACAATCATTACTTCCATATATTATTAAATTCCCTCTGGGGAAAAAAAAATAATTCCCTCTTGTTGCAGACTCAGTTTTCCAATTTGGAGAAGAGTAACTAACGCACAAAACCTGGGACTCAGGATTCTCTTGGTTGGCATTAAACGAGAATACATAATTATGATGTGAAAAATATGAAGACAAACTAGAATAGAAATATTTCTCTTTGAACACTTAATGCAATTCAGTGGAAAAAGGATTTAGGACTCATTTCCTCAACACCATGCCACAACATTTCTCTGTGTGGCTGAAACTATGTGGTGATTTTTTTTTTACCATTGTTTTGTTAGTTTGATTCTATCTGTGTTTTTCTGCTGATGTTTATATAGAAGAAGAAAAACATATGCAAATATATTTAAAATATCAATTGCTGATGACCCTGAAATTGTGAAAGGCAATACTACATTCAATTATTCCAGCATTTCAGCTGCATTGACTGCTGTGCACCAATGCAGAAGAAATATCAGTGCTAGAGTTCTCCAATTACTGTCCGTGTTTCCTACTAAGGGGAATGTAAATGGTGGATTAATTATCTCTTTGAGAGAAGGATGCCTTTTATCTCTTTGTGTTGTCTCTTCCTAGCTGAGTGGCTGCTTATATTTTAATTTGAATGAAGGGAGCATCTTTCACAACAGGAGAAATTTCTCATTATACGGGAAAATCAGATATAATAAGAAACCAAAGAGACTCTTGGACAATCAGCGATACCATGTTGAACATATCAGGCCTGTGTGGTTTTGTAAATTGCGTGCTCACATCATTTCTTTGCTGAAAGTTCATCATCTAGAGTAAAATATTAATTTATTTAAATGAATATAAAACTCTTTTCATAGGCTATGTACTATAGTACTATAGTACTTTTCATAGTACTATGTACTATAGTACTATAGTAGTACTAACTACTACCATGTACATAGTACATAGTACATAGGCTAGTACTTCTTTTTCCAGGATCATATCAGCCACTTGCTTCTTTCTCTGATTCATTTGTAATTTGCTATCTCCCAAATGCCTCATTTATTGTGGACTGTCTTCCCCATGCCTTTGTTAATGGTGGTCCATTGATCTATAGTAACCCTTCTGCCTATCTTTTGCTTATTTCTTCATATGATGATCTTAAACTACTATTTGAATATCAATCTTAAATACTGTAACCTATCTGAAGCCTTCTCTAATCTCTTAAGGCAGGATTTTCAGGGTGACCGTATCTTTCCTGCAGACATGCATCATTATGATGATTCTGTATGACATGCAGTTGTCCATTTTTCTGGTGCATTCATTAGAGAGTTCCTTCAGTCAAGAACTATGTTTCATTCGTCTCATGTACTTATCTTTATTAATGTACAAACAAACCCATTCTAACAACAAAACATGAGATCCAAAGGTACAATTGTGTGAATAATACAGGGATTTATTTCTCTTGCATGATATAGTCCAGTTGGCTTTAAGAGCTTTAAATCATTAAGAGAGGCAAGATTTTTTTCCCCACTGCTTTATTCTACCCATTCATTGGCTGTGGTTTTCATCTGCCTGGGTGAAGGTGGTTCCTATCTTCTTTACATTCTGCAGAAAGAGAAAAGAGGCTTTAGTTTTAGAGATGACTTGAAGTTGCACACAATATACATATAATAATGCATGCTCTCATCTATTGGCTTAAATCCTGTCTCAAGGCCATAGTCAGTTGCCAAATAGGGTAGAAAATTGTGGTCAGAGTGCTAGGTGCCAAATAAAATCCGGATGTGTGGGATGGATTATATTGCTAAAAGGAAGGGCAAGATAGATAATGGATACAGGGGAATAATTAGCAGTCCCTCCCAATGTACCTTAATAAAGTGTGTGGCATATAATAGGAGGTCAATGATTGTTTTTAAATAGGTAAATGAATGAGTGAGTAAATGGAATTACATATAGAAATCAGCATAAAGGAAACTAATTTTTTTAGATATTTAAGAAATATTAGGAAATGAGATTCTGTATCTTAGAATTTATAGTATTTTAGCTGAACATAATTATTATGATGATTTATCTCAATCAGACTTGTTTTAATCTGCCAAAAGTTTATTGGCACAAAATAAGATCTCTCAAAACCAAAAGGACTGGTGGAACTAATTTTGTATTGTGTTAAGTGACCTAGTTTTGGCACTGTAGTGAACATTTCATCTTACTGTAGGTGTTTTGTGTTTAGCGTTTTGAATGACATTTTAATTAACTTTAGTGGAAACTGGAAGTTTCTCCATAGACAAAGTAAAAATAAGAGATAAAGTAAAAAATATAGGGATTTCTAAAATCTAACTGATAATTAATAAATAGTTGTTTCCTCCTTCTGAGAATAAAAATCATTTTAATACCCTAATTATACATTAACTATGTATATTAGTTATAATTACCTAAGTATTTATAAATCCATTCTATTATATTACAACAGGAATATCAAGGTTTTGTCATTCTAGGTAGTCTTTTAAAATATCTCACCTTTCTGTCTTGTGGGGAAGTAAATGTAGGTAATTGAAGATATTTACTCATGAAATGATTTATTATTAAATAAGAATCAAAACAAATCTACCTGTGATTTACAATATCTGTAAACGCTAGATGGAGCTCTATTACTAATGCCAATACTAATACTAATATATATGTATATGAGTGTGTGTGTGTTTTCAAACACACACACTTAGGAAGGAACCTATTCTACAGATATTTTGAAAATGAAAATGTAAATATGGAACCAGTGTATGATGGCATTGTCAATTAACCACTGTTTCTTGTTAAAGATTATATGAAGAGCAGTCCTATCTCTTTTTCTATGCTACTCTCACCTTCCTCAAATTCATGATTGCATATATGTGAAACACAAAATTATACAAGTAAGAAAGATCAACTTTTCTTTAAATCCCTGGATCATTTTGTTCTTCAAAATGATTGTGTACTTTCAAGACACTGTTAGGTGCACTTAAGATGTTTGTAAAACAGAGTAGTATGTAGTAGAAAAGACTTTTCATTAATATGCAAAGAAGCTGATTAAATAGGCAAAATGCCTATATTTGTTACCCAAGACATAATTTAGAACCAGACACAGAACTCCAGAAAATTCCAGAATAGAAATTTAATGACTCAAGTTGTTTTGTTGTTTTCAAGGCAGAATAGTTAGCATTTTTTTTCTTCTAAAAAATGATATTAAATGGTTCTGAGTAGTCATCTCTTTGGTTTTCTTTTTTGAGTTTTTCTATGGTGATGCTTCATCTACCTAATCGAATAGAAGAATACAGGGGTAATTTTGGTTGTAGACTGAACTGTGGATTAGTTATCTGAAACAGAAAACATTTGCTTTGGTTTTCACCCAGTGAGAACCAATCAATCTTCCTTTATGATGTTATAAAATATTTTTGTGAAGTACCTGAGTGTCCAGGTACAGGTTACATTTTCCAACCTTTTGTTAGCCTGTAAAACTAAATTGTTTCTGCGGTGTATGTATGATGTGTGCAATGTCCATGCTGTGACCTTAAAGGAAAGTAGTGTGCCCTCACCTTTTCCAGTAATCCTGCCCAATGGCTTTGATGCAGATATCCCGGCTTGAGCAGAGTCCCCAAGTGGCAGAAAGTGATATAATAAGATAGAAGAACTATAATTCTGACACCATGAATCCACTATACTTAGTTTAGATTGCTTTTGACCAGATGATAACCTGAGGGAAAAATAAAATACTGCTTCCGCTAAGCCACTGTTATTTTGAGTTTCTTTGTTGTAACACTGATCAATGATTATTGTATCAATATTCTAACTACTATATGTTCCTTTGTTTTAGAAATGATTCCTAGGTGATTTTGTTCTATTTTGTACTAACACTTATTTCAAAATAAAACGGGATCCATTTAGTGCTGATTATTTACTTTTCTAAGCCCATAGAACAAATGAAGAAGGAAAGGACCTCAGAGAACATCTAATTTGATGCCATTTAGAGAGGAAGAAAGTTAATTAGAAAAATGGACTTTGGCATTTTTTTGTATTTTTTTTTCTTAACAAGTGAATTAGAGAACAGAATTGGGTATCAGAGAGAATGTGATTCTTTCTCTTCCATAAGTGGACTCTCGAAAACCTTAGTTTTCCCATCTGCACATTGGAAATAGGAACTCTTCCACAAATTATTTGTGAGGATTAAGTGAAATAAGTAAAAAATGTGTTTTAGAGTTTGACAGATCAGAGGCACTGCAAAATGCAAAACATCACAGAGTCATTATGTTCCTCAAAAATTTAAACTATTTCCAAAAAAAATATTTCTGCCATTACTATTTCTTGGAACCTGTCTGTGATCATACACAAAAGAAATATCTTTCCAACACCAGGTTCTAAACCAATTGTAGCCTCAGATCTCTTGAACTGTTTGCTCTTAGGAATAATAACAAAAGTTTTATTGCCTTGGCTTATGCATTAAAATTTTGATTAAGGTTATCCTCAAGATCTGGCTAGTTTAAGAGACCCTGTTCTTTTCAAGTGTAGAATTTTAACACAGTTCTAATAATCCTGTGTTGGAATTCATGGAAACATCTATGTTCTGTTATCTCTTAGTAACCCTGAGTAGATATAGCTTCATAAACATGAGTAAACAGAAAAAAGTAAATCAACTTGAAGCCTGTGTGGGAAAAAGTGCTGAGGCACAATAGTAAAAGATGAAGATTTAGAGACAAATATTTTCATTTGAAATAGATATTTTGCAAGTAACATAACTTCATATTTTATTAAAAATTTGAAGTAAAAAAAAATGGACTCTGCGTGTGTGAAGCAAGATTAACCCACATTCAGGAAACAGGAGGAGAGAAGGATAAACTGTATGGAGAGAAGTTCTAAATAACGACTGAGTCACTAGTTGTGCTGAACAACAAAAACAAACAAAAACCGCCTATGGAATCAAGGACAGAATGAGGATTACTATTGTAATGTGAGAAAATAGTGTAAACATTTTATAAATAGTGGAAAATAAGAATATCAAATAGTTTACCCTTAAGTAAGGAAGAAGCAAAATTACGTAACTTGTAACCCCCCAAAAAGAAAAGGAAAACCCATAACCCAATTGACCTAAAGAAAGCCAAATTGATAGAATAATGAATGCGAGGGTAGTGATAAATTTGTAGTCATAAAAATAAAACTGAGATATTAAGCCCAGTTCTCTATTCTAAAGATATTTCCCCTTCTAGTTCTTTAAAATGAACAAAGCCCTACAAATCAGATCAAAGGAAAAAATATAAAAACAAAGAAAACAAATGAGTAGAGGCTGTATTAAAGTTAGTGAGGGTGACAGTAGTATGAACAATATGTATTTAGAGCAAAATCTTAAGTTATCATGGCTCTCAGCTGATTTAACTGTCCCTCTCTGACCTCCTGGCACCTTCTCAATCCTTTTCCCTCACCCCTGTCCAACCATGTAGGTGTTCTAGCTGTTCCTTAAACAAGTCAATCACTTTCAGCCTCAGGGCCTTTGCATTTTATTTGCTCTGTCTGGATCTTTCTGCCCATACGTGTCAAGCAGACTAACTTTCTTTGTCGTGGTGTCTGTTCATGTTTTATCTTATCAGAAGGCCTCCTTTAACAGCTTAATATAAAACAAGCTACGTATATTCCTGTCGCTGTTTTCTTTAAAAAACTTTATTTTTCTTCATAACACTTTTTGCATACCATGTTATAAATTTACCTGTTTTTGCTGCCCCCTCCTTAAAATGTAAGAAACTGTCAGTGGTTTATTGTTTTAGTAAATGTTTCCTAGTATTGACTATATTAATAAATGGGATAATTATATACTTAGCTAACACGGCTGTTTCACCAAAATAGTTATCTCAAAAATATAAATTATTATAATAGAGTCTACAAGAAATAGCACACCCATATGTATTAAATTTAAAGAAGCAGAACAGAAACTTCAAGACAGAACTTATAAGGATTAAATGAGCTAAGTAAAGCATTTGCTGTAGAGTTTGACAAATCATAGGCACTGAAAAAATGCTAACCATCATGGAATCATCATGATTTTCATCCTTGGGTATTGGGGGCTCCTCATACCCACCTTGCTCCATCCAGGAAGGAATTCACTTATCACCTAGCTTTACAGGATAACTTCTCTAAATACCTAGCAATTTAATCCTAACTACTTGACACCCAAATAGTTTGCTTATCTCCCCAGCAATAGCCTTTATCTCATGCTATCCTAGTAAAATGGAAAAAAAACAAAAAATGGAAACCGATAAGGAGGTCTTTATTATATCCAGCACTGCCTGGCCCCATCGTCCCTCTCTGTGGGAGGAAAAGATTGGGAGGCTTTGGCTTCTGTTGCTGAAATATGAATTGTATATTTTCCCTTCTAAAACTTACTCCTTAACTCACAACTACGAAATTATGGACACAGGCCATGTTCCATGACACATGTAACCTTAATGTCATGTGGTACTTGTCTTCCCCTACTTTAAATGACAATATGCTTTTTACTGTAAAAATTGTATGGATTTAAAGTTATGTTACTTCATAATCAATTTTAGAAAATTGGCCATGTAGAAAATGAATATACAGAAATTAATGCTATTTCATACTAGAAAAAGTCAGAATAAAAATGCTTACTAGATTGCCTCTTTAAAAACTAATGACATCTGAGTGTATGGCAGAATAAAGGGAATGCAAATCTTGTCTATTTTTAAATTCTATTAGCTTTAATTATTTTTAAAAAATCATTCTCACAACAGACATTTTATTCTAGACAGTGCTTGAGGCACTTTCCGATAGTGCAGAAATCAATAAAGAGAGCAACCTCTCTACTTCTGTTTGTTTTGTTTACATGTGTGAATATGTGTGTGTGTGTGTGTGTGGTGTGTTTTAGCTTAAAGAAGCAGAGATAAATCTTGCTGCCTAATAAGCTGTGGAAAAAAGTGTGGTCTAACCAAAGGAATGTGCTATTTAAATCTCTCTTGCAAGTTTCCTTAGACCAGTTTTAGCTGTAACATGTCTGTTGGCAGAAACCTTAGCACTATATGATTTTGAGTTTCAGATGATGCATCCTCAAGATTCACTGAACAAATTATTTGGGACTTTTTATATACTAGATGCTTTACTAAGCTTCATTACATATGTTCTCCTGTTTAATGATATGTGCAATGGACCTTGAGAACTTTGAGGGGACTCCTAGGAGGGAATGCAAATAACAGGATGTCCTATGGCTAATTAACAGTATTTCTCCCTGGTTCTTTCCTCAGCACATACTTATTTAGCGCATACTGTGTTGCAGACGTGTAGAATCCAGGGAGCAACTATGGGAAAGGAGAATGTATGTAGACTGATCCTCAGCCTGGTTTACTGGTACCATTGGTTTGCATAGCATTCTTTCTAATTAATGGGTTATTAAATGTTTTTCCATATTATCCTTACCATTGAGATCATTTGAATTAACTTTGAAGGTCAGTAAGGTGACAAATACAGCAGAAGTTTGACTTCATGTATTCCATATTTAAAGTTTTCAGCTTTAGCATATTTAATATATCTTGGTGTAGTAAGTCAATTAACCATTGAAGAAACATTTGGTAATGGGTTATTTTCTATAAACAATACTTGCAGTATTCCAAGAAGAATACTGGTGCTACTAATTTCTTGAAACTGGTACCACTACAATTGATACTATCCCTACATTGTTTACTAGCAATAAACTAATCCTCAGATGACTTCCCAATATATACTTAAAACAAAACCCAAACTCCTAACCACGGCCTCTCAGACTCAGTATAACCCAATCTCTGCTTACTGCTCTTGACTCATCCGTCTTTATACTTCCTGCTGTTTTATTACTCTCAAGCTATAGTCTGCCCATCTCAGGATTTTTGTGCATGCTGTTACAATACTTTGGAATGCTCTTCTTCCAACTCTTTACATCATTAAGTTTTAAATTAGGTGTCAGCTCCTCAGGGAGACTTCTTTCCAACATCCTAAATATGATAGTATCTCCCCTTCCCCAGGATACTTCTTTCCAACATCCTAAATATGATAGTATCTCCCCTTCCCCAAAGTCAGCACTTATTTTATCTTTTTCGCTGAACCCAGAAGTTGCCTCTCTTTGGGTGTATTTATTAATTTGTTTATAAGATTATTGTCTATCTCTTTATCATGGAGCTTATATTTCTCTAAGCAAGTGATTTTACCTGTCCCATTCACTGAGAGTAGTTAGGATATATTACACTTATGTGTAAATGGACTTTGCTAATATTTATTAAACATTTATTATTTGATAGGTAGGTACTGAGATACATACTTCACATGAACTCTGTCATGTAATTTTCTTAACAGCCTCATTATTGTGTTAACATTACTAATACCAACCTCATTTTTCCAATGGAAAAAAACTGAGGCTTAGAAATGTTAATAAATGCCCAAGGTCACAAATCTAGTACAGCCTGGAGCCAAGATGGTCTGACTGCTGCATTTAGCCTTTCTCCAATATTCTATTTGCATGAAACTGCATTCATAAAAGTTTCAACCTGGTTGGGCATGAAAGAGATAAAGAGAGAATATCTGCTAGTATATATTTGTAGGGATTTAAGGAGGTTTTTGCTATAAATTTTATAATATGACAATTTCATTCAATTTAATTCTCTATTTAATATTAAATGCATGTCAATCATATCCTCCTTTCTGCAAAATCAGTTATTAATTTGCAGAAATGTTTCAAGAGAGTTGAAGGTAAAGAAAGGTATGAGGTATTGTTATTTTTCTAATATTTATTATTTAGAACATTCTTCATATTTTGAAGATGAATTCTAGTCATTAATTATTCCCTGTCATGTTGCCTTGGTTACAATTACTCATAGTAACTGAAGCTGTCAGATGCTACAGGCAGAGCATGAAGAGTATTGGGTCAGATTAACACTGAGTTATACAGAATGAAAGTCTAGTCATCTTCCAATTTAAAACTCTCTAAATTCTCCCAGGATGGCCTTATTAGAAACATATGGCATAAATAAAATACATGTTTGGGTAATTTCCTTATTAAAAGACATTCACTTCAAGTTGGTGCCCCTTATTCTACACTAGAACATCTTACCTTTCCTAAATAATCTCATGCAGCCACACATTCAGAGATTTTGTATTTTACATTCATTTACAATAGACTTCAATTAGTGTGCTCCTGCTTAGTAAGTAAATATTTGGAACATAGAGTATAAGTGACAAAGATGCTACCTAATTCCACCATAAGTAACCTGGATATGCAGTGCCAGCAAATTACTCCTAACTTGGAGAATAAGTGCCCAAAGATGTGGATTGAAAGCATTTTAAAATCCTTGAAATCTATCAAAAAATTATGCTTGTATACCCAGAAGGAAGTGAAATTAAAGGAAAACCCGTGATAATACTGTTCATTTTTATGTATGCTGAGAAGCTTTAACTTTTATTATTTTCCCCCTCAAGCCCTATTATACCAAATAAATGCAAGATAGCTGGTTTGCAAGTGTTGGGTCAGTCTCCAATCACCAGCAATATAAAGGAACAACATACCAACTCCATTATTTTTTGTTGGAATTATTGTTACTTTATAGCTAGGATGTGTTTCTTTTTGTGCCACTGATTATCTCTCATTTAGTAATAGTAGTGCTGGCACCACTGACCTCATAAGGTTGTTGTAAAAATGACAACTCAGGCTTGAGAACTATATTATACATCAATGGGAATTGATAGTACATACACAATGTAAGAATATTATCTGAAAACATGCTTCAGAAAAAAATGTGCTTAGATGACAGGAGAGACAGATTTTAAGACCATAGAACTCAATCATGTTTCCTGATCAAAAATGATGGAGAAGATATTTGATATGGCTACCCAACCATATAGCATGGGAAAATAAGGGAGACAAGATGATAACCTCTTATTTCAGGGGCAAAATCCAGGTGTCTGGATAAGAAACAGCCTGGAGATAGAATGTTGATCTGGCTGTGTTTCATTCTGATAGTGTGCTTTGGTTGTTAGCATGAGCAGTCTTATTCAAAGTTCATGCAACCTGTTTCATGTAAATGTTTTACTGAAAATATGAAGTCATTGATGAAAAATATACATTTCCTTAAAATCAAGAGTCATGACAAAAATATTGAAAATGCCAACAAAATGAGCAGAGGGAGATTATGGAACAATGTGTTCTAGTGCATCCTTAAACTGAATAGGAGAGTTATTGTCTGTCGATAATTCATGTAGAAACTTTGAGGATGAAGACTGGAAATAGAATAAAATTTTGCCAGGGTAAAGTCAACTATCAGCTCTTTGGGTCTAGACATGCAGTTATAGCAGCTGCATCAATCATAGGCACCATATGCTGTAAGTTGTAGTCTTTTTGTGTCTATCTCCTCTCCTATTCTAAACTGAAAGCAACTCTAGAATCAGGACCATAAGAGGCTCAACTGCTTATTAGGTAGACAGAGCTTATCCTACATGCATTCTGGAATCTATATATCCTTCTTTTATTTCTCCAACTTTCATCTTCTCATGCCCTCAGAATACCTTTTCCCCCTTTTTCTGGAAACTCAGCCCTAAATACTTCAGAGTATAATTACTTTAGGGCTGGTCATGGGGTCTCCTTTCTATGCCTTAAAGAAATTTTAGGTGCCCAGAGCAATGGCTTCTCCTTTGTTCCTCATCTCATGTTTTTTTTGTTTTTTGTTTTTAAAGGTTTTTTTTCCTCCCACATTTGCTTTGTATTCTGTACCAAATTATCTCATTTTTTTATGTCATATGAGATAGATATTTCTTATTCCTCATCTCACATAAGTAAAATAAAACTCAGAAAAATGTAGTTCTTAGCCCTAAATCTCAAACCTGGACTAGACTACAGATCCTATAATGTCAAATCAATGAAAATTTCTATGGTACATGAGCATTTTTTATTTTAAGAATGATAATTCTATTTTTAAATCATTCTGAAAGGCAAATCATTCCCAAGGATCATAGAGAGGATACTTAATTTATTGCACATTCTTAAATTATTCCAAATTTTGTTTTAACTGTATTTAACACTCATACTGAATATTTTAGATTTGACAAATTACTTTATACTATTTCATTATTTGTTTTTCATACTATTTCCTTTGGGTGAAACTGTTATAGTATTGTCCCCTTTCCAACAGTATACATGATTTAACAAATTCTTTTTTATGTCCATTCTTAGGATATGCTATAATACAGTTTGTCTCCTTCCTTTCACATGCCAACAACATTTAAAGAAGGTTAATTTGCATTAAATTACTTTAGAGGACAATGTTTCTTTATGCTAAGATCTTATTAATTTTCATGAAATATCTAGCTATGTCTAAGTGGGTAGCCAGAGACAAGGATAAAATAAGATATAAAACAAAGAATTCCTAAAAATTCTATCTAGTAGGGAGCATATTCTCTGTAGTTTTTTTTTTCTTTTCTTTTTCTTTCTTTCTTTTTTTTTCAAATTCTGAAAATGAATTTGTATAACAACTGTAAATCAAGAGCATTTTTTAAGAAGATTTTATTTATTTATTTGACAGAGAGACAGCAAGAGACAGAACATAAGCAAAAGGAGTGGGAGAGGGAGAAGCAGGCTTCCCACTGAGCAGGGAGTCCAATTCAGGGCTGGAACTCAGGACCTGGATCATGACCTGAGCTAAAGGCAGACTCTTAACGACTGAGCCACCCAGGAGCCCTGAGAGTATTTCATTTCAATATTAATAAATACATAAAAAGATGACTAAATGTTCCTTAAAATGCCATTCTAAAGGGTCTGCTTTGATTTATTCAAGAAAGAAGGAAAGTGGAAAGAAAAGTTTTTATCTGACAAATAAGAATATTCGATCATTTTGGCCTTAGCTAACTTAAATGACTTTTTTTAAAATAAAGCAGATTATTTTAGAGATGTTTAAGAGAAGAAACAGGCAGGACTTCTGGCCATGGCCAAATGAGGAGGTTGGCAAATCTTTTAGAAAAGCAACTACAATGCTGGGTAAAAGTGAGAAAAACAGATATTCCCATGCTCTGTAAGCTGATCATAGGCAATTTCTGAGAAGCATTTATGTTTGAAAAACTGCCTAATTGGGGGTATTAATAGTGAAAGTCTGTGGTGTTTTTACCTATGGCTCTTCCTCACAGCTGAGTCAATGTATTTTAAAATCAATTATTTTACAAGGACAGGACAAGCTGAGAGGATAGACTGTTTTGTTATGGTTGTTAAAAAGGTCTCAGTCTACTGGGAGAGAAGAACAATAGCTATAACCAGTGACACTGTTGATGAAATAGATAATCTTTGTGGTGTGTGAGTAGTGATGGCTAATGGTTTTGTTTGCTTGAGGTTGTGGTCATGCTTGGTTGAGGCTGCATGCATCCATAGTGGAGACCACAAAGAGCCCAAGATGTCTACATGCTCGTGGTCAACCCCAAGTCTGTGTTCATACACAGAGGATACTAGAAAATGATCAATAGAAAGGAAGAGGTGATATGTTAACTAACTAGAATTTAAATAAAACCTTGAACAAACAAAACAAACAAAAACAACAACAACAAAAGAAAAGGTGGCATCAGATTGAAAAACAAAACAAAACAAAACAAAACAAAAAAACCAACACCAAAAACCAAAACTGCCAAGTTGGGATGTCCTAAACCACAAACAGATATATTGAAAGCTTGTTAGCTAATGTTATTGAGCACAATTTTTCTCCATTTATTAGTAACCACTGTATTATTCAGAAATAGAGGTGACTCCTAGGAATCCTGGTTTAAAAACAAAGCAAAACTGAAGAACTAAACGAAGCATAGTTCTTAGAGACTATAAATTGTTCAGCACACTAATTTCACAGATTCAGTACAAGCAAGTTCCTAATCCATACCCCCCACCATTGAAACAAGCAAACAAAACCTACACGATTTTTAAAAGTAAAAACAGTAACACATGGATGGAGGTAGAGAGTATAATGTTAATTGAAATAAATGAGTCAAGGAAAGACAAATACTGCATGATTTCATTCATATTTGGAATTTAAGAAACAAACGAGCAAGAGGGAAAAACCAGAGATAGACCTAGAAAGACACAAGCCAAAAAAAAGACTTAAATGTAAAGAACAAACTGAGTGTCAGCAAAGGGGAGATCAGTTGGGTGGTGAAATAGGTGATCGGAATTAAGGAGTGCACTTGTCATGATGAGCACTGGGTGATGGAAGGAAATGTTGAATCACTATAATGTATAATTGAAACTAATATAACATTGTATATTAATTATGCTGGAATAAAATAAAAGAAAAAATAGTAAATACATAAATTAACTGGGGTAAAAAAGAATCCAGATATGCTGCCATTTATTAAAAAAAAAAAAGAGAGACATGTAAAAAAACCAGGAAGAATAACTGGGAGAAACGTTCATTAGATGTTGAGTTTAGCAGTTACATATGTCAGAATAGCTACTGAAATAAGGTCAAAGAACTAAAAGAAATCATGTCTAAAGAGTTAAAGGAAATTATAATGAAAGCGAACCAATAAATAGGCTCAAAATAGGAACATAAAAATTATTAAAAAGAACCAAATGAAAATATGGTGTTGAAGAAATACAACACTTGAGGGGTGCCTGGGCAGCTTAGTCAGTTAAGTGTCTGCCTTCAGCTCAGGTCATGATTGCAGGGTCCTGGGATTGAGTCCTATGAGGGTTCCCTAATCAGCAGGGAGTCTGCTTCTCTCTCTTCCTCTCCCTCTACCTTCTGGAA
This sequence comes from Lontra canadensis, assembly GCF_010015895.1. Lineage (NCBI taxonomy): Eukaryota > Metazoa > Chordata > Mammalia > Carnivora > Mustelidae > Lontra > Lontra canadensis. The sequence continues at coordinate 6,524,529 of NW_022631034.1, forward strand.
TAAAGGAAGAAAACCACATGATCATCTCAATAGATAGAAAAAGCACTTATCAAAATCAAATATATTGCTATGATAAAAACTGGCAACAAGTTAGGAATAGGAGACTTTGTCAACTTGATAAAAGTCCTTCATGAAAAAACCACAGTTAACATCCTGCTAAATGATAAAAGACTGGATACCTTCCCCTTAAAATCAAGAGCAAGGTAATAATACCCAATCTTACCACTTTTACTCAACAAAACACTGGTAGTTCTAGCCAATAAAGTAATCTCTCCCTCCCCTTTTCAAAAACAAAGTGATCGGTATTGAGAAATAGAACTATTTTTATTCACTTATGTCATATTTGCTTATGGAGAAAACACCAAATAATTATTTTTAAAGACATTTAGCAAAGTCACAGGATAGAAAACGACATATAAAAATTAAAATCACCTAAATTACAAAAAGAAGAAATAGGACTAGAAATAGGTACCCAAAGTATACTGGGTTCTTGATCACTCTCTTCCATGTTAATTAAAAAAGCAGTGACTTCTGACAATGAGGTACAAACACCAGAGCTCAGTTGGAAAGCAGTATGGTTATAGCTGCTGAGACAAGGTGATTTCAAAGCTGAAATAAATGGTATTAGTAATGGGTACCTAGCCAGTCAAGCTACGGGTATTTTGAAAACATCAGAAGTTGATTTGGTTGAACATCCAGCTAGTAGTCAAAATTGAAAGTCAATGCAAAATCTTGGTCATTGGTGTGAAATAGTCTCTTCCTCTGTGTCCCCTAATTCCTTTCTTCCCTCTAATCCAAACTTAGCTGCTTTAAGAAAAAGGTAATTAAGGGTGAAGCCAAAACCTTCTTTTCCCAAAAGGGACCACAGCCATACATGTTCATCTGAGTAAACTGAGGAATTTGGGGGAGGCCGGGGACTCTGTTGGATGTAGGCAAACAGGCCACCATCCTATGTGGCAAGAATGGTTGAATTGAACTGATAAAGTTTGGACAAATCACATGTAGGGGAAAGGAAACAAATATGATTTTGTGGGCAGAGTCTTTTGGGCCAACTTAATGTACTGTTGTTATGGTTTCCAGTGCTGAACATTTTTAATTTAATTTAATTTAATTTTTTCAGTGTTGCAAGATTCGTTGTTTATACACCACACCCAGTGCTCCATGCAATCTGTGCCCTCCTTAATACCCACCACCAGGCTCACCTAACCCCCACCCCCTCCAAAACCCTCAGTTTGTCTCTCAGAATCCATAGTCTCTCATGGTTCATCTCCCCCTCCGATTTCTCCCAACTCCCTTCTCCTTTCCTTTCCCTTCCCAGTGCTGAAAATTCATATTGTTTTGGTTTATACCCTTTTAATGTGAATGTTTACAAAGTGCTAGAGGGCATAACCCTGGTATGGACAGGCAGCGGCATATAGAACAGTATCAGCACCATCAGGACATCACAAGCGTAATGATCCTTTGAGCTTTAGGTCTCTGTGTCGGATGATTTTGCTTATTGGAGCCTATGACAAAGGGAAGCTGACCCAGAGACACCGTTTAACAGATCAGTTTTTTGACATGGCTACCAGTTCTATATCTTTTGAATTAGCTTTCTATTAGCTTCCTACTGGATTCTGTTCAAAACAGAATGCCTAACCTATGGAGGTCTTGTGATTCTCTGGTCTGATATTTCCAACTGGAGCTGGGTCAGTTCAGACTCAATGACTAACAAGACAGAAGGTACCAAAAAAGACTCTCAGCCAAATGGAAATCCAAGAATACAATTGACCTCTGGTAGCACCTCAGCTTTACATGACAAAATAGTAGTTAGGTATTGGTGGGAATTTTCCAGGCATCCTGCTGTTTGAAACTGAACTGCCACTCAGTGAGACTGGTCCTGTTTCACTAATGATTTGGCTAAACTGAAAACAAATTGAGTCTGTTAAATTGCTGTTGATGGGGCACCTGGGTGGCTCAGTGGGTTAAGCTTCTGCCTTGGACTCAGGTCATGATCTCAGGGTCCTGGGATCGAGCCTCATTGGTCTCTCTGCTTGGCAGGGAGCCTGCTTCCCCCTCTCTCTCTCTGCCCGTCTCTCTGCCTATTTGTGATCTCTCTCTGTCAAATAAATTTTAAAAATCTTAAAAAAAATAAATTGCTGTGGATGTTCAATTTCAGTACCAGCTATTCAGAATCAAAAAATGCAAGTGGCCACTTCACTCAGTATGCAGAACTCAAGTTAGTTTTCATAATTTTGGGCAATACTTCCCTTAATGAAGGTTATTATATTTTCTTGGCTCATGGACTGTTGCTTGCATCCTGCTTTGTTTTCAACTTGGACAGCTATAGACTGGAGGATTAAAGAGATCAAAATGTCTGGGGCACTAATACAGTTGTGCCTAGGAAGTTTCCATTTCCTGATGAGACTAAGCAGAGTCAAGCTGCTGATAGAGTTTATGCCACCCATAAAGTCACCATTGTTATCCAGAGCCATTATCCTACAGAAAAGTGGAAATACATGAACCATTATAGACTGGGCACAAAATAAAGGGCTCTGTTTCTTATATAAGGGCTACCATTGCATGCTGGATTTGTGAGCCCCTGCAAAATTGGGCTGATTCCACCTGACATACCTTTCCAGGACTCCCAGGAAAAACTGTGGACACCAAGGCTTGGTTTAACTTTCTTGGTTGGCAACACTTCACACATGTTGTTAGACAACTTTGCTAGGAGAATTAAGTATATGTTCATGAAAGACCATAAAAAAGGGACATTTGAAAGCTTGTGCTTGGTTTCATTAAATGGGCCTTTACCTTTTTCTGATTTTAAATTCCCTTTTCTGATTTAATATCTTTTCATTGTAATAAGCCATAACTTTGAATATAATAGTTTTTCTGAATCCTGTGAGTCATTCTAGTAAATCATTGAGCACGAGAGTAGTTTGGGGGTCCCCTCGTATAGTCTTTCATCTTCTGATTTCTCTAACCACGACTTGATTGTAATTCCCCTTAACTTTACTGAGAAGTCAATAGGAAAGGTTGGGGGATGGCCAAAGGTCTTGTACCTCCTTATAAAATACCTTTAGATGTCTTCTACACCCACTCCTATATCCATCACTCAGTAATTTCATGGAGCAAAGGAATGTCCTTTGACTTGTGGTATGGGTGAAACGGGGCAGATTGAACAACTGCACTTAGTCCCTTCAAACAAGAATCTAACTCGATTATTTCAACTGTCAACTGTAAGGACTAACAGCTAGCTAAGAGTATACATTGGAAGTAATGTTTACCTGTGCCCACAGACTGATGAAGTTCACACAAGGAGGGCTTCAACAATTGTAAACAACACTTTTTTGGCAGAGACATGTGTGACCCTTGCACTCTACTTTTTGCGTGGACGTCACGCATCAATTTTCACTCCTCCCCAAAACACAGTAACTTTCACCTTAGAGGTGGTCCTAAGTTCCCTTCAATTACTTAAGGAAACAATAGCAGTAGATCATGCAATCTTTAGATCACTGTAAAGATCTCCCAGAGGCAAAACAGACTGACTATTTATGCAGACCTTGTGGTCATGTACTTCTACAAAGAGATCCATTCAATTAGGAAAAGTTATCCAAATTGGTTTCTGACTTAAGTGTATGAGAATAGTAATACCACCTCAGCTCTAGAGAGCATTCAGATTTGACTCAGCCCACTGAATAGGACTCTTATGAATGATATAATTGCCTTCCATTTCCTCCCTTCAAGATAAAGCAGACTGCACATTTACTACTAATTCCTGTTTACCTGGATTAATTTTTGGATCAAGGGTAGTATCAATGTAAAATCTTAAGGAAAAGTCACCTGGCTTTTGAAGGTAGGCTATGATGATTTAAGGAAGCTGTTAAGCTGGCTTATTTTGGGTTCCTAGGCCAAGGATGAGGTCAATACTGCAGGTTAACCTCTTCTTGCTGATCATTGTCCTGTTGATTATAAAATTAATTAATTATTATACAAGAAAAATTGAACAGATAGAGTCCCAAGCCTCTGTTGTCCAGATTAATCAGAGTGGCCAGCAGAATGGAATAATTGTGGAAAATTTCATCAGAAGCCAAGAGAGTGTAGAAATAAAGGATGAATATTATTAAGAGACAATTCTCTATGGTTTCTTATTTTCTGTGCATCTTGCAAGTCAGGTCCTAACTGCTCTTTGTTCTGAATGTCTTTTCAACGATGTTTATAAAGTTAAGACAGAGATAGTGTTTCTCACTGAGATGGGGCAGGGGGGCGGAGAAGACATGATTGCTGACCATTTTAAAAGAACTGGTTCCCAAAGCTTAGGACTCCTCTCCTGAAAGCAAATGCAGGCATCCTTCTGTGTCCATCTATATCATTCCTCTAGAGCAAGGGGAAGTGGAACAAATAAGCTGTTTATGCTGCCTTTTATATCATGAGTACTAAAGACTTTTATCTTGGACCCAAGATTCTTGTGTCATCTACCAGCAGCTATGAATATGTGACTGGCTAATTTGTTAGCTTATAAATAGGATAAAATATCACAGTAACAACTTTCAGAATAAGAATAATTTTGCTTGGGCTTCTCCAAAATATATCTTCCTCAGCTATCATCAAAAAACAAACAAACAAACAAACAAAAAACAACAACCCAAAAGCATGCTTTAATACCTTCTGGGAAGCTATTTTGTTAAATATGAAAGAACAGAGAGTTTAGAATCAGAACCACCTAAAAAGAAAAGCCAGGTTTGCTGCTTGTAAAAGCACAATAACATCCATAGCAAGGGGTATTGTGATGATGAAATGTTATGGTGTTAATAATCAAGCTCTTATTCAGAACCTGGTCTGCTGAAATCAATCGATGCTTTTTTCTTTTTTTTTTCCCCTCTAAGAGTTCTTAAAGATTTGGACACTAAATTGAGAGCATATAAAGAAAAGGAGTGCAAATAAAAGTATTTTATAGTATCCATATAAAAATCATATACTTTAATAAAGAAACGGAAAATACCCAGGAAAAAAAAGTAGAGGAAAATCAACTATAATTCCTTAGATAGAACAAATACTTATTGTTAATAAATTAATATATCTTTTATTTAGTTCCAAAGAGCATATTTTAGAAGATAAAGTATATACAATTTTGTTTTCTAAAAAGGAACATTTTAACAGTGGTTTTGATGAGTTTATTTTTAAGAAAGAAAATACATTAATATCACAAGTTAGAAAGCTTGGCTGTTTAATTTTTGTTAAATCCACAAGTTAGGAACACAAATGAGACTTTCATAGGCTTTTCTTTAGCCCAACCATCTGGACACTTGCTGTATTTTGATTAAAAGCAAAAAACCCATTTGACAAAAACCTATAGTACAGTTAAATTTCAGGCCTCTAAAGAGAGAACACCAGAGTAAAATAATATATAAAAAGTCTTGAAAAAAATCATTCCTGCATCAAAAAAAGTCAATTATAGTAATTATCTATGATTGAAACTTTTAAAACATCTGCAGTGAAACGAATGGCTATGCTTAAACATGCTCATTTCATTTTTCAATCACTTAAATGTAACTATTGTTAAGGAATTAGTTGGAAGTCATTAAGAAAGTAACTTTTGAAAAACCAATTCTGGCATATGACAGAGACAAAATTTAAGGAAAATGTGCTCAAACATTATGATCTCACTCATTACATATAAATTAGTATAAAAATGAAGAAAATCCAACTGACAATTACGTCAATTATATGTTTTTATTTAGGTATTAAGATCATCAATTCTACTAACTAATGAAAATATGTAATAATGCAATTGCAGTGAATGCTGATTCAATAAAGAGAGAGACCTTTTATTGATTTAACAAGCATTTTGGCAAGTATCTACCATATGCATGGTATGTGGTTGTCATCATAGGTACAGAGAAAACGTGGCAGTGTTTCCAATTCTAATGACCTATTTGAATCATGATGTGTCTAGAATTAGAAATCCTGGGGTGCCTGGGTGGCTCAATCAGTTAAGTGCCCAATTCTTGATGTTGGCCCAGGTCATGATCTCAGGGTTGTGATACTGACTTCTGCCTCTGGCTCCACACTGAGAGTAGAGCATGCTTAAGGCTCACTCTCTCCCTCACCCTCTGCCTGCCCCCCTCCCTCTTTCTCTCTTCCATTTTCTGAGAAGAAAAGAAAGAAAAATAAAAGGAAATGAAATCCCTTCAAAACTGCAAGTATATATTTTTGAAAACACTTTTTTAATTGAAAACATCTTAAAAAATAGATATCACATAAAATGTACTTTTTGTGAAAATATAATTAAAAACTTGAAAAAATTTCAAATATAGTAATAAATTAAAAGAATGAACGAAACAGTATATATAATCTCAATTTGTAAAATAAAGAATATTAAATTATATATTTAGATGGAAAAGCTGCAGATAATCTTTGTGCTTTTTGGATTTTCAAAATTTCAGTAATGGACAAGTGTTTATTTTATCATCTAAAGCAGTTATATCTAACAGGAAAAAGTTGGGACCCCTGGCTGACTCAGTTGGAAGAGTGTTTGACTGTTGATCTCAGGGTCAAAAGTTTGAGCCCCAAGAGAGATTACTTAAATAAATAAAACTATAAAAATTAATAAAAGGAAAAAGTCATGTATGTCTTATATCCCATTCCCCAGATACTTATCATGTTGAATACATAATTAATGCTAATATATGAGTACAATTAAGGCATTAAGATTCAAATGAGAGGACCTGTGTTTTGGTCTGAGTCCATTCATCAGCTCTTTGATCTTGAGCATAAGGTTTGGGGCCTATGTTCCTTTACTTATCTTTGATGGATTTGGACTGGGCGAGCGCTATAACCTTCTTCATGTCTGAGAAAATAATTATTTTTCTTAAAGTAGCTAGAAGTCATATAATGCCAGGTTCTTTTTAAAATATATATGTAGGGGTGCCTGGGTGGCTCCGTGGGTTAAAGACCTCTGCCTTTGGCTCAGGTCATGATCTCAGGGTCCTGGGATTGAGCCCCACATTGGGCTTTCTGCTCAGCAGGGAGCCTGCTTCCCCCTCTCTCTCTGCCTGCCTCTCTGCCTGCTTGTGAACTCTGTCTGTCAAATAAATAAATAAAATCTTTAGGAAAAAAAAAGTATATATGCATACTTTTAACACATTTACTTAATCTTAATGATTCCTATATATCAGAGTCACCACTATTTTCCCCATTCTAGAGATAAAGGAAATTCAAGCTTAAACATAACGAAGATAAACTTTAGAATCAGATAGCCTGGTTTTAGGATCTATAATCTTAACTCCTATCTCATAATGCTTGAATTTTTAATATCTCTTCTTCATTAGTATATTGATTGAAATACTTATATTTCCAATAATAATTGTGTTAGGATTCTTCAGAGAAACAGAATATACATGTCTGTCTGTCTATCTACCCATCTATCTATCTAGAGATGGTTGATAGATTTTAAGGAATTGATTCACTGTTAGGGAGGCTTGCAAGTCCAAAATCTGTAGTTCAAGTCTGAAGGATGTCAAGCTGGAGATCCAGGAAAGACAATGTATCAATTGAAGTCTGAAGGTTGTCTGCTGATACCATTTCCTCTTGCTTAGGGGAAGTCAGTCTTTTGTTTTCTTCAGGCCTTCAGCTGACTCTGTGAGGCCCAACTGCACTATGGAGGGCAGTCTCTTTTATTGAAAATTCCACTGATTTAAATATTACTTTCATCCAAAAATACCCTCACAGAATCATTCAGAATAATGTTTTACCACATATCTGGGGTCTCTGGCCCAGCCAAAGTGAGTATGAAATTAATCATCACAACGAGTAAGCACTAGTTACTTAAGATCACCATGGTCCCTGATATTTAGATATCACAATAGAGATATACTGGTCCCCTTAAACAGGTGTGACATACTACTTTTTCAACCTCTAGGACTTACACTCACTACAATAGCTTTGTATGCTCTCTTGCTTATATAAACATACAAAATGGGTTTAGGTCCAGGTATACTTCAGTTTACTAGTAAACTTATTCCTAAAGATCTGAGCATACATTGAATGCTATCACATAGTTCCCCATGTAAAGTTGGACATGTTTCTCTGTATTTCACACTGACTTCCAATTGGATGTGGCTCTCAGACTTTCAATCTTAAGTTTTTTTATATTTTCATCTATTTATCTTAAATAGCGAATAAATCTGAGTGTCTGGGTGTCTCAGTGGGCTAAAGATGCAACTCTTGGTTTCGGCTCAGGTCATGATCTCAGGTTTGTGAGATTGAACCCTGTGTCAGGCTCCATAATTGTTGTGGAGTCTGCTTGAGATTCTTTCTCTCTCTGCCCCTCTCTCTGCTCCCACTCACATGCCCTCTTTCTCTCAAAAAAGAAAAAAAAAAAAAAGAAAAAAAAAAGAATACTAAAGGCCCAATTTCACTGAGGTCTGTAACAGTGATTTGCTTTGGTAAATGGAAAGATATGAGTAAAATATCCAACCTAATAGTTATTTGTTTAATGGCTGACATGAAATGAAGTTTACTTTCATAGATGAAATGAAAGTGAGAATTTTTGTTTTTTAGCCTAAGCTTTCATAAGATACTTAGTATTTTAAATTTGTAGTGCTCTGATGTATGTTTGTCTTGATCTAGTGATTCCTTTACTCATTGAGAAAACTACCTATTGAGAGCGTACCCTGTGTCAAGAACTGTTCTGGCTGCTGAGATTACCAATAGTAGCAAAAAAGAGATTTCCCTCTTCCCATAACAATCAGTGCCTTGATAAAGCTTATATATAAATTAGTCATGAAGAGTAAATACCTATGTAAAAGGTATAGGATATTTTTAACAATTGCTATAGAAAAATAAAGCAGAAAAGAGACAAGAAAAACATGGAATAAAGGTACAGGTATAAGTAGAATGGGCTCAAAGAAGGACTCATGGAGAAAGTGGTGGAAGGTGCAAATAAAAGGGTCCTAATGCAGAAGTGTCCCTTGCAGTTTCTTTTTCTTTTTTTTTTCCTTTGCAGTTTCTTAGGAAATTCCGGTTGGCCTATGAGGCTGTTGAGCTGTGTAAGTAAAGATGGAGAATAGTAGGAAATGAGGTCAGAAGGGCACTGGAGCACTGGGTTTGAGTTTGAGGAGCAAATTGCACCTTGTTGAAGACATTGGTTTTTACTCTGAGCAATAGGAGACACTGCTGGCAAATTTTGAACGGAGGACTGATGTTAAGTGACTATAGTTTTACTAATCTCACTTGGCCCAGAGGGAAATGTGCTAGGATAATAAGGAAGTAACTCAGGACCAGGCAAAACACAGTGGTGGCTCCGACAAGGGTGAGTGAAGTGGGTGAAGAAAGTAAACTCATTTGGGACTAGACTGGAGATGGCGACTTAAGGTGTTCGCTAAGAGAGAGTGAGAAATCAAGAATTGCTATAACCCGTACAAGTGGGAGCAAAGGGAGAGTGTGAACAGAATAAATTTCAGATTTTTTTTCTTTTAACCAACACTTCTAAACACAATGGTAAAGTGAATAAAAATATGTAACTTCTCCTTCCATGCTTCACGCAGCTTGGAGGGACAAGCAGTCAAAGTTCCTGAATCAGTAATTGTTTTGATTATACCGTTCCAGAGAAACAACGTATAAAAACATATTCCAGTGCAATTTCTCTGTAATCTGTTCCTCCTGTCCCATCAAGTGTGACAGTGTATTATTATATATCGACAGAAAACATCAATATGGATGATGTTAGACAGTGGGAGGAAAGCATTTTCGTGTGTTGGTTTTGTCTTCGTAATAAGCATTGATCTGTGTTGCAGCTTACCCGTTGTCGGCAACTCACAGTTAATTTGCCCATATCTACATTGGTATGAGTGGTAATACGGTGAATGTCACCTGGGATCTGCAATTCATAGGAACAGCTCCGCAGCCTAATGATTTTTGTCAATTGTGAATTAATTATTAATCTGATTTGTCTTGTTTGTTCATATTTGTGCAAATGTTAGTAAATCAGGGTCTGCTCAAACTTTCAGTTGAATTGGCGTTTGATAATCGTAACCTTTTTTTAGTTTGCTTACTTTCCTCTTGCCTGATTAAATACATTATTCTGGTACTTTCATGGCCTTGGGACTGCCATTTTCTCAATTTTACAATTATTTATTCAAAATGAACTGTCTGCTTAGTGGTTTTTATATTTTACACTCCTGTTTATTTGGGACTTCTAGCATTCTTCTTTAAATAGTATGAAACCAAAAAAAAAAAAAATAGTATGAAGCCTTTCATCCTATTTTTCAGGTCACCAAATCATAGTAGCAACTGAGGAAGGGGCTTTGGAAGTTGAATTAACTGTTAATTAGTTAAAAACTTAGGCAAGTCACTATAAAGAGTGTCAAGGTATTCATCTATGTATATTTAATTAAATATACTTCACAGTCTTAACATGGGCATTTAACTGGAATGAATATATATACATATATACATCTGGAATATACATTCTGGTTAAATGTTCATGTGTGTGTGTGTGTGTGTATTTTTTTCTTTTTTCCTTAGTTTCTGCCAACTGCTTTTTCATTGTGCCTATTATGCTTGGAATGGGAAGCAGACCATATTCCCTTTAAATCAAGTTATTTCCCTTCAGAGATGACTAAGGGCATGACTGTCCATTTATACACAGCCTGTTATCAAATTATTAACTGAATTGGTGGAAAATCAACAGAATTCACTAATTGGCATACAAATGACTGTTAGAAATCATTATTACACTATTCACCTGATGTACACATCTTCTATAGAGAGAACCTATAAGGAAATCTGTACATTAACATGATCTACATCCTCTGCTTAAAAGCTGAGGACCCTTATGCTCTGTTGGCTTTGGGATGCTTTGGTTTTCCATAGTATATTAGCTGAGTTTGAAAGCACCTAGAAGTCTACAAGGCAGAGAGGGCCATGTTAAATTCCAACTTAGCTGAAGAACAAAGTGGGCTTGCAGAGGTTGTTCACACTGCCTCGCTTTCTAGTTCGTTCGCGTGGATGTGACAAGCAGAAAATTAGACACCTGGCAGCTACAAGGGTTTTGTTTTTTTGTTTTCAGATACCTGGCCAAGATTACTTTGTGAGTGCCAAATTGCTACCTTAATTTAAAGGCAGAAAAACACATTAGATTTTTACCAGCTAGAAAATCATGTTATAACCTTGCTTAAAAATATCTTCTTCAGCAAAGACAGGGGGCAATTTATTATTATTATTATTATCTTTTTTCAAAATTACCTTCAACCCATTTTGCAGGACTTGGATCTTGAGAAATGTCTGATAATAGCTAAACTGCCATAATAGGTTCTGGGTTTTGAAATGTTAATTTTATTGCAGGAAGCCTGTTAGGACAAAGTATAACTGAATGCCTAGAGACTGATGGTGATAAGCAAAAGTCAAAGGTCTGTTTTTGTTTTGTTTTGTTTTTCATTTTGCTTTCTGTGTGGTTTTATGTGGCTTTCCCGTTAGACACAATCCTCAGACTTAATACAAGGTGGAAAAGAAAGCTGTTATGAGGTAGATCAAAACTCTATACAAGTTAGACCTAACTCTAACATCCACCTGAAAGACAACATAAAACACAGTGCGTTTGAGCTGAACAAAATCCAAGAGGCAAACATGACATGTATTTTTGCCCCAAGGTGATCGTTCAGAATTTAATGGTAAAATATCTGATTATAAAGAAAAAGAAAACTGGTGACAAAGACTCTGAGAAATGTGTCTTATTGCTTTATAACAAAGACGTCTCTAAAAAAATGAGCTTTGAACCCAAATTCTGAAAGAAGGGGTTTTTTTCCCTGTCCTTTTGGTTACATTTTCGTTTGTTTATGCTGAACAATTGTAACATGAATTTGGTTAAACAAGGGCAAATACGCTGGGCAAAAGTATTTGGGACTTTTGAGTGCTTCCTAATTTGTACTATTATTCCCTGTTCATCTATTTGCTTACGTAATGTTATGCAAAATTTGTCCTCCAGCCCCCTTTCCAGGCCACATCCCTATTCCTATTCAACATTCACATTCCATTGTATCTATTGCCTCAGAGTTGTTAACTCTGCCACTTTCCCTGGTCTGGTGCTTAAGCCAATTGTATCGATTTAGGGAGTATGTAACAGCTTTGGCTCCTACACAAGTCATTTTCCCAAACTTCCATTTCCTCCCTAAATTTCTTCCAGTGCAAATCAAATACAGGATTTGGTGTACTCTTGTACAAGTGATATCTCTCCCTTAAAGCCCCTGTTGGCATTCTTGACATAAAGATTTCTCTTTTGATTTCTTTTCTAAGATTCTAGTTTTTATCATGTTAATTATCTCCGGCACCTTTCAAAATTGGAGATCTTCCAGAAATCTGGAAGACTGGGAAAGAACCTCTTACTTACTTTTCCCTATTTCCTGCATAAAAGCAAATGACCTTAGCATGTTATTCAGGATCCTTCCTGCTCTGTCCCAAATCTCACTTTCAAATTTCATTGCCTTCCCCTTCCCAGGGCATTGCAAAGCTGTTGCCTTCCATATTACTATATGCTATTGCAAAACTTTGTTTTTTTCCTTAAGCTCTTTCCTCTGGTGGGTATTCCTTTTCTACTGTTTCTTATCCAGCGCACTTCTACTTATCTTTTGAAAGTTCGATCTTAGTGTTATCTCCTCTATGAGGCTGTTTCTTCCTCTATGAAGTCTTGTACTTACTTTTAAAAATAATTATTACTCTCCCAAAAATGTCATAGCATGTTGAAGAGCTCTCAAAGAGGCCTTAGGATTCAGAAGATGGTTGAATCACTCTGAATGAGGTTATTCCAGAATACATTGAAAATGAAGTATGGAGAAATTTGAACCTACTACCACCCCCAGCAATGCAAGACATGGCCCGAGAGAAGAGAACAGAATGTACCTTCCCCAAAATGCAAGAGAACAGAATGTACCGTCCCCAAAGTGCATGAGCGACTTTACATCTCAAAAAAAGAAGTTGAGTTTCAGACATTAATTTCCAATACAAAGTCTCCTTTGCATGGGTAGTGAGGAAATGGGTTTTATTATACTCTCTGAACATTCTTATAATATTATGGCTTCTTGTCAGGAATTGAAGAAAATGACTTTGGCAAGAAGCTGTATAGATTGTTGACAAGGAAGTTTCCTGAGTCATTACAAGATATGGAACAGGGGATATACTTACGGAAGAAATATCCACCTGCATAAGTATATTGTTTATGACTGTGTTTTTTTCAGTTATGAAAATCTTGTTTCAAATTATCTAGATAATAAAGCTCAAAGAGGAATCAGCATCATATGAGAGCTCTACTCCTTAATGAAAAGACTGAGTGCAACTTTCATTTAATCAGGGGTGAGAGTGATGCTCTCTTGTCATTTCCCCTATTCTTCTGAAAAACAGACTTAAGTTTTAGATGACTGAGGAAAAAAAAAATCTGGAACTAGGCAAAAGGGACAAAATGTAGAGTCTCACACAATTTGTTATACAAGGAAGAAGGGCTGACTTCAGAAAGGGTGGAGAAGTACTGTCTTAATAGGAGTTGTAGGGGAAAGGGAGGTGTCTTTCAGTAACTTTTAATATCTGCTGCTTAATACTGGGCCATATCTTGGTTGGATTAGCAGGGAGAAAGATTAGGGAAGATGGGGCCAAAAAGTCAGCTATGGGCCATTGCACCCAAAGACAAATTATCTTAGAAAGCCTGCTCAAAAATCAGACTTTATCAGGCAACGCTTAAATTCTTCAGAATTGGTCATAATCAGAATTGGTCATAATCTCTCTTGTGGAGTGGAACTGAGCTTGCAAATGGGACCAACTTTTGGAAAATGAGGAAGATGGAGATAGGATAATTGGGATGGAAGCTAAGAGTCACTCCTTTCATCAACACATACAGAGGAGCTGTGAGGACTAATAAGTGAGTGGACTAAAAATATCGATGGGCAGATTTAGATTCAGCAAATAATTTTAGGAAAAGCTGGTAGGCTTATTTCACCACCAGTATGCCTGTCTAAAACATAACAAAAAAGAAGAAAACTATTAGTATCTAATTCCATAAGATAACTACCTCCTTTACACCCAAATCACTTTTTTTATTTTGTCACAAAAGAATTGAACAAAGAGGAAGAATTCTTTTCTCATGAAAAATGTCTTTCTGCTGGAAAAATTGATGCAGGAACAATAAATGAACTATCTATGATGATATTGGGTGACTCCTGGACACCTGAGAAGAGTCTCTGCTATCTTAAATTCTAAGTTAATTTTTCTTTTTTTCTAAAAGACCAAAAAATTTTCTCATTTGTTTATGACCTTAAATGCATGTGGAAGTTTGCTTTTGAAAATCTTATTTATAATTTGTATGTTCACCTAGCCAATGAGCTTTTTAAATGATAGGATCAGTTTTCCTTTGTTTGTTTGTTTGTTTTTTTTTCTATTTTCATGTTATTTTCTTTTTCTGCCCAGCTAATCTTGGCAAACTCCTGATATGGCCAAAGTTACCCTATCTATTTAGTTTATTAACTTTCCTTTCTATTGTACTGGATTGTGACCTCTAGAGACCAGAATTTATAACTTTTTTTTTCATTTGCATGATCCTAACATCTATTATAAAGCTCCATATTTATTATTTGATAAATGACTCCTTTAACTCATTTTATATAAAATTCTGAGAACTAGGATAACCCTTCTCATACGAAACTTTGGGAAGTAGGGTTTTCTACACATATATATGTCTGTGTAATAAATTATATACCACTTAGCAGCTTAAAGCAACACCACGATTTTGAGGGTCAGGAATTCACACAGGCACATCACTGAATCATCATCTAGGTGATTGTTATGCTTCCATTGCTGGTGTTCATCTGGTGACTGGGATGGTCTCACCTGGGCTCCCTGCATCTCAATGCAAGCTCAAGGCCTCTCTAGCAATTCAGACCTTTTCTATGATGGCTAGGGATTCCCAAGAAGCAAGACAAAGGCTGATGTGACAGTGTCTTTGAAGTAGAGGTTCAGCTCTATATAGCTTTACTTTAGTAAAGCTAAAGTTTACTTTAGTAACCTCCATTGGTTGGAGTACTCACAAATAAGACCAGATTCAAGAGAAGGAAAATAGATGGCATAACAGTGGGAGTAGTATAAAGAATTGATGATTGTTTTCAATCTGCTGTATGTGAGAAGAGAAAGAAACATGGTATATATATTTAACCTTACTTTCTGTGCCTGCATTAGATCTTTGTCTGTGGAAGCCTAAATAGGAATTTTTTTTTTTTTTTTTAAAGAAAGGCAAAATATTTTTTCATTTTATGGTTCAAGCAAATTTGGCATATATTTCTCTGGCCTCAATTACTTTAATTGCTTAAGGTCCTTCAGTATGCAAGTTAATCTGAATTTATTTTTTTACAATGCCTCTATCATTGCCTTTTATGCTTTCACACTAAATGCTGTCAGCCCAAAGAAACCTAGTTAGGTCCACAGTAGTTCCTTAACTACATCAATACTTTTCCGAATAGAAATGAGGAAAACAAAGGTCAAGGCCTCTAGAATTCACCTCCGGTACGCCACTGCTCTTTGTCCATTCCACTTCTAGATGTTCTTTATCTCGATTGTACATTATTCTTTCATGTCCTTGCTCATAACCTTGTCAAGTGAAGTGCTAGTATTTCCCTTTACATTTCTGTTAATTTATTTTTATTCTAGTTTAAACATTTTTATAATTGAAATCAAATATATTTCAACATGGTACAGAGTAGTAACAATAAACTGAATATAAAGCAAGTTTAAACTTTGTAATTTGGCACACAAGAACTTTGCCAATTTGTTTCCAAATTATCTCATACTCTTTCCCTGAGTAAACACCCTAGTCAGTCCCTGTGATATGCCTCAAATACTCTTTGTCTTCTCCCAGATCTCTGCCTTGGTTGATGCCATTTCTTTGACTCCATTGGTGGGACTCCAGTTATCTTTTGAGGCCCTGCTCAAATGTCACTATTTTAATGAAATTCTGAATCTCACAACTGAAATTATTCCTTCCTTATAAAGATTCCTTCCCCCCCCCCTAGGCATTCCTAAACAGCTTTCTCTCTACTTCTTAATGTGGTTCTTATGTTATAATGTTGTCATACTGATATTTATAAAGCAGTTTTCTTTACAAAAATAAAATGCTCCAGATGAGCAGAATTTGTGTGATTTGCACAGGGTTAAAAACTCCGTAGAGGTCGGAATTATAAATAGATGGATGAATCAAGGACTCAATAGTAGGGTATTTTTAATAGTTGTCTCTTAGTTGAAAATACATGAACTATATTGGTAAAGCAATTTTTGGGAAAAAAAAATCTAGGAGAAGGTCCTTCAGAGAATTCAGACATTTTATTAGGTAGAATCACTGCTTATGTTCTCCAAAGGAGAGAAGAGTCTTTTATCAAACACTAATAAAATACTTCTCCTTGTACGTTGAAAGTTCAAACATGAAAAAGAAAAAGGATGTCAAATAACATTTGATATATTCAAGTATATTTGTGTCTTCTTACTGTGTATGCAAAAACGTCCTTGTATGTAATTATCAGTATTTAAAAGCATTTAATCATTAATTTAAATCATCAAACAACAAATTAAGAAAATTAACACAGTTTTATTTTGTCTTATAAATTTAAAAAACTTCAGCATTAACAATGTTTCTATAATTTGCAAATATAATCAACAATGGACAGATTTTATTAGAGATGAGGTACAAAGTGCTTTGTTTAAATTTTTAAAATATTTGTTGTCCCTAAATTAAGATATGGCTGAGATTAGTAAAGCAATGATATTTTATATACTTTGGGAAACATAGGCCTTTAACTTAGTAAGAATGTCCTTTTTTCATTGTATTTTGAACAACTGATACTAAATGCAACTAGAGAATAAGTAGCCCAAAACGTTGGTATGAATTGTGTTGAAATTTCACAAAAAATGTAGTTTGCATTGATCTTCCAGTGACACTAGTTATTCATTCATGTGTGACTAACTAAAGCATTTTACTGATGGTCCTAAGAAAGTACAAAATTTAAAGTTTTTGCATGGCTAGAATAGATATGGATAACTTTAAGATATTATTAAAGGTCTTTTAAAAGTCTTTAACATTTACAGAAATGTCTCACTTTGCACCAATACAACCCATTTTCACTCTGTCAGTGGTTCAAATGGTTTTAGTCCCATGCTGAATGTCTCTTTAGGAAAGTCCCTGGTGTCTCAAAGGCAGTATACATAATGAAAAGGAAACTTAAATGACTTTTCTTCCAGAACTGTGGAACAATTTAGTAGTCTTTAGTAAATGAATATCAATGGACAGCTTGGTAGTCATACGAAACTTGTTCAAATTAGGTCAACTTCTAACTCTGCAGTTCCCCCTGTAAAAGGTGCTCACATTTGTTTTTAGAACTTCTTTTTTCCTTTGACACATTAAAAATTCTCAATCTTATATTGCCCATTTTAATCTTTATGTTGACTAGTTTGTAAATGTTCCTAATTCATTGCTATAGCTAGACAATTGTTGAAGAATCAGGTTTGGGGAATGTTTAAGGAATAAAAATAAGAATATTCATGATACCACGGATACTAATACCAAAAACCTAACTAGGTTAATGCCTAATTAGTTAATACCTAATAACCGCATATATGGAATGTTGACTCTCTATTGAGTGCTATAGTGATCATTTCACATACATTATCTCATTCTATATTGGTGATCATATGGGAAGATAGTTTTTATTTTCCCTTCTCAGTAGATGAAGAAACAGAGGCTTAAGGAAGCTGAGCATCTGGACAAATCAAATGCCAATTAAATGGTAGACATGGGATTCAGACTCAGGCCTCACGGCCTAAGTCATATGCACATGTTCAGCATACATAGAACCCGTTCATTCATTCATTCATTCACTTAGTCATTAAAAGTCTGAATTTCTAATATGTAGCAGGCTGAATGGAAAACAATATAAAACAAGGTTCATGCTTAAGTTTAATTTAGGTCAACAAAATCTTATCAGTACTTACTAGGCTAGGTATTGTGTGAGACACTGGTGATAATTATTTAACTAATTAGAAAACGTGTTAAATTCAATAAAGTAATATACATAGGGCACTTTAAAGGAACAGAGGAGAGATAGGAAATAGAAAGACAATGAAAGTTATTGTTTCAATACAATACAATTCAACAATACAATAAAGTATTGTTATTGAGTTGGGTTTTAAAGGATATTGGAAAAGCCAAAGATGGGAGAGGTTTCTAAATGGAGTGAGAGTATATACAAAGATACAGAGACGAGAATGCATGCATATAAATACTGCATATGACTTAATGCAGAATTTGAGATGAAGCTGGAAAAAACCTTTTCTCATGCTTTCCCATTTTATATGACAGTCTTTCAAATCCTGTTTTGTCCAAACTGCAAATTTTTACCTATTAGAAGCTGAAGAGCTTAAGGCTTATGATTTTATACTCTAGAGTCCCACTAACTGGGTTCAGATACCACTGTCACCACTAATGAGTTGAGTGATCTAGGGCCAGGATTGTTGTCATTATTGTTCATCTGATGGATGAACAATATGTTCATTCATATGTTCATATGATGTCGTTTTTGCATTAAAGTAATTAATAAATGTTATTATGTTTTTTAGAACTGCAGCACCTGCATTAAGTCTAACTATCCCTATAGAATTAATTGTTCATTTCTTTATGTGTCACTTCCACATACATACAGTGGATACAAAATAAAAGAGTTGAATGAAAGAATGAAGATATTGTTTTTCAGTGTGTAAGCACTGAATATTTCTAGGTTCATACTTTTCCTAAACAATTGAAATCAACATGTGATCTGGTTATCTCTTTAACATTTTAGAAACTGTACAACATATCTCATATAATTTCACACATACACATTCATATAAATATAGTGAAACAGTTAACAAAATTATCTTTTGAACTTCTACAAAGGAGGTAGGGAATTGTAACCCAGGTAGTTCTTTTACTTTGTTTGGAAAAACTGATTATAAGTCTCATGAAATGCTTTTCATAAAAAATAGAAAATACCAGACTTATTGCATGAAACACTTTCCTATGGAAATGCTTTTTATAGTCAAAAGTAAGAAAGTATTATATCGTTCAACTAACAGATGCAAAGTTATACAGAGGAAACAATTTCGAACTGGTCAAAATCTCATTAAAATTGTATGAGGAGAATTATGTATGCCCCATTTACAATTTTTCTTTATAGCAGAATATCAAGTAATCCATGATTTGAGAGCAAACTTTAGTTTTACCCTAGACCTACTTGACCTTGTAAGTGTTTCTTCATTTTAAAGGATGACATTTAATTAAAGCTGCCTTGCTGAAGTACGGTAATTATTGGTGCAGATAAAAAAGATTTACAGAAACCCAAGCCAGTGGATTGGTAAGAGCAACACAGATTTTTCTTAACATCATGATGTATCATTTGCAAATTGTGATATACTATCTAGCTTTGTATCATTTAAAAGCACATCAAGTTTGCTGGTTGAATTAGCACACAAGATTGTAGAAGAAGCATTTCAATTAAACCAAAGTCAAACAGACTTCAAGATTTTTCTACCTTTATTTGTAATGCTGTGCATAAAATTATTCAAGCATTACAATGAAGAATGAGAACTCATGGAGTATAAAATCGGACAAAAGTCTCCCCCCTTAATTGATGGTATCTTTCCTTCTTCATAGTTTGCTGCTCTTCAATGAGTGACATTTAGTAATATGTATGAGTAATTGCTAAGTTTACTGCTCATTACCTCTTTAAAAATCCAAGGAAGTAGTAAGCACACTTTGATCTTTTTATGAGAAAACAATTTTCATTATAAAGATTAAAACAAAATAAGTGATTTTTATTTGTAGTTTAATAACTTAGCTACTGATTCTTTGTGATATCAAAATACTATGATTACTCAATTATATTTGTGCAGATTGTCAAAAAATAAAAAAAAAGAAGTACTCAGAAGGCAATCTTTTCCTTTTATACAAAAAATGATTTTAGAATCCTTCAAAATAATACTTTAGTAAAAAGAGGTGTCCTAATAAAATTATGTCTTATTTTCCCAGAAATGTATGAGAAATATTCTTTATACCTATTTTCATAATTAAAGATATCATGGGAAAATAATGTAAAAATATCAACTCTGTAAGTTCAGTGTGTGAAATCTAAGAATATTTCCATTTTCCAGCTTGATATTCTCTTAACATTGCATGCAAAATTATCATAAAACATTTTTGATTTGTGTATAAACTATAATTTTGATGGCTAATATTATTAAAGAGAAAAAATTTAACATTTTTTAAACAATTTTACCCTCACTTATGTTCTTTGATCACTATTCACATTGGTGTCTCTTAACAGATTCTACATATTAACACAGTACTTCATACTCATTTATTTTTGAGCCCAAGGTAACAGGTATTTAACATATTGTATTTTGTATCGATACCAAGTATTATGAATTCCTGGTCCTTGAGATATTTTATAGATGTTTTCAGAACTACCCTGATGACTAAAATTATAAATGGGTTTAAAATAAGTTTAGCTAATTATACCTTTTCTAATTTCAATAACTATGACATCTATCAGTTTGCCTACATAGATCCTAGGTTATAATTATCATTCAGTTTGATTTCTATAATCTCTAAATCAGATAGAAGAGAAGCATATATTATTAGATGAGGCATTGCGGTTTGGGCAGATATCACATTATGGTGTTAATCTCTTTCAGGATCAGCTATTGATTTTATTTCATGATTCTGGAAGGCATAAGATTTCTTCCAAGAAAGGTGACAGTGAATATTAAAATAGCCTTTATTTTATGAGTGCAATATGATGATAATAAAGATCATATCATAAGGCAATAATGAACAATAATAAAACTAGCTACTTTGAGGTCCAAATTAAAAGTAACAAAGGAAGACAGGATCGACAATTTAGGGAAAAAATCTACCTCTTTTCTTACACATTTGTAGTGAAGGACAGTTGAAAATGGAAAGTTGCACAATAAGGACTGCATAGTATTGAAGTTGATCCTTACCACTCTTCTGGTAAAATATAAGACACAATAGTAAATGTTTCTGCTAGAAAATTCCTTTACAAACATTGATTTAATGACTACTGAGTACCAAGGAATGAGGATCATTCCATTACTCTTCTTCAGATCTTTTAACCACATTTACATCCCAAATGTTTGGCAACAGTATTGCCCCTTTTTGATTCTGCCAAGAAGAAAAAGAAGTAATGCATAGGAGACAAAACTTAATTACCTTTACATTTTAAAATCATGTTTATCTTTCTTGTTTTTGTTTTGAATTAATAATTTATTATAATCTTTCAACTTAAAAAAACACATTTTTCCTGGAAGAGGAAATTAAGATTCAAAGAGATTACAAGATGTAATTAATATCATAAGGAAAGATTTTCATATCCCATCTTTTTTCATAAATGATTTCTCACAATTCAACTTTAGTTGAATATAAGAGAAAGGTGATGGGACATTAGGTTAAGTGGGAATCAGAGGAGGAGCAAGATGTTCTAGAAGAGAAGAGTTGTGCAAACACTTTAGTAAACTAAGAACAAAAAAATAATTGAGAAGGAAAAGAAAGAAAATGCAGTACAAAGAGGTGATAGGGTCTGGTCATGAAGGGAGAAGAAGACAAGTTGAAAGAAACTCCTTTGAGTGAAGATGTTTTCCTTAGACATACCAATAGAGATGAGGAAAGGCTAAGGAGTCAGAGAGACATATTCAACCAGAAAAAGAAAATTGAGAGCACGTGCAGTGAAAAGGTGATCATATTACATATCATTAAAAAGGTGAATTCCTGGTACTTAACTCCTAGGAGGTGTATAGATTAATCTTCCAGGAACTTCAGCTACTTAGTGCATAAAGACAGTTCATTTGAGGAGTTCCTGATGGCTCAGTCAGTTAAGCCTCTACCTTTGGCTCAGGTCATCATCTCCAGGGTCCTAGGATTGAACCTCTGCACCGGGCTCCTTGCTCAGTGGGGTGTCTACTACTCCCTCTGCCTCCTGTGCTCTCTCTCTCAAATAAATAATTTTTTAAAAATCTTTAAAAAATGATAATTCATTTGGTTGTTTCTCTTATATTGTGTGTTTAAATTAGAAGGTACAAATTCTATTCCAGTTTCTAGACCCCACAAAGCAGATTCCATTTACCATTGGGGAAGTCCTGGGGAAGAAAGTGAATTGGAGAATTACATGAGTCCATCATTGATATATACTGTTGATGGATTTAGTGTTTCTATAAAATGAGAAGATTTCTAGAATTGAGGATACTAAATTTACTTCCTATAATTAAATGGAGACAATAAGAATAGAATTTATCTTTTATCAGACATACCTGAGTACATTGACAATGAATCAGAAAGAACCAGTGCAGGTTACAAAATATTAGTAAATTGTGAGAAAGATTCTTCCTGCCATTTGTCAAATTCTTAAAACTGTTCTGCAGGGCTTAACCTTTCAAAATTCTGAAAATCCCAAGAAGTAGTACCTCAAAGACTCTATGACAAGGATTACATGTAAATATAGATATGAAAGACAGTAGTTACTTAAAAAAAAGAGTACTGGTAAAAACAAATAAAAAAAAAATACCAAAACCAAAACAAACAAACAAACAAAAAACCCTTAAAAATAAAAAAGAAATGCATTCTGTACTTTTTTGTCTGGGTAAGAAAGCCTCTTGAGGAACAGGTGGGCCAGAGGTGGGGAAGGTAGAACCTAGCATACAGAGCTGAGTTTTGTCTTTTTGTTCCAGTGAATGATATTTCAAGCTATAGGATCTCAATAAAGGTTCCTTTCCTCTGATGTTCCTAGTAGGGGGTAAGATGAAGGTGAGATATACCATGATATAAACTGTGGGTAGGGTATGTTTGATAAAGCAGAGACCTGGGAGCATAGACTGCTCCAGCATCAACCTTAGAGCATATGACCGGTGAAGGAGAAGCAGTAATGCCAGGCTTTCAAGGAGGTAGGAGATGAGTCTTTTATATAGGCAGGCACCAGAAGGAGGACCTAAGCAGTAGGAGTCAAAAGCTAAATAAGTAAACTTATTGCAGGCATTGGAACCCTGACTCTTTGCTGAACCCCCTCTGTTTCTGAACAAGTGAAGTTGACCTAACAAAGACATTGTAACTTCTTGTTACAACATGCAGCAGAGCTGGTAGGAATTGCTTGATTTATTTGGGCAGGTGAAAGAGCTAGAGTACTAGAGTTTAATAATCATATCTTAAAATATTCTACTATTAAAATAACAATGATTTCCCAAAGTAGGTCCTGATCTGACACATCATGTCCATATTAGGGAGTGCAGATACTTGAATTACAATTCCTTTTTAGGTCCATTCCAAGCACAGCAAATCTTCGGAAACATTTTCAAATAGAAATACAAAAGCAACTCAGGTTAATTTTGAATCAAGTCACTTCCTTCTGAGGAAGGCAATGCAGGTATGGTGGAAAACAAATAAACAAACAAAAAACAAAAAAACAAAAAAAACAAAACAAAAAAACCCAAGTCTTTTAACATTGTCCTCTGAGATGAGTTCTGGTTTTGACAAGAAAATTTTGTGATCTTCAGCTAGTTACCTCTCTGACCTATGGAAAATTTTCTAATATATAAAATGGGACTAAAATGCAATTTTAATGTTTAACTGCTGACAGATTTAAAGTGCTATCTCTTCCCCTTTAGCTTTACCTCACATATGAACAAGTTGCGGGGGGGAGGTGGAGGGAACCTTTGGTCAGGGCAGGAAAGTCAAGCCATGCAGGAGCTATAACCCCAGCCCCAAATCTAAGTGCCATTAAAACCCCAAATTCATTCTTTCCTTGCTTCTTGGGCCATTTTCAGACCTGTATGAGCCCCACACTGCTATCTCTTAAAAAGTCCCAGCTTGTAAGCAATAAATATTTTCACATCCCTTTGGTGTGCATATGTGTGTAGCATCATCAGTCTCAACATCTAAACCAGATTTTGGGTTGGGAGACCCCAAGGTGTGACTCTGACAGGGAAATTCATTAAAACCCTACCATAATGTAATAACTGAGGTCCAAGAATTCTACCAAGCAAATTGCAGGCTTTTATTAATTCCAGATTAGTGACAAATGATATATTTTTCTCTTTCAGTTTTCACTTTAGTATAAAGCATAAAATAAAGATAGTGAAATTTCCATGAATGTAATTGATGATACACTGAGAAAGCTTCAAGTGATCATGAAACCATCAATTCTAAATCAATCTTTCCCTTTCCAACAGAAGATAAGAACATTAGCCCTCTCTTTTTTGAAAACATGGGCTGAGCTGAGGTGGGGAGCCAATTGACTATATTTTCATTATCTTGGGGAATATATCTTTGGAAGCCTCCTTACCACTTTTAAGAATGCTGTGAAGATTAAAGAAGCAGTGTCTGATCAAAATAGCATGTCAGTAAACTATATTTCTTCATGTCTCCTCTTACATCAATACTCATAAGATGTAGGCAATCCTGAACCCACAAACTCATAAATCTGGCTATAGTAAGTGAGGGAATGGATAGCTCGATGGTTTCTATTACTTTTAAGAATAATTTCTAAATAACATATATTACATAGACTTTCACTTATAGCAGCTGTAACTCTATGATAATATTATTCCATGGAGGGAATAAAGAATTTAGATTTTACCAACTCTTTTAGGCTTGAGAGAATAGGGCTAATAAAAGTTCTTTATTATCTGTGTTATTATATAGCCTCTCCCTAAGGAAGGAAACACAAATTCATGAAAATCTACCCTTTGACTTTCTGAATAGCATTTGTCTTAGCACTCCTCGTATATAGCCAAAATCATGAGAGTTGTCATAATGGAGCAAAAATAGCTGATTTAAAAACTCCAATGCCATTTGTTGAGGAGCAAAATAGTTGCTGGTCTTTCATTTTTGTAAAACCCATATGAATTATGAATATGTGGTATGTAGCAAGCACTAGCATCAATGATATTTAATGATTCAACACATGGATGGTTTGGGGACAGAAATTCAGCTGACCTAATTTATGAATACTAACTCATTTCATAAACATATATTAAGCACTTCCTATATGCTGTCTACTGTGATGACACCTGGTTGATAAGATAAAAATGGAAGTACAGGTGGAGTTTAGACTCAATCCTCAAGCAATTGAAAATTTAGAAGTAGGGGAGATTTGCTGAAAATTACATCTATTACTATATGTAAAATAATAGAGATAAGTGTGTTTTTAAAAAGCTTTGGCAAATAAGAACAAGCAAATTGGATTTTAAGGATATAAACTAGGTAACTAAATACTTGAATTAGGCACTAGAAAATAGAAATTTGAAAGCATAGACAGAAAAGAAAAATATAGGTATGACATCAGGGACAATGAGAATTGCTGGTATGGAATGAGGGAGAGCTAAAAAAGAAAGATGTTGGTTACTCATAGGCTTTATTGCTAGAAAAAGTAATGTGTATTACAAAAAGAATAGTGATGATGGGTTCAACTGTGCAATAGTGAGTTTTAAGCACTGAACTAATATGTGTTTGTCAAGTAAAATTTAAAATATGAATCTAGAGCTAAAATAAAATTTGTGAACTATCATGATCTGGGCTCATAGATAAACTGAGATTATATAATTCTCTTAGAGGAAAATATAGGTGAAGAAGAATATATTTTGGGAGGCATCTGTGGGTAGAGTGTGGGATACAAAGAAGGATATCATGTAGGAATCAAAAGCAAGAAGGTAAAGAGTTGGGAGAATGGATGCCATAGACACTAAGTTAAAAGAAACAAGTGGGGTATATCTAAGAGGAATTGTGTTCTAATTGCAGTTTAATTAAATTCTTAGAAGGAATTAGGAATATAATTCCTTTGGATTCTGAAAGCATTTCATGACTTCATTTAGACTATAGGTATTCATTTAGTTATTCACTTAGCAAATACTTATTAGTGTTTTGCTCTTCTGTGCATGGGGGATACAGGATAAAGATTACACAACCTGCCAGTCTTGGATTTACAGAAGCTAAACTAAGTCTACCTGGGGTGGAGAAATTGGGGAAAATTTAATATAGTAGAAATATGAGGCCTTGGCAGCTGGGAAAGGGAGAAAAAGACATTTTGGGATCTAGAATGGCATAAGCCAAAAACCAGAGTGATAAAATTGTGTGTAATTTTCTAAGCATGTTGGCTTTTTTTTTTTAATTTTTAAATTTTAAGGTTTTTTAAATTTTTTTTTAATAATTTTATTTTTTATAAACATATATATATATATATATATATTTTTCCCCCCCCCAGGGGTACAGGTCTGTGAATCTCCACGTTTACAAACTTCACAGCACTCACCATAGCACATACCCTACCCAATGTCCATAACCCCCCCCAACCCCCCTCTGCCCAGCAACCCTCAGTTTGTTTTGTGAGATTAAGAGTCACTTATGGTTTGTCTCCCTCCCAATCCCAACTTGTTTCATTTACTCTTCTCCTACCCCCATAAACACCATGTTGCATTTCCTCTTCCTCATATCAGGGAGATCATATGATAGTTGTCTTTCTCTGATTGACTTATTTCGCTAAGCATGATACCCTCTAGTTCCATCCACGTTGTCGCAAATGGCAAGATTTCCTTTCTTTTGATGGCTGCATAGTATTCCATTGTATATATATACCCCATCTTCTTTATCCATTCGTCTGTTGATGGACATCTAGGTTCTTTCCATAGTTTGGCTATTGTAGACATTGCTGCTATAAACATTCGGGTGCACGTGCCCCTTCGGATCACTACGTTTGTATCTTTAGGGTAAATACCCAGCAGTGCAATTGCTGGGTCATAGGGTAGTTCTATTTTCAACATTTTGAGGAACCTCCATGCTGTTTTCCAGAGTGGTTGCACCAGCTTGCATTCCCACCAACAGTGTAGGAGGGTTCCCCTTTCTCCGCATCCTCGCCAGCATCTGTCATTTCCGGACTTGTTAATTTTAGCCATTCTGACCGGTGTGAGGTGGTATCTCATTGTGGTTTTGATTTGTATTTCCCTGATGCCGAGTGATATGGAGCACTTTTTCATGTGTCTGTTGGCCATCTGGATGTCTTCTTTGCAAAAATGTCTGTTCATGTCTTCTGCCCATTTCTTGATTGGATTATTTGTTCTTTGGGTGTTGAGTTTGCTAAGTTCTTTATAGATTTTGGACACTAGCCCTTTATCTGATATGTCGTTTGCAAATATCTTCTCCCATTCTGTCAGTTGTCTTTTGGTTTTGTGAACTGTTTCCTTTGCTGTGCAAAAGCTTTTGATCTTGATAAAATCCCAATAGTTCATTTTTGCCCTTGCTTCCCTTGCCTTTGGCGATGTTCCTAGGAAGATGTTGCTGCGGCTGAGGTCAAAGAGGTTGCTGCCTGTGTTCTCCTCAAGGATGTTGATGGATTCCTTTCTCACATTGAGGTCCTTCATCCATTTTGAGTCTATTTTCATGTGTGGTGTAAGGAAATGATCCAATTTCATTTTTCTGCATGTGGCTGTCCAATTTTCCCAACACCATTTATTGAAGAGGCTGTCTTTTTTCCATTGGACATTCTTTCCTGCTTTGTCGAAGATTAGTTGACCATAGAGTTGAGGGTCTATTTCTGGGCTCTCTATTCTGTTCCATTGATCTATGTGTCTGTTTTTGTGCCAGTACCATGTTGTCTTGATGATGACAGCTTTGTAATAGAGTTTGAAGTCCGGAATTGTGATGCCACCAACTCTGGCTTTCTTTTTCAATATTCCTTTGGCTATTCGCGGTCTTTTCTGGTTCCATATAAATTTTAGGATTATTTGTTCCATTTCTTTGAAAAAAATGGATGGTACTTTGATAGGAATTGCATTAAATGTGTAGATTGCTTTAGGTAGCATAGACATTTTCACAATATTTATTCTTCCAATCCAGGAGCATGGAACATTTTTCCATTTCTTTGTGTCTTCCTCAATTTCTTTCATGAGTACTTTATAGTTTTCTGTGTATAGATTCTTAGTCTCTTTGGTTAGGTTTATTCCTAGGTATCTTATAGTTTTGGGTGCAATTGTAAATGGGATGGACTCCTTAATTTCTCTTTCTTCTGTCTTGTTGTTGGTGTAGAGAAATGCGACTGATTTCTGTGCATTGATTTTATATCCTGGCACATTACTGAATTCCTGTACCAGTTCTAGCAGTTTTGGAGTGGAGTCTTTTGGGTTTTCCACATATAGTATCATATCATCTGTGAAGAGTGACAGTTTGACTTCTTCTTTGCCGATTTGGATGCCTTTAATTTCTTTTTGTTGTCTAATTGCTGAGGCTAGGACTTCTAGTACTATGTTGAATAGCAGTGGTGATAACGGACATCCCTGCCGTGTTCCTGACCTTAGCGGAAAAGCTTTCAGTTTTTCTCCATTGAGAATGATATTTGCGATGGGTTTTTCATAGATGGCTTTGATAATATTGAGGTATGTGCCCTCTATCCCTACACTTTGAAGAGTTTTGATCAGGAAGGGATGCTGTACTTTGTCAAATGCTTTTTCAGCATCTATGGAGAGCATCATATGGTTCCTGTTTTTTCTTTTATTAATGTGTTGTATCACATTGATTGATTTGCGGATGTTGAACCAACCTTGCAGCCCTGGAATAAATCCCACTTGGTCGTGGGGAATAATCCTTTTAATGTACTGTTGAATCCTATTGGCTAGTATTTTGGTGAGAATTTTTGCATCTGTGTTCATCAAGGATATTGGTCTGTAGTTCTCTTTTTTGATGGGATCCTTGTCTGGTTTGGGGATCAAGGTGATGCTGGCCTCATAAAATGAGTTTGGAAGTTTTCCTTCCATTTCTATTTTTTGGAACAGCGTCAGGAGAATAGGGATTAGTTCTTCTTTAAATGTTTGGTAGAATTCCCCTGGGAAGCCATCTGGCCCTGGGCTTTTGTTTGTTTGGAGATTTTTGATGACTGTTTCGATCTCCTTACTGGTTATGGGTCTGTTCAGGCTTTCTATTTCTTCCTGGTTCAGTTGTGGTAGTTTATATGTCTCTAGGAATGCATCCATTTCTTCCAGATTGTCAAATTTGTTGGCATAGAGTTGCTCATAATATGTTCTTATAATTGTCTGTATTTCTTTGGTGTTAGTTGTGATCTCTCCTCTTTCATTCATGATTTTATTGATTTGGGTCCTTTCTCTTCTTTTTGATAAGTCTGGCCAGGGGCTTATCAATCTTATTAATTCTTTCAAAGAACCAGCTCCTAGTTTCGTTGATTTGTTCTATTGTTTTTTTGGTTTCTATTTCATTGATTTCTGCTCTGATCTTTATGATTTCTCTTCTCCTGCTGGGTTTAGGGTTTCTTTCTTGTTCTTTCTCCAGCTCCTTTAGGTGTAGGGTTAGGTTGTGTACCTGAGACCTTTCTTGTTTCTTGAGAAAGGCTTGTACCGCTATATATTTTCCTCTCAGGACTGCCTTTGTTGTGTCCCACAGATTTTGAACTGTTGTGTTTTCATTATCATTTGTTTCCATGAATTTTTTCAATTCTTCTTTAATTTCCTGGTTGACCCATTCATTCCTTAGAAGGATGCTCTTTAGTCGCCATATATGTGGGTTCTTTCCAAATTTCCTCTTGCGATTGAGTTCTAGCTTCAGAGCATTGTGGTCTGAAAATATGCAGGGAATGATCCCAATTTTTTGATAACAGTTAAGACCTGATTTAGAACCAAGGATGTGATCTATTCTGGAGAATGTTCCATGTGCACTAGAGAAGAATGTGTATTCTGTTGCTTTGGAATGAAATGTTCTGAATATATCTGTGATGTCCATCTGGTCCAGTGTGTCATTGAAGGCCTTTATTTCCTTGTTGATCTTTTGCTTGGATGATCTGTCCATTTCAGTGAGGGGAGTGTTAAAGTCCCCTACTATTATTGTATGATTGTCGATGTGTTTCTTTGATTTTGTTATTAATTGGTTTATATAGTTGGCTGCTCCCACGTTAGGGGCATAGATATTTACAATTGTTAGATCTTCTTGTTGGACAGATCCTTTGAGTATGATATAGTGTCCTTCTTCATCTCTTATTATAGTCTTTGGTTTAAAATCTAATTGATCTGATATAAGGATTGCCACTCCTGCTTTCTTCTGATGTCCATTAGCATGGTAAATTCTTTTCCACCCCCTCGCTTTAAATCTGAAAGTGTCTTCGGGTTTAAAATGAGTTTCTTGTAGGCAACATATAGATGGGTTTTGGTTTTTTATCCATTCTGATACCCTGTGTCTTTTGATTGGGGCATTTAGCCCATTAACGTTCAGGGTAACTATTGAGAGATATGAATTTAGTGCCATTGTATTGCCTGTAAGGTGACTGCTATTGTATATTGTTTCTGTTCCTTTCTGATCTACTACTTTTAGGTTCTCTCTTTGCTTAGAGGACCCCTTTCAATATTTCCTGTAGAGCTGGCTTGGTGTTTGCAAATTCTTTCAGTTTTTGTTTGTCCTGGAAGCTTTTAATCTCTCCTTCTATTTTCAATGATAGCCTAGCTGGCTATAGTATTCTTGGCTGCATGTTTTTCTAGGTTAGTACTCTGAATATATCATGCCAGCTCTTTCTGGCCTGCCAGGTCTCTGTGGATAAGTCTGCTGCCAATCTAATATTTTTACCATTGTATGTTACAGACGACTTCTCCCGGGCTGCTTTCAGGATTTTCTCTTTGTCACTAAGACTTGTAAATTTGACTATTAGGTGACGGGGTGTGGACCTATTCTTATTGATTTTGAGGGGGGTTCTCTGCACCTCCTGGATTTTGATGCTTGTTCCCTTTGCCATATTGGGGAAATTCTCTCCAATAATTCTCTCCAATATACCTTCTGCTCCCCTCTCTCTTTCTTCTTCTTCTGGAATCCCAATTATTCTAATGTTGTTTCGTCTTATGGTGTCACTTATCTCTCGAATTCTGCCCTCGTGGTCCAGTAGTTGTTTGTCCCTCTTTTGTTCAGCTTCCTTATTCTCTGTCATTTGGTCTTCTATATCGCTAATTCTTTCTTCTGCCTCATTTATCCTAGCAGTGAGAGCCTCCATTTTTTATTGCTCCTCATTAATAGCTTTTTTTATTTCAACTTGATTAGATTTTAGTTCTTTTATTTCTCCAGAAAGGGCTTTTATATCTCCTGAGAGGGTTTCTCTAATATCTTCCATGCCTTTTTCGAGCCCAGCTAGAACCTTGAGAATAGTCATTCTGAACTCTAAATCTGACATATTACCAATGTCTGTATTGATTAGGTCCTTAGCCTTTGGTACTGCCTCTTGTTCTTTTTTTTGTGGTGAATTTTTCCGCCTTGTCATTTTGTCCAGATAAGAGTATATGAAGGAGTAAGTAAAATACTAAAAGGGTGGCAACAACCCCAGGAAAATATGCTTTAGCCAAATCAGAAGAGATCCCAAACCGTGAGGGGGGGGCAAGGGGATAAAAAGAGGTTCAGAAAGAAAAAAAAAAAAAAAGAAAAAAGAAAAAAGAAACAAATAAAAAAAGAAAACCAATAATGAAAAAAATATAAAAAGGAAAAAATATATATATATTAGATAAACTAGTTAAAAAACGTTAAAAAAGAAAAGGGTAAAAGTTTAAAAAAATTTAGCAGAAGAAGAGAAAAAAATTGAAAAAGAAAAAAAAAATTAAATTAACTGCAAGGCTAAAGAACCATGGGGAGAAAGCCATGAGTTCCGTGCTTTGCTTTCTCCTCCTCTGGAATTCCGCTGCTCTCCTTGGTATTGAAACTGCACTCCTTGGTAGGTGAACTTGGTCCTGGCTGGGTTTCTTGTTGATCTTCTGGGGGAGGGGCCTGTTGTAGTGATTCTCAAGTGTCTTTGCCCCAGGCGGAGTTGCACCGCCCTTACCAGGTGCCGGGCTGAGTAATCCGCTCGGGTTTGCTTTCGGGAGCTTTTGTTCCCTGAGCGCTTTCCGTAGAGTCCGGAGGACGGGAATGAAGATGGCGGCCTCCCAGTCTCCGGCCCGGAGGAGCCGAGAGCTCAGGGCCCCACTCCTCAGTGCGCCCTCAGGGAACAGCGTCCAATTACTCCCGTCTGCCTGGCCTCTGGCCGCGCTCCGAGCTGACCGAGCCTGAGACCGGTTCAAGGTAAACCCGAGCTGTGAGCTCATTCCTCGGCTCCGTCTCTGTAGTAGCCAGCTTCCCTGTTCTAATACCTGCGAGCTCTCCGACATTCAGACACCCCCGATCCTTCTGTGACCCTGTGGAACCTGAGGCCACACTGGCCCCGCGTGGGCTTCACTCCAGTTAAGCCTCTGGAGCGA
This sequence comes from Lontra canadensis, assembly GCF_010015895.1. NCBI lineage: Eukaryota > Metazoa > Chordata > Mammalia > Carnivora > Mustelidae > Lontra > Lontra canadensis. Next base: position 6,556,836 of record NW_022631034.1, read on the forward strand.
TGTCCCTCAGCGGAACAGACTTTTAAAAGTCCTGCTTTTGTGCTCCGTTTCTCCGCCGCTTGCCGGGAGCCGGCCCCTCCCCCCGGGGTCTATCTTCCCGTCCCTTTGGATTCACTTCTCCGCCAGTCCTACCTTTCAGAAAGTGGTTGATTTTCTGTTTCTAGAATTGCTGTTCTTCTTCTCTTCGATCTCCCGTTGGATTTGTAGGTGTTTGCAATCTTTAGATAAGCTATCTAGCTGATCTCCTGCAACCTGAAGTAGTCTCAGCTGCTACTTCTCCGCCATCTTGACCGAAACCCCCAGCATGTTGGCTTTTGTGGGAGTATTGGAGCCATAGTTATAGGTATACAGATGAGCAAGAGCAAGATATGAAACTGGTAGGTTGCTAATGGCAAATTGTGAAGAATCTTTTGTACAATATCAGAGATTAATGATATAGTCAGTACCAGAAAACCTTGAGGATTTTATTTACTTATTTATTTATTTATTTATTTATTTATAGAGAGGGGGAGAGAATCATAAGCGTTTCCCTGTCTAGCACAGGGCTCGATCTCACAGCTCCGAGATCATGTCATGAGCCAAAATTAAGAGCCTGACACTTAACCAACTGAGCCATCCACACAACCGAACCTTGAGGATTTTAATATGTGGAAGAATTACAGACAGATATACGCTATAGAAAGATAAATGGCAATATCAGGAGAATGAATATGAAGCAGGAATTCAGAGGGGAGAATGGTTTGAAGGTTATTGTAAAGATTTAGAAAAGAGACAGTGATCATCTATTGTTAATACTTCGTATAAGAAGGAGCAAGAATTTTTTTAATTATAAAGGTAAGTTGTATTTCTGAAGGATACTTGAAATATGATATGGAGACTTCTCAATTTGTTGATGATCTAATGAAAACCATAAAGTACTATTTTGTACATTTCTTGCCAATGTGGACACATGTGTGTGTAATGTACATGTGTATATATATATGTAAGATATATAAGTATATAAAAACATTCACAACAAATATAAGTAGAGAGAGAAAGGGCGCTTGGGTACTTCAGTTGGTTAAGCAGCTACCCTTGGCTCAGGTCATGATCCTAGGATCCTGGGATCAAGCCCCACATTGGGCTCCCTGCTCAGCAGTGAGCCTGCTTCTTACCCTCCCTTTGCCTGCTGCTTTGCCTACTTGTGCTCTCTTTCTGTCAAATAAATAAATGAATTCTTAAAAAGTGATATTTAAAAAAATAGATCAAGAAATGCAAAATTGTCTCTGGTACTTAGCTTCACTTTATGTCACAAGAAACACTTGGCATGATTCTGTAGTATTAAACATCACTGGAGTATATCATAATGTACCTAACCATTGTTTGAAATATAGATTTTTTCCAATGTTTCACTATTGTACAATATTGAGCATCTTGATTTACATTGACAGCTGCTCCGCAGAAATGTTATAATAATTTTCCTTTTTTTTCTGTATATGAGATCTTTGTCATTCTACCCTCACCAAATGGCAGTAACTTTTTAAAAAATGCCCTTTTGATAAATGAAAGTGGTATCTTATTAATGATCATATATAGGTACACTTTTATTTCAGGTTCATTTGGTACTTATACATCAACCTGAATGAATTACTTGTTCACATAGAGATAAATTATTTGTGTTATTATCGCTTGTGTATTACACTGTCTTGATAAATTCAGCGGGTATAGAATTCTAGAGAATTTCCTAAGATTTACTGATCAAATAAACTTTTTTCTGTCCTTGGTATGTTCCAGGAACATACCAAACAAAATATTAAATGGGCATTTAATATTTTGAGGTACAGCATCAACATCCTCTTCATCTATAAACAGTCCTTAATTTTGTTTTGTGAAATACCTTTACTCTGACCTCAGCTCATGTTTTGGGTGAAGCTGGCCTCATTTCTTCTGGTCACCAGAGTTGGAGCATGTGACTAGGGAAAAGCCAATCAGCATATTCCATCTTTCTTGCTATGATTCTTTCTTTAGGGAGGGGCACCAATCCAAGTAAGGTCAGTCAAAGTTAATGATGACCAATTTTCTATAAGGAAATCAAACTCCCATCCACATGGTTTAATTGATGTAAAGCTGAAGGAATCTGGGGCCACTAAGTATCACTTAGGAGTGGCAGCAACTTGATAGAAGCAGCCCAAGATGTTTCTGAACTTACCCACCCCAAAGCTACACTCAACCTTGTTTTGTTGAAGACTTATTTTTTTCTTAGACTGGTTTGAATTTGATTTTCTATTATCTACAACAGAGAGTTTTAACTGATAGGGTAATGAAAGACTCACAGCCCTTCCCTCAGATTTTTTATGAACTCTTCTAATCAGTTATTCATTTAGTTTGAGAAAACATACATTTTCAAACCCTTCAACATGTCAGAGTCTCAGGATCCTGGATATTGAGGTCACTTTTCATCAGTGTAAACATAGTATAATGATGTGTCCCAGAATTTGTCATTTTCATTTTTGAATTAAATATATTCTTATTGTTCTTAGAATAACTTCATTATGAACAGAGATTAAAATTCATGACTATTTTATGAAACAGTAAAGGGATTGACTCTTTGTATATTTATGAGTCAGTTGGTGCGTCTTATGCAGTTCAAGGATTAGAGGTGTTTCCTACATCATAAGGGCAAAGCAAAAATATGCATCTTCAATCACATTAATAAATTCATGTTTTTAACTCCCCAACTTTCTTAGATTATAGGAAAATAGCATAGGATTTAGGTGAACAAATTTAATATAAACACAATCAGTGTGATTTCATTTCTTATTCCACTGGAGTTATGTTATTGATGGAGCCCATCTTTGCATTTAACATATATTGAGGAGTATTAATAGGGAATGACATATTTTTCCCTTTGATCAGAGTTATGTCTTTTCAAAATAAAAACATTGGCATTCTTACTCTAAAAGAGCAGTGGCTTCCTATCCTGGCACTTTCTTGACTGTTTTATAACCTCAACATGAATAAAACTTAACTCATTACTTTTCTCTCCAGTTCCATTATCTAGTTAAATAATACCCAAGACAGAAACCTGGATTTGTCCAGTGCTACTTTTTATGCCCACATGGAATTGTTCACCATAACTTATTATTTTACCTCCTAAATATCAATTGCATTCCTCTCTTCCATCCCTAAAGCACTGGATTTTTTTTTTCAGCCCTAATAATTTCATGTTTGGATTACTGAAATAGTTTGTATACATTGTTTACCAGATTCTCTTGTCTCCCTGAATCCCCTAATCCATATCAAATCTGGCACTACAGGACAGAATACAAATGACACAAATCACACAGAAGAATGATTTATAGAAATCACACAAATGTGATTATACATTTGTTTTTCATTATAAATTCTGTCATGCAATGAGGATTTTTTTTAATAATAGCCATGTTCAGAATTAATTTGAAACTCCCGATATGGCAGAATTTCCTTGTCCTCTTCATTCTTTTCCTCATGCCTACCTGTCAAGTTCATGTTTACAATGTCCTCTCATTCACCCTTTCTTTTAGCCATTTAACCATTATAGAGTAAGTTTCTGCTTAAATAGTAGTACATATGATATGCTTAATTCTCACATCAATCCTGTAATGTAAGATTTATTATTTCAAGGTAAGAAGTACTTTAGAGATGGGAAAATTCAATGACAGAGATCTGGGAGAAGGAATGATAATGCTTTTGCAAAGGTTATCAGGTGAAGGAGAGTTTAACTGACTCACCATACTATAAGTTTTAATCACATTGAATAAATTCATTTTTAAAAAGGCACCCTTCCTTCTCTTCCCTCCATGATTCCTTCTATCTGAAACACTCCTCCTTTCCCACCCACTTCAGTACCCATGCTTGTTCAGTTCAAGGAAGTTGAGATGAATCTTTGATCCAGTATATATAAAATGATGTTTACTTGATTTGGAGGAAACCTGTATAACTTACTTTGTTCCTATTTGCAAGCACTTAAGAAGCTATTCATGTAGGTTAATGATTCTCAACCCTTCAACACACACTGGGGAACCTCTGAAGAATATTCCAACAGTTTTCAGAAATATTGCTCTTTCTAAAGGCATTGTTTTAATGTTCAATTTCATTGTTTTGGATAAGTTTATGGACTTGGGAATCAAGAAGATCCAGGTCAGAATGATAATTCTTTCATTACCAGCTAGGAAGTCACTGGTGTTAATTAAAGTCTCTGAAGTACAATTTTCTCATGAGTGAAAAGAATAATAAAGGTCTTTTCTTTCTGGTATGAGGTTATTGTGAAGATTAAATGAGATAGATCATTTAAAAAAATTATCAGAGCACAGGGCTTACCACATATTATTTCCTTAATAAGTGTTATATATTTATTACAAATGCTGTTGATATTCTTTTGTTGTTATTTGGTTTTTGGAAAGTCTTTTTTCAAAACACCTTTATCAAAACATACAATATGCCAGTTATAATAGATAAAAATGGTAATAATCTTTTCAGAACAATGTAAATATGCTACAGAGACAGACATAATATTGATCTCATGTAAACTGGTTAGATATCTTTCAGTAATTATTTAGTCTTGCTTATTCCCATCATACTGCTTTTATTTTACTTTATTATTATAATTTTTTCATTCTGTTTTTAGAATAGCTTTCAGATTTACAAATAAAGTGAAGTCTGATATACAAAAATCTATTTTTATAATATTGAATTTTTCTACGTGATAGTAAAAGAATTTGATGAAGAAAATTTGAAGGACACAAAAAGTAATCATTAATTAGAACACATATTTTTTGCAATATGCTTGGATTTTTTTTTTTTTTGTATTTCAAAAAGTGTCAAATTACAAAGGCTAATATAATACCTTTCAAAAACCTAAAACACTGAAGAGACACAATCCCTCTAAGGAAGAAAGAAAAACTTTTTAACAATAGTGTAAATTATTTGTAGACCTCCTGCTTGAACAAGATAAGTTATTAAGATTTTCTGAAATGACTAACTATTGTTTTAACTGTTATTTGTATTTCAATGCAGGGGAGATAAAAACACTTTGGATTGAAAGTCCAGAAACCTTGTCTCTTACTTGGTAATTGCATGGCATTCAGTAAGGCATTTTGTCTCTCTGTACCTCAGTTTCTCATCAGAGAAATTGATGCTTTGAATACATAATGTTTAATCTACATTAATGGCCATACTGTGGTGTTACAGGAAGATCCTAGAACCTCACAGATCTAGAGACTCTGTTGTTTACAAGTTGGACAATTGGGCACATTACTTAATCTATTTGAGCCTCATGTTTTTAATTAGAAAAATGTATATAATTACGTATAAGTTGCAGATTTTCTGTGAAGAACATACAATAACCTATATACTTTGCCTGGCAGAAGTAGGTATGCAATAAATGTAGCTAATAATATTTTATAAAAGATTTGAGACTATGTGGGCTCTAATTTTCCCTATTAATGTTTAATAAAACTCCATATTTATTCCATTAATTATTTGAGCACTTTTCATTTATTTATTTAACGAATATTTTATTCAGCTTGGACCATGTGCTAAATTTCTAAATTTTATTTTATTTTTTAAAGATTTCATTTATTTATTCGACAGGCAGAGATCACAAGTAGGCAGAGAGGCAGGCAGGGAGAGAGGGAGGAGCAGGCTTCCTGCTGAGCAGAGAGCCCGATGCGGGTCTCCATCCCAGGACCCTGGGATCATGACCTGAGCAGAAGGTAGAGGCTTAACCCACTGAGCCACCCAGGCGCCCCCATGTGCTAAATTTTTATACAACTCTGTTGGTATACTGTGATTAACAACCTAGTCATAGACCCTGTCTTCTTGAGGGAAATAGGCAATACACCGGTAAGATATAGTCAACTATTTAATTAGAAAGTACAAAACATGACAGATATGAAAAAAAAAAAATGGTGAGGGTAAAGAATAGAAGAAATTTTTCAGATTAAGTAGTCAGGGAAGGCCTCTCAGAGAAAGTGTTGTTTAAGCTGAAGTCTGAAAGGAGCCAAAAAAGGTGCAGAGCGGTTGGATAGATATTGCAGAAAGATTGACATGGGCAGGAGGGATGGGAATCAAGGAAAAGAGCCAATCAAAGGAAAGAGCTTTGCATGATTTAGGAAAAGAAAACCTCTTTTGGCTGCGGGGTATGAATGAGACGTGACGAAAAGCCGGCAAGCATTGAAGTTGGGAAGATGGGCAGGGGCCAGATTGCATTCAGCATCATAGAACATACAATTTTCAAAATCAATCTGAGTGCAAAAGGCTGTCACAGAGGATTTTCAATCAGAAGAATAATACGATTACAAGTTCATTAAAAAAATAATTCTAGCTGTTGATTAGATATGCATAGGAAAGGGGCAACAGGGAAAAGAGAGAAACCAGTTAAATGACATTGTAGAGGATGAGCCTAGTGATGTGGGCTAGGGCTGTTAACATTGGCCTTGGAGTGATAATAACAACACTGACTGTGAAAACAATTATAATAGCTAACCTTTAATAAGAGTTTACGATGTACCATCCTGCCCAGATGTGTTTTTTCCTTTGAAGTTTGTGAATTTTATTTTGTAACTTTACTATTATTTATTTATGTATTTATTTTTAAGATTTTATTTATTTATTTGACAGAGATCACAAGTAGGCAGAGAGGCAGGCAGAGGCAGAGAGAGAGAGGAGAAGTAGGCTCCCTGCTGAGCAGGGAGCCAGATGCATGGCTCAATCCCAGGACCCTGGGATCATGACCTGAGCTGAAGGCAGAGGCTTTAACCCACTGAGCCACCCAGGTGCCCCTATTATTATTTATTTTGAGCAGTGTTAGGCTTACAACAAAACTAGGAAGGTACATAGATTACTCTAATACTCCTACTCCCCCAAGTGCATACCCTTCGTCATTATGGCTATCACTCACCAGAATGGCACTTTTTTTTAAAATCAGGAATGAACCTAAATTAACTTTATAATCACCCAAATTCCAAATCACTCTTGGTGTTGTGCATTCTGAGGTTGAACACATGTATAATAACATTTACCCATCGTTATTGAATGATATGCAGTATTTTCACTGTTAGACAAATCCTGTGTGCTCTACCTATTCCTCTCTCTGGCCTTTTACCTCTAAAACTGGCCTTCTATCACTAGACCTCTCTCTGGCCTTCTATCACTGATCTTTTTTGCCATCTCCAGAATTGTGCCTTTTCAGGAATGTCATGTTTTTGCAATATTAAAGTATTTAGCCATTTCAGATTGGCTTCTTCCACTTAGTAATATGAATTTCAGTTTCTTCCATGTCTTTTCATGGCTTGATGGCTCATTCTTCTTTAGCACTCACTAATGTTCTATTTTCTGGATGTACCACAATTTATTTACCCATTCATTTACTAAAGGACATCGGGTTTCTTCCAAGATTTTTTGAATTATGAATAAAGCTTCTGTAAACATCTGTGTGCAGGGTTTTATGTGGATATAAGTTTTTGAGTGAATACCAAGGAGAACAATTACTGGGTCTTATCACACGCTAAGAGTATGCTTGCTTTTGTAAGAAATTGCTAAACGGCCTTCCGAAGTGGCTGAACCATCTTGCATTCCTAGCAGCAATAAATGAAAATTTTTCTTTTCCACATCCTCATGCATGCGATGTTATCAGTGTTCCAGATTTTGGCTAATTCTAATAGTTTCACAGTGGTATCTTGTTGTTTTAATTATATTCCCCTGATAACCTATGACATGAAAGATTTTTTCATATGCTATTTGCAGTCTGCATATATTCTTTGTTCAGGTGTCTTTTATGGCCTTTAGCTCATTTTAAAATCAGTTCCTTTTCTTATTGTTCAATTTTAAGAGTTTGTTGTATATTTGGAGGGACGGTTCTTAATCAGATATGTATTTTGCAAATATTTTCTCCCATTCTGTGGCTTATATTTTCCTCTTGACAGGGTCTTTTACAGAACAGTTTATAATTTTTTTTTTATTGAAGTATAACTAACATACAATGTTATATTAGTTTCAGGCACACAACGCATTTTTTTAGGCATAGAACATACTGATTCAACAAGTCTATACATTAGTGTTTACCATGGTAAGTATAGTCACCATATGTTACCAAAAACTGTTATTATATTGACCATATTCCCTTGCTGTATTTTTATCCATGACTTATTCTGTGACTGGAACTTCATCTTTTAATCTCCTTTATTTCACCCATACCCCCACTCACCTCCCCTCTAAGGGTTTGTACCTTCTTTAAATTTAACGAAGCCCAGTTTATCAATCAGTTTTTTTATGGACTGTATCTTGGTGTTATATCTAAAAAAGCCATATCCAAAGGCATCTTTGTTTTCTCCTATGCATTTTCTAGGAGTTTATAGTTTTGTGTTTTACTTTGAGGGTCATTTCAATTAATTCCTGTAAAGAGTGTAAGGTCTGTACATGCTAAACATCTCATATGTGAGTTACTACAATTAGTGTACTGATGAAGAGATAGAGCTTGGGGAGGTGATCACTTCCTACAGATCATGCTATTAATAATAGGACAGAATAGGCATCAGGAAGCTTGATATCACAGAGCATGCTTTTAATCATAATGCTACACTACTGTAAAATAGTGATCTGATTAGAGATAGGTTTTAATATATTATATGTAGAATTTAGAAATTTGTTGGATATGGAAGGTAAGCAGAGGGAGGAATCAAAGAGCCAAAGATGACTCTGAGGTTTTTGAGTTAAAATTTCTGTGTGTATGTTTCATTCACAAAAATTGAACATGAATATTTTGTAAGTAGTATGATATTTAAAGTCCTGGGTTTGCATAAGATTATCTACAGAAAGATGGTAGAGACAAAAAGAAGAGCCAACATTTCATTCCAAAAAAGAATTTTTTGTATATGCTAGAGGAGGGAAAAATAGAAAAAGGATCTCAGGAGAGGCCAGAGAGGTGGGAGTATAAATCCAGAAGAGTGTGAGAGCAGCTCAAGAGAGTTGATAACAGTTGATTATCACTGAGATGTTCAGGAAAATGAGGAATTACCAATGGTTTATTTGGAAACAGAGGTGGTCTCTGTGCTGAGTGCTTGTTGCTACTGGAGTGATAAATGTTTCTTTGTCTTTTCATGAAGATATTTTTCTGGCAGTAAAACAGACCAAGAATCTTTGCATTTTGTGTTTGCTTTGTCTGGAATGCACTAGCCTAAGAACTTTGCAGAATATACTTGTTCTTAGTTGGTGCTTATCTCTAGTCATACATCTCCAAAGAGTATATTATCTTCTTATCCTAAAATGATATTTTATTTTTTAAACTCTTTTAAATATTGTATTTATCATTTATCTTTTTTTCTTCATCTCCCATCAAGAGAATAGAGTTCATGGAAATTAGGAGCCAGTGTATTTGTTCAGCATGCATCCCTAGCACCTATAATATTACCTACATTGAATGATATTCTACAAATTATATTAAATGAATGAATGAAGTAGTAAAAGGATCAGTTACTGCCAGAGATTTGGGGTGGTGGAGGGAAAGGGAAGAACAGGTGAACCACGGGGTACTTTTAAAGCAGTGAAATGGGGTGCCTGGGTGGCTCAGTGGGTAAAAGCTTCTGCCTTCGGCTCAGGTCATGGTCCCAGGGTCCTGGGATGGAGCCCTTCATTGGCCTCTCTGCTCAGCGGGGAGTCTGCCTGCCTTCCTCTTTCTCTGCCTGCCTCTCTGCCTACCTGTGATCTCTGTCTGTCAAATAAATAAATAAAATCTTTAAAAATAAAAAAAATAAAAATAAATAAAAAAATAAAGCAGTGAAACTATTCTGTATAATGAGTGACATTATATATTTGATAAAACTTATAGAATATATACTACAGAGTAAATCCTAATCAAAACTATGGACTTAGGGGTTAATAATAATGTATTTATATTGGTTAATCAGTTCTAAATATGTATCACATCAATGCAAGATGTTGATAGAGGAAACTGAAAGGGTGGATATACGGGAATTCTGTGAACCTAATAGTGATCTAAAGTTAAAGTCTATTAATGTAAACAAAACAAAAAAACACAAAAACCTGTGACTTTCCTATCATCAGATCTTGTGTTCTTTCAAAATGTCTTCCATACCTTTCCTATAGTATTTAAAATACAAATCTTAAGAGTTTTCACTTAAAATCCTCATAATCCTCAAACATAATTAGGTTATTGAAAGGTAAAAAATCTGCTGTGCCAGATGTAGTAAATAATATCATAAACAAGACAAGTATGCTCTTATTCTCCTATATTTTTTAATTTTCATGGAAATTATACATTCTAGTTTTGGTGTCAAAGTACTTCTCTTTGTTTTATTGTTCATATACGTGTATTACATCACAATGCTTTTAGATTTTGGAGAAGTTAGTCTCCCAATGTCTTAGTTTTCTGTCTATTGAGTATTTTAGAGTAAAAAAATACATATCTTAATATATTAGTATTAATATTAAATATATTTAATAAGTGTTATTTAAACATAATTCAAAATAAGTATGCTGAAATATAAATATAATTTATAAGCTGTATTTTATAAATTTAAAATATTTATAACAATAAAATATATTGAAATTTATTTAACATTAAAATAAATTGCAATCATTTTAAAACTATATATTATCACTACTATGCTATTAATCTGTGCAGTGTACTCTTTTATACTTAACTAATCATTCATGTGCACAATTCTTGCTTCCCAAATAGGTTTGTAGGCTCAGCTAGGAGTAGGAAGCACACATCACACTGATATCTTTTGATTTGTCCTCACCATAAGTAGTCTCCTAAGATTTTTGAATCTTAAAGTAACTATCACTCTCCTCTGAATTCTTCATTTTAGCTAGTTGAGCACTAGCACTGCAACATTGAGCAAGTACAGATTTCCTCCCCCTCTGTCCTCATGGAGCTTACTCTCTTGCGAAGGGCAGGAAATAAACATTAAGTAAAAACCTCTGAATGTTTAAAATTGAAGTTGTGATAGGGCTCTGAAAAAGAAATGCATATTGCTAAGGAACTGTGTGATAGGCAGATTTTAACTGAAGAGCTTATCCAAGAAAACATTCATGTGGCAAAGACAAACAAATATTAAGGAGGAATAGTCATAAATTAGGCAAAACAAGAAGTAAAAGAGTTCAAGAGAGAAAGAACTGAATTCCAGGATTAACCAAAATGAGGCGGGTACCAAAAGAAGTCCTCATGACTGGGACAGAATGAGCACAGAAAACAGTGTGATGTCAAGTTGGAGACTGACAAGAAAGGGACTGGGCAGGTCTTCTTGTTATGGGATTTAACCTTTTATTTTCTTTAAAAAAAAAATGTAGTTTCCTAAGAGTAATGAGAAGCCACAGAAGGAATTTCAGCAAATGGGTATCATATTAACATTGTGCTTTCATAAGATCAGTCTGGTTGCAATATGAAAAAATGATTTCAAGGAGCCAAGAGTGTGAGTTGCCCTATGAGACTACTAGAGTAGTTCTAGGTAGATGCAGATGGAACGATCTTTCTTAACTCACTCTCCTCTGTATTGAAGTCATTTTGAAATTGAACCAGATAGTTCACCCTTAAAGATATTCTCCTTGTCATTGGAAAATGATGGGAAGAGTTGACCAGAAGGACAATTGCTTCTCATTGTATGCTCTATCTCTTTTAACATCCCACTTCAGAAGAGATACTGCAGTCATGTGATAAATACCTTGTTAGTGACAAAAACAAGTTATGATCACATGAATTCTCATATCTCATTTGTTCCTACTGTATTTTTGAATATGTCTAATTTGTTTCATAATGAGCTCTTACACAGATCTCCTGTGTACTGTTGCTACCATCATGGCTGTATTTAAAAGAATGTTTGGAAGGAATATCTACAGATTGCATACCCAAAATAGGCAAAATTGAAATAGTAAGCAGGCACTGATAAATTCAAGGATGGTAACATATTTAAGATCGTCTGCAAAACCTATCTAGGGGCCTGTAATCCATAGATCAGATCCTGAGGGCAGGAAAACCAGAATGGTCGTTTCACAGTATCTTTGCTGGTGGTGAGAACACTTCTTGATTGTGTATGTCGAGTATAATGTATTTAATTTTTTCTGATGATATTCCAAATTCCAGTTGAAGAAAATTATATTACAAACACATGAAAGTGTCTGGTATCTCTTTAAGTGTAGCTTTAAACCATGTTAGCCCAACCAGTATTTCTTAACTGATCTTTTTTCTCTGTGCCCTTATCTACCATCTTACTTAATGATTGTTCTGCCTTCATTTTGACTTGGTTTCAACTTTCTTTGTATAGTCCTATTTAGAGAAGCTTTTCTTTATGTATAAATAATAAGTGATACTATTTTCCTTGGAGACAATATATTCTCATGGTCCTTTCTCTCCCCGCCTACCCAGAATCTAAATTAATTGATTAACTGATTAATTCATTTATCTGTTCATTCATTTTGCTTGTGTTTTTATCTTTAAAGTTTGACATTTAAGATCAGAGGTTTTCAGCCTTTGTTTGAAGGCAGCAAACAATCTCTAATCTGTCTGGTTGTATATATTATGAGTATTTTGTTGTATATGAAACAACAGGGAGTTTGTTTCAACATTCTGATACCAGATTTATCTTCAATATTATGGTACACCGTTTTTTCTGTAATTCAGGTTTAATGGTAAAATAACTAATGTGCATTTATCTGGTAAGTAGATTTAAATGAATGCTATTAATTTAATGGGATTTTATCATTCTTGAAATATTTAAAAAATTTTTTTGAAATATATCTCATTCTAGTTTATACACAATCATATATCAGAAATCATAATCTTTCAGGCTAGTTTGGTTTTCTTCTTTAAAGATCAACTATATTTAGGACATTTATCTCTATCCAAAGGACCATTTTCCTCAAGAATCTACTGATGTCAAATGTGCATGTGTTTCACAGGCATAAGAGCATAAATGTCTTCAAACTGACCACTAGAACTGGATCTCTGATTTTGTTTGGTCACTCAGAAAATTAAAGTCTTCCAAACCATTTTTATTTAAAAAAAAAAAAAAAGAGTATAAGGTTAGTAGTCATTCCGTCTACTCCATGATAACAAAAATAATATTAAAGCCTCTAAACTTTATTTAAAATCAAAGCAATGCTATTCTCCTCCCTTCTGGGTTGACTATAGTAAAAAAAAAAAAAAAAAAAAGGTGAAAGAAAAAAGTCGGTTTTCCATATATTACCTATGGAGCCCATTTGGCATTAGTTTCCTCAGGATGCAGCAAACATTTGCAGCTCTCTTAGAGATACTTTTAAAGGTTACTCAGGAAATTCTCTCCTTAAGAGTCTCTCTCATCTCCACTTCCTTTGACATGTGTGTATATCTCCTCGAGCTGACCATTCCAGATTCCTCCCTCATTTCTTAAGCATTTGGGATTTCTATTCCAACCTCTTTCTGCTGAGGTCCACTTGCCCCTCCATTTGTCCCTCTTTGTAGGAGCTAAACCAACACTGGCCAAATTTCTCTTATGTAGAGTACAGGAAATATGCCCCCTTGATCTGCCATCAGTAGGAGTGCAGTTATTTTCAATTATACCCTGCTTTTCATTTAGCTGCCCAGCAGGCAGCTTCGGCAACAGCCTTTTGCCCTTTAAAAGTCTCACTGGTGAGATTGACCCTCATCCAGCATGTCACTAGACTGCTGGGAATACAATCAAGCTTGCTGAGTTATTTCTTTGAAGTTCCTTTCACTAAGAATAAGGTCATAAGACAGCTATTCTACCCCAATCCCCCTTGGGAGATGGGACTCACAGAATAGCTCTTGTCAAAGAAATACTTTAATTCCCAACTTACCTCTTGGCTTTTCCAAATTCTCCGACAGGCTGGAGATGGTTGGTCAGATAACAGCAGTAAAACAGTTATGTTCTTGCCCATCTCCTTGGCAAGTTGATATGGTCTTGAAACTTATAAAATAAAAATATATTCTGAGACAGAGATAAGCTAATATTGAGATAGAGAACCTCATTTTATACATTGTGTGTGTGTGTGTGTGATACAAAAGACTGTTTTTATATACCCTGCACATTAGGAAGTGCTGAATTTATATATATATATAGATAGATAGATAGATAGTAAATGTTAAATCATATGTGAGGACATTAATACCGAAGTGATGTATTGTTTCCAGTGGTATCCTGTGTTTACAAAACTGTGGAAACCTCTATCTCTTGCTGGTGCCTTCCAGTACCAAGTATAAGCAAAGGAGTCTGGATTGGCCTTGTTGGGGACATAGTATGACGGAAAAACACTGAAAATGGATAAATGGAGTGTACCTAGAAAATAACAACACACTTGGGTTCAAATTCCAACTCCAATATTCTTAGTGTAAGATATAAGGAATTCACTTTAATTCCTTGTGGAAAAAATCACAAACTCTTTAGTATTTTCTCAAAAGTAAGTTAATAATATCTACACAATTGTGGAGATTAAACAAAATAATAAAGTAAAAGTTCTACAGAATTCAAAATGCAATCTTTATGTACATTAGACTAAGACATTTTAGGATGCCTTCGTAAAGGAAAACATGACATGTTAGTCTGGTGACAATGTATAGAATGGATTGGAGTGGGTGCAGACCAGAGGCAAGTAAATCAGTTAGGAAGCCATTACCATACTTCTCTTGTATAATAACAACTGATAAATAAATAGGTAGGGAATAAAAAGAAAAAATTCCATTAACATAGTACAGAATGGGAAATGGAATAGAGTTCAGAATGTATACTATTTCTCACATAAATTGGTATTCCCAGAATGCTTGCAGTGTGTTTACAGCTATAGATGAGCCACAGCAAAGGGAGTGAGTAGTCATAGTCATCCTCTTGGCACTCACCACTGTCAGATATATTTACAGCTTCTTCCTAGAAACTATGGTCTGGATGTGAGTATCTATCTGAGATGTGGCTGCAAGAATGTGCTTGATCCATGCTCAGGGTAAACTGGAAGTATTGAGGAGTTAGTGCAGCCAGTAGTAGCCCACAGCCAATGTCAGGGGAGGAATTAGTAGATCAAGAGCTGGTCCTCCTTATTCCTTTAGCAGGATAATTCAGAAGTGTGTCCTAGACAGTCTTCCTGCATCTCCAGTGGTCATGTGCCAGGTTGCCATGGAAATAACCTGTTCATTTAATGAAGCCAGAAGTAGCTTCCTTCCCTTTCCTGTCTCAATTCTTCATTCTCCTACCAATGCTTTCTTTTTTTTTTTTAATTAATTTATTTATTTGTTTTTAATTGAAGTACAGTTGACATACAATGTCATATTAGTTTTCAGTGTCCAACATAGTGATCTGAAATTTACATACATTATGAAACACTCATAATTATAGCTACCATCTGTCACTGTACAGAGTTATTACAATAGTATTGGCTGTACAACTGACCCTTGAACAAAAAGGGTTTGCACAGGTCCACTTAATATGCAGATTTTTTAAAATACAGAACTGTACATATGTTTTTTCTTCCTTATGATTTTTTTTTTCTAGCAGTGCTTTCTAAGATTAATTTTCAAATAAACTACTTGCACTCAAATCCTTATTTCGGGGACAACCTAAGGCAAGGAAAGCATGAAGGATGACATAGAATTGTATTGACCTTAACATGTCCTTATAATGTATTTATGGAGTAAGAGTAACTTGTAGTTCCTTCTATTATATTTAGATATTTACCCATCCCAGTAGATTTTATTCTCATGGCACAAAACCTTTATAATACTCACCTGTGATTTCTTTAACATGTAGAACACTGTACTGCCCAGAAAGATGCACAATAAATATTTTTAAAAGGACAAGTCAATAAAGAACTAAACGGCCTCTTTAATACAAACACTGCTCTTGGTTGCTGTGATCAACTGATAACATTTGCATTCAAGCCCTTCTCACATGATTTTCCTGCCGGGTACATCTATTTTATTTAGGAATTGGACTTCATACTTGCTTTTGAATCTAGGCAATCTTATTTTAATGGATATACAGCAAATCAACAGAACAAAACACACAACTGTCCACAGTTAGGTTGACAGCAATTCATCATAGCCCTATTTCTGTGGCCTTTATCGTGTATATTGACAAAATCATAAGGTACATGCCAGACTTTCAAATGTAAAGCCACACCGTTTCCTAATACTGACTAAACCATTGTTGTGTTAGGCCTTTCAGACTGACGCTTCATTCCACAGTGACTGGTTTACTGCTCTGGGCACGCAGTTTCAGGAATACAGCCCGATTCCAACAGGAAAACAAGGCTTACTGTTTTGAATGAAGCTGGAATTCTCTTCTCTGTTGAGGACACTAATGTAAAGATAAAACAGATTTAGAACCCAAAATTGGCAGAAAGTATTCCCTGCAGAGTTACTCAGTACTGTCTGCCATGTGCAGCCATCTCTCAATTCATGTGTTTGCCTTGCTTGATTGAGAGCTGGCTAACGAAGTGGCAACAATCCAGTTAATTGCTATGAAGGAAAGAAACACCATGCACACAGGTATAGAACACTAAGACATTCTTTAGAAGTCTGTTTCACCTGCGAACAATAAAACTATGCTTATATATTTAGGAAAATTTAAATTAGGAGAGGAAGAAACAAAGTTGAACATGACATGTAAGTTTTATTTAATAGGCTATAAAAAATAGCATATGTGTGAAATAATTATTTCTAATCACCTCACTGCAAAGAAAGAACAATATTCATTTATAGGCTGTTTTATGGTTAGATGATACTTCATTTTTAAGCTGGCGCATGTATTGACAGTTTAACTTTGCAGTGGGTTGGAAAAAATACTGCTTTTCTGTCAGAGCAAATTTATAGTGTTGGATGACCTCCATAATGTGTACTGGACCAATTCTCATCGTAGGAGAACCTTAGGAAGTTTCCAGGATTGGCTGGCCTTGGCAGCTCCCTTCCTGACAGGAGGAGAAACACAGGATAGCCCTTAGGCCAAGAGCTGAATGGTTCAGGTATAGTGTCTGACCTGCTATTTTCATAGTCTCACAAGAGTATCATGCTCATCTGAAGTCAGATCGGTGGGCACACTCCTGCATTCCTGGGCCACAGTCATTAAGGAACCACTCAGGCCTCTCTGCAGCTGGCTCAGAGCATGTGGGATTTTTCCTAGACTCTTTTCGTAAGTACAACTGGCTGAAAAGTGAATTTTCTCTTGCCGGCTGCATCCAAACAGAGCAAGTGGAGTGGAAAAGGAGAGAAATCACCCAGTTGTCTGTAAAAACTTGGAGTTATTATCAGAGCTTAAACCCATAATTGACTTCTCTTGTCTATACTTTCTTAAAAGCCATAACCTATCGTACTTAGGGCAAAAGCTTTTATCCTGACAGAAGAACATGAAAGGAGAGAAGTGTTCACAGAGGATAGGGAAAAAGACAAAATCCTTGTTTTTCTAAGAAACAAATTCTCTACTAAGGAATAGATTCTTCATTTTAGAAAACTATGTCATCCTTCCATCTCTCTCATTTTGAAGATGCAAAATCTGAGGCTGGGAGATTTTTAAATGTCCAGCATTAGATATGCCCAATGTCATCCAGCTGGCAAATGTTGGAGTTTGGTTTCATTTAAATCTGCTTTACAGGGAAATCTTTCCCAAGGAATTGTTTATGTCAACTTAATGAAAAAGAAGTTGAGAATTAGATTTGGCTGGTGTAGTTCTATTATATTATAGTCCTAGAGTTACATCATTTTTGAATGGACTCTTCAAAGATATATATTATAACTTCATCATTGCAAAAATCAGAAATACATAGCCCTACATAATTCAGTGATTTTCAAGGTAATAAGAAAACCAGAGTTAGACACTCCTGATTCTCAAACAAGCTTTCTGCCCTGTTCTGTCTCAACACAAAAAAAGTAGTTGGTTCACATGGTATGTACTTTTCCCTCACTTTGGCTGCAAGATTTAGGAAAATTTTAGGAAATTATGGAAAACATATTAAGAAGTAGGGATGAATTTCTACATATAATCCATATTGTGTGGAAGCTGAATGGTAATTATAGAGGAATGGAGTCTGTAGGCTTCCATGGACGCATGTGACTATCTAATAAAAGAACTAAGTCCTAGGTTTTATCTCCATGAATGTGAGATAAGAGAGACACTTATTAGACCCAGTGAGAAAGAATTGTAATACAGTGAGACTCTTAGACTAAAGATTAGTATATTGCTTAAGTTCCTGCTGTCCCACCTAAATAATTATAATATCTGTTCAACCCTGAATATTTCAAGAAACCCAGATGGGTAGAGAAATCAAGTTTCTAGATCCAGCCTGAGAAAAATCTAGCATCAGATCCATTCACTTCTGCATTTTGTTTTAAATGTAGAGGGATCATGCGATTTATCCTCCAAATCAGGATATACTTTGTCAGCTAAAGGGTTTGCTCATTTTAGTTCCTGGGGACAACATCTGTAAATGAGAACCAAAATCTGGGAAATCTGTGATCTGTGATAACCCTATACAAATGCTGTGTAGTGTGGTTGTTGAACATTTGGTAGAAGATGCTGGTCCACTGCTAGGACAAAGGCTTCTGTGTATTTTGTTGTTGGGGTAATAAGTGAAGGTCATTCTATTACCTCATTGATAGTCTGGGCTCAGTCACTCTAGATTACTATCCTCACTTTTTTTTTTTTTTTTCCCCAACTCAGTTATTTTAGTTCCTTTCCAAACTACTTGTAAGGTTTGTGAGCATCCACATAAAATCTGTATTTGCATTCATATCTTTGTTTGCAACCTCATAGCAATAATATAAATTAGTGTGCTTCTCTCTGGGAGACACACGTTAGGTACTCTTCTAATAACCATGTGTCGAATTACCTTTTCTTTTTCCCCTCTCTTCACTGTGGTTTGCTCAGTAGAGGAGCACCGATCTCTAGGGTGATTGTTAAATGTGACAGACTGCATCTTTCCTATATCTTTTCCGAATGATAGATAGTATTGTCTATACTTGCTCAAGGAGGCTATACTTTCTGATTCTGGAATGATTTACTTGTTTTTGTTTTGTTTTGTTTCTTTAAGGGAATCACACAGGTGAATCCAAGAACTCTACCAGTTTAGAAATTTTCAAGGTGGTTTTCTGATGCATGGCTCACCAAAGAAATACATACATAAAAACACACACAAATGTATATACATATAAAATGCACATGGACATAGTGATACACACATGCTGGAAATAAGTTTGTTTTTCTGTAGAATATCCTTTTATTATGGCAAACTGTAATATAATTAATCATAACTTGTTCTGTATTTTAGTTTTGAGCATTCTTATTTATTTGCCTTCAGAGGCAGTCTGCACAGAATATCATCACTTGACTATAATATGTATTTTCCCAGATATTTAAGTTGGAGGTCAATCTATGTGCAATGAGAGATGGCAGAATAGTTGGTAAAATGTTTAAGATTTTTTTGCAGTTTATCTGTTGCTTTGACATGCAGAATCTTATCTAAGAAATCAGTCAACGAACAGCAATTTCTCTGTGAACAAAAACAAATTACACTTGATATGATGACATGATTCTGTTAAGTTTAGTCCCTTTCTCCCTTTCTCCTTCCTTTCTCTCTCCCTCCCTCCCTTCCTTCTTTCTCTCCTTCCTTCCCTCTGTCCTTCCTTCCTTCCTGTTTGCTGTGTTTACTCAGTGAAGATGAACTCTAGGGTGGCTGTTAAATAGGCTAAACTACAATACTCTTTTGTGATTAGCATTTTTAAAGGTAGCTTTAAAAATTCAGATAGAGGCAAAGTTCCTATGTGATAGAGAAGTGGTAGCATTGACATTTTCAAATTGTGAGATTTGGCCCTGTAATTGACATCACATGTTTCATCTCCGTTTTATTTGCATAGGCTATAGGCTATAATTAACATCAAGTGGAAAGACAAGATCACATACAACAGAATTCTGGAGTACAATCAGGCCACCAAAATTGAAACAAGCCTTTGTGTTACCTAGCTACGCAATACTGGGTCTTCGTGGTCATTGAGGGTTGACTATGGTGTATGTAAAGAAGAGCTGTGTGTAGAGAATGAAGTGAGGGTATACTAAATTCACCACTAAATCTAGTAGTAAATAAGATTTCATTTTATTTTGATATTCTTTCACTTGTCTTTCTAAACTTGATGCCTAAATTCTTTAGTAATCTGGCCTTTGCCAACTTAATTTTTACAAACTTCTACCATGTATGTCATGCGTATGGATATAACAGGAAACTCCCTGCTTAAAAAAAAAAAAAAAGAAAATAGGGGTGCTGGTTGGCTCAGTGGATTAAAGCCTCTGTCTTTGGCTTAGGTCATGATCCCGGAATCCTGGGATCTAGCCTCTTATTGGGCTCTCTGCTCAGCAGGGGAGCGTGCTTCACTCTCTCTCTCTCTCTGCCTACCTCTACCTGCTTGTGATCTCTCTCTCTCTCTGTGTGTGTGTCAAATAAATAAAATCTTTTAAATAAATAAATAAATACATAAATAAAAGAACATAAGGCAAAGTCAACTTTGCTTCCATGCTATTATGTCTTTTATTTCACAGGCAAGAATGTTTCATGCATGCCCCTTCTCATCAATAACTCCCTATGTTTTTGTTCTAATTTTTACTCATCTTTTAATATTTGACCCAACTGTCAGTACTTCTGGCGTGATCTTCCCAGGCATGACTCCTACTGAGGTAGGTTCCCTCCCTCTAGTATTGCATTTATCACACTGTATCATTATTATTATCTGAATTACAAATCTTTGAGGCTTTTTCTGTTATTTTTCCATTCTTCTTTCACAGACATTTCATAATATTTAATAAAAAGTCCTCATCATGTTCCTCCCTCTTCTTCTGTGCCAAACACCTAATATATGTTTGTTCATACAAGTGTTTCTATACTAACAGATAAAACCTTTCATATATCCAAATAACACAGATTTTTAGAGTGAGAGTATTTTTGAAGGTTGGAAATCTTCTAAAAAGAAAGTCAATAATGTTGGAGTATTAAATAAGACTTGGAATATTTTTGGAGTCAGTGGTGAATTTTCAAGCTCTTTTTTTTCTTTTTTTAATCTATCAAGCAGAGAGTATATTTCTACCTTTCTAATGAATTGCTATAATTACTGATTTCAGATTGAATGACACCATACCCTCTTATAAGCAATTCCTCCTCAGAGGATGCCTGAGGTAATGTGTAGATAATTACTTCTAGCTGGGTTGGCCTAATCATGTGCTTACCTTAGACCCCAGATTGGAGCTCTTGAAATGCTAGTTGCTCCTCAAGAGCCTTCTTCATTGCTTTAATGGGATATGAATGGGATTATCTCTCAGGACTACTCTTCCCTGTGCTGTATCTGCATGCTACTCAATTGAATCTACCAGTGGTCTTGATAGGTCTAACTCAAATTGTAGAGATTCAGTGGGTATATTTCTTGTGTTCTGTAATCTTGCCAGGCATTCTCTGTCAGTGGCATTTGAAATCTTCCCTTAATATTTTTGTGATGTGTAAGGAAGCAGTTTTATTGATAGAGTATCCCTCCTCCTTTTTCTTTCTTTTTTTTTTTTTTTTTTTGCCATTATGAAAATTAACTCAGTTCAATCAAAAGATACCACTGGAGTGTGATTTTCACAAAATAGAAAAACTCCAGTTTTTTCTCCACATAATTGATGGGTAAATATTGTTCAATTTTTAAAGTATTCAAAATAAATAGAGTAGGGATAATAAAATTATATTATCAATATTTGAAAAGAGTTAATAAAATGAAGTATTGAAGCAATCATTGGCAGAGGCTACTAGCATTATGAAGATAAATATAACACAACATTATGTGACATCTGATGGACTTATAATCCTGAAGTATTCATGCCCAAATAAAATCAAGCCCAGATCTGATTGGGTCTCAAGTTCTCACTACCAATGAAGATATATAGGAAAACATATTGAAAGTTAGAGATACAATCAGTAAAATCTAGGCTGTATGAATCCTTACTAGTAAGTAAAATATAAGATAAACAATCTAATTTCCCCAGAAAATAACTTACCGGAAAAAAAAAAATTAAAAAAAAAAAAGTTAAGCTGGATGGGAAGCCTAAAAATCAATATTGCCTGTTAGAAATAAAATGTAAGCCACAAATACAAGTCATGTATGTGGTTTTAGATTTTCTATTAGCCACATTAAATTTTAAAAGGTAAAATTAAAATTAAAAAATGAAATTAATTTTAATATATTTAAGGATTATATATAAATACACAAACACATATAAAGATATATATTTTAATATATAACAAAATTAACTTATATGATATATAATTATATAATATATGCTATGTATTTATGTTATACCATATATACACATACGTATATATAAGAAACTTATTGTAAGAAAGCAGCTTACAGTATTGCGGGAGCTTGCTAAGAAAGTCTAAAATTCAGAAGGCAGGATATAGGCTGGAAACATCTTGGGAGAGGCTAATTCTGTAGTCCATAGTTAGAATTCTTCCTCAGGGAAACCTATGTTTTACTCCTAAGGTGTTACCAACTAGTTTGATGAGGCCTACCCAAATTGAGCAGAGGACAATCACCTTTCCTTAAAGTCAACTGATTGCATATGTTAATCACTTATAAAATACCTGACAGCAACACTTGGATTAGTGCTTGATTAAATACCTGCATATTGCAGCCAATCCAAATTGAAAAAATAAAAGTAGTCCTGACACCAAGGAAATATTTATAGGGAAGTTATAGACTACAATAATTGTAGTTATAGACTAAAATTTAGGTTCTAGGAGAGCTCATTGCTACTGGGTTGACCATTTTTTATAGGCACTTTTAGCAGATAGAGTAAAAAAATACATAATACATTTTTAAAAGATAAAATACTTTGTGTTTAAATGATATTTCAGGCTCAGGACTGTGATCTTTCTATTTAGCTTTAAGTTTTATTATATTTTTAATCTTCTTTTTCTCTTATTGATATTCCCACTTATCAACCACATTACCATAAGTATTAATTTTCTTTATCCCGCATGCACATTTAGACTTAAAATCACAATACCAACATTTCTAACAAGAATATTATTATTAAGTGATGTCACCAAAATGACATAGGTTGGTGACAGCTTGTTTCTGACTTCACTCCCCTTCACGAGAAGAATAACTAACAACTATTCAAGAATAAATACGTCATTGAGGGAATCCTAGAACATGGAGGTGAGGCTGAAGTACCTCTCCCTACACACATACCACAGAGACTAAGACAGACTGCATTAGAAGGGTAAGAAATGTGGCTAACATTGACTGCATTGCTCCTCCACCAGGTCAGTGTACCAGGTCAGTGCAGTGTAGAGAAGTCTCCCCTAAGCCTTTGGCTCCTCTAATAGAAAAAGAGAATCCAGGGGGGTGATAACCAGCAACATCCAGCATTGGAGCTACATTGTGAGAGCCTCTACTCTGATCTCACATTGCACAGATTAGAGAACTCGGGGGACTCAACCACTAGGAGTTTGACTGTGATGGAGAAGGGAGAGGGTGTTGCAACAACCAACCCTGGAATCTGAGTTCATACCTGCAGTGTCCAAATTGTACTCCCAACCAGAGATTTTTTTCATCTGCAAAAGCAAGTCACAGATGCCACTCTGACCAGGAAACTTAGCAGTGCAAAGATCTGCCTGATTCAGATCCTCACATAAATAGATTTGCCAGTGTTAGAGCCTGGTTTGCCATGTCCTGGAAGGAATGGTGTCACAGCTCCATTTGCTATGGAGATCTTCCAGTTTCACCTGATCAGAAGGTGAATAAATTGTAGAGGTGAATAATTGTAGAGGACTTTAATACCCCACTTTCAACAATGGATAGATCATGTAGACAGAGAATCAATAAGGAAAAAAAAAAAACACAAAACCCAGATTTGAACACTATAGACCAAATGGACATAACAGTATGTACAGAGCATTCCACAACAGCAAAATACAATTCTTTCTGAGCACACATGGAAATTTTTCTAGGACAGGCCCTATGTTAGGCCACAACAAGTCTCGACATATTCAAAAATTTAAAATCATATCAAGTGCCTTTTCTGACCACAATGACATGAAACTAGAAACCAAGAAGATGAAAATTAGAAAATTTATGAACACAGAACATGAACACATAGAAATTAAGCCACACTCTCCTGAATAAACAATGGATCAAAGAAGAAATTAAAGACAAAATAAAAAAAATTTTGAAACCAAATTGAAAACATAACATATCAGAACTTATGGGATGTAACAAATGCGGTTCTAAGAGGAAAGCCATTGCAATTATTGACTACATTAAGAAACTAGAAAGATCCCAGATAAACAACAGAACTCTAGAAGAGAACAAATTGAGCCCCAAATTAAAAGAAAGTAGGAAATAATAAACAATAAAACACAAATAAATGGAATAAAAAAAGAAAAACAATAGAAAAATTAACCAAACTAAGAGTTAGTTCTTTGAAAAGATAAAGTTGACAAACCTTTAGCTAGATTAACCAAGGAAAAAATCAAAACCCCCAAATAAACAAAATTATAAATTTAAAAGGAGGTATTACAACTGACAACACAGAATTTCAAAATACCGTAAGATGCCACTATGAACAAATATACCCCAACACACTGGAAACATAGAAGTGGAAAAATTCTTAGAAACATAAAACTTAACAATACCAAACTTGGAAGAATTGGACAATTTGAATAGACCAATTATTAGTATGGATATTGAATCAGTAATAACAAAACCTCCCAACGAAAAAAGAAAAAGAAAAAACTCCCAAAGAAAAATCTGCCAAAGAAAAAAAGAAAACCCAAGGGCCAGATGGCTTCAGTGCTGCAGTGGTGAATTTTGTCAAATATTTCAAGGAAAATTAACATAAACCCTCAAACTCTAACAAAAAATCAGAGTACAGAATATTCCCAAACTATTTTATGAGGCAAATATTATCCTGATACTAAATCTTAAAAATGACACTAATAGAAAATTACAGAAAAAATTCTCTGATGATTATAGATGGAAAAATTCTCAACAAAATACTAGCAAACTGAATTCAGCAACACATGAAAAGGATTCCTCACTATGATCAAGTGGGATTTATCCTGGAGATGCAAGGATGGTTCAATAGGTACAAATCAATCAATGTGGCATATTACATTCATCAGATTTAGAAAAAGAAGAATCATATCATTTCAATATATGCAAGAAAAGCATTTGATAAAGTTCAATATCCATTAATGGTAAAAACAACAAATTAGTCATAGAAGTAACATATCTCAACATAATGAAGGTTATGTGTAACAAACCCAAAACTAACATCACACTTAATGATGAAAGGTTGCAAGGTTTTCCTTTAAGATCAGGAAAAAGGGTATCTGGTGGTTTAGTCAGTTAAATGTCTGTCTTCAGCCCAAGTCATGATCTTGGGGTCCTGGAATGAAGTCCTGCATTGGGCTTCTTGCTCAGCAGGGAGTCTGCTTCTCCCTCTCCCTCTGGCCCTCCCCCCTGCTTATGCTCTCCCTCTCCCCCCCGCTCAAATAAATAAATGAAATCTTTGAAAAAAGATCAAGAATAAGATAAGAGTGCTCAGTCTACTCAATATAGTACTAGAACTACTAGCCGGAAAAATCAGGAAAGAAAAAGAAATTAAAAGTATCAGAATTGGAAATGAATAAAAAAATTGTCTGTACTTGTAAACAACATGATTTTGTATATAAGAAATCCTAAAAACACAGTAAAAAAAAAAAAATCCTGTTGGATCTAATCAACAAATATAGTAATGTAGCAGCATTCAAAATTAACTTAAAAAATCAGTAGGATCTCTATAAATGAACAATACCTTTCTGGAAAAGAAATAAATCAATCTCATTTTCTTTTTTTTAAAGATTTTATTTATTTATTTGACAGAGAGAGACTCAGCGAGAGAGGGGACACAAGCAGGGGCAGTGGGAGAAGGAGAAGCAGGCTTCCCACTGAGCAGGGAGTCTAATGTGAGGCTCCATCCCAGGAATCTGGGATCATGACCTGACCCGAAGGCAGATGCTTAATAACTGAGCCACACAGGTGCCCCATCAATCTCATTTTCAATTGTCCAAACCTATAAAGTATTTAGGAATAAATTTACCTTGGGAAATTAAAGTTCTCTTCTCTTAAACTATAAGATGTTGAGGAAGGAAATCAAAGATACAAATTAATGGAAGGGTTTCCCACATTAGTGGATTGGAAGAATTAATATTGTTAAAATGTCACCCATAGATTCATTGTAATCTCTATGGCATTTTTTTTAAAGATTTTATTTATTTATTTGACAGAGAGATCACAAGCAGGCAGAGAGGCAGGCAGAGAGAGAGGAGGAAGCAGGCTCCCTGCTGAGCAGAGAGCCCGACAGCGGGGCTCGATCCCAGGACTCCAAGATCATGACCTGAGCCGAAGGCAGCGGCTTAACCCACTGAGTCACCCAGGTGCCCCTCTATGGCATTTTTTAAAAACAGATATAGAAAAAAACTACTCTTAAAATTTATATGGAATCACAAAAGATCTTAGATAGCCAAAGAAATCCTGAGGAAGAAGAACAAAGCTGGTGACATCTATTTCCTGATTTCAAGCTATACTGTAAAGTTAAAGCCAACAAAACAATATGGTACTGGCATAAAACAGACAACAGACCAATAGAGTAGAATCAAGAGCCCAGAAATCAAGAGCCCATCCAGCATATACTATCAACTAATATTAGACAAGGAAGCCAAGAATACTTAATGAAGACATGACAGTTTCTTTAAGGAATGGTACTTGGACAATTGGACTCATCCTTAAAAGAATAAAACTGGAGCCATATTTTGCATCATTCATAAAAATTAACCTGAAATGAATTAATGACTTAAATTTAAGAACTAAAACAATGAAACTGTTGGAAGAAAACATAGAACAAAACTCCTTGACATGGGTCTTGATAATGATTTTTGGATATGACACTTAAAACACAAGAAAATAAGTGGGACTAAATGAAATTAAATATCTTCTACACAGCAAAAGCAAAACAAAAACTTATCAACAAAGTGCAAAGGCAAACTATTGGAATGGGACAAAATATTTGTAAACCATATATCTGGTAAGGGGTTATTATCCAAAATATATAAAACTCATACAACTCAATAGCAAAAAGTTAAATAACCTGTTTTAAAAATGGGTGAAGGACCTGGATACACATTTCTCCAGAGAAGATATACAAGAGGTACATAGATCCTATGAAAAGATGCTTGGTATCACTAGCCATTAGGAAAGTGCAAATTAAAACCACAATGAAATATCACTTCATACATGTTAAAATAGCCTTCACTGAAAGACAAAAAATAACAAATACCAATGTGGATGTAGAGAAAAGGGAACATTCTATACTGTTGGTGGGTTTGTAAATGGTTAGAGCCACTATGGAAAATAATATGAAGTATCCTTTAAAAATTAAAGCAAAACTATCGTATGATCTACCAGTTTCACTTCCAGGCATATATTCAAAGGAATATAGTCAATAATTGCAATGGCTTTCCTCTTAGAACCGCATTTGTTACATCCCAATTTGAAAATATATCTGCACCTTCATATGAATAGCAGCATTATTTGCAATAGCCAAGGCAGGGAAGCAATCTAAGTGTTTTGACTTTTCTAGAACATTGTACACTTGAAATCATATAGTATGTAGCCTCTCAGATTCACTTTCCTCATCCAGTAATATGCACTTAAGTGTCTTCATTATCTTTTTACGGCCAGATAACTCATTGCTTTTTACTGTTATTTCCTTATTTGGATGTACCAAGCTTATTTATCCATTCACCTACTGAAGAACATATTGATTGCTTTCAAGTTTTGTAAATTATGAATAAACCTGCTATAAACACCTGTGTTCAGGCTTTATCTGAACATACGTTTTCAGCTCACTCTGCGTAATATTAAGGAGCACAATTGCTGGATCTTATTGTATGGTAAGAGTATGTTTAGTTTTGTAGAAAAGCACCAAGTTGCCATCTGAAGTGGCTGAACCATTTTGCATTCCCATAAGCAATAAATGAGATTTCCTGTTGCTCTACATCCTTGTCAGCTTTTGGTATTGTCAGTGTTCCAGATTTTGGCCATTCTAATATATGTATAGTGATAGCTCATTTCTGCTTTATTTTGCATTTCCCTGATGACATGATGTGGAGCTTCTTTTCATATGCTTATTTGCCCTCTGTATATCTTCTTTGATTCAGTGTCTTACGGTCTTTGGCCAATTTTTTTTTTTTTTTCCATTGGGTTTGTTGTTTCCTAATTGTTGAATTTTGAGAGTTTTTAAAATATTTTTTTGGAGAACAGCCCTTTATAAGATGTTATTTTGCAGATATTTTCCTTCAGCCTGTATTTTGACATTGTCTTATTTTGACCTTGTCTTTCTCAGAGCAGAAATATTTAATTTTAATGAAGTCCAGTTTACCAATTATTTATTTCATGTATTGTGCCTTTGTTGTTGTATTTAAGTCATTATCATATCCAAACTAATGTTGGTCTCCTCTGACCTTTATTTCTAGTAGTTCTGTTGTTTTGCATTTCACATTTAGTACTGAGATCCATTTTTAATTAAGTTTTGTAATTAAAGTCTGTGTCTTTGTCTAGATTCATGTATCTAGATTCTCCTCCTCCTCCTCCTCCTTCTTCTTCTTTTTTTTTAACATGTGGACATCCAGCTATTTTAGCAGCATTTCTTAAAGAGATTACCTTTGCTCCATTGTATTACCTATGTTCCTTGGTCAAAGACCAATTGACTATATATATTTGATTCTATTTCTGGGCTCTTTTTCCTGTTTAGCTCATTTATTTGTCTATTCTCTTGGCAATATCACACTGTCTTAGTTACCATAGTTTTATAGTAAGTCTAGAAGTAGGTTAGTGTCACTTCTCTAGTTACTTTTTCCTTCAATATTAAGTTGGCTATTCTAGGTCTTTTACCTATCTATATACTCTGGAATCAGTTTGTCAATATCCACAAGATAAATTGATGGAATTCTGATTGGGATTTTATTGAATCTGTCAATTGGTCAAGTTGGTAAAAATTGACACCTTGACAATATGATCCTTTTATTCATGACTATGGATCATCTCTCCATTTATTTAGTTCTTTGATATTTTCATCAGTTTTGAAGTTTGTCTCATATACATCTTATATTTATTTAGATATATTTATGTGTAAGTATTTTATTCTTTGGGTCACTATTGTAAATGGTAATGTATTTTTTTTTTAAGATTTTATTCATTTGATAGAGATCACAAGTAGGCAGAGAGGCAGGCAGAGAGAGAAGGAAGCAGGCTCCCCACTGAGCAGAGAGCCTGGTGTGGGGCTCAATCCCAGGACCCTGGGATCATGACCTGAGCTAAAGGCAGAGGCTTTAACCCACTGACCCACCCAGGCGCCCCAATGGTAATGTATTTTAAATCAGATTTTACTTCATCATAGCTGGCATATAGGGAAGCTATTGAGTTTTGTATACCAATCTATAATCCTGAAACCTTGTCATAATCACTTCATTTCTGGATTTTTAAAAAGTTTTTTTAAATTAGATTTTTGGATTTTGTCAGGTAATCATGTCATCTGCAAACAAAGGCAATTTTATTTCTTCCTTTTCAATATGCATATCATTTATTTCATTTTCTTGACTCATTGCATTAGATAGTACTTCTAGTTAGATATTGAAAAACAGTGATGAGAGAGAACATCCTTACGTTTTACCTGATTTAGTGGAAAAGCAACAAATTTCTCACCATAAAGTATGATATTCATCATAGATTTTTTTAGATATTCTTTACGTTGAAGAAGTTCTCCTCTAATCCTACCCTAATGAGCGTTTTTAATCATGAATGTTACTGGATTTGTCAAATGCCTTTTCTGTATCAATTGATATGATCATGTGATTTTTTTTCTTTTTTTAGATAATTGATGTAATTGATTAGATTAATTTTTTTTAATTTCCATTTTTTTAATTTTAATTTTTTAGATTATATTATGTTAGTCACCATAAATACATCATTAGTTTTTGGTGCAGTGTTCCAAGATTCATTTTTTATGTACAACACCCAGTGCTCCATGCAATACACGTTCTCCTTAATACCCACCACCAGGCTTTCCCAACCCCTACCCCCCTCCCCTCCAAAACCCTCAGTTTGTTTCTCAGAGTCCACAGCCTCTCAATGGTTTGCCTTCCCCTCTGATTTCACCCAATTCACTTTTCCTTTCCTTCCCCTAATGACCTCCATGTTATTCCTTATGTTCCACAAGTAAGTGAAACCATATGATAATTGACTTTCTCTGCTTGACTTACTTCACTCAGCATAATCTCCTCTGGTCTCATCCATGTTGAAGCAAAGGTTGGGTATTCATCCCTTCTGATGGCTAAATAATTCCATTGTATATACAGACCACATCTTCTTTATCCGTTCATCTGTTGAAGGGCATCTCAGCTCTTTCCACAGTTTGGCTATTGTGGACATTGCTGCTATAAACATTGGGGTACAGATGGCCTTTATTTTCACTACATCTGTATCTCTGGGGTAAATACCCAGTAGTGCAATTGCAGGGTCATAGAGTAGCTCTATTTTTAATTTTTTGAGGAATCTCAACACTGTTTTCCAAAGTGGCTGTACCAAATTACATTCCCACCAACAGTGTAAGAGGATTATCCTTTCTCCATATTCTCTCCAACATTTGTTGTTTTCTGCCTTGTTAATCTTTGCAATTCTAACTGGTATAAGGTGCTATCTCCATGTGGTTTTGATTTGAATTTCCCTGATTGCTAATGATAATGAACATTTTTTCATGTGTCTGCTAGCCATTTGTATGTCTTCACTGGAGAACTGTCTGTTCATGTCTTTGGCCCATTTTTTGACATGTTTATCTGTTTTATGGGTGTTGAGTTTGAAAAGTTCTTTATATGTGTTGTATATCAGCCATTTGTCTGTGGTGTCATTTGCGAATATCTTCTCCCACTCCATGGGCTGCCTCTCTTTTGTTGACTGTTTTCTTTGCTGTGCAAAAGCTTTTTATCTTAATGAAGTTCCAAATGTTCATTTTCACTTTTGTTTCCTTTGCCTTTGGAGACATGTCTTGAAAGAACTTGCTGTGGCTGATGTCAAAGGGATTATTGCTTATGTTCTCCTCTAGGATTTTGATGGATTCCTGTTTCAAGTTAAGGTCTTTCATCCATTTTGAGTTTATCTTTGTGTATGGTATAAGAGAATGGTCAAGTTTCATTCTTCTATACATAGTTGTCCATTTTTCCCAGCACCACTTATTGAAGAGACTGTCTTTTTTCCACTGGATATTTTTTCCTGCTTTGTCAAAGAGTATTTGACCATGGAGTTGAGAGTCCATATCTGAGCTCTCTATTCTGTTCCATTGGTCTATGTGTCTGTTTTTGTGTCAGTACCATACTGTCTTGGTGATCACATCTTTGTAATAAAGCTTCAAATCAGTCAGCGTGATGTCCCCAGCTTTGTTTTTCTTTTTCAACATTTCCTTAGTGATTTGTGTCTTTTCTGGTTCCACACAAATTTTAGGATTGGTTTTTCTAGCACTTTGAAAAATGCCCTTCCTTTGATTGGGATGGCATTGAAAGTATAGATTGCTCTGGGTAGCATAGACATTTTAACAATGTTTATTCTTCTGATCCATAAGCATTGGAATGTTTTTCTGTCTTTTTGTGTCTTCTTAAATTACTTTCATGAGTATTCTGTAGTTCCTCAAGTACAGATCCTTTACCTCTTTGGTCAGGTTTATTCCAAGGTATCCTAAATTTTTTGCTGCTATTGTAAATGGAATTCAATTCCCTAATTTCTCTTTCTATAGTGACATTGCTAGTGTATAAGAAAGCAACTTATTTCTGTGTTTTGATTTTGTATTCTGCCACATTACTGAATTGCTATATGAGTTCTAGTAATTTTGGGGTGGAGTCTTTTGGGTTTTCCACATAAAGTATCATGTCATCTGCGAAGAGAGAGAGTTTGACTACTTCTTTGTTAATTTGAATAACTTCTTTTTGTTGTCTGATTGCTGTTGCTAAGACTTCTGGTACTATGTTGAGCAACAGTGGTGAGAGTGGGCATCCTTGCCATGTTCCTGATCTCAATGGGAAGGCTCTCAACTTTTCCCAATTGAGAATGATGTTCATTGTGGGGTTTTCATAGATGGATTTTATGGAGTTGAGGAATGTTCCCTCTATCCCTATACTGTGAAGAGTTGTAATCAGGAAAGGATGCTGTATTTTGTCAAATGCTTTTTCTGGATCAATTGAGAAGATCATGTGATTCTTCTCTTTTCTGTTATTGATTTGTTTTATTACAGTGATTTATTTATGAATATTGAACCACCCTTGTATCCCAGGAATAAATCTCACCTCATGATGGTGGATAATCTTTTTAATGTATTGTTGGATCCTATTAGCTAAAATCTTCTTGAGAATCTTGGCATCGATATTCATCAGAGATATTGGTCTGAGATTCTCCTTTTTGATGGGGTGTTTGCCCGGTTTGGGGATCAAGGTAATGCTGGCTTCATAGAAAGAGTCTGGAAGTTTTCCTTCTGTTCTTATTTTGTGAAACAGCTTCTGGAGAATAGGTATTCTTTCTTCTTTGAATGTTTGGTAGAATTCCTCAGGGAATCCATCAGGTCCTGGACTCTTGTTTTTTGGGAGGTTTTTGATCACTGCTTCAATCTCGTTACTAGATATTGGTCTATTCAGGTTACCAATTTCTTCCTGTTTCAGTCTTGGTTGTTTTTAGGTTTGTAGGAATGCATCCATTTTCTAGGTTGCTTAACTTACTGACATATAGCTGTTTATGATAATTTCTGATGATTGTTTCTATTTCCTTGGTGTTAGTTGTGATCTTTCTCCTTTCATTCATAATTTTATTAATTTGGGCCCTTTCTCTTTTCTTTTGGATTAGTTTTGCCTGTGGTTTATTGATCTTACTAATGCTTTCTAAGAGCACCTTCTAGTTTCATTGATGTATTTTATTCTATCTATGGTTTCTAATTCATCGATTTCTGCTCTAATCTTAATTATGACCCTTCTTGTGTGTGGGGTTGCCTTAATTTGTTATTGATTCTCCTGTTCTTTAAGGTGTAAAGTGGGTTTGTGTATTTGGAATTTTTCAAATTTTTTTGAGTGCGGCTTGGATGGCTATGTATTTCCCCCTTAGGACTGCTTTTGCCATATCCCATATGTTTTGGGGAAATGTGTCTTCATTCTCATTGGTTTACATGAATTTTTTAAGTTCTTTGACTTTCTGATTGATCCAAACGCATTCTTGAGCATGAGTCTTTAACTTCTAAGTGTTTGAATTCCTTCCAAAGTTTTTCTTGTGTTTGAGTTCCAATTTCAAAGCATTGTGGTCCGATAATAGGCAGGAAATAATCCCAGTCTTTTGGTATTGGTTGAGACCTCATCTGTGACTCAATATGTGGTCTATTTTGGAGAAAGTTCCATGTGCACTCGAGAAGAATGAGTATTCTGTTGTTTTAGGGTGGAATGTTCTGTATATATCTATGAAGTCCATCTGGTCCAATGTGTCATTCAAAGCTCTTGTTTCTTTGTTGATTTTCTGCTTAGATGATCTGTCTGTTGCTGAGAGTGGTGTGTTAAGATCCCCTACAGTTAATGTATTCTTATCAATATGTCTCTTTATTTTGATTAACAGTTGACTTATGTAGTTGGCTGCTCCCATGTTGGGGGCATGAATATTTACAATTGTTAGATCATCTCGGTGGTTAGACCCTTTAAGAATGTTGTAGTGTCCTTCTATAACTCTGACTATAGTCTTTAGTTTAAAATCTAATTTATTTTGTATGAGAATTGGTGATCCGATCTGGGCCTAACATTTTCTGTTTTGAAAGGTTTTTAATTATTGATCAATTTCTTTATTAGATATAAGCCTCTTCAGATTGTCCACTTCTTACATGATTACTTCAAAGAATTGGTCAAGTTCATCTGGATTATCAAATGTGTTGGTATAGAGTTGTTCATAGTATTCTTTTATTATCCTTTCTATGTTCATGGGAATCTGCAATGATGTTCCCCCACTTTCACTTTTGTTGTTGTTGTTGTTGCTAGTAATTTGTGTCTCCTTTTTATTTTTTCTCTTAGTTTCCTTGGCCAGAGACTTAACAATTTTATTGATTTTAAAAAGAGCTATCCATTGGTTTTATTGAAGTTCTAAATCCACTTTAATTTCATTTTGTTCTGAGAGCATTGTATGATTTCTCTTCTTTTGAACTTTTTTTTTTTTTCTAATTAGACAATGATTTTATTGCTTGCGTACATAGTCAAATTTATGCGACCAGTGCAGAGGCTGTGGATGACTCGTACTTCCAATTGGGGGGGAGGACTCGTTTGGTCTTATAGTATCGAGCCAACCGGTGAATACGGCTCTCTATCAGAATCAGTCGGAATTTAGCATCCTTGTCCTTTCTGTTCCTCTCAAGATGCTTTCGAACAGCAACAGCTTTCTTAATCAAATGGTAGAGATCCTCAGGAAGATCAGGAGCGAGTCCTTTGGACTTAAGAATTCTCAAGATTTTATTGCCTGTCACAAAACGTACTTGTGCCACACCATGGGAGTCTCTCAGAATCACACTGATCTGCGAGGGAGTCAGGCCCTTCTTGGCCAGTTTGTAGATCTGCTCCTTCACGTCGTCAGATGTCAACTTCAGCCAGGTGGGAACGCTGCGTCGGTAAGGCAGAGCCGACTGGGACAGGCCCTTCCCGGGAGCATGCATGTGACTCATGATGGCGGCGGTCAGGCAGCGAAAAAGAGCTCTTCTTTTGAACTTTTTAAGGTATGTTTTATGACCTAGAATGTGGTCTAGCTTGCTGAGTGTTCCAGCTTTAGAAGAATATGTATTCTGTTAATAGATGAAGTAGTTTACAGACATCTATTATATACAGTTGATTGATTGGTATTGTTAATATTAATTATGTCCTTACTGATTTTCTGTAATATTAAAATGTTAGAATGTTAGAATGATGTTGAAGTCTCAAATTTGAACTATAAGAGATTCATCTATTTATCATTGTAGTCCTATTCATTTTGCCACATGGATTTTGATACTCTTTTGTTAGACACATACATGATAAGTAATGGTATGTCTTCTTAAAATACTGAGACTTTATAATTATATAATGTCCCTCATTACCCCTAAGAACTTTCTTTGCCATGAAGACTGCATTGTGTGAAATTAATATAGCTGCTTTTTTCTTCCTTTCAGTTAGTGTTATCATGGTATCTCTTTATCCATTCCTTTAATTTTAATCTGTATGTCTTTGTACTTAAAGTAGACTTTTCATACACAACATAGAGTTGGCTCTTGTTTTTCAATCCACTCCTATCATCTGTGTCTTTTAATTTTTTTTTTTAGGCCAGTAATGTTTAAAGGAATTATTGATATAATTACATGAATATCTATCTTATTTGTTGTCTTTGTTGTTTGTTCCTAAATTTTATCTTCCAGGCTTTTTCTGAAATTTATGGTTTCAACTGGTCATTCTATATGATTCAATTTTATCTCCCTGGTATATCTATTATATATGTATATATATATATATATATATATATATATACACACATATGTATATATATATATATATATATACACACACACATATATATATCCATAGATATATCTATATTTATATCTATATAGATATAAATATAGATATAGATATAGACCTATATCTGTATAGATATCTATATTTTTATATATTTATTACTTTTTTAGTGGCTACCCTAGAATTTATAATATGCATTTATACCATCCAAGTCCACTTTAAATTAACACTATACTGCTTCTCATGTAGTTCAAGTATCTTATTATAACAAAATATTCCAAATTCTTCCATCTCTATTGTGTCACTGCTGTTATTTATTTTACTTGTATAAACATTAACATATATGATATATAATTGTTCATAATAAAATACATTGTATCTATTATTACAAATTTTTGTTATATTAAGAATAGGAAATCATAAAAGTTTTTATTTTAATTTCACGTGTTTATTCTCCCATGTTCTTCCATTATGTTGCTCTGAATTTCTGACCTATATAATTTTCCTGCTGTCTGAGGAACTTATTTTAGTATTTCTAGCATTACAAATCTACTCATTAAAAAATCCCTACAATTTTTATTTGTCAAGAAAACTCTATATTTTTTTTAACCTTTGAAGGATAAATTTGCAGAGTTCAGAATTCTAGGTTGGTGTTTTTGTTTTTCTCTCACCATTTTAAATATTTCACTGTACTCTTCTTTCTCACATGATTTTTGAGGAGAAGTCTGATGTAACTCTTAACTGTGCTTTTCTATGGGTGAAGTAATGAAGTGGTAAGGTATAGAGAAAGGAACAATTCTATAGTCTTATGGTTATGTTCTAGTCTTTTGGTGAGCTTATGCCATTGGTCTGTAAATTTCACCAGAGTTTCTCAGTGTCACCAACCCATTTAGGTAAAAGAAGATAGGTAGTGGGAGCTGAAATTGGCCATTTCCTTTCCCCCAGGTAGACTAGACTGAAAAAATATCCTAGAAGGTTAAGCTCTGTTTAAAGTGTTTCTTCCTGCAGGGAGGCTTTATTAAGAAGAAGAGAATACTTTGGTGAGTTTCACAATACTACTTTTTCTCTACTTTCCAGAAACATGAAAGGAATTTTCTCTGATATTCACTGTGTGGAGCTAATAGATCTCCAGAAGATAAAATACAAAAATGTGAGGGACCCCTATCACTGGGTTCTTCTGGAAATATTTACTCTTAGAGTTGTCTGTAATGATTCTCCAACTATTCATCAATTACGGTTTAGTTTTCCTACCCCAATACTGGTTCACATAAAGGTTTCTACTCAGGGATTATGTTACAATAAAAAGTGATTCTCAGTGTCTCTCTGTCTGTCCAATTTTGGGGGACATGGTTTGCCCTGTGACCTCACTTTTCTGAAGGTCTAAGAAGTGCTATTTAGTTTTTCATTTGTTTTGCTTTTTACTTACAAAGGTGGAGTGGTGACTTCTAATCTAACTATGTATTGAACCAGAAGCCAGGAGTCCTCTAAAATCAATTTTTTAAAAAATCACTTGAAATAAGCAATCTTTTATATAGTTATGCTAATGAAAGAGACAAATTCTAAGATGTCCTTCATAATCCTGATTCCTTGGGTTTATGACTGTATGATTCCCAACTGCTTAGTGCATGCAAGATTAGTGAGTTGCTCTTAGTAATAGAATATTACAATATTACCTGTATTTGTTTGTGTTTACATAATTATATTACCTTAAACTGTAATGCCAGCCTTGAAAGGAGATGCTGTCTCTTGCTGGTTTTAGGAGGTAAGCAGCCATAGTGACATCCATTTGGCAAGGCAATAAGAGCAGCCTGTAGCCCTTGTTTATAGAATGCAATGGACTGAGCTGCTCAGTCCAACAGTACCACAAAGAACTAAAAGCTGCTAATAACCATATAACCAGGAAGTGAATCCTTCCTCAGCTGAGCCTTGGAAGAGGCCGCGACCCAAGATAATGCCTTAATTACAGCTTTGTGAGACTCTGAAGCAGAAGATACCTAGACTCATCATCCACGGTTCTGTGAAATAATACATATGTATGATTTTAAGTCTCCAAGTTTATGGTCACATTTTAACACTGCAACACTAATTACTATAGCTGCCAACTTAAGAAGATTATAATAAATTGTTTAATTTGATTTTCAGTTTTTAGGGTGTCAACCTTCATTTATTTTTGAACAGCATCAAGTCTTCCTTGCTGAAAAGAATAACATGGTTAGAGTAGCACTGTTTACCAGTTATCCTTGGCCAAGTTATTGGGCAAAATCTTCTATTATCGGGGCCCCTGGAGGGTTCAGTGGGTTAAACCACTGCCTTCGGCTCAGGTCATGATCTCAGGGTCCTGGGATCCAGCCCAGCATCTGGGCTCTCTGCTCAGCGGGGAGCCTGCTTCCCCTCCCCCCTCCCCCCCACCCCTGCTTGCTTCTCTGCCTACTTGTGATCTTTGTCTGTCAAATAAATAAATAAAATCTTTTTAAAAAACTTCTATTATCAAATTCTATCTTGATTTACTATAGCCTGTAATTAGAAAAACAAAACTCAACACTTAAATAACAACAGCAACAAAATAGTGTATTTGATATCTAAGCAGCACAAAATATTCTTTACTATATAGGAGGAAGAAATAGGGTTAAGAAAAAATTATTGGATGAAGAAAAACTTTCAGACAATATACCGATTTGGGAAGGTGAATCTCGGGACCCAAAACTGTTACTTAGAATACATATCTGGGTGATTATAACATCTTGCCCTCAATTCTGTGTATAACTTCGATTGCAGCTTTGAATAAGTCAACTAAATTCCCAGTTTTGTAATCTATATAATATGGCTATACAGATGCTAAGA
The DNA here is from genome assembly GCF_010015895.1 of Lontra canadensis. Lineage (NCBI taxonomy): Eukaryota > Metazoa > Chordata > Mammalia > Carnivora > Mustelidae > Lontra > Lontra canadensis. The sequence continues at coordinate 6,595,299 of NW_022631034.1, forward strand.
CTTGTAGCTCTAAATTGTCATGATTTTCTGAAATAACAGCATTTTCAGAATAAGAAACAGGAATATATAAAGTGATAATCAGTGCCTTCCAATGAGTGTTACATCAATCATCCATAAATATTTTGACTCATATGTTTCTAAATTATATATATTTCAGGGTAGATATACCACTTGTATAACATGTGTAAGGACTAGAATTTATAGTTGCTTCAGAAAAAAGTATAGAATAAAAAATTAGTACCATTTACTAATTTTTACTAATTTCATAATTCTTAATAGTTTTTCTCTCTCTTAGTTGAATATGATTTAAAGGATTTCAGTATTCCTCATATCCATTAAATAAAAAAAAATACAAAGTATATTACTCGAATAAACTTGAGGTGATTCATCCAAAGAAACAGGAAAAAACTGCTTTCATTAAATTGGTCTGCTTACCTGAATTCACGTAAAATAAGTATTTCCTTTTTTGATCTCTTTTTAAAGTGAATCACTACTTCCACAAACATTTATACAGAAATGATCTAACCCAATCCTGCACAGTTAGGGAATCATGTATGTTAAGCATTATCAGTGAAGGATTTTTGAAAAAGCAGGCCTCTTTCAACTACCCTTATCATGAGGAAACTTACCAGTTCTGTACATGCTACCTTCGTAGCCTGAAGAAGACTTCTAAAATAAACAAAAAAAGTGCCTTCAAAAGCTGATGTGTCATATGCTTATTAGGGTCCATGAAAGAAAATGATAATATAGTAACATCTCACAGTGGGAAACGTACCACGTTGGATAGAGACAGCATGTGTTGTCATTGGTTAATGAGCGAATGTTTGCTGCCAGAGTGAAGCAACCAGGAGTGAACCATGAAATGACTGTATTCACCCTGAAATATCAGCAAAGCAAGGAAGTGATGAGTAGTAAGCAACATTTTCTGAATGTGTGGGACATACTTACTAGAGCAGCAAAAATAAGTCACTTAATATTTATCTTTTATAGATAAAATGGAGAGGGACAATTATGCTTTTGTATAATATGACTTTAGGAAACAGAGGCTGGGATTAATATGTAAATGCTTATTTTGTTGTGTCACTGTATTGTCGCCCTTTTCCTTTCCCATTGGCTGGCCTTCTGCCTCTTTCCTTTCCTTCAGATACAAACCAAAACTCACCAGGAAACTATTCCTAATTAGCCTTATCCATTTTTGTTTTGTTTGTTTTTTTTTCACAGTTTCATTGAATTTTAGACTATTAGCAGTGAAATATACTTTGTAAATAATGTAGTTCAGCCCTGTTTGCACCTCTTATCTTACTTACAAGACACTTACTTACATATGTGCACATGCACGTGTGAATGTGTTTCTGATTCTTATGTGTCAGTACAATATTTCCATTAATATTTTAATGAAATATTATATTTAATTATTTAAATGTAATATTTAAATATTATATTTTAAGTCACCTGGAAAATATTTATTTAAATTTTTTTGGATCCTTGGATATTTAAGAAAATTTTATTGAAAAAATAATTTAAAGGATTAATGATCAATTTTATATTTTCTCTTGGGCTATTCAGCTGGTGTTAGATGCACCCCATCCTGAAATTACTGAAGTGAATGTTACAAAATGTGTCATCTAACCTATTACAACCATTTTTTAAATGATAAGTAACATGGCAGCCTCAAAAAAATGAGACATATGCCATAAAACATTTGTGAGAAAAATTATGTATATTCCCTTAATATTCTAACAACTTCACTTATACTCTCTAATTAGATATTGGCTAGTTTAGTCCTTGAAGAACATCTAAACCTAAATGTTTACTTCCAGCCTATGAGATATAATTCAGGAGTTGGATGATTGGGTGATATGGCTTTGGTAAAAGCACCAACAGCCTTGGTTATTGTTAGGTGCCATAGTAAAAAAAAAAGTTTTAACATCCACTATCTTCAGGAAAAAAAAAAAAAATGGTTCACTGTTGGTACTGTTTATTATATAAGAGAAAGGTGAGTCTTATCTAAGAAATGAAAATTAGTGGTAGAATTGGAATCTGATACAGTGTCTTAGTGATAACATTATTTGAGTGTTATTACACATTCTAGTCTTCTCTCCCCGTACTAGAGAGTGATCTAATTAGTTTAATGAGAAAGGGGTTTATTAAAGAATCTCACTCACAGAATTTTTGGAGGAACTGAAGAAAAATACTCTAGGAGCATTTCCAGAGTTGACTACCGGAGTCACAATCCCAAACAGGTTGACAAAGTTGCTTCTACTATTTAGAAGCACTCAAATTTGGGAAAGCAAAAAGAAAGCTTCTAGCTTTAGAGCCATTCCACTTTCACTACAATAAACAAACTACTGTAGCCAGAAGCAGCTGATATGTTTGAAAATTCTAGAATCCTACTGCTTCTATCACATTTCATACTATCCCAAAATGGATATCTCATATTCTCTATTTTCTCTAGGTAATTTAATCCCTAATCAAAGCTTCATGAAGATATATCTTATTACCAGAAGATATAGCATGAGTCTCTACCTTTTGGTACAATGGTAGATGCACAATGAAGGTGTGAGATTTAGTGTTAATAATTCCAGTGAGTGAGCCAGGTAAATGTGGAGAGAGCCTTATAAGAATGTGGACAGCTTCCATTGAGAGCTATTCTCTACAGTGTCCAAATAGTTCTGTAGTACTTAGTATGTGTAAATTATCTAATATAAAGATTCACATCTGAAGATCGAATAATAAAAGGCATTACTTGCATTTACTATTTTGGGCAGAGGCTGTGTAGGAGACAAAGGGTAGAAAAACACAGTAAGATATGCCTCCCCATCCCACAGTATTGCACTGAGGTAAACAAAGTGTACATAACAGTTTAAATCATCGTCTCTTTTGAGAAAGAGATTAGCTAAATACATGGTTTGAATCTCTTTTGCCTATTATTTTTCATATATATATACATATATATGTATATATACATATACATATATGCACACACCATATTGTAAGATTAGTTATCTGTATTATTTATTAGGAATATTAAGATAATTAATGCCAGGTTGATACTTATATAATTGCATAACATAGTACAAACAATGTCCATCCTCATTTTTGAAAACTTTCATATAGAAAGATGGAATTTATTATTAAATATCAACATAATATTTGCTATATGGTTTAAGGGAGTCACATTACCCTTTGGTATTTATTGACTAATCAACCAAAATCAATATGGTAACAATAATATGGTGACAATTTGGTATGGTACTGTAACCATGGCATGGTAACAATAATATTGTAACAGTAATAACTAAAAATGTGTTTAGGATTTGCTCATGAATTATCAAAATTCTCAAAATAACTTCTGGAAGATAACATTATTATTATTACTATAGCTATATACTATAAAGGAATTAAAGTCAATAAAGTGTAATTTGGCCGGAAAAATTTCACTCAGCTGATTTGGGTTTCTCAGGTGCTATACATGCCCCATATAGGCCTGTCTTCAGGACAAGCCCTTAGAATACTCTGCTTGATAACATTGTTTTTATATGTGTGAGCCCTTGGGCCTCTCTCCTATATAATTTTTTTTATAACCACATGATTTATGGAAAAGGCTGGTTTCACCTGGGCGAGTAGGGGAGGGCTAGAATATCAGTAACTGAGTTCAGTCATGTGGGCTTATACCTAATAAAGATCCCTCCACAAGGCTTGGGTGAGCTTCATAACACTTCACACAGATTATACTTGGAAACCCTTCATGAATATTATACTTCAACACCTGGAGAATTAAGATCATCCACATGCAATTCCACTGGGAGGGCACCTGGAAATTTGCACTTGGTTCCTTCTGGACTCTGCCTCATATGCCTTTCACTTTGCTGATTTTAATCTGTATCCCTCTCCTGTAATAAACCATAACCACGAGTGTAAGAGTTCCCGAGTTCTTCTAGTTATTACACCTGAGAGTGATCTTACAGACTCCTGACACACAAATGTGGTGACTATCACACAGATCTCCAGAATAAATCTTGAGATTTTTGATGAAAAATATCGCACATTTCCTTTTAGAGCATATGACTTTTATACGCAAGACAGTAGCACAAGTTTATAGAGATGTAGGCATATTTACCTACTCTTTGGTAAAGTACATGTTGTAAGCATGGGCAATTTGCCTTCTAACACTCATCAATATTGTCTTACTGGGTTGGAATACTCATCCCTTATAGCAAATAAAACAGAGCTGTGTTCTCTAAATGAGATATTATGGACAAAGTGAGTTTTGAATGAGTTTTAACTTCTTATTTTGGAGGTGAGGAAGTACGGCATTCTTTGAATCTTTCTGTTGTTATTGGGAAATATCCAATGGAGAAAATATTGATCTTTCTTTTCTGTTGTCTCAGTGAGAAACCCTTCCTCTGGCTTAGTTTGTAGTAATGCTTAAGCCTACTGTTGATGAAATGCCATTGGCTTGGCATCCTACAGGTGCAAGGATTCGATTGGGACCATCACTTTATTCTCCCATTTTTCTAGTTGAAATATTTTCTCATAAATTGGACTTAAAACATTAATTGGTATTGTGATGATTTGTTCTCCCACAGCTTTATTTGTTCTGATATCAAGAAGTCCCAATGATGATCTAACATGCCTATAGTTATTAGGATTTGGAAATACTTATTAACTCTGAAGTCATGTTCAATCCATATATCTTTTTGTTTTGTTTAGTATACTGTAAGTGTGAAATTGATTATATATTTTTGTTATTTACAAAATAAATACAATTTATAGTTATGAAATATATGTTCATATATTTGAGGGACATAATACTTAATTCTTTTAACTAATGTAAGTGACTACCTATTTAGAAACAACTTATTCTATTTCTATTTGCAAATAGATAATTTATATAATAAAACTGAAAAGCCATTGACATAATTGAGATTTTTTAGAGTTTTACTTTAGTTTTGACTTTAAAATACTGCATGCTATTTTAAGAAATTGGACTACTTGAAGAAATTTCAAATATTGGCAATCCACAAAAGGAAAGGAGAGAAAAATTCAATAGTAGTTCAGTAGGATATAAACCCTGCAGGCCTGATAGTTATATTCCATCTGGTCCATGCTTATTTCTAGGGGAGGAACACAAGCTACACACTGAAATGAACCTGATGATTTTCCATAGCTGGCCAACAAGCTGTTGCGTTTGAGCCAGTTATAATATTCATATGTTATTCAGTTAGGTTTACTTTGAAAGTATTTTTCCAGTGTAATGAGATTTATGGATTTCCTTTTATGTGGAGGTTCTCTACATGCTTTATATGTTTATTCTTATCTTCTTGTCTTTTTTAAAGACTTTGCAAAATAAGAAACTATCAAAACATGCAATTTTGTTCTGATTTTGACTGTAGGGCATATGTATTATTCAAGGAGTAGACCAACTGGAACACGAATATGGCACAGAAGTATTTTTATTATGGTCATATAGGATTATCTGAATTTCATTAGTTGCTGCTGGTTTGTGCCTGAAAGAAATGTCCTTCATTATCATTGAGAACCTACAAAATTTCATTCCCTGAGACTGGGCTAAATTGAGATCTTTGGCTTAATAAGATAGTTAGGAACTGGCATATTTATACACAATATAGAATGTTGATAATCTACAGATTTACTTTTCATGTGATTTCTTTGATTCTCTTTTGAGGCGATAATACGTATTTTATGCAAGAGTGCCTGTTTTGGTGATGGACTATACATGTGCAAAATCAGTTTTGATGTTTTTTATTTAGATGACATTGGCAAATTGTTTTATCTCTAAGACTTAACTCCTTTATCTGTAAAGTGGAAATAATAGAGTCTATCTCTCTGGACCTTTCTGAGAACTAATTAAAAACAAATGCAACTAAAGTTCCTAGAAAGGATTTAAGATTTAGGAAAGAGTGCTATTATGGAATACCATGCCCTCTCATGGACTCAGAAATACATAAGAACAATGAGATATATCAGTCTAACATAAGGGGTATCCAATTTTCTTTTGAGTTCTGAATTTTTTTCTCTAAAGGTACTAGCTTTTAAATCTTAGAATGATAGAAATAGAAACTACACAACCCCTAAATCTGAAAGTTATCCTAAACCACTTATCTTTATCTTCCTTTCATATATATATAACTGCATGGCTTGCTCTGCAAGTTCCTATCATATCTCCTCTGAACTATTGAGGTTGCTTTTTGTCTGCTTCTGGCCCATTTTCTCCATGTACTGGCACACAGGGAATACTCTATAACAAAATGGTAAAGTATAGAATATAGTATAGAGTATAGCGTAGTATAGAATATATAGTATAGAATATAGTAACAATAAACATACTCTAGGGATTAAATTTGAGTTTTGTTTTATTTAACCTCTCTCTGTATCAGTTTTCCTATCTCTACCAAATGAAGAGTTACAGTATGACCTCCTCACCGTGTCGTGTTCCCTTAAATAATCTATGTAGTAAATGTATACATTATAACTCTTAATGAATATTGGATTTTTACCACCTATACTTAAATCTAATCAAATAATGGGTGTCTCCTCATTAAAATCTTTTATAACAACAAAATCTGTGTGGATTAATGCCTAAACTCATCCCTATTTATTCAAACAGTTACATTAGTAGTCATTTTCTTTAAATTAATCATGCTCCTTTTTTTAGCCTGTGTTCCAGTTCTACCAAAGCACCTATAGTACTTAGAGCAGGAGAATCTAGATTTTCCTCAAACTACTTCATCTGATTTTATTGGCTCTTACTCACCACCACTGGTTTTCTTTGGAAGACCTATTCATCAATAATACAGATAAAATGATACTTCAAGGAAGTCTTTTCTGTCTATAAAATAAAATCAGAAAATTAATTATTCTTCCTTTGTGAAGAACTCCCTTTATTTCCTATTTACCATAGGTTTAAATCATGTCATTAATTCTTTAAAAATATTTCTGTTGTGAGTATTCATCTATATATTTAATTATGTATTTTTTGCTAGATTTATCTTTCTAGCTACAGATTAACTCATTTCCCATTTATTTTTTTAATTTTGTCTTTTTACTTTTTAATTTAAATTAAAAATAATTTTTTAATATAGTTGACATCCAATGTTCCATTAGATTTAGGTGTATAACATAGTTATTCGGTGCTCAACACAAGTGTAGCTAGGAATAGTTAACATCCAACACTGTTAAAATAACACTGACTATATTCCCTATACTGTAGCTTTTATTCTCATGACATTGATTCCATAACTGAAATTCTATATCTCATACTCCTCTTCACCCATTTTGCTTATACCCCAGCCCTCTTCCCTTTGGGGGAAGTTTTTTCTCTGTATTTATAGGTCTGATTCTGTCTTTTGTTTGGTTGTTTATTCATTTGTTTTATATGGTAGTGGGACAAAAAAAAAAAAAGACACATAGATCAATAGAATATAAAAGAGAGCCTAGAAATAAAATCTATGCTTATATGGTCAACTAATCTATGGCAAAGGAGGCAAGAACATACAATGGGGAAAAGACAGTTTCTTTAATAAATGGTGCTGGAAAAACTGGATAGCTACATGCAAAAGAATGAAATGACCACTTTTTAATACCATACGCAAAAATAACTCAGAATGGATTAAAGACCTACATGTGAGACTGAAAACCATAAAAATCCTAGAAAAGAACATAGGCAGTAACTTCTTTAACATTGGTCATAGCAACATTTTTCTAGATATGTCTCCTCAGCAAGGAAAACAAAAACAAAAGTAAACCATTGGAATTACATCAAAATAAAAAGCTTTTGCACAACAAAGGAAATCAATAACAAACAAAAAAATCTACTAAGTGGGAGAATAAATTTGCAAAGTTCCATATATCTTATATGGAACTAAAATCCAAAATATATAAAGAACTTATGCAGCTCAATACCGAAAAATCCTAATCTGATTTAAAAATGTACAGAGGACCTGAATAGACATTTTTTTTTCCAAAAAGATGTACAGATGGCCAAGGGACACAGAAATACACCACCAATCATCAGAAAAGTGCAAATCAAAACCACAATGAGATTTCACCTTGTCAGAATGGCTATTACACTGTTGATTGGTATGTAAATTGGTACAGCCATTGTGGAAAGCAGTATGGAGTTTCTTCAAAAAAAAAATTAAAAGTAGAACTGCTCTATGACCCAATAATTCCACGACTGAGTATTTATACAAGGAAAATAAAAACAGGGGCACCTAGGTGGCTCAGTCATTGAGCATCTGCCTTCGGCTCAGGTCATGATCCCAGGGTCTTAGGGTCAAGCTCTGCATCAGGCTTCCTGCTTGGCTGGAAGCCTGCTTCTCCCTTTTCCACTCCCTCTGCTTGTGTTCTTTCCCTCGCTGCCTTTGTCAAACAAATAAATTTTTAAAAAAATCTTAAAAAAAAAAGAAAAGAAAAACACTAATTCGAAAAGATATATGCATCCCTATGTTTATTGCAGCATTCTTTATGATAGCTGAGATCTTGAAACAAGTTCCCTTCAATAGATGCGTGGATAAAGAAATAGTGGCATATCTATACATGGAATATTACTGAACTGTAAAAAGGGTGAGCTCTTACCATTTGTGACAACATGGATGGATCTAAAGGGTATAATGCTAAGTGATATATGTAAGACTGAGAAAGGCAGATATCATATGGTTTCACTCATATCTGGAACTCTTTTTCCTTTTTTACAAGACAGTATGACACTTGAGGGTAGAAGCCTCACTTTTATATCTTTAGTGTCTACCTTTCTTAATAAATGAATTCCATTAACTAGTTCCAATGGTTCTCTATCCCTTTATTTTTTTTTTACATCCTTCTTTCCCTATTTATTTAACATAGCTTAAGAATAAGGCATTTTTCATTAAAAAATAATGACTTCTTAAGACCAGCATTCAGAAAGGCATGGGAAGAGTGCCTGCTCGGCTTAATCAGTTAAGTGTCTGCCTTCTGCTCAGGTCATGATCCTGGGGTCCTGGGATCGAGGCCCATATAGGGCTACCTGCTCAGCAAAGAGCATTCTTCTCCCTCTGCCCCTCCCCCCAACTCATACACACTCTCTCTCAAATGGATAAATCTTTAAACAAACAAACTAAAGCCAAAAATGTGTGGGAGAACTAAGAATCCAGGGGAACATGCATATTTTGGAAAATTACCTCATGTGATTTTAATGGGCATTCAGCCATCATCAGTGTCAAGTGATTAAGCAGTTCCTAAACAGCAGTAATGAGTACAGATGCTAGTTTAAACAGTTTATTACTCATGTCATAGTAGACTGCTTGGTGTCTCATGTTTCTATCAGTTTCTTGTGTCCTTCAGGTCCCATGGGGCTGATGCACAGACAGGCCCAGGTAGACGTGCATGCAGTGGATTCATTGTGTCTTCTGGATTCTAAGATACTGAGATCCTGCTCTTATATAGGTGCTTCTGGCAAACTCTCCTCTCCTCTCTTCTTTTTTTTCTAGGAGAAGGTATTATCTTATCCTAGAATGTCTCTGGAGAAGGGGAGGAGATGCCTTTAACCTAATTACCCTAGAATGTGTCCAGGAGAGGCAGCTTAGAGTATTTCCAAGAGACACTATCTTTACATCTCCATGGCTATTGGGTAAACATCTCTGAACACAGCTGTTAATGCTCTCTGCTCAGAAGATGTGCATATACACCACCCCCATACAGAATTATTTCCCAACACGAAGGGTATTATAGATTTTATCTACCCTGAGAATTACATTAATAGTCCAACATGATTGTTTTATTTGTGATAAAAGTAAGATTCAAAATCAAAATGAATTAGAGAAAAGTTAAAGTTGAAACCCAGGTTTATTCATTCAATCTGGCATAGGATTCTCAATACTAGGTTGCTTGGTTGTCAATTTTTTTCTTTTCTTTTAGATGATTATTTCTGTTGTATGATTTACATATTTTATAACAATTACAAAATATTGTTTTGAAATTATTTTTTAGAAGTGGGATTTTATTTTTTAATTCCGTGTGACATCATCAAGAGACTTGATATTTTGTCTTCCTCTAAAGTATTTTTATATTAACTAATCATCTTGTGGTCTCTTAGAGTAAAAATGCTATTGATGAAAAATAGTACTTTCATAACACTTACTTTATAAGAGAATAAACTACACATTTTGATATCAAAATCTGAAAGTGTTAAATGAAAGCTTAGTCATAATTTTCATAAATATATCATCAGAAGAGTGGATCATTTTATAAGTGTATCATCATATTGAATTTTAAATGGTTTAAATTTTAAAATTTTAATGTTCTTCAATTTTAAAAAGTAATGGAAATTGTATTTAAAGTTATTTATTTATTTATTTAAAAGTATCTTTATGGATATCTGTACTTATCATCTGTGTATAAATATGCTGTGATGTATTTCTGCTCATAGCTAAGACATATACTTAGTGGAGTCATACCAGTAGAAGGGTCATTAAATGGGGATAAAAAGGGACCTGTCAAAGTGTATGCTATTATGTTTTTGCTACAAAATTGTTTTGATCTAGTATGATTTCCTGCAGGTTACATGTGTTCATTTTCTATATTTAAGAATAGGCAAACCAAAAGACTATTTCTCTCATAATGATAAGATGAAAAATTAAAATCTGGTATTGAAAAGCAAGGTGTCTCCCAGGGATAGCAGATGGTTGTCTTTCACAAAATTTTCAATCCTGGCTAAATTCATGGATGATTATAATACAGGAAGTCACTACCCTCCAAACTCAGGGAAATCAACCATGCATTATTAGGGTGTGTGACTGATAGACAATGGATAGTTAATGGGTACATTATATTTCTGTTTCTTCTCCAGCAGTTTTTGACTCAATACTCCACTTATTTCCCTAGCGGTATGGCAAGCAATAGCTCTTTACATTATTCCATGCATAAAGCTAAAGCTTTACAAAAATTTTCTCATTGAATTTTTAAAATACACCCATGTATAGATACTATTGGTTTCTTGATGATAGAATAACTGAATATCCACAAGACTGTAAGTTTTATGAGGGCAGAAGTCTTGTCCCTTTGTTCATCAGTTTATATTTGATCTATGTTGCATGGTACACAGAAGCCAATATTTATTAACAAGTGAAAAAAAATTCACCATTTTTAATGTGAAGATTCTGGGCTCTAACTGGCCAAATAATTTGTTTATAATTTTATAATGAGAAGGTGTTGTAATTAAATTAGTTCACTCACCTCAGCCTATTTGGTAGCAGCAAAATTCATCTTTCCATTTATAATTCTAAGGAGGTATCATGGGAAACTTTGAGGATAAAAGCACTATGCTCTTCTTCCCTTCTACATCAGGAAGGCTAACAATGAACGTCCTTTTTTTTTAGTTCCTGGGATCTTTTATATTGCATTTGTCTTATTGAACTCAGAGGGGTGAATTAAATGGAACTTGTCTGCTTAAAGTTTCATTGTTCTGTGGAGTAAAAACTGTAAGTTAATTGCCTGTGATCATATAGAAAAATGTTTTATGGTCTAAATATCTTTGTCCTCAAAAGTCCTACCAAGGAAAAAAGAGAGAGTGAGAGAGAGAGATCCTATAGATTGTATCCAGAAGTTACCTGTAGTTTAAATATACATTTTCATTTCATTGCTGAGCTTTTCTTCCTTTACCTTTTCGGTACATTCCGTTTAGTTGAATTTATAACCATTGACCTGCATTTTGCTTTATTCTTCTAAAAGTAGTTCAAAAGCATTCTGCAACCCTCCAAACAATAAATAACAAGAGTAATGTTTTCTAAGCAATAACTCATTTTAAGAATGGTCAATAAATACAAACAAGGCAAGTCCCCAAAATTCTTTTGCAACCAGTGAGAAGAAGGAGTAGGGAGAAAAAGTCATGTGGACCAGCTGCTTACTGATAGCTATGTGGATCATTTCCAGGCCTGCACTGAACCCCAGACCAGCTCACTGTGGGCCATTTAGCACAAAATGGTTGGGAAAACAACACCTGGAAGCAATGGCTCATGTCTTTTAGACCTGTTTATCTTCAGCAGTTCCACTAGGTGGGATTGGAATGGAATGGGTAATTGTTCTGATTTTGAGGCTAATTTGGCTTCTCCTGAATCCCAAGTACCAAATCCCATATGATTAATGGTGACTGTATAACTAATTATCTGAATCAGAAAAATTTGAGAGTAAAAGATAGCAATATCAATAATTACAATGGAACAACTGGCTCAAAAAAGGATTCTGGCATGTGAACTAGGACCTATGGTTATACTAAAAATGACAAATTCTGGCTAATTCCTGTATTTCTTTAGATACCATATAACTAGCAGAAACTGGATGTTCTTAATATTTTATCTTAATACTTATTACCACATACAGTGATAACATTTACGAGAGCTACAAATTAACATAATCATATCTTGGTATTTTTGAAACCTCCCCAATAATTTCTAATGGATGTTGCAAACTTTCTCCCTGTCTTTTGTTGTTGCTGCTATTATTTTTATGTTTTGTAATTTATTTATTGGTATATGATTAGTTAGAATAATTTAGTAACCTATGGATATATTAGAGACAATTGCTTCAGGAATTCAATACTATTTAATTTTTTCAGACAACTATAATTTGTGTTTTAGAGAAAATGGGAAAAATATATATATGAATTGTTTTATGTATACAAAATATCTTTGGAAGAGATCACAAAAATTGTTTAACTCTCATTATTTCTGGAAAAGGGAACTAAACGTTTGGGGTCAGGACAAAGTTTTACTGTATACTTTTTTGTACTGTTTGAATTTTGGGCAATGTGTTTTAAAAAATCATATTAAAATTAATCTAATTAAAATTTGCATTTGTAAGTTTTCTTTATATGTAGAAGAAAGAGGATTTTCATTTTATGACCTCCAGTTTCATTTCATGAAATACATGAAAATAAATAGATTTAAAGATGAAATTATATCCACTTCATAGTAAATTTAAGTACTTGATATAAATTTAAGTACCTTGAATGTCCTAGAAATGAACATATCTGTTAACGTACATGAAACCATATTACAGAATAGACTAACCTATTCTTACCAAACACCATTCTATGAAGTATTCATGTGTTGATATTCATTTATTAAAATCACTTTCAAGCAAAAAATATACTATTTGGAAAATGCAGCATTCAGTGTACCTCTTCAGGAATTGCCCATTAAGAAATATTCAGGGAAAAAAGTTTAATGATGTTTAAGGTGATTTTGTCTCAAACATAATTAACAGAACATGAGAGAGACAGAAGGAAAGACAGAGAAAGGGGAGGGCAGGGAAGAGGGAGAGAGAATTTGAAGCATAGAAAAGTATATCAATATGTGATAATCAAGTTTGACAGTCTTTATATAAAAATTCTAATGTTTATGATGCTCCCTCAAGTGTCAGGAGCTAACAAATTCCCTTCTCCAGAATAATTTTTCACTCTTAATAATAAAGATGTCTATTATTTCCATATACCTACTTAAAATTTTATTCAGTTCATTTAAACTAAGAAAAAAAAAGTTTATTCATTTCTCCTACCCCAATCCCTGCCTCTGGAATCTGTTCTCTATATATATGAACTTGATTTTTTAAAAAAGGATTTCACATATAAGAGAGATTATAAGGTATTTCTCTTTCTCTATCTTACTTATTTCACTTAGCATAATGCTCTCAAGGTCTATCTATGCTGTCACAAATGGCAATATTTGATTCTTCTTTATGGCTGAATAACATACCGAAATTTCTTCTTTATGGCTGAATAATATACCACATTTATCCATCAGTGAGCACTTAGGTCGTTTCCATGTCTTAGGTACTGTAAGTAATGCTTCAATGAACATGAGGGTGCATTTCCCTGATAATTAATGCCCTTGAGCATCTTTTCATATACCTGTTGTCCATCTGTGTATCTTCTTTGGAAAGATGTATATTCAGATATTCTATCTGTTTTTTAGTCAGATTGCTTATTTCTTTGCTATGAGTTGTATGAGTTCTTTATATATTTCAGATATTAACCCCTTATAAGATGCACAATTTGCAAATATATTCTCCTATTTAGTAGGTTGCCTTTTCATTTTGTTGATGGATTCCTTTGCTGTGTAAATGCTTTTAAGTTTGATGTAGTTCCACTTGTTTATTTTTGCTTTTGTTGTCAGGTTCAAAAAATCATCATCAAGTCCTGTGTCAGAAAGTTTACCACCTATGTTTTCTTCCAGGACTTTTGTGGTTTTAGGTCTTACATTGAAGTCTTTAATCCATTTTAATTTATATTCTCTGTAAGATGTGAGATAGTGGTCTAGTTTCATTCTTTTGTATGCGGCTACCCAGTTTTCCCAGCATCATTTATTGAAAAGACTATCCTTTCTCCATTGCATATTTTTGGCTCCTATGTATAAATTAATTGACCATATATGCATGGGTTCATTTCTGGGCTCACCGTTCTGTTTTATTGATCTATTTGCCTGTTTCTATGCTGATTACCATACTGTTTTAATTGCGATAGCTTTGCAATATAGTGAAATAAGGGCATGTGATGCCTTTTGTTTTGTTCTTCTTTCTCAAGACAAATTTGGCTATTTGGGGTTTTTGGTAGTTTGAGACAAATATTAGGATTGTTTGTTCTATTTTTTCTGAAGAATGTCATTTGAATTTTGATAAGGATTGGATTGAATCTGTGTATTTTTTTGGATAATATGAATATTTTAACAATATAAATCCTTCCAATTCATGAACACAGAATATATTTCAATTTATTTGTGTTATATTGATTTTTTTTTTTAATAAGTGTCCTATAGTTTCCAGAGTACAGGTCTCTCACCTCCTTGGTTAAATTTATTCTTCAATATTTTGTTCTATTTGGTGCAATTGTAAATGAGATTGTTTTTAAAAATCTTTTTTCTGATACATCATTATTAATGTATAGAGACACAACATATTTTTGTGTACTGAATTTGAATTATACATCTTTATTGTATTCAGTTATTAGTTTTAACAATTTTTTGATTGAATCTTTAGGGTTTTCTATGTTCAATATAATGTCATATTGAAATAATGACAGTTTTACTTCTTCCTCTTTAACCTTACAAGAAATCTTATAGGGAAACCTTTCATTTGAAAAGAAAGGGTGCTAATTAATAACAAGAACACATATGAAAGAATAAATGTCACTTGAAAGGTAAATATACAGTAAGGGTAGTAGATTAATAATATAAAGCTAATATCAAGGTTAAAGGACGAAAGTAGTAAAGTAGTAAAAAAATAATTATGATCGGCTGCATATGAGCTGGGCCCTGGAGTAGGTGAGTCCAAGCATATGAGCACTCAAAGAGCTGTTTCTCGGTTTGCTGGTGTTTATGGTTTTACCGGTCTTGAGACATGATCCCCAGTGGTTCTCAAAGTTAGGCTGTTTGGAGTCTCATCTCTCAAGTGCATGTCCTAAAAGTTGGGGTGCCTAATGTAGAATGTAAGCCCTTTGCTTCTCAGGGAAAACTCCAGGTTTGAGTTTCCTCCTAGATGTGGGTTGCCATGCTGGGCATAAAGTCTTTGGTGAGATTGTGTCCCAGGCTTGCCTGTCTTCTTTGATGTAGTTTTCAACTCATTTGTTCAATATGTAGCATCACTTAGCTAGGCTTCGGATTTTTTTTAAAAGGAAATTGTTTCATCTGTAGCTGTAGACTCAGTATGTCTGTAGGAGGAGGTGTGTTTAGTATCTTTCTATGTCACCATCTTGAACTAGAACATCAATACTATTTTACAAGAAAATAAAAGCATATGTTAAACCTAATTTTTAAAATATCAAACTACATTTCTAAACTGAATCTAGGATTTGATCCTCATTTTCTCTTATCTGATGATTTTAAAAAGGTAGACAAGTATTTCCTATTTAAAGACATACACATGAAAGCCTTGTTTACATATACATGAAATACATACACATGAAAGCATACCATTGTATGTTACCTCTTTGAGAGACAGATTTGTGTCTCTATTAAATTAATTTCCTGGGGAATGAAAACTATATTAGAAAAACAATTGCCATTGTGCCATGTGCTTTTCCTGCTTGGGCTTGCCCAATCAGAGTCTAGGTCTCAGAACACTTCCTGACCAAGAGATAAGGAGCCTCAACAGCCTATGCCAAACTTACGGCTTTGTTTGGGAATATCTTTCCATGTTTCAAATTCAATGGGTACTTCATAGTTCTGCTTAAGTGTGTATATCATATGGCACTTGATCAACTTCATGACTATGTCCATCGGCTATGGGGAGGAAATGAGATCCTTCTACTGCAGCACAAAAGGAGTGCATGCAGGCCAATTGCCTTGTGTTGGTTGTCAGGAGAAATCTACTGGCTTTTGGGGATTGATGCCCACTATTGGGGTTGATCTTGCTCTGCCTCTTTTCTACGTGAGTAAGCATTGTTCTACCCAGTTCTTGAATATGTTGTGTTTTCCCTGGACTCTGATACCAGGATGCAATGAACAAAAGTGTTCAGACTCCTACTCCTAGTGATGATCAACAGATATCCTTTGCCTGGGAAATAGGTTTACAGTCTACTGTGTAGAAATTTGACTAGATAACATTAACCACAGTAGTAGTAGTTCTCTCTTTTTAGAGAAAAAAAAAAAAGGTATATTCTAGAGACTGTGCCCAGAAATTACCTGCAAATTGAATGTGCTGTATATGACCCACTCAGAGTTCAAATGCAAATGATGAACTTAAAATTCTCAATGTATATGAAAAAAAAATAATGTTTACCCCAAATTCTCTAACAAAAATATGAAATTCACCTTCTAATTCTATGGATTTAATTGAACTGTTTATACATATCTAGGGGCAACCATAAATTTCACTAACTTCAGACTTGACTTTATATTTTGAAACCCAAAAATACCATCTCATTTTATATTGCATGAGTCAGGTTCAATGAAGTCAGTGAATTGTAATTTATTACCGCATTAACAAATGAGTCATTTTTGGTAAATCACAGCTGTTTCTTCAAAGTTTCTATAAATGCCATTTCCTGAATTGGCAACAATCACAAGTAAGCAGTTTTATTTTTGTCTTGATAGCAAGGTGCAATATGAGTTACAATGGTTCATGTGCTTGCTCACAGTTGCTTGATATACCTTAAATTCCATTTAATTGGATATTCCAAATTCCATCTGACAACAGGTAGATCTAGAAAAAGGAAAAAAAAAACAAGCAGAGGAAAGCAAGCTTTTTTAGGAGTTAGAGTAATTATAGTTTTATATACAAAATGTTTGAAGTCCACATAACAGTCATGATGAAAGGCTATGCAGGGAAATCATAAAACACTCAAAAATATTTCAGCTCCCTTGGCTAGATATAGTATAGACTATACCATTAAGATTTTCTTAGTACAATTAACAAGAAAGAGACCTGTGGGAAGAAAATGATAATTTCTGATCCTTTTCTTTCAGAGATCATACATACATTTAATACTCATTTCAACTTGACACGAAGTGAAACTTCATTCCCTGTTTATTTTCTAATTCACAGATGTTGTGGGAGAGGGAGAGAGGGAGGGTAGGACTAATAGATTATTTTTTGAATTATAATTTATTACATTTTAAGCAAGAGAAATCTACTCAAATTAGCTAAATCAAAGGAAATGGGGTTGTTTTAAGGATGAAGATAGACCTCATGGAAATTCAGGAAATTTTGAGCATTCTGACATTACAAAGGGAACAACTGTTGACATTTCTGGGTAGGGCCCAACAGCAGGAGTTTATGTACTTGTGTGCTAATGCTGGGTAATTAACATCAATCACTTACACCCAAGGCAGGTTCCCCCGCCCCCTACCTTGCTTCTGACTGAACACCTCTTGGTGTACCTCTTCATTCAAAATCCAGGGAAAGAACACGTTTATTTCTGGCTGGAAAGTGAATTGGAAATCAAATCATCTCTAGCTAGAAACGTAGGATCATATGATACAGAGTTGACTAGGTCCAGGGGATGTAAGGAAGATAGAACATATTAAGTTAAAATGGAGATAACTGACATATCAGTTTCTTCTCAACCATTTTTTATATAACCCATATTAGAACAGTTAATCTATCCTTGAGTATAGTCCTTGTCACAAGTCATACAGTTCATATCCTTGCATCAGAATCAAAGTACAAGTGCAAAGACTTCTCAGTTTCTATTTTAAATTATCTAGAGCTCAGTCTTTAAAATGAATGAACAGTTTTCCTAATACCTCCAATATTACTGTTCTTGTTTTCTATTTTAGAAATTCATGAAATGCTGGAGGTATTTATCTCCTAGAATTGTCATCGATTCTATGAATGCTTTCTACAAATCACCGTGTGTATGTGTGTGTCTTCACAGGATATAGTTTAATGGTTTTTGCAGTGCTCTTTGGGTTAAGTGGGCCTGTTAAATTCTTCTATCCTTATTTAGAAAATACGAATTCCATTTTCCCTGTCTCCTACCATCACAAAACACTTGAACATCTCAGTTTGCTCCCTCTCTGAGTTTTTTCTGTTCAACTATGTTTGTTTTAATTTATGTAACTTACATTTGTTTCAAATTTGTATAACATAAGCAATGATATTCTAGATAATAATATGTAGATCTTGAAATACTATTTTATTCTTATTTGGGCAGAATGTCATTGAAGAATCACAGAAAGTAATAATTTAGGGACAAGTAATACAGTTGAGATAAATGTTACTTGGTAAAGTGAGTATTGTTATTAAGCACAAATTGGGGAAGTTTGTCTGTCAATCTGTGATGACAGAATTATTTTGAAGTAATCCAAAAGAGCTGAGATGGCTATTAGGCTTTTGTTTGTTTGTTTTTTAAGGAATAAAACTCAGTATTACCCATAGTGTTGCCCGAAGTTCAATGAGTAAAGGAAGCCTGGTATCTAATATTGAGTCCAGGATTTACTAGTTGTCTGACCATGGGAAAAATAAAATACTTAATCCCTCAAAAACCTCCTTTTCTCATCTATAAAATGGGTATAATAATATTAGTGGTCAATTTACAGACCAACTGTGAAAATTAACAGAGTAATGAATGTAAAATGATTCATCTCAGGGCCTAGTAAAATTTTCCGGAAACTCAGTACTCAATCAGTGTTAACATTATCATCGTTGACAATACCAAATGACTTTTGTTTAATTAGCTTTGTTACTTTTGGCAAATTACAGGAAATTTCTGAGTCTGTTTCTTTATCTATAAATGATACTCAAAGGACCCACCTCACACAGCTATCGGGCAAACACATAAAACAGTGAATGCTTTAAAGCACCTAGCACATTACTTGGTGTAAAGTTGGTGTTTACAGTGTAATAATTATTACCTTCAATTTCAGTGAATGAAAATAATTATTATCCTACAAAACCTGGAGGTTGGTAATTAAATAAAGCAGTTATTGAGGGAAAAGAGTATGGCTCTTCCAGGTGGTATTTTAAAAGAACATAGATTCACATAGTTGCTATCGGTTCCCCTCCCAGCCATCCATGCTTCTATCTTCACCAGGCAGATGGCAAAATGTTTCTCACTTTTCCATGCACATTAAATAGGAATCCCTCTAAGACATACTGTCTCCTAAATAAGGTTGTCAGCTTTAAAATAAAAATACAAGACACAGGGTTAATGTGAATTTCAGATAAGTAATAGGTGAAGTTTTAGTATTTTAATATTAATATGCCCCATGAATACCTTAGCATTTTTTTAAAATAATCTGTACACTCAACATGGGGCTCCGACTCACAACCCAGAGATCAAGAGTTGCATTGCTGTGCTGATTGAGCCAGCCAGGAACCTCATTTATAGGTATATTTTGTACAATATGTGGGTCATACTTAGAGTAAAAAATAATACTAATTGTTTTTCTGAAATCCAAATATAATTGAACATCCTGTTTTTGTTTGTCAATCCTACTTTTATGGTAGTTCTTGATATTCATCTTACACTGACTTCTAACTTGGATAAAAATGTTCATGAGGGTTGAACCCACAGACTAGATGATCCCCTATTTCAAAAAGATGTATGGCTGATACTGACTGCAGGGTAACCACAGAAGGTATTTTCTGATTCTCAATCACTAAGATTCAGAAACTTGGGCAGTAAATTGTTATCTATTTGACTAACCTATAATTTTCCTCAGTTGGCTAGATAATGTCAGTCATTTTAATTCCATTTCTCTGCATACTCTTTTTTCTTTGAGCCTTCAGCATTTTACCCTCTTCACAAAGTGGAAGATGTCCATAATGCATTCCTTATTACTACTTTGCTGAGTGTCCCTGGGGACCCCTCTGTCTGAAAGTACACTCCTGTCAGTAGTAGGAGGTCAGGGGTGACTGCCAACCTGAGAAAGGCATTGCCACTCTTCTTGATATGGCCCTTTTTCTTATTTCTCAACTTTTGTGTCAAAACCAATTTGAAAATAGCAAGCCTTGCTTTAAAAGTAAGTCATAATAAAGTCTTATTCATGACCGATGAAAAGAAAATATTTCATCTGTCTATACAAGAGGGATATAGAATCTACATAAAAAGCTGGATGAGCAACAAACCAACTGAACTGCTAGTATGGTGGATAGCTCAGGACCATGTGTTCACTGTGAAATAGGGTGATCTGCATTCTGGTCCCCGCTCTACTGAGTGGCAAATAATGAAGATTTCAGATGCATTCCCTAATTTTTTTTAATTTAATTTTTTTAAAGATTTTATTTATTTATTTGACAGACAGAGATCACAAGTAGGCAGAGGCAGGCAGAGAGAGAGGAAGGGAAGCAGGCTCCCTGCTGAGCAGAGAGCCCGATGCGGGGCTTGATCCCAGGACCCTGGGACCATGACCTGAGCTGAAGGCAGAAGCTTTAACCCACTGAGGCACCCAGGCACCCCTGCATTCCCTAATTTATATGGTAAAATTTCTGCTGAATATTATTAAGATAATAATACTCTAATTACTTATCTAGTTTTATTTTAGGTATTATATTGTGTAGTACCAACAAATAATTCAGGGCATTTTTATTTACTTTTTTATATTTTAAATTTGCATTTCTTTTACTGTGACTCAAGTTAAAAGCCTTATTTTCATGTATTAAAACTGCTGATATTTCCTTCTCTGGGAACTGTCAGATCAGATCCTATGCTACTGGGTGGATGTTGAAAGTGACCATTCTGAAGTCTGTGTAGCCAAATAACACCGGATCAACTGAGGGCAAGTCATGATGCAGCTATTGGGACCACAATACTGAACAACTGTGGGCTTACTTGCTCCTTTATTATAGTGCCCACAGTCACAGCCCCGAGACTGTACTCTGATGAGCTGCATCCCTCTCCTATACGCTTTCTTGGAACTTCTGTTCACCTCTCTTTGAGTTCCTATTACACAGTGTGAGAATGGTTGATTGACCAAACTATAAAGTTCTAGAAAGCAAATTCCATCTCTAGTAAGAATGGCAAAATTAGTACTGTTTATCAAGGGTTTATGTGCTCAGCACTATACTGACTTCTTTCTAAACATCATCTCCTTTAATCATCATAACAGTCTTATAAGTTAGATATAATTATCTCAATTTAAGTAATTTGTCCATGGTGACCCAGCTACCATGTATTTTGAATTTGAATTAAAATTGTAGTCTGAATTAGAAGGTTGTAATCTCTGTACTGTAAGAACTTGTGTTTCATATTAACTTCCACCTCATGTAGCATAGTGACAAAATATGTGTACAATGAAAGATTATTAAATAAATTAATTAATGCCAAAGTTATATGTTTAAGACCCTAATTATGCTGCTGCTTCTTTCTTCTCAGCTCTTTGATATTGAATACTATTTTTTCTTT
This sequence comes from Lontra canadensis, assembly GCF_010015895.1. NCBI lineage: Eukaryota > Metazoa > Chordata > Mammalia > Carnivora > Mustelidae > Lontra > Lontra canadensis. The sequence continues at coordinate 6,617,137 of NW_022631034.1, forward strand.
TCTCAGGAATGAGCAAGACATTCCATTGGAATACATTATATTTAGCAAAATGTTTCGTTATGATATGAATATAAGTAACAAAATATTAATTATGTACAGACTATCTATATAGTTGTTAGAATAAATTAAATCTTTACATAAACAGGGAAGAGAATATTTTGCCATTCTGGCTGCAGGGCTTTAAACTTCTCTCAAAACTCCAAAAAGTAGCATGTCTAGGAAGAAATTTTATTTTTGGACAGCTATTTACAACATGTCTTCAAGGCAGAATTTAATTTTGGAAAAAAAAATATATATAGTGAGGGAGAGAGAGATGGGTATAATGTCTTCAAGGAAATCAGAGTTAAGAAAAATAGCAAAGCAATTCCACTGTAGAACTAGAGTGAACTTTAAAAGATAGGTGTGGTATGAGTCTAAAAGGCATTTGGAAATTGACAACTATTAGATAATGGAAATAAAAGTTGAACATCTGGAAAAAATGAAGTATATGTATATAGCTAGATGCCTACTTTTAACAAAAAATATTACACACAATGGGGTTCTGTTTTATTATGGAGATAGATAAAGCCTCAAGTAGAGAGTATACTAACCACACTTATGAATTATTTTATTATCATTCTTTTATCTTCTTATACTTCTAATTTATTACATGACTTCAGTGTCAAGGAAAGAGGTAAAATGACTCAATATGATTATTTTTTCTGAATAACAAATTCTAAGATATTCTATATTCTACTTCCAGTGTTTCAAGGAATTGCATGCACCTAAATCCAAAAACATTATTAGTGGAATTTAAGTGATGCTTAGAAATACCATTACTCAAAAAAAACACAAAAAACAAAAAAACATTACTTTTCCTCTAAGCTTCCTAATATGTAATTTCTTTGTGAGTTTTTCTATTGGTATTTGGTGGCTGATATTAAAATTCTTGTCAGTCACAATAAGGGATTTTTTTCTGTAAGTACGACTAGAATCTCTAAAAGTATTATAAAAAAGACCAATAAAACCCTTTTTAATAATTAAATATGATTATAATAGTCATTTATATCACCAAAGTTTGTGTTTTAATTCTTGGATGCCTTTGTCTTAGAAGAGGAGTTTTGTTTACTGAAAATGTTTTGTGCTTTTTCCTGGTACATTTTATTTTAAAAGTATCAGTTTCTTTAGTTATGCTGTATGTTCTATTACCTGATTAAAAGTTCTGTCATATTTTTCAAGTTTTTGCTTCTGAAAAATGTTTATTTAAATATTAACCAGCATTCACATGTATGATATCGCTTCCTTCTTTGCCCAGCATTATTAACAATTACTATAATATTGCTTCTAAGGAACATAGATATAATTTCCAATAGCTCTTCCACAATAGAATACCACCAACAGGGACTGTCTGTGTCCTTCATTCAGATGATTCACTATCAGCCAGCAGTATTCAATTTCCAAAAATCTCTGACCCCAACTTCACTCAGTTTGGAGTTATCATCATCTTACAGAAAAAAATCCATCCATTTTTAAATGGAAGTACATTTTCTCATTTAGACATCCTCCCAAAAGGCATAAAAAGTAATTTTCTACTCTTGAAACTTCTGTGCTTAACATTTTATTTTGTCTGATCTTATGAAACATGATACTAGCAGTTTTCACTAGGGTTATGTGGAATAGAAAGTCTTGAGGACAATTAGATCACTCTTTCATTTAATACACACCAATATGAAACTAACATCATATTCAAAATGATTCTGAAAAAATGACTTTATTGTAGTAAATGCAATTTTATCAATGCACTTCAATACACATTATTGTAATAAAGTATGTATCATTTTTTAGTTTAGAAGGGACATTGAGGAACACTCGACTTTCATAAAGTTATTATAAGTATATTTTATAGTATATTGGACACTAATAGATTATTGTCCCTGCTATATAGCTGAGAAAACTATATCCAGAGATAAGAAGTAACTGGTTCTAGGTCCAATAGCTTTTTAGAGCAGAATTATGACCAAATGAAAAACATCATATATCAAAATATGGTGTTTCTCCTAGTATTCTATTCTTCCATATATATACACGATGTAACAGTCTATGGATAAATTTACAACCAGATGTTGTCCATGTCCTTGAGGAGTTTACAGTCTATAGAGGATAAAAGTTAAGTAGCCTGAGTTAGGCCTTAAGCAAAAATAGGATAAGTAATTATTTACTTTGCTTATTTATTGGTTATTGCCTCCCTTGACTACTAGAATGAGAATTCCATGAAGCCGGTAATCTTTATCTGTTTTTGTCAACACTGTATCCCTAGAGCCTAAAACAGTGCCTGATAGTCATTCAACAAACAGTTTTAAATGAATGAATGAAGTCAAGATTAAAAATGAAAAGGGTTAGAAGAGAGTAAAATGCATTGGAGTGGTAAAATACTTTCCCACCAGTTTAGGGAAGACTTCATGATCTGGATGTTGCCTATGTCTAGGACATTTCCTCCTGCCGTGTTTCTGCTTCCATGCTGTTTCAACCCCCCTGGCCTTTCCCAATTGCTAATGAAAAGTAGTTAAGTAATCTCGTCTAACATATCCTAGCACTTGACACTATTTGTTAATTAATTATTGTTATTTTTTAAACCTTTCATTTTGGTAATTGTTAGCCTCCCACTTCTAAGGATTAAACTCAATGGCAACAAGGATCTTTCTTTCTAGTTCTTTTTCCCAGCATTAGAAAACCCAGTTACGTAAGAGCTCAGATATTTGATAACTGAGGAAATAAATATAGTTGCAGAGGGAGACACTGGGGATTCGGGGAGTAGTCTAAGAGATAGCAGATGCAAAATTCTGGCTGAAGCAGGATATCAAAAATTTCTTAGACTGGTGGAGTTCTTTTAGGAATTTAATATGGGAAATATTGAGAGACGCTAATTTTTAGAAAATTGACACAAATAGGAGGAAACATTTTTTGTTAGTTTGTTTTTTGAGACCTGCTTAAAGGAAAAATGAACTAAACTGCAGTTACTGAGACGGACTCTATTTCTAGAATTTCATGGGACCCTGCATTACCTTCCAGGTCTGATTTCCATGATCCTGTGGTTTCTGTTCATCTCTGGAAATGTGACTTTGTGTTCTCTGATGTGATTTGTATTTTGATATCACACTTTTATTACTTTCATTAGTGTAATCTGCAAAATCTGTTGCTTACAACTAAATAAGTTCAATACAGTCAATCAGACCAACTCAGTTCCTCTACAAACAACTCTTTTTTATTTTCTTATTAGTTGACTATTTCCCCATATTACCTGTCTTAAATAATTAAAAACTAGAGTCCACTCTTTATATCATTTTATCTAATAGACCATGCTTAGTCAGGGCAGATGATTGAGACACCACTCTTTTGTCCTCTGTCAGCCTTGTTGGTCTTAGGAGTTTCTAAAAATAGGAAGATCTCAGGGAGCACTGCTATCTATCAATTGTGGTGTAGTTTGAAGGACACTGAAAAGATTGCCTAATCAAGCATACTTCCATGATATACCCTGCTATGATTCCCTAAATGTCTATTTTTTAAGCCATTTTTAGAAACCCCTGTAGATACAAGCACATTTAAGTACAGCTGTTGAACTATATTTGTCAGTCTGTAGAATTCTCAATATCAGGAATTACAATAATGAAAAAAATAGAATATTATTGTGGGTGATACACAGGAAGAGAAATTGCCCTAAAAAGACTTTTTGTAATTTTACAAAATACAAGTATTGGCATTTTACCTTTGCTTTATTTCCTTTTTTTCCCCTAAATTTGCTGCCATTCTTTTACATTCTATTCTGAATACTATTTTACTTCCTGCTTTTTTAGCCCTATCTGCAAAAATGTTCAATCATAGATTTGAACAATTGATTTTTAAGTAGGATGATTACATACATATATCTCCTAATGAATAATGTCTTCTAGCTGCCTTTCAAGTTCTTGTTACACTGCCTGTTGTTTTTGTCACAATTTGATTCCTCTTTTTCAGGAGAGGAAAATGGGGAGGGAAAAAGAGGCAGACACATAAAAAAAAAAAAAAATCCCAGAGGCATCCAGACTGAACGTTGTATTTTTCAGATTAAGAAATGGAGATCTTGAGATAATATAACTCCATAAGGAGTTACCCCGAGGGCCCCAGCATATATAGATTCAACCAACCATATGTGGGAGTGGGAATTCCAAGCAACCGAAGACTTACAACCCTCTGAAAGGGACTACATTGCCATATTCTCTGTGGTGTCTCAGTAAATATTTGCTGATTTTAACTACCACTTTTTCCAAGGGGGACACATTTCATTCTAAGTGTCCCTTCATTTAAGAACAGCATTTATGTTGATCTTTGTCTCATAATTCTAATTATTCCAAGACCTTGTTTATGTGTCCTTTTAAAAATGTTGTTAGCTTTGTATGTCTTAGTTTTTAGTCCTTTCCAAGTAAATTTACAAATAAAACAAAATCTTGATTATGTATTTGGCCAATATGGATTATAGTACAGTTCTGTGATTACATTTTTTTAAACATCTGTATTATGTATGTCCTTTGGAGCCAATCCATTTTATCAGTTAATTATGTAATTAAGGCATTTTTTTTTTCATAACATATTATGCACTTCATAGAATGGAATAGCTTCTTCAAAGCCATTCTGGTCTGTCATATAATTAAGTAATTAAGTTTGATGCTCAATAAAGAAAATACCCTTTGAATAATAAGTGGAAAAGACAGCCTAGCCTATAAGCAGTATGCAATATATTTTCTTTCACAGCTTCATTACTGAAAACATAATGTATCATATGATAATACACATTCTTGATTACCATAACAAGAAAATGATGGAACAGTATTTCTAACTATAATGAAAACCTGAAGAACAATTTATCTATATATAAATATAACTTAAACATAGTAAAATCTAGGGTGCTTTGAGAAAATCTGAGATTCATTTGATTATTAAGGAAATAAAAGTGAAGTTTTTAAAGACAATGTTAAAATAGGCTTATAGTTTAAAAAAACACACAAAAAAACTAAGTTTTTAAAACTCTTGGAAAGTTAAAAAAAACAGAAAAAAGGTAAAATTTTCTTAGAAACACATTATGCTCCTAATGCTTCTGTGTTTTGTTTCTAGGCTCCACTTTACATTTATTTTGTTAATAATAAATTAATTTAGGTATAATAGTAAAATATATATAAGATTTTATTTTCAGTAATTATATCACTTTAAAATAAGTGACTTTAGATGAAAATAATTAGTTTCTAAAGATTATTACTAGAATTTTGCTTGAGCATCAATCAGAATTATTTAATTTTACAAATCACTAAACACTGAGTATATTCAGCTCTAAATATTAAGTTAAGAATATTCCTGTATCATTTCATGTCCTTTCAGTGAAAACCAATGACTCTCTTTCAGTGAAAACCAATGACTCTAATTTTATAAAAACACTTAGGGTAGACAGAGTGCTGGCCACCCAGGGGCAAGTGACCTGGGACCTGGGGAACTCAATACCTGAGACTTGAGAGCTGTAAACCCATTCTCGGTACACCAGAGATGTGCCAGGCAGCTTGAGAAGATCCTCAATACATTGCAGTGAGTTTGGCAATGTCGTGGTATAGGAAAGGGACCAAATAAATTGTCTCTGGGCCTCAAATAAAAGCTTCAAATAAATGAAGAATGATAAGAGGGGTCTAATAATTTTTTTTTAAGATTTTATTTATTTACTTGACAGAGAGAGAGAGAGAGAGAGAGACAGATCACAAGTAGGCAGAGAGGCAGGCAGAGAGAGAGAGGAGGAAGCAGGCTTCCCACCGAGCAGAGAGCCCGATGCGGGGCTCGATCTCAGGACCCTGAGATCCTGACCTGAGCCAAAGGCAGAGGCTTTAACCCACTGATCCACCCAGGCGCCCCAATAATTTTTTTTTTGAAAGGACATTGGAATCAGAGGGACAACACTTAAAATTATTATAAAGCATTTTATGCTCAGAGAACTGCGTGTAATTTTATATTGCAGTTATGTTGAAGGGAAGTTGGGATTGAAATCACCTATGACAGGTAATGAGGCTGGAACTTAAGCATAATCCAATTTTTTGAGGACGTTTATATGTCTTACAAAGCAATTTGAACATTCTTCCCTAGTTAATGGGGTGCTCTTAAATGGTTTTAAGCAGGAGATTTAAATGACCAAGAAATACAGCTTAAAAGTTCACAATAGAAAATAAAGAGCTGATTGGAAAACAGGGAAACCTAAGTACAGGACCCAGTTGTCAAAGTGATAATTCAGGAAGGAAGTGAGATCTAAAATGAAGGATTAGTGGGAATTAGAGTAAAAGGGTACAGATTTCTGAGCTGTTTTATAGCCACAATTGTTAGGACTCGGGCAGATGAGGTAGGAGTTGGGCAGATGAGGTATACGACAGCCAGTCTCCAAGACAACCCCCATCTGATCTCCTTGTTGGTATTCACACCTTGTATGTTTACCTACCACAGTATAATGAAGTTGATCTGTGTGACCAATAGAACACAGAAGAGTTGATTGTATATCAGTTCCAAAATGAAATTATAAGAGATATTCCCACATGAACACACAGTCTCTCTGTTGGATCATTTTCTTTGAGGAAAGTCAGCTATATGTCATTAGAAGCTTATGGAGAGATCCAACTGGTAAGGAACTGACACCACAAGCAATCAGTCTCTTGGAAAAGCACAGCTTGAACACAAATCATCCAGTCCCATTCAAGCTTTCAGATAAGTGAGTGTCCAGCCAACAATTCAGTTGCTACATCATGAAGGACCTAAGGCGATATCACACAATAAAATACTCCTCACAATGTTTGAAGCTGCCAAGCTTTGAGGCAATTTGTTATGCAGTAACATAACTATTAAAAAGCAAACAAAAAACAGAGCACAATTATCTGGTTGGTGCTATTAAGAAGATAATGGAACCATGAAGGGGAACAATTTAAAAATCAGAGTGGATGAATAATGGCCAAGGGAAGAAAATAAGTTGTCAGCCAAGAGAAGTTGTCAGTAGGTAATTTCTCAATTGACATAGAGCCCCCCCCAAAAATCATCTCAACTAGTGATAATGATTTGCCTAATTGATAAGCAAGAAAATGTGTTTGAGAAATAATTGAACTTAAGTTAGGTAGTTTCATAGTAGCACAGTGAATCAATTGTTATTGAACTTATTTGAAGGATAAAAATTTGTAACATCTCTCAACTATCTCTTGAATAATGTCCAAACTCATTGGCTTTAACTTTACTTCCCTAGCATTATTTCCAATTATTAATTTACTTATATACTATATTTTATCAAAACTGTGTTGTTGTTATCATAATCTCAGACAGAAATTCTCTATTTCAGTGTTTTATCTTATTGGGTTTCCTGCTAACAATCAGTTTTACCAACCAAAATTTTTGCTTTTATTTCAGTAACAGAATTTTACTTTAGAGAGGGTACACCATGCACTTAATATATTTTCTTGATTATAAAATTACATTTAATCAGATTTAATTTTTCTTAAATGTTGATGATTTTTACTGTTGATATCAAAGTAAGACAGCAGCTGCCAGTCAAAGGAATGCATTTTGATGCATTTATTATTGCCAGCACACGTGCAATGTATTTAAAGTAGTTCTTGATGACTTTCACCAATTGAGTTTCTTATCCAGGCAACCCTAAAATAAGTGCATTCACTAAAATTTGTATCTTTACATGTACTTAAATGTCCTCAGCTTGAGAAAGAAACAAATTATCATATGTATGGATTATTAATTGCTACATTTCATACAATTTAAAAACAAATTTCAAGACTTTATTTTTAAATAATCTCTTTACTCAATGAGGGGTTTGAATTTATAACCCTGAGATTAAGAGTCACATGATTTACTGACTGAGCCAGCCAGGCACCCCCAATATAATTTTTAAAATAGCCAAATTTCTCATAATAGATCATGACAATTTAAAGTAGTGGTAAAACTAACATGACCAGTTTATAAAACTTGAAGGGCTACTATCAATAATCAGTGATCTTCACTATGATATGAAAGTGTGCCATGAAGCCTTATGGAGCTTATGGAATCTGTTCATGAATAGAGCTGCTATATTGCACAGAACCAAAGAGTACCTTTCATGTTTTATACAACTTGAATGATGTATGTTTGAGGTAGATAATGAAGGAGCTCTGCTTACAAACCCAGTTTGGATCAACAGGTTTTATTTTGATGTGATGTGATCTCTGTGATCTGAATAATTCAGAAAAATATCTTAAGAATATGGTCATGAAGAGTGTATAACTCAGTCTTTAACTCTATTCTGATATTCAACAAGAAAGTAGTAATTTTATATAAAGATATATGCTCTTGGTAGTACATTTTTATGTGTATTTAATTTGTTTTATTTTTTTATCCATCTCCTCTCCATCTGTTATGATATGAATGGCAGATCTAAAATAGTAAAATCTTAAAGTGAGAATATATGGTACCATGATCCAAGGAGGAATATTCTGTCAATTTATCATACTATCATGTCTTCTTATTTAATTGAAGGCTATTACTGAGTCTACAACTTTTTGTTAGAGGAGTAATGAAGGTTAAAAGACTGTTTGTTTGTTTGTTTGTTTAAGACACTCAAATACAGGAACATTAAAATGGCTAAATACTTAAGAATGTGTATAAATGCATAGATTTGGGAAATATGAAGTTATTTCTCTTTCTCATTTAGTTTCAGTGTGTGTGTGTAAGAGAGAGAGTGAGAGAGAGAGAAGAACTTGTTTTTCTTAAATACATATCAGTGTTCAGCTGGAGAAGGCACATGGTCTCTTGGCAAAGTTAAATTTAGTACGTACCATTTTATTTATAGATTTGACTGGAAATGGACACTGAATCCATCAGGAACTATGCCCTTTTCATTTTTGTAGATGTAAAAAATAAAGTCTCTATTTTTTCATTAATGATAGATGCCCTTATTTTGATTATAAGGAAGCTTGAAAATTATGGTTAATTTTCTCATATGTTGAAACTTCAACCTCTCTGTTGAGGCTGATGTGCAATTAGAAGTATAGAATTGATATATCTGATATTTCTTTATATCTTCCCTATGATTTGGAATTTGGGTTGTTTCATCTTTTCACCAGTCCTAGAGCTGGTTGTTCTATTTCTTGTCATGTTAACTGTACTATGAGTCTTTAGTAAAAAGTTTTTGTTTTTGAAGCAAAATGTTTATTTTATATTTATCTTCAGTAATCTAGTAATTATTTCATATGTACAAATTGTATTTGCTATGCTCTTTTCCTACGTGTGTTATTTTGAGATCCTTTTGTCCCCTCTGATTTTTTTCTATAAAAACCATATATTATGCATCTTTATCACAGTACCCTATATTTACTTGATTTCATTATAGTATTTCTGTGGATATTTTTATAACATTTTCTTAGAGGCATTATTCAATATTAATTTTAACTGTTTCAAGTTCTTCTGGACAATTAATGTATTATTTATGGGCCCATCATTTGTTGAAGGTTTATTTTTCAACTTAAAATTGAGTACAATTGGATTATGATCTGATAAATTTGTTGTAAGAATATTGCAGTTTTCTGTCTTAAAGATTCTCCCCTGAACAATAAACAATAATCAATTCCAGTGTGTCATTTATTTATTACAGGGAATATGTAAAGACTTTTTCATTTAGATGTTTTCAATCCTCATAGTTCCAGTCGCAATATAAAATTATACTTCAGTTGATTCTGAGTTGATGTTTGTTCCATTATAGTGTATCAATCTTCATAAATGACTAATGCACAAAAACAAATTTAAATTTGCAATGTCACTATTATACTTTTGTTTTCTTTAAAACATCTAATCACCATCCTGTTTCACTTGATAAATCATCTAAGTCAAAATAAATATCTTAATGATTTCAAATATATAATATATGCTGGAGTCATTACTCATAGTTGAATATATGTTTACTTCTTATAAACTTCTGGGATTCTCAGAATGGTTGAAAATAGTAAAATTTTTGTCTATGAAATTAGAGAAACACATATACTTATTAGCTATATCTAGTTATAATTTAGCATCTAAAGGAATAAGTATTTATATAACACCAAACAAGAAATGCAAGGCAGGACTACATGCAAGCTAATAATATGGCATCATTTACTAAATGTTTGTCTAACCTATATTTAGATGAAAGATTGAGTGTTACATGAGGGAAGGGCAAAGAAGGGCTATTTATTGGTAGAAGAACTTTTCTAGCCTGTATCAGTCTTGCTATGGACTGACTTGTGTCCCTCATCCTTCTACCCCAATGCAAATTTTTATGTTGAAGCCATAACCTCCAATGTGACTGTATTTGGAGATAGGGCTTCTGAAGAAGTAATTAGGCAGCTGAGGCTATAAGGGTGGGATCCTGATCTGACCCCTTTAAAAAGAGAAAGAGAAACTGTCCCCCATCCTCCCATCACCTCTCTGGCATGTGAGGACACAACTAGAAGACACCCTGCTGCAAACTCTCTGAAGATTCTGTCACCAGAGTCTGATCATGATGGCACCATGAACTCAGACTTCCAGTCTCCAGAACTATGAAAAAATACATTTCTATTGTTTAAGCACCCAATCTGTGGTATTTGATTATACTAGTTACAATTGACTCATGCAGGCCTGAATAACTGAGTTCTTGCAAACTGAATACAATGGGCTAGATTTGACTTCTTCTAAAAGGCAAGATGTATTTGTTGTAATTTTAGAATTTAGTGTAACTGAAAGAGATCTCACATTACATATCTCTAACTATATACTATATTTTCCTTATATACAGGTTTCTCAATTCACTATTCTTCCAGTGATATTTTAGCACTTTTTATTAGATTTGTATCTTGGGCTTCCTAGCAGGATGGCAAACTTGTAATTCAGCTTTGATTACTGCCATACATATCCATAATTTACTCTCAAATATGTGGCACTATAGGCTCATAATACAGATGTTTCACCTGTCAAATAAAAAATGGTAAATTTTGTCATCAGCTCCTGAACCAAAAATACCAAATTTTAATATTTAAGCTATGACCCTTTGATCAAAAGTTAAGCAAACCAGAAATAACAACAATTATCATTTACTGAAAGCATACTTACTACCTTACTAATCTCTTCATCCCATCCTGAGTTTCGATAAACCTCATACTTTGCCTGAATTGTTTAATTTATGATTTGTTACTCAAAGATGACGTCAAATTTTCTTAAAGACAAGCAAATGTCTTTTCATAACTTACCAGCTTCATCTCTGATTATTTTTTCTTTCTATAATATGCCACACTTATGAATGTAGACAATTACAGAAGTGAGTACAAATAGGCACAGCCTATTTCCCCATTCCTTGAATCTATGTTGTTTCTGTAAGTTGCATTAGCCAGTAGAATGCAACAAAAGTAGGAATTGTGAATTCTGAATCTGGGATACAAGAAGTGTTGCATTCTTCTTCCTTGCTCTTAAAATCCTGAAATTAGCCTATCGGAATATGAGTGATCACATGTAGAGAGACCACATTTGCTCCCAGTTTTTCAGAGGGAGAAATCATAAACTAGTTAGACCAAGTCAGTCCTCAAGTGACTACAGATGTATGAGTGAACCTAGCCAAGATCAGCTGAGACATACTGAAACATGAGAACCATTTAGCTAAAACCCACATAAATTGTTCACCTATAAAATTGTGAGCTAAATGTTTGTTGCATTAAGCTACTACATTTTGAGGTGGCTTATTATACAACAAATGCTAGAATTATTTACTTTCCCTATACTACTCTCCTCAAAGCTCTCCCTTTCATTCTCCTTATTGTTCAGAATTCAACACCGATGACCATCAATTCTAGTATGTTCCCAGTAAAAAATTTAAGGAAGATATCGTTTGAGTTACTTATCTAAGCATATACCAATTTCTGCATATAGGAATTAGACATTCTGATTGGCCAGGCCTACATCATGTTGAACCATGCATGGATCTAGGGATAGTGGTATACCATGGTTGACAGATTGACAAGAACCACGTGAAATAAAGTAAGAGTCCTCTCCAAAGTGAGATGTGGATAATCATTCTAGAAAATGGGAGATTCAAAGTAATCTGGGCTGTGAAAAGTAATAGCTTCTACAATCTATATCTTTTTCTTTCTTATGTATGTGTATATCAGCCTAGGCATATTTCTATGTATCAAACGTCATGGTAACTACCTGCTTATTATTTGTCTTCATAAAAAACTGTCAGCTCCTTGCAGGTAGGGGCAGTTTTATTCAATTTTGTTTCCTCAGAAATTAACACAAAGCCTGATACATTTTAGGAAATTAGATCTTTACAAAATTGATAAATAAATTCTCCATGAATGTCAGGCCTGGACACTATATGACTTCTTCATAAAGCCATTATTCTCAGGAATGTAAGAATAATGGGCTTTTCTAACACACAGAAGAAGACACAAACCTCGACAAAATGCTTAGAGAGAGGAATTTATCCCAAAAGACAAGAGATCTAATTGAAACAGATATAAAGAAGATGATTGAGGAGAATTTAAAACAATAATAATAAGGGTACTAGATGGGCTTGAGAAAAGCTTGGAAGACATCAGGAAGATCTTACCACAGAAATAAAAGAGCTAAAAAACAATTAGGCAGAAATGAAAAATGTAACAACTGAAATTCAAAATTGATGGGATACAATAACCATAAGGAAGGAAGAAGCAGAAAAATGATAAGAGACATAGAAGATAAACTTATGGAAAATATTGAAGCTGAAAAAAGAGAGAAAGAAAAATTACAGATCATGAGAGGAGACACAGGAACTCAGTGACTCAATCAATTGTAATAACATTTGTGTCATAGGAATCCTAGAAGAGAGAGGAAAGGGGGCAAGGAGCAGGTTTATTTGAGGAAATAATAACTGAAAATTTCCATAATCTGGAGAAAGAAACAGACATCCAAATCCAGGAGGCACAGAAAACTCCTATCAAAATCAACAAAGACAGATGAACACCAAGACATATGTACTTAAATTTGCAAAGTATAGTAATAATGAAAAAATCCTAAAAGCAGGACAGAGTCCCTAACATACAAGGGAAGACCCCATAAGACTAGGTGCACACCTCTTCAAAGAAACCTGGCAAACCGGAAGACAATGGCATGATATATTTAATATGCTGAATGGGAAAAATCTGCACCCAAGAATATTCTATCCAGCAAGGTTATCATTGAGAATGGGAGAGATGAAGTATTTTCCAGATGAACAAAAACCAAAGGAGTTCATGACCACTAAACTGCCCCTAAAGAAACATTAAAGGGGCAAGATGCCTGGGTGGCTCAGTCAGTTGGGCATCTGCCTTCAGCTCAGGTGATGATCCTGGGATCAAGTCTTGTAACAAGAGATGAAGAAGTGCACTATATAATAATAAAGGGGACAATCAGACAAGAAGATCTAAAATTTGTAAATATTTATGCCCCCAAATTAGCACCTAAATATATAAAACAATTAATGACAAATATAAAGGAACTCATTGATAATAATACAATAATAGAGGATTTTAACACCCCACCTACATTAATGGATAGATCATCTAAGTAGAAAATCAAGAAGAAATAATAACTTTTTTTAAGATTTTATTTATTTATTTGAGATAGAGCACAAGCATAAGCAGAGTGGGGAAGGGGGGACAGACAAAGAGATAGGGAGAAGCAGGCCATCTGCTGAGCAGGGAGCTCAATGTGGGGTTTGATCCCAGGACCCTAGGATCATGACCTAAGCCAAAGACAGACACTTAACTGACTGAGCCACCCAGGAGTCCCAGAACAATGGCTTTGAATGACACACTGGACCAGAGGGACTTTACAGATATATTCAGAACATTTCATCCTAAAGCAGCAGAATACATATTCTTTTTGAGTGCACATGGAATATTCTCCAGTACAGATTACATGCTAAGTTACAAATCAAGCTTATATAAATAGAAGTAGACTGAGATCATATCATGCATATTTTCTGACCATAACACTATGAAACTTGAAGTCAACCACAAGAAAAATTTGGAAAAACCATAAATACATGGAGGTTAGACACATCTTACTAAAAACGAATGGGTCAACCAGGAAATTGAAAAAGAATTAAAAAAATAATACATAGAAACAAATGAAAATGAAAACACAATGGTCCAAAACCTTTGGGATGCAGAAAAAATTGTCACAAGAAGGATTTATATAGCAAAATAGGCCTACTTCAAGAAGCAAGAAAAATCTCAAATAAGCAACCTAACCTTGCACCTAAAGGAACTAGAAAAAGAAAAACAAATGAAGCCTAAAGCCAGCAGAAGAAATGCAGTAATAAAGATTAGAGCAGAAAGAAATGATATAAAAACAAAACAGACAAAACACCCTGTAAAACAGACCAATGAAAACAGGAGCTGGTTCTTAAAAAATTAATAAATTGACAAATACCTACCCAGAGTTATCAGAAAAGAAAGTAAAGGACCCCAAATAATAAAATCACAAATGAGAGAGGAGAAACCACAACCAATAGCACAGAAATGCAAACAATAATAAGAAAATATTATGAAAAACTATATGCTCAAAAAATCAGACAATCTGGAAGAAATGAATAAATTCCTAGAAACATATAAACTATGAGAATTGAAACAGGAAGAAATAGAAAACTTGAAAGACTGATAACAAGCAAAAAATTAAGTCAGTAATCAAAAATCTCCCAATAAATCAAAGCCCAAGGTCATCTGACTTCAAGGGGAATTCTACCAAATATGAAAAGAGTTAATACCTGTTGTCCTCAAACTATTAAAAAAAAATAGAAATGGAAAAAACAACTCCCAAACTTGTTATGTAGAGCCAGCATTACCCTGATTGTAAAACCAGATAAAGATGTTGCTAAAAAACACAACTGTGGACCAATATCCAGGATGATCATGGATGCAAAAGTTCTCAACAAAATATTAGCAAATCAAATCCAACAGTACATTAAAAGATTCATTCACCATAATCCCCTTTTATTCCTGGGCTGCAAGAAGGGGTTCCATATCCATGAATAAACCAATGCAATATACCACATTGATAAAAGAAAGGAAGACACATTACATCATTTCAATAGGTGCAGAAAAGACATTTTACAAAGTACAATACCCATTCATGATAAAAACCCTCAACAAAGTGGGGATTGGGGTGCCTGGATTGTTTCGTCAGTTAAGTGTCTAACTCTTCATTTCAGCTTGGGTCATGATCTCAGGGTTGAGACTAAGCCCCACATGGCTCTGTGTTGGATGTGGAGCCTCTTAAGATTCTCTCTCTCTGCCCCTCCCCCCACTCTCCTTCTCTAAAAAACAAAACACAACAACAACAAAAATAAAGTGGTAATACAGGGAACATACCTCAACATCATAAAGTCCATATATGAAAAACCCACAGCTAATACCATTGTCAATGGGGAAGAACTGTGAAATTTCTCTCTGACATCAGAAACACAACAGATATCCACTTTCACCAATATTATTTAAAATAGTATTTGAAGTCCTAGCCACAGCAATCAGACAACAAAAAGAAAAAAAGCATCCAAATCGGCAAAGAAGTCCAACCTTCACTATTTGCAGATGACATGATACTCTATATAGAAAATCCAAAAGACTCCACCAAAGCGCTAGAACTGATGCATGAATTCAGTAGTCACAGGATACAAAATCAGTGTACAGAAATCTGATGCATTTCTATACACCAATATTGAAACAGCAGAAAGAGAAATCAAAGACTTAATCCCAACTGCCATTTTACCAAAAGCTATAAGATACCTAAGAATAAACCCAACTGAAGATGTAAAAGATCTGTATTCTGAAAACTATAAAACACTGATGAAAGAAATTGAAAACAACACAAAGAAATGGTACTGGCACAAAAGCAGACACACAGATCAATGGAAGAATAGAAAACCCCCAAATGAGCCCACAACTGTATAGTCAATTAATCTTTGATAAAACACGGAAACATATTCAGTGGGAAAAAGACAGTTTCTTTAACAAATGGTGTTAAATTCGACAGCAACATCCAAAAGAATGAAACTGGATCAGTCTCTTATACCATACACAAAGATAAATTAAAAATGGATGAAAGACTTAAATGTGAGACCTGAAATTATAAAACTCCTAGAGGAGAACATAGGCAATAACCTCTTTGTCATCAGCCCTAGCAACTTCTTTCTGGATGTATCTCCTGAGGCAAGGAAAATAAAAGCAAAAATAAACTATTAGGACTTAAAAACAAAAAAACAAACAAAAACCAAAAACTTAGGACTTCATCAAAATAAATAACTCTGAATAGCAAAGAAAACAGTCAACAAAACCAAAAGTCAGTCTATAGAAGGGGAGAATATATTTGCAAACGACATATATGATTAAGGATTAGTATCCAAAAATCTGTAAAGGACTTATGAAGTTCAGGGTCTTTCATGGTTGCATACAAATTTTAGGAATGTTTGGTCGAGCGCTGTGAAAAACACTTTGGTATTTTATTAGGGATTGCATTAAAATGTAGACTGCTTTCTGTAATATGGACATTTTAACAATATTTGTTGTTCCAGTCCATGAAGGGGAGAATATATTTGCAAATGACATATATGATTAAGGATTCGTATCCAAAAATCTGTAAAGGACTTATGAAGTTCAATGCCTGGAAAATAAATAATCCAATTAAAAATGTGCAGAAAATATGAATAGACGTTTTTCCAAAGAAGACATAC
Source organism: Lontra canadensis (assembly GCF_010015895.1). Classification (NCBI taxonomy): domain Eukaryota; kingdom Metazoa; phylum Chordata; class Mammalia; order Carnivora; family Mustelidae; genus Lontra; species Lontra canadensis. The sequence goes on from NW_022631034.1 coordinate 6,633,899, forward strand.
AGATGGCCAGTAGACACATGAAAAGTTGGTCAATATCACTTACCATCAAGGCAATACAAACCTAGGGGCACCTGGGTGGCTCAGTGTGTTAAAGTCTCTGCCTTCGGCTCAGGTCATGATCTCAGGGTCCTGGGATTGAGCCCCACATTGGGCTCTCTGCTCAGCAGGGAGCCTGCTTCCTCCTCTCTCTCTACCTGCCTCTCTGCCTACTTGTGATCTCTGTCTGTCAAATAAATAAATAAAATCTTAAAAAAAAAAGGCAATACAAACCTAAAATACCACCTCACAGCTGTCAAAATGTCTAAAATCAACAATAGAAAAGACAACAAATGTTGGTGAGGTTTGGAGAAAGGAGAACCCTCTAACACTGTTGGTAAGAATGTGAACTGGTGCAACCACTCTGGAAAACCTCCATGGAGGTTCTTCAGAAAGTTAAAAAATAAAACAACCCTATGGTCCAACAATCACACAGTAGGTTTCTTCCCCAAAGAATACAAAAATACTAATTCAAAGGGATACATACACCCTGATGTTTATAGCAGCAGTATCTACAATAGCTAAGTTATGGAAAAAGCCAGTGTCTGTTGACTAATGAATGGATAAAAAGGAAGTGAGATACATATATAGATCTGTCTGTCTTTCTAACTAATGGAAGGGAATGGAATGGAATATACTTATCCATAAAAAGAATGAAATCTTGCAAACATGTGAATGTAGCTAGAGTATTATGCTAAGTGAAAAAGAGAGAGAAAAAATATCATACGATTTCACTCATGTTGAATTTAAGAAACAAAACAAATGAACATAAGGGAAACAGAGAGACAAGCTAAAAAACAGACTAATTTTAATACATTTTTAAAGACTTATTTATTTATTCTAGAGACAGAGAGAGGTGGGGCAGGCAGTGGGGCAGAGGGAGAGTGAGGAAGAAAATGTTAAGCAGACTCCACACTGAACAAGGATCCCAATGTGGGGCTTAATCTCACAACCTTGAGATCGTGACCTGAGCCAAAACCAAGAGTCTGACACCTAACTGAGCCACCCAGAGCCCCAAGAACTATAGAGAACAAACTGAGGGTTATTGGAGGGGAGATATGTGGAGATGGGCTAAAAGGATGTTGGGTATTAAGGATTGCATTTACGATGAGCACTAGATGTTGTATGTAAGCCATGAATCACTAATTTTCATACCTGAAACTAATATTACACTCTATGTTAATGGACAGAAATTTAAAAAAAAAAAACTTGAAAAAAGAAGAAAAAATAATAAAAATCCTATCCTTATTTTTTATTTCTTTAAATTTGTATTTATTGCCTTATAAATCACGCTTAGTAACAGAAACTCGGTATGTTTCATAGTCTGATTTCTGTTAAAAATAGGCTAACTCGAACAACATTCTTCATTTTTACTGATTTTCTTCCTTAACTATTGAACATAATCACTGAACAATTCTTGGACAGCTTTGGGACTAATAGGTAGCTAAAGTGACTAATTCACGTCTTGAGAAAATGAAATTTGCATTGCCAATTTATTTAGTTTTTGCAAACTTAAAAACTCTTGGTTGGGTAGTTCTATTGCATTGATGGAGATAACTATATTTTTAAATAAAACTAAATTCCTGATATTTTTATGCACAGAATAATGAGACACTAAAAGCACCGTGGAGGTCATCCAGTCAGAGTTTTAACCCAGTGCATTCTTTCCTTAAATTCCCTGAACCACATATGTTAATAATAAAGTTATTTTCATTTTTTATAATATCTTATACTATTTTTGAACAGAGAAAGAATTGAAAGAATTATATAGTAAACTCTCATACTCCAGTACCTATGTTTTTCAATTAACATTTTGCTATAATTGCTTTGTGACAAATCTGTCCTTTCCTTTACCTGTTCACTAATCCATCCTTTTCTTTGATGGATTTTAAAGTAAATTGCAAATATTAGTACACGAAACCCTTCAGCTTGCCCATCATTAACCAGACAGAGAATGTGACTTCTTTTTAAGTTCTTTACATTGTGTGATTATCACTATGTAATGAACATTATTTCTGTTCCCCAAATGAGTCAACCTTTTCTAGTCCTGGGCCTATGTTGTGCTGGTCTCTCTAGCTGGAAAACTCCTAATTTCCATGCTTCTTTAGAGGTAAATTCCTACTTGTCCTTCAGAGTGTCAGCTCAAATCTTATTTTCTCAACCTCTGTCTATATCCTGAATCTAAACTAGATGTATCCTGTTATTCTTGCTCGGAGCACCTTGTTATTGTCAATGATGTGCTTATTTCTTAGTTATTTGTTTCATGTAGGATTCTCCCACAAAATTATAAACTTAATAGTTCTTCATTATGAACTTGACATCCAGTGCAGTGTCTACCACATTGTTTCTGAAAAATATCAGACAAATAAATATATGGAAAAATGTAAAAGGTTATTTGAAACTGGAAAGAAATTGCCATTGTTAAGCAGAAAACCTAGGTTCTCTTTACTTTTTCAGGAAACGTGTGTGTGTGTGTGTGTGTGTGTGTGTAAATGAGCTCCATTTTTTGGTTTTGTTTTGTTTTTTACCATTTTTATGTTAGGACCATGTTCTCCTTTCCTTTTACCTTCTATCTCCCAAATTCTCCCCACAGATTCTCAAAATATGTCTCTAGATACATCTCTGAATCTATACACAATCACTGAAGAAAAAATTAAAGAGCAAGGAAAACAGTCATAAACCTGATTAAAAGGGACAATTCCTTGTAAGCTGTCTCACTTGTCAAGTCTACTCCAAAAGATCTCCCCAACAGAGATAATTTCTCAAAATGAATTTATCTAGTTTTGAAAAACAAAATACTGAGTCAATGCTGGCAGAATATTTTAATCACCTACCAAATATTACTTTTAGTAATTATATAAGAGAAAAACAAGGAAGCCTAATCTAAACCTCTTTCCATATAGACATGTATCACGGCCACTGATACTGAAGAAGCAGGCCTGTAATCTGATCTTTTCCAAACAGATCTCATTAATTGAAATTAAAGGGGAGAAAGAAAGATAAACACTTGGGGAAAGTGAAATATTACATTCTTTGGTTATTCAAAATACAGATTAGCATTTCACAAGCTTTAGAAATTCTATTGTAAAGGAAACCCTTTCTCAATTCTAACATTTCCCAAACTTTTTGACCAAATAATTCTTTGTTATGTGTCTTAGTCATAACTTTTAATAGCTAATAACATTAGCTTATGTTAATAGTTCATAATTCCATGAAATTGTTTGGGAAATGCTGTACTTAAGTGTGACCTATTTGTGTGCAAAGTATTGATCTTAGCATAATGATACACTTACATAGTCATGAAGTCTTAAGCTCATTTTTTTTAAAGGGTGCTCCCAGTCTGAAGTCAATGGACTTGTCAGAGATTTTAGTTCTTTTGTGTATCTTGGAAGCTGACACAATGGTATAGGATATGGGTACTCTAGTAGCTTGGCATAAATGTCTTATTTCAGGCCTATGTTGTCTTCCTTCCCCCCATTATGTATGTTTCACTGTTCCCTTAGAGTGAAGTTTGTATTATAAGACATCTCTGTCACTTGGAAATTCATTGTAGGGAAGATCTTATTTCTGAGAGAAAAAAAGATTCCATTTTAAAAATACTGTGATTCAAATTTCTCATAGCATACAACCTTGGTTAGAGTTAAGGTAGAATATTTCAGGACTGTATTTTCTCATCCAGTAGGTTTCTACTAGAGTGTCTTTCTTCCTTTCACTGTCTAATATGTATGTAATATTTTAGGTAACATATAAAGATCTAAATTCTACAAAATCCCCTGCATTGTTGCCATTTTATGAAATAAAGTCAGTGTTTTCTTACAAATCTTACTTAGGGTCCTTTTTATTATAGGCAATATTTTCTGACAAGTGTGACATATGTGTTTCAAGCAGGAATTATTGATTTATTAGCACTTATGTCTCAAAATTAAAACAATGCTAGGGGAAATATGTAAAAGTTGTCTAATACAGAAATGCACAATATATTCAGGCCATTTTGTTTGGGCAGTTTAAATATGTAAGCATTGTCCCATAAAGTAATACAAAATACAGTTAAGTCATTTTGTTTGGGCAGTTTCAAGGCAAGATATTGGAACCATGATAGTTTTTAATAAAAATGTGAATAATTTTAAAACTGTCATTATTGGAAATTAGCATTATTATTTTCACACTTTTCGCTACCTCAATGATATACAGCTTGTCAAAAGTTCTCCATTTGAGTTAAAATTAGTTTCATGTCAATTGAAGAACTTTAAAGAAATTAGGATAAATGCATCCTATTATATAAAAGTGCAAATTGTCCTTTTTTAGTAATAAGGTATTTTATTCTTTATCTTTCCATGAAAATCTTACTTAAATAGTGAATGTTTTAGAAGGTGATATAATAAATGGGTCCCAACTCTACCAGAAAAAAGTTAAAGTTCTGCGAGATGCAGAAAATGTTTTGATCTTGAAATTTCCCTGAAACTGTATACATTGTTGACAAACAGAAAAAAAATAACATAGAAATCAGAATCGAATTAGAAAGATCTCTCACATGGTTCAGAAGCCAAAATCTTTCTTGATGGGAGCTACCTATGGCCAAATGATGATAGATGCCCTGTTTTATAAAGAAAACATAAATCAGTTAATATAATTTTGGAAGCTTTTAACATAAGCCAGTTAATATAATTTTGATCTAAAATGGTGACAGTCTCCTTTTGATTCTAAATTCTGGTCATTTGCTTCCAGTAATAAAAGGCGAAATCCATACTGAAAAAAATTGGAGAAGCTATGTATACATCTATTCATTTATATATATATACACAGCTGTATATATAGAATATATAGGTATATATCTATTCAACTATATATATATAGGTATAGATATATATCTATTTATATCTGTACTTTAAGATAGATTATAGATTATCTTTTCGAAGGTATTGGGCAGCACAAAATAAAATTAAGATGGAGAGAAAAGTAATTTCAGATTGAAGATAAACCTAAATGAATATTGAATGTAAAAATAATTGTTTATTATTTATAGGATTGATATATATAACAAAAATGCTATATTATTTAGGAGATAGGATAGATATAATTATCATTTATGAAATAATCATGTTCTTGTCCATTAGGAAAGTCTCAACAGATAGAAAAGGATGGACTCATATATGGCTTTCTCTGACCACAACACACTGAAGTACAAATCACTAAAAAATAAAACTGTAGATAATCCTCTTATGTTTAAAAAAACAATTAAGTAACTTAAAGGTCTAAATAACAAACATCAAATCCTAGAGTTTAAAGAACACAGTAAATTAAACACAAAGATTTTTTAAAAGGAAATAATAAAAAGCAGAAATTAATAAAATAGAAAACATCTATGATACTGGAAGGAGCAACATAACACAGGTTTTTTTAATCCAATAAAATTGACTAATTGCTGGCAAGAAAAACCCATAAAAAAAAACCAGATGACAAAAATAATTAGTAGTATAAGTTAAAAAAAAGGACATATTCTTGTATTTTTCATAGGTTTAAAAAGATAATTATAACAAAGATATGATAAACAACTCCATTATAATAAATCTGACTATTAAATAAAATGGGAAAAGTCTTAGAAAAATAAAATGTATCAAAACAAACACAAGGAATCTTTTTTTTTTTTTTTTTTTTTTTAACCTATGGAAAAAACGGAATCTGTATGCACATTCTTTTCATTAAGAAAATTCCAGACCTGGATAGCTGGCTATCATAGTGAATTCCATTAGTAGTTCAGGGAGAAATTTACACAAATTCCTTGGGGGTATATTAAAAAAAAAAAAAGTATTCTCAATCTTATTTTGTGAGCCAGCTATGATCATATCAGTAAACCTAATGAAAATATTAGGAGATTAGAAAATTATAGGCTCCTCACACTTATGAACATAGGTGTAAAAACCCTTTTAAAAGTCAACAGAATTAAGGATGCTTGGGTGACTCAGTTGGTTAAACATCTGCTTTCGGCTGGGTCTTGATCCCAGGGTCCTGAGATTGAGTTCCACTTCCAGCTCCTTGCTCAGTGGGGGGCCTGCTTCTCCCTCTGTCACTCCCTCCGCTTGTGCTCTCTCACTCTCTCTCTCTGAGAAATAAAATATTTTTTTAAAAAAAAGTCAACAAAATTAACCTTGAATATCTAAAAATATGTCTTAGTCTGAATTTGTTCCAATAATTTGATATTGATACTATGTTCAAACATTTATGAATGCAACCCCTCTTAACTTAATAAAGGAGAAAAAATTTGATTATTTCAATTGATTCAGAAAAATTCTAAAATAAAATTCAACACCCATTCATAATAAAATACTCTAAGCAATATTCCTTCAATGAAAGTTCTAAGGGAACTTTCTTTTCTTTAAAGATTATAGCAAATATATCAAAAATTTATAACAAATTCATATTTATTTTAAAATATTGAGAGGAGGGGCAGGAGGGTTTGGTTGAGCTGCAGCTGTTTGTCTGTTCGACACAGGTTTTGGCCCGACAGGGGAGACGAAGCCCCAGGACTGTTGAAGCCTGAAGTCCCCTCCCCTTTCCCACTTCCCCCTTTGCCGCTTTGTGGCATCCCCCTCCCTCCACCCTTTCCCATTCTCATAATCTAGCCATGACTGGCAGAAGCACAGCCAGGCCCAATGGGCAGCCCCAGGCCAGCAAAATATGCCAGTTCAAATTGGTCCTGCTGGGTGAATCTGAAGTGGGGAAGTCTAGCCTGGTATTACGTTTTGTCAAAGGACAGTTCCATGAGTACCAAGAGAGCACCATTGGAGTGGCCTTCCTCACCCAGTCTGTTTGTCTAGATGACACAACAGTCAAGTTTGAGATCTGGGACACAGCTGGACAGGAACGATACCATAGCTTGGCCCCCATGTACTACAGAGGTGCCAAAGCTGCCATTGTGGTTTATGACATTACTAATCAGAAAACCTTCACCCGAGCGAAGACATCGGTAAAGGAACTACAGCGACAGGCCAGTCCTAGCATCGTTTTTGCCCTGGTGGGGAACAAAGCTGACCTGGCCAATAAGCACATGGTGGAGTATGAAGAGGCCCAGGCGTATGCAGATGACAACAGCTTATTGTTTATGGAGACTTCAGCCAAGATAGCTATGAATGATCTCTTCCTGGCAATAGCTAAGAAGTTGCCAAAGAGTGAACCCCAGAATCTGGGGGGTGCAGCAGGCCGAAGCCGGGGTGTGGATCTCCATGAACAGTCCCAGCAGAACAAGAGCCAGTGTTGTAGCAACTGAGGGGGTGGCTAGCAGCAAACAAGTATGGAGCTAGCACGAGAGCTAAGAAATAACCTCCATCCCCACCCCTCAGCACACAGCCCTTAAGGTAACCGCACACTGAGCCCTGGCTCCCAAGGGCTGCCTCCTGACAGCTCTGTCATGGCACTTTTTAACGCTTCAGCAACCAACGCCAGGTAGCTGTTGTCACCGGCCTCCTACCCCTACTCTGGGGCTTAGGGGTCAGACTCCCCAGGACTTACCTTCCAAAACAAACTTTCTTCACTTTGTATTATAGGTGCAAGACAGTGACCTAATTATCTTTCCTCCTTCTGGAGATTTCCAGTTCAGTCACATTAAGGGCCCTGGGGGGAGAGTAAGGCTCAGAGCAGGAGGGAGTAAGGAAACAGTTCCTTTTTTGGGAGAGGGGGGTTTGAGTTTCTCATATGAAAACACTGCAGTCTCCACGAGTTGGCCTTGTGGAGGGTGTTTCTAGGTAGAGGTGAGAAATGGAAGGCAAGCTCTTGGGTACTGGATAGGAGTTGTGTTAGTTAACTGGGCAGAGGTGGAGGAGGTGGAGATGTAGTATCACCTATGGCTCTGGAACTGTTCCAAGGCCTAACTACCCCCTCACCCAGCCTCTTAGGTAGCTCCTCCCCCATAGTGGGGGAGACTCTGGACCCCAGAGTCCTCCAAAGAATCTTCACTGGTTGCCTGCATCTTTGGCTCTGCTGTGATCTAATTAGAGGAGGGACCAGTTTCTGATACCCATCCTCCAATTTATACATATGCATCCCCCCCAACTCCCGGCCTTTAGATGGCCTCAGCCCCAGCCACTATATTCCCCTGCAGTTTGCACTTTAATTGGTGGTAGTTCAGTTGGGATACTTGTTTTATGGGGGTTTTGATTGATTTACCTGCCCTCTCACCTTTTAATTAAATGGAACCCAAGGTAGTATATATATGAGGTTTTGGGAGGGGCTGTAGAGAACCGGACCAGTGGCAGCTACTCAAGCCCAGTCTCCACTGCTTGCTTCCTCCAACTCTGATTCTTAACCTATATTCTTGCCAACCTAGCTCTCGAGTATAGGTTTGCCTTTCCTGGGGAATTAACTGAGCAACTGGAGAGAGGTCTCAGGATAGCCTAGGCCATGGTATGGGAGTAAAGAGGGGTGAGGCAAGAGGGAGGAGTTTTCTGTCCTTTCCCAAGGTTCATGTTCAATGATCCACCCATTACCATGTCTTTTCTACTTCCCTGTAAATAGGTATGATCTTTATTCCCACTGTACAGTCTGTTCTGTCCTCCACCTCCTATCGGGCCCTATATCTTTTTCCCTTTGTTGGTATGTTTGGTTTAGTCCCTCCATCCTTATCCTTATACACACCCCCAGCCAGTGGTTTAATCCACATACCACTAGGGGCTAATACCACAGAGGCCTACTTGTGGCCCCCTCATACTGTAACACCTGTTCCTGTGGATAGGGAACAACGGGCACTGAAGGTCTGTCACAGCTGTCTCACATCACCAGGGGATGTGGGTCCTTTCTAAATCTCTAGCCACTCCTCACATCCCTCATCAGGTATTTTAGGATGTCTTTGGGAAGTCATCAAGGTAAGAGAAAACTCTAAACTCCTTGTTCCAGCCCAGAGTTTTGGGAAAATTGGGGGAAGTAAGATAGGAGAGGTCACAGTGACCTAGGATTGGAACCTTCTACCCTTTGATTTGCAGACTGCCTTCTGTCCCAGAGCAGCTGGAAAATCCTTGGAGCTGAGACTCTGAAGGACCCAGCTTAGGTTCTTCCACTTAGGACTCATTTCCCTTCCTTTTCCAGGGGCAGCCTTAGTTCCCGTGGCCCTGAAACACGCATACACTTTCCCTTTCCTTTCCCAGCACCTACCAGCCTCCCAAAGCACCCACTGCATCCTTATAAGTGGAAGAACTAGGATAGCTCTCTTAAATTCCTTAGAAATGAAGGTTGTTTTTTTTTTTTTTTTTTTCTCTCTGCATCTTTCCCCATGGAACAGGAGTGAAGTGTTTCATTGCCTTGGGGCTGGGAAACCATTTCTCCAGGCTGCTTCTCCCCTCCCCAGCCCCCTGTGGAACAGGATTGGCCTTAGCTTCTGGGCCTATCTGCTGCCTTCCTTCTATTTCCTACTAGCTCCTCTGCTTTCCTTTAAGCTCTCTTGGGCTTGGGGATCTTAGTTTTTATTTCCCAGCTCTTCATTTTTTTTCCTTCTGATCAGTTTTTTTTTGGGGGGTGGGGTATCCTTTTCTTTTCTTCTAAGAAAGCATTTGCCTTTTTCCCCTTTTCTTCCTCTCCCAGCATAACAATCGTGGTAACAGAATGCGACTGCTGATTTACCAATGTATTTAATGTAAGTAAAAAAGGAAAAAAAAAAGAAAAAATAAATAAAATAAAATATTGAAAACTTTGCCTTTGAGAACAGAAACTAGACAAGAATGTCTGCTGTCATCTAACCAAACATCTTATTTAATAAAGAATGTGTATACAAGGGCGCCTGGGTGGCTCAGTGGGTTAAGCCTCTGCCTTCGGCTCAGGTCATGATCTCAGGGTCCTGGGATCGAGCCCCGCATCGGGCTCTCTGCTCAGCAGGGAGTCTGTTTCCTCCTCTCTCTCTGCCTGCTTGTGATCTCTCTGTCAACTAAAATAAATAAAATCTTAAAAAAAAAAAAGAATGTGTACACAAGCCATTTTAGCAGATTACATTTATAATATTCAATGCACCACTTAGTATGAAATATAAACTGATAGCAAAATGAATCAGTACACAATTAGCAGTTAAACACTGTTCACACTTAGATTAAAGAAAATTGATAAGAAACTTCCATGTGTTTTTTATATTATTGAGGTATTGATTAATTTCTTATGCTGACAATCTCTGGATATTATTATAGATTAAATATTGAATGCACTGTCAAATATTTTAGTGAAATATTTAAAATTATTGAGGGAGTTCAATTATTCTCCAAGTTTTTCATAAAATGATGCAACACAAAGATTATTTAATTGACTGAAAATTCTATCTTCTTGCTACCTGGCATATGGAAAATTTCCATTAATAACATATATCAGCAAATACTAGTAGAATGTGTTCTGTGGGTTATGGCTCTTTTCCTTGAAAAGACTGTAATCATACTAGGAAATGTGTGAAAATACATAAATAACAGTTAATAGTAGAAAATGATAAGTGCCACCAGAAGGGAGTCAAGAGAGGAGGAAGTATTTGAGAATAATGAGATAGTCCCTCTGGTAAAGGGATGAGTCAGGTTTGGTTAAGAACACCATACTTAGTATCTGTTTACAGATACTAAATTTACAGTTTTTGTCCTGCTCAGTGGAAGTAGGAATCTTGTCAATCAGTAAAGATGGTCTTCATCAATTATCCATGTAAATTTGTAAAAGTCTTTTCCTTGATCTAGTTTATCAGATAATTTCTTTTCTCTCAGATAAATATAAGTATGTGCTACTTGGCACAATGTGTTTAGAAATGTGTTTCAGAAAGTTTATATACAAAATTCAGTTTTATTATATCATAAATTAAACATTTTTAAAGTTTCATTATATTATAACTTAAATGTTTTAAAAATGTTACCAGTGTTTTAGGATCCTTTGACACCCTGTCAGGGACCATTACTGGTAGCTAAGAGGGAACTACTGTGTCTGCAGGGCTTCAGGCTGCTCCCTTCCACGCAATAGACTTACCCACCTTTAATCACTTTTATGTATTGAGAAGTCTTCATTTTCATTTTGGAAAAAGATTCCCAGTAGAAAGAAGAAAGAAGGAGAGAGAGAGAGAGAGAGAGAGGAAGAAAGAAAAAGAAAGGAAAGAAGGAAAGGGGAGGAAGAAGGGAGGGAGGAAAGGAGGAAGGAAGGAAGGAAGGGAGGAAGGCAGAAGGGAGGAAGGAAGAAAGGAAGGAGGGGAGGAAAGATAGACACAGAATTCTATTAACTCACTATTTAAAGGAGATATAAAGAATATCTTCCTTATGCAGAAAATTGACACTGTGTACTCAATGTGCTTTTTGTGGTTTACTTGGAAGTTTCACTTGAAGTTCAGTACTTGGAGTAATGCCCTACCTTCCCAGTATTGCTGGAATATCTGCAATTGTCTCCCACTCCCAGAACATACACATTTCATCATTCATTCATTTAACAAAGAGTTGTTTACTCCTTTTATGTAGGGAGTATAGACAATATGTTGATGAGGGTAAAAAGACCCACTCCCTGTCTTTGAAATTTCCCCTTGGTTTCAAATATTTGTTTTCACACTACCATTTAGATCTTTGCTTCAGGCCATACCTGACTAAGACTATACCTCATTTTTCTTGCCTTATTATTATTATTATTATTTTTTAATCTTAACACTTTCACTTAAACTTTTCTCATTACCTGTGATTAAGACTTCTTGTATGCTCTAGGCACACAAAATGTTATTATGCTCCCCTTTCTGGTGGTGGTTTACCTAGTCCAAGCTTATATTGCCACCCCCATCCCTCTTGCAATAATCTTTTTCTGCCTCATCCACCATTAACATTTCTTTGAAAAGCTTGTCAAGACTCTTTGGTCCTGGGGCACCTAGTCGGTTCAGCATCTTACTCTTGATTTTGGCTCAGGTCATGATCTCAGGGGTGGAGCCCCACATTAGCCTCCCTGATTAGTGAGGAGTCTGCTTCTCCATCTCCCTCTGCCGCTCTGCCTGCTTGTTTCCCTCTCTCTTTTTTTTTTCTCTCTCTCTCTCTCTGTCAAATAAATAAATAAAATCTTTAAAAAAAAAGACTTGGTTCAACTTCCTCATTTTTCTTTATTTCCCCAGTCCGGTCAGATGACACTAAGTCACTTTTCTCTAATTTGTTAATTCCACTTTGACAAATCCAGCAATTAATACTCTCTGTTATTAGTTAACTTGTGCCCCATTTCCCGTTTTTCACACCTTTTGCTTGAGACTCTTTCTTTAATTTCCCTTTAAGACAGTACAATCTCCAGATGTATTTCCTACCTTGTTACCCACTTTCAGTGCCCATTGCTAGATAGATACTCCCCAATATCACAACGTTGGAGTTTCTCCATGCTCAGTCCCATGTATTATACATAACATTTTCACAGAAATTTTTGGTGATCTCCTCCAGCCTCATGGATTTAATGTCTTCTCACAAATTTAGATCCCTAACTATGTATGACATTTACACTGAGAAACAGACTGATACACGAAACTGTCTTCTGGGCATTTCTTCATAAATTGGCATCTAAAACTTAGCATGTTTAAAACACAGCTCTTCATTCTCTCTTCCAGACCACACACATATAAATACACATCTGTGCATACACACATGCAGGAACACACACACACACACACACACACGTGCGCGCACGTGCCTGATCATTTTTAATAATGGGTTCTGTATCAGAATAAGTGATGTCATATTCACCCAGTTCCCAGACTAATACCTAGTGGTCACCCTTGATTCATTTTTCTCATTGAGGTTACTTCAGGGGGTTGCCTTAAACAACCTCTCTGCCCATCTTTGGCTTCACTACAGTCACTTATTCTGATTTATCATTATAACATTTATCATTATCTGAAATTATAGTATATATTTAACAGTTCATTTATTTATTTTCTGTCTCCACTGATAGAATATAAGCATCATGATAGCAAGAACATTTTCTATGCCTTTTTTTTTTTTTTTTTTTTTTAAGAGGGAGAGAGAGAAAGAGTGCATGAGGGGTTGAGGGGTAGAGAGAAAGGGAAACAGAGAATCTTAAGCAGGCTCCATACTCAGCTTGGAACTCAATGGAGGGCTTGATGTCACAACCTTGAGATCATGACCTGAGGTGAAATCAAGAGTTGGACACTTAACTGACTGGACCACTCAGGTGCTCCTTATTTATACTTTCTAAATGTTCTCAGAACCTGGAAGTTCTGGTATATTATAGACACTAAGTAAATATTCATTGAGTGAATATATGTGTGTACAATATATGCAATAAGCATATAACTTAATCAGTGTTATACACTCTGCCAATAATGTCCTCCCTACTGGTCTCACTGTCTCCCAGTGTTTGTAGGGTAAATACTTCATCTTTTGCCTGTACTAAAATAACCTCTTCAGAAGGTTATTTTTTTTTCCATTTCCCCAGGAAGTTGCAAGTGCTTACCCTGCTTGGTTTCTCTATACAAATCTCCACTGCAGCTGGGTCATCATGAGTTGTAAATTTGTATTTTCATATATTTTTCACCTTTAGCATATATATATATATATATATATATATATATATATATATATATATATGAAAATACAAATACATATTCTTCCAGGGTAGAATTTGTTTTTCTTCTGTCTTCCTCGCACATAAAAGTCACTTATGAATATATCTGATGAACAGATGAGATAAAAAATGCTTTAGATTAAGATATATTAGAGGGATACATCTGAAACTCATTCTATACAGGGTTTATTTCTAAAATAATTTAAATAATTTCCTTTCAATAGGTTCTCATGGCCATATATTATTTTTCTCTGCAACAAGTGCTCAACATTCCAATAAAGGTATGCCCTGTACTCTCTTAAGAGAAAGATTTAGTTTTTAAGTGCTAATTTCTGTATAAGGGCAATTCTGAATAAAATAAAGTATTTTGGATACTTTAGGGAAAAGTAATACACTAAGGGCTCTGCTGTCTGCAGACAAGAATAGCGTTGTCCAATAAGTTGGTCTATTATTCCAAAATGGAGAATTAAGCCTCTTGTGTAATGCTCACTGATAATTTGCCTATAGTTTAATATCTATGTAGTAATGCAAAGGGAGAACAGTAGGCATATGAAATTGCATAAAAATTCATATTAATGTATTTCCTAGCTATAAAATATAGAATATAGTCCTTATTAAGTGATACAAAAGCTTCAGCTATAGTGTAACAGTTGGTAAATATCAAATAAGATTTTAGAAAAAGGATGACAATTATTATTTTATTGCTTATATTTCTAGTGAGGCGTGAATATTTTACTTTTCTTAGTGAATCTCTTACTGTCCTTAAAGTCTTTCCTCTAGAGAAAAATGAATGAGTCATCAAATTGGTACCATTGGGTACTAAAAAATAAATGTACAAATTTAGCTCAAACAATTGGTTCAATCTCATGTCTTTTCCCTGCAATATTGACCACAATGAATAGTGATCTCTTAACCCCTACATCATGAACATAGTTGGAAATGAACCCAGGATCCACCTCTTAAGACTGGAAGATGGCTTTGTTCTTGTAATCTTATTTTCAGACTTGATAAAATTTGAGGCAGACATTGGATACCCTATCATTTTTCCAAAAGATTCTATAGCTCTACTTCCCTTATATGAGGCAACCAAGTTTTATTTTATATGAAAAGATAATTTCTGTCTGCAAAAGGAATAAAAAGTTTATGGCTCAGGATATGGTTTATACTTATTTTCTTATTTCAACCTTACTACTCATAGAGGTGAAATGATATTTTAATCCATATCTGGTTTCTTATGTCCCTTCTTATTCAACATAGTTTAATAAACACAAATCAGGATCATTATCTGAAGTCATGTGTGGTTGTAGGGATTCTAAATAAAAAATCTCAAGTTACACGATATAGGAGATGATGATCATAGCCCAAGGTAATTACATTTTAAGATAAAGACCAGTTTAGAGAAGCCAGAAATATGCCAAGACATGTGAGGCTATCTAACACAGACGTGGACCACTACATTTTCATAAAGGGAATACACTGGGGAAAATATGCCAAGAACCAGAAATGAAACACTAGAATAATCCCAGAACTACTTTTAGTCCTGCCACTCCCACAAGTACAACTTTTCTAGCTTTTAATACCATAGATCACATTTTTGTTTTGTTTTGTTTTGTTTTGGAACATATTTGCCCCCCCCCCCCCTTTTTTTTTTGCCATTTTATGGTGCTCTCTGGAAAATGACAATTATATGAATAAATTTCCCACTCTGGTTAACCTGACTCTGTCAGTGGATACAGACTGAGTTTTGGCTTGCAAAACTTACTAGGGTTCACTAGAAAAGTTAAAAAAAAAAAGGGAAAAGAGAAAAAGAGAATATCAAAGCAATGTTTTAAAACACTAGAATACTAGAAATACAATTTGGGGGCATATTTGCTTAAAAAAGAGAGCAGGGTAAAAACAACAACAACAACAAAACAAAATAACAAAAAACAGTAGTACCCTAGAAGTCCATGGAGAGATTGTTAGATGTTGGTCAAATTACCTCATTTCTAAGCTCCAATTCCCCATCTATAAAATGTATCTACTGATACATAAAAAATAGTGTTATTGTGAGAACTAAGAAAACCCATGTGAAAGCTCCTCTTGATTAGTTGATTTATTCATGGAGATTTATTTGAATCTAAATGTGATTTGAATGATGTTGATAAACTTTATGAACTTTGTGATGCATATTGAGAGAATGGTTGAAGAATAAGTTATGGCTTCATGTAAAAATTGGGTGAAAATCAACCATTTTCCTAAAATTTAAAATATTCTTCACTAGAGAAGGATTTTTGATGTTAAACTATATATTAGACATTTTAAATGTAATTCTCTTGGTTTCCACAGAGAATAAATTTTAAAAGAATAAACAATTCTCTGGGTTTTTCATTTAAAGCTTTGTCCTCTGAAGTCCTTTGATGAATATTGTATTTATAGCCTCTGATGCCAGCCCCTTTAAAATACAAGGCTTTTCTAACTGCCTTTTTCATCTATGGCATTAGAGATGTTCAGAGGACAGGCAGTACAAAATAGCATGATTTGCATTCAATGCAGAATCTGAACAGTTAAACTTTCAAGTCTTAATGAAAGGTCATAAAATCTTACAGTACTGACCAAATAGATTTGCTAGAACATTAAATCCCCCATGAATCCTCCTGTACCACTTTAAACACAAGTTAAAATTGCAAATCATAAATACTGAATGCTTTCTTCCCTAATGTAAGTTCACTATTATAACCTTGTCTGGCAGAGATGCTCCACTTAAAGGTCTATAACATTTTCATTATCAGCTCTATCTCTGAGGGTTTGGTAATGCAGCTGTTTCTGTTTGTAATGGGCTGAAAATGCTTATACTGATTTTTTTCTTGAAGTCAGATGCTAGTGTAGCTCTTTTTGGGTCCTGAGTTAAAATAAACAAAATTATCTTCGTTTTCAATTGTCTTTTCCATTATTGTCAGTGAAAAATACAATTCCATAATAGAACATATATTTTTATGAATATATTGTATTCAGTGCTTAGACGATTTCTAATGTATGGGTTGCCACATTATGTGTTTGTGTATGTGTGTGTGTGTATACACACAGAGATAGGGTTTTTTTTTCCTCAAAACTTGATTTTCTTTGTGGTAAAAGGAATATGAAAGAAAAAAATCCCATTAAGATGCGGAGTACACCTTCACACATTAAGTTTCTACTTAAGTGGAGAGTAGACTCCTACTAATATAAAGTGTACTTGAGCATACAAAAGATTAATATGTTCTGAATTGTATTGCATTTCACAAAAGCAATGGCTTCAGTTGTCAATGAGAATATACAAAATGCATTTTTGAATGAGGTGAAATGTTAATAAGAAATCATTTTCAGTTTTGTATTATGTGCAGTTGTTTGTTAAATGCATTCAGTATCAGAAATATCATAGGAGCTTGGGCTGGGTCTTACGTCTGGGAAACCTAAACCATAGTTGCCAAGATATTTTGAGGCATTGACCTGTTTGTTGATAAGTAAAGGAAAGAGATGCTGAATGGAATCTGAATGATAAGGAGGAGGCTCTCTGGATGGATTGGTAGCCTCTGATTTCATTTCTGAAATTTCTCATGTTTGTATAAAGATATCTGTTATCGGTGACAAGATCCATCATCTCATTTTCCCTAGCGCCTTAAATTTCTGAGATAATTTACTAGAAGACAGAGGATAATCTGACTCTCAGAAACTTAGAGGGTTTCATTGATCACTTGACATTGACAAGCTGTGAGAGTCAGGCAATGACCTGACCGTACAAATCAGGAAAGTGAAACTCATTTTTCTAGGATATTACAGTATGTTCTCTAGTCAACCCCCAATTCCACTCACTGCTATCACCACTTAACACTTGGGTTAGGAGAAGTCATTCTTGATGTTATCTTGTCCCGACACTATCTCATCTTTTAACCTAAGATTTACGATAACATGGGATAAGTCATAAAGACTTAGGGCATCACCCCACATACACTACATTTCAAGTTATATAGCTTTTACTATATAAGAAGCCTATAAAATATTATATCCTTGTTTAATTAACCCTAGGCAATTATTCTACTAGACCTATGCAGATATGTTGTAAGTGGTGATTTAGGAATGGAAATATATAGCATCATATTCTATATAACAGAAAATAAATGGTTGTGTATTTTAGACAGTTTGACTTTGAGAAGATAATGTCAGGTTTCTATTGGGATTGAACTGTAAGAAATCCAAAAATTTCAGGTCAGCTCAATTTACTTCAATTACATTTGAATATTTGATGTATTTGTTACTCTCAGGCATCTACTGTAGCAGGCCTCCTTACTGTGTGTGTATATATGAAATTTCAGTGAAAAGTAAATAGCTCCTACCCTTTCTTTGGAAGATATTCTGCAATGTGATGCCATTTGAAATCTTTCCCTTCATTTATCAAGTAACAACTTAATTATTCTTTTTATTTCTTTCACTGAAATACTTGAAACTCTAATAGATTCTGTCTTATCAATTCAGAGGGAGTAATAACTGTGATACTGAGTCAGAAAAGAAGCAAATGGATTTAGTCAGGGCCTCTTTTAAGACCTTTATTTACACACAAAGTAACCGAGAAGGTCCTCACTGGGTCCCTTTAGTCTCATCTCTCTCCCATTCTGTCTTTGGGATGTTCACTCCCTGACCCTGCAGTCCCCTCCAGCAATTTACATAACTTATTTCATTCATTTTCTCTGTTACCAAGATGCCCTTTGCCAGTGCTTAGTGCTTTAGTCAAAGACATACCTAACCGTATTTTTCTACTGAACTGGAAGTGCTGGACACTTGTGATCGGTCCTTTCTCCATGCTTAGGGTGATGATTTGCATTTTGACTTGCTGCTCTGCCAGTCTTGAGAGCCTGTCATGCCCAGTTATGGGTAGAAGTTAGAGATCACCAGGCTGTTTTAAAGAGTTCAGCCTTCCTAAAGGAGCCTTGATCATAAAAATACATTTTTCTAGAATATGCTTGGAATCTTTGATCATTATAAGGTGTATCTGGATGTGTGTATATGGAGCATAACTTCTTTAATAAATGTAAGCCTCTTATAGGTAGAATATAAACAAATGCTCATTTCACTAACCTTTCTGCCTTCTTACCATCTTTATTTGCTATTATATTGCCTCATTACAGAGAACTACAGAGATCTACTTCGTTTTGGTTAGAAAGAATGTCTTCTGCTAGTCTCTCTCTATTTTTGACCAGTAGACATTTGTTCTGAACTTCTATTTCCTGTTCACCTTGATGCTGTTAAACCCAGTCTTACCTAGATGCCCTGTGGAAATAATTTAATGAAATAATTCATTAAAAATAATTACTCATGGTAAAATTAAATAGCAAAATATGTTTATTTATGACAATATATGCTACTTACCAAAGATAATGTTAGAAATTATAATATACTCAGTGGGGAGAAAAACATAAATATTCAAATCAATTCAGTGAAAAAGAAAGGTTAGCTAATCATTCAAATAAACTGTATGCAATTTGTTTACCTACATCTTCTTGGTAGAATTTTATTCTCTCCTTCTAGTTCTTTACTCCACTTCACAATTGACTATTATGTTTGTATTCATGGCAAATGAAATTTAGGACTTCATAATGTTGGATTTATTCATATACCACCTAAAATCATGTTATATAACTTCCTCAGGTATGCATATCACAGTTTAAGAAACTACCTTCTATTTCTAATATGACTTCTCCATCTTCCAAGGAAACCCAGGAACCCAGATAAAGGGATTTACAGGAGGGCATTAGATATAACCCTAAGATAGGTGGTTCCATGGTGTAATGGTGAGCATTCTGGACTCTGAATCAAGATATAACCCTAAGATAGGTTTGCATAGACAAACATGACAGTGATTGGGTAGGTAGGTAAAGTAGTAGGAGACTAACATAAACCACTGGATCTGGCAATTAATTGATCATTGGCTGTCTTCCAGAGTCTGGTATGAAGGGGAAAAAAGTATGATTTGACCTTGAGTAAAAATAGACAAGAGTTATATATTACTTGACTAATAAAAAAGAAGAGAATGATGGAAATTTAGACCACTACAACTTCCAAGGCTATCTGCATTTTAGCATGTGCAATTTCAAACATCTGCCAAAAGGATGTTAGATTGATGGACTTTAACAACTGCCAGTTTTCAGATCACATTTCATAGGCAACCTCTAAGATATTATGGTGTTTGTTATCATTAATCTCTGATCAGTGTGGTTTGGAGGACTTGGTAAAACAGATTGCTGGTAAAATCCATTCTAGGCTTTATTTTTCTGGAAATCTGGGGTACTGCCTGAGCATTTGCTTTTCTAACAATTTCCCAGGTGCTGTTGCTGCTGATTCATGGACCACACTTTACAGATATTAAAAAAATACTGTTATAAATGAGTATTTTGGCAGGGGTGGGGGGTCTCTGTTGCAATAGGTGAAATTACAGATAAGCTTAAATTCAGTTCAACTATGAACAAAAAAAGGACAGAGCCATTCAAATAATTATGGTGATGGAATGAACTGAAAATAAATACCATCTCACCTAATATTGAAATATTACCAACCATGCTGTGATACTTATTGTATAATCACTCATCTTTATGTGAAAAACTCTGCTGACCTGGACAATATTCTATAGCCAGATCTCCTGCTGAGGTTTTCTTTTCTAGATACATAGGCTTTACAGCTTATGATTCACTATTTTCTCCTTTATAGTTGCTTAAGAGGATAGTAAACTTTCAATAAATAGCAATTAAAATTATATCTTCAGTCTTTTTCTGAAATGGGAGGTTAGTTCATACTAACAATAACAATTGTTTATGTATTACATTAGTGGTTCACTATGCCTTTCGTTTATACCAGAGTACTTTGTTCTATTTATCTTAAATCAAAACTTCACACGTAACTTTGTAGTTTTTTGTCTTTGATGACATAAAAATCCATGGAGCTTTCAGAACAAAGTAAAGATAAGGTTAAATTTGTCTTTGGATCAGTTAAAGGTGATTAAGTGGAGAATTCAACAAAATAATAACTTTTTGACTATTCAGAAGTGAATTATATTATCTGGAAAAAATACCTCCATCATATATATATTCTGATATGCTTACAATTTGGGGACACTTTTGTTAGTTGATAACTCTTCAAATGAATAGGCAGAATAAGAGGGAAAAAAAAGCCTGAGAAATTAATTTCAGGAAGGCCTCTATAAACTTGGTGATGAAAAAGTAGACATTCATTTTATAGATCTTATCTATACCATACATATACAGTATACATATTTTAGTATGTTTTTAATGTGTGATAAAAATTAAGGATAAAATTTGCAATGCCTTTGCTTTCATATTAAAAATAAACCAAAGTAGCCATTATTTTCAGATATGAAAGATCTGAAGATTTGAATCTTATTTCAGTGTGCTTTTCACATTACACATTTTAAGTTCATTATGTGTTGGGTAAGTCATTTGCTTGATTGAGGACTCATTAGCTTTGTCTGTAAAGTGAAGGTCACCCTAGACAAACTTCACATTTTTCTCAAAGATAACACATTATGATTTTTTGGTTTCCTCACATCGAATTTGAGCAATTACCTTAAAGGGAAGCTGGAGAATTAGACAACAGTATTATAAAACTCCCTTTGAGTGTGTGTGTGTATGTATATATATATACATACACACACACATATATATGTATTTTTGAAACTAAATATATTTTAATAGAAAACAAAATACAAAATTACCGTTTTCAGAAAACAGAAATATTTAATCTTCTTTTTCCCTTTGTATATATTTGACTATTATTAAGACAAGTCCTTGCTTTCTTTTCTTTAGCTTCTAACTCCTGGAATACTTTCAGACACCATATTTTTCCTATCACACTTCTATTTTTATGTTCACATAGTAAGCTTTTCTAAAAAGTTATATCTTTTTGAATAGCAGATAGGAAAACTATCATCAAGAAAAAGGGCTTTATGTCAAGTTATCTGGCCATCCATTCTTCAAATTCCCTTATAAACTCAAACAGTTAACACTACATTACATGTCTGAAAAACAATAAACACTTTTTTCTTTTAGGAAAAATATTTGTGGAAACAAATATAATCAGAAGAAGAAAGAAAGTAAACACTTATCATACTTTCATTATACTCTGGGTACTCTGAGATATTAATTTTTATATAGGAAAGATACTGTGATGACAAAATATAAAGCTCATGCCCTAAAGATAATTATTTTATAGTCATTCTTCAAATTTGTAAAAAAAAATTGAGAAGAATCTCTTTGTCTTATGGAAAACTGTATTGTTTTTTCCATTAAGGGGAGTGTACAATAATAGGAAAACTCATAAATAGCCATGCCAATTATGCTTTTTTTTTGAAAACTGTTTTTTTGAAACAGAGAAATATGTATATATGTAATATATAAGATATACAGAATATGTAATGTTAATAGTGTTAATATTATATTATCTACTTATCACAAATGATAGATACATAGATAGCTTTAGAAAGAAAAAGGGAGAGAAAGAGATTATGAGTTACTTCTCAAAAGTATCAACTCATCCACACAGAAAAGTTTCAGTGACTTCAGCTGTGCTAGAAGATGGAAGAGTTCAAATTTTCCGTTGTGCCCAGAGCATTTCTTCCCCTTTAGTTTACACTGAAGCTTCTATGGATGTGCCTAAGAGTGTTACCTTTTAGTTGGACTGTAAACTTCCTGCAAGTATGTTATTAACTTGTGTTGCTGGCTTTTGGTTATGTGTAGGATTTAGTCCAGAAGAGTGACACCAGTTTGAGCAGAGGAGAGAGGTGAGTCTCAATAAGGCCTAGATAACTATTCTTTCTCCCCTTGCTTGATATATATGTTTTTCCTAGTGGTGTTGTCCTACCTTTACCAATGATACAAATAAATTAACAATGTTCAACATCTCAACCTTGATTTCACACTTCTTAGTGAGTTCTGTGAAATTTCCATGCTTCATCATTTCCAGCTACTCACAAAAAGTATGTGTGAAATAACTGTGAAGACAGAGAAGCAAAACATGAAGTTGTAATAATTCATCTGTTAAAAAAAAATCTCTATATGGTATATGAGCACTGACAGGATTTTTTTTTTTGACATTGAATTCCAACACTATAGACTTCTGCATCTGTCTAAGAAGCAGGAAAATGAATATTATAGGGCTGCCAAAACTAGGTGATGCTATAATTACCAGGTTTTTTAAACTTCCCCATATTTTTCCATATGCTGACAATGGCTTAAACATAATATAATCATGTCTTACCCAGTTGAATTATATGTTTTCTTTACTTTAACTAAGCTTTTTAAGCAATCCTTTGTTAGGCTTCAGCAGCAAAATAATTTTAAAATCTTATAATTTATCACCTTTTACATCTTTACACTCAATTTATTGACAAATACTAGGTATGCAACTGTAGACACAGTTTTCAAAAAAAAAGCATAATTGGCATGGCTATTTATGAGTTTTCCTATTATTGTACACTCCCCTTAATGGAAAAAACAATACAGTTTTCCATAATGTACACTCCCCTTAATGGAACAAACAATACAGAGGCAATAATTCCACTTTTTCATATGCTGCTATTTATATATCTATAAGGATATTATCATATGTCAAGTACATTTTTGAAGACTATTTTAATGAGAAAAAACTAAAAGCTTGATTGTAACTACTAATAAAAACTTTCTTCATTCGATATCTATTAAAGAAATTTCAATTCATCAGGAACTAATCACACTTCACTTTCTCTTTTTTTCTTCTTATGGTCAACATATAACAGAGCAGTTGAGGTGTATGATAATCAAAGAATTGTTCATGGTTGAATAAATTTAATATTCTTGCTTCATCAGAGCAGCATGTTAAAAAGCCCCCTGAATATTTTTAGCTTGACTGGTTAAGGCATTCAACTGGATTTCTAACTGGATTTCTGGTATTACCGATTTCAAATACAATACGGTTGGGGCAAGGAATTGCTTTTATCCATCTCTTATATGACATGAAAATGGGATAGAAATAAGCTTTTTTCTAAAAACAAACACAAATAAATTAATAAAGCTATAATCCAATCTTTGCTATGCTAGTGGAGAAATAAACATTAATTTTCTTTTTATAAGGGGAGACTACTACATATATCTAAAAATATCTGGGACTATAAAAATAAACCAGTAGTGTAATACAAGAGAACGTAGATATTTGTTTTCTCAAAAATCCCATTTAAAAACAATCAAAATATCCTTTCCATCATATTTTGTGTAGATTGGCTATGGAGGCCTAATTATATTTGCATTTCAGTGACACATTATCTGTCTTCATGTCTCTCTGTAGTTATATATACATATATGCTATTTTCATCTGTATTTCCTACTCTTTCCCTCCAAAATATTCTTGTTCTCTCAATTACCATTTGTAGTCTACACACAGTTACATTTTTAAAAGTGCTTTTACTGGGCACCAAGGTGATTTCTTCAGTTAAGCGGCTGCATTCCACTCAGGTTGTGATCCCAGGGTTGAGCCCTGTGTCAGGCTCTCTGCTCAGTGGAGAGACTGCTTCTTCCTCTCCTCTGCTTGCTGCTCCCCCTGCTTGTGTGTGCTCTCTCTCGCTCGCTCTGTGTCAAATAAATAAATAAATAAATAAAATCTTTTTTAAAAAGTACTTTTACTGTTTTGTTAAAATTATGAGAACTAAAGAAAAATAACTACAACAACCCAGGTAGGAAATACTCATTCTTATATATGTAAACTCCTTATAACTTTAATCCATATAGTTGACATTATGCTACTTTTCCTTTTGGATTAGAATTTCTTCAGAAAAAAGAGCTAGGTATTTTACTTCTTTGACTCTCTGGTGTTTAATGTAATATGACATATGACACATAGTAACACAAAAGAAAGGTTTATTTTCCTTTAAATTATATTCATAAAAATGTATAGTAAATCTTTCTCTCTGATCTGCCTTCCATTCTCTCATTAAAGTAGAATGTAATAAAATAACTCATATAATTCTGTCTTCAGATCAGAACCAACAAGCTGACATTTGATGTCCCTTAAATAAAAGAAAGATGTGGCAATTAAAAAAAAAGATGTGACAATCTAATAAATATTGGTCAAACTGTACACACAAATATTTAGAATAGAACATGACTTGCAATAAAAAGCTCTAGGTATAACCAATGGTATAACATAATACCAAAATAAGTAGTTAGTAGTTATAATTAATTACTGAAGAAAAAGAAGACAGGGCAAAAACATTTTTTTCAACTGTCTTTACTTGGTAGCTTAGTGTAAGTATGAATTATAAACTGCATTCAAAATACACACCTTTTTCCAATCAAAGTTAATAAAATCTTCATAAAAATCTTGATAATAACATGCTTAATGTTTAAGAAACCTGGAATAAAGAGTAAGCTAAGGATAGTAAGCATATGTTTTTTAATTCAATGGAATTTTTTTCTGGTGGGATAAATTAGCATTTTAAATGCACGTTATAACCACAATTATTTTGGGGGTCCAATTGGTAACACATGTTTTTCCTTATAAGTAAAGTTGATCTAAATGACTTACGTGTCTCCTAGGTAAATATAAAGATGTTAATAGTTTTTGAAATGTTAGCCACCTAGTAGTATTAAACTGGTATATTTAAATATGATATTTAATACCTTAATCTTAAAAAGACAATCAGTGAAAATGAAGTTTAATAATATATAATCTGTGTAGCTAATTATACTGAGAATTTAGAAATTCAGACTTAAATGTGTGTGTGATATTGATATGTCACTTCAGGAAAAGCTAATGAGATCGCTCACTCTTCCCTGGGAAAGAAGCAGAGGGTACATGAGAATGGATATAGTATTGGTTCAAACCTAATTTTATTATAATCTAGACATTTAAATGTACTTAAAATGATGTAGAAAGGCAACTGGAAATCATTTGACTCTTCCTTTCTAATTAAACCCTCCAGATATGGATTAGTGATCCATGAAATATGGACAAGCTTAGTCTTTCTGATGTTATGAATCTTGACCATTTAATTGGTTTTGAGTATCTTCTTAATGATGCTGTTTTCCAAAAGATCACATCTTTCTATCATGTGGCAGAATATTATTTTTGTTTAGTTTTGTTTTAGTTGGCTGATTTTCTGTGTATCACTTTTTAAATCAAGGATGATTATCCTATAGCTAGGAGAGCTTGAAGATAGACCTACTTTTGTGTTTTCTGTCCATAAAACCCTAGTGGAATGCTGGTCATAATAACAGAATGACCTTATAAAATTTTCAGTTCCCAGACGAAGCCATATAGTGCAGAAAATACAGGGCAGTGGATGGTTAAAACTGTGGAGTTAAACTTAATGCAGTCTAAATCTTGGCTGTCAGTTTATTAAATGATTAACTTTGGAAAATATGCTGATTTATCTTAGTCTCAGCTTTCTCATTTATCAAATGTGGATAATAATAGCTACCTTGTATGTTTATTGTATAGATTAGATATTATAGGCAAAATATTTGGCCCAGTACTCTATAGCTGGTAAGCATTATTATTATAAATTTTATTCATAATATATTTTATTGTTAATAATATGGGTACCAATAACAAACTATTTGAGGATACACATTATAATCTATTAGACTGTAGTTTGTTATAATCTCAACTGTTTGTTCTCCCAATGGCACATTCCCAAAATTCCACTTTTTAATTCTGAGAAGTTGTATCCAACCAGAAGGAGAGTAGTATTTCTGGAACTGATTTTTTTTTTAAACTTAATAAACATCTATATAGTGGTTAGTATGTACCAAGAACCATAATAGGCACTTAAAACACTTCTTTACCTAACGCTCATAAAGACCCTATGAGGTAGGCCCTCTTCTTCTCAGGTTACAAATAAGACATCTGTAGTACAGTGAAATTTCATAACTCACCTGAGTACAGTTCGTAGTAGAAAGTGGCAGAGTGTTTTGAATCCAGGCAGTCTTCTCAGATTTAAAAACTATGTAATCTACTCCTCTCTCACATGGCTCTATAGCACTGGGTTTTAATGAGGCTACTTCAGGCCCTACTTCCCTCCAGAATTGCTGATGGTGTTGCCAGATCCTGATCTGCTGTCATTCTGGCATTTGCTCCCTTTTGCTGACACTGTTGCTGAGAAGTTAATGGTCCTCCTCCCTTCTGCTTCCACCCTCCAGCTGCGCTGAAGAAAGACGCAACTCTTTCCACCTTGAAACAACGTAAATTTGCAGTTTGTGGGTGTTAGCAAAGACAAACACCCTGATGTATAAATCCTTTCTCTTGCCTTCATTTCCACGAGTTAGATTCCTAAATTTTGGATTGACGGATTCAAGAAAATACACATTTTGAATATTGATGAATGCTGATAGATTATTTCCCAAAAAGACAATGCCAAATACTACTACCATGGATAACGTATTAAGTGCCAGGGCACCTGGGTAGCTCAGTTGGTTAAACTGTCTGCCTTTGGCTCATGTCATGATCCCAGAGGCCTGGGATCAAGCCTCTGGGATTGGGCTCCCTGTTTAGTGCGGAGTCTGATTCTCCCTCTCCCTCTGCCATTCCCCTGCTGGTGCTCTCTGGCTCTCTCTATCAAATAAACAAATAAATTTTGAAAAAAAAAATTATGAGAGTGCCCATTTCACCATATAATCTCTGAAAAATTGAATGCTATCAATGCATATATATATATATATCAATTGACTGCTATCTATCTATCTGTCTACATCTGTATCTATATATAGATACAGATATAGATATAGATTTTTCTTTGCCAGTTGGATAGGTTAAAACTTTGTGACTTATTCTTATAGTTTGCAATAAGGTTAAACATCTTAAGTTTACTGGTCCTTTTCTCTTTTCTAAATTAATAAATACAGTTAACAAATATGAACTACATCACTTCATGTTTGTCTTGTGCCTGGCTCTGTGCTAAGAATTGTTTTTTATGAGTTATCTTACTTTCTCCTCAAAAAATTCCTGTATGCTATATAGGATTTTTATTCCCATTTTACTGGCAATTTATAGAAAGCTTACAAAACATCCTCCAGGCCAGAAAACCAGTATGGGCTGAAGCCAGATACAAACCATATTTATATTCCACCTACATAAATAACTCTACTTTCCAAGCTCTAACTACATACTTTTATATTTCTTACTGATTTTCTTGTGGGACCACTTGTCTTTACTTATTAGTATGTAAGGAATTTCCTTGTGTATTCAATAAGGGTGAGCTGGGGAAGAAAATTTTAGTTAGAAAGGTTTTCTTCAGCAGTCATTAAATCCTTCACCTAGGATCAGCAAGGATCTCACACACTGAGATCAAGTCACCTTTCTCTAGAAACCAGAACATGGGAACCATGATCACAATTCTCCCAGGCCTTTTCTCCTTATCTTCAGGAGTCAAGCAGGAGTTCTCAGAAATCTGCCCTTGCAGAGAATCCAGTATTAATAATAGTTCAGTCATGACTATCTCTTGTAGATCATCTGGGACTAACCACATTAGGTATTTTATTGCTGCTTGTATCTGCTACAACAAGAATCCTCAGGCTTCCAGGTCACCCACTGCTCATCCCCAATTCTCTATCCCTTCTCACTTTTCTAAGGGTCACAAAACCCTTTCACTGGGAACCATGGGATTTATGATTCATTATCAATATGATCTGTTATGCCCTCAAACTACTGAAGATTCCCATCACTGTTTTGCTCTTGAGAGAAATTAACTCTGCAGTAGGGTATTCTCTGCACCCTGTCAAGTGGTGGTATTTTTTCTCTCTCAGCCTTTTATAGGAATAACTTACTTTATTGTGTTTCACTTTATTACACATTGCAGATGGTGTATGTGTGTGTGTGTGTGCGTGTGTGTGTTTAAACATTGAAGTCTTGTGGTAACCCTGTGTTGAGCAAATCTATAGACATCATTTTTTTTCTGACAAAATTTGCTCACCTTAGGTTGCTGTATCAAATTTGGATAATTCTCACAACTTTTTCATTATTATATTTGTTTTGGTGATCTGTGATTTATAATCTTTGATAATACTTCTGTACTTGTTTTGGAATACAAAAAAATGCACCCACATGAGGTGGCAAACATATGGATAAATGCTATGTGTTCCAGTTGCCTCACAGACCAGTGGTTCCTCCATTACTCTCCCTCTTCTTGGGCCTCCATATCCTGAGGAACAATAATACTGAAATAATTACACAAGTCAATTAATAACCTTATAATGGCCTCTAAGTGTTCAAGGAAAAGCAAGAGTTACACGTCTCTCACTTTAAGTCAGAAGCTAGAAATTATTAAGCTTAGTGAGGAAAGCATGTCAAAATCCAAGACAGGCCAAAAGGTAGGCATCCTTTGCCAAAGAGCCATGTTGTGAATGCAAAGGAAAATTTCTTGAAGGTAATTAAATGTGCTACTCCAGTGAACAAAAGAATGATAAGAGTGCCAAACAGCCTTATGGTTGATATGGGGAAAGTTTGAGTGGTCTGGATAGAAGATCAAATCAGCCAAACACTCCCTCAAGCCAGGCTCTAACTCTCTTCAAGGTTATGAAGGCTGAGAGAAGTGAAGAAGCTGCAGAAGGAAAGTTGAAGCTAGTGGAGGTTTGTTCATGAGGTTTAAGGAAAGAAATTGTCCCTCCAACAGAAAAGTGCAAGTTGGAGCAAGTGGAAGCTACAGCAAGTTATCCAGAAGATCTGGCTAAGATAATTTAAGAAGGCGGCTTATACTAAACAGATTTTCAATGTAGATGAAATGGTTTTATATTGGAAGAAGATGCCATTGAAGACTTTCACGATGAGACAGAAGTTAATGCCTGACATCAAAGCTCTAAATAATAGGCTCTCTCTCTCTTATTAGGGTCTAATGCAGCTGATGAGTTGAAATTGAAGCCAGTGCTCATTGACCATTCCAAAAATCCTAAGCTCCTTAAGGATGATGTTAAATCTACTGTGCCTGTGCTCTATAAATGGAAGAACAAAGCCTAGATGACAACACATCTGTTTAGAGCATGGTTTACTGAATATTTAAAGCCTACAGTTGAGAACTACTGCTCAGAAAACAACAAAAAAAGATAACTTTCAAAATATTACTGCTCATTGTCACCTAAGAGCTCTGATGGAGATGCACAATTATGGAGACTAATGTTTTCATGCCTGTTAACACACCATCTATTCTGTAGCCCCTGAGTCAAGGGTCAATTTCAATTTTCCAGTTTTAGTATTTAAGAAAAAACATTTTATAAAGCTATAGTTGTCACAAATAGTTCTTTCTCTGATGGATCTGGGCAAATTCTATCAAAAAACTTCTGGAGAGAAGTCACCATTCTAGATGCCATTAAGAACTTTCATGATTGGGGCACTTGGGTGGCTCAGTGGGTTAAAGCCTCTGCTTTCGGCTCAGGTCATGATCCCAGGGTCCTGGGATTGAGCCCCACATCGGGCTCTCTGCTAGGCAGGGAGCCTGCTTCCCTTCCTCTCCCTTCCTCTCTCTGCCTCTCTCTGCCTACTTGTGATCTCTCTCTCTGTAAATAAATAAATAAAATCTTAAAAAAAAAAAAAAAGAACATTCATGATTCAGGAGAAGAGGCCAAAATACAAACATTAACAGGAGTTTGGAAGAAGTTAATTTCAATCTACATGGATGACTTGCAGGGGTTCAAGACTTCAGTGGAAGAAGTAATTGCAGATGTGGTGGGAATAGCAAGAGAACTAGAACCTAATTGGAGTCTGAAGATGTGACTGAATGGCTTCAATCTCTTAAGACAATTTTAATGGATGAGAAGTTGCTTCTTATGGATGAACAAAGTGAGTGGTTTCCTCAGATGAAATCTACTCCTAGTGAAGATGCTGTTAATATCATTGAAATGGCAACAAAGGATTTAAAATATTGCACAGACTTAGTTGATAAAGCAGTGGCAAGGTTTGAGAGGATTGACTCTTATTTTGAAAGACATTCTGCTTTGGGTATAATGCTGCCAAACAACATCACATGCTACAGGAAAACTGTTCTTGAAAGGAAGAATCAATCAATGCAGTAAATTTCATTGTTGTCTCATTTTAAGAAAATGCCACAATGACCCTAACCTTCAGCAACCACCACTGTGATCAGTCAGCAGCCATCAACATCAAGGCAAGACCCACTACCAGCAAAAGATTATGAGTTGCTGAAAGCTTAGATAATGCCTAACATTTTTTAGCAATAAATTATTTTTAATTAAGGTATGCTTATTTTTTTCAGATGTAATGGTATTACATACTTAATAGACTAAGGTATAGTATAAATGATATTTCTATGCACTGAGAAACAATAAAAAATTAATATGGCCCACTTTCTTGAGATATTCACTTTATTGTGGTGGTGTAGAACTAAATCCACTATTATCTCCTAGGCATAACTGTACTTCTGACTGGAAAGTGGTAGGGGTCTTTGATCCCTATTTTGACTTTGGGACTATTCTTCCCAAACACCCTCTAATTTTATATCTCATATCTTTATAACTTCATATTATATCACCAATTATCCCTCATCTTAGCTGTCATTCATTGTCCTCAAATCCATTCTCCCTCTTCTCAATAATGGCATTTACCTTTTCAGTCACTGTTCCTAAGACTACCCAATCTGAATCCTTACCAATTTCAACATAGATGCAAATGATACTTCAACACTTTAGCCTTTCAGTCCTTGAAAATCTTTCTTTCATTAGCAATCTCATCTTCCACCCTCTCTCATGTAGAATTGCAATACTTCCATCATCTTAATTTAATATACTTCCTATCTGACAACCACTTCCTTCAGCCTTGCTCACTTTTACCTCATACCAGATCCAACCTGCTTACCCTCCAATTCGTTGCCCACACTACATTGTCATTTTTCTTCACTCCCTTAATATCTCCACTTCCTTCCTTAGTTAGATTAACCTCTGTGGTTAATCATAAATGTTTACATAATCTTTCAATTTTCTTGTACTTCTTTCTCATTTCTTTGAATTTGCTTGATTACAAAACTCATAATGTTAAATTCTTTCTGCTTCTCCAATCTTTGTCTTTTTCATCGAGGATCTTGGTTTCTACTACACTGAAACATTGAATTCATTCCCATAGAATCTCATTCCCATATACTTTACCTCTGCTTCTTTTTTCTTAAATTAATATATAGTGTATTATTTGCCCCAGGGGTACAGGTCTGTGAATCGTCAGGCTTACACGCTTCACATCACTCACCATAGCACATACCCTCCCCAGTGTCCATAACCTAACCACCCTCTCCTTACCCCTCTCCCCCTGGAACCCTCAGTTTGCTTTGTGAGATTAAGAGTCTCTTATGGTTTGTCTCCCTCCTGATCCCATCTTGTTTCATTTTTTCTTTCCCTCCCCCTGAAACTCCCATGTTGCCTCTCAAATTCCTCATATCAGGGAGATCATATGCTAATTGTCTTTCTCTGATTGACTTATTTCACTCAGCATAATGCCCTGTAGTTCCATCCACGTTGTTGCAAATGGCAAGATTTCATTTCTTTTGATGGTTGCATAGTATTCCATTGTGTGTGTGTGTGTGTGTGTATAAAATCACCGCTTCTTTATCTGTTAATCTGTTTATGAACATCTAGGTTCTTTCCATAGTTTGATTTTGTGGATATTGTTGCTATAAACATTCAGGTGTATGTGCCCCTTTGGATCACTACATTTGTATCTTTAGGGTAAATACCCAGTAGTGCAATTGCTGGGTCATAGGGTAACTCCATTTTCAACTTTTTGAGGAACCTCCATGCTGTTTTCCAGAGTGGCTACAACAGCTGCATTCCCCACCAACAGTGTAGATGGGGTCTCCTTTCTCCGCATCCTCACCAGAATCTGTCCTTTTCCTGACTTGTTAATTTTAGCTATTCTGACTGGCGTGAGGTGGTATCTCTCTATAGTTTATTTAATAATAAACTAAATCTCCCACTGATCCACTTAAAACTGCTTTTGTTACAGTCACTGATGACATCCACATTGCTAAATTCAATTGTCAGTTCTCTTCTTCCTGCATCTGCTAGCTGCTTTGGGCACAGTTGACCCTCTGTGATATATTTTCTTTATATGGTTTCAATAATATCAAATTCACTATATTTTTTTCCCTCTTATTTCATTGGTTGCTGTCTCAGACTCCTTTGCAACCTATTCCTTATTTTCTTGAACTTTGAATATTAAAGTACACCACAGCTTACTACTTACTATTTTTTCACTCTTTTATCTACACTCATTATTTTGGTGATTGATTATAAATGTGAATTTTAATTTCAGCTGTCAGCCCATAACTCCCCAGTGCATTTCTCTAACACAGATCTCTTTCAAAAATTCTAGATATGTATATCCAATTCCTTTTTGGCTTATCTACTTGAACATTTAATACATTTCTTGAAGTTATCATGTCTAAAACTCTTGATTTTCTACCATGCCTCCTGTAGTCTTCCCCATCTCAGTTACTGTCACCTCAGTTTCTCCATTTCCTCAGGATAAAACCTGGAATCATCTTTAACACCTCTCTCTAATATATCAAGGACTATTCTGACAATCTTTCTAGAAACCAACCGCATCCTTCAACCTCCACTACAATGATCACATGACTTAAGCCAACATAATCACACACTTTGATTACATCAAAAGCCATCTATAAATTTATGGTAGGTGGCATTATTATTCCTAATTATCCATGTATTTATTTCTCTTTCTTTTTAGAATATTATGCAGACCTTCTTATTTCCATGTAACTTGTAGGCAGTGTCAGCTTTTTGAGTATGTGACCTTTACTTGGCTTAATGCTCTGCTCTTGCCATCTTAAGATGTCTAATGTCTTTTGAATAAGAGACCTCACACTTCAGTTTTGCATTGGGGTTTTAAAATTATGCAGCCAGTATTACTTGCGGTGCCACTCCTTGAAGGAGAAGCATTGGCTAACAGAATGCTTGGGGATTTCACGTGGCATTCCGGGCAGAAACTTAAAGAGTTATTTTGTGAGCCACTTTTTCTCTCATTTTTTTTTTCCTTCTGCACTGAGAATGGCATTTCCCAGATATGGGCTGTTCCTTTATCCTGGATCCTAAAATGAACAAGCCCTTGGGGAACAGAGCCATAGCTGATCCTAGCCAATGTCTAATATGAGATAAAAATACATATTTTTTATACAAGCACTGATATTTGGTTATTTTCCTATCTTACAATAAGCTACTGGAGGCCAACTAATACACAGATATCTCTGCTTCATCCCCTTCTCTCTCTATAGTTTATTCTTGTCAAAGTAGTCATAATGATTATTTTAATAGTGAGGTTAAATCATATCATGGCTTTGCTCAAAATGATGCAATGACTGTATTTTTTTGTTTTGTTTTGTTTTTTCATTCAGATGAAAAGCCAAAGGCCTTGTAATGGCAAGCATGATTTTCTTCCCCACCACTCTTATTTCCCTGACCCCATCTCTTGCTGTGTTCCCACATTTTCACCATACCATAGACATGGAGTCCTTCTTGCTGTTTTGTGAATGTGCCAGGGACACTTCAGATGTTGGAACTTTTCCTGAGCAGTCACAGTTTTAGAATGCTCTCCCTCCACATATTTGCATTACTAATTCCCTCATCTTTATGTCTGCTCAAATACTACATTGCCAATGAGGCAAACCTTGACCACTCTAAATTAGATGCTTCACACTCCTACTGAGCATATTTGATCTTCCTTTTTTCTTCTTATTTTTCTTCCAGTAGCATGTATCGTTTATTAAGATATTTATTTATTTATTTAGTATTTTCTTCCATAGCTGTCTGTCTTCTTCCATTAGAAGGTAAGCTTCCTAAGGACAGGGATATTTGTTTCCACCAATATTTCCCAGTTTCTTGAAATATTGCCTAGAATGTAGTTGATATTCCATAATCATTTATTGGATATGTAGAGATTGAACGAGGTCTGTGCATGGATACATTATTTTACGTCCTCTCCTTAAAGTCTCTTACTCCTCTCATATCCATACACTTTTTGGCAAAACCCTAACTCTGGCTAAAGATTATAGTGTGAGTGCTCAGTGACTGCACATAGTAGCTGAATGTCTCTAGAGTAAAAGAAACAAGTATGTTGAGTTGCTTCACATTGAATTCAGGATGACCAGTCTTTTTTGGGCCCTCATTTTTTTTTTTTCTAGGTACATTTTTAACATTTAAATTAAATTAATTAACATATAATGTATTATTGGTTGCAGAGGTGGAGGTCAGTGATTCATCAGTCTTATATAATACTCAGTGCTCATTACATCACCTGTCCTCCTTAATGTCCATCACACAGTTACCTGCTCCCAAACCCCTTCCCTCCAGCAACTCTCAGTTTGTTTTCTATGTTTAAGAGTCTCTTATGGTTTGTCTCCCTCTCTTATTTCATTTTTTTTTCCTTTTTCCCCTCTTTCCCTATGATCCTTTGTTTTGATTCTTAAATTCCACAAATGAGTGAGATCATATGAAACTTATCTTTCTCTGACTTATTTCACTCAGCATAATACCCTCTAGTTCCATCCATATCATTGCAAGTGGCAAGATTTCAATTTTTTGATGGCTGGGTAGCATTCCATTGTATGTGTGTGTGTGTGTGCGTGCATGTGTGTGTATGCACACACAGGATATGCACACACACACACACACACACACACACATATATATATACATATATATATATAAAATATCCATTCATCTGTCAATGGACATCTGGGCTCTTTCCATAGTTTGGCTATTGTGGACATTGCTGCTATAAATATTGGGGTACAGGTGCCCCTTTCGATCATTACATTTGTATCTTTGGGGCCCTCAGTTTTACCTAGGAGTCAAATTATATTTCCTTGTTCTATTCATTCTCTGTCTCCCAAATGAAAAATCTTTACCCTTTTCTTTAAACCTCTAATCCGTTATCTTTTATTGTGATTCTTTCTGAAATGTCTTATTTTCAAATCCCATTAAAAAACAAAAACAAAATAGAAACTGTCAGGAGAGAACTTCCACAAGTTCCCACAGTTATAAATGCCAGCATTGCTGCAATTTGCCACTGAAGGAATAATGTCGTTCCTTCAGTTATGTTGGATGAACTTTCCACATTCAAATTGAAGGTCAGCACTTCTGTGTCTACTGAATAACATCTTTCTTTGCTTCTTCAAGAACAATGTACTAGCAACACTCCTTCATTTCCAATAAAATCAGTTTTTAAGTCTCTAGAGGATGACTTTCATCAGCATACACAAAAACCATAATTCTCCCATTTTAAAAAAGAAAAACAAAACAAAACAAACAAACAAAAAACCACCAATATACAACTTCAACCAGTTACTGTATCAGTCCTCTCCTTTTCTTTATAATGAAGCTCCTTGGGAAAGTTGGTGTGTTCTTGCTATCTCAAACTCCTCTTTAGGCAGAATTTGCCCTTACTCCTCCACTATTCTGCTCTTGACAAATCACCAATGACCTCCATATCACTCTACACAACAATTTTCAACCTTAATGTACTTAACTTGCTATCAACATATGTCACAGTGTTCCTTGAAAACACTTCCTAACTTGGTTTCCAGCACAGCACATTCTGCTTTTTTTCCTCTTTCCCCTTTAGTCATTCCATTTCAAGCTCCTTCCTGTTTCCTATTCATCAAACTAAACTTTTATCTTTTCCATTTTTCATAGCCATTGTTAATTTCCAATAGCCTTAAGGATTCAATATCATCTTTACTCTAATGCCTCCCATACTCATATTTTAAGACCTGATGTATTTTTTGAACTCCAGTCTCAAAAATCCAACTCCTTCCTATCCATCTGGTCTTAAATTTTCAATAGGTATTTTTAACTTATCAAGTTTAAAACTGAACTTCTGATCTTTCTCTTTCTCCCCTTCAAACCTGCCTACCATGTAGCTTTTTCCACTTGCTGTGAATGGCAACTCCATTCATATTGCACAGGGCAAAGACATAGAGTTACACTTAAAGACATAGAGTTACACTTACACTTCTCTTACTTCCATAACCAATTCTTCAGCAAACTACATTTATTATTTCTTCAGAGTTTATCAGGAAATCTGTCTACTTCATTACCTACACTGCACCTATGGTGGTCTATATTGCTGTTGTATCTATGTAGTATTATTTACATGACCTTCTAATTGATCTCCCTGCTCATGCATTTACTGTCTTAGAACATAATCTTAACAGAGCAGTTCCCTGATTCTTTTAAAATTTAACTCACATCATTCCATGCCCCTGCTTCAAAGCTCTCCAATGCCTTTCCAACTGAAGTAAAGCCGAAGGCCTTGGTAATGTTTAAAGGCTCTACAATTTCTAGCCTTCTTTAAAGAAAGCCTTCTGCTTTTTGCCCCTTGCTCACTTTGATCAACATCATTGGCTCTCTTGCTTTTCTTGAAACACACCAGATACGTGTGCGCTTATCTGAAGAATTTTACAAAAGGTCTTTTCTTTGCCTGAACTGCTTTCTTTTCAAACATCTTCACAATTCTCTTTCACTTCATGTAGTTTTTAAATCAAGGATCTCTGTTGTGAACCTGTCCCTAATGCCCTATTTAAACATTGCAATATTTTCTGGTATCCCATACCCACTTTCTTGCTTTACTTTTTTTCTTAGCAGTTATCACTTTCTGACCTACTGTACTACTGTATACAATTTTAACTGAAGTATGAGACAAAGTTCATAAAATCATGGAATGTTGTCTATTCAATGTTGTGTCCCAATGTAAACTGTCATTGTGCCTGAAAAATACTGAGATAGATAGATAGAGATGATGATAGATAGATAGATAGATAGATAGATGATATAATCAGTGAATGAGTGGATAAAAAATAAGATAGACTATTAAAAATGGGTAAAAAATATATTTACTAAAAGAGGGACATTGGCTGCTGGAGGACCTGGAAGCTCTAAGGGTCTTTGTTTTTTCATGGAAATAGTAAATAAACTATCTAGTTGATAATAGTAAATAAACAACTCTCTGTCTAAAATAACTTTATAGGAGCTCTAGAAATCTGTCAAATATCTCAAGCAACCAAGCAAATGCTCAATTAAAAAAAAAATTACAAGGAAATTTGGACATGTTTTTATTTGTCTTTGCCTTACGTTCTTCTTGATGCATTGTGGCCTTGGTGTGATCTGGAGGAAGTTAGAGCTCTGTCACCAGTAATGTTCTATAAACCAGAGAAAATAGAACAGACCTAAATTACAACCTTATAAATTATCTGGTGTGTACCTTAGAGATTGGCTTCTGCAGTCATGTAGGTGAGCTCTCAGGCACCCAAAGGAGCACAGCTTATATTAGAGGCTAGAAAATGTTTCATAAAAGCTACAATGGGTCAACGCACAAGCAGTTGCCTGGGGCAAGAGATTACTGATTAAGGAATACAATACAATAGCTAAAGCCACCAGAAGAAACAAGGATGAGAGTCTGAGGAAAATTTACTCATTGAAAAGTAGCCATCTACACAAGGGAATGGGAAACAAGGACATACCCTTGCCTAAGGAAGACACATGCACAGAAAAGTCCTAAGAAAATCATAAACCTTAATGCTAAGCTGATTCTAAGGTTCAGATATGTCTTTCTAATTGGTGAAAATTTCCTGCAGAGATCCAGTCTTCAAGAACTTGGAGAGTTAACCGATTTTTTTCAAATCCTCAATTTTCAAACAAAAAACCACAAAACATACAAAGAAACAAGAAAACATATTTATTTATTTGCTTGTTTATATATTTTATTTATTTATTTATTTGAGAGAAAGAGCACAAGAGGGAGGGAAGAGGGAGAGGGAGAAGCAGACTCCCCACTGAGTAGGAAACCTGATGCAGGGCTCAATCCCAGGACCCTAGGATCATGATCTGAGTCTAAGGCAGAGACTTAACCAAGTGAGGCTCTTAGGTGCCCCAGAAACATGAATATTTAAAGAAGCAAGTAAATTCCCAGAAACTACTCCTGAAAAACTCAGGATATGATCATACTAGATAAAGACTTTCAGAAGTCACCTTGAACACTTGGAGAGCTAAAGGAAAATATGGACAGAGAACTAGGAATAGAGGGAAACTACCTCAACAAAATAAAAGCTGTATATATAAACCCACAGTTAACATTACACTCAATGGTAAAAGACTGATAATTTTTTTTTCTAAGATTAGGAATAAGATGAAGATGCTTATTTTCATCACATTTGTTCATCGTATTACTGAAGGCTTAGACAGAACAATAAATCAGGAAAAGAAGTCAAGTCATCCAAATTGAAAAGGAGAAAGCAAAGTGAAGGAAATTATTAACAAAACTAAAAGACAACCTTCAGAATGGGAGAAGATATTTGCAAATGATTTATCTGATAAAGGGTTAATATCCAAAATATAGAACTTATAAAACTCCAATCTAAAAAGCAAATAATCCAGTTAAAAGATAGGCAGATGACATGAATAAACATTTTGCCAAAGAAGACATACAGCTGGCCAATAGACACATGAAAAAATGTGCAACAACACTCATCATTAGGGAAATACAAATCAAAAGTATAATGAGATATGACCTCACAGCTGTTAGAATGGCTAAAATTAACAAGACAAGAAACAACAGTTGTTGGCGAGGATGTGGAGAAAGGGGAACCCTCTTCGACTGTTGGTGGGAATGCAAATTGGTCCAGCTACTGTGGAAAAGAGTATGGAGGTTTCTCAAAAAGTCTAAAATGGAATTACCCTATGTCTTAGCAATTGCACTTCTAGGTATTTATGCAAAGGATACAAAAATACTAATTCTAAGGGATACATGCATCCAATGTTTATAACAGCATTATCAACAATAGCCAAATTATAGAAATAGCCCAATGCTGATCATTGAATGGATAAATAAGTGGTATATATACAGTAGAATATTACTCAGCCATAAAAAAGGAATGAAATCTTGCCATTTGCAAGGGTATGGATGGAGCTAGAGAGTATTATGCTAAGTGAAATAAGTCAGTCAGAGAAAGACCATACGATTTCACTCACATGTGGAATTTAAGAAGCAAAACAAATGAACATGGGGGGAGAAGAGAGACGAATCAAGATACCAACTCTTAATGATAGAGAACAATCTGAGGGTAGCTGGAGGGGAGGTGGATGGGGGATGGGCTAGATGGGGGTGAGTATTAAGGAGGCCAATTGTGATGAATACTGGGTGTTGTATGTAAGTAATGGATCTCTAAATTCTATACCTGGAATTAATATTACACAGTATGTTAATGAACTGGAATTTGAATAAAAACTTGAAGAAGAAAAAAATGTAGAGATTATATTTAAAAAAGATGTTTTCTTTACAAAATATTAGTGATATAGTGTTTGATAGAGATATGGCAAAACAGCCTGATTAAAACATATGAGGGTATAAGAAAAAAAGGATAAGGAAAAGTATCTCTGTTCACAAATATGGCTTATATGTAAACACACACACCCACACCCACACACACACCAGTTAGAGCTGAAAAAGGAATTTAGTTAAGTGGCAGAATACAAATTCAATACTCAAAACTCAGTTGCATTTCTATACACTGACAACAATCTGCAAAGGAAATCAATAATGCCTTTTATAACAGCATCAAAAATAAATTAATTAGAAATACACTTAACCAAGGAAGCCAAAGACTTGAACAGTATAACTTAGAAAACATTGCTGAAAGAAAGAAGGCACCAATAAGTAGAAAGACATTCTGTGTTCATGAACCATAAAATACAATATTGTTAAACAAAATAAAACAAAACAGAAATAACAAGTGTTGGTGAGGATGTGGAGAAATTTGAATCCTCATGCATTTTTAGTGTGAGTAGAAATGATGCAACCACTGTGAAGAAGAGTGTAGCCCTTCTGCTAAAAAAACTAAAAACAGGGTTAACATATAATCCAGCAATTCCAGTTCTTGGTGTATACCCAAAAGAATCAAAAGAGGGAACTTAAAGAGATGTTTGTACAACAATGTTCATAGTAGCATTATGTACTTATTCAAAAGAAAACAACCCAAGTGTCCATTAGCAGATGAAGGATAAGCAAACATGTAATATGTACATACAACAGAAAAATATATATATATAATACAATTTCATATAAATATAAATATACATGTATATATATAATTTTGGAATGCTTTTATTTAAAAATTATTTTAAACACAAAGTAATCCAATTTATCCATAAAATATTTTTTTTTGAACTCTTAACTGACTGAGCCACCCAGGTGCCCCACATCAAACATTTTTATTTCATGAATTTTTCTTTAAGATTTTATTTATTTATTCATTTTAGAGGGAGAGAGAGAGCACGGAAGCAGGAGGGAGGGGCAGAGAGAGAGAGGAAGAGAATCTTGAGCAGATTTCATGCTGAGCATGGAGCCTGACATGGCGCTCAATCTCATGACTCTGAGATCATGATCTGAGCCAAAATCAACAGTTAGGTGCTTAACTGATTGAGCCAAACAGCCACACTTCATTCATGAACTTTTATTTGTAATTTTATTTAACCTTTTTATTAAGTTTTTTAAATTAATATTCAAATATTATTAATAAACAGTGTTATATTACTTTCAGGGGTACAATATTATTATTCAGCAATTCTGTTCTCAGCATTCAGTATGAAAAGTGTGCTCTTTAATCCTGGTCACCTATTTCACCCACCCCCCCACCCACCTCCCCTCTGGAAACAATCTGTTCCCTAAAATTAAGAGTCTGTCTCTTACTTTGTTTTTTCTCTCTTTTTGTTTTTCTTCCTATTTTGCTTATTTGTTTCTTAACTTCAACATATAAGTGAAATCATGTGGTATTTGTCTTTCTCTGACTTACTTCACTTAGCATTTTACTCTCTAGCTCCACCCAGGTTGTTACAAAAGACAAGACTTCATCCCTTTTTATGCCTGAATAATATTCCATTGTAATATACCATATTTTCTTTGTCCACGCATCTTTTGATGGACACTTGGGCTT
The DNA here is from genome assembly GCF_010015895.1 of Lontra canadensis. NCBI lineage: Eukaryota > Metazoa > Chordata > Mammalia > Carnivora > Mustelidae > Lontra > Lontra canadensis. The sequence goes on from NW_022631034.1 coordinate 6,675,459, forward strand.
TTTCCATAATCTGGCTATACAATGGAATATTATTTAACCCTAAAAAGGAAGATGTTTTGAGACATGCTACAACAGTGATAAAACTTGAAGACATTATGCTAAGTGAGCTAAATCAGCCACAAAAGGACAAATACTGTATTTTCCACTTACAGGAAATATCCAGAGTAGTTGGAATTTTTTTTTTTCTGAAACATACAGATTAGAGAAATTAATTAACTTTCTCAGATGTATAGAGCTGATGTAGTAGAATTAACCTCTCCTTTTGTATTTAGGCTTTATTTTCTGGGAAGTGTTTCCTGATTTCCTAAACCCAGAATGAGGATGCCTCCCATATTACCCCTGATTTAAAATTGTTATTTATCTTTTCACTATATATTTAATCACTTATTTAATAAATTATAAATCCCTACATATTAATAAATTATAAATCCCTAAAGGGCAAGGATAGTATCTTTTCTTATTTAACAATTAAATTTGCAGATTTTATTAAAATCTTGCTTTTTACCACCATGGGTCCTCCTTTCATTTCTTCAGTTCTACCTTAACTACTAATAACATCTCTTCTATTTAGCAGTCATTAATATGCCGGCACTATGCTAGAATCTCACACATATTAACTCATTTACTCTTCACAGTATATCTTATAAAACAGTACCATTCTCATTTCACAATGAATCCATAGGCCCATCCTTTATTTGGAATCATCACCTATCACAGTTCCCAATGTCTTATCACATTTGTCTAGTGCATACTGAAATAATTATTAGGTATCTGTCCTCTCTGTTAGCGTTCAGTAATTTTTCTCCAAATAGACCATGAGCACCAGGTATCCAGGCAATGTGTCTAGGGACAGCAGAATCCAAGGTGCTTTCAAGACCTTACTTCAGATGAAAATAAAAATAGTACCTATGACTCCTCTTCTAAACAAACCAAAATATATTCATAATTTTCCATTTTCTTGTGGAAACACATTTTCCTTTTCTTTTCTCCTCCTCCTCTTCTTCTTCTTCTTTTTTTTTTTTTAGGGTGACTTCCTTCTGAAGATAAAATATCTACCAGATGATAGTATACGAAAATGTATTCAGGAAGTGAAAATAGTTCATTCTTTTGTGATTCATAGAATGGATAATGGAGGGCATATATTGATTAAATATTCCTAAATATTCCTAAAAACATTCACTGATAATCATATAGTTATAGAAAAAAGTGTCAGCAGAAATTTGAAATTGCTTCCCCAAATTTGAAACCTATAGGCTTTTCCTTTATTTTGTACTTCTTGCACACTGTAAAATTTGTAACCTCATTTTAAAATGCTACATAAAATTATGAGCTTTAAATGCAAAGCTTTAACCTTTATCTCTAAGTATTAGGAAAATTTATGGAATATTAAAATAATATGAGAAGGAATAGAGACTTTAATATTCATAGTATCCTGCCTTGTTTCTTCCTTTCTCTCCAGGAAACTGTAAGCCAAAATATTAAATACATATATTTGGATAAGGTATATTCACACACAAACATATCTCACTTTACAACACTAGTATTAGCTAGGCACGGGTATGATCATTTTTTTTTCTGATGAGAAAGAAAAGACAAAAGCACTTTCATATAGCAAAATTCTTTTTCTAAATTTTTCAGTATAATCTTGGAAATTCTTGTTCAGTCAGCTGTTAACAGGCATTTAAATGCTTACACAGAATTCTATAGACTTCAGCATCTTACTTGATTTTGCAACCACTGCTGCTGACCCAGAAATGTTTGCTTATGTGACTTCTTATGAAATGTTCAAATTGCACTGAGTAGGCCCTAGAAATACATCACTTTGGAGTGCAGTGTTCTTTAATTGAATCCAGTACTTAAGTAAATCATAGTTTGAATGAAAGGGAAAATAGGTGAATTAGAACTTATGAGATTGATTTAATTTAAAATAGTACATGGTATTTTAGAATTGGAGGGACTGAAGTGGCATAGATTTTGGGAACTAAGGGAAAGTGACTTTACTAAGACCCACAACTAGTTTGAGTCTGGTTTAAGAATCTGTGTGACATGATCCTTGGTCTGGGCATATGTCCTTGTCATGAAGCAGTATTGATTAATTAACAACATGGACATTACGTGAAGCTGACTTGGATTCTCATTCTAGCTCTGACACTTACTGGAGCTCTGATAATCAGAAATCCAATTTCTGGGGCTCAGGTCATGATCCCAGGGCCCTGGGATCGAGCCCCACATCGGGCTCTCTGCTCAGCAGGGAGCCTGCTTCCCCCTCTCTCTGTCTGCTTCTCTGCCTACTTGTGATCTCTGTCTGCCAAATAAATAAAATCTTAAAAAAATAAAAAGAAAGAAATCCAACTTCTGAGCCTCAATTTATTTATCCATAACATGTGTCCTAAAACTGTATTGGCCTATTGTGAGATAGAGATGAGAACATGCATCTAAACACTTGACATGAGGACAGACATGTGGTAAACACTCAGGAATGCTTGTTTTGGTAGTGGAACTTACAGGTCCTACTTGTCTAATAAATATTTTATCTTTACTTATTCTAATTGTCATTATCTATATGCAGAAACATTAAGGACAGGAAAAGGTGTGTTTATTTAGGAAGATAAAAGTGTGTAGTTATTTATTGCTTTAATTATAAAATACGAACATCATTATTGCATTTTTATATACACCTGCTTGTGGGTTAGAAGAACAATTTGACTTTCCTTTGAGCAACACCTAATTTCTTTTGTACTTTATTACTTTCCATGAAATTTTTAAAATCCCTCCATTCTAGGAATGTATAAGATGTAGTTGTGACTGGTGAACTATACATATTAAAGACATAGGTGTAGCTTTGAATATTTAGTGATCTAGGTTAAAATGGAAGATTTAACATGGAACAATTAATACATTTCAGGCATGCCTTTTTTTCACTCTTAGGTTATTAGAAGGAAGGAACTCTGTAATGAACTCTACAGTTTCTGACCCTGACTCTGATATTGAACTGACAATTACAAAAGGCAGCTTAAGGGGATGGAGTGATGCATTGGCATTGAAACGAGGGCATCTGTTCTGCTTCTAGTACCCATACTGTTTAAGCAAATATCAGGGGTCTAACATCTTGATATGTATTCATGGCCCAGAACGCTCCAATTATACCATGTGTCATGACATTGATGCAAATGCTATCCTCCATCGTTTGAGAGGGAAAAAAAAAAGTTTAAAAAACTATATTATTGTGGCAGTGCATAAACCTGCTCTCAGCTGCTCAGCAAGAGACAATATAAGTGTGCTTCAGTTAAGGATGACACAAACCTTTGCCTTTGAGCTAAAAGGGCTATTAAGTTAAACACAGTGCTTATAAAAAGGTATTTATTGTTGGTTTGAAGACTATTACTATGTCATCACATTCAGCTAATGAATTTTGTTATTGTATTAATAACTTGGGGGTGTAGAATTCTCTTCTGCAGGTTCTGAACTTTAAAAAAAACAACCTGTCAAACTTTTGAGTTCCTTCAATGTATAAAGCTGATTCCTCTAGGTTTATACTTCATCATAAATATAGTATCTCCACTTAGTATAGCTAGGAATGAGAAAGGACTTGCTCAAAGGTCGTAACTGGAAGGAAGAAGCTGTTTTTGCTCCTCGGGAATGCCAGCTTGCTTAAAGTGTGCTTTGCTCGCAACTTCTCAGCTTACCATTATGTTTAATAATAACTCTTTAAAACATAAACTCTTGAAAATCAAAGAAACATTTCAAAAAAACAGCTGTGCCCTAATAGTAGACTGATTAATTTCTGATTCTCTTTAACATAACTAACTAGGACAACTTGGCTCGATTTCAGCTGAAAATGCATTTCTTCTAACACTAAGTTGGCATTTATCTAATGACTGTAATGAAGGCAAATGTTACATGTTAATATTTCTGTAAAACTGGAAGGAGCTTAAGAAAATCAAAGGCACTTTTTATTTTACTTTGAAGAAACAAAATTGTTCTGAAGGCTTCCACAGACCTTAAGATGATTCAAGCCTACTGTCTCTGTTTTCCCATTGTGGCTTGTGTAGGAGTAACTATCCTTTTGATAGAAAAAAGGCAGAGGGGAGTTGTCATATTGTAAGAGGCCATTGTCCCATCTGGTCTGAATTCCTGCCTGTAGCCAACTAATTTTCTTTTACATCAAGCCTATGTTACAATTCCATGACTTTTGCTGGGCTTAAAGTCCCTGTAATATAATTTTCACACACAGGTGGTGGTAGGAATTGGACATTCACCAATGGAAAAACTGGTTTGTGTCACTAAAAATAAAATTTTTATTTAGTTCCTGAAATGTGGAAGAGGTGGATTGCTGTAGGTTGGGAACAAAATCATATTTCTCTCATGTAACATTACTTTCTGCAATGCTTTATATTATCCATATGTTAGAAGATATATAAAATAACATTCAAGGACTCTGATTTTTTTTTTTTTTAAAGATCATGTTCATTACCATGATGGCTTTCAAGATAGAGCTAGAACCAACTTTTATAAACACTGAATCTTCACATTGACATTGATTGACTATAGGGAGGAGGGTTGGTACTTTCATTTCTAGTGTATTCATTACTATTTATATGATATATAAGTTGAAAAAACAATAACAAAATAAATGAGAAACCACAATCCATCTAAATAAAAAAAAACCTACTTCAAATTCTATAACTTTGTATGAAAACTCTAAGTAAGCAAAATTCAGCTTCATATATTGAAGATTTCTCTAAAATAGTTTTTACTATTTTAATTTGTATAAAATTGTGTATAACTAAAGCTTCCCTAAATCATTTTTGGAGGCCTTATTTAAGGACTGTACTGTTCAAATATATTTTAAGAGTGATGACAATTATGAACTTGGATATTCTCTGTGTCTATAATTGTCAAGCTTTTTAATTTTCTTACCTACAAGTGAGTAAACTGCACTAGATGCTTGTAGGTGGTCTTACATCAGAGACCTAGGCCACATCTCCCCCTATTATCATGAGTATGAAATCCATGACTGCTGTATCAGCCCATCAGATTCTAGTTTTGATACTAATTTATTGATTTTGGAATTTCTGAGAAGATCCTTTAGAGTTGAGAGTTAGTTGTCAAAGATTTATGGTGTACTGATGTCAAAGTACTGGAAAACATTGATAAGCATCTACACTCAAGTTACTTAGTCAAATGAATAATGAAGATTCAGTGTTAATATTTTACCTTACCATTTTTACCCTTCTACACCTCATTTCCTCATGAGATAATGCTTATCAGGGATTTTGCATAATGCCTAAAGCATCTTTGTGGCTCAATACAGGTTTCCCCTATTCTCTGCAGGTAGAGCATTCCTGTGAAAACTTGTGTGAGTGAAATGGGGTAAAGGGAAGAAACACTTACCACTAACTCGTATGGAAAAGTTTGAGGATTCCCAGAAATACCCCCCCAATAAAAAAAATAACCTCTGTTGGACTTCTCTAAAATCTTAGGGTTCATCTTGTTAATGGATGCACAAAATAAATCGAGATAAAGCACAGACACTCAGACACAGTTCGAAGCTAGGGTGACTTGATGCTGACATGCTGAATGCAGTTCCCAGGATGGAAATTGGTGGGGGCATACTCTCCGCTTGGGGGTGCGTGTTGCTTCTGTAACAGCTTGCTGCAAAACACACACTGAACATTGTTTTCACTTTTTGTCTTTTTTGTTTGAGTGAAGATCCTTTTTGAATTTCTTTCTGTTAGAGAAAACAGGCCCTAATGTAGGTCTTTCATAAAGGTGAAATGGCATAAAGAAAACTTTCAAAAAGCAGAGGACAGTTAGATATAAACATTAATAGTAGTGAACACTGTTATTAAAAAAAAAGTGAGCACTGTTTTTACTACCAATTGCATCCTTTTAACCTATTTTCCCAATTATAAATTTCCCAACTGGAGGAGAACAGACAACAAAACAAAACAAAAACAAACCTTATGTGCTAATTATATTATTTACAGGGCTCAGAGGCTGGTTTTTATGCACCTGAGTCTTTGTTACTTAAGTTGCATATAGTTTTATGTATAATTTAGTGTTTAATATTTCAATTTACTTGAACTGATATTTTAGTAAATATGCTCATTTGTAAGTGAATTTACTTTTCAGTTCTGTTCTTGAACAAGACTTTCTGCATGAGTGTGTGTTTGATATGGCTATTTACTAATTATATAGGTCACAAAAAACCCTGAATATTCTGGACTCTCAAAGATAAATTTTATTCAACATTTACATGTCTTACCTAAAGAAACTAAGGACTTGAAAAACTAGTATTTATCTATGTTTATCCATCCAACCATTTACTTTATTTCTCTATCATATTCCTCAGTAAATTAAGCTAATCCTTTTCCCATCTTTGGATGCCCCATAGTGTATTTTCACTGCTGAAATCTTTTTTGTTAACTCAGTTCTAATTTGATCTCTAGGCATTCTTATCTACTATAACTGATATGATTTCATCTTTTCTTTGAACTTACAATGCCTACAATGTGTAGATTTGCCTGGTATTTAGTTATATGATGTCTTTTGATATAGTTTGAATTGCTTTTTTTTTTTAATCTGAGTAGAGTGGACACACAATGTTACATTAGTTTCAGGTGTACAGCATAGTGATTCAACAAGTTTATGCATTATGCTATCTTCAGCTACACTTACATCTGTCTTCATACAACATTATTACAGTATCATTGACTATATTCCTTATGATATGTTGTTTGTTCTGGAGGCTTATTTATTCAGTAACTAAAGCCTGTACCTCCCTCATCCATTTTGCCCATCCCACAACACCCTCCCCTCTGGCAAACATCAGTTTATCCTGTGTATTTTAGGTCTCATTCTGCTCTTTGTTTATTCATTTGTTTTCTGTTTGTATTTTGCTTTTCTGTTTTCTTTCTTTGGATACCACTTATGAGTGAAATCGTATGGTATTTGTCTTTCTCAGTCCGACTTATTTTACTTAGCATAGTACCCTCTAGGTCCATCCATGTTGTCTCAAATGGCACAAGCTCGTGCTTTTTATGGGTGTGTAGTATTCCAGTGTGTGTGTGAGGGAAGGGGTGGGTCACATGTTCCTTTTCCATTCATCTATTGATGGACATTTAGGTTATTTCCATATATTGGCTATTGTAAATAATGTGGCAATAAACATAAGGATGAATATTTTTTGAGTATTTTTCATTTTCATTGGGTAATTTCCCAGTCGTAAAATTATTGGATTATATGATATTTCTATTTTTAATTTTTTGAGGACCCTCGATACTGTTTTCCACAGTGGCTGTACCAATTTACATTCCTAGCTACAATGCACGAGGGTTCCTTTTTCTCTACATCCTCACTGACACTTGTTATTTCTTGTCTCTTTGATTTTAGCCATTCTAACAGATGTAAGGTGATATCTCATTGTGGTTTTGATTTGCCTTTCCCTGATGATTGAAGCTGTTGAACATCTTTTATTTTGAATTGCTATTAAACTCTTGTATAGTTATTTAAGTCATAAAATGAGTGTTCAGTTACTACTATTTAAAGTTTTGAATCTTAAAATCACACTATAAATTATACTTCTTGATATTCTTTTTAAAAAGATTTTATTTATTTGAGAGAGAGAATATGAGCAGAGGGAGAGGCAGATGGAGAAGGAGAAGCAGACTCACTGCTGAGCAGGGACCCTCTCATGGAGCTCAGTCTGGGACCTCGGGATCATGACCTGAGTGGAAGGCAGATGCTTAACTGACTGAGCCTCCTGGTGCCCTGCTTCTTGATATTCCTTTACTTGCAGAAACATTGAAAGTATTTGTTGACTAGTTTATTCTGTAAGCAAGGACTACATGTTTAGACATGACCATTAGTGACAAAACTGGTGGTGTAAATGCTATGAAATTAAAGACTCACTAGAACCCTGGACTTAACTCCCAGGAGTATGGATTCTCCATTTTCCAGTTTGGCCAGAAAATGCCAGAGTCTCCATTTCTATTAGTAGAAGAGAACCAAAAGTAAATATCTGGCCTAAGCATGACTTAACAAACCAGGATTTAACATTACTAGAAAATTTAGTTTATGTCTAGAAAAAATATTCATGAGACAGTTAAGTCTTTTTTTTTTTTTTTAAAGATTTTATTTATTTCTTTGACAGAGACAGATCACAAGTAGGCAGAGAGGAAAGCAGAGAGAGGAGGAAGCAGGCTCCCTGCTGAGCAGAGAGCCCGATGTGGGACTTGATCCCAGGACCCTGAGATCATGACCTGAGCTGAAGGCAGAGGCTTTAACCCACTGAGCCACCCAGGCGCCCAATAGTTAAGTCTTTATTTAAGTACTAACAACTACTCTAAAACATGTTTTAAGTACTAACAACTACTCTAAAACATGTTTTGAATCAAAAACACTTCACTTCTCTTATCCTAAATTTGACGTTACAGGCTGTGCCTCTTTCCTCTGTACCTATCTTCCTATTTTTCTGTAGCTGCTGAAATCTCTAGGGAATATCTCTCCATGGAGACAGAGCCAGACGGCCCGTCTCTCCTCTGTTCTTGAGTTCCTGTTTTCCAAGTAATGATTCGGATAAACTAGAGACCAGTTTCCTTTCCTGAAACTCTGGCAGCTGAAATTAATTCTCCAAAGACTCCTCTTTGGAGGCAAGCAGATGGTACACGTGCACGTGCTTTAGTTTTGATTGTACCAGTTCTGAATAATTTAAAGTTCCAAATCTCTATAAAACTACTGTATTCCCATTTCCCAATACAATTTTTTTTTTCTTTTGCTTCAGAAATTCCTTCCTTATATTTTGACATTTGGCTGAAACTTCGTTCATTTTGTACTGGCTTCATTGTCACACACCTCCTGCTGTTCTTTGTTACAATTTTAGATAAGTATGGCTTTAGAAAACTAAGATGCTTTTAGAAACTATTCTGCTGGTGATTTTTCCCTTACCATTTGCAAAGCATTTTGTATACATAAACAGCACATTAGCCAAATGATGCTGTTATCACAGTTCCTGTTGGTCTGCACTTGGCTCTCGCTTTAGAATTACCCCAAATAGGTTTGCAGAGTTTTATAGTAGCATTATGAGGCATTCAATAATATGTATGAACTTAAGGCATGTTCCCCCCCCCTGCCCCTGCCATTTTTGAGAAACAGCCAGTCCTATCTGTGTTGAAGATTTACTGCTGCTCCAGGTAGAACATGATAAGAAGGGAATGTTCTGAATAATCAATCTCCAGGTAGGTTTCTCTATCAGTAAATTGAGAAGACTTGCCAAACACAGTCCAAAATTTTCTATGTGGTCCAGTGATTTGTGAGGTTATCAGAGGCTTGAGGTATACAAGTCTTTGCACACTCACACATAAATACGCACACCCATCTATAGCTACTCAACTCACCCAGAAATCTCTGCTACTGTAGGCACTAGAGATACTAGAGCAATGATTCAATTCTGAATAAGTTCCACTAAGTTTTATTTCCAGTGCCATCCCCTCTTCCTATGGCTAAGGAATAAGCATGTGAGACATAGTGCTCTATATTAGTGTAAGTTGTTATTACTATAGGAAAAGAGGAACTTAAATATATAATCAATTTAGAATGAGATAGTAATCTCAACTGTGAAGATGAAAAACAGTGTTAACTATAATATGCACTTAGCCTTTACCAAATGATGTTTGTATACTGCTCTGTGGTTCATCCAACTCTTACAAAAATCATATCATTTTTGATCACTATATTATGAACACAGAACATAAGCCTCAGAGAGATTTACTGGCTTGGGTATATACGGCCATGCACTGAAGCAAGGATACAAACCCCAGGTACTATGATACCAAATTCTCTTTTTCTCCCACATAAAATGGAACAAGCATAGCATTTATAGAATGCCCAAACACATTTTATCTGGGATGACTTTATGTTGTTTAAGAAATATAACTACAGAGGAAGTAGGATATAAAACACATTGGGTTTTTTGTTATTTGTAAATAAAATTTGGAAAACAGAAACACAGAACAACTGAAGAGAGCCTCAGAAATCTCATCTATTTGATAGAACACTTCCCTCAGGGACCTTAACAATTGCTATGCAGAATCAACAAATAAATAACTTTCAGTGGTGTTTTGTCTCTCTTGATTCCAACCATTCAAGTGATGTGACTTTGACCACTTCCCTCGAGGCATAATTCCATAATCCAGTGGTTTTCACTGTCAGGAAGTTTTTCATGTATTCCATCCAAATTGTCTTTTCTCTGACTTCATTCCATTTCTCATCCTTACACCAAATCTGAACACATCACTAAATGATTTCTCATTTCCAGTGAGGGTTGCACTTTTAAACATTTGGTCGTCTGATGTTTTCTTCTTTTATTTTTCACTTTCCCAAGAATTACACATTTACCTCCAACAAACTTCTTTTTTTAGTCAGTCCCTCTACTGCCTTCATCAATTTTAAGCTCTTCCCTGAACAGCCATTCGTTTGCTAAATGGTTTGAAGTCAGGCATAGGAGGATTATGGTTCTTTACTCCAAGGCTATATTCTAAACACGCCGTTTAAAACATAACCAACATCGATGTGTTTCAATTCAAATAAACAAACAAATAGACAAACAAACAAACAAATGAAACCAGAATGCACAACCTGAATGCACAATGAAAATAAATGGAGGGGCAAGATTTCCACCTTGGGGGATGATTTAATTTCAGGCCTGATAGATCACTGCTTGAGAATCTGATGTAGAAGCAGTTTCTTTTTTCATTTGTTTTCTGTTAAAAAAAAAAAAAAAAAAGTTTAGATCTCTACAATGTTCAGGCAAGGGGTTATATTCTAGCTAGTTATACTTGTTGCCCATGTCTAGTGAAGGAGAGATGTGTCAATAAATTTCAGTTATGTATTTAAGATTTGTTAATAGTGCACACAGGGTATGCTGAGGCACAGCAGAGTGAGAATAAGCCTATGAAGATGAGGCAAGGAAGGAGGGATGGAAAAGGTTTATAAGGTGATGTTTCATCTGAGTGTTTAATAGGAATAGCTTTTACTAAACACCTGGAAACCATTACCAGGTGATGGAGCACCACAAGGTCACAAAACACAGTATTCAGAGAACTATTAACAGTTTCATATTCCTGGCGCACAGGCTGGGGCAAAAAAGGCATTTGAGACGAAGCTCAAGAATTGGAAAGGGCAAAATGCATGTCATAGAAAGGATTTTGGATTTTAACTCAAGGTGGCATCCAGCTATGGTCCTTATGTCAAATATAGCCTCGCCTCTTTTTGTAAGGAAAGATTTATTGGGACGCAGACATGCCATTTGTTTACATATTGTCATGACTGTTTTATGCTACCACAGCAGAGTTGAATAGCTGCAGCAGAGACCACATGTCCTGCAAGGCTGAAAATATTTACTACTCATGTTTTTAAGGAAAAGCTTTCTGACCTCTCCTCTGGGCTTCGTTAAGCGGCTGAATGATCTGAGCCAAGAGGTAGCATGATGAGTTCTCCCTCTTGGGAAGTTGAGTTTGGTAGCAGTAGGACTACAGACAGGAGGTCTCATGAAATGTATAGCCTGGCATTTAATAAGTGGTTTATATCTGTGTGTCTAGTTCATTCCCTTTCTTTTTCTTCTTGGTTTTCAACTTAAACTCTATTTACACTGATGCTACCTGATACTCTGTCCTCCTGCCTTGTCCTCTTGCTTTAATTACTAAGTATTTTACTTTGCCTATTTGGGAGGGTATCTGTTTCAAACATAATACACGACACATGGTTTTAAAAACCTTAATATCTATTCTTGGTTATATGCATTTTCCGTTTTTATATAAAAACAGCACCACTGGCAGCAATGGATACTTACTGTTCAGCAACTGTCTATAAAGGACTTTGCTAGGTAAAAACTCAGTATAACGATGAAGGGCGATCTAACTGATGAAAATATTGTCAAGCTACACATTATTCTACCTCCAGGCTTTTCCATAGGATCACTGTTGACATTTTAGGTCAGATAATTCTTTGTCATAGAGAGCTATGTTATACTTTGTAAGACGCTTAGCAGCATAGATGACCTCTACTCACTTGATGCTCACTAGCGCCCTCCATGCTAGTCAGAATAATAAAAAATGTCTCTGGACATCACCAGATGCCAAACGTCTCCCAAGGGGAAAAAACCTGTGCCAGTTGAGAGCTATTGAATTTTTTCCTTTCTCTTCTGTGTTCTCACAGGATGTATCTTTGATAAAAATAACAAAAGACAAAAAGAGAAAAGGTGTTTCATTTTATTTATTTATTTTTTATTTTTTTGGAAGGTAGTTCTTTAATCAGAAAGTTGAGATCACAAGCTAATGGTGTGGTGAGATGGGTTCGGCATGTGCTAGGTCCCAGCCTCTTCCTGAAAATTGACTTCATGTTGTGACATTTTCAATTCTTGCAAAAATCTCCGTCACAAAAACGAGGTATCAGATTTCAATTGTCTCATTTTTACATTCCTCTGCTGTAGTTTGTTGACCTTTTCAGTATTCTAAGCAAGGTTCAGAAAGAGTTGACCATTCCTTTCTCTTCCTATTAAAAAGTACAGTAACCTGTTGCAGAGACTAAAATGACTGGCCAACTGAGATAAAGAATTTTAAAAAGGTCAAAATGGTTCAGCATACCAGATGTTTCACAGTATTTATAAAGCACTTTGAATGTATATTTTAACTATTTTTTAAAATAAAATCTAAATCAATAGTTAAGAGAAAAGTAGAACATGCCCTATGTTCTTCCTAAAGTTGGTCTTACTTCTGATATAGCTTTGCGTATAGTCACAGAGAATTAGAATTTATATAGCCCCACATCAGAATAATAATTTTTGATACTGTTAGGCAACTGTTTATCGTCTTCCTGGACGTAGGAATATTATGTCTCTGATTCTACTCAGCTATACAGAATTTCCGGACAAAAAGGTAAAACTCATTCAAATAAGAGACATTAAATTTTCTGCTTCTTCAGCAACACTGCAAGAATTTTCATTTAACAAAGTGTCAGCATCAGCAATACCATTATCAATGGACATCTGGTTTTCATTCTCATATACATAGGCAGCAAATTTAAGGTCCAGTTTAACATATTCAGTGAAGTAAATGTATTTAGGAGGGGTACCATGGGAGGTAGATGAGTTTCTGTACTCCTTTTGAGGCAGAACCGAATTTGAAATTACTCACATATCAAAAAGGCAAATGTATTAGAACACAAAACTTGTAGTCAGGTAGGGATTTAAAAATACAGTGTTTATGACATATGTAAATGACATCGATTCTTGAATAAAACAATCATGTAAAATTGTGTCTATTTTCTTTGTATTTAGTACCTGGAAGTACCAAGGGATACAGCTGCTACCTGAATACTTTTATATGATTATACAAATCCTGAATGGAAACAAAGGGTAGCACTTGGGTACTAAAATGTATTTTCTACTTGTAGCATGTGAAATCAATTTACAGGTGTCGTGGGAACTGAGGGAGAGGAGTGGCAAGAATAGTCTAGATGAGAGCAAAAATAATTTTGACACTCGTGTAGCTGTATGTGGAAGGAAAATTATTTGATCCTCATATTTAACATTAAAATTTTAATAACAAAGTTATTTTTGACCTAGGAGTCAACATATTATATCTCCTAAGGATGGAATTTCAGAGAAGCAAATATGGGCAGTGTACGTTTTCTGTGGGCAGTATTACAGTCCTATCCTTGAAAAGAAGCCAAGGTACGAGTCACAAAACCTGACTTCCAATTTAGGTTGTGTGTGTTTTCAGTGCATTACTTTAGGTAGAGTTTGTATCTGTTGGTTGCAGATTTCTCTCTAGGGAAATGATGTAAATAAAAGCTGCATTACTTAAGAGAGAATTTTGAGAAGATATATTGAGTTAATAGGTTTATTTTACACTAAAATCTTGGAATCATCTAGGGACTTAAATGCTAGAAATATAAAAACTTACTCTTAAAAAAACACTTTGCTAAATATCTACTAAATTTCATGCCCCAAATTGGAAAATGTACAGTGGATTGTTTTTCTCTGTCTTGAAGAAGTAAAGGGCCTAAAAGAGTAGTTAGGACAAAATGGAAATACCTTGATGAGTATAGTGTTTTATACTTTTCAAAACAGTGTTTAGCTATTCAGATCTGGTTGATAAATATTTGATTCTAATTGTGAGCTAGATACTCTTGTTGGTCCAGAAACACTGTACGATGGCCCTTAATTGTGAGTAAGTTACAGTCTAATTAGGAGTATAGAAATTGCACCAGGTAAAATGTGAGAAGGATGTGACAAGGTGCACAAAGTATAGACTGGTATTGTTATAAAGCATTTCAGATAAAAGAATAGGTTTAAAACAGTTAAGTGATGATTTGTGTTCAAAATTGGAAGATCCAGATTTCAAATTCAAATTTTCTGCCTCCCAATCAAAAACTCTTCCTATGACAACCACACTCTTTGAAATTATATTCACAAATAATTAGGATGCAAGCCAGAAGTCAGTGACTAAAAAGAAGCAAAACAGATACAAAGCATAATGGGTGTTGGAAAGTAGAAATAAGACAATGTTATTAAAATTAAAACAATAGAGTGAATTCTCACTGATAGCATAGGATGTGGCAGTGATAGATAGCAGTATTTCACAACCCATCCAAGATAAACTATGTGTATACATATATGTGTGTTGTGTGTGTGTGTGTGTGTATGCAAATGTATTTGCATATATGTTAACATAACTTATAATGTTAACTCATGAAAATAATTGCACTATACATAATTTTCTATATACTCATCACAGTACTTAAACATCCAATATCCCTTCTTTGAGTAAATCATTCAATGACATCTTACAATAATTCTAAATTTGCTCAAGGACTTAAAAATGCTTTGAAATCCATAATACAAAAATATAATTCATTACATCATGGGTCATGATTGAGCAATTATACCAATACATTATCTTTGATTATTGTTCCCAATTTCATTATATAAACTAAGTAATCAACTGGTTGAATCACTTATTTTCAAATGATCACAACCTAAAACTGTGCTAAAAAAGTAATGGTGGCCAATTAAGTTACACTGTACATACATGCTAAAATTTTTATGAAGATTTTTTTATGAGCTCTTGTGTTCTGCAAACACTTCTGCAATTAGAGTTTATGACCCAGGGAGATGTACTGAAAATGCTAGCCTGGACTTCAAGTGACTTATAGATCAGTCTCCCCTCTAAAACTCATTAACCCTTAACTGAGTCACTTTCAGGCTTGGTTATCTCATCTGCAAAATAAGGAGAATGAGCCCACTGATCCCTAAACTACTTCTACTTCTAATATTCCATAAATTCTTGATTCTATGTAATTAGTTCCCTCTCCCCTCCATATACACACATCAATTTATCAAAAAGATTAAATGTTCTTTTCAAGTTTACTTACTAGGCCTCGAAAATCTCAGCATATTTGAACACCTCCTATGTAACACAAGGGATATTTTTGTATTATAATGCAACAAAATTTGAGATCAACAGCAAAAATAGCAAATACAAAACACATTAAATTTAAAATGAAACAAAAACAAAACAAAGCTCTCAGCAAGATCTGGGCTCAAGTTCAACCATTCATTTTAAGGAAGTACTATCTTTTGTGATAGACACATACTTATTTTCTGTATTTAGCTCATTTTCACATTGTTTTCCATTTATGAAACTCAAGTGAACTTCAAAGCAAAACTCTATCCAGAGCACCTAAGATCATTAGTTGCACTATGTGGCCTCTGTTGATTTTTAAACTACTTGGAAAAAACATCACTGGTTTTTTTTTAGGGGGATCACTGGGTTTTTTTAGGGGGAAATATAGTAGGCAGATTTTTTTCTCTCCATGTCTCTCTCTCAGTAAGAAAAAAAAGAGAATTTGTTTTTTATTTCCACTAACAAATTTGAGTTCTTTTCTTGCTGCTATATGTAAGATTCTTTTACTGAATTCATTCCCTGTCCACTCAATAATATGTTTTATTATTAAATATTTCATGTAATTTTAGTCTGCTCAAATGACTTTTGCAAACCTTTGTAAGTTATGAATATATATTATAAAGCTATATCACAGTAATCAATTAAATATGGCTTTACTAACTCTATCTAAAATATTAGAATCTAGACACTCTTTCAGGAAGTCAATCTTTTATTATAATGTAATTAGAAAATTTGTTTCAGCTTACAATGCCTTCTTCCAACTATATATCTTAATAAAGACTGCATGTATCAACTTTAAAATGAAATTCAGAAATGATTTAGTACTTAACAATAGAACAATGATATCATAATCCAATATGAATCCAAATTTTCCATGAATTGCTGAGTCATCTTTTAAAAAAGCTGATTAATTACTTAGTATTGACTTGCTCTACTAATGAACTGTACAATAAATAATTTAAAGGACTTTAAATAATTACCAACCAAAGTGTTTACATAATTGTTTATAATTTATAGGTAATAATTATATAGATATTTTATAATATCTTGATCTATTCAGTCAAAGTAACTATAGTGAACCAAGTCTTAACATATAATCCTCTAGTCCCTGGAAACAGTCTATGAAATTTGAGAGGAATGTTCTTTCTTTCAGGCCACAGGGGTACTATTTAATAAACTGCCACTTCAGTGTGCTAAATGATGCCCCAATGGACTGAAAGAGAAGACCTGCTTCCAAAACTCTAATTTGCACTGTGGGAGCACTTTACTCACCTGACAAGTGCTGACCTGATGCATCACATTCTGAAATGCCAACAGATTTATGCAAGTATAATTGATGGCAAATGAAAGCTGCAAAAATCTACCTTTTTTTTTCTTTCTTCACTTCCAAACATAAGGTCCCCAATTCACCAGTGTATGATTTTACAAAGCAGACACTTTATTAGGGCACAGGGACTTAATGTGACATTACAATTCAATAGCTCTTTTCAGGATTTATTGTGTGATATGTCTCTGATTTTTTTTCTTAAATGTTGTCATTTAAGACAAATTAAGTTTCTGACAAGACATTTTTTACAGACTTAATATTATGTAAATGTTTTATTTTTATACAACTTTAGCATGATAGATATTCTACAAAATAGAGAAAATGTGACACATTAAAAAAGAAATGCAGCGTCTTTTGAAAAATTCTAAGGAGATATTTTGTTGTAAAAAGGACCTTTAGAAACTATTTCAGACTTTGCCAAAACGACGACAACCGCTGGGCCATTAACACATCTCCAGCTCTCCGGAGAAGTGCCGTTAGTATCATTTCTTAATATGCCTGATAAAGCATTTTAGTGTAATATTAAATATACTCTTTGACACATTCTTTTGGGGCCATTTTGGAAAATGTAAATGAGAGCAACCAATGAAATATATAATAAGTAATTCTGGTCAAGGCTATTCAAAAGTTTGGGTTGGTCCAAAGGGACCACTGAAAAGCGAGTGTGCCATTCAAATGACAGTTGAAGGGAGGGTTGAAAAGGTTGATGGCACATTCCCCTTGTTTTCCTTTAACCTTGGTCTAAAGTCTCTTTTTATATTTGGCTCCTTAAAAACATCTCTATATTTGGCATTCTATGCAATTTCCAGTGATTGGCTGAATCATAGTATTTTAAAGATATAAAGGAACTTATAAAGGAACTTACAGACCATATGGTTACAACATCTTTTAATTAAAGGTGAAGAAACTGAATCATAGAATAAAGGACTCTGGTAAAATATTATACAGTTAGGTAATAGCAGAGCCAGATTAGAACCAGAAACTTCTTTGTTTGTTGCTGTTTTTTCTGGAGCTAAACTCACTTCTAAAATAATACTAGTTTACAAGTTTACATGGTATGTTTTAAAGCATGAGGTAAAGTTAAGGTATAAACCTTTATTTTTCTAATTGAGAAGATCCTATATTTTTTGTTTGATTAATCTGGTAACTCTTTCAAGGGATACAAATAATGACATCTTACCTTGCTTCTTCAGCCTTCTTTAATAGTGCTTTTGGAAATAAAATACTTCTGGAATACAGTGACCCATTGCTAAACATTTAAAAAAAAAATCTTTATCTAATGGGAGTCATGGTTTGGAGTGGGAAGCTAACATTTCTCGTTAGAAGAACATTCAGTCCCCAATTGGCCCATTTTGAAAGCTAAGGTGGATCCACTTGATTGTTCAGTGAATAAAAACTAACTGAAGAGACAATTCAGAGTATGATGTAAGGGAGCTACTGTCTTCAGGGTATGGGAGAAAATGTTCTCCCTTTATTTTATGTATTGTGGGAGAAGAGTAAATTAGGAGAATGGGAAACTCTAAGTGTATGTTCTGAATTTCTCTCTCTAGGTAAAAATACCAGAGCTGGAATGCATGATCTTTATTTAGGTTGAAGTGAAGCCATTCTTAAATGATCTGTCATTCATCTATCACATCTGCATTTTTGGTGACCTGAAAATGGGCCATAAATGAAAGGTTCCCCATGCCAGCATGACTGGAAATAACGCATGGTTAATAGAGGAAGTGTCTATAGATGAGCCTAAAGTATGTTTCTGTTTTTTTCCTTTCTGCGTGCTATATTCAAGGGATCCAGAGGTAGTCACATGCCCAGGTGAAAAAACTGGTAGGTAATGAAAGAGGAAACAGGCCAGCAAAGGACTGTGGTTGCAATAAACAGACCACGTTATTCACTGATTTATAACTGGAAATAAATATTGAGGATGGCAATATCCAGATATGAGTGCCAGCATGGCATTACCAAATGCCAGTTATGACATCTGACTAGTCCAGAGACCAAAAGGATGAATGGTTGGATCCACAAGACAAGGTGAACGACAGATCCTCCTTTCTTTGTTGCTGCTGCAGAAATGCTTATACCCACACCCAATTCTTTATCAACCTAAAAAGGGGGTTGGGTAGTAAAGGGAGCACTGGAAATTTACCCCAAAGAGAATATCTAACCTGCAAGATACTTATTTGTATTTAATTTAAAATTTTAATTAAAAGAATCAATTTTTTTATTTTTAAAATTTGTTTCATGGAGGTACCTGGGTGGCTCATTCGCTTAATTGATGGACTCTTGATTTCACCTCAGGACATGATCTTGCAGTAGTGGGCTTGAGTCCCAGGTAGGGGTCTGTGCTCAGTGTGGTCTGACTCAGATTCTCTGTCCCTTTCCCTCCCACTCATTCTCTTTCTCAAATTAATAAATAAAATATTTTAAAAAATTATTTCATGTACTCCTCAGTGGAGTATAACTTATGAAAAAGAACTAAATAAAAATAAACTTAATGATAAAATAAAACAATAATAGTAATAAATATGTGAAATTCATAAATGTTTTGAATTTAGTATAATTAACTTAGAGGACTTGGGAGAATACTAAAGCCATTAAAACAAAAGATTGCTATAATAAAAAAACAAATACTAAATCTTGGAAATTAAAAATAGGCTATAAAAATTGAAACAGATGGGCTGAAAAGAAGAATGAATGCAACTGAAGAACAAATTCTTGTGTCTGGATGATTAAGCTAAAGGATTCTTTCAGAAAGTTTGGCAAAGGAGCAAGCAGATTCTTCCCATTCTAATATTAAGGCAGCCTAGATATTCTGAAATTACCTTTCATTTTTATACATCCAGATGAAAAATAATTTATCATCATAATAAAATAAATACATTGCTGAGCTCAAAAGAAAAAAAATAAGAAAATTCTTAGTGTAGGATATAATAAAGAGTATTACAATAACATCAGAGTGATTAAAAAATGAAGCCAGGGTTTCCCTGGATTTTATTGTCAGGATAAGACAATTAGAAATTAGAGCCTTGGGGATTAACATTTGTGTACTGGGCAACAGAAGAGGCCTTGAGTGGATTCAAAGGAAGGGAACTAAATTTGATATAATAGCATAATCTGGAACACCAAAAGCAGCTAGTTCTTTAGAATAATTTAGAAACAAATAATGTCTTAAATCATAGGTTAGCTTCCCCTAGAAGCTGATTTTTTTCAAGAATTTCAGGAGATACCAATAAAAAGGTGAGAGACTAAGACAGAAAAGGGAAGAAAGCAAGTAAAACAAACAAACAAACAAAAACCTGTGTGCAGCTGGAGCCTTATCAGACTGGTAAACTCTGTGAGGTAGAACATGCTCTAAAGTTATTCCATGTTGGATGGGGGTGGGGTGAAGCAACAGGATATATGAATGCACCAACTTCCATCAGTCATTGAGTTCTATTTCCCATCGCCATCAGTTGCCCAGGACTGAGAGGCAGAGCATGCTTCAAAAGCCAGAGAAAGTCCTCAGGCAAAGTCGTGCATCAGCTTCTGTGTTCTATTAGATCCCCATGGATAAAGATGATAAAGGAAGGCACAAGCATGTAGGGGGAAAATTGACAGTCTCTCTACACTGTATGTACTAGAAAATGGCTTGCATATGTGTAGAAATTTACCAGAATGCTCAAAAAAGCATTACTCATGGTAGTTAGCACACACAACAAATTATATTCTCTAGTCAAACTCAATAAAATAAAGATTTTATGTAGTACCTGGTTTCAGTAGTACTTCCAAGGAGACCAAGATGAAGCAGATTGAGGTCTGAGACATTGATGGCAGCTCTTCAGTCTCCTCAGTGATTTTTGGAAGCTAAAACTAGGTAACGTTACACAAAGGATTTAGGGTTGTATCTAGTGGATTAAAGGCACACATTGTTTCATTTTTTTAAGTAGATAGATACTATCTACTTAATACTATGCTCACTTTAATGGAAAAAAATCAGAGAACAGCAAATAAAAAATATCACATCTCTGATGCTCATTAATCTATATGAAGTAATTAACTGATCAGATTTCTGTAAATATACTCAATCAATTATTTGGAGTTGTAATAAAATGGATCTTTGTTTTAACTCTTAACAGATGTGGTCAACATGAAAGCATATTTTTCAGTTTTGATCTTTAGTTTATCTCAGAAATTAAATGATGTGATTTACATGTTTGCAAATATTCAAAATAGCTTATCTTTATATAACACTAACCATTCTGAAACCATAGAAATGGTGGAAAATAAATATTCTCTATTTAGCTCATTTTTCACCTGTCATCCTGCTTTTCTCCACCTAAAATATGGATTAACCTAATTCCAGAGTCATTATGTTGCAAAAATTTTCTTTCCTATAGCCTCAAGGACATTCAGTGATATTGGTCATTCTACCAATAGCATGAAGTAATCGATGTGACAAAGATTATATGATCCTGAGTTTGGTCAACATTGAAATTGGCTTTATTGCTTTTCTATTTCTAAGGCAATATTTCCTGAAAAAAATTTCAGCAAGAGCTGGTGAGAAAATTTGACTTCACTATCTGTTATATATAGCAAAGTATCACTCATATTTTACCAAATAGCCTGTGATTTTTAAAAAATGAAGACTAAAAAAGGTAAACTCAAAGCTTTTTTTCCCATTTCTTTTTGTTTCCAAATATAGGAGATAGCAGCCTTGTTCCTCTCTGCTTCATTGCACATTGTGTTTTAGTTCCTTTGTTTTCATCATACTTGTTTCAGTTTCTTTCATGACTTTTCGACACAGAACATTAGAGTAATCTATACCTGGTGAAGACCTTTCAGAACAGAGCCATTTCTGTTGAATGAAGTACCACATAAAGAAAAAAGATTCCAAAGCTGAGCTCAAAGTCCAGGGGGTGGTTGGGTGGGGGTCACACCTGGAACTCTCCCTTAGAAAAGTCTCCATCTCAACAACCCTGGAAATCATTTTGAGGGGGACTTTCCTAGAGATACTTTATCTACTTCTTAGTTGCCCTATCTGAAAAGTGATGTTTTTTTTTTTTTTTTTGTCCTTTTCCTCATCTAAAGTTGGTGATATTCTTTTTTGTTGTTGTTTTTTGTTGTTGTTTGTTTGTTTGTTTTCCCCTCAGACTATTTTGTTAAATTTAGATCAGTCTTAAGGGCACTCATTCTCATAATTTTGCATATACATCAGAAATACCTACATTTTGCTTTGGAAATGATGTGATGCCCTCATTCATAAGAGGACACTGAAAAATACTTGTAAATTTATAAAGATTCTCAGTGTTTCAAATTTCCTTTTAGAAGTGAAGAATCTTCATTTTTTAAAATAAGCATGTTTATTTAGGGAAACCTTATTCTTCTATCCTCTTGATAGAATTACTCCCACCCTGTAACTATTTCTGTTGTTTCCTAAACAACTGAAAACTTCCATTTGTTTTAGTTTCTTTCAGCTGCAATCTTTCCTATAGGTTGCCAGAATATTATATTTAGAAGTTCTGTTTGGATATCCTCATATGTAAATATATTGAATATGTTCTTAAATCCAGTGCAACCATAAAGTCAAATAACCCATGGTATTAGAGACACTTTATATGTTGCTAAGAATTTAAAAACATCAGAAACTATTATTCCTGAACTGCTGTGTAATATACCCTATTGCATAAGAATGGTTCTTAAGTGAGTATAATATTGCAGTATATTTTTCATTTTCCCTGGTATATTTGAATTCTTTAGCAAGCTACATATTCAACACTTAGCAACACATAAAATAGAGTAACCTGTTTCCTTCAATATGATTTCCAATTATAACTCAGAATATTCTTTGGAATCATTATATTCTATAATCCTGCCAATTTGCATTATTTACAGTTTTACTTTCCCTTTGGAAGACACAATTCTTTACAAATTCACACTTCATTTTTTGTTTGTAGAAAACAACCATACTGCCAGTAGTATTTTCTGAATTCCTTCTGTAAACTGCAACCTAAATATTGGCGTGGCCAAATGTGCATGGCTTTGGGCAAAGTCAAAAAGCATAATATATAGCCTGGTGCAAAGATACATTAAAATTATTGTATTTGTTTTGTATTTACATATGTGAGGTGCTGAATTGTCTTCTTATTGGAAAGCAATACTGTGATTCTTATATATGAAATCTAATAAATTCTGTAAATCTGTAGTATTTTGATATGAATAGAGATAATAAAAATATTGGGTTTAATTTGCCAAGAACAGTCCAATTATTAAAACTGTCTGAATTGTAATTATAATTTATATTATAGAATATCATAAGTAAATGAGTCTAATATAGTACTCAACATTGTATATGTTGAAATAAATCTTTCTTTTTCATTGAAAAATTATTAGAATCCAATCATGTTGATTTAGTGGGTACTAAACAACATTATTAATTTAGTACTGACACATACTAATTCCTCTAGTTTAAGCTAAAATTTAATTAACATTATAATAGACTGGAAAGAAAAATTTAAAAGCTGTTGACAAGCAATATATTTTAATGTCACTCTCAAATTGTAGCCATAACCCTTTCTGTTTTTGTTAATTCAACATCCTATCTCTAAAAATAACCAAATAGAGATTAGATAAATGTTTAATAAATATATCTAAGCAAAATTGTTATAAAACTTGGGATGGAGAACATAATATGAAAATTAGAATAAGCAATATTTCTTTTCATACATTTAAAAGTTAATGTTACTGTCTATATACACCCTTTTATTAATACAAATGTAATAGCCCTCAGTGAAAATATCTTAAAGAACCATTTGGAAGGATTGATTTTAAACATGAAACAGTATGTCACAGTATATACCTTTCATAGGAACATTGAAAAGTCTATAGGTATCTATCAGACAGTACCTCTCAGCCAGCAAGGTTTCTAGTGTTCCAATGAACACTATTTTCTCTCCATTCCCTGTTTCTATTCCTTGTTTTCTCTATTATCCATTCATTTCTTTTCTTTCAAACTTGCATAAGAAGCTCTTTCATTCTGTCTCTCCCTCTCTCTCTACTTATTGCTTCCAGATTTGCACATGTGTAAACATTTTTGTGAGTGTGCATACACAGACACACACACTCACACTCACTAGTAGAGAGATTAAAAGCAGATTTGGAAGCAACGCTACTTGCCTTTAAATACTAGTTCTGGTTATTGCTAGGTGTGTGACATTGGGAAATTACTCTACAGTTTGTCAGTTTTCTTATCTTTAAAGCAAAGAAGATAAAACCTGCCTCACATTTGAATGACTTCGTGTATATAAAACACTTAGGTCAATGTCTGGAACACTGTAAGGTCCATAATAGTTTTTTTCCCTCAATTGCAAATACATTTCAACATAAAGATAACATTGGATAATATTAGCACATATTCTAGGTCAACCATTGAAGTTTTGAGTGAGATATAGTGCATTTGTGAGTACCTAGGACCTTTGCTGAAAGTGAAGTTGGTATACTCTAGCCTGGTGTTCAGTGAATTCATAGATATTATAGCTAGTTTCCCTTTAATCTACATAATCAAAACTAAAACAGTTATGTGTTTTAACTTGGAAAAGATATGTAAGGAAATAATAATGACTATGTTTTGGATTGTTATCTTAATATGCAGAGGGTTCATAATGTTGAATAAAATAATGTTGGCTCTACCATCATGCTGGATTAATTGTCAAGGATGACTACCAAAAACTGGATTCAGTTTTTTTGTTTGTTTGTTTGTTTATAGTTGTAATTGTCTAAAACAGTAAGGATTATCCCCAACTAATTTATTTTTTTAAATAATTATTATACAGTATTATATGAACCACTCTAGTATGTCTTTTAAGATTTGTAGGTTAGGTAGTGATTTGTAGCAGACAGTATTGTGATTTCTTTCCAGGCCCTAGTGACTCTTATTATGAGAATCTACCACTGGTTGTTTTAATTTCTATCCTCAACCTTCTGGTATTTGATTGTAGTAAGTCAGATTCCTGACCCAAGTTTTGACCTTTACATTACTTTTTCTAGGAATCTGAAAATTGCACTGAGTTGTGGTTGGTGTTTTTTAGTGACTGGAACTCAACTGATGCAAACTTAAGAGCTGAGGGGCAAACATATACTTGAGAAAGGAGCTGAGAAAGCCAGCATGTCAGAGAAAAGAATAAAGCAAATAAACCCAGAGAGGTAAAAAGGAAAAACAATACTGTATACTGAAATAAAATGGTGAGATGATAACTCATAGATTCCTGGAGCTATAAGTCCTTGATCCAAACATTCTTGATTCCTGGTCATTCTGCTTTTCTTGGGTTATTTTAAAATACCAGTTTGCTTCTAGCATTATATGTAGTTTTATTTAAACTTGTAGACTGCAAGAACAGTATTAACAACTATACTGGTAAACTGAATTTATTGCAATAGATATCTTCAAATTTGTTTATTTTTTTTCTCATTAGAAATGATAGAAATTAAAATTCTATAAACATAATTATGGAAAATATGTATTAGTTACATAATACATTTAGGTAACTCTATGAATCCATAAGTATAAAATAGCTAGTATTTACTGAACACTTACTATAAGTTAAACTCTGTTCCTAACACATTTAATTGCATTAACACAAATTCCCCTATAACTGTATGAGGTAGATATTATTATTACTACTACTGTATAGATGAGGAAATTGTGGTAACCAAGTCAGTCCATGAATAATAGGCACAGCTTGAGTTTAAACACCAAAAATCACATTGGGGAGCCCATTTTCACAAGCACAATTCATTGTGCTCAGATTTCTATATTTGTCCACTGGATTGTTGGTTTATTATATTGCTTAAATCATATCTTTTTAAAAAATTGTTGAGTGATCTTTTAGTCTTTAGGTGCATTTTTATCATTTGCCAAATATAATTATAGATTTGTCAACTTTTCCTTGTAATTATGCCAAATGTAGATAGATGATATAGATGATAGATAGATACCATAATGAGGTGTGTATAGATTCAGGATTGGTATGAATTCTTAGAAAATAGTAACAAATCTATCCATATTTAATCTGTTTTCTTTTTCACATTTATCTTGAATTCCATTCTTTTTTTTCAGATTTGTCTTCTTTATCGGTAAAGCATTTTAAGTAACTCTTTTAGTGAGGATTTGTGAATTATGAAGTCAATTAGTTATAAAGTCAATCAGTACTTGGTTCTTGAATGATAATTGTGGTTAAGTGTAGACATCAAGAATGAGAGTCATTTTTTCCATATCAGTATCATGTCTTTGCTCATTTATTGTTGCTGATTGGTAGTATGTTGTCAATTTGACATTTATTCCTTTTAGACTATACATATATATGTCTTAGTTTATTTAGCTCTAACAAAGACTGTAGATAAGGTGTTTTAAACAACAAACATTTATTTCTCACAGTATGGGGGCCGGGGTGTCCAAGATAAGGATGCCAGCCCATCCAGTGCCTAGAGAGATTTCACTTCTTCATTTGAAGATGGCCTCTACTTCTTGTATCCTCACATAGCAGGAAACAGAGAGGGAGAGGAGGAAACTATCTGATTTCTCCCATCTTGCAAGGGTACAAATCTCATCATGAGGTCTCCACACTCATGACCTAATTACCTCCCAAGGATCTTGCCTGCTACTATCACCTTGCCTGGGTGTTAGGGTTTCCACAAATGAATTTTGAACATAAACATGCAGTTCATAACTATATAGTCCAAAACTATAAAACTATATATATTTAGTTACAATTCTATAAATAACTGTAGAACATATGTCTAGTTATGGTCTGAATATATAAATATACGAAAAATAAATGTAAATGTAAAAAAAACCATAAATATATACATATTTTGTTTTTTTCTGGAATATATACTTTCTCCATGATATCTCTCTGTGTTCATTAGTCTTTATCCCACTTTTGATTTGTAATGCTTCCTGAATATGAAGATTGAAATTTTTGGTCAATTTGGAAAACTTCTCAGTAATTCTTTTTTGGAATATTATTATCCCATGTCTTCTATCATCCTTTAACTCCTATTAGAATGACTGGCAATTCTTACACTACTCCCTATGTCTCTTGAGCCCATCTTGACAGCATAAATATGTTTGTGACACACACTGGATCATTTCCTATATCCGCTTTTCACATCACATACTTGATCTTTATTGTGTCTAATATAGTTCTTATTCCATTCATTAACTATTTTATTTCAGTATTTTTTTCCATTATGAGAAATCTTATGGGGATTTTTAAAATTTGCCTTCTTCTTATATCAATCTATTCTTGTCATTTAATTATTTTAAGCTTAATTATTTTAAGAGTAACTTTCATAGTGTTCTATTATTCTGTGTTTGGAGACACTGAGTATCTCATTTCTTCTATTAATGGACCCTTCCTCATGGTTGTTTTCACACAAGTTGTAGATTTGTTTAACTGTAAGCAGAGATGGTCTATTCTATGTGAGTCCTATATGTCCTATATTGGGAAAGTGCTTCCATATTTTATCAGCCAGGTTTTCAATAGCTCTAGATTCTTCTTATATAGTTCTGTAGCTCATAGATTTCATCTCTTGCAGGTATTTCGAATTTTTTTTCTGCAATGTTTTCTTTGCATGAACAAGCACTGGATTTTGTTTTTACATATTTTTTTGATCCCCCACTCAAAATACATTTTAAAGGTTAAGGTTCCCTGTTGCCTCTAGAGGCTAGTGAGTGAGATTTATTTTTTCATAAGCTATTAAAAGTGTAAGGAAATAACACCCCTGACTCTTGCTGCCATGTCTAGTGCCTAAACATCTCTTAGCCCATAGCCCTGTGGGCTAAATCTGATTTGAATCTATTTTGGATTAACAAAATTTCAGATTTCCCTTGCAATTTAAAAAATATATTTGTGAGTTTCTAGCATACTATGTTCCTTTTTTTCCATTTACAATTTTACTAATCAATTTAAAAACATGTTCTATATATTTCACTCAGAATTTCCAAAGCTTAGAGACAGCAGTCCATCCTTTTCAGTTCAGTTCATTATCTTCTGTCAAAAAGTCTGTCTAATGTATTTTTCCTTGAAATTATTATTGATTTTAATACATTTTTAAATGACCATTGAATTTTCTAATTAAGTTTGAAATGTTATAAATTATTTCTCTAGAATTTTCCATAAAGTAAATAAAAGCTTCTTTTACTAATGATAATGTTTTTTTCTTACAGTAATGCTTCCCATTTCTTATATTATCATATTTCAACTCAAAGAAGAATGCAAGTTAAAAATTATAATCACAGCAGACATTCTTTACTTGTCTTTGGTATTAGAGAGTATTTCATTACCTTGTTTTTAATCTGTAATGGTGGATCTTTAAGATAGATGCCTTATTATTTTAAAAATGCCTTTCATTATATATTTCTCTGAGAACTTTTTTCTTTATCAGACATTCCTACTTTTTCTATCCATTTTTCACAATGATAGCCATATGGTGTTCTTTACCTTTTATTTGTTGTTAATAGTATGACAACATTATTGTGTTGTTAATATTACTAACATGTTGAAATATTATATTGAAATATTAATATAGTTTCCATGATCAATCAGTGTTTTATGGAATAAATTCTACTTGTCCAACACATAGTTAATAAATAGTATGGTACATTTATTAGTATTTTAGTTGACATTTAACATCTCTATGACTGTAATTGTTCATTTGTGCATGTGTGTGTATATGTATATATATACATATATATATGCCTGCATATACACACACACACACACACACACACACACATTATATACATACATATTTGTTTGGAATTAATGAGTTTTAATATATACGTATCACAGCTTAAATATCAATTTATATAAAAGCTGCACTAATTTAGAGAAGTTAATTAATTTGAATAACTTTCCAATATAAGTTAAATTATGTAGTTGCAAGCAACTAACTTTTTAAAGTATTTTAATATTTTACCATAATGATTTCCAGGACGGTATCCTCCTATAATTGAAATGGTCACCAGAGGGCGATCTTCCTATGCCCAAGAACAACTCCCAGTAAACAACTCCCAAGTCAAGTCTGGTGGGAAGATCTGATTGGCGGAGTTTATTTCAGGTGTCTGAGCCCTTGAATCAAGAAAAATAAAAATAAAAATGAGAAGACTCTCATAACCGAATTGTGTAAATCAAATATAACCACAAAAGTCTATGAGAACAGGATATGATTCATACTTGCAGTCTGGTTTTTTGCTTATTATTTTTTCTTTTATTTGTATGAAAGATGTCTGTTGTAATGTCAGCTGCAACATCTAACATTTATTATGTGGCACCTCTACCTGAAAGAATACCAGATAATACGTTTTCTTGACCATGACACTGAACCAAGACCTAGCGTAGTTGTACAAAAATTAATTTTTGTAATATCATTTCTATATGTTTTTACAATGCAGACTCACCTGAATTTTATTACCCAAACCTGAGATTCCTTGCTTTCTACCACTTAACAAAATTTTTAGATGTCAATGACTATCTATAACCTAAAAAAAAAAAAAAAAGGTTGGGATGGAGAGAGAATGTTTCTGACTTTTTTCTTTTAGTGAAATGTATGCTTTATCTTCCTCTAAGATACAAAAAGTTTCGGTTACTAGAAGCTAAGAGAAGGACATGTTCCTTAGGTATTTTAAACGAATTAACTATAAAAGTCATTTGGACCATGTGGAGTGATTATCATGTGTGACTTCATTATCCTACTGATGAAAGAACCCACTTCCTCTTAAGTACAGGAATCAACAAACACTGGGAAGATGGAAGTCATTTACCTTGGTTTAGGGATAGACATATCACTTAATATTGTTATCTAAAATGTATGCTCAGGAAGATGTCTTTCATTGTTGATCTTGATGCTGTAAAGAAATGGGCTTAGAGAGAAGCCTTGTTTCCATGATAAGCAGGAAAGAATGTTGCTGACACCCAGGCAGAAGAGGACAAGAGTCAGAGAGTCTGAGAGGCCCAAGTTGATGGTTATACTCTTAGTCCCATACAGTTATACTGGCTATGTGAGGCAAAAAAACAAAACGAGGCAAAAAAAACAATACAAAACAAAAAAACCCCAAATCTGTATTGGTGTAGGGTCCCCCCCACCCCCAACTTGGCACACTGTAGAACTAATGACAAAATTTCTCTTTTTCATTGTCACCCAGTTTTTCACCTTTCTTGAGTGAATATGACCTTTTCCTTATCAATGAGACTTGCAAATATATTGCCATTGTATTAAATAATTCCTACACTTTAAAATTTAGAACAATTTTGAGTTAATTTTTCTAAATGGTCTGTTTAAGGTTTTTTTTTCCCCTGATTATTCAAGCACCATTTTTTAAAGTTTATCCTTTGTCTCCACTGAACTCTGTTGCTCTTACATTGAAAGTAAATTCACCATATATGTATGGGTTTTATTTGAAGGTTTTCTATTTTGTTCTGTTGATCTATATATCTATCCTTATCCCAATATCACAATGTCCTGATTATTTAAGGATTATGGTAAGACTCAAAATTTATAACTATTTTATTTACTTCTAACAGTCAACTTTTGATTGATACATACATTTAGTTCTCAATTTATTGAGGTGTTCCTCCCTCTATTACTATTTTTATCCTTTATAGTTTTCTTGGACATTTTTCTTTTCCAGCCTCTCAAGTTAAATGATTTTAACCCCTTTTTTGCTGATTTTAAAGAACTAAAGCATTACATTTATGGATTTTCTGTTTTGTTTTATTTCCTTAGAAAGGTTTTTTTTTTTATTTAACTATCAAATAGTAACAATATGTTTTTACTCTATATTTCATTGATTTATGTTTATTGTCATAATCTTATAGATGTCTTCTCAGATCTTGAAGTTTTAATTTTTGACATCTTACATTGCAGATTTGAATTTGCTATTACTTAGTACATATGGTTTTAAGTGGCCCATTTTTATTAAAACCTCTACATGGAACTTTATGTTATTTTCTGAAAATACTAGTTAAATATTTCACGCATATATAAAAAATTAAGTTGATCCATAAGAATGTTAACCCTTACTCCCCCCAAGATATCAGAATATGTCCTGTAATGGCCAGAAGAAAATGAACATTTACAGTTTAGACAAGTGGCATTAGAATTGTTTATAATAGCTTATAAAACAGAAAGGGAAGTGCTCTGCAAAATTTCATCAATTTTAAATATTGAAGTACATCTGCAGAGGTTAAAAACAACTGTCTTGTGTATATCACATGGCTTGTGTAATTTCAAATGTGCCCAAGGACTCTAATGTACAGTAATAAATCAATCAGATAGAAGACATCTGAATTTTGATTTGTGGAAGAGATTTATCAACTTTTTCTGCTTTGTAAGGAGAACATACTGTCATCTAAAAGAACATTTTTGCATATGACTGATGAATATCCATGCATGCCTACAGCAAGGGAAATTTAATTAGAAAAGATTCCATTTTAATTGAAGAACACCATTGTTTGCCTTTGATTAGAACCCACTTTAACAACATTCTTATATTTTTTATCTAGAAACTGTATTTGAGTAACTTCATAAATTCAGGGACATAAACCTTTAAGGCAGGTGAAAGTATACCTGTGGAGAAAAAGCGTAGGCCTTTAATGAAAAAAAGACAAAGAATCATTGCCTGTAAGATTTAGTACAGATTAACCTCATGTTCATTTCAGGTTCCTTGCATTTACCCATACTCACAATATCAGATTTGACTTCAATTTAAAAATCCATCTTCAGATCAATATTTTCCCAATGTGTGAGCAGGTCTTATTTTTCTATCTCAAGAATATAAATGTGGACATTCACTCTTCAAGTCCTCTTCTATACACTGGAGTCTGGTGTGTTGCCCTGGCACTTTGGCTTCTTAGCTTCTAACCAATTCTTGAATCCATCTTTCAGTATAAGAATTATTACTTTCTTTTTTGTTTTGTTTTGTTTTGTTTTGTTTTGCATAATACCATATCATTTTTGTCTGGTGGCAGGAGACTGAACTGATTGGAACTTGAGAGAACTTTCTGTGATGAAATTGTCATAGACTTTGTTGTGAATGGTTCCACAAGGGTGTATTCAATGGTCAAGTTCATCAGATATCGTGGGCTTAGTTCCAATCACCACAATAAAGAAAATATTGCAATTAAGCAAGTCAGATGAACACTTTTTGTTTCTCAGTACATATAAAATTGATCTTTATATTACACTGCAGTCTAGTAAATATGTAATTGCATTATGGCTGAGAAAACAATACATGTACCTGAATTTAAAAATGCTTTATTTGCTAAAAAATGCCAAGTATCACTGATCTTTCAGTGAATGGTACATAATCTTTTGCTGGTAGAGAGACTTTTTCAATGTTGATGGCTGCTATCTGATCAGGGTGGCTGAAGGTTGGAGTGGCTGTGGCAATTTCTTTAATATGCCATCAATGAAGTGTGCAGCATTGATTGACTCTTCCTTTCACAAATAGTTTCTCTGTAGAGTGGAATGTTATTTCATAGCCTTTTACTCTCAGTGGAACTTCTTTTAAAATTAGATTCATCCTCTCAAATCCTGTTGCTGCTTTGTCAACTAAGTTTTGTAATCTAAATACTTTGTTGTCATTTCAGCGATCTTCACAGCATCTTCACCAGGAGTAGATTTCAACTCAAGAAACAAATTTCTTTGCTCATCCATAAAAAAAATAACTCCTCATCTGTTCATGTTTTATCATGAGATTGCAGCAATTCAGCCATATATTCAGGCTCCACTTCTAATTCTAGTTTTCCTGCTATTTCTACCACATCTGTAATTACTTCCTCCACTGAAATCTTGATCACTTCAAAGTCATCCATGAGGGTTGGAATCAATTTCTTGAAAACTCCTGTTGATGTTCATATTTTTTCCACTTCCCATGAATCACAAATGTTCTTAATGGCTTCTAGAGTGATGAGTCTTTTCCAGAAGGTTGTCAACTGACTTTGCTCGGATCCATCAGAGGAGTGTCTATCTATGGCAGCTATTGCCTTATAAAATGTATTTCTTAAATAGTAAGTCTTGAAAGTTGAAATTACCCTTGATCCACAGACTACAGAATGGATGTTGTATTAGGAGGCATAAAAACAACATTAATCTCATTGTGTATCTCCATCAGAGCTCTTAGGTGACCAGATATAATAATCAGTAATATTTTGAAAGGTTATCTTTTTTTCTGTGTAGTAGGTCTCAACAGTAGGTTTAAAATATTCAATAAATCATGCTATAAACAGATGTGCTGTCATACAGTCTTTCTTCTTCCATTAGAAGGCATAGACAGAGTAGATTTAACATAATTTTTAAGGGGCCTAGGGTTTTTGGAATGGTCCATGAGCACTGGCTTCAACTTAGCTACCAATTGCATTAGCTGCAATTAAGAGATCCAGCCTGTCACTTAAAGCTTTGACTCTAGGCACTGACTTCTCTTTAGCTGTTCAAGTCCTAGACTGCACTTTCTTCAAGTATAGGACTGTTTCATCTACATTGAAAATCTGTTATTTAGTGTAGCTGTCTTCTTTAATTATCTTAGTTAGATATTCAGAATAATTTGTTACAGTTCTACATCAGCACTTGATGCTTAGCTTTGTACTTTTATGTTACAGATATGGCTTCTTAAGCCTCATGAAGTATCCTCTTACAGCTTCAGACATTCCTTTTCCATCTTCCTGACCTCTCTCAGCTTTCACAGAATTGTAGAGACTTAGAACTTTGCTCTGAATTAGGTTTTGGCTTAAGGGAATAATATGGCTAGTTTGATGTCCTATCCAGACCACTAAAAGTTTCTCTGTATCAGCAATAATTCTTCTTTGCTTTCTTACCATTAGTGTGTTCACTGGAGTAACACTTTTAATTTCCTTCAAGAACTTTTCATTTGCATTCATAACTGGGCAAACAGTTTGGTATAAGAGCCCTAGCTTTAGGGCTGTCTCAGCTTTTGACATGTCTTTTTCACTGAGATTAATAATTTTTAGGTTTTAATTTGCAACCATGGTATGGTTATTAACTGACCTAATTCCAATGTTGTTGTGTCTCAGGGAATAGGGAAGCCTGAGGAGAGGAAGAGAGATGGGGGAATGGCCAGTCAGTGGAGCAATCAGAACATACAACATTCATTGATTAAATTTGCTGTTTTAACTGCATATACTTCATGAAGTCCCAAAACAATTAGTAACATCAAAGATCACTGATTACAGATAAAAATAACACACAAAAAATGACAAAGCTTGAAATATTGTGAGAATTACCAAAATGTGACACAGAGACATGAAATGAGCAAATGCTGTAGGAGAAATGGTGCCAATAGTCTAGCTTGACACAGGGCTGCCACAAATTTCAATTTATAAAAATGAAACAAAACAAAAAAGCAGTATTTGCAAAGTACAGTAAAGCAAAGTGCAATAAATGAAGATCTACTTGTATTTAAGAAATTAACATTTTATTTTACATCAGTTATATCTCACTTTAAAAGTAATAGGAGGAGTAAAGTTGATGTCAACAAAAATATACTTTACTTCTGAGGAGGTTTCTTTTGATGACAACAGATAACCAGTAATTGATTAGTTATATGAAGTTACAAGATACATTTTTTGTCATTATATTTTAAGATGAGAGAAATAATAGCAATTTTGTGTGTTGATGAAAATGATCAGTACAGGGACACCTGGGTGGCTCAGTCAATTAAGCATCTGCTTTGCCTCAGGTCATGATCTTGGGGTCTTGGGATTCAGCCCCACCTGGGGCTCCCTGCTGAGCAGGGAGTCTGCTCCTCCCTCTCACTCTCCTCTATGTGCTCTCTTCTCAAATCAATAAATAAAGTCTTTAAAAAAAATGATCAGTAGAGAAATAAATAATGAATATCTAGAATAATAGCTAAAAATGTAGTAACAGTGTTCATGAGTAAGCAAGAATGGATGGGACCCAGTGTATGTGTCATGGGTTGGCCTTAAACAGGGGAAGAAGTCATGTGTGTATAGTAATGCAAGATAAAGCATAAATGCAGAAGGATAAATTGTTGTGTTGGTAGGAATTTACCAAAGCTATTTCCTGATTATTTTCATTTTATAATTCAAAGAGGGAAGAAGAATTAGAAGCTTGAGGAGAAAGAAAATAGGACAAATTGACAATGTGTTTCCAAAATAACACTGGCTGGATTTGGTATTGGGTAAAAGAAAATTCAGTGGTGATCCTAATTTAGTATTTTTGATAAGTTCTCTCTTTTACCTATTTGTTGATACTGTGGAAGGTAGACCAGAAATTCCAAGAATAGTTTCTTAGAAGTATTTCTCCATGTAGTCCTTCTAACTAAAATCATTGTCATTGGAAGCATGTTTTTCATGGAAATTTTTTTCTTTTTTCATGAGATATAAACAGGAGCTAGGAAAGATTGTATAGTATGATCTTGGGTTATAATATATAAATGTTTTGTGACACTATGAAAGTTACAAGGCAAGATATTTAATATTTTTTAAAAATATAGGAAAAAGGGAAGCATTGTGTCTACCTGGGAAATTTTATTCATTTTAAACCTAGCTGAAGTGTTGCTTTGCTTTCTAGAAATCCTTTCTGTCACTCTTTCTCTATCCAGAATTATAATCTCTATTATCAGTATCCTACTACTATTTGAGGTGTATCTCTATCATGATACCCATCATATTATATTATAGTTCCTTCTTCATATTGCAATATTCCTAAGTAGCTTATAGAAAAGTGACAATTTCTAGTTCATTTTTATATCCAGAGTATCTAGAACATGGACATGGGACTAAAGCAATAAAAGTATTGCAATGAATTGAGTCCTTTATCCTCTGCTACAAATAAACTCCATTTTAGAATGACTAATGGACACAGATTTATTTCCTTTCAAACTTTTTTTCCCAAAAATAATAATTCAGCAGCAGACTGACAAAAACAGCAACAACATAAGCATTTGGGTTTCCAAAATACCAG
Organism: Lontra canadensis; assembly: GCF_010015895.1. Classification (NCBI taxonomy): domain Eukaryota; kingdom Metazoa; phylum Chordata; class Mammalia; order Carnivora; family Mustelidae; genus Lontra; species Lontra canadensis. The sequence goes on from NW_022631034.1 coordinate 6,711,228, forward strand.
TAGACTTCTGCTGGGCCCAAACTCAGGAAAATATTTTCTGCCTATTCATTTTACAATGAAGAGAAATCTTATTTTCTAGAGACAGATATTAAAATCTCAGGCACCGGTAAGATAATTTAGTGCTTATATATATTAACACTAAAATTACCTATATATAAATATATTAAATTATATATATAACATTTAATATATAATATTGTAACACTTGATTAGAATTTAGAATTTAGAATGCCATAGACGTCAGTAGCCCAAACCCTTTTTTAGACTTTCAGATATTATTTAGTCTCACTGAAGAAAATAAGTTCATTCCACTTCAGGTGGTATTATACAAATAACAATATTTCTTATTCAAAATACTATATTCCCTGCAAAAATTGCCACACATCCAGAGTTTTCTTAATAATAGCTATTTCTCTTTTTTCTAAATTCTGAAATTTTTAGAAATGGACTTCTACTGAATTGAGCTGGATCAGAGTTTGGAAAGGAATCACCAGGATGGTAATTACGGTTAGGGCAACACTCCACCTCAGGGAAAAGACATAAAAGTGTCAATTAGTATAGTGAAATGTCAAAAAATAATAATTATACTGAGATATTGTCATTAAAAAGCCTAAAACGTAAACTTTCAAGTGTTTGAACATTACAGAAGGAGTCATTCATGTGAATTAATACTTTTAGGTGTATTGATACCTATTAAATGTGCATAATTTTTAGCTTCTCCCAAAATTATCCTCTCATTTTATCCCATGAATCAAGTAAATCCCTGGTAAACAGTTTTGTTGAGTGGATAATTCAAAGACTCTGTCCTTGGCTTAATATAGAGAACACTGATATTAAGGTAAAGTTGGACCATGGCTGTAATCTTCTTTTTGGGTAAATATGTTTCTAAAATGAGTTCTAAACTAATTCCTAAAGCATTTTACACTTGTAATCTATTTAAATGGGACCATTGTATGTATATGTGTATAGCTCCACTTTAAAAACAAAACAAAACAAAACAAAACACTCCGAAACATCCAGCTTTACATTACCTACAATAGAAATCAGTCTCATTCTTTGTGAAATAAGCAGTTGTTGCCATGGTGAGAATTTGACCGAGATAAGTTGTTCTCATGTATAATATTTCAAAATCCTTAATGCAGTATCTATGTGACCGGGGTATCTGAACATTCTCAAAGGATTTGCTAGCAGCATAAATACATTCTGTTCTTAGAGTAACTATACAGTATTTAGTAGGTGATCAGTATTCAAAAGGTATCTATTAAAATTTTATCTTAAGTATGATACTATTAGAAGCTCCTTTGGATGGAAACAAAGTAAAATAACCCCACAAGGAACATGCATTCCAGGTGAAGAGATGACATACAACGCATTAAAATTTGAAGTGAGAAACAAAAACATAATACATGATTCAAGAGAAGTCACAAAAATATTAGGTATTCAAGGAATGATAAATATGATTAGGGACTGAATACCAAAGAAAAAAAATCTCTTAGAGTAGGTGAGATTAAACAAAAAAGATTTTCAGGAGTAGATGGAGCTTGAATCAGAGTTTAAAGAAAAGTTAAGATTTGGAAAAGCTAAATGAAACAGAGCATATATTACCTTTGGGGAATAAATGTAGGGGATCCAAGGAGTCTGGGGCTGGCAGATTGCAAAAACCAGAACTTTTGCATGGAATGAAAAAGAAAAAGTAACAAGCCAAATAATAGAATTTTTGAACAAGGCTGAAACTCATTTTCAAGGCAAGTGGAGGTCCCATTGTTAAAACTTAGGTACAGACTGTGAGCAAAATTAAGGAACATCATTAAAGTTATATGACCAGTGTGTGTATCTTTGACATTCTCATTCAGAGGCCTTATTTAACCTGCAAACATTGATCCTTTTGTGATTCAAGGTCACTAACCATGCTGTCAAAGGTGGTGAAAGAAACTTGTGTAAGCAATCTTTTCCCAGGAACTGTATTAAGTAATTTAACATATATTTTCTCTGGTAACTAACAAAAAGTAACCTCATAACTATTACAGAGAGCTCAGTGAGACTCAGAGTCTCCCAGATATGGTCACAATTACTGTTTTTTTTATTAGCATGCATTCCATAATCCTACTTTATAAAAGACTGGTGAAGTGATTACCATGGTTATTACCCTCTTTTTTTTTCTTTCTTATTTCTTTATTTTTATTTTTAAAATGTGTATTTAAATTCCAGCTATTTAACATACAGTGTAATATTAGTTTCAGATGTGCAATGATAGTCATTCAAGACTTCCCTACAACACCCAGTGCTCTTCACAGCAGGTGCCCTCCTTAAACTCTAATACCTATTTCCTCCATCCCCCACCCACCTCCCCTCTGGTAACCATCAGTTTCTTCTCTATAGTTAAGAGTCTGTTTCTTGGTTTGTCCCCCTCTTTCTCTCTCTCTTTCACCTTTTACTCATTTGATTTATTTCTTAAATTCCACATATGAGTGAAATCATATGGTATCCTCCAAATGACTTTTGCACTTAACATAATATGCTCTAGTCCAATCAATGTCATTTCAGATGGCAAGATTTCATTCTTTTTTATGGCCAAGTAATAGCCCATTATAGATAATAGATATATAGATATATCTATATATATTTATCTGTGTATGTGTATGTATATGTGTTTGTGTGTGTGTGTATATATATGTATATACATATACACACACATATATATATGTATATGTATATACATATACATATATCCTTTCATCCTTTCATCAATCAGTGGACACTGGGTCTGTTTGTACACTATCTGTTTATATCTACATTATTGTGGATAATATTGCTATAAACATCCAGGTGCCTGTATCCCTTTGATTAAGTATTTTTGCATCCTTTGGGTTAAACCAGTAGTGTGATTTCTGGAACATAAGGTAGCTCCTTCTTGAAAATTTTGAGGAACTTCCATACTTAATTCCAGAGAGACTACACCATTTGCATTTCCACTAATAGTGGAAGAGTGTTCCCCTTTTTCTACATCCTCACCAACACATGTTTCTTCTGTTGTTGATTTTAACCATTTTGAAAGCTGTGAGGTGATATCTCATTGTATGTAGTGTTGGTTTGTATTGGCAAGATCATAACTGATGTTGAGCATCTTTTCATGTGTCTGTTGGACTTTATCCATTTCTTCCAGATTGTCTTCTTTGGAAAAATATTTATTTGTATCTTCTGCACATATTTAATTGAATCATTCACTTTTGGGGTGTTGACTTTTATAAGTTCTATACATATTTTGGATATTAACCCTTAATCACATATGTCATTTGCAAATATCTTCTCCCCATCCATAAGTTGCCTCTTAGTTTTGTTGATTGTTTTCCTCTGCTGCACAGAGCTTTATATTTTAATGAAGTCCTAATGGTTTACTTTTGCTTTGATTTTCCTTGCCTCAGGAGACATATTTAGAAAAAAGTTGTTGTGGCCAATGTCAAAGAAGTTACTGCCTGTGTTCTCCTCTAGGATTTTGATGGTTTCAGGTCTCACATTTAAGTCTTTCATCCATCTTGAAATTATTTTTGTGAATGGTGTAAGGAAGGGGTCCAGTTTCATTCTTTTTCATGTTGATGTCCAGTTTTACCAACATCATTTGTTAAAGTGACTGTCTTTTTTCCACTGGATATTCTTCCCTATTTGTCCAAGATTAATTGACCATATAGTTGTGAATGCATTTCTGAGTTCTCCATTCTGTTCTATTGATAGATGCAGTCTGTTTTTGTGCCAGTACCATACTGTCTTATTCACTACAGCTTTGTAATAAAACTTGAAGCCCAGAATTGTGATGCCTCCAGTTTTGCTTTTCTTTTTCAAGGCTGCTTTGGCTTTTATGGTTATATACAAATTTTAGGAAGGTTTGTTTTAACTCTGTAAAAAACACTTTGGCATTTTATTAGGAATAGCATTAATATGTAGATTGTTTTGGGTAGTGTAGACATTTTAACAATGTTTGCTCTTCTAATCCAAGAACATGGATTTTTTTTTTCCCATTTCTTTGTGTCATCTTCAATTTCTTTCACCAGTGTTTTATAGTTTTGATAATACAGGTCTTTCATCTATTTGGTTAGGTTTATGACATAATTATTTTCTTTTTTTAAATTTAATTTAATTTTCTTTTCAGTGCTCCAAAATTCATTGTTTATGCACCACACCCAGTGCTCCATGCAATACATGCCCTCCTTAATACCCACCACCAGGCTCACCTAACCCCCCATCCCCTTCACTCCAAACCCTCAGTTTGTTTCTCAGAGTCCACAGTCTCTCATGGTTTGTCTCCACCTCTGATTTCCCCGAACTCACTTAAAAGGATTCCCCTCTCTCCACATCCTCTCCAACACTTGCTGTTTACTGTCTTGTTGATTTTGATCATTCGGACTGGTGTAAGGTGGTATCTCAATGTGGTTTTGATTTGAATCTCCCTGATGGCTAATGATGATGAGCATTTTTTCGTCTGTTAGCCATTTGTATGTCTTCTTTGGAGAAGTGTCTGTTCATGTCTTCTGCCCATTTTTTTGATGTGATTATCTGTTTTGTGTGTGTTGAGTTTGAGAAGTTCTTTATAAATCTTGGATATCAGCCCTCTGTCTGTAGTGTCATTTGCATCCCATTCCATGGGTTGCCTCTGTGTTTTGTTGACTAGTTCCTTTGCGGTGCAGAAACTTATGATCTTGATGAAGTCTCCAAAGTTCATTTTTGCTTTTGTTTCCTTTGCCTTTGGAGACATATCTTGAAAGAAGTTGTTATGGCTGACGTCAAAGAGGTTACTGGTTATGTTCTTCTCTAGAATTTTGATAGATTCCTGCCTCACATTGATGTATTTTATCCATTTCAAGTTTATCTTTGTGTATGGTGTAAGAGAATGGTTGAGTTTCATTCTTCTATATGTAGCTGTCCAATTTTCCTAGCACCATTTATTGAAGAGACTTTTTTTTCCACTGTATATTTTCTCCTGCTTTGTCAGAGTTTATTTGATGGTTGAGTTGTGGGTCCATATCTGGGCTCTCTACTCTGTTCCACTGGTCTATGTGTCTGCTTTTGTGTCAATACCATGGAATTGTTTTCTTAATTGCTCTTTCTGCTGCTTCATTATTGGTGTATAGAAATGCAACAGATTTCTGTTCACTGATTTTGTATCGTGCAACTTTACTGAATTCATGTATCAGTTCTAGCTATTTTGTGGAGTCTTTGGGTTTTCTATATAGGGTATCATGTCATCTGCAAATAGTGAAAGTTTGACTTCTTCCTTGCTGATTTGGATGATTTTATTTTTTTCTGTTGTCCGATTGCTGTGGCTAGGACTTCAAATACTATGTTAAATAATACTGGTGAGAGAGGACATCCTTGTCTTCGTCCTGATGGTAGAGGAAAATCTTTCAGTTTTTCCCAATTGAGGATGATAATAGCTGTGGGTTTTTCATATATGGCCTATATTTTCTGAGGTATATTCCCTCTAAACCTACCTGGTTGAGGGTTATCATAAATGGATCTTTTACTTTGTCAAATGCTTTTTCTGCACCTATTAAATGATCATATGGTTCTTGTCCTTTCTTTTATTAATGTGGTGTATCACATTGATTGATTTGCAAATATTGAAACACACTTCATCCCAGGACTATATCTCACTTGATCATGGTGAATGATTTTTTAAATGTATTGTGTTTATTTTTATTATGTTCAATTAGCCAGCATATAATATATCATTAGTTTTTGATGTAGTACTCAGTGATTCATTAGTTAAATGTATTGTTGGACTTGGTTTGCTAATATTTCACTGAGAATTTTTGCATCCATGTTCATCAACAATATTGGTCTGTAGTTCTCTTTTATAATTGAGTCTTTATCTTGTTTTGGTATCAAGGTAATGTTAGCCTCATAGAATGAATTTGAAAGTTTTCCTTCCTTTTCTATTTTTTGAAATATTTTGAGATGAGTAAGTATTAACTCTTCTTTAAATGTTTGGTAGAATTCCCCTGTGAAGCCATCTGGTCCTGGACTTTTGTTTGGTAAGAGTTTTTTGTTTGTTTCTTTTTGTTGTTTTTGTTGTTGTTGTTGTTGTTGTTGTTTTAATTACTGAGTCAGTTTCTTTGCTGGTTATCTGTCTGTTCAGGTTTTCTATTTCTTCTTATTTCTGTTTTCATAGTTTATGTTTCTAGGACTTTACTCATTTCCTCCAGATTGTCTGACATGTTGGCGTATAGTTTTTCATAATGTTCTCTTATAGTTGTTTGTACTTCTGTCTTGTTGGTTGTTATTTCTCCTCTCTCATTTGTGATTTTACTTATTTGGTTTCTTTGTCTTTTCTTTTTGATAAGTCTGGCTGTGCATTTATCAATTTTATTCATTTTTTCAAAGAACCAATTCCTGTTGAAATGTTCTATTCTTTTTATTTTTTAGTTTCTATATCATTTATTTCTGCTCTGATCTTTATTATTTCTCTTCTTCTATTGACTTGAGGCTTAATTTGTTCTTTTTCTAGCTCCTTTTGGTATAAGGTTAGGTTGTTTATTTGAAATTTTTATTGCACATTATATGCATTATTACTTGAAATTTTAGGACTGCTTTTGCTGCATCCCAAAGATTTTGGATCATTTCATTTTTTTCCATGTTTTGTTTATTTTTTATTTTTTTCTTTGTTTTCCTTGTTGATCCATTCATTGTTTAGTAGCATATTGTTCAACCTCCATCTATTTGTGATCTCTCCAAATTTTTTCTTGTGCTTGACTTCTAGTTGCATAGGTTTGTAGTCAAAAAAGTTGCATGGTATGATTTCATTTTTTTTAGTATTTGTTAAAACCTATTTTGTGACCTATTATGAAATCTTTTCTGGAGAACATCCCATGTGCACTTGGAAAGAATGTGCAGTCTCCCATTTTTAAGAATGGAATGTTCTGAATATATCTAAGTCCATTCAGTCCAGTATATCATCAAAGCCATTGTTTCTTCATGTTTTCTGCTTAGATGATCTGTCCACCAATGTAAGTGGAGAGTTAAAGTCCCCTACTATTATTGTGTTATAATCGATTAGTTCCTTTATGTTTACTATTACTTGTTTTATATATTTGGGTGCTTCCATGTTGGGTGCATAAATATTTATCTTTTTGTTGGATTTTCTCCTTTATGATTATGTACTATCCTTCTTTGTCTCTTATTATAGTCTGCTATCAGTATAGCTACTCCAGCTCTATTTTGACATCCATTACATGATAAATATTTCTCCACCCTGTCATTTCCAATCTGCAAGTGTCTTTAGATCTGAAATGAATCTGTTATAGGCAACTACAAGAGACCCATACTGATAGTCTTGTTTTGTTATGTGTATCCATTTTTATATCCTATGCCTTTTGATTGGAGCATTTAGTTCATTTACATTCAAATTATTGATAGATATTTAATACCATTTTATTACATGTTTTTTATTGGTTCTGGACACTTTCTCTGTTCCTTTCTAGTCTTTGTGAATTTTGGTCTGTCCTTCCCACTAAAAGAGTCTCCTTTAATATGCCTTGAAAGGCTGGTTTAGTGGTTATGAACTCCTTTAGTTCATGATTCCTTTTTTTTTTTTTTTAACACTTTTATCTCTGTAGTAAGGGTCTCACTGATGTCTTCCATTCTTTTCTTAAGCCCTGTGAGTATCCTTATGATTGTTGCTTTAAATTCTTCCTCAACCATGCTATTTATATCTATTTCACTTAGATCTCTAGTTGTGGCCTTATTTTATTCTTTTATCTGGGATAAAGTCCTCCATTTTGGCATTTTGTCTAAGTCTCTGCCTTCTTCTCTGTGTTAGTAATGCCAGTTCTGTCTCCTGCTTCTGAAAGTAATGGCCTTATGAAGAAGATGTCATTTAGTACCCAGGGACTGGCTGTTTCTTCAGACATTGTCTCCGGTGTGTGTTTTGTGCACTCTGCTGTTGTGTTTTAGCTGCTGTTTCCTTTAGGTCAGTCATTTGTAGAGGGTTTCCTTGCCTGACTTGGGCAGTGGTTGTTCCTTATCTGAATGTAATGTATTTCAACTAGTTGTGCTCTGGTCTTCTTGTGAAATGAGATCTGACATCAACTCCACCAGCACTGATGCCCTGCAGAATTCTCTGGATGGGAGATGGGGTGTGGGCCAGGGTTTGGCTGGTCTTTTTGGGGAAGGGTCTGCCACAGTAGGACTGAGGCAAACTTGGCTAAGAACGGTGGTCTTGCCAGAGTGCAGGGTGGGGTTTGGCATAAGCCAATTAGATAGCTGGAGTTGGTGCTGGGCTTCTTCCATAGGTGGTTCTGTGTTTATACTGAAGGGGAAACAGGGAGATGGTGCCAGTCAGCTCCTTTGTTCCTGGAGAGCTCTCTCTCTCTCTCTCTCTGAATACTGCCTCTCAGGGATAAGCTCAAAGAAGAGTAAATCATTTCCACCCTGTTTGCCCCAGGCATTATTCAGATCTGTGTCCAAACTGGCTGTCACCCCCTCACCCCCCACATTGCTTACCTGTCTTCTTCAAAAGTAGTGCAGTGCCCTCTAGGCTCTATCCCAGCCAAGCCAGCTGAACTTTGAAACTCTAGGCTTTAAGCCCCACTAGTTGAAAGAACTCATGAAAGTCAACCATTTTTCTTTTCCAAGCCAATGGCTTTGGGAAAACATTCTCCTTGTGCATTCTACTGTGTGCTCCTCTCTTTTACCCTTTTCCCTGACCACATCTCCCTCTTTTCCATAGCACCATGATCCATTTCTCCCCTAAACTATGTCTCCACACTTCCTATTTTCTTCAGTATAAACTGTTCTCTGCCCCTCTTCTTTTTGTTTATCTGGTTGTGTCATGTACATTACTAGACTGAATCTCAATTTGTCTTTGCTCTGTTTACATGGAAAAATTCAAACCTTTGATCACAGTTACTACATTTACTCCATTACTACCCATCCACTTTCTTCAAACTCTGAAATTTCATTTGTTTGGATCAAAAATTATTTCATACTTATCCACTTCAGTGCATATTTTGAGTTCTAGGATCTGAGTGGGCACTTCTGCTGCATTTAGCAATGCTGATCATGCCCTCTGTTTGGAAAAAACTGCTGTTTTGTTTTTTTTTTTCTTTCTTTTTACAGTAATAACACACTTTGATAGTTTTCATGCCATTATGACCTTTGCCTCCTTTTGGGCTCTACTTCATCTCACCCACTAACATTTGCAAATCCTCTAAATTTTCTCCCCTAATTCTGACATGCACACTATCCTTGAATAATCTCCTCTAGTGAAATTAAAACAATTACACATACATGCTGATGATGCAAAACTTCCTATGTCTTATCACTTCTTGGATACTTTACCTTAAATGTTCCACCTATATCTGAAATTCAAGATCCTGCCCTAAATTTTAATCTTAGGTTGTATCTCTGTTGATAGAAACAGTACCCATCCCCTCACCCAAGTGAAAAACTTGACAGATAAATTTGACTCATCCTTTCCTCACCCTCTAGATATACTAAATCACTAAATTCTACAGTTTGCTTCTAAACATTTTGCTAATCCATTCTGCCCAGCATAATGTTCTGAATGTTGTCTGAGAAAAAGAATAAGCCTTGATTTTTGGCATTTGCCAAGTATCTTTGTATAGATAATATCTACCATGGCAAATTTCAAGCCATCAGAGTGATGTCACTGAACACATAGTTGGGAAAAGATGCACACTCATTTGACTCTCATGAGTCAGAATCAGCACACTATTGATTCTCCCTAATTTTCTACAACAATTTACCATTTACTAAGTCCTTATATTTACCAAGTCCTAAATATTTATCTAATGTGCTATTTTAGTGTACTACTTCAACAGCTTCTTAATAGGCGTCCTTGCCTCAATTATTGTCCTCTGATAATTTATTTTCTACCCTGCTTTTGCAGGTATTATTCTAATATGTAGGTTTGATCCATTTTCTTCTCTAAATTACACCAATGGCTTCCCACCAATGCATTCACATACTCCAGAAAAAATAGAAATGATTACAAGGTCTTTCATGGGTTGCCGAGTGTTCTCTCTTAAGCTCAACCTTTACTATAACCTATTTTAAACGTTTTCCTTCTTTGCTTTCAGCTTTTAGGTAGACTGATATTCTTTTCATGCTTGCCTAATAGCTATTTTCCTTGCTTTATTATTGCTTGGCATAAATCATGACAGATAACTGCCTAAATATTTTAATTACTACACCATATTCTCTAATATCAAAAACAAAACAAAAAACAGCAACAATAACAATAGAACAATGTTCCTGCTATGTTCTTGCTTTTTTGATCAAGGAAGAACAAACAACCAACTATAGCAGGAAACCAATTAATGTTGAATGGACAAAGCACTGCTTATAGAGGAAGTGGTATCTTTGCTTTTCTATAAATTTTTCCATATTTGGAAGAATTATACATCACACAGATCTTCTAAATTGTATTATGCATATCAACATGCATTTTAAAATCATGAGGCATGGCAACAGAAAGAAAAGGTCAAAAGAAAAAATAGAGACAGATTCTTGGAGTTATAAAAATGTACTTAAAAATAGTCATGATTAACGTATTTAAGAAAATTGGTATTACCATGTAATTTTCACAGAGATTTGTAATAAATGAAAATATCAAACAGAATTACAGGTTTGAACAACTCAATAATTGCCCAAATTCAGGAGTTAGTAGATAAGTTTAACAGCTTATTGGGTAACAAAACAGATATATGGTGAACTGAAAATAGGTGCTTACATTGTATCCTGAATGAAGTATAGAGTCCAGAACAGATGGAAGAACAGAGAAAACAATATATGACAAATGCTGAATATAGTTAAAGGTTTTAAATATGTGAAATTGTAGCCCTAGAAAGAGAGACCGAATGGGGAAGACTGAAATTTGAAGAAATATTGACATAACTTTTCAAAACATTTGAAAAACTCCAGCACATATTCAAAAATCCTTGTGCATCTGAATCAGAATAATTTCAAGGAAAAACATATGGGCATTTTATAAACAAATTATTGAAAGCCAAAGAAAAAGGGAAAACAAAATCAGCTGGGGGGGGGTAACCCCACACATTTTGACCAAGAGAGCAATGGTAATTCTGAATGTTGGTGTTTCAATAAACTTAATAGTCTGGAAGACATATTACAGCATCTCTAATTCAGTGGGGAAAAACAAAACAAAACAAAACAAAACAAAATAAAACAAACAAACAAAAAAAACCCAAGGACCAACCTCGAATTATATATCAAGCCAAAATATTCTTTCAAAATGTATGTAAACATGAAAGGGGACATTCAGATTAGAGAGAAAGCAAATGAATTTTTGTCCATTGTGCCTGCTTTAAGGGAAATATTAATAAGAAATCTTCAGGAGGAATTTAACCTATCCAGAGAGAAACATAGAAATGCCAGAAAAAATAAGGAACCATAGAAATGATGAAGATGTCAGGAAATTTTAAGTGAATATTATTAGATCATAAAGCTTAAGATATTTATAAAATTCAAATACATGAAAATAACATAAGTTAGGTTGAATCAAAAAGAGTTAATTGGTTCTAGAGTTCTAACCTTAGTCTGAGAAGTGACATAAGCACTAATATATATTAAGATATAAAAAGTATAGAAGCATGATTTTATTCCTATGATATCCATTAAAAGTTATCTTAAAAATAAGGAATTTTAGGTGATAAAATGGAAAAATAGAATAATAAAATTTATCTGAGTAGTTCAAAAGAAGAGAGAAAAGTCACATAAAATAGGATAAGCAAACAATAAAAGTTTTCTGTTAGATATAAACTAAACTTTGCCAGTATTTGTATAACATGTACTTGAATTCTAAAAAAAAGAACTATTGTCAAAAGTTAAGTAAAGCAATATCTTTCTTACAAAAAAACTAATTTTATTAAATAAGTGCATAGAGAATTTCCAATATAAAGTATGAGAGATACATTCTGCAGAGTCACCCTAATTCTCTTCCCCTCCTCCCAAACACAAAATCAGGTATGTCTATACTACCATTAGGCATAATAGATTTTAAGTAAGAAATGGGTTGAGAGATATAGGAGAACTTACTTTATGGTAAAATGGAATAAGTGGTAAATTTCTATACACGTAACATATAGCTTCAGATATGCAAAGCAAACACTGATATTATAAAAAGCAGAGACAGGCTTACACATGCCATAGTGGGAAATTTAACACACCTGTCTCAATAGCTGATAGAAAAGCAGGAAACAAGTCATCAAATGTATAGAAGACCTGAGCAAAAAAAAATATAATAAAATTGAACTAATTGACGTCTCTGGAACATAGCATCCAATGCTGACAGAATATACATTCCTTCAAGTATACATGAAACACTAATAGAAGCTGATCATCTGCTGTCCTAAAGCAAGTCTAATCTTGTTTACATATAGGTACATTAGACAAAATCCAACCACAGTCAATAGCAACTCTGAGCAAAATCTATAAAAAGATTAACTGTCCCTCTGCTGAAATCATATCTTTCAGCATAAAAGACAAGTCAATATACACCTCTAGCGGAAGTAGTGGAAGTGCCCTCTCTAGACTATGATCTCTGGATTCTAGACAACAAGAGAGAAAGGAAAAATTCTTACTAGCTGACAACAGGATGAGGAGAAATTTTCATGTGTCTCAATTTCTCAGTTTCTACTGAGTCTTATCTCCATTTCATTTCATTCTTTGAGTTTGGCTTGGTTAAAAGTTTTGGAACTGAGGAATTCTGGCTGAAGCATTTTGTTTTAACCTCCTCAAATGCATTATTATTCAAGGAGGTAACGGGGTAAAGGTCAGTGATATTCCTGGTATTTCTATTATATTACAGGAGAAAGGAAATTTCTGTGTATTAAGGAAAGAGAATTAGAAATTTCCATTAGGCTGTTTAGTTAGAAGATCTTGATAGGGAGTTGAATCAATTTTAAATGCTCTGAGGATATTCTAGTTAGGATCCATTATTTGAAGAAAATATTTCGCTTATCAGTGACTTATAGTCATAAGACACAGTCTGTATTATTCAATCATAGAATTTTCTTGGGAAGAGGGTTGAAAAGGTAGATATGCAAACATAAAATTGTTCTCCAATATACTAAATGACATAATAGAAATATCTTTTTTTTAATTGCAGTCACTGTGTCTTATTATTATTATTTTTTTTACTCTAATACTTACCCCATATCTAGTGTGTGGGTCCTAAACAAACATTTGTTAATTTATTGAACTGACCAAACCCACATGAAAACAGAACAGTGAGGAACTACATTGTATGGAGACTTTGTTTACATTTTTATCCTAGAGATTTTTCATCTGTAAATATAGATCTAATGCTAAATATTGGCATAACAAAATGAAGTTGTTCAAAAACCCACTTGGTCATGTTAACTCTCCATAATAATGACTAGCTTTAAAATAAGTTAAAGGATGTCAGGAGGTATGTAGTCTGGGCATTGTAAAAACAGGCACTAATTGACACTATACCTTCAAACATGCCCTTCTATTTTCTGGGCTCCAATTCCTCCAACTATACAGTGAGGTCATTTGGTTTTAAGGTCATTCAAAATTAGATTAGCAATTAGATTGACAAATCATTATCGGAAAATATACATTTCTGTGTATTTATAACATATGTTCATAACAGAAATACAGGAAGTACTTAATACCTTCTGAATTAAAATTATGAGTTGTTGCAAGCACACACATATATACCAAGTATACCATGCAATTATTTTGATATGTGAAAGTCAACCAAGGGAAATTGATAGCTTTTTTTTTTTTTCCTCCCACACTCAGGATAACCAACATTAGCTTTTCTATTACTGGAGATAAAATAAAATGAGTATTGTAGTAACCCCATCTCTCACAGATTTTAAAGGATTTAATATGTATATTTCTGACTACTATGTGTTTAAAATTTTTAAAGGTTCCCAGGGCATAATAACTAAATGATCTCATTCTTTTACAAATTAAGACCAACCATACAGATTTTATCTTATTATTCTTGCCTATGAAGTTAATCCTCACTGAGCTCTCATAAAGACTTCTTTAAGCCTCCCAGGTGAGGGAGAAACAGCCCTAATGAGCATGAATCAGTGGCATTTGATCCCCACCATAGTAAAATGCCGACACAGATATAATCTTTTGCTCTTCCAAAGGCTTTTAACTTTGAGGATAAAGAACAAAAATCTCCAACACCAGCAAGCCTTTAAACTAGTTCCTTCTTCTATCCAACAGCTTACCCTCTATTATTTTGCAAAAATAAAACTAGAAGTGTTTTATGGGTTTCATTTGGAGAGAATGTGGAAATTGTTGTAGAAAGGGGACCTATATTCTTTCTATTAGAGTTTCTTGTTTCTTCCATTTGATCAGGGAAACTTTCGTTCCAGAGCATATTGAGCCAAATTGGCAAATAGAAAGAAATGAGTTTATACCATGTGTCAGTGAGTTACCACATAAGTGTGGATTTATATATGAAATATTTTAGATGAATTAAGTGTTCCTTTGGGAAATATCTGGAAAGGACATAGCACAGATAAGGCAAATAGCAACAGTGACCATAAATTAAGCACATTCTCATTATGTCTTCACACCCCCTGACTAGAAACAATAACCTCTCCCCCAATAAGTACACAGTCTCAGAGAAAAAGATTAGTGTACCCAAAGGGCAAAGCAAACAGATATATCTTGTGATAAGTTCGAACAATCGTAAAGCTGTATCTCTGGCAGATGATGGGTGGGAGTGAATTAAAGAGGTCTAGGTGAATTATAGAGGTGGGAATCTTCCATCAAGGAGGGCCAGCTGTCTGCCTCAAGGTGCATGACCCTGGCAACAGACGACGGGAGCAGCCAAGGAAGTGACGGCTGTTGGACAGGAAAAAAGGAAATAGATGAAATTCTCATAATTGGGCCTGGCCATGGTAGGGAGTATATTCCACCATCATATATTTTAAACTTGAGTTAAATTCTAAATCTCAAGTTATTATTAAACTGAGCCTGTAATTGTATATTTAATATCACACACACACACACACACACACACACATACACAATCCATACAGACTAAATGGGAGTCAGTATCAATATTGGACCTTTAAGTTTTGAGGTTTTTTTTCTCCATCTTAAAAAAGAAGATGCTGGCTAAAAGAAATCACAGCTAACTATGATTATGAAGGTATCTCAGCATACTTGAAAATTTCTCTTTGACACATTTTCAGCTTCTAATGTTTTTGTTTGTTTGTTTTTGGCTGCTCTTATTAAATTTTATACAACAGAAAACCTGAGCAAAAGTCTGTGCAATGTAAGGGAACAATGATTTGATTTGCAAGGAAAACGAGATTTATGGGGAAAATTGCTTGTATCTGACAGTCACTGACATCAGTCCTTAGTTCATGAAAAGTGACTGGGGCCTGATAGATTCTTCTCCTGTTCATCGTAAAGCTACTGTTTTCTTGTGTCAGCAATGAGCGGAAAGTGAATAATGAACACATTGATGTGGGGGAAAGAGTCTTATTTTGTAACAAGAGAAAAATTTTTACAAATTCAACATTGAATCGTTAAAAAATGCAGATTAGATACCTGAAAATGTTTCACAGAATAACATCTTTTCTTTGTTTTTTTTTTAAGAAAATCTGTTTATTTAAAGACAGATCTTAAATACACACATTTAAAAATGAAATTAGCTATCAAAGTATTCCAGACAAACCAATAGGAAAAATTTGACTTCTTAGGAAAATAGGTCATAGATATTTGACCTTACTACTAAAATCAAATATGCAACACTTAGCAGTTCACTTAATGCCTCATTGCTGCTAGTCTTTCTTCTTAAGTAGAAGCAGAAACTGTCTCTTTGATCAAACTGAATTATTAGTATCAATCTTTGTTAATGAATTATGCTTCTAGTATGAACTGGCATCTTGACCATATTAGGGAAAGCTCTAAATAGTATCAATGATTTAATATGTTTCTTAAATATAAGTTATTTTTCCATATTGCCTCTATTATTGCTTAGAAATATATCAGATACATTTTATACTGGATTTATTGGTGACAAAAAATACCTTGTTCATATTAGTTAGTAAAGGGAGTTTATTATAAAAAAGTAAGTTCAATGATAAAATAGCATGAAATTCAAAGAACATGGGTATTGTCTTAGAAAGGTTGTTAGAATCCAGATCCTCTGGAGATAGAAAGAGTCTTTGATTTAAAGTAATATAAAGACTTAGCAGCAGTGTCTGGCTAGCAAAACTGCCCTATTAAATGACAATAGATGGGAATCATCAGTATGGCTATATGTGATCTACAGCTATCAAAACTAGTGTTCTTTCCAAGGGCTGATACAGAATGCAGCCTGGCCTTGACCATTCCATAGTACACATTTCAAGAGAGAGTGTATGTATGAAAAACTGAGGGGCATATAACAAGTGAAGGGTACAACTCAAAATAAAAAAGCTGTATTACTTATGCAAGGTGCAATAAAAACATTAGAACAGAAAAATAAAAATTCAAAATATGTGATAAATATATTTAAGAAGATAAAGGATATTAGCCATCTGAAAACAGAATTAAGATACTATCAGTTAGGTATTAAGTGTAAAAATGACAGTTGAAAAAAGGGAACCCAATAGATAATCATAAATAGTCAAATAGATAAAGTCGAATAATTGAAGAATGATGAGGAGGCATTCCAGCTGAGGACAATGAGAAAGAACAAAAAAAAAATTCTTAAAAATAACATAAAATACTTTAAAAATGACAGATGTGTTAGATATAAGCTAAAGTTAAAAATTCTAGATGGTAAGTGTTTCAGAAGAAAATGCAAATAAAGTGGGGAAATATTTGAAGAAAAATAGATATAAATTTCCCAATGGTATAGACAGATCAAATATCTCAGATTGAAAACATTTATAGGATTCTGAAGAGTAGAATTAACACAATATAGCAAACTTTAAAATTATGAAAAATAATAAAATTCAAAGTTTTAATGAACACTTGGACACAAGACTTTTTAATGGAAGCAGGAGGGCTAATAAATAGAAATTTTAATATTTCATTTAAAAGGATGTTGAACTTATAATTTAGATCCAGAAAATTGCTTAATTTAATGTAATATTACAATAAAATATTTTCTGAAATGAAATTGTCAAGAGACTTGACACCAAGACCCATAATAAAAATACTTTCAGAGGAAGTACTCAGATGATTAGCATAATAAATTCAGAAGATGCTGCAAGAAATAGAAAAGTAAGAATGGTGAAGTATCTTGTCAAAGCCTAGGATGAGGAAAAGGAAAAGAAAGTACTTCACTATAAACTAGGACTATTATTGTACACAGTATCAACATAATGCAGTGAGGAGAGAACATATGTTCATGAGAGGACTTCTTCAGAGGGAGCATTTTGTGTAAATATATATTAGGATGGATCTTTGGCTAACAAATATCAAGAAAAGAAAATGAAATAACCTTTAAACAAGCAGAAGTAATCTCAGTCTATTTAATTTAAACCAATAAAAGAGAAGAAGGAAATAAAAAGAGACAACAGTAGAAGAGAAATAATATAATAGCAGAATTAAGTCCTAACACAATAGTTACTACAGAAGCAGGTGAATTAAAGGCATTGAGAGAGAGAAACCTTTGTAAGCAGACTAATGAACATTAAAACAAAGAAACTTCACTTCCAGTGAAATTTCACCTTAGATATATTAGGTAAAAATTATAAAGCAAGATAATGTCAAGCACCAGCAAGAAGGTGGGCATACAAAAACCCCATCCTCTCTGAGAGGGAGTTTATACTGGGGCATCCACCAAGAAGTTATTCTGGCACTATTTACTCAAATTAAATAAAACATACCCTATCAATCAGCAATTTCAATCCTGGGTACAAATCCCAGGGAAATTGTATAGGTGTCATATTCTAAAATGTTCACTGCCATGTTAACTATGTTAAAAGTTGAAGACAATCTCAATATTGATAATATACCAAATAGAAATGGTAAAGTATGGTGAACATATTCCATGGATTTTTATACAACAATAAAAAATAACACAAATAAAAACTAATTTTTTTAAGGAGAGAGACAGTGAGATATAGAACATGATATTGTTTATGTAAATTAAAAATGGACACAAACACTGGCATATATTTTCCATGAACATTTAAGTATAAGGAACAGAGGGGCACCTGAGTGGCTCAGTGGGTTAAAATCTCTGCCTTCAGCTCAGGTCATGATCTCAGGGTCCTGGGATCGAGCCCCACATCGGGCTCCCTGCTCGGCGGAGAGCCTGCTTCCCCCCCTCTGCCTGCCTCTCTGCCTACTTGTGATTTCTGTCAAATAAATAAATAAAATCTTTAAATATAAGGAACATATTAAAATTGTTACCTGAGGGAGATAATTGATGTGGGTATAGGTATGGAGATAAAAAATAAATAAACCGAGATGCGTAGACAGATCAACAGTAAAGATGTGTTATGAACTTCAAGAGTATAACTAAATCAATTGTCTCCTAAATTAAAAATAGTAATGAATATGAACAACAGAGAGTTAAGCAGATGAAGATAAAAATTATCTTTATATGACTGGAAAGTATGTTTTAAGATTTTAAAATGGGCTGCCTAATTTTTCATACCCAAATTAGACAGATTAATTTATTCATAGTCATTGACAGTGCTGAGCCTATATAGGCCTATTCTGAGGAGATCTGTCCTTGTATGGGATGAAAGTGCAGCATAGAATGTGTGTTCACTATAGGTAAGTATATATCAAAAAGGATAAAAGGGCTAGCTGATCCAAGCAGGTTATACACCATAGTTCAAACTTAGTCCTTAGAAATAACACTCATTCCTGTGGGAAATGTAACTGACAGGGTAGAAAGAGGCCAGGTGTGATTTGCCTAACAGATGCTCTTACACGAGAAGTGGAGAATTTGTCTCTCCTGGACAACTATAAATATCACCATGACTGTCCTTCAGATCTCTTCTCTGAAAAGTGAAGCAGCCACGACTCAAAATAGCTACTGATAGTGGCCGTTAGTATTCTACCACACTACATTATTAAATGGTACTTTTGACTAGCCTTCTCTCTATCCAGATATGAGCAAAAAAGGAAAACAAATTTACTAGAACATTGGAAAAATCTTGTGTCACAAAGCAAAGAGAACTTTTTCTTGAAGACAAACATGGAGGCCATCAATTTGAAAATAATTTACATAACAAACAAGACAATTTAGAGGAGAAATACTTGGGTCCATTAAAATAAATTCTATTGTAAGAAATAGATTTGAATAAGCTAAGATTAAAACGGATAAAAATAGACTTTGAAATAATTAGAAACGATGACAACACAAAATAATTTTTCCATTTGAGGCAGCTAACTACAAAAGATAATAAAGAAATTAAATGAATGATGAAAAATTCTACGAGAATCTAGAAGAGATTAAAAGTGAGAGAGGCTTATGAAAAAATTTGAAAAAAGTGATATATAACAAAATATTACTATCTTTAAACATATAAAAATGACAATAAACCATTAAAATATTAATTCAAAAAATTTTAAAAATAAATAGAGGGGTGCCTGGGTGTCTCAGGACACTCAGTTGAGTTCCAACCCTTGGTTTTGGCTTGGGTCATGATCTCATGGTTCTTGGGATTGAGCCCTGCCTCAGACTCCCTGCTCAGCAGGGAGTCTGCTTCTGGTTGAAGATTCTCTCCCTCTGCCCCTCCCTCCAATCTTACATGTGCTTGCATGCTCTGTCTCTCTCAAGTAAATAAATAAATTTTTTTAAAGATTTTATTTATTTATTTGACAGACAGAGATCACAAGTAGGCAGAGAGGCAGGCAGAGAGAGAGAGGGGAGAAGCAGGCTCCCTGCTGAGCAAAGAGCCCGACGTGGGGCTTGATCCCAGGATGTTGGGATCATGATCTGAGCCAAAGGCAGAAGCTTTAACCCACTGAGCCACCCAGGCGCCCCTAAATAATTTTTTTTTAAAGATTTTATTTATTTATCTGTGAGAGAGAGAAAGACAGAGAAAGCAACAGAGAGCAGAAGCAGGGAGGAGAGGGAGAAGCAGACTCCCCGCTGAGCATGGAGCCTGACATGGGGCTTGAACTCAGGACCCTGAGATCATGACCTGGGAGGAAGGCAGATACTTAACTGACTAAGCCACCCAGGTGCCCCTCAAGTAAATAAGTGTCTTAAAAATGTTCTAAAAATTAAAAATAAAAAATAAATAGAAGTGTCACAATTAAAAATATTATATATTATTATCAAAGTGCTAACATTGATACAAAAAATTTACCTTCACCAGTAAACAAAATAGATGAAATTAATATGAAGTTTAAAATTTGCCCATAAAATAAAAAAGGCTTTAATGATAATAAAGGAAAGTAAAAATTTGGTCCACTTGTGAGTATAATTTTATATCAATATAATTCTTCTGAATTACAACTTGATACAATATTCTTTAAAAATTTCCATACACTGATCAATTTATTTGTAGGGAGTTTATGATAGAGTTAAAAATCAGTGAAAACTTTATGTAGATGTTTGCTGCAACATAATATATAATGTAGGAAATAGCAGCACCTGGGTGGCTCAGTTGGTTAAATATCTGCCTTCTGCTACCTTTGATCTCAGTGTGTTGGGGTCTAGCCCCACATTAGACTTCCTGCTCAGTGAGGAGTCTGCTTCTCCCTCTCCCTCTGCCCCACCACTCCCACTTTTGCTCTCTCAAAGAAATAAATAAAATCTTAGAAAAATAATCTCTAGATACTCCAATATATCTAGTAATAGCTTATCCACATGATAAATTTTTACGCACTCATTAAAAAATTATTTTCAAAGACTATAAAATGGCATGGAATTTTTTCTTGGCTTAATAAAAATAAGGTAAAATGTATATGTTCTTATCTCAATCTCCTGTAATAATTTTATAAGACATTGTAATATTATAATATAAATAGATTCATGTACATTAAAAAAAGCTGGATAGAAAAGTGATTCTTATTAAGTGATGAAATCAAAGGTGATTTACATTTCATTTTTATAGTTTTGCTATTCTCATATTATCTATGTTGAGTTTACATTGTTTCTATTAATGAGAAAAAGTCATTTGAATGTAAAGACAGATTATAGAATATAGATTAGGAGAAAAGATCATTTATTTGAATATCTTGATTTTGAGTTGCCTAAAGAAATTCAGAAAATATATTTAATTGGAGTTTAGAAATGCTAGTGTTATTCATGATATCTAGAGGTATCTGTTTATCAGAATCCACATCAGGGGTAGTTGAAACAGAGTGAGTGTGATAATTTTGAGAGAGTTTATAGGCAAGGATAGAATTGAGTATTATGTGTCCTGGGGAATCCCAACAGATAATGAAAAGTAAATTAGCAAATATCATCATATTTCACTATCAAAATTCATCTGCTTTTGTTTTTTTTTCAATTATTGCATTATACTCTTCATCAACATAAAATAAAATTTGATAAACCTAAATTCCTAAAGAAAGAAAATATGAAGAAAACATATTGTCTGGATGAGAAATAAAAATACACTAAGAAGCTGTAAAGATTTTGACAAGTAGGCACAGGTTTTCAGGAACATGTAAAAACTTAAACTTCTCATGCTCAGAGTTGCAGATTATATCCATTATTTCTATTCAAATCATTAACCAGAAGAGTTCAAATAAAAGTGTTTAATATCGGCTTATAGAATGAACTAAAAAATAGCATTTTCTGAATGTACAGTAGTGGGAGAAGAAATTAACAACAAATATTTACCTCTATTGAAAGTTATGAGGACCAACAAAAAGACCTTTTATTCAGTTCCATTCAACAATAATTGTATTTACTACAAAAATCATCTATCCATATGGCACTTTTATTTGTGTCAGATTTTAGTCTCAAGCACCCAAACTTTACTACAGATATGTAAAAATTGTTAATGAAACTCAGTGAAATTCGAGAACTTAGATTTGTTCCTAAGTTTATCTTAACATGAGTTTCAAACAGGTAAAATCCAATAATTGTCAAGGTACAGACACCTAAGCTGTTTATGTTTTGGGGGAAAGAAAAATCACAATGAAGGAAAGTGACATTTATAGAATGTTGAATATGTTACAAACTGAGAGGTTATTTGTCATCATTATCACATCAATTCAGAAAAGTCCTTTGTGAATTTGATGATATGTTTTCTGTTTTATAAATATAAAACATGGATAGATTTGAGGGATTCCCTAACAACCATGGCAACAGAGATAAGTGCTGGATCTTATTTAGAAATTTAACAATGTTCTAGAAATTAAAAATTTTGTTAAAACTGAAAACTTATTCTAAAATGTAGTTGGAAATGGGAATTACCTAGAATAGTCAAAATAATTTTGAAATAAAGAAAGTTGGAATACTTAAAATACCTGATTTCAAGACTTAGTCTAAAACTACAAGAATCAAGAGGGTAGATGTTGGCATAAGGGTAGACATAGGGATCAATGAAACAGAATATAACGTTCAGAAACAGACCCACAGCCAGTTGATTTTCAACAAGGAGCAAAGTTGCTTAGTAGTCATTAAACTGGGAAATCTTTAAGATTTATTTGTTTATTTTCTTGAGAGAGAGAGAGAGAGTAAGAGAGATAGCATGAGAAGGGAGAGGGTCAGAGAGAGAAGCAGATTCCCTGCTGATTCGGAAGCCTGGTGCAGGACTTGATCTCAGGACTCCCGGATCATAACCTGAGCTGAAGGCAGTCACTTAACCAACTGAGCCACCCAGGTGCCCCAAACTGGGAAATCTTTAAAATGAATGTTGCTAGAATCATTAGATTACTCACTGGAAAAACTCAACCTCAACTGTTACCTCACACCATAAATGAAATTTACTTGGAAATGAATAATAGACTTAAATCTAAGAAGTAAAACTATGAAAGTTTTTTTTTTTTTTTAAAGAAAAATTTTTGGTCTTTAGGTTAGGCAAAAATTTCTTGGGACAAAAGATTTCTGAACTTCTAACATCAACAACTATATATATATATATATATATATATATATATATACACACACACATACACACACACACACGTGTGTGTGTGTGTGTGTGTGTGTGTGTGTGTATTCATCTAAATTGAAAAGCTTTGTTAATCAGATGACATTGTTAAGAAAATGAAAAGGCAAGCTACAGACTGGGAGAAAGCTATTTAAAACAGGTATTTCATAAAAGACATCTAGAATGTTAAAAATGAACTCCTACAACTCTGGGGTGCCTGGGTGGCTCAATGGGTTGAACATCTGGCTCTTGGTTTTGGCTCAGGTCATGATCTCATGCGTCCTGAGGTCAAGCCCTGCTTGCCTCTGCACTCACCAGGGAGTCTGCTTGATGATTCTCTCCCTCTGTCCCTCCCCCGCTTGCATGCTCTCTCTTGCTCTCAAATAAATAATCTTAAAAAAAAAAAAAAAAAAGGAGCTCTTACAACTCAAACATAAGAAGGCAATCAAGCATATTACAAACTGGCAAAAAATTTGAGGAGCTACTCCACCAAAGAATGGCAATTAAGGATACAAAAGGATGCTTGACATCATTTATTATAGGAAAATGCAAATAAAAACATCAATGAGATACAACTATACAAGATTGGAAAGGCTACAATATAAAAAGATTGACAATATATGTGTTGGCAAGAAAGTAGAGCAAAGGCAAATTTGTTATGTTGTTGGTTAAAATAAAAAATTGTACACCCACTTTGGACTATAGTTTGGTCATCCCACAAAAAAGTTAAACATACTGAACCACCCCTAAATCTCGCCTCTAGGTTTATACAAAGAAAATGAAAATGTATGTCCACATAAAGAATTAGACACAAATTTTTATGATACCTTCATTCATAATAGCTAAAACTAGAAGCAAATAATTTCTGATGAATTCTGAATCAATAAACAATATAGAGGATATTCAGATAATTGAATATACCACTAGCACTTAGCAATAAAAAAGAGCAAACTAGTTATCCGTGCAAAAATGGATGAATCTCAAAAGCATTTTGCTAAGAGAAGTAAGTCAAACATAAAGAAACATATACTTAATATGTTTCCACTTACATAGAATTTTAGAAAGCAAAACAATAGAGACAAATTAAATCTGGATTCCAGGGACCAGGGGTGGTGGAAAGGATTAACTGCAAAGTGGCATTGAATGGACTGTTACAAAATGTTCTATATCTCTATTAATAAAGTGGTTACATAAATATGTATGTTGTTAAACCTCATTGACTTATAAACTTAAAATCAACGAATTATATTGCACATCAACTCACCACAGTAATGTTGATTTCGTAAAGAAATCAGGTTTGGCTAACTCTGAAATCCATACTCTTTAAATGCTAATAATCCTAACATAGTTATATTAGTCATGTCTTAAAGGGGGCAAAAATATTTTATTCTTAATTTAGCATCTGGAGGCTTGTCTGTTGACATACTACCTTTGTATTTAATTAAAAAATGGTTTTGTGTGTTTTTGCAAACACGACTGTTTCATAATTCTGATCTACCTGGCGTATCATTCAAATAATTCTAATACTGTGGGTTAGAATTGTATTTTACTGATCAGCCACAGGTAATCTTTGAAGTAAGATGAGTCTTGGGATATCATGGTGAAATTTTCCCAATTTTGATTTGTTCATGTCTTATGTTTAATTATGAACTAAACTTTATGGAAAATATTATAAATGCTGAACCATGGTTTACTGCTTTGGTTGATAATCATCATTGCTTTTGGCTACATGACCTAAGAACTGCATCTTTGGGGCAGATGAGTAATATCTGAATAAACTTCAAATAATACATTAGTTTATATTTTTTACTTTTATCAATTCCTATGAAGAAATTAAAGAAGAAAAATACTGAAAATGAATTTTTTAAAAAGATTTTATTTATTTATTTGAGAGAGAGAGACAGACAGAGATAGTGACAGAGATAGCAAGAGACTTAATGAAGAAGAGAGCAAAGGCAGGGAGGAGAAGGAGAAGCAGAGTCTGCACTGAGCAAGGAGCCCAACGTGGAGATTGATTCCAGGACCCTGGGATCATAACCTCACCCAAAGGCAGACACTTAAATAATAACTGGGCCACCTAGGCACCCTGAAAATGATGAATTTTTAAGAATATTTACAATTTAGGATTCCATTAACAGAGCATCTAAAATTAATTAAACAGAATTCATATTTTAATAAATACATGTACAATATTATATCTGTAGTATTCAGGAAAAAAAGATCATTATGCTGTGTTTTAAATGCATATAGCAGGGGCGCCTGGGTGGCTCAGTGGGTTAAGCTGCTGCCTTCGGCTCAGGTCATGATCTCAGAGTCCTGGGATGGAGCCCCGCATTGGGCTTTCTGCTCAGCAGGGAGCCTGCTTCCTCCTCTCTCTCTGCCTGCCTCTTTGCCTGCTTGTGATCTCTCTCTGTCAAATAAATAAATAAAATCTTAAAAAAATAATAAAAATAAATGCATATAGCAACTGACTTTGCTAGAAATAGGAAGTATAAAAAGGAATAAATATTTATTTAGTGACTACCATGTGCCAGTTTCTTTTGGTTCTGGTCTTTCATTTATTTATTCAGCAAGCAAATGTATTTTGAGCGCTTACTAATTACTAGAGACAATGATAGATGCTGGGGCTTCAGTGATCACCAAGATAGACATTATGGTTCCCAGTAAAAGTAACAGCACATGCTTAACAATTTATGGAAGGACTGCAGCAATAGAGAAAAATGTATGATCTGGAAATAGCAAGGTACGAGTAAGAATGTGTGTGACAAAAGACTGCTAGATATCACTTAATGTTCTATGATCCCTCTTATTTTTAGTAGACACATTGTTGCACAGAATTAAGACCACATTTATCCCTTCTCTTTGTAGTCACTGTAAGTATTTGTCAAAGTTTTGTTAATGGGGTCTGTAAGCCAGCTTCTTGGAAGTGTCTTCACTTTTTTTTTTTTTTTTAAATGGCCAGAATAATAGAAGTGGCTCAATGCCAGCTCTTTCATGGAGCATGGGTGTTAGAAGCTCAACCTAGATTCTGCGCTGTTTCCTCATCTTGGTATGATGTTCTCCATTGTTTTCTCAGCTCTTGTTCCTGATTATATACACAGTATCTTTTTATTGCAAAAGTTCTCTGACCCTCATTGAGACTGATGGGGTTCAACACATGCTACCTGAAAATATTTCATTTTGGCATATTGAAGAGTGTAAACTGAAGGAAAACGCTATTTGAGAAAATAACAGAAACAGGGAGGTCTCTCTCTGACTTTCCTGTTCTCCTTTTCTCCTGAAGCATGTCATAAAATCATGTGTGAGTTGCCTTCTCTATACTTGGAGGAAAGGAAGGTTGTGATCTCCCAAGACAAAGGGACACTGAAAAGAATCCAAATAAATAGGCCTTGCTGTTTACAATACTTAGTTTACAATACTTAGCTCATATTCTCCCCTATTGTATATTTCCAGTTTTTCATTCTTCATCAAACCTAGCACAAAAACAAAATTTAAACCATTTTTCAGGGTCTTCATTTCCTTATGAAGATTTTTATGTCATGTCAAACTTAAAGAAATCTGTATGCTTTTCTCCTACTAATCTCTCTTTATCAGTTTAATTTTCACACCTGGCCAAGGACTCTAAGAGGGCCAGAGAAATATTTTTCCTCCTCCACTGTTTCTCCCTATGCAACCTTCTTGTTTAGGTTCTATCAAAGCAAACTAAAACTTATCTGGACCTACTTAGAACTAAGGAAACATACTCAATACAGATACAAAAAAAAAATGCAGACTGTGTCATTACTGCCCATTCTCCTTGGCCTGAATTTATGACTGGAATGATTCAGGCTGACAACAGTCTCTATGTTCATGTGTAACTCTGATTAACAAGGATACATGTCAAATTCTTTCAAGAATACTTCCACATGATTTTACTCCTCTTCTAATGATACATGAAATATCCACCTGAAAAGCGAGAGGCCAACATCCCTGCTTTGCAGCCTTTTCAAATCCCTGTAAGTTTTCCCTTTTTTCCCCCATCTATTCAGTGGTTCCCTGGAGCCAGCCTGTATTGACTACAAAGAGCAGATTCAGCATATCTCTTCCCAACAACACATTCTGTGATATGAAGTTGGTAGCCCAAAAACCTGCCACACTGTATTTATACCACATAAATTTGCAAATACTCAAAAAGACATTTATTTACATATTCAGGAGAGAGACCCTAGATCTCCACAATAGTATGATAAAACTTCTACAAATTTGTTTAATTCTGTAAATAGTATATTCTGATTATATAGACTAGTTAGAAAAGGTGATAAGGTTAACAGGAAACAAATGTGGTCAACTTTTAGATGCCCTGTACTTGGTGTCTGTCAGCTCTTCTCATATAAAAGGAAAAGGACCATTTTATACATTGCTATAAAATATAGACTTAATTATGAATATGATAGCATATCGGTTATCCATTTTTAAAATTTAGAGGAAGAGTTATCAGAATGTTGGAGGTAGAATGGAGGAGAATAAGAAAAAGATGTGGTCATGTAACAAATTGAGGAGTCAAATATTGGTCTATTGATCCTGGACCACAACAGTAAAACAACAAATCATGAAATAAAAACCAATGCATATTATTAAAAATTGCAAAACTAGGGGCTCCTGGGTGGCTTAGTCAATTAAACGTCTGACCTAGGTCATGATTTTGGCTCAGGTCATGATCTCAGGGTCTTGAGATCAAGTCCTATTTCAGGCTCTGTGCTCAGCAGGGAGTCTGCTTGAGATCCATTCTCTCCATCTCCATCTTCCCCTTTCCCTGCTCACATGTTTTCTCTATCTCTCAAATAAATAATCTTTAAAAAAATTACAATGATATTATAAACATAATTTTAAAATATAAATGTAAATTAAGCGAGGAGAAGTTGGGTTAGGTCAAGTTGAATTTTGATCTGTTATAATTGCTTCTTGGCTTTTTGGCTAAAGTGAAGTGCAAATTTTGATCTGTTATTGTAGAAGGACAGTTGTTAATGTCTTAAAAGAAAGCCCAAGAAACAATGACATGAGCATATTATATGTAGTTGTAAGATCTCCTAAAAAGTGTTAACAGTGTAAATAGTTCAATGTAATTTACTTTGGGAAGTAAGATTGGATATTGGTCATTATGGGGCAGAACTATATCATAAGCACCTTTTTATCCTTAGGTATTTTAATGATTTTCATAAATTGCTTTGGAAAAAAGTTGTTTTTATTTAAAGAGAGATTTATTCCTCCTATGTTGTTATCAACATATTGAGAAAGATGTGTAATTACATCAGAAATTGAGACACTGGAAGAGATACAATGAGCAAAGAATAACATGAAGGGAATACTAACCTGAATAACTGCATAAAGAAAGTGATGTTTAAGTTCAACCTCAAGAATAAATATAACTTAGTTAAGTAAAATAGAACAAGAGAGAAGAAAAATATTAAAGTCATTTTGAAGATTATCAGAAACAGATATGACTTGATTGGAATAGATAAGTCATGGAGGCTGAGGAGTCAAAGTTTAACCACTCTGTGGAATAAGAGAGGGAGAACTATGGTTGAACAAAATTGGCAAACAAGGGGAGAAACATTAATTTATAGGTAACTCTGAGATTTTCTCTAGTGGTGCTAAACTGGCACAAATTTAAGGCAAGACTCCTGAAAATACTGTCAACAGAGTGTTGGCTATGATGAACTATGGTGAACTGTAGAGGGAAGGGAGTAAATGTTTGTGGAAAGAAGTGAAAATGTACAGGAGGAAAGGGCCTGTAAATCTCTGGAAAATCAAGAAAACATAATGATGAATAGGAAGAAGAGATTAAAGAATAAGAGTTTCAGGTTATATGTTAAAGGAAAAAAACTATTTCAAGTATTGATTAGAACCAAGAAATAGATGAATTTATAGAAAAAATGATGATCTCAGAAGAAGAAGAGGCCAAGCTTTTGAAATGTCAAGACATTGAATGGGTACTGAAGATAGCTAGGAATGGTGAGATTAGGGATGGAGAAAAAAGAAACAAATTGAGAGAATGGAATCAAAAGTAGTCCTAAGGACAATAGATATGAGCCATGAGAAGAGATGGAGAATGATAAAGGCAGATGACAGGAACACAGGTTTTTTTTAATATTTTAATTAATTTATTTATTTGATAGACAGAGATCATAAGTGGGCAGAGAAGCAGGCAGAGAGAGAGAGGAGGAAGCAGATTCCCTGCTGAGCAGAGACCCCCCGATGCGGGGCTCGATTCCAGGCCCCTGGGATCATGACCTGAGCCGAAGGCAGAGGCTTTAACACACTGAGCCACCCAGGCACCCCAGGAACACAGGTTTTATGGAAAGGTAAGGATCAATGAATGAAAGCATTACTGGAATTAAGGAAAACAATTAGCCTGCCTACCAACACTTTTCAAATTAATTCATACATTTCTTCATTGACTTTTTAATTTTTCATTCATTCATTCACTCATTCATTTTTACCTTGATTTTGTCCATTAAGAAACTTTCATTCGTCAGTTACTATATACCATTTCTGAGAAAATACTTAAATATTCTCTGCTCTTGAGTTCACCCAATCTAGTTGAGTAGAAGATGTGTAAAAAGAGAATGACACATCAGCATAAGTGCTATGACAAAAGTCTTTGTAACTACCCTAGGGAAATGGGGATATTATGTGAATATCAAAAAGGCTCAATCAGTTGTAAGAAGTCTGTGGAGGAAATGGAGGAGTCACATTTTAATTGACTATTTACTTCCTTTTTTAAAGATTTTATTTTTTTATTTGACAGAGAGAGCACAACAGGCAGAGTGGCAGGCAGAGGGGAAGAGAGAAGCAGGCTCCTGGCTGAGCTGGGCTTGATCCCAGGGGATCATGACCTGAGCCAAAGGCAGACCTTAAATGACTGAGCCACCCAGGCATGCTGAACATTTACTTCTGAGTAAGATTTCACCAGGTGAAGTAGAAAAGGCTATAAAGACACAAGAAGGACATATGGAGTATTCATTTAGAAAGGCCTTCAGTAAATTTAGAAAATAGCAGTGGCCATGGGATAGTCTCCATAGCATAAAATAATATATTATTTTCTTGGTTAAGTAGTCCTTGGTTTCCATAGAATACCATTACTAGCAATTACTGAAGTAAAATAAAGTAGTGCCTCTTGCCAGGTGCCTTGAATTTAGCATCTGTATTAATGCTCATGTAGAGCCAAGAGATCTGTAGATTATTTACCTAACAAGATTTTTTTTATTTAACTTTCTGTGTATTTAAGTGTCTAATTTATCTTTGAGCCAAGATGGATATTAACATATTCTGATCTAATCATCCTTGTGCTTGATGTTCTTTCTCCTTAATATCTAATTAAATTCATTCCTCCTCTTCCATTGTTACCATTTCCTGAGGTACATTGGTTTGATAAGATACCTCTATACTGATTGCTGCATTAAGTCATTTCTTTTTGCTGTATATGAGAAGAGTTTAAACATTTTGTGAAACATTTTCATTCATCCATATGAGAAAATGTACTGGGCACTTTGTTACTTGACAGAATTAGTTGTTCTAAGTCTAATGTGCCAGTTAAACTATGAATGTATATTTCCCACTGTCTACTTTTTCAAGTCTAGGATTAGCAATTTTAATTTGAACTGTTACATTCATAGACCTTCAACTGGCAGAAGACAAGCTGTAGAATAGATGACAGAAGTTAGTACATCTTCGAAGATATATTTTAAAGACATTTAACAACTGAATAAAATATTTTTATGAACAAGGAGAACATATTTCTTGTAGCTATTTTTTTCTGAATTAAGATCAGTTTTCTCTTTATGAATTTCTAAAATAAAATAATAAGAAGAGTAAAGAAATTTTCTCTCTTTTTGTCCTTATACTCTCAGTTGTGATATAACCTAGACAAAACCATTCTACTTTTAGGGTATAAATTAACATCAGTCATTCAACTATGTATTTAACAAATATGTCTTGGTGCTGGAGCTTTGGTGCTCAGTTAATCAAGACTGATTGGATAATATACATTCATTACATTTTAATATTTTTAGTTTTTAT
Organism: Lontra canadensis; assembly: GCF_010015895.1. NCBI lineage: Eukaryota > Metazoa > Chordata > Mammalia > Carnivora > Mustelidae > Lontra > Lontra canadensis. The sequence goes on from NW_022631034.1 coordinate 6,742,331, forward strand.
TTTTCTGGCAATTAGAGAACTTTGTGCTTCCTAAGTCTTAATGTATGAGAAAAACAATTATATCTTTTCATTTTTAATCTCCATTGATTATTTAAATCTAAAACTATTTATAAACTATAATCCTGAGCCAGAAAAACTGGTTTTCAGAAATGAAACCAATGTAATTGGTTGCCTTCTTGAAGCTCCCATTACAAGATTGATTTCCTTTGAGCCACCACATATGACCACTCACTAGGTGATTCATTCTTATCCTGTTCCTCAAATTTTGCATAAAATATGTTTCTACCTCAGTACCTTGACTTTTTTTCCTTTTTTCGTGCAATACACAATACTTTCCCCTTTTTCACTCATTGTATACCTTTCTCCACCCGGAAAATACCTACTTGCTCTTCCTTCAAAGTCACTTCCTTTTTTTTTTTTTTTTTAATGTTTTATTTATTTATTTTAGAGAGAGAGTCAGTGAGAGAGTGAAAGAGCACAAGTGGGGTACGAGCAGAGGGAAAGGGAGAAGACTCTCCTGCTGAGTGGTGAGCCCAGTGTGGGTCTTGATTTCAGGACCTCAGGATCATGGCCTTAGCCAAAGGCAGGTGCTTAACCAACTGAGCCACCCAGACACCTCAAAGTCACCCTCTTTGTAAAGTTTTTCTTGATCCCCACCCACCACCTTCACTATTAGACAGTGGTTCCTTAGCCATCATTTATATACCTAGTAACAGGCTCTATAATATATACATATAACTATTAATAGAGGGTCATTTTCTACTCTTAAGTTTATACAGTTATGGCTGGGAACTGACACATATAAATAAATAAAACACAAAATAATTAGTATAACTGTTAATAGTATATTAATAGATTCATGACATTTAATTTTACTGTATTCATGATGCCTTGATGGATTATTAACTGGGAGAACTTGAAAAGTTTAGTCAGTGTCCTTGGACTTTAATTCTCTCTTCTGTTGGAAAGGAAATTAAGATTATGTAATGAAGAGTCCATAAGATGTTTTTGTCGTTCCTCTTGTGGTAGTGTTGTTCTTATTGTTGTCATCACTAGTAGAAGCTGTAGTAGTAGTTGCACTTACAGGAGTAGTTTTACATCTGTGAAGGAAGGAACAGAGAGAGTCTGATTTAGGTTTTTTTTCTTCTTAAAGATTTTATATATTTTTTTAAGTAATCTCTACACCCAACGTAGGGTTCAAATTTACAACCCTGAGATCAAGAGTCTCATGCTTTACTGACTGAGGCAAATAGGAACCCCAAGGTTGTTTTCTTACTTTTAATGATTCAAGTCTAGTTAGCATACAGTGTTATATTTGTTTCAGGTGTAATCGCACTATAGTGATTCAACAGTTTTATACATTACTCAGTGCTCTCATGATTTGTGTACTTTTAGTCCCCTTCACCTATTTCACCAGTCCCTGCCATCTACCTCCTCTTTGATAACTGCCAGTTTGTTCTCTGTAGTTGAGTACATTTCTTGGTTTCTCTTTTTTAGTTTGTTCCTTTGTTTTGTTTCTTAAATTCCACATGTGAATGAAATCATATAGTATTTATCTTTCTCTGACTGACATATTTCAGTTAGCTATAATTTCTATATCCATCCATTTTGTTGCAAATGACAAGATTTTTATGGCTCAGTAATAGTCCATTATGTATATATCCATTATATAATGGATGTGTGTGTGTGTGTGTGTGTGTGCGTGTGTATCTCACATCTTCTTTATCCATTCATCTATCGATAGGCATTTGAGCAGCTTCCATAATTTGCCTATTGTAAATAATGTTGCAATAAACAAAGAGGTGCATATATATTTTTGAACTAGTATTTTGGTGTTCTTTGAGTAAATACCCAATAGTGGAATTACTGGATCATATGGTAATTTGACTTTTTAAAAATATGTATTTATTTGAGAGTTAGAGGGAGAGAGAGTTGGGGGTTGGGCAGCTGGAGAGACTCTTCACGTAGCTCCCACTGAGTGCAGAGCCCAACATGGGACTCAATTCCATGACCCATGAGATCATGATCTGAGCTGACACTGAATTGTATGCTCAAATGACTAAGCCACCCAGGTGCCTCAGTAATTCTATTTTTAATTTTTTTCCAGACATAGAAGATAAATGTTTTTTTCTCTTTAATAAACCACTGAATGCATGATTAAACTTCAAAAGCTTGTTAGTTGACTTTCTCAAGGTTATGTTCTACTCTCAAGTTTATATAATTATGGGGTACCTGGGTGGCTCAGTGGGTTAAGCCTCTCCCTTCAGCTCGGGTCATGATCTCAGGGTCCTGGGATCAAGTCCCACATCAGGCTCTCTGCTCAACAGGGAGCCTGCTTCTCCCCCATCTCTCTCTGCCTGCCTCCCTGCCTACTTGTGATCTCTGTCAAATAAATAAATAAAATCTTAAAAAAATTTTAAAAGTTTATATAATTATGACTGAAAAATGACACATATAGATGAATTATTAAAACACAAAATAATAAAAACAACAATAGAGTTAGTGCAAAGCTCAACATGACCACCAGAAGGAAGTGCCCCCAAATTTCCCCTTGGGAGCAAGGGGAAGATTTGAAGAAGTAACATTACTTTTTAATCTTGCTGAATCAGCATTTCTAGGAATGAAGTGAAAGGATAATATCCATTTCTTTTTTATAGAGGTATAATTAACATAAAACATATTAGCTTCAGATGTACAAGATGATTCTATATTTGATTTATATTGAAAAATGATCATTGCAATAACTCTAGTTACCATTTGCTACCATATAGTTATAAAATGTTTTTCTTTCTTTTTCTTGTGATGAAGATTCTTAAGATTTACTCTCTTAATGACTTTCAAATATATAATACAATATTATTAATATAGTGAATATGTGTACATTATATCCCCATAGATTATCTATTTTATAACTTGAAGTTTGTATCTTTCGGTCTCCTTCACCCATTTTGTACACTCGCAACAACCTTTCCCCTCTGGCAACCACCAATCTATTCTCTGTATCTATGAGCTTGTTTTCATTGTTTTGTTTTTTGGATTCCACATGGATATGAGATCATAAGACATTTGTCTTTTTCTGCCTGACTTATTTCACTTAGCATAATGTCCTTAAGTTTCACCCATATTGTCACTAAATCAAGATTTTGTATTTTCTTATGGCTGAAGAGTTTCTGTTGTGTGTATATATGTTCTGTTTCCATGTGTGTATATAGTCTTTATCTATTCATCCATCAGTGCACACTTAGACTGTTTCCATATCTTGGTTATTATAAATAATGCTGCAATGAATATAGGAGTGCTGATTATTTTAATTTTTAAACTATCCAGTAAATCTTATGCAACTACCATTTGGGAACTATGACTATAAAAGACATAGGAAGTTATTTTAAACTTAGTATGGGAGAAACTTTACTGAGATAAATGTTAGAAGTTATTAGAATATAAGAGAAAAAGGCATGAATATCTACTATATTGGAAACAAATGAGCACCTTAAAAAGTGCATCACTATTTTCATAATTTTGTATGAACTTAAGCTTCCTTAATAACAGATCAGGTAATATTGTTGTTTTCACATATTTTAAGCATGGTTTCAATTCATTTATGTTTTAATATATCAGTTACAAAAATTAGGAAAAATAGGTGACCTATTGAAAAATAATCTATAAAATACAAGACTGCTAAATCCCTAGTGAATACAGAGAATATATAAAGATAATTAATTTTAACAATTTTTCTGTTATTTGCAAAATTAGTAAGGTATAGTTGAGATAGGGATGGGAAGTTTTTATAGGTTTTAGGGGGTATCTTGAGAAAAGATTTTGAATAGGATTAGTGTGAGAGAGATGTCATATAGAGAGGTTCATAATTAACTTATGTCTGGGAACAGACATAAGTTTAAGTTCTATGGTGGTAGACTGGAATACTGAAATATTAATGTTAGGGAGAAAACAGACATGTCATGCTTATATTAGAAAATAGATAAGTTTATTAAAAAATACAAAATAAATATTTGTTCAACACAATTAGATGTTTCCTAAATGATCACATATCTCCTACCTTAAATGTTAAATCAGTTGTTGTTCTTATTTCCATGTTTTAACCTAGGTTCTCAACCTGACAGTGAGATTGGGAGGCACTCCCGTGGTGACAGTGGTTTTGGTATCTTAAAACCATGGATTGAAATATCCTCATGTACCACTAAATTGTGTTTTCTTTAAGTAAGTCACTTGATATAATTAAGATATTTCCTCATCTAGCTTTTCTCACTGTATTTTGATTATTGCTTCATCTCTCTGCCCTAGACTGTAAGCTACATAAGTGTTGCTAAATGTTTGGTTACTTTTGTCTGATGGTGGATTAGTTCTGTATATGGCACAAAGTAGGATAAGGCTTATAGAATACAAATGAGATATAGTGAACAGGTAGTGGAAAGGGAATAAATGAAAGACATAAGGAGGACATTTTCTTTTTGTCTAAAATACTATTACAAGTTATGCTCTCCCAATAGAATAAATATCTTTAAAACATGGATTTTCTTCCCCAAACACTTTGATGCACATCTTTCTTAAAGTAATTTTTATGTATGTAAGTTTCAGTATGTTTTTTAAAAAACTGGATTTTTTGTTATTTTATCATTCTTATCAAGGAGTGCCTGGGTGGCTCAGTCAGTTAAGCAGCTGCCTTCAGCTGGGGTCATGACCCCAGGGTCCTGGGATCGAGCCCCGCATCAGGCTCCCTGCTCAGTGGAGAGCCTGCTTCTCCCTTTCCCTCGGCCTGCTGCTCTGCCTGCTTGTGCTCTAAAAAATTATAGGTAATAATTGTTAATCAAACAATTCAGCTTTTACATTCAAACTTTATATTTATTGCAAAAATTATGAAAAGAAACTTCTTAAGAAAGCGATTTTTTTTGTTTCACTATGTTTCTTCTATTGGTGTTCAATTGAAAAATATAAATGCTTTTAATATTCTTTTAATATTTTTACATAACACAAGAAATTACATGATTTCAGCAGTTGTCAAACACATGTTTTGTGTTCACTTTTATTGTAATATTTTTATTAATTTCAATGTGTTGGGCTATTTGGGGGAATTTGGGAGAAATCATATTATGATATTCTCCATATAGACATTATGGTTAAAGTTTATTAGAGAAAATAATAATTTACATTTAAATATGTACTTTATTTAAGGTTATATTCTATGACTAATGCTTTGAAAGTCTGTTGTCTGAGCCATACATCAAAAGTCTTCATCTGGCTTTTTAAGTACTTTGAAGGGGTCATTTTAGATATGTTATGCTAATCTGTTTGTCTGTCCCCTTATTTCTCCAAACTGTCATTCATCATGAACTTCAGTGACTACAAGGAGACTTCTTGATCTGTTCCAGCTCCACATCTAAGTAACGTACTTATCACTTAAATTGTCTTGAGAAGATTTCATGCTTTCAGTCACCATAGCAGATTTACCCATGATTCAGGACTTCTTCAGAAAATGTCCTACACAGAAAAATAATTCTGATAATCCTTCCCATTTATTTGATAGTTTTATTAAAATAATGAAAGATCATAGCAATTGGAGAAGGAGGAGAAGCAGTGAATAGGATAAAGATAGCAGGCCAAACTTTTACAACCTCCCTTTCCTCCCTCAAGTCACTGAAAATGAGGAAGAAGTTCACTCTGTGCAGTGTGTGCACACATACATGCACACACATCTTTTCTTGTTGTCTTAGCATCTGAAGTAAAAAATCAAACCTTAGGAGAGTGGATGATAAATCCCACAGCATTCTAAAGCAAGGTGAATAATTAGGTCCTTTGAAAATCCTTTCTAATCTATTTGCAGCATATATATAGATATCTTTATCTATATATATATAGATAAAAAGATTTTCTATATATAGATATCTATATATCAGAAAAGATTATCTATATTAAAGATATAGAATCATCTATATCATAGATTATTTATATATAGATATCTATCTATATATTAGGAAAACCTGTGCTATAGGACCAACACAAAGTAATGACAATGTTTTGGGGAAAGCTTATAAATGTATTCTCAGGAGTTTTGAGAAATAAAAAAGCTATAAGTTGAGAGGAAAAACCCATAAAGTTCACAGAGATAATGCCTTGCATATCCAGTGTTTAGTACATTAGAGTGGAGCATGTTTTCCTGAAGGCCATGTTGAAAACACAGGAAAAAAAAAAAAAGGTAGTATAAACTGTCTTGATATATTACATACCCAAGGAAGTTACCAAAATGAATGAATAAGAGGACATCATCTCCAAAGCAGGCAATTAAGATAGGTCACAAAAAGACCCTAGTCCTTGTCAAAGAATATGAAGTCCCTATAGCCTATGGAGGACAGTATATCAAGACCTCATAGGAGTGTTCCTTAGGAGAAAGAAAACATTTTCATATTTTTTTATTACAAAAGATATTCACCAAAAAGATGAATCACTAGCTATGTAAAGAAACCCTCACTCTGCTGTCATTTTGCCTCTCATCCGTTCTCTACCTGCAACCATTATCCATAGGACATTGAAGAAGAAAAGTATAACATAATATAGGGAAGTGAAAAAACAGAATACATTCCCATTATCTCTAATCTTGGACAGTGACAAACTTTAGACTGAGGGTGTAGGCATGGGGAAACAATAAATGGGAGATACCATAAATGGAATGATAAATTGTTTTAAAGATAAATGCACAAATTTATAGCTGATATACAATAAACTGGGCATACTTGAAGTATATAATTTTGTGAGTACATGCACAAGAAATTATCACCATAATCAAGATATTAAACTTTCCATCATGTGTGAGTGTTTTTGTGTTCTGTAATACATCTATCCTTCTGTTTATCAATCCACAGGCAACTACTGATTTGCTTTCTGTCAAAGATGGGTTTATGTTTCCTAGAATTTTATATAAATAGAATTGTAGTTTGCTCTTTGGCTGGATTCTTCCACTCAGCATAATTTTGAAATGCACTAATATTATTGCATGGATAAATAGTTTATTTGTTTTTCCCTGCATTATTGAGATATAATTGATATATAACATTATTTAGGTTTCAGGTATATAATGTGATAATCTGATACATGTATATATGGCAAAATGATTATTTCAGTAGGGTTAGTTAAGACATCTATCAACACATATAATTATCATTTGTATATGTGTGTGAATGTGTGTGTGTGCATGGTAAGAACATTTAATTATCTACTCTCTTATCAACTTTAAAGTATCTAATATAATATTGTTAACTAAAATAACCATACTATATTTTAGAGTCCTAGAATTTCTTTGTCTTATAACTAGAAGTTTGTACTCCTTGACCAAAATCTTCACATTTCTCCTACTATCTATACCTTGACAACCACCATTCAACTCTCTGTTCTTATAGATTTAATGTTTTAAGATTCCACCTATCAGTGAGATTATGCAATATTTTTTATGTAACTTTTTCCATCTGACTTATTTTACTGAGGGTAATGTCCGCAAGGGCAATCCAAGTTGTTGCAAATGGCAGGATTTCCTTATTTTTTTATGGCTGAGTCATACTCTATTATATATTTATCCATTTATATGTAGACAGGCATTTGATTGTTTCCATATCCTGGCTACTGTGTATAATGCTGCAATAAATATGGTAGTGCAGTTGTCTTTTTAAGATTCTTATTTTATTGCCCTGAGATATATACCTAGAAATGAGATCAATGAATCATATGGTAGTTCTATTTTTAATGTTTTGAGAAACCTCATACTGATTTCCACAGAGGCTGTACTAATTTAAATCCCCACCAAGTGTGCACAAGGCTTCCTCTTTTCCCCACATCCTCACCAACACTTATCTCTTGTCTTTTTGGTCATAACCATTCTAATAGGTATAAGGTGATATCTCGTTGTGGTTTTGATTTGATTTTCCTGATGGTTAGTGATGTTGAGTATCTTTTCAAGTATCTGTTGGTCCTTTAGAGGTCTTCTTCAGAAAAATATTCATGTAGTTTTTATCATCTTTAAATTAGACTCTTTTTTTGCCATACAGTTGTATAAGTTTCTTATATATTTTGAATATTAATTTTATTAGGTATATGGTTTGCAAATAATTTTATTTTCACTTTGTTCATTGTTAATTTGATTGTACAGAGTCTTTTTATTTTAATGTAGTCCTACTTATTTATTTATGCTTTTTCACTTTGTGCTTTTGCTGTCATACTCAATAACAGATGCTAAGACCAATAACAAGGAGATTTTCCTCTCTATTTAGTTCTGGAAGCTTCACAATTTCAGGAATTACTTAAAAAATATTTATTTATCTGAAAAAGAGAATGTACATATGAGTGAGTGGGGGTAGGGGCAAGGGGAAAGGGAGTGGGAGAGAATCTCAGACTCCCTGTTGAGCATGGAGCCTGATATGGGGCTTCATGATGACCCTGAGATCATGTACCAAAACCAACAGTTGCTTAACCAACTGTGCTTAAGTGCTTAACCAACTGAGCTACCCAGGCACCCCTCAAGTATTACTTTTTATTTTTTTTTTAAGATTTTAATTATTTATTTGACAGAGAGAGACCACATGTAGGCAGAGAGGCAGGCAGAGAGAGAGAAGGAAGCAGGCCCCCCGCAGAGCAGAGAGCCCGATGTGGGGCTCGATCCCAGGACCCCGGGACCATGACCCGAGCCGAAGGCAGAGGCTTTAACCCACTGAGCCACCCAGGCGCCCCTCAAGTATTATTTTTAAATCTTTAATCTATTTCAAATTAATTTTTTTGATTAATGTATAATAGTGATTCAATTTCAATCTTTCTGCATGTGGTAATCTTGTTTTCCCAACACCACTTATTGAAGAGACTGTCCTTTTTTCATTGAGTGTTCTTGGCTCCTTTGTCCAATATTAAGTGATGATATATGCAGAGTCTTTTTTTTGGGTTCTCAGCTCTGTTCCATTGATCTGTTTACATGTGTTTATGCCAGTACCACACCATTTTGATTACTATAGCTTTGTAATATAGTTTGGAGTCAGGAATTTTGATACTTTAGCTCTGTTCTTTCTTAGAATTGTTTAGCTATTTGGGTTTTTGTGGTTCTATACAATATTTAGGACTGTTTTTCTATTTATGGCAAAAATGCCATTGGAATTTGATAAGGATTGCATTAGATCTATAGATGGCTTTGGATAGTATGGAAATTTCGACTGTATTAATTTTTCTGATCCATGGGGTATCATTCCATTTATCTGGTGTTTTCTTCAAATTTCTTTGTCACCAAAGTCTTAATGTTTTTAGAGAACTGATCTTTTTTTGTTTTGTTTTGTTTTGTTCTTTAAGATTTATTTATTTGAGAGAGGGAGAGGGAGAGAGAGAATCTCCAGCAGACTCCCCACTGAGCATGAAGCCTGCTGCAGGACTTGTTCTGACCACCCATGTGATCTTGACCTGAGCTGAATTCAAGAGTCAGATGCTTAACTGACTCAGCCACCCAGTCACCTCTAGAGAACAGATATTTTATCTCCATGGTTAAACTCCTTCCAGGGTATTTTATGTTTTTTTGATGCTTTTGTAAATGGGATTGCCTTTAAATTTCTTTTTCCTCTTTGTTTTAAAGATTTTATTCATTTATTTGAGAGAGAGAGAGAGACAGAACAAGAGCCAGGTGGGGCAGCAGAGGAAGAGGAAGAAAGACCAGGAATCTCCTCACTTAGCAGAGAGCCCACCACAGGGCTCAATCCCCAGGACCCTGAGATCATGATCTGAGCCCAAATCAAGAGTCATATGCTCAACCAACTGAGCCACTGAGGCACCCCTAAATTTCTTTTTCAGATACATTGTTAATGTATAGAAATATAACTAACTTATATATGTTGATTTTGTATCCTACAAATTTATTGAATTAGTAGATTGGATCTAGCAGGTTTTTGGTGAAGTCTTTAAGGTTTTCTCTGTATTATCATGCTATCTGCAAAGCCAGGCCATGTTTTGGCAGCCTCTGTTTTGTTATCCCTAGAATGGTGTTGTATGCTAAAGTTTGTGGTTTCTTCCAGGTCATGGATTCAGGCCAGTTTTTTGCATATACTCACTAACTCTCTGTGAAAGCTTGTTCTAATCTTGGGAACATACACTAGGAGCTGGCCAGGGATAGATGTGTGTGACGTGTGTGCATATGTGTGTGTGTGTGTGTGTGTGTGTGTGTGTGTGTGTGTGTGTTGAGTTGTATGGGGCACTTGGGGTACCTTTGGGTCAGTTGGAGGGATCCATGGGCAAGGCAACCCCAGTGGCTCATGGGAAGGCCTCCTGTTGGAATTCTAGGGGCTGTTAATTAGATATGAGTTGCTTTGACATATTCAGTTCTGAGCTTTGCTTTTTGTTCTCCCACGTACTCACTGTGTCTCAGTCATGCAGTTCAGGACTCAGTACTCTGGATGGAGTAAGAGGAAATGGGCCTCTGGGCATCCTGAACAGCTGGGGGATCTGGGCACTCACTCACAGGCTCCCGCTTTACCCCCAACAGGAAAAATCACATGTGGAAATGGCTCTCTTGACACTAAACTGTACTACTGTGGGGGAAGTGTGATGCAGGTAAAATAAATCTATTCTTTTTACCCTATTCACAGCATCCAATCTTTTGGATTGTTTTGCTCTCATGGTGTGCTGGAACTTCTCCACTACACACCTGAATTTCAAAGGCTGTCTTGTTTCTGGATGATTGCCTAGGTCAGTGTTCTTCAGAGCTCTCTGCACTGCCTCCAAAACGAGCTTGAGTTAGTTCACAAGGCTATTTCAGGATCCAAATTTGTGACTGGTGTCTGTGTGCCTATTATCTAATGCATGGGTGGGCAAGACTTCTGGGACTATTGTATACTGATATATACATACACACTGTTGTATACTGATGTATACAGTCTTTTTCTAATACATGTTTTATAGCCATTTCCCAGTCTAAAGCTTGCTTTCTCACTTTTCTAATGGTGTCTTTCAAATGACAGGTATTTTTAATATCTCTGTAGTCAATTTTGTCACATTTTTTCTTTGTGAACCAAGGTTACAAAACTTCCCCTTCCCTAATGTTTACTTCTAGAAGTTTATAGGTTAACATTTTATGTTTAGTTGCATGATCCACATTGTGTTCTTTTTTTTTTTTTTTTGTAGAGGATATAAATCAAAGTTTAATTTTAACTTAAAAGAAGAATATAGCGGTCATCCTGCCTATTTTTTTAAAATGCTTTCCATGTTGAATTTCTTTGGTATCTTTGTAGAAAATCAATTGGCCTTAGAAGTGTCAGTGTATTTTTGGATTCTCTTATGTTCAGTTTATCTTTACGTGTATCTTCATAATACCAAGCTGTCTTGATTAGCTCTATCTTAATATAGCTTTAAATTAAATAGTGAAATCTGATAGAGAAATTTATCCATCTTTGTTTTTTAAAATGATGCCTAAGTAATTCTGGTTTATATTTCTGTATAAATTTTTAAAAACCCTCAAAATGTCAGGGTGCCTGTGTGGCTCAGTCGTTAAGTATCTGCCTTCAGCTCAGGTCATGATCCCAGAGTCCTTGGATGGAGCCCTGCATCAGGCTCCCTGCTCAACAGGAAGCCTGCTTCTCCCTCTCCTGCTCCCCCTGCTTGTGTCCCCCCCCCGCCTTTGTGTCTCTGTCTGCCAAATAAATAAATAAAATCTTTAAAAATAAATAAAAAATAAAAACCCTCAAAATACCAATTTCTATAAAAATACAACCTGGAATTATGACTGTGATTGCACTGAATCTGTAGATCAATTTGGGAAGACTCCTTTACTAACAAAATTGGGTCTTCTCTTTTTATTTAAATCTTATTTAAGTTCTTTCAGCAAAGTTGTAGAGTTTTTAGTGTAGAGATCTTAAACTTTTGTTAGATTTATTTATATGTTATAATTTCTGGTTTTATCATAAAGAAATTGTCTATTTAATTTTATTTCTTAATTATTTGGAGTTATTCTATAAAGAAACAATTTATATTTATATATTGATATTATATACAGTAATTTCCAAAATTAATTTATAAATTTTAGTAATTCTTTTATATATTTCCTCAAATTTTCTATATTTAAATTATATCATCTGCAAATGAAGAGAGTTTTCCTTCTTTCTTTCCAAACTATGCTAATTTTCTTAATTTTTTATTTTCTTAGTTTATGGTTAAAATTTCTGATAATCATAAATGCAGCTATCCTTAATGAATTTCTGATATTAGTTGGGAATAATTCAGTATTTAATTATAAGGTATGTTACCTGCATATTTTTTATAAATGCCCCATATCAGTTTCAAGGAGTTCCCAACTATTTCTAGTTTGCAGAGAGTTATTATCACTATAGATGCTTTAACTGTATCTTTTAAAACAGTAATTTTTTTTTCTTTTTATTCTGTTACTATATTGAAATACACTGATTGGATCTCAGTTATTAAGCAAACTCTACTTAATCGTAACATAATTTTTATGTATTGTGGTATTAAATTAGCTAGTATTTTGCACCTGCAGTTCTAGATTTTTAATCCTTTCTTTACTTTTTCTCTATTTGCTTGCTTTCTTGTTTTGTAGTGTCTTGATCAGACTTTGATACTGTGGTTTAGCTGGTCTCATAAAACATGATGGGCAGTGTTCACTCTTCATTTATTTACTAAAAAGAAAATGTGCATTTTCCTTGAATGTTTCATAAATTCACTAGTAAAACTATCTGGGCACAGACTTTCCTTTGAGGGAAGTATATATATATATGGTGTGTGTGTGTGTGTGTATGTGTGTGTGTGTGTGTGTAATTATAGGGCTATTCAGATTTTTTAAGTTTTTTTTTTAAATGTCAGTATTCATAAGCTGTATTTTTCAAAAAAAGAGCCTAACATTTTGAACAATGAATATTTATCTGTACATAAAAGTTTTAATAATACTATCTCATATGTGAGTATTTGCAAACTAATCCTCTTTAAACCTGATATTGCTGGTTTCTATTCTATTTCTTATATGTTCAGTCTATCTAAAATTTCAACAATTTTGGTGATTTTTTTAGAGTACTACCTTCAAGTTTTGTTTTCTTGCTTCTATCCATTTGGATTCTGCTTTTCTCTTTACTGCTTCCCTCCTTCTACTTGGTTGTATGTCTTTGCTTTTCTTTTACTCAAGACTTCTGGTGCAACTAGAAGCCACTAATATTGAATATAGACATAAACACTGATACAGATCATTCTTCTTTCTAAAATAACATTTTAAATTCTAGGTCTCTCTCTCTGAATACTGCTTTAAAAATAATTAAAAAATGTATATACATTGTTTTTTCATTTTTCATAAATTCCAAAATAGTTCCTATTACTTCTTTAATTAAATTTTTGACATGTGAATTTATGTGTACTATTTGCCAAATATGGATTTCCTAATTTTTTAAATTGAACTCTAATATGATTCTATTACATTTGGAGAAAAAAATTGAATATTTTTTTTGAAATTTGTTATATGTTCTAACATATAGTATATCTTAGTAGTTGTACCATGCATGCATGTGACAAGAGTCTTATTCTCTGTCTTTGTAAGAAGTGATCTATAGTCAATAAGATCAAATTAGTTAACATGGCTAAAATCATCTATGTATGTGGTATTTTTTTATCTAATTGTCCTAACAATTATTGAAAGGGGTTTATGTTATTGCCTCTTTCTCTTTTTATTTCTCTCAATCTTTGCCTCATGTATTTTGAAGTTCTGTTATCAAGTAATACATGTTTAAATTTATGTCCTCCTGATTGTTTCTTTCCTCATCACTTTTAAACAAACCATTTAATTGTTAGAAGCACTCTTTATCCTGAGGTCTATTTTTATCTACTGTAAAGATAGCTATTCTACTCCAGCTTCTTTTTTTTTTTTTTTTGCTATTTGTTTGGTACATACAAATTTCATACTCTTATTTTCATACTTTTTTTTTTAATTAGAATATTTAGAGCAAAGCTTTTAATACAATTAATGTTATGTTTGGACTTAAGTTCATCGTTATGCAATTTGTTTTCTCTTTGTTCCTCCTTTTTGGTCTCATTTATCACTTCTTTTTATTTGTTTTAGTATTTTGTTTAATATACTTAATATATTTTGTGGGGCTTTGTAATAATTGAGGTGAGATTTGCATAATATACAATTCACCATTTTATTTTTAATTTTAATTCAATTAGTTCATTCACAATATTCTGAAATCAACACTACTCTAGTGTTCAAAACTTCTTTTCCAACTCAGAACATCCACATACCAATTAAATACCTTTCCATTTCCCTTTTCCCCCATACCCTCTATTTAAATCCATGGAGATGTGCACTTAATATTTGTGCATATTACCCACAGTTAGTTTCCATAACAATGTAGAAAATTTCTTAAAAAGTACAATATAACTAATTCAACACAAAGCTGAACTACTTATGATATGCAACAAAACTGTAGCCACAGTCTTTAGGTCTGTCTACCACATGGAGTCCAGTCAGTTGCAATAAATGAGGATGATGTTAATGTGAGCCATTGCTCTCAGACAAGCTGTCTCCTCCATCTCTCACTATCTTTCAGAATGTACTTGTCATATTAAACAATTTTAATGAGCAGATACAATCTGTTTGTTATAGCATTGACAAGTTCACATTCCATATTTATCTAGATTTAATCAGTTCTGAGAAATGAGAAACAAGAAGAAAATCCAGGGATAAATTTGAACATTTCTTGGTCATTTAAGAGTCAGATCAGCTGCTGTTTAACTAAACTCTGATGTGTCTTTTCAGTGTGCGTGTATGTGGTATGTATATGAAGAATGAGAGAGAGAGAGAGAGAGAGAAAGGAAGTTTTATTTTTGTTTTCTGGGAGTTAGATTTCTTGAAGATTTATCTGTTGACATTCTTGGGCTTGTGCTGAAGGGGAGCCTGCTGGTTTCTTGAAAGTACTTTAAAATGGGATTACTTTTATTTTTTTTAAAGATTTTATTTATTTATTTGACAGACAGAGATCACAAGTAGGCAGAGAGGCAGACAGAGAGAGAGGAGGAAACAGTCTCCCCACCGAAGAGAGATCCCTGGGGCTCGATCCCAGGACCCCGGGATCATTACCTGAGCCGAAGGCAGAGGCTTTAACCCTCTGAACCACCCAGGCGCCCCAAAATGGGATTACTTTTAAACTAAATTTTCAGTCTAAAATTTTTAAAACCATCCAATTGGAGTGATTTTAGCTTGCAAACACATTCAAGGCCCACCAGTACTCACAACCTACCTTCTCTATATTTGAAAGAAAGGAAATACATTTCCCTTCCTAGAAATGTTTTAGTCAATTTTTAATATGTTGATATGATTATGTTACCTATTTGTAAGTTCATGAGAGTATTAAAAAAGGTGAAAATAATTGTTTTTCCTAGTGCATACATTCAGCAGTGGAAGCCTTATTCTTCAGAAGCTTGATGTCCAACTACAGTAAACAATAAAAATCCATCTGTTTGCATTTATGTCTTGTTAAACTAACAAACAGTAAAATACACATATATACTCTTCAGCATATAATTTATTTACACATACACACCCCTGTGTTGAAAAGGTTTAGGGTACTCATTATATAATGTTAATATAAATGTATATTAGCTTAGTACTTCTAGAAGGTAATTTGGCTTTATGTATCTAAAGTCTTTAAAAGATACACACATACTTTAATCACAATTTCACACTTGGGAATTTAGCCTAAGGAAATAACTAAGGTTTTGCAGAATAGCTAGAAGGATGGTCACTGTAGAATTACATATACATTGAAGAAAAATAATTTAAAAAAAAAGGAGAGAAAACTGAAAGCAACTTAAAAATCCAACTAAAGAGGTCATGAGCATGCATTGTGTTGTATCATTATAATGCAATACTATATATTTTATTTAAAATACAATTTATAGGGGAACCTGTGTGACTCAGTGGGTTAAAGCCTCTGCCTTCAGCTCAGGTCATGATCCCAGGGTCCTTGGATCGAGCCCCGCATTGGGCTCTCCGCTCAGCAGGGAGCCTGCTTCCCCCTCTCTCTCTGCCTACTTGTGATCTCTGTCTGTCAAATAAATAAATAAAATCTTTTAAAAAATAAAAAATAAAAAAATAAAATATGATTTACAAAATAAAGAAATTGAAGAATAGAATGTTTAAGATGTTTGCTTACTGTCATACAGCTTTTAAGTGGTGGTGCCAGGATAGAAACTCGGTCCATATGTCTCTGGAGTCAGTGTGCCAGAGTTTATGACTGTATGCTTTTTCCATTATATTATTATTCCTTTACATTTAGAAATAATATCTATCCTGTTCAAGAATAGTTAGCCTTAGACCTCATTCATATTATTAGATAAAAGTGAACACAAGTATGTGATTGCAATATAATTATATGTGCATGTGATTAAAAAATCTAGAAGGTTACACCCAGTTTTTAATCATTGAGTGATGGCATTATAGGAGACTTCTGAGGTTGTTTTGTGTTTTGTTCCCTCCAATTTTCTACAGTGAAGACGCATAGCAATATTTCTTTTAAAGAATAATTCTATATAAATAAGTGGTCCATGAATTATAACTTGCATTTGAGTAAGAATATACAATAAAATAAATTACAGTAGTATATTAATTATTTAGCTGAAACTCAAAAGTCTATCAGTTATTGTATTGTCTTCCTGTTTGGCTTGGTACTTCTGCAAAAGAGCTTTTCAGAAGATAAGGATTATCCAGGAATTTCCTAAACTGGATTGTATATTGATAATGGTCACTCCATTCAACTCAGTCTGTTGTGTATGCATCTATATTATTATACCTTTATAAGATGAATTAAATATTTTGTACCTTGACAACAGTCACTAAGGATAGTTGAGTAGAAGAATAAGAGTAATAGAAGAGCAGACTCTGGGTAAAATCTCAAACAGAAATGAAGGGAACTGAATTTCTCTCCTCATTGACAAGATGGCTGATAGCTATTTGATCCAGCTCATGGCAGCTGATGGTATCGCTTAGATTATACTCTTCTGGTAGCTGACAATTTATTGCTTTGCTTCCTGCTAGAATGATTTTTTTTTTCTTTGGTGGCCTATAGCCATCATAATTGCTGTCACACTGAGCAACTGTGTGCATTGAGCCTTGGGAAAGTTCTCTTCTTATGGACACTATCTTGCATCATTTACTACTGTCAAATTCCTGTTGCCACATCATTTACACCAGGCACAATACTGAAGACTGTCTTGGGGCTGACTTTGATGGAGTTGGTGGCTCCTCAACTCCTTGCTCTCTGTCAGCATATTTAGTCACAACTTGTTTTGAATAAATGCAACATCCATGTCTATCAAAGAGATATTTGGGCCTGATCATTGTGTAATGCTTAATAAAATGTAGAAGTAGATTGGTATTGAAAGTAATGCAATGTTATGAATATTCACTTCTACCTCTACATTAAACAAAATTTTTACCTTAAATATGTGATTTAGTATCTCTGAGTCTCACATTCTTTATCTATAAAATAAAGGTAAAACAGTCTTTCCTGGATAAAAACAAATGACTAGATTATTATTGTTTCTTTAATTTTCTAACACATCTAATGGCCATTTTTGTGTTCTGAGTTAAGTTTCATAGTGCTTCCAGGAAGGCATTTGTAGATTTAGTGCCTTTGCTGAAGTCCCAAAGAAGTGATCTTCAAGTACATGGTTTAGAAAGACATTTGCAGAAAAGAGAGTGAGAAATTTATCCCTGGTATGCGCTTCATCTTCACTTTACTGACACTTTACTGCATGATGTCAAAAAGTATAAGAAATTGTAGAATTTGCTGACTAACATAGAAATTGTCACTGCCAAGAGATCAGAATGTATTCCTGCACAGTGTCTCTTCTATTTACTATTAAACTGAGAGTAACATCAATATGAAAATATCTGAAATTGAGATTTGATATACCAGGGTCTCTATTTTAACTTCCACTGTGTCCCAAGCTTCTGGTTTGTGCTTTCAAACTATAGAAAGTCTGAAAAATGCAATTTCTCTAGAGAATTCTGAAACTACACTCTTTCACAGGGCTGGAAGTTAATTGTGTGAGTCATGATTCACTGTGGTTAAAGTACAACTCTTAGATAATACATTATAATACATGATCGTGTCACTTCAGAAGTTATAAAGTTGCCAGCAATTTCATCGCTGAAATAAATATTCATGATGTACAACACAGTAATTTGTGATATATAAAATATAATTACCAAAACAGAAATCAGTCATGTGGAGATGAAATCACTGGCTCAATTTTATTTTTAGTGATGGCTTTATTGTATCTGAGCATAAACCCTATGTTATTACTTTTAAGCCTCAGGCAGGATTCCAGTCCCTGATGTTGGTTGGGAGAAAGTTGCTCCCATGATACCATATAAATAATATTTCACCCTGAGCTGATAATCTTCCTTGTAACACAAAGCAGTGTGTTCAAAAGTGGTCTGCATAATAGGATGTGGATCCTTGTGCTTGTTACTATAACATGCTGTGGATAGAACTTACTTGGAATCAGGTTTATAAAGCTAAAATAAGGACATTTATAAATTTGAAATCAAAAGATGAACTTTTTCAGGCCAAGAGGTATTATGGAAACAAAAACTAAATCAGATGAATTAAGGACAAAAGTGCCTGTACTTTTCACAATGACTTGCTTCAGAACATCACAGCCACAACATAAATTTTCCTCCATGGTCTGAGAACCTGAGAACCCTAGAAAATTTCCAGACATTTTTCTTAATACAACCAATCTCAAGAAAATTAAGAATGCCATAACAAGGCCTTTCTAACCCTGGACTCCAGTTTACACCTAGAAAACTACATTATGATGCTACCATAGTTTTGTATCCACTTTAAAACCAGGCTCTGAGATTTGAAAATTTTACCTGAAAGCATGACATCACAATCCCAATATTTTGTAATAGAAGAATGCAGCAATTGTTTTTGGCTTCTGAAGTAAAATTTAATATTTTAAATATTTAAATTTTTAAGTATTTAATATTTTAAATATTTAAATATTTCAGATTTTAGTGAAGTAAAATATTCTTATGTAGATGATAATATTTGCTTAATACCTATACTTCTTTTTAATTATTGATAAAGATAATCTACGGAATTTAAAATTATTTTATCTCATCATATAAAAACAATTATTATGTTTATATTTTACATATTTATATCTTAAATATGTTTTAAAATGTTACTATTGAGCAGGAGAAAAAAGAATATAACCCATGTTCATGGATTGGAAGGCAATAATGTTAAGATGACAATTCTCTCTAAATTGATTTAAAGGGTCAATGCAATTCCTATCAAACTGTCTTTTTTTTGAAACATTAACAAGGTCATTTTAAAACTCATATAAAGCCCCACTTCAGGCTTTCCATGGGAAGTCTGCCCAAGATTCTTTTCCTAGCCCTCTCTCTCTCTCTGCCCTACCACCTGCTTGCACTCTCTCTCTAAAATAAATAAATTAATTAAAAAAATAAAACTTTAATAACCAAGAGTGTGACATGTATAAAGACAGGTTAGTAGATCAGTGGAAGACAAATAAGAGTTTAGAAATAGAGCCATATATTTATGAGCAGTTGCTTCTTGACAAATGTGCCAAGATGATTAATTGGGAAATCATAGTCTTCAACAAATGGTATTGGGAAAAATGGATATCCATGTGGTAAAATATGAAATTTGACCCCAATTCACACCATATAAAAAATTTAACTGAAAATAGATCAATAACCTAAATATGAACTTAAACTATAAAACTCTTAGAAGACATAGTAAGTTCTCATTATCATAGATTAGGCAATGAATGGCTTGTTAGATAAGAATCAAAATGTTTAAATGAGAAAATGGGAATTAGATAAATTGAACTTCAAAATTAAGTAATACCATCAAGAAAACAAAATAAAATGTGCAGAATGAGAGAAGATATTTATAAATCATATGCCTGAAGGAGACTAATTGCCAAATATAAAAAGAACTCTTACAACTTATCAATGCCAAGATGAAAAAAAAAATTGATAAAGACTAATTGCCAAATATAAAAAGAACTCTTACAACTTATCGATGCCAAGATGAAAAAAAATTTGAGCACATATGTTTTTCAAAGATATGCAAATGGCCAATAGCATGTAAACAAACATCATTATTCATTAGGGAAATGCAAGTCAAACACAGTATGTTCCTAGTTTGTATATATTAGAATTACTCTAATTTTTTAAAAAAAGGATGAATATCAGCAAGTGTTGGGAAGGATTTGGAAAAATTGGAATTCTCATACACTCCTGGTGAGGATGTAGAGCAGTAAAAGCCTTGAAAAACCATTTTGTGGTTCCTCAGAATATTAATGTTCTTCAAAATGTTCCACTCCTAGATATATGCAAAAGATAGTTTAAAACACATCTACACAAAAGTTATCATATTAATGTCCTTAGCAACATTATTAATAATAGTCCCAAAATGGAAAACACAATATCCATCAACTGATGAATGGATAAAGAAAATATATCCGTGAAATGGAATATCATTCAACAATAGAAAGGAATGAAGTACATATGTATATTACAGCATGGATGAAATCTGAACACATTAATGTTAGTGAATGAAAACAGACACAAAAAAAATTCACATATCTTATGATTACATTTATATGAAATGTTCAGAATGGTATAGTTGTTACCAGGAGCTAGGTGAAGAGGGTAATAGTGACTGCTAACAGGTATGCCCTGTCTTTTTTGGATAATGAAGATATTCTGGATCTAGACAGTCAAAATGACTTTATAGCTATGTGACTTTATTAAAAGTCAGTGAACTGTACACTTTAAAAATGTATTTTATGTCCAATGAATTATATATATGTACTAGTATCAGGTTTGAGATTCATACATCCAGAATTTTGTTATGGTTAGGCCAGTCAGCTTTCTTATAAAGTTAGGAAATATGTGCATATTATACAGAGAGAAATACAATAGCTCAAGAAGAGCTTTGTAATTACTGTATAATACAAAATTAAGCATAGTTTATTATCTCAGATAAGGGCGGCAAATAGGTAAAGTCTCTCTAATTACAGTTCTCTACTTAAAGTGGTGTTAGATTTCTGATTCAAATATCTGGGAGTGTGAGAGGCTTTGGGTAAGTGAGAGATGTTTACCATTATCGAGGAAATAAGAATTTGAAAAATGAACTTCTTGCATTTTCTTTCCTGATCTAGAAATTTAGCTCTAAATGAAATTGTTACCTAGGACAAGAATAGCATGATTTAATTAATTCTTCCCATGTATCAAATATATTTCACTCAACACTCACAGCAAATCTATAAAGTTTATACATTTATTCTTCATTTTATAGATGAGGAAACTGTGTCACTTTGCAATTTATTAATTTGCTTAAGATTATTTTAGAAAAATCATTTAGCATTTTAGAGACATAAGTGATTTTGCTTGTGATTCTTTACTTCAAACCACCCCACAGAAGTGCCTCCAGCTACCCAATGGCTCAGAAACTTCAAAACTTTATTTCCCTGACATTTGGGGGGGAGCATGATCTATATAGACTGGATAGTCTGGGTATATGGCACAGATTTGGCCTTTGGATATCAGTCAGAGTCATATATATTCAATGACCCTTGGAATGGAGGAATAAGGCTGAAACATCATGATCCTTAGTAGATTATAGAAACAGTGAACCTAGTTTAAAAGAAATAGTATAGTCATCAAGAGACTGGTTAATAGTATTTCAGGATTTCAAATTTGTAAAATCTGTCCTTAATATTGAATTAACATTTGGTCCAGAAAAATGTTTGTTTGTTTGTTTGTTTATTTATTGCTCAGTCTTTATGAGCAGATATGTAATTGGTTTAAATATTTGTTCTATTTAAAATTGCCAAATAAGCACAACATAAAAGTGGGATAGGTAGAAGATATTGATAGAGGAAAATCATATAAAAGACAGATTAAAAAGAGGAAGATATCATAAAGCTGGGATTAACAACCCTAGAAAATGCTATACAGTTTTGCTTTAAGTATGTAAATGCTAGGTCTTTTTTCTGGCACCAAAAGACACAGGAATAAGCTATGCCTAGAAAATACCTTTTTTTTCAAGATTTAATTTTTAGAAGAGTTTTATGTTCCAGCATAATTAAGAAAAGGGTGCAAAGATTTCCCATATGCCCTCTGGCTTCACACAATTGGGTTGTTTGTTTTCTAACTATTGAGTTTTAAAAGTTCTTCATATATTTTGATTAGGAGTTCCTTATCAGATAAACACTTTGTAAATATTTTCTCCCAGTATATGATATGACTTATTGTCTTGTTCTTTTGTCATTGTCTTTTGCAGAATGGAGGTATTTAATTTTGATGAAATCCAGCTTATCAGTTATTTCTTTCATGAATTGTGTCTTTGATGCTTTATGTAAAAAATCATTGCCATACCAAGTCATCTAGGTTTTCTCTTATGTTACTTCTAGGATTTCTGGTGTTTTACATTTTGACTCATTTTGAATTAATTTTTGTGAAAGGTATGAGCTTTGTGATTAGACATGTCCATGTCTTGTTGTTCCAGCACCCTTTGTTGACAGAAAACAAACAAACAGACTTCTTTACCTCATTGTATTTTTTTCCTTCTTTGTCAAGGAACAGTTGACTACATTAATGTGAGTCTGTTTCTGGGCTCTGACCCAGTGAACTATTTATTTATTCTTCCCCTGGTACCACATTGTCTTGACTATTGTAGCTTAATTTAGATTAATTTACATTATGACACTGTGTAATATATTAAGGGGAACAATGTGATGATTGCATACATATATATTTTTTTGAAATGATAAAATAAGTTTAGTTAAAATATTTATCACCTCTCATATTTCCCTTTTATTATGGTGAGAACATTTGAGATTTACTCTTTTAACAACTTTCAAGTATACAATACATTATTTTAGCAAAGATCACCAGGCTGTACATTAGGTCCCCAGAATGTCTTTTTCCTAAAACTGTGACTTTTTACCTTTTGACCAACATCCTATTTCCCCTGTGACTTGGTCCAATGCAACCACCAGTCCACTTTCTATAGGAGTTTGGCTTTTTTATGTTCTACATAGAAGTAGGACCATACAAAAGTCTTTCTTTTTCTGACTTTTTTCACTTAGAGTAATGCCCTTCACAAATGGCAAGATTTTCTTCTTTTTATGGCCAAATTACTTACATATGTATATATATACATACATATATATATAATGTATAGTTTATATGTATAAATATATATTTGTATGTGATTTATATATGATACATAATATATTCTATATGTCATACATTAACATATATACATATATATATATAAAATATATTCTTTATCTTGATTCATTCACTGATGAACACCTAGGTTGTTTCATGTTTTAGTTATTATGAGTAGTGTTGCAATGAACATGGAGATGAACATACCTGTTTTGGGTAACAATTTCATTTTCTTTGGATGTATACCCAGAAATGGTATTGCTAGATTATATGGTAGTTGTATTTTTAATTTTGGGGGAAGCTCCATATTGTTTTCCATAGCAGCTATGACAATTTACATTTCTGATAG
Organism: Lontra canadensis; assembly: GCF_010015895.1. Classification (NCBI taxonomy): domain Eukaryota; kingdom Metazoa; phylum Chordata; class Mammalia; order Carnivora; family Mustelidae; genus Lontra; species Lontra canadensis. Next base: position 6,765,928 of record NW_022631034.1, read on the forward strand.
TGAATGAGGGCTTCCTTTTCTTCAAATCCTCGCTAATACTTATTGTCTCTTGTCTTTTTGATGACAACCATTATAACAGATGTGAGCCAATATCTCATTGTGATTTTCATTTCCATTTCCCTGGTGATTAATGTTGAGCACCATTTCATGTATCTATTGATCATTTGTATTTTATTTGAGAAAATATTTATATCCCCTGCCCATTTTTATTAGATTATCTGTGTCTTTGCTATTGAGTTGTGAGAGTTTGTTTGTTTTTTTTTTTGAATGTTAATCTATTATCTAATATATAACATGTGAATGCACTCTCCCATTCTGTATGTTGCTTTTCATTTTGTTAATTGTGTCTTCTGCTGTGCAGAAGATTTATAGTTTGATGTAATTCCACATGTTGAGTTTTGCTTTTGTGGCTTGGACTTTTGGTGTCATAACTAAATTTTGCAAGACTTTGTTCTGAAAGTTTTCCCTACTTTTTTTTCTAAGAGTTTTGTGGTTTCAGATCTACATTTAACTTTTTAACAAGTTCATTTATGTTCATTTAGTGTTCATTTTTGTGAGTGGTAAAATGTAAGGCCTGATTTCATTCTGTATCTGGTTATCCAGCTTTCCCAGGACAATTTATTGAACAGGCTATCCTTTAATTACTGAGTGTTTTGGATCCTTTGTCAAATACTAGGTAACCACACATACATGAATTTATATTGGGCTCTCAGTTCTGTTCCTTTGATTTAGGAGTTTCTTTTTATGCCAGTATCATACGGTTTTGATTACTAGAGCTTTGCAATATTTTTTGAAGCCAAGAATTGTGATAACTCCAAGTTTGTTCTTTTTTCTCAGGATTGCTTTGGCCATTTGGGTCTTTTGTGGTTTCATATAAATTTTAGAATTATTTTCTTTCTAATTTCTGTGAAAAATGCCATTGGGGTTTTAAAAGGGATTGCGCTGGATCTATAGATGACTCTGGTACTATGAGCATTTTAACAATGTTAATTTTCTAATACGTAAACACAAGATATTTTTTTATTATTCACCTCTTCTTTAATTTATTCCATATAGATATCAATGTACAGATATTTCACCTCCTTGATTAAATTTATTCCTAATTATTTTTATTTTTTATGCTATTGTAAGTGAGATTGTCTTATTTCTTTTAGCAGATAGTTTGTTTTAGATGTATAGAAACAACTGATTTTCGTATGTTGATTTGTATACTGCAACTTTACTGAATTTGTTTATTAATTCTAACAGTTTTTTGGTGAATTCCTTACGATTTTCTATGTATAAGATCATGTCATCTAAAAACAGAGCCAATTTTCTGATTTAGATGTTTTTATTTCTTTTTCTTGCTTATTTACTTTGGCTAGAACTGTTAGTACTATGATGAAGAATAGGTACCCTAGTCTTGTTCTTGATGTTAAAGGAAAAGATTTCAACTTTTCACTGTTTAGTTTGAGGTTAGCTGTCGCTTTGTCATACATGAACTTTATTCTTTTGACATACATCATCTCTACACTGAATTTCTGTAGAGTTTTTATTTTGAAAGGATTTTGAATTTTGTTAATTACTTTTTCTACATCTATTGAAAGGATCATATGATTTCTATCTTTCACTTTATTAATGTGGTGTATCACATTTATTTATTAGCGTATGCTGAACCATTCTTGCATTGCAAAGATAAACCCCACTTAATAATGATGTATGATCCTTTCAATCTGTTTAATTTAGTTTACTAGTATTTTGTTGAAAATGTTTATATCTATAAGGGATAGTGTCCTGTCATTTTCTTTTTTTATAGTATCCTTATCTGACTTTGGTATCAGGATAATGCTGTCCTTTCAAATGAGGTTTTTTTTTGTTTTGTTTTGTTTTGTTTTTGTATTTATTTATTTGACAGAGAAAGACACAGCGAAAGAAGGAACACAAGCAGGGAGGTGGGAGAGGAAGAAACAGGCTTTCCACCAAGCAGGGAGCCCGATGCAGGGCTTGATCCCAGGACACTGGGATCATGACCTGAGCCAAAGGTAGCCACTTAACCACTGAGCCATCTATCTACCACATCAAATGAGTTTCTTTTCTCTCAAAGTTTTAGAAGAATTTGGGAAGAAATGACACTAATCTTCCTTTAAATGTTTGGTAGAATTCACCAGTGAAACCATCTGGTTTTGCACTTTGTTGGAAACTCTTTGATTACTAATTTAATCTTTGTATTTTTATTTGTCCATTTAAATTTTCTATTTCCCCATGATCAATTTTGTCAGGTTGTATGCTTCTAGGAATATATCCAATTCTCCGAGGTTATTCAATTTGTTGACATAATTTTCAACAGTTTCTTACTATCCTTTGTGTTTCTATGGCATCAGTTGTAATGTCTCTTCCTTCATTTCTAATTTCATTTGAATTTTCTCTCTTTTTTTTCTTGGTTTGTCTAGATAAATATTTTTCAGATTTGGTTATCATTTCCGAAACCAGCTCTTAATTTTATTAATCTCTTATACTATTTTTCTGGTTTCTGCTTCATGTATTTTAGTTCATGTAGTAGGGTAATAACAGTCCTGCAACTTTGTTCTTCAATATTGAGTTGCCTAATATGTTTATTTTGGATGTCTACATAAATTTTAGAAGCAGCTTTCTAATATCCATGAATTAACTCGCTTGGATTTTTATTGGGATTATTTCCCATCTGTAAATTCAAGTTGGGAAGAATGGACAGCTTTATAATACTGAGTTTTTCTATTCAAGAACAGGAAATATCTCTCCATTTATTTAGTTCTTCTATCAGAATTTTGTAGTTTTTTTCTCATAAAGATCTTGTGAGTATTTCAGTCATTCCAAAATATTTCTTTTTTGGAAGGGGGTACAATTTAAATGATAAAAGATCTCAACGTGAGGCAGGAATCTATCAAAATCCTAGAAGAGAACATGGGCAGTAACCTCTTTGACATCAGACACAGCGACTTCTTTCAAGATATGTCTCTAAAGGCAAAGGAAACAAAAGCAAAAATGAACTTTGGGGACTTCATCAAGATCAAAAGCTTCTGTACTGCAAACGAAATAGTCAACAAAACAAAAAAGGCAATCCATGGAATGGGAGAAGATATTCGCATATGACACTACAGACAAGGGGCTGATATCCAAGATCTATAAAGAACTCCTCAAATTTAACACTCAAAAAACAGATAATCACATCAAAAAATGGGCAGAAGACATGAACAGACACTTCTCCAACGAAGACATACAAATGGCTACCAAACACATGAAAAAATGTTCATCATCAATAGCCATCAGGGAGATTCAAATCAAAACCACATTGAGATACCACCTTATACCAGTCAGAATGGCCAAAATTAACAAGACAGTAAACAACAAGTGTTGGAGAGGATGTGGAGAAAGGGGAATCCTCTTACACTGTTAGTGGGAATGCAAGTTGGTGCAGCCACTTTGGAAAACAGTGTGGAGTTTCCTTAAGAAATTAAAAATAGAGCTTCCTTATGACCCTGCAATCGCATTACTGGGTATTTACCCCAAAGATACAGATGTAGTGAAAAGAAGGGCCACCTGTACCCCAATGTTCATAGCAGCAATGGCCATAGTCGCCAAACTGTGGAAAGAGCCAAGATGCCTTTCAACAAACGAATGGATAAAGAAGATATGGCCCATTTATACAATGGAGTATTATGCCTCCATTGGAAAGGATGAATACCCAAATTTGTATCAACATGGATGGGACTGGAAGAGATTATGCTGAATGAAATAAGTCAAGCAGAGAGAGTCAATTATATGGTTTCACTTACTTGTGGAATGCAAGGCATAACACAGAGGACATAAGGAGAAGGAAAGGAAAAGTGAACTGGGGGAACTGGAGGAGGAGGGGGAGATGAACTATGAGAGACTGTGGACTCTGAGAAACAAACTGAGGGTTCTGAAGGGGAGGGATGTGGGTTGTTAGGTGAGCCTAGTGGTGGGTATTAAGGAGGGCACGTATTCCATGGAGCACTGGGTGTGGTGCATAAACAATGAATCTTGGAACACTGAAAAAACACAATTTTTAAAAAAGTAAAATAAAAAATAAATAAGTGATATTATATCTTTAATTTCATAATCCACATATTAATTATTGATATATAGAAAATCAATTAAATTTTATATATCAACCCTATATCCTGTACTCTTACTATAATTGCTTTAGTCCAGTTTTCTAAGTTATTCTTTTTTATTATTATGGATCTTTTACATAGATGATCATGACATCTGCAAACAAGATAGTCTTATCAAATCCTTTTCAATCTATATAACTTTTTCTTTCCTTTCTCTTCCTCTTCCTCTTTCTTTCTTTCTTACTTTCTTTCTGTCTTTTTCTTTTTTGTCTTATTTAAACTATCTTTTTTAAAATCTGATTATCAGCTACTGTAACAATGATTGGTTCACATGCTACAGAAATCATAATGATATGGCTTGCATTATAGTTATATTATTCTTTAGTTTCAGTTCCAAAACCCAATTTTGCTGTTAGGTAGATAACTTTGCTAACTCTTCTGGATTCATTACTGATAAAATTTTTGGATATTTATATAATGAGGAAAGAGATTATTGCTGCCCAAATCCTCTCACCTTTTTGATGGACGTAACTTTACACTGTACAAATCCACTTTATTACCTGGTTTTCAAAATGGACTTGACCATTTAGATAATTATCTAACAATAAAACAACACTAACACTTCTACTTGGCCTTCTATCATTGTCTTGAAATGAGGTACATACTCACATGTCTTTCAGTTTTTTTCCCCATAATGTAGCTCATTCAATATAGAGCTTCTTTCATAAAAAAACATAATTCCAGTAAGATGAGATGCCACCAGTTTCATAGGCTTTCTACCATTTCTTTTATGAGGTGAGCATGCTTGATGCAAACAAAACACATGTTGCTTTGCCTAGACCTACTACAGTTCCTGGGTTGGTGACAATTCTCACCAAGAAATGTTGTTTTGCTAACTGAAAATTAGCAAATTTGTTTTTGGTAACCAAAATTATGCAGGATTTATTAAAAATCAACTAAAATTTTATGCTCCCCAGCTCTCACAGAGTTGTATTAACCACAGTGAGTGAATTTTAAATATAACTATGACCCTGTATTGGTTTATTATTTTTTTATCCATAATTATGATCTAGTTAATTTTTATCCATGTTTCTATATCAATTCTTATGGCAAGACACCATTCATGAGGATGTGCACATGACATGGGTATAGGCAATGTAATTGTTGGTTTTTAAATTTGGAAATAATAAAATTATATCCATGTGCTTTTATGAGTGTAGCAATTTGAGTAAAGAAATCATTATTATGTTATGGTTAACAACTCTTATCCTTTAAAAAAGCTATCTCATTTAATACCACTTAATGAGCCACTAAATATATTCAAGGGTTCATTAGAATCATTTAAATGCTCCAGAAATCATAAATGTGAAGTATACCCATCTGAAGATGGTTCAACATAGTTCATAAGGCATAACATATGTTATGAGCTGCTACTCAACTGCATGTTTTAATCACTAGGCAAATCAAGACTTATTTCCTTCTTTCCATCAAGCTCTAAAGGTTGCAACAAGTTTTCTTTGAAAGGTGCTTAAGGGAAAAAATTTGATACTCATCCTTTATGGTATAGAATAAAGTTGAATCCACTAGCTATGAAAAATGCTAGAGAAAGCTTTCCTACTCAGTTACTTTCCTTAAATTTCTTTTCCTTGAGTCATATAATAATAATAATTTTAAGTGAGAATAAAATTTTTATGATATTCCTTTAAAAAAATCTCAGATACATCACTGTGGCCTGAGTTAATGCATTCCCCTAGAAGTATAGCATCAGATTGTATGTGAAATCTTAGCTTTCTTGTCTGAGATCAGTCAGGGACAGTCATTTTCTCAATTTGAGCCTGGAGGTATTTCTAACAAAGAGATACATGTTTGTTGTTCTCTAGAAGAAGAGGGAATGAATTTACTTTAAGAGGACAATATTACTGTTGTCAATTTAGAAAGCTCAAAATGTATGTGCTAAAAAAAAAAAAAAACCTATAAAATGCCATATGTGTTCACCCCTAAAATTATGATAATAAAAATGCTAATAATGTGTCTATTCCACATAATTCAAATGCCTCAATTTCCCTGTATGCAAGAAAAGAGTGGGCAAATTTATCTCATCTCTTGGCCAGGGGCATTGTGAGGAATTAATTTCACAATTATTTTTTTCCTCTTTAGATGAAAGTTGCTAGGACTATAATAATAAAAATTATGTTATAAGACCATCTTTATATTTCAGACAGGCTGCATTTTTGGAAATTTGTACTCCTTGAGTTTCAAAATGATTATTTATGTCAAAACTTTGTTCCAGTTGCCTTTGATAAGCATCATAAATACAATGAATTACTTGTGCTTTCTTTTTAAAACTGACTTTGAATCTTTTAATACAAGTTTCTTAGTCACAATAGACTTGTTTCTACTTGCAGTGCATATAGTAATCTTGACTGCAGCTTCCTGCAGGGTCTAGGATATCCTGCCGAGCTTCACATGACCAACATTATAACAGTACTGCTTGCAACCCACTGCTTGTTTACTTCATATTCTCAACTCAAGATTATTCATCTCTTTTCCCCCAGATGTTAGTTGTCATCTAGCTCCTGTGACTTTTTAAAGTCTTCCAAACAAGGTCATTTTAGATTTTCTGGTCAAGATAGCAGGCAGCCAGTGCTTTCCCCAGGCTCCCATTGAAAATACAGAAAGAGGAGGAAGGTTATTAGCAGTAATGGCAATTCAGAAAATTGATTAAAAATTTATCAGAACTTAAGAGGATTTTTTTAAGAGGATTTCTAATTTCCAAAAAGAAAAAAAAAATCTGATATGGAATATTGGGACAATACAAGAAATCAGTAAATCAGATCTTACACTTGATGTGTTTCTCTGCATCAGAGGTATGGATTATTTGCTGACCTGAAGGAAGATAGCCATGCCTCGTACTACATCAGATCTGCTTTATGAGGCAGGCAGGCAATAAGAACTTAATTTTCCTATTCTCCCCATTGGTTTTTCTTTTTGTCTGCATCACTTATCAAATACATTTCTCAGCAGTGTTACTGAAAGGAGGAGTGGGAAAGCAGTAGAGCGCTTCACCTGGGATGTGGAATCGTGATAGAGAATGGGTAGAACAGAGCCCTCTGGGGGTGCAGTTTTATTGGATTGTTTTCAGGCAAGAAAAGAATTACAGACTGCTTCAAATTGTCTGGAAAAAATGCCCTCCTTACAAACGGAAGTTCAGGAATGGTGAACAGGCAATCTCTCTTCCATCCAGCAGAACCATGTTACATGAATGACTGATACATATTGCAAATGCAGCTTGGGTCTAGAGCAACAAACAAACAAAGTATGAGTGATATAAGCAGTACTTTTAACAGCCACTAAACTGATGCTTCTCAGCATGTGCTCCAGGTACCACCTGCACTAACTTTACTTTGGAAGCTTGTTAAATGTAAAATTTCCCCAGCCTCCTTTTTTCCTCCATATTTCTCAGCTTTGCTGTGATGACACCCCCACAACTTTAGTAACTGGCAGCAGCAAACATCTGTTTAGCTCTCGGAATTGCTGGAGTTTGATCTACATGTTTTCTTGTTCTTGGATATTGACTGAAGGAACAGCCACTCCCTGGCACATGTTGGTCTCCTGACAGAGGTCAGCATCAAGAGACACACAAAATTGTATTTGAAATGCACTTTTGGGTGTGGCATGTGTTATACCAAACTTACATTCTATTGTCCAAAGCAAGATACCAATAGGAATATACTACAAACAATATAGTATATGCATAGTTCTCTTCAAGGAAAGGAGAAACAGTTGTGAAGAATACTACAGTCTTTCATTATCTCAGAAAATATACTTTTCAGTAGGGTAAGTAGGGCCCATGATTTGCATTTTAAGAACATATATATATATATATATAATTTTTTTTAAGATTTTAAATTTATTTATTTGACAGAGAGAGAGATTGAGAGAGAGAAATCACAAGTGGGCAGAGAGACAGGCAGAGGGAGAGGCAGCAATAGACTCCCTGCTCAGGAAGTAACCTGATGTTGGGCTTGATCTCAGGACCTTGAGATCATGACCTGAGGCTAAGGCAGACAGACACTTAACTGACTGAGCTACCAAGGCAACCCTATACCAATATATATTTAACTTGAGAATCACCAAGCTATGTGAATAATGGTAAACTCTGTGTTCTTTTTTATATGGTAAAGTGGAGATTATGCTAAATATCCAAAGGAAAACATAATTTGGCAAAAATTACTGAAAGTACAGTTTTAGAAACATCTCCTTTGTGTTTTGATTAACATTAGGGTCTGTTTAAGATTGGATAATTGGTGAAACAAGGAGACATCATTCTGAAATTAGTAGAAATCAGATTATGAAATAAGTAGAGGTAAAATAAGACTTGAAGAAATATATACTCAATATCAAACATTTAATCTGAATTAGAAGCATTAATGACCATAATTGACAATGCATAGTATTAAATCCACAAAATGGAGAGCAATCTTGAGAAATTACCCTTAAAATATAGAAGAATGTATAAAGATAACATTGATGTAATAGAAGTTGATAAATGTGTAAAATAGATAATACAAACTTAATATTCAGATTTTTGATGTCACAGTAATCATAAAGAAAAGAGAAAAAAACATTCTGTGTAGAAAAAATATGAGTTTGCACCATTGAAAGAACACAGGTAATATCAAATTGTTAAAATGTACATATGCATAAATTATTCATTTATATAAGATTTACATACTATATATAAGATATATACAACTTTTGAATTTTAAGGAAACATTTTTCAAATGTCTTGGGGAGGACAGTTAATTTAAACATTTATCCAGGGGCGTCTGGGTGGCTCAGTTGGTTAAGAAACTGTCTGGCTCAGGTCATGATCCTGGAGTCCCATAATCAAGTCCCACATCAGGCTCCCAGCTCCCCAGGGAGTCTGCTTCTTCCTCTGACCTTGCCCTCTCATGCTCTCTCTCTCTCTCATTCTCTCTTTCTCTCTTTCTGTCTCAAACAAATAAATAAAAAATCTTTTAAAAAAAATCTGTGTGGCGTCAGACTTCTACTGAACAACACTGAAGCTTCATCTGCAGATATTGAAGGAAAATGTTATAAACTCAAATTTCTATATCCAGACAATTCATCTTACTCATCTAAAGACAATAAAATAATCCCATATTTTCAAAGTTCAGAAAGTGTACCATCCATATTTTTCTCCTAATATATCCCAAATATGAAAGTTTGCTAAATATGCCAGAAATACCTATCTCACACCATATAAACAAATTAACTCAAAATAAATCTTAGACCTAAATGTAAGAGCTAAACCAATAAAATCTTTAAGAAAATATAGTATATGATTACATTTGTGTGAAATATCCAGAAGAGACAAATGTACAAGAAGTAAATTAGTAGTTGCCTCAGGTGGAGGAGGAGGGAGAAAGAGGATAGGAATTGGCTGCTGATCAGTAAAAAGTTTTTTAACGGGGAATGAAATGTTCTAAAATTGGTTTATGGTGAAAATTGCACAACCCTGTGAAATCCACTATAAAACCCACTGAATTATGTACTTAAGGGGGTAAATTTTTTGATACATGGATAATATCTCAATAGAATAGTTAAAAATGAAAAAAAGATATATAATGAAAAGTAATAGTTATCTGATTTAAAAATAACAAAATATAGTAATACAAATACATACATATATATCTATGATAAATTTTAATTTTTAAATTAGGCATAGTAACAGATTAATAGCAATAAATAATGATATAATAGAACAATTATGACAATATACTATAATAAAAGTTATGTGAATATGGGCTCTCTTTCTCAATATCTTACTGTACTGTACTCATTCTTCTTGTGATCTGAGATGATAAGATGGCTATATAATGACAGGGAGTGAGGTGAATGACACTGATGTACCTTAACCAAATAATTTAGATATATGATGTCTTCCCCTATCTTAGATTGAAACATTTGTCTAAAGAAACACTCTTGCTTAAGACCATCTCTCTACCTTTGCCTTGTTCAGAAACATAGCTGTATACTGTGGTATTGACTTTAGATATGACCAGCATAGCAAAAATTCATTCATATGACCTATCCTTTCAGTTTCCCTATTGCTCACTGTGCTCTCATCTCTCACTCCTGCTCTGTTCTTGTTCACTATCTTGTTTTGTCAAATTCAGCATTGCAGAGGGTGGACAAAAGCAAAACTGGAGGCTCTCCAGGTTAGTGTCAGGCATCTAAAGCTGAGACATATTTAATTGTTCTTCAAAGAGACAGGCACAGAGGGTAGATATTCCCATGGAGACCTTAGTACTCTTTCCAGGGGGTCACCAAATGCTATAATACTGCCAGCATTAGAGTAAGAGAAGAGAGGGGCAGGGGGAGATATATATAAATATATATATATATATAAATAATGCAAAAGGGATTTCAACAACTCCTTGTAGAATACCCATGTTGAAGGGAGACAGGCATTTTTCATCCCAGCAGTATTTCAAAATCTCCTATGGAACTTGTAACAAATACACATTCAAAGCTCTGCTTGATTATTATAATCCAGCATATCTGGAATGGAGCTTGGGCTTCTGTATTTTTAGAGAATTCAATAAGTTTAGAGAATCCCTGATTTAAGAAGTAGGGCTATAAAATTCAGCTAGGAAAGATATTTGAAAAAATCAAAATAATTCTGAGAAAACTTTAAATAACGCAAAAGGCAGAGAGATAAAGAAGAATGAAGACCTTTGAAAAACGTCTTTCAATTAGATTATTAGAGGAGGACTATAGGGTTTGCCAAACATTATTTACATTAAAAAAAGGAAATTCTAGTAACTTAGAGGTTTATATTCATTTGAGAAAAATGCAAAAGATATATTTTCTAGGACAAAGTTTATGCTGTCATAGAATGAACAGGTTAATATTTTATGATGTCACATTAAGTCAAATATTTGAGCAGCATGACCAAATGTTAGCATTATGTCTCTTACTATTTATCAAAGGAAGACAAAGTTCATACAATATAAAAAAGAAAAAAAAAAAGAGCCAGGAACATGAGTTCAAACACTGAGTTTGATTCTAACATCCTGTATGATTACAAATGAGTCACTTTAAAAAATAACAATCAGTCACTTCATTTTGACTTGAGTTCTTTGGTACCACTTATTCAGGAAGGCTTTCTCTATACTCCAATCATGCCAGGTATCCAAATACTATTGTAATCAGCTTACCTATTGGTCTCATCAACATGTCTGTAAAATTATGGATGACAAGCATGGCAAACAAAGAATTTGGTATCAGTAGAGAAACATCAGATGTACATATGCAACTTTATTAGAACTTTAAATGAGAGAGGAAGGATAGCACATCAAATGTTACTGGCACAGAGGAAGGAATAACTTCCTCCTACAAGGGTCATGATGGACATTTAAAGAATACTTCCTAAAGGAGTAGGGTATTTGAGCCAGACATTGGGGTTACTAAAGAATATAGCTAGGATATTCTTGGAATTATCAAATAGATCAAGTAGAAAGAATTTGGGGCCATTTTGATGCATATTATTATGTTTATTTGAGAGCTTGCTGTGTAGAAATAGTGTGGTGGAAATTAAGGTCAAATAGTCACAATTTTGGAGTGGTATCTCTTTTGAATTTATATTTAAAGTAATAGGAAGTTACTGAAAATCTTTAAGCAGTCAAGTACTATGAATATAAACCTGTATTATGGAAATTAGAGAGATGGATATGAAGTGGGATATATGGTGACAGAGATCCAACCAAAGGAGTCACAAACAGTAGTTGTGGTGGTATTGAGTCCTAACAATAGAATTACCCGTTTTCCATTTTTACTGTCTCTTGCTACATATTAGGAGACAGAACTGTCTCCATTCTTGATTTATGATTCCAGGTAATAAGCATAATTATCTCTCTAATTTGGTTAAACCTATAATACCTATAATGGATATAGTCTCTGGCTCTCAAACCCATATGCCTAGAAAATGTTAAGACCATAAACCTGACCCATATTTTAGAGGTGTCGAACTCCATAGCAGTAAAATAAAAGATATAAAGAAAGCTCCCTGTAGATCAAAAATATTGTATTCAGTGGTTCCTAAGTACTCCGGTATTTCAGTAATGTGATGAAAATAACGATTTAGGAAGTGAGAAAGAATAATCTCATGTAAAATATAGCATTAAATAAAGAGTTATTAAATGAATAAATTGATATATATGACATAACTGAATTCAAAATGTAAGGACTTTGGAAATCTATTTAATTCTGTTTACTCAGTATTAGAACTAGGAAATTTCATGTAGTTTGCTGTACATACATAGTTTAAAACAATGTCAAAAACATAGATATGTCTCATTAAAAGTAAACACTCTGATGATGGGAAATATAAACTAGGAACAAGACGAGAATGCCCAACTAAGTTTTACTATGCCACAGCTTCTTTGATTCTCACAGAGACATTTATTTGATTATGTTTAAAAATATATAAATTGTCTTTGCGGTATATTGGGGGATGACAATTTTTATTTCTTTCAATTCCTGTGTGTCTTTTGGCACATAACTCTTTAGTAACCTTGTACAGAAGGAAAGAAAGATAAAACTTGCCTTCCCCTAACAATGGAAAGTTAAAGGTACGATTCAAAGTATACCTTAAAAGCACTTGCACAATTTACTTCATTTGCCATTAAGTCTCTACCATTGTCTTAAAAAAGACATAGCAGTTTATCCCACTTGTCCCAGGAAGAGGCTGAGACACACAGAGCCATATCTAGTTGGCCCAGAACACACAGTGAGTCAAACTGAGTTCCTCAGCTCAGCGGAACTGGATCTGATAAGCTAACAGTATACAGCCTCAGAGTATAAGTCACTCAATTTTGGGGTAACTTTTTAAGCAACAATAATGAATACAATGTTCTAAAACTCTTTCTTATCAAAATTCTATTTTCTTAACAAAAATACCATGCTCAGTGCTGGAACAACCACACAGAACTTAAGAAACACTTCAAACAATATCCATGATCCTATGAAAAATTTAACCCACACACTATGGGCAGAAATGAAATTAAGGAATAAACACTTCTAAAAGGCTATTGTTCTGGAACAGTGAGAATTCAATGAATACTGACAACTTATAGCTTTATGGGTTTTTTGACCCAGGTGAGAGGAAGATTTCTATTTAGAGACCTAGGAAACAATTTAAATACATAAGTTTGATTTCTACTTCAGAATGAGAAAAAAGGCATCATTTGAACATGTTCAAGTGTTTTCTATTTCTTCATTTGCTTTATAATCAGCAGTGTGTGTGTGTGTGTGTGTGTGTGTGTGTTTATTTATTTAAAGGCAAAATATCTGTGTGGTTTACATCTCTCCCCAGTTTTTCCTGTTTTTGCTAAGCAACACCTCCCTCCTCTTTTTTTATCAATTCTAATTGTGAAAAACACAGAGCTATAGTTTAGCATATTGGTTTCCTTAGAGATAGTGCTATACACCATATAAATTGTATGCAACTTTAAACACATGTGATATAAATTTACAAAGTAACACACCATTCTTGGACTAATAGATAAATATCTGGTTATGTGGCCCCACCCTCCCAAGGAGGCTAAGGTTGAAGCAAAAGCATGAAAGAGTCACATGTTATGAATTACTTAGATGTAGAAAATATCCAGAAAGAGTCCCATTAAATTCCTGCTCCTTGATTATTTTAATCAGAACTGGGATTAATAATCATAAATACCCAAGCAGTTAGGAACTGGCATATATATATATATATATATATTAGTTTACAAACATTTTTGGCTTCCTATTATCTAAACACACTTCATATTCCTTCTGTTTGGTTGGAGCTATATGACCAGTTTTAGCAATGATTTGTGAATGCAAATGACTTGTCTAATATTTGGCCAGAGCATTTCAATGTTGGTATGAGACCTTCCAAAGATCTCTTTTGCTCTGTTACTTTGATTGACAATATTTCTGGTAGTGGTAACTTCAATCATCTGAGTCCTAAAGTAAAATCAAATTATAGCAGAGCTCTGTAACAAATACCTTGTCCAAGTATATACATTAAGTGTAAATAAAACTAAATGTAAAAAATCCTAGAAGAAAATCTACCAAGTGATATCATTAGTAATTATTGGGTTGTAAAATTACAGGTTTTTTTTTCTCTTGTTCTTGCTGTTCTTAATTTTTCAAATTATATTTAATGGCTATAGGATTATGTTTATTAGAAAATGTAAGTTTGTTTTAAATATGTATATATTCTCATAGCATGCTTAGAGCTGCAGCTGTTTGGTAAATAAGAATTATGTAGTGGACATCTATCATATATTGTGTGATCTTTTCCATATTATTTTAAAAACTGTCCCTTATCTACTTTAAACAATATGTGGGACCTTTGATCTCTTCTACCACCATAGGTATTTTAGTCAGCTACTCAAAAGAAACAGAACTATTAGGAGGTGTGGTGAGAGAGAGAGAGAGGTTGAGAGAAAACATTTATTTTAAGGAATTTACTCACATGCTAGGAATGTCTGGAGACCTAGGGAAAAGTCAATATTGCGGTCTACTGCAATGAAGGCTGTCCACTGGCAGAATTTGTTCTTGCTTAGGGCTGGTTTGTCTTTTTTCTGCTTTATTCACAGTCCACTGAATTATGTGTTAATTTCATTAAAAACAAAAACAAAAACAAAAACCCTCACAGTTAGTTTGACCAAATATCTGGGCATTGTGGCCCATCCAACTTGACACAAAAAATTAGCCATCACTGGTATTAACTTTGGTTACCAAGTTGTACCTACTTTAACCCCTGATAATTGGACCAGGATCCCAGGTAATGAATAGGACCAAGAGAATTCTTTCTTAGGAACTAGTATGACTACCAGAATCTTCCAGTATTTCTCATTTTGAGATTATAAACTGTAAAAACTTGCAAAATCTGGGTTCCTTCTTTCCCTTCCTCCTCAGAATAAAGTCAATCCAACATGATTTAAGGATATATAGAGGAGATTCATGACTGTATTATTTAAGCAGATAAGACCAGATAGAACTTTAGCCATGAAATGTTGAAGCTCTTTGTGACTATAGCATAAGCAGTCCATTCAAACAAATATTTTATTCACCAGTTTCTCATTTTTTGCCTACACTTGTTAGAGTTGGGTTTCTGTCACTTGTCATCATCAAAGAGGCTTAGATACAGCAGTAACTTATTATCTAGCTATTTTGACCTTAATAAAATCATGGTAGAGCTATCTGTCAGAATCTGGGGTAATATTTAGTATTGTAGGATAAAATCTCAGACACAGTTGATACTACCTGCCCCACATCTACATTAATTAGTAAGATATTGTCATTGAATTCCTGCACTATTTGTGGTATTAAGACCATGTGTTCTGCCATTTTAATCTGTTCATGTATGAAAAATACCAGAGAATCTCCATTTGAAAAACTGGCTTATTAATTCTCTTTACAATATAAGATAGTAGTCTTTCTATCAAAGATTTTCTATCAAATTATTTGTATTCAAAATATCTACCTATTATTCCTAGGCAGCACTCACACACTTTGTGTCCTCATGAAGCAAATAGCATTGAGGAACTGTTGATTATGTTATGGCTAGTCTATAGAAACTAAAAGTGTAACAACAGCAATCGTTGCTACCTGCAGAGTTTGTGAATTAAAACATAATGCTCTGGCTGCGTCTGATGATTTAGAAAACAATAGGTCAGCATTTGCCAGTCATTAAGAAATAAGACTGTAAAGCACAGCACTATTCCAGAACCACCATGTAAAGGATTATTACACACAAATTGAGAAAGTCAAGTTAGACACTATTGATATTTATAATGGCAATAACTTCATAACAATAATAATACACCTTTTGATTACTCATTATTCTAATATTTATTTTCACATTTGACTCTCACAATAACTGTATTTCATGGGTAAAATAATTTTCTTTCCATGAGACCCTCTTTTCCCACATAGGAATCCACATTACTCATACCCACACTGGAAATATTCTGTCTTTAGGAGTTGGTGTTTAAGGAACTCTAGTTCACAAACAATGCCTCACAGTCTCATGACAACCCTGTGGCTATTCCTTCTCTCTCTAACTGTGTAGTGGGACATCTATTTTGTCCTTGTTATCAAGTTCCAGTTCAACTTCCTGGCTTATTTCATGCTTAGGAATGCAATGAGGAAATCTGCCTAACATTATGGGATGACCTTCTTCTTGTCTTCTTAAAAGACTAACTCCGGGCTTTCATGCAGGATTCTGCTGTCTATAGCCAAATCGTGATATCCATAGCATATCAGTATGAATCATAGAATTTGGAAACAGAATGAAGTAGATTCGATATTAAACATTTAAACACTTTATGTATCAGTTTTCTTATCCATAAAATAAGAGTAACTAGGTGTGCCTCACAATTTTTTGCAAATGATACTCCTATTGTGCTGACTGCAATGCCTGCTGCGATAACTCATGGGATAGTAGCCATTTCCTATTTCCATTCTGTATGCACTGTTACTGTAAACTACTGTTCAGTGTTTCTTATGCCAACCATTTCACTGGCCTATTACCTTTTATGTGTGACCATATTTAGTGGACTATATGTTTGTTCATATTTTGTCTTAATGAATTATCTTAAGTTTATATCATCTATCTCCACAATAACCCAACTCAGTAGGTATACTATATTTTAAATTCTAGCTTCTCTCAAATTGAAGGTTTGTGGATAGTATAAATAAGAACGCAGATAAGTGTTATATATAAATATATATACACACACACATATACACACACATATGTATGTATATATATATTCATGTGTACTTAAAATTGAATAAAATGGGTCCTTTGTTTATTATAACATCAGCAGAGAATTATTCTCTATATATTATTTAATGGACTGAAATTTGCATACTTTTTAAAATGTAAATCATGAGAAGTTATAAATTAACCTTAATGAAAGTGGATATTATATTGGAAGAAGATAAGATAAAATATGCAAGTTGCTAAACATAAGAATCTCCTTAGAAATAATTTAGTCTCTTTAAAAACAATGCAATTATTATTACATATTCACCCCTGACCATCAAATTCAAATCACTGGTTAGTTTAGTTCCTTTATATAGAATACTTAGTTGAGTGAACTGAGTATAAATAGAATGTATATGTTGTAGACATTTTCTATGCTCACTTAAAATATGTTAAAGAAAAATCCTCACAGTATGTAGTAAACCTTTTAAGAATGCTTTAGGAAAGCTTTCCTATAGTGTCCTGGGGTTCATTCCATAGGAGTTTATTATAATTCCACATTTATAAAGTATTGGCAAGGAATAAGTTGATCCTTAAAATATCTCATTAAAAGCAGTATTTCCATGTAATTAAGCCAAATTTCCAAAAGATGTTATTTTTGTATTTTGTCATTTTTTTGTGGAAATCTTTCTAATATATACTAAAGTTCCTGCTTTCAAAGGAAATATATAGCAAAGTTATCATAATCTTCCATGTAATTCTCTAGTGCTATTTATCTCAAAGTGGGAAGACTCTAAGTCCTTTTGGCCTGATTTATCTGTTGAAATGTATCCATATATTTTTAGAGAAAAAATAAAGATTGATGCAGTTCTGGTTGTGTTCAGAGTAAAAACAAACAAACAGGACAAATAATAAAAAAGTAGTTTCCATTGGGTAGCCTAGTATTGATTTTGATACAGATATCATAGGAATTTTCTTTGAAGCTGGGTCTCTAAAAGTTCTTGATGGATAAATTCAATGTTTGGAATAGACTAGGGTAGCAACATGGCATACTCAAAGCTCTTGAGTATGTCACAATTTATAAATACACCTGTCATCTCTATGAGAAGACTGTTTTTCAGAATGTCTTCTGCTGCTTTCATGTGGTAGGCTAGGCCATAAGATCCCAAAATTTTCATGTCATATAACCTCTTGGGGACTATACTATCACACATTTGTAATTTTTTTTAACAGTTTTATTGTGGTGTAATTGATGTACAAAAATGTGTATGTATTTAATGTATACAATTTGATGAGTTTGGACATATGCAAACATGAAATGATACCATCGCTATAATCAAGATAAAAGACATTTCCAACTCCTCCTAAGGTTTCCTTGTGTGTGTGTGTGTGTGTGTGTGTGCATGTATGTGTTGGTAAGAACAATTAACATTAAATCTGCCTTCTTAAAAATTTTTGAAGTGCATTATACCATATTGTTAACTATCCATGCTGTGTTGTACAGCAGATCTTTAGAACTCAAATTCATTAGACGCAACTCAAACTTTATACCCATTGAGCAATAACTTTTCATTTCCTTCACTCCCCAGTCTTTGGCAACCACTATCGTACCTGTGTTTTTGAGTTGGACTATTTTAGATGTATAAGTAGGATCATGAAGTATTTGTAATTCTGTGACAGGTTTTTTACTCTTAGCATAATGTCTTCCATGTTCATCCATATTGTCACAAATGACAATATTTTTTTCTTACTGAAGGCTGCATATTTTATCATATGTATATATAATAATTTCTTTACTCATTCATCTGTTGGATATTTAGATTGTTTCCATATATATTGGCAATGGTGAATGATGTTTCAATGAACATGGGATGCAGCAAAAGCAGTACAATGAGGGATGTTTATAGCAATAAACACCTACATTTAAAAAAAAGAAAAAACCATCTCAAATAAAAAACCTAACTTTATACTTCAAGGAACTAAAACAAAAAAAAATAAATTGAAAGTTAGCAGAAGAAATAAAGATTAGAGCAGAAATAAATGGACTAGAGACTAGGAAAACATGAGAAAAAGTCAAGGAAAACAAAAGTAGTTTTTGTTTTTTTTTTTGAAAGATAAACATAAATGACAAACCTTCAGGTAGACTAAGAAAAAGAAGAGTAAAATTAACAAAATCGAAAATGAAAGAGGAAACATTAAAACTAATGCCACAGAAATAAAGAGGATCATAAAAGACTATTTTGAACAATTAATGACAAAAAAAAAAAAAAAACCTCTATACAATAGAAGAAATGGAACCACTCCTGGAAACATACAAACTACCAACTGTGAATCATAAGAAATAGAAAGTCTAAACAGACCAATAATGAATAAGGTGATTGAAATCAGTAACAATCAGTAAATTGTGACCTCCCAACAAAGAAAAACCCAGGACCAGATGGCTTCATTAGTGAATTACACTAAATATTTAAAGATCAATGTCAGTCATTCTGAAACATTTCCAAAAAATTGAAGAGGAAGGGACACTTCCAAACTGTGGTGATTAATTTTATGAGTCAACTAGGCTAGGCCAGAGTACCCATGGTACCCAGTTTTTGGGGGGTGGTTTTTGTTTGTCTTTGGGTTTTTTGTTTTGTTTTTGTTTTGTTCTACTCTGTTTGGTCAAGCACCAGTCTAGATACTGCCGTGAAGGTATTTTTAAAATGTGATTAACACATTTAAGCAAATAGGCTTTGAGTAAAGCAGATTACTCTCCATAAACTGAGTGGGTCTCATCTAGTAAGTTTAAGGCCTTAAAAAAAAGGACTAGGTCCCCCAAAAAGAAGGCATTCTGTCTCTAGACTGCCTTTAGACTGTTATAGCATCAGTTTCTGCCTCAGCCTCCAGCCTTCCCACTGCTCTGCAGAATTTTCAC
Source organism: Lontra canadensis (assembly GCF_010015895.1). Taxonomy (NCBI): domain Eukaryota; kingdom Metazoa; phylum Chordata; class Mammalia; order Carnivora; family Mustelidae; genus Lontra; species Lontra canadensis. The sequence goes on from NW_022631034.1 coordinate 6,785,705, forward strand.
TTGCCAGCTCCCACAAACCCATGAGTCAATGAGACAATTTCTTAAAATCTACCATATGAAGATAGATATAGATGATATGAATATAGATGTAGATGATATAGGTATACATGTAGATGATATAGAAATAGATATAGATGATAGATATAGATATGGATGATATAGATAGAGATAGAGATAGATAAAGATATATCCACCGCGTGTGTGTGTGTCTGTGTGTGTGTGTGTGTGTGTGTATTCTTCCTATTTCTCTGGAAAACTCTGATTCATACACCCCATTTTCAGGAAAGCTTTAGAGAAGTTAGCATATATTATGTGAAAAATTCAAGGAATGAGGAGGGGTAGTTTGATGACAGAGTATGACCTTGAATTAGTGCTTTCATGTTTCTAAAGAAGTAATGATTGTAAGTCATCCCTATTCTAATTAAGCCTGATCTAAGAAGCATTTACCACACAGGGATCAATTTTCCTGAGATAGTATCCTCCTGGCACAGGCTGATGTTAAATATTGCACTAAAAGAATGAATTGTTAAGTGTGTACTATCCTGGCTTGTTCCAAGTAGCACAGACTTTAGCAGGGAAAAAAATTGTCTTTTGTAATATTTTAGGTTTTTGTGATGTTCAGATTAGCAAATTATCTTTTATGCAAAAGTTGTTTATTAGGATGATCAAAGCAGAAAACTAGAAATGAAATTTCTGAGGGTAACTGACAAATCCTCAGTCTTATGATGTATTTAATTGGTATCAGTTGAAAAGACAGACTTTGGTTTAGGAATTTCACCTTGGGACTCTCAGATATATATTTTTTTATTGGTTGTCACAGAGATAGTTTCATGGCAGGGTCATGGACTGCTGAAATCACATGAGAGTTCAGGATAGAATATTAGGACATCATTCAGAGCATTCATGATTCCTTTTCCATGAAAAAGTTCCAGAAATGAAAAATGGCCAAGATATTCTAGAACCCATCCATCCTTTCAGAGCACTTCGGTTGGCTGATAAATTACTGAAAGAAAGGAAAACAAATGTTCTTTCACCTCTCACCAACCCCCAAATGGACACAGTTCTGAAATATGAGATATAATTTCATAATGCATTTGGTAGACAACTTCAGGATCTTTCATTTAGTTGACATACTCAGTGTTTTCATTAAGATAGTGATCCAAACAGAGCCAAGCCAGGTTTTCTTTCCTTTTCTTTTAGGAAGACCAATCACTAAAGAGATAATGGTGAAGCTCTTCTATAGGGTAGTGACATGTAAGTTCCCCAGGCCTGGTTGCAAATATAACTGATGGGAAAACAGACTCAATAATCATTGCAAAATTGCATTTGTTGAGGTAGTAAATGGAGGTGATGGTAGTGGTGGTAAGAGCAGTGACAATGTGGTATTTAGAAGAGATGTGGTGTCTGTGGGTAGAAACGGACCCTCCAAAATAATATTTCATATGCAAGTAATTATTTGCATTATAAAAACATACTTATTGGTGATCAAAAAATGGAAATTTAATTAACATTTAATACATTTTATTCATATTAAAGGGAAATAATTTTTGAGGATTTTATTTAATCTGATCTTTCTAAATGGCCCTCAACTATTTCTGAATGATCACTAAAATTACAGAATCACACATGCTGTCTTTAAAACCATGCTGTCTACCATATTACAGTATCTACACACACACGCATACACATACACACTCACACAATAGTATCCAATAACATAATTTGTAGTGTGCAAAATAAAAAGAAGATTAAATAGGACTATATCTAGCTCTGATTTACATTGTTCATTGGTATTGAAATGGAAATAAAATTCTGTGATTTGCAAAAGAGCTTTTTTTATTATATACTACAAAACTTATTTAATGTTTCCATTATTTTGTCTTCAAATTAATGTGATAAGAGAAATAGGAGAATTATGCAGCCCTGTTTAATTCTGAATTTGTTAATGGCATCTAAAATTTCTCATTTAGTCAGTACTCCTTAACTTTCTACATTTCTTTATTACTTTATTTATATTGGCATTTGAACCTGTGTGATTGCATTTCTTAGGAGAAGTACTTCAGTAACCCAAAGATTGGGTTGCAACTGTAGTTGACCCTTGAACAACACAGGTTTGAATCACTTATACGGATTGTTTACAGCACAGTACTCTAAGTGTATTTTTAACATTTTTTCTTTAATTCACTTTATGTAAGAGTATAGTATAATATATATAACACACAAAATATGTGCTAATCAAGTATTTATGTTGTCTGCAAGGCTTCCAGTCAACAGTAGACCATGCAGTTAAGTTTTGGAAGAGTCAAAAGCTATAGGCAGATTTTCGGCTGTGTGCCCTTAAACCTCACATTGTTCAAGAGTCAACCATAATTTATTGAAGTTCTTTGTCTGGTTTATCAGTCAGAAAGCCATGTATTATGTTGGATAAGACCACTAAATAAAATAGTTCTATATAAATATTATAAGTGAATTGAACTTTCCAATTGATTTTGACATACACTGCAATTTTATACAACATATCTTTTACTTCATCATTTTTGCTATTTTTTTCCATTGTATTTAACTGACCTGCAAATTGATTTTGTTTCATAGTAACTGGAAATAATACAGTGTTATTTTTTTACCCAGATAGATATTACATTGTTTTTCCCCAAAAGTGTCTAATTTTTATTAAAGATATATAATAATATTCATACCACTAAAGTGAGACTTCATTTTGGAATTCCATTAGCTTAAGGAAGGAAAGTAATTTTAGGGTAAAGCCAAGAAATTTCAATCCCAAACACAGATTTACAAATTTTGTATACAGGACATAGGTTCAGAGTTTTATCTCCTTATTTTCTGCACTTTAGAAAGTATTTTTAAATGTGGATAATATTAATAGGTCTTAGCCTGAGGTTAAATTATTATTACTGTTATTATTAGGATGAAAAAAGAGGGAATAGTGGATTTTTAAAAAATCTGATTTTCTGTCTCTGAATTATCTGAACAAGCAGGAAAAACAAGCTTTGTATTTTGGCTGTCAAGGCAATTGCTCAAATATAATTTTGTGGTTGGATGACTCAAGAGTGGATTAGTTACAAAACTTCTGATTTTTGGCATTTGCTGTTCAAAGTCCTGAAAAGAAGGAAGGATGCCTTGTTTCACAATGTGCATTTAAAAAACAATGTGAAAACAACAGCAATCTGCATCTCATCACTTTATTGGGATTCTAAGCAATTTTGCAGTCCTCTTCTGCTTAAAGCTGCACAGACTGCAGGGCTCCAGATGTTTGCATGGAAGGGCATTTGCTTTCACCAACATTTTCCTGACCACAGGGGATTCCCAGTTGGCTCTGGACAAAGGCAACAGAGGCTTTGTGTCATTCCAGGTGTCATGCAGCTAACCCCTAGAGATTCTGGGCTTTTTATGTAGTCCGCCTATTGCTTAACCACCTTTCCCATGAGCAGATTTCTTTAGTGCACTCGGAGAGTTTGCAGAATGTGGTAATAAAATGCTTAAGTTAACATTATTAAGAAAATGTAAACACTGTTTTGATAGATGTCATGAGTCTACTCAAAGTACAGAATCAGTTGCAATGGAACAGCTGGCTACTTACTGATTTAAAAGGAGCAGAAAGCCTGAATGTGCTGTCTTTTATCTATTTCTTTCTCCAATAGAATTTGGAGATGTCCCCAGAGCATTGGTTCAGACACTTGCTGTGATAAAAGGAAGGGTCTATTATGTGATTAATAGATATTTAGATCTCAAATACAAGTTCTGCATCAATAAAGTCTGTATTTTTTTTTTTTTTTTAGCTGACTTTGATCCCTGGTCTTTTACCTAGTTACTTGGTAGAACTAATTATTTACAAATACAATCATTTTTTCCCCTTTTTGTTTTTATTACTATATAATGTATTATTAGCCCCAGGGGTACAGGTCTCTGAATCGCCAGATTTACACACTTCACAGCACTTACCATAGCACATACCTTCCCCCAATGTCCATAACCCTTCTCTAATTATAAACCCTCTCCCTAAACCCCTCCCTGCACCCCCCCCCCCACAACCCTCAGTTTGTTTTGTGAGATTTAGAATCTCTTATGGTTTGTCTCCCTCCCAATCCCATCTTGTTTCATTTCTTCTTTTCCTATCCCCCAAACCCCCCACATTGCCTCTCAACTTCCTCATATCAAGGATACAATCATTTTTTATATGAAATTTCATCATGATGCTAATCTCTTACTACACACTTGGCTCATGAAGGTTTTTAAATTTTATTTATTCTCAAAAGTTTGCTTTCATTTGTTAGACATTTTTATTTTCATTCTTATGGTTGAACTGGACTGTTCTTTCTGAGAATCTATTTTCAGCGGCTTATAAATTTCCCCTTGGAAGATCTCATCCTAGAGATGATAATTTTTTGAAATTTTAGAAAAATGCATTCATTAATTTTTGAAAATCAGATGCTAAAATCAGTGATGGGTAAATGGAATGCTTAATTTCCTGAATACTATGCACACTGGCACTATCTTGTTTTCCTATTAGGGCTGAGTCTCTGGGGCCAATATTCATACTAGTAGATATTTGGCTTTCCTTCCTTCCCAAAATAGCTCACAGAAGGTAGAAAAGCTTGTCGCTACTCTATGTTCTGTTTTCTAAAACTCAAACAATAAGCAGCCTATAAGCTTTACCTGAATCTAAGTTCTTCTTTTCATCAGTCAGAAACAGACAAAAAGAAGCAATCTGGGACCCCATCAGACCCTGATTAAAAGGTTACTTCCCTCCACTTGGCTTTTTCTAAATCTTTATTCTTGTCTTTGGTGGGTTATCTACCATAATCTTTATTATTTCCTTATGGTTAAGTTTATTGGCTTGTCCTATGAATCCTACTCTGCCCTTTGAGAAACAAACATTGTCAAGACCAGTGAAATACATTATAGGTCAGGATCTGTTTTATTTGCCTTTGAGAAACTATGATCATCAGGAAATAGAAGAAGCCATCTTGACAGTCTCTCACTGATACACATTTTTGGAGAGTTAGGAAGTCTGAAGTCTGAATAATGTCTCTGAATCCACAACCTATTCCTGACCAAGGGCTTCCTGGTATACCTGAAGCAACTAAAACCATTCAATTCTCCAAAACGCAAAACATGCTTTACCGACTGGGAGGCCTTGTTTATCCCAAGTGAGAGAAATGAACCCATGATTGCTATGCTTCACAGTGCCAAAGCTTCTGTGATCTTGGTCTGCTACTGCACATTTTAAGATTATTTGTCCAGTTATACCTTGTTTATTTATTTATTTATATTGGATTTTCTCATTTATTTCTTGGCTGGTGAATTGCAGATATTTTTCTTTTCTCCCTACATGAGTACATTGCTAAATTACTAAGGATTTAGAATTCATATCATATTAGGTTACAAATAGTTGTAATGTGGGGCACCTGGGTGACTTAGTCAATTAAGGGTCTGCCTTCAGCACAGGTCATGATCTCTAGGTCCTGGGATTGAGGCCCAAATTGAGTTCCCTGCTCAGTGGAAAGTCTGTTTTCTTATTTACCTCTCCCTCTACCCCTCCTTTCTGCTCATTCTCTCTCTCTCTCTCTCTCAAATAAATAAATGAAGTTTTTAAAAAATTAGTAGTTGTAATGATGGAGCATATATATATGAAAGGAAGGTTCTGAATGATTTTTTAAGAGATTTTATTTATTTATTTGACAGACAGATTACAAATAGAGAAGCAGGCAGAGAGAGAGGAAGGGAAGCAGGCTCCCTGCCAAGCAGAGAGCCTGATGCGGGGCTCGATCCCAGGACCCTGTGATCATGACCTGAGCTGAAGGCAGAGGCTTTAACCCACTGAGCCACCCAGGCGCACCCTGAATGATGTTTAAGTATTTACCTGGGTCATAGAGTTTGTTAGTGGCAAACTTGATATTTTAACCTGAATCCTACCCAAAGGTCTAGATCTAGAAATAATAATAACAACAATTATTAATACTAACAGTAACACTCATAATAAAACATCAACAACACTAAAAATAGTATGCTATGAAAAGTAATTCTGTATTCTCTATATATATTTTTCAGCTCAATAATTGCAACAAAGAGATTGCTTTCATTATAACAGCAGCAATATAGCGATTATTTCTGTTGTATGAACAAGACCAACTTGTGAGATTTGGGGCCAAGTCATGTCTCCTATACGTATGCCTAATCATTTTTAAAAGTAAAAAGTTTGGTCAGATATTTGGTATTATTTCTTCCTAGTTCTGAGCTTCTGTGATTTGATGATCTGAAGATAGTGAAAGTAATCTTCTTTGAAATGTTTACAGCTTTCATTTAAGTAATTTTTATCTTCCAAAAATATATTTAAGTCACATAGCAAATCTGTTAGGAAGTAAATAGTAACACCTTGTTCTATTATGTTCAAAGACATAGAACACCATTGGACATCCTAATAATAATAAATAAATTACAGATAACTCATGTTAAATTTATGGAAGATGATTGGCTATAATTCTATAATTTTTAAAAAAGATTTTATTTTTATTTATTTGACAGAGAGAGAACACAAAAGCAGGGAAAGTGGGAGAGGGAGAAGCAGACTCCCTGCTGCACAAGGAGCCCAATATAGGGCTCATCCATTGTCCTGGGGTCATGACTGGAGCTGAAGGCAGATATTTAACCAACTGAGCCACCCGAGCACCCCAAGGTAGGATATAATCTTGATTGAAAATTTAAGTTTGAGACAAATTTCATCTTTCAAAAAGTTATATATAATACTTTATATATAATACATATAATACTCACGGCAGGTCAAGACTATAAATATTAACCAGTCTGGAAATATACACATCTAAAATTTCCATGGGGAAAAAAAATAACCTGTTATCTTTTTTATCTTGTCACCTTACTGGGAAAAACCAAACTGGTTTCTTGTGTCCTTAAGATGAGTAAAAAACAAACATTAAAACAAAACAAAACAAAACATACTTTATCCTCACTTTCAAGAGATAGATAGATTGATAGAGGCATAAAATAGCTAGATAAATGCAGATGTAGTTGTAGATATAGATATATCTGGATCTATAACTATAGATAAATATAGATAGAGATATACATCTCTGTCCTCTCTTTTAAGTAGATAGAAAATAGAATATAAGCATTCCTTTGTAATTTTTCACTCATTTCTCTAAAAAAAATGTAGAGATATCATATGTATAACTATATATATTCACATACATATATATATAACACTATATAACTATATAAATTTCATTCCCTCTCATTCTCAGGATAGACAAATATATGTTATTTAGATTGATAGTCTAAGGGATTTGCTTAGAAACAACTTGCATGATATAGCAGAAAGTATCAAAGCCATAAATCCTAAACTAATTGCCTTCAAGATATTTAACCATCCAACACAAGTTCAAGATACCCATTGAAAACTGTTACCATAGGTTGTTCCCTGTGTGAACTCCACATTGTAACAGCATAATATAAAAATCAGTGCAAAAGGAAACAATCCAAATGGATATGTTCAGGTTAACCCTGGAGAAATAGTCTTTCCCCTTATTTCAGAGCAGTGATAGATTGCACAGATATCACTATACTGTTTCAAAAATTCAGTATGAAAAAAATCAGATCTTTTGCACCTTATTAAACAACTATGAAATAGGTGATAAACTCAAAATAACAGGTTTGGAAAATAAATTAAAGATTAAATGGATAAACAAACAATCACTCTGATCCTATTGCAAGCCTGATTGGATCTTTTAGAGACGGCTATTGCTACTGACCTTGCTGATGACCTTGTGAAACTGTCTCATCCAGATGAAGGTGACAATGCTGTTACTGAAAGACACAAACAGATGCAAGTGGTAGAAGACAGGTTAAAAAAATTCTATGGAAGTGCTCAGTAGTGCTCAGTAACACCTGTTAGAAATAAAATCTCTATCAAATAAATACATATAGAAGAAAAATCATAAAATAAAAGCTGAATTCAGGGTTATGAATCTCCAAAATACCCATCTGTCATCTTATCCTCTTTGAATTTATATTTATCTCTCTGAAAGGAAAATGTGTCTACTGTTTCAGATTCTGTTTAAATTTAGATCTACAAAGTCAATGGTTAAAGAATTTTATAAAAGCTGACAGTATAATTTAAAAGTTGCAGTCTATAAAAGCAACAGCATTCACAAATCTATACATTGTATTTTTTTTATTTCATAGTAATCTTTATGCACACTATATATCCTTGGATGCATAAAGTAGGGAAGCTCTGGAAGTTGTAGATGCTTACTTCAGGTCATGCCGCTAATAAGATTTGCAACTCCAAACTTTATCTTCTCTCTACATTTCTGGGCTTCTTCTCCACGCCCCCCCCCATTTGCTTTAATTTTGGTCCAGCTTTAGATAACTAAATTATAGTTTTAAGTCCATCTTGAAGGGCTGTATAAAAAGTGATATTCTCCTTGAAAGAGGCAGAAGATCACTGCTATGTAGAACTTCTCCCTGCCCATTTTCTGTGGGTTAAATAGTAATGATGGATACCATCCAGATATGTTCCTGAAAAAGTTGGAGAATCCCTTACTTTATCCTTTATGTTTCAGTTGCTCAAATACATACTTAGAATTGTGGGCACAGCTGTCAAATGAGAGATCACCAGATGTTCCCAAAGTTAGTGGTTACTGTAGGCATAACAATTAAGTCCCAGGCTTGAATTTGTCAATTTGTGAAATATGAGTGGTATTATGAGGGACCATCACCTTGCTAGCATTCCTTTTATTGCTCCAAAGAGAGCATTAATGTCTGTGGAAGCATATTCAGGACTCATGACTTAGATTGTTTCTATTTATGGAAGCACGGATTAAAATGTAACTTCTGTTATAATAGAATAACATAGACTTCGTAGCTTACACAACAAATATTTACTTCTCATAGTTCTGGAGGCTAGAAATCTTAAGATCAAGGTGTCAATATGGTTAGATTCTGATGAACACCCCCTTCCTGATTAATAGCCAGCCATCCAAAATAGAAAGAGAGAGTGCAAAAATCCATGATGTCTCTACTTATGAGAGTTCTAATACCCCTTGGGGGCTTTACCCTCATGACCTAATTACCTCCCAAAGGCTGTTTGTTTAAGGTTTCCTAATGCCATCCCACCTACTTGGTTTAAGGTTTCCACATATGGCTCTGGGGAGAGGGAGGACACAAACATTCAATCCATAATAAGATGCTTTGATCAAAAAATAAAAGTGGTTAATTCTCATAAACATAATAGCAATATTATGTTCTTTTTTTAGAGGAAGTAATATCTGAGAAGGTTAAAATATCTGAGAACATTTATCCTATATGAATGAAGTACATTGGCTTCAGTTTATAGAAAATTTAAGGGGAAGAACAATCGTTACTTAGCTGAATCTCCCTGTAGTGTGCACTAAAGTGTATTTATCTATTAAGACAAGAAGTTATTTCATATATGATCTGACTTTTAGAATGTATAGCATGGAATAAAGTAAGTATATAGAAGTAGGAGGTGAGTTAATGTTTATTGAGCCCCTTTTATATAGTAGGCTAAGTAATCAGGACTTTTAAATACATTATCTAATCTAATACTCACAAGGTCATGATCTCATGTAATCATCTATTGAAATGTTCTCACTTTCAGCCGTGATGAAATAACAGAGAAACAAAAATAATATAAAACAGTGATTTGCAGATAGCCAAATTCTATGGCTTTTTATTGTTGTTGTTGAGATAGATTCAGAGTTTGTGATTCATGTGGCTAAAATCTTCACAGTAGAGTACTGGAAAGAAGTAGCTGCTAAGAGAGTATTGGTATTCCAGAGTGGATCCTTGAGATTTTGACAGAATACAGATTTGTGTAGGTATAGGAAGAAGATACCAAGATCAGGAAGTACCACCAGAAAATAATAGAGGAAAAAAATATCAGGGTTCACGGAGGGCCTAGAATACTTTGTATTCCCATCAGACAGATGAGAAGGAATTTCTAATACATGGGGGATAAGATAGAGCTCTCCTAAAGGTACTACCATAAATGGATTTCGCTGCAGAGGTAAGGAAATGTTAGCCCTAATGTAAAGTCAGCTCAAAACCCTTGCTAAGAGGACTTGAAAGGAATCTTAGGGGACTCTGATTATAAGACATTTAACTATATGATGGGAAAAAAATATTACACTAGTGAGAAGAATAAAATATCCGGCAACCAACAAGGTAACATATTTGGCATCAAATTAAAAATGAGTCAGAAGGGTTGGGGTCAAGATGGCGGAGAAGTAGCAGGCTGAGACTACTTCAGGTTGTGGGAGATCAGCTAGATAGCTTATCTAAAGATCGCAAACACCTACAAATCCAACAGGAGACCGAAGAGAAGAAGAACAGCAATTCTAGAAACAGAAAATCAACCACTTTCTGAAAGGTAGGAGTGGCGGAGAAGTGAATCCAAAGGGACGGGAAGATAGACCCCAGGGGGAGGGGCCGGCTCCCGGCAAGCGGCGGAGCAACGGAGCACAAAATCAGGACTTTTAAAAGTCTGTTCCACTGAGGGACATCGCTCCAGAGGCTTAACTGGGGTGAAGCCCACACGGGGCCAGTGTGGCCTCAGGTCCCGCAGGGTCACAGAAGGATCGGGGGTGTCTGAGTGTCGCAGAGCTTGCAGGTATTAGAACGGGGAAGCCGGCTACAGAGACGGAGCCGAGGAGTGAGCTCACAGCTCGGGCTTACCTTGAACCAGTCGCAGGCTCGGTGAGCTTGGAGCACGGCCGGAGGCCAGGCTGACGGGAGTAATTGGGTGCTGTTCTCTGAGGGCGCACTGAGGAGAGGGGCCCCGAGCTCTCGGCTCCTCCGGGCCAGAGACTGGGAGGTGCCATCTTCATTCTCATCCTCCGGACTCTACGGAAAGCGCTCAGGGAACAAAAGCTCCCGAAAGCAAACCCGAGCGGATTACTCAGCCCGGCACCTGGTAAGGGCGGTGCAACTCCGCCTGCGGCAAAGACACTTGAGAATCACTACAACAGGCCCCTCCCCCAGAAGATCAACAAGAAACCCAGCCAGGACCAAGTTCACCTACCAAGGAGTGCAGTTTCAATACCAAGGAGAGCCGCGAAATTCCAGAGGAGGAGAAAGCAAAGCACGGAACTCATGGCTTTCTCCCCATGATTCTTTAGCCTTGCAGTTAATTTATTTTTTTTTTCTTTTTCAATTTTTTTTCTCTTCTTCTGCTAAATTTTTTTAACTTTTACCTTTTCTTTTTTAACGTTTTTTTTCTAGTTTATCTATTATATATATATATATATATATATATATATATATATTTCCTTTTTTATTTTTTTCATTATTGGTTTTCTTTTTTTGTTTCTTTTTTCTTTTTTCTTTTCTTTCTGAACCTCTTTTTATCCCCTTACCCCCCCCCTCACGATTTGGGATCTCTTCTGATTTGGCTAAAGCATATTTTCCTGGGGTTGTTGCCACCCTTTTAGTATTTTATTTACTCCTTCATATATTCTTATCTGGACAAAATGACAAGGTGGAAAAATTCACCACAAAAAAAAGAACAAGAGTCAGTACCAAAGGCTAGGGACCTAATCAATACAGACATTGGTAATATGTCAGATCTAGAGTTCAGAATGATGATTCTCAAGGTTCTAGCTGGGCTCGAAAAAGGCATGGAAGATATTAGAGAAACCCTCTCGGGAGATATAAAAGCCCTTTCTGGAGAAATAAAAGAACTAAAATCTAATCAAGTTGAAATCAAAAAAGCTATTAATGAGGTGCAATAAAAAGTGGAGGCTCTCACTGCTAGGATAAATGAGGCAGAAGAAAGAATTAGCGATATAGAAGACCAAATGGCAGAGAATAAAGAAGCTGAGCAAAAGAGGGACAAACAGCTACTGGACCACGAGGGGAGAATTCGAGAGATAAGTGACACCATAAGACGAAACAACATTAGAATAATTGGGATTCCAGAAGAAGAAGAAAGAGAGAGGGGAGCAGAAGGTATATTGGAGAGAATTATTGGAGAGAATTTCCCCAATATGGCAAAGGGAAAAAGCATCAAAATCCAGGAGGTGCAGAGAACCCCCCTCAAAATCAATAAGAATAGGTCCACACCCCATCACCTAATAGTAAAATTTACAAGTCTTAGTGACAAAGAGAAAATCCTGAAAGCAGCCCGGGAGAAGAAGTCTGTAACATACAATGGTAAAAATATTATATTGGCAGCAGACTTATCCACAGAGACCTGGCAGGCCAGAAAGAGCTGGCATGATATATTCAGAGTACTAAACGAGAAAAACATGCAGCCAAGAATACTATATCCAGCTAGGTTATCATTGAAAATAGAAGGAGAGATTAAAAGCTTCCAGGACAAACAAAAACTGAAAGAATTTGCAAACACCAAGCCAGCTCTACAGGAAATATTGAAAGGGGTCCTCTAAGCAAAGAGAGAGCCTAAAAGTAGTAGATCAGAAAGGAACAGAAACAATATACAATAACAGTCACCTTACAGGCAATACAATGGCACTAATTCATATCTCTCAATAGTTACCCTGAATGTTAATGGGCTAAATGCCCCAATCAAAAGACACAGGGTATCAGAATGGATAAAAAAACAAAACCCATCTATATGTTGCCTACAAGAAACTCATTTTAAACCCGAAGACACCTTCAGATTTAAAGTGAGGGGGTGGAAAACAATTTACCATGCTAATGAACATCAGAAGAAAGCAGGAGTGGCAATCCTTATATCAGATCAATTAGATTTTAAACCAAAGACTATAATAAGAGATGAAGAAGGACACTATATCATACTCAAAGGATCTGTCCAACAAGAAGATCTAACAATTGTCAATATCTATGCCCCTAACGTGGGAGCAGCCAACTATATAAACCAAATTAATAACAAAATCAAAGAAACACATCGACAATCATACAATAATAGTAGGGGACTTTAACACTCCCTTCACTGAAATGGACAGATCATCCAAGCAAAAGATCAACAAGGAAATAAAGGCCTTAAATGACACCTGGACCAGATGGACATCACGGATATATTCAGAACATTTCATCCCAAAGCAACAGAATACACATTCTTCTCTAGTGCACATGGAACATTCTCCAGAATAGATCACATCCTTGGTTCTAAATCAGGTCTCAACCGGTATCAAAAGATTGGTATCATTCCCTGCATATTTTCAGACCACAATGCTCTGAAGCTAGAACTCAATCACAAGAGGAAATTTGGAAAGAACCCAAATACATGGCAACTAAACAGTATCCTTCTAAAGAATGAATGGGTCAACCAGGAAATTAAAGAAGAATTGAAAAAATTCATGGAAACAAATGATAATGAAAATACAACAGTTCAAAATCTGTGGGACACAACAAAGGCAGTCCTGAGAGGAAAATATATAGCAGTACAAGCCTTTCTCAAGAAACAAGAAAGGTCTCAGGTACAACAACCTAACCCTACACCTAAAGGAGCTGGAGAAAGAACAGGAAAGAAACCCTAAACCCAGCAGGAGAAGAGAAATCATAAAGATCAGAGCAGAAATCAATGAAATAGAAACCAAAAAAACAATAGAACAAATCAACGAAACTAGGAGCTGGTTCTTTGAAAGAATTAATAAGATTGAGAAACCCCTGGCCAGACTTATCAAAAAGAAAAGAGAAAGGACCCAAATCAATAAAATCATGAATGAAAGAGGAGAGATCACAACTAACACCAAAGAAATACAGACAATTATAAGAACATATTATGAGCAACTCTATGCCAACAAATTTGACAATCTGGAAGAAATGGATGCATTCCTAGAGACATATAAACTACCACAACTGAACCAGGAAGAAATAGAAAGCCTGAACAGACCCATAACCAGTAAGGAGATTGAAAAAGTCATCAAAAATTTCCAAACAAACAAAAGCCCAGGACCAGACGGCTTCCCGGGGGAATTCTACCAAACATTTAAAGAAGAACTAATTCCTATTCTCCTGAGACTGTTCCAAAAAATAGAAATTGAAGGAAAACGTCCAAACTCATTTTATGAGGCCAGCATCACCTTGATCCCCAAACCAGAAAAGGATCCCATCAAAAAGAGAACTACAGACCAATATCTTTGATGAACACAGAGGCAAAAATTCTCACCAAAATACTAGCCAATAGGATTCAACAGTACATTAAAAGGATTATTCACCACGACCAAGTGGGATTTATTCCAGGGCTGCAAGGTTGGTTCAACATCCGCAAATCAATCAATGTGATACAACACATTAATAAAAGAAAGAACAAGAACCATATGATACTCTCCATAGATGCTGAAAAAGCATTTGACAAAGTACAGCATCCCTTCCTGATCAAAACTCTTCAAAGTGTAGGGATAGAGGGCACATACCTTAATATTATCAAAGCCATCTATGAAAAACCCATCGCAAATATCATTCTCAAGGGAGAAAAACTGAAAGCTTTTCCGCTAAGGTCAGGAACACGGCAGGGATGTCCGTTATCACCACTGCTATTCAACATAGTACTAGAAGTCCTAGCCTCATCAATCAGACAACAAAGAGAAATTAAAGGCATCCAAATCGGCAAAGAAGAAGTCAAACTATCACTCTTTGCAGATGATATGATACTCTATGTGGAAAACCCAAAAGACTCCACTCCAAAACTGCTAGAACTTGTACAGGAATTCAGTAAACTGTCAGGATATAAAATCAATGCACAGAAATCAGTCGCATTTCTCTACACCAACAACAAGACAGAAGAAAGAGAAATTAAGGAGTCCATCCCATTTACAATTGCACCCAAAACTATAAGATACCTAGGAATAAACCTAACCAAAGAGACTAAGAATCTATACACAGAAAACTATAAAGTACTCATGAAAGAAATTGAGGAAGACACAAAGAAATGGAAAAATGTTCCATGCTCCTGGATTGGAAGAATAAATATTGTGAAAATGTCTATGCTACCTAAACCAATCTACACATTTAATGCAATTCCTATCAAAGTACCATCCATTTTTTTCAAAGAAATGGAACAAATAATCCTAAAATTTATATGGAACCAGAAAAGACTGCGAATAGCCACAGGAATATTGAAAAAGAAAGCCAAAGTCGGTGGCATCACAATTCCGGACTTCAAGCTCTATTACAAAGCTGTCATCATCAAGACAGCATGGTACTGGCACAAAAACAGACACATAGATCAATGGAACAGAATAGAGAGCCCAGAAATAGACCCTCAACTCTATGGTCAACTAATCTTCGACAAAGCAGGAAAGAATGTCCAATGGAAAAAAGACAGCCTCTTCAATAAATGGTGTTGGGAAAATTGGACAGCCACATGCAGAAAAATGAAATTGGATCATTTCCTTACACCACACACGAAAATAGACTCAAAGTGGATGAAGGACCTCAATGTGAGAAAGGAATCCATCAAAATCCTTGAGGAGAACACAGGCAGCAACCTCTTCGACCTCAGCCGCAGCAACATCTTCCTAGGAACTTCACCAAAGGCAAGGGAAGCAAGGGCAAAAATGAACTATTGGGATTTTATCAAGATCAAACGCTTTTGCACAGCAAAGGAAACAGTTAACAAAACCAAAAGACAACTGACAGAATGGGAGAAGATATTTGCAAACGACATATCAGATAAAGGGCTAGTGTCCAGAATCTATAAAGAACTTAGCAAACTCAACACCCAAAGAACAAATAATCCAATCAAGAAATGGGCAGAAGACATGAACAGACATTTCTGCAAAGAAGACATCCAGATGGCCAAGAGACACATGAAAAAGTGCTCCATATCACTCGGCATCAGGGAAATACAAATCAAAACCACAATGAGATACCACCTCACACCAGTCAGAATGGCTAAAATTAACAAGTCCGGAAATGACAGATGCTGGCGAGGATGCGGAGAAAGGGGAACCCTCCTACACTGTTGGTGGGAATGCAAGCTGGTGCAACCACTCTGGAAAACAGCATGGAGGTTCCTCAAAATGTTGAAAATAGAACTACCCTATGACCCAGCAATTGCACTGCTGGGTATTTACCCTAAAGATACAAAGGTAGTGATCCGAAGGGGCACGTGCACCCAAATGTTTATAGCAGCAATGTCTACAATAGCCAAACTATGGAAAGAACTTAGATGTCCATCAACAGACGAATGGATAAAGAAGATAGGGTATATATATACAATGGAATACTATGCAGCCATCAAAAGAAATCTTGCCATTTGCAACAATGTGGATGGAACTAGAGGGTATCATGCTTAGCGAAATAAGTCAATCAGAGAAAGACAACTATCATATGATCTCCCTGATATGAGGGAGAGGAGATGCAACATGGGGGGTTAAGGGGGTAGGAGAAGAGTAAATGAAACAAGTTGGGATTGGGAGGGAGACAAACCATAAGTGACTCTTAATCTCACAAAACAAACTGAGGGTTGCTGGGGGGAGGGGGGTTGGGAGAGGGGGGGTGGGGTTATGGACATTGGGTAGGGTATGTGCTATGGTGAGTGCTGTGAAGTGTGTAAACCTGGAGATTCACAGACCTGTACCCCTGGGGAAAAAATAAATATATGTTTATAAAAAATAAAATTAAAAAAAAATTAAAAATGAGTCAGGTATGCACAAAACAAGAAAATGTATAACCAGGAGGAAAAGCTTAAAATACAAAGAGTCCCAGAAATACCAGAGATAATGAAATCAACACATTTAAAACATCAAAGCTGTTGCAAATATTTTTCATGTGTTCAAGAAGAAAAAAAAAATGCATGAACATGATAAGAATTATAGAAGGTTAAAAGAAAAACTGATACAAATCTTTAAAAATACCCAGTATTTGAAGGTAAACAGCCAATTAGAAACTACATATGAACATATTAGTGAATTTGATAGTCTAGCAATAGAAATATCCAAACATTAACAAAAACAAAAAAGAAAAACACTGGAAAAATGAATAGAGTTTTAGTGAACTATAGGGCATTATCAATCATCCTCATATATGTGTTATGGCATTCCATAGAAAGAAAAAAGCAAGATACAGAAACAAAATAAGATGTAAATGACATCTTCAAAATATGTTAAAAACTATAAATCTGCAGATCCAAGACATTCACAGAATTTCAAGCAAAAGAAATAAGAATTAAAAGAAAGAATAAAATCATACCAGTGTATATTATAATCAATTATGTGTAAATTCATAGTAACAAATTATCTTAAAATAGATGAAAAAAAAAAAGACAGGTTTTATATGAAGGAAAAAATGATACCAGACTTGTAGAACTATGCAAACCAGAGGATGATGGAGTAACATTTTAAAAATACTGAAATAAAATGTTTAATAGTAAATATATTTTTCAAAATTCAAGTAGATGTGAGTTTTCCTTTAGATAAACAAAGCTTAGATAAATTATGAAAAGCATAGGAGCACTATAATAAATATTAATAGAGTCCTTTAGGCTGAAAGAAAAATCAAACATGAAGATTTTAATCTACACAAACAAGTGAAGATGATAAGAAAAAGTAGATATCTGGGTCAATATAAAAGACGTTTTTATCTCCATTAAAAAGGTAAATGATTTTTTTTTATTTAAAATTTTTAATTCAATTTAGTTAACACATAGTATATTGTTAGTTTCAGGGGTGGAATTCAGTGATTCATCAGTTGCATATGACACCCAGTGTTCATTCCATCAAGTGCCCTCCTTAATGCCCATCGCCCAGTTACCTCATCCACCTACCCACCTCCCTTCTAGCAACCTTCAGTTTGTTCCCTGTAGTTAAGAGTCTCTTATGGTTTTCCTCCCTCACTGTTATCATCTTATGTTATTTTTCTTTCCCTTCCCCTGTGTTCATCTGTTTTGTTTCTTAAATTCCACATATGAGTGAAATCATATAGTATTTGTCTTTCTCTGACTGACTTATTTCACTTAGAGTATTACCCACAAGTTTCATCGACATGATTGCAAATGGCAAGATTTTCATTCTTTTCGATGGCTGAGTAATATTCCATTGTGTATATATGCCCCTTCTTTATCCATTTATCTGTCAATAGACATCTGGGTTCTTTCCATATTTTGGCTATTGTGGACTTTACTGCTATAAACATTGGAGTGCACGTGCCTCTTTGAATCAGTATGTTTATATCCTTTGGATAAATATCTAGCAGTTCAATTTTTAGGTCATAGAGTAGTTCTAATTTCAACTTTTTGAGGAACCTCTGTATTGTTTTCCAGAGCAGCTGCACCAGTTTGCATTCCCGACAGTGGAAGGGGGTTCCCCTTTCTGTGCACCCTCACCAACATCTGTTGTTTCCTGAGTTGATCATTTCAGCCATTCTGACTGGTGTGAGGTGCTATCTCATTGTGGTTTTGATTAGTATTTCACTGGTACCCCGTGATGTTGTACATTTCTTCATGTTTCTGTTGGCCATTTGTATGTCTTCTTTGGAGAAACATCGTTTATATCTTCTACCCATTTCTTAACTGGATTTTTGGTTTTGGGGTGTTGAGATTGATAAGTTATTTATAGATTTTAGATACAGCTCTTTATCTGATAAGACATGTGCAAATGTCTTCTCCCATTCCATAGGTTGCCTTTTTGTTTTGTTGACCATTTCCTTTACTGTGCAAAAGCTTTTTAATCTTGATGAAATCCCAATAGTTCTTTTTTGCTTTTGCTTCTCTTGTCTTTGGAAACCATCTAGCAAGAAGTTTCTGTGGCCAAGGTCGAAGAGATTGCTGCCTGTGTTCTCTAAGATTTTCATGGATTTCTATCTCACATTTAGTTCTTTTATGCATTTTGAGTTTATTTTTGTGTATATTGTAAGAAAGTGGTCCAGTCTCATTCTTCTGCATATGACTGTCCAGTTTTCCCAACAACATTTGTTGAAGAGACTGTCTTTTTTCCATTAGATTATCTTTCCTGCTTTGTTGAAAATCGGCTAACCATGGAGTTGAGGGTCCATTTCTGGGCTCTATTTTGTTTCATTGATCTAGGTGTCTGTTCTTATGCCAGGATCATACTATCATGATGATTATAGCTTTGTAATAGAGCTAAAAATCTGTAATTGTGATGCCTCCAGTTTGGTTTTCTTTTCCAACATTGCCTTAGCTTTTTCTGGTCTTTTATGGTTTCATACAAATTTTAGGATTGTTTGTTTCAGCTCTGACAGATGCTGATGGTATTCTGATAGGGATTGCATTGAATGTGTAGATTGTTTTGGGAAACATAGACATTTTAACAATAAACAATGTTTTTCCATTTCTTTGTGTCTTCCTCAATTTCTTTCATAAATGTTCTATACTTTTCAGAGTACAGATCTTTTACCTCTTTGATTAGTTTTATTCCTAGTTATCTTATAGATTTTAGTGCATTTGTAAATGGGATAATTTCTTTGATTTCTCTCTCTTCTGCTTCATTATTGGTGTATAAAAATGCAACTGACTTCTCTGCATTGCTTTTATATCCTGTGACTTTACTGAATTTGTGTGTTAGTGCTAGGTATTTTTTGGTGGGGTCTTTTGGATTTTCTACATAGAATACCATGTCATCTGCAAAGTTAGAAATTTTGATTTCTTTACTGAGTTTGGATATATTTTATTTCTTTTAGTTATTCGATTGCTGATGCTGGGACTTCCAGTACTATGTTGAACAACAGTGGTGAGAGTGGGTACCCTTGTCTTGTTCCTGACCTTAGGGCAGAAGCTATCAGTTTTTCCCCACCGAAGATGATATTCACTTGTGGGTCTTTTGTATATCATTTTTATTATATTGAGGTATGTTTCTTCTACCCCTAGCTGGTAGAGAGTTTTTTCAAGAAAGGATGCTGTATTTTGTCAAATGGTTTTTTCTGCATCTATTGAGAGGATCATATGGCTCTTGTCCTTATTTTATGTATATCACATTGATTGATTTGCACATGTTAAATCCACAGTCCAGGAATAAATCCTACTTGGTCATGGTAAATAATTCTTTTAATTTACTGTTGGAACCTATTAGGTAGTATCTTGGTGAGAATTTTTATATCTATGTTCATCAGGCATATTGGCCTGTAATTCTCCTTTTTAGCAGGATCTTTGTCAGGTTTTGGGACCAAGGTAATTCTGGCCTCATAAAATGAATTTGGAAGTTTTCTTCCCATTTCTATTTTTTGTAACGGTGTCAGAAGAACAGGTATTAGTTCTTTAAATGCTTGGTAGAATACATTTGAGAAGCCATCTGGCCCTGGACTCTTTGTTGGGAGATTTTTGATTACTGCTTCACATCCCTTGCTGGTTATGGATCTGTTCAGGTTTTCTATTTCTTCCTGTTTCAGTTTTGATAGTTTTTATATTTCTAGGAATGTATCCATTTTTTTTTCAGATTGCCCAATTTGTTGGCATGTAATTGCTCATAATATTATCTTATAATTATTTGTTTTTCTTCCATGTTTTTTGCGATCTCTCCTCTCATTCATGATTTTATTTATTTGGGTTATTTTTCCTTTCTTTTTAGTAAGTCTGGCCAGAGGTTTATCAATCTTATTAATTCTTTCAAAGAACCAGTTCCTAGCTTCATTGATCTGTTCTAATGTGTTGTTTTGTTTTTAATTTCTATATCATTGATTTGTTCTCTAATGTTTATTATATATATATATATATATATATATATATTTTTTTTTTTTTTTTTTTTTTTTTTTTTTTGCTGGATTTAGTCTTCACTTGCTGTTCTTTTTCCAGCTCCTTTAGGTGTAAGGTTAGGTTGTATATTTGAGACTTTTCTTGTTTCTTGAGGAAGGCCTATATTGCTATGTACTTCCCTCCTAGGACTGTCTTTGCTTCATTCTAAAGGTTTTGAACTGTCATATTTTTATTTTCATTTGTTTCCATGTATTTTTTTTTAAATTCTTCCTTAATATCCTGGTTGATCCATTCATTCTTTAGTAGGATGTTCCTTAACATCCATGTACTTGAGGTTCTTCCAAATTTCTTCTTGAAGCTGACTTCATTTCAT
This sequence comes from Lontra canadensis, assembly GCF_010015895.1. Lineage (NCBI taxonomy): Eukaryota > Metazoa > Chordata > Mammalia > Carnivora > Mustelidae > Lontra > Lontra canadensis. Next base: position 6,806,707 of record NW_022631034.1, read on the forward strand.
AACATTGTGGTCTGAAAATATGCGTGGTATGATCTCAGTCTTTTTGTACCTGTTGAGACATGATTTGTGACCCAATATTTGATCTATTTTGGAGAATGTACCATGTGCACTCACAAAGAATGTGTATTCTGCTCCTTGAGGATGAAATGCTCTGAATATATCTGTGAAGCCCACCTGGTCCAGTGTTTCATTCAAAGCCCTTTTTCCCTTATTGATCTTCAGCTTTAATGATCTGTCCAATGCTGTGAGTGGAATTTGAAATTCCCCTACTACTATTGTCTCATTATCAATGAGTTTCTTTAATTTTGTTAATTGGTTTACATATGTGGCTCCTCCCAAGTTAGGGGAATAAATTTTACAGTTGTTAGATCTTCTTGTCAGATAAACCCTTTTATTATGATACAGTGTCATTCCTTCTCTCTTATTAGAGCCTTTGATTTAAAATCTAGTTTGTCTGATATAAGGATGGCTACTTTAGCTTCCTTTAAATGTCCACTAGATTGACAGATGGTTTTCCACTCCCTCACTTTCAATTTGAAGGTGTCTTTGGGTCTAAAGTGAGTCTCTTGAAAGCAGCATATAGATGGGTCTTTTTTTTTTTTCTTTTTCTTTCTTTTCCTCTTTTTCTCTTTCTTTCTTTCCTTTTTTTTTTTTTTTTTAATCCATCCTGATACTCTGTGTCTTTTGATTGGAGCATTTATCCCATTTACATTCAGAGTAATTGTTGAAAGATATGAATTTAGCATCATTGTATTACCTGTAAAGTCATTGCTAGTGTAGATTGTCTCTGTTCCTTCCTGATCTTTGTTACTTTTGGGTTCTTTCTCTGCTCAAAAGATTTTCTTTAACATTTCTTAAAAGGCTACTTTAGTATTCAGAAATTCCTTCAGTTTTTGTTTGTCCTAGAAACTCTTTATCTCTCCTTCTATTCTGAATGACAGCCTTGCTGGATTAAGTATTCCTGACTGCATATTTTTCCCGGTTAAGACGTTGAATATATCATGCCAGTCCTTTCTCGTCTATCAGATAGGTCTCTGTGGACAGGTCAGCTTCCATCCTATGTGTCTTCCCTTATAGGCTAAAGACCTCTTGCCCCAAGGCTTCTTTCAGGGTGTTCTTTTTATTTTTGAAATTTGTAATCTTCACTATAATATGTTGAGGTGTAGTCCTATTTTTGTTGATTTTTTAGAGAAAGAGGTCTCTGTGCCTCCTGAACTTAAATGCCTGCTTTATTCCCCAGATTAGGGAAGTCCTCAGCTATCATTTGTTCAAATAAACCTTCTGACCCTTTCTCCTACACATCATCTCCTGGATACCCTATAATAGAGATATTATTTTGCTTTATGAAATTGCTGAGTTCTCTAAGCCTCCCTTAGTGATCTAATTAATAGTTTTCTTTCTTTCTTCTTTTCGGCTTCCTTATTTTCCATCATTTTAGTTTCTATATCATTGATTTAATCTCCTGATTTGCTCATCTTTGTTTTTATGACCTCCTCTTGGGGCTGCATCTTAGTTATAGCATTTTTAAATTCAACCTGAAAAAAGAAGATACTTCTTCTAGGGATTCTCTAGTGTCTTCTATATATTTTTCAAACCAGCTAGTATCTTTATAATCATTGTTTTAAATTCTAATTCAGATATCTTACTTATATCCTTATTGATTAAATCCTTGGCAATGAGTACTACCTCTTGTTCTTTCAACTGGGGTAAATTTTTTCATTTCATCATTTTGTCCAGAAAAAGAGAGAGAGAGAGAGAGAGAGAGAGAGAGAGAAATCAATAATGATAACAGAAAACAAAACAAAACACAAGAAAATAAAACAAAACTAGATCCTTGGTGTGTTTTAGTGTGCTTGTTAAAAGAAATTAGATTTCAAAATAAGAAAGAAAGAAAACTTTGTATATGTGTATATGTGTGGGTAATAAGTACAGTAAAATGAAAGGAAACAAAAAGTAAAATAAAATATAAAATATATATAATGTATGTATAAAAATAAAAATTAAAAAAATAAAAACATTGAAAAAATAAGAAAATAACTGAAAAAGAATAGTAAAATAACAAAGAATAAAAATACAAAAAATGCTATATACTGTTTTTCCTAAGAGCTGAAACTTCACAGCCCTCTATGATCTGTAAACGTGGTGTAGGCCAATTGTTTGTGCTTGTCTTCCAGGGGACGGGCCTGTTGTGCTGATTCTCAGGTGGACTTGTCCTATTGCAAGTGCATCTCCCTTGCACAGAAGCAGGGCTCAGTGTAAGTGGCTCTAGATCCCACTCTGTGGCACTGTTTTGCTCCCTGCAGTCTTTTAGCTCTGATGGGTGGAACAAATATGGCTGTGCCCAGCTCTCTAGCCCTGGAGCTGTAATGCCATGCCCCCCAATCTTCTGTGAGCTCTCACAGAAAAGCAGTCACTCACTGTCATCTCGCAGTTTCCATCAGAACTCTATGTTTACCTCATCTGTGACTGAGCATTTTTATCTCAGGCACCCAACTGAATCTCAAAACTCCAGGTTTTATGGACTCCTGAGGTGTGGACCCAAGCTGTTCCTCCCAGGGGAGGGATTGGATCATGCCATGCTTCTTCATCTTGCTGGCCTCCTCCTGGAAAGTGGTCACACAACTGTGCAGCAGTTGAGTTTATGGCAATTCAGAGCAGAAAGCCAGTACCTAGATTTGCTGCCACTCCTATGCCTGAGAACTCTACCTCATATAGGAACCCCTGTTTTTCTTGTGATGCTGGGGAATCCTGAGACCAACTCTCACACCTGGGATTCCATTCCAGCACCTGAGCACCTATTAGTCAGGGACACCCCCCACTAGCAGATTTCTTAAAAGTTCCAGTTTTGCACTCCTCTGCTTATAATATTTTGCACTAGCCTCCTTAAGCAGGCTCCTCCTGTCCACTGTATTCTCAACTATATCACTATAGATTCAATCTCTTCACTTTTACCATCCAAAAGGTGGTTGTGTTTCTATTTGTAGACTTATAGCATTTCTTCTCAGATCTCTGGTTGATTTCTCAGGTATTCAAATGGCTTGATAATTATCTAGCTGTATTTGAGGGATAAGACTAACTTAGGATCCTCCTATTCCTCCTCACTAATTGATTCTTTAAAGGAAAAATAATAACAATATATTGTACATTTAAAAAAAGAACAAAACCGTGAAGGTGCACCTGAGTGGCTCAGTCAGATGAACACTTGCCTTCAACTCAGGTCATGGTTCCAGGCTCCTGTGATGGAGACCCATGTCTTTGCTCCCTGCTCAGCCAGGAGTCTGCTTCTTCCTCTCCCTTAATCTCTGGACATCCTCCTGCTCATGCTCTCTTTCATACACATTCTCTCTCAAATAAATAAATAATATCCTTTAAAAATGTGGAACTAAAATGTATGACAGTAATAACATAAATATTCTGGGGAAAATGAAAGTATATGTCATAAGGGTTTCATATTATGCATAAAATCATATAATATTGTTTGGTTATAATAAGTTATAAATTGTTTTAAATTGTAAAGCAACAAACATTTTAAAGAATTAATGAGGTAGAGCTAATAAGCCAACAGGGGAAATAAGAGCACTCTTAAATTTTCTGTTAACCTAAAGGAAGGCAGAAAAAGAAGAAATAGAAAAGTAGTAATTTAAATTCAATCATATAGATGAGAACATTAAATGCAAATTTTCTAAGTACTTAGGGAAAAGACAGAGATTTCTAGATCAAATAAAAAAGTAAGACTGGACATAATACTATCCATGAGAGACATACCTACAATATGAAAACACAGATATATTTATGGCAAGAAGATATGCCATACAAACACTGTTCAAAAATAAGCTATTGTGACTACATTAATAACATAAGGAGTAAATTTTAAGGAAAGGAATAGTGACTGGAGAAAAACATGTTACTGATAAAGAGGGTAATTTATCAAGAGGACATTACACTCCTAAATGCATATGCACATGATAATAGAACATTTGTGTACAAGAAGGAAAACTGAGAGAACTGAAGAGGAGTAGAAAACCCACAACTGTATCTGGATATTTCAAAACCTCCATCACAAGAGTTGGTAAAACTAGTAGACCAAAAATTTGGTGTAGATAGGGAAGATGTTTATAAAACTGTGAATGAACATGATATAATGGATATATAGAATAGTAAGTATAACTACAGGAAAAGACATATTCTTTTCTCCCACACATGGGTAAAGCATCTCATGCATATGGATAAGATGAATCATATTGTGGACAATGAAATAAATCATATTTTTATAGAATATTTGAAAGTGTACAAAATATGGTTTTGATCCCCAGGAAAATTAAATTATAAATAAATAACAGAATATATATCTGGAATGTCACCAAGTATTTGGAAAAATACTTCTAAATACCTCATAAGAATCATTAAAAATAAATCATATAAAGAAGTAAAAATACATTTTTACCTTATGAAAATTTAAAAATTTAAAAAGCAAAATAACAAATTTTGTTTATTGGAGATAAAGTGATGCTTTTAGAAAAAGTAATAGCATCAGGGGGTTATTAGAAAAGTCAAAAGACTTCATATCAATAATTTTCCCACCTAGGATAGTAGAAAAAGAAGACCAAAATTAATGAGACTGATACAAAATTAATCAGACTGATATACACACATATATATATATTTAATTTTCAAGCCATAATTATCAGAAAAAAAGAAATAAACAATTTATTCAACACACATTTATGGTAATCATTTTCAGCAAAGTAGGAATACAAGAAAGCATCAACATGAAAAAGAGCATCTACAAAGAACTTACAAGTAGCATAAATGCTTTCCTCCTAGGATGGGCATAAATCAAAGATGTCAACTATCATGATTCATTTTCAACTTTTGGCCAGTTTAATAAGAGAAGAAAAGAAATAACACACACACATATTGGAAATAAATCACTCAAACCGTATTTGTTTGTAGACAGCATGGTCATTTATGTAGATAATCCTAAGAAATTTATGAGCACACAGGCATGTGCACACACACACACAATTTTTAGAATAGGTGACTTTAGCAATATTTTAGGCTATAAGGTCAACAGTAAAATAATAAGTTTAATTTTACAGAAATATAAAATAAATGAAAAATATTGCAATAGCATCAAAATATAAAATAAGGAAATATTAATAAAATATATGCAAGACCCACACACCAAAAACTGAAATACTGAAAAGAAAAAGTGAAAAGTATGTAAATAAATGGGAAGTTAAACCATGTTAAACATCAAAAACTCAATATTTTTATAGATTCAATAAATTCTAATTAAATTCTTGGCTTTTTTCTTTTTCTTTTTTTTTTTTTTTAGAAATTGTTAGACTGATTCCAAAATTACAGGGACATGTAACTACCCCAAGAAGAAGCAAAATTTTTTGAAAGATACCATTTGAGGATTTAACCTACCTGATTTCAAGAACCTCTATGAAGCTAAACCACTGAAGAAAATAAGGCATAGGCTTAAGACAGACATATAGATAAAAGTTAAAAAAAAAAAAAAAGTTAACTGTCTAAACACAGACCTACACATATATGACCAATTGGTTTGACCTAAGATAGATATTAAGGTAATTCAGGAGGGAAGTGATCCCCTCAACCAATGATGCTAGTAAAAATGGACATTCATATGCAATAGAGTGAATATAAATATAAATCTCATACACAACAACTTGAAATGTGCAATACACTTAAATACAAGAGCTCAGAGTATAAAATCTCTAGAAGAAAAAAATAGAAGAAAATCTTAATGATCTTACATTAATAATTTATTTAACAGGACACAAAACATTTTAGTTGTAAAAGAAAATTTTATAAGTTGAACTTTAAATTTTAAAAACATTTTCCCTTGGTGAGCCTAGGTGGCACAGTCAGTTAAGCATCTGACTCTTGGCTTCAGCTCAGCTCTGCATCTGGCTCAGGTCATGAGATCCAGCCCTACAGGATCTGTGCTCATCGAGAAGTCTTTTTAAGACTTTCTCTCCCTTCCTCCCATCCCTTCCCCCCATGCTTGCACTTTCTTGCTCTTTTTAAAATAAATAATCTTTAAGATTTGTTTTCTCATAAAATAATATTAAGAAAATGAAAAGGTAAGCTACAGATTGAGAGATATTTGTTTGCCAAACATATATCCACTACATAAAGAACTGTTACAATTCAATAATGTGAAAAAGGCCAGCATAATTTAAGAAATGATCAAATGATCTGAACATTTTACCAAAAAGATAAATGGGGGTAAATGATATACATAACATGACCAATGATATACTATATATTATATATTAGAAATGTAATATTAGAAATTAATAAAATCATTAATCCTTAGGGTAATACAAATTATGACCATACTATGACTCCTTTATGTCATAATAACCACAATAATGCCTGAAATTGAAAAGACTGACACTTTCTAGTATTTGGAAGATGCAGTGCAACTGGCATTCTCATACATCGCTTGTGGGAATGTAGAATGGTACGTACGGCCATTTTGGAAGACGGCTTAGTAAACTGTTTTAAAATTAAATGTACCATTTTCCCCTGAAATTACACCTCCAGGTCCAACATAAATAAAACATGCATTTATACAAATAATTTAGGTAAATATTCATAGAAGATTTATTCATGATAGTTAAACTTAGAAATAACCCAAATGTCCATCAATTGGTGAATGCATAAGCCAACTATGATGTAGACATATAATGAGATACTGTAAACCATATAAAGGAGTGAATCACTGATACATGCAATCATAAAAATTATGCTAAGTGAAATAATTCATTCATAATTGATTTTATTTGTAAAACATTAAGAAAAATATATTAAAGATTTTTTTAAATTTATTTGAAAGAGAGTGAGAGAGGTCACAAGCAGGAGTGGGGATAAAGGGAGAAGCAGACTCCCCGCTGAGCAGGGAGCCCATTGTGGACTTGATCCCAGGACCCTGGGATCATGACCTGAGCATAAGGCAGACTCTTAACTGACTGAGCCACTTGAATACCTGAACATTAAGAAAAATATAAACCTATTGTTACAGAAAGTACATCAGTAGTTGATAAGGGCCAGAGAGTAGAGTAGGGGAACTGAAAAAAAAAAAAAAAAATTGCATATACTGATTGTGGCACTGATGATACACTGTATATATTTGTCAAAACTCATGAAATTACGCATTGAAATTGATTAATTTTATTGTATTTAAACTGTATTTCACCAAAGCTGACAAAATATGATTTTGAACAAAAATCCCATTGGTTCTAGATAGGACATTCCCATTGGAATACTGCTAATAAATGAATTCACTGGGAAATGTTTTCTTACAGTTTTATTTATTCTCCTACCCAAGATGGTCCAGAGTTTGTTTTATTAATACTTATTTATCCTAGCAAAGACCTGTAAACTTTTTCATAGATGGCCAGATAGTAAATATTTTAGGCTCATGTTTCATACGACCCTTGAACTAATCAGTTCTGCTCCTATGGCATAAAAACTGCCATAAACAATACATAAATAAAGAACGTGTCTGTGTTTCAATAAAACTTTATGAAAAACTTTATGAAAATAGGTGATGATCTGAACACTCAGATGTATTTTGCTACCTCCCACTGAGAATTTCAGTAAGGGAGGGTGATCTCAGTTAAATGTTACTCTGATTAAAACAATTTACAAAGTTTGACAATGTTCTGTTTGGTTTTGGTCATACCAGTTTTTCTAAAAATATATATAGTATTAGAAACTTTTCATATATTTGTAATTCCTAGTAAAATTTTGCTGTACAAGTCTTATGAAGTAATTGCCTAGGAAGTTCAATCCTAGTAATGTATAGCATTTAACATCTCAAGAGTTTTTTGTTACCATGAGGGTTACTTTAAAAAAAGTCACCATTGCTGAAAGAGTTTTCATGTAATATTAGCAGATATTTAGATTGCTTCCATTTTGGCTAAGATCTCTGCTACTTTTTGTTTTAGTCATTTGTTCATGTGACAAGTAGAGTTACTGAATTTATATCATGCTTGCTGCTTGGGAATCATCAGGAAAAAAAAAAAAAAGAAGAAGAAAAATATCTGCCATTATGGAGATATTATTCTAGGAGAAAGAGGCAGAAAAAAACAATGAACATAATGCATTGGTAAATTATAAGGCATGTCAGCCCATGGTAAGTGCAATGGAAAAGGAGGACAGGATAAGGAGATATTGGATGCTAGACGTGGGGATAATACAGACTGCTATTTTAAAGTGGATAATCAAGTTTGCCCTGCACAGATGGTGACAAAGAGCGAGGGAGCCATGTGAAATATCTGGGGAAAGAGCATTACAGGCAGAAGTAATGGCTGTGGTAAGAACATAATGTAGGAATCAGAGATATAGTTCAAAAGCCATTGCAATAATCCAGATGTGAGATGATGTTGACTCTTCAAAGGGTGCCAGTAGTGGAGATGGTGTTCAAATTCTGAACATGGACTGAAGGTAGGTCAAAAAATGTCCCAATACGTTAGATTGCTAAGTTTTGTAAAAGAAGAGGAGCCTCAAAATAACCCCAAAGAATTTTAGCCCGAGCAACTGTTTGATATGATTAACACTCAAATACTAACTTTTTAAAAGATTTATTTATTCATTTTAGAGAAAGTGGGAGAGTAAGAAACTATGAGTGGGGGGAAGTACAGAGGGAGAAAGAGAGAATCTCTAGCAGACTCTGTACTGAGCACAGCGTGGGAGTGGGACTTGATCTTATGATCCTGAGATCATGACCTGAGAGTCTCAAGAGTCAGATGCTTAACCAACTGAGCCACCCAGGTACCCATTAAATATTAACTTTTTGATATGATTAACAGTTCAAAAAATTGATAATGTGTAAATAACTATAAATACAGAAGTTAATAATATTTAATAGTTTAGTCCAAGAGTAAATTGCTTTAGGAAAAAGTTCTCACCGGAAAGATATGAAGCTGTGTGCATATCATATTTTTTATTTTCTGTGCTCCTATAGCAGTCATTAATATCACCATGGTAGCATTCACCACTTCATTGAATCTGTATTTTTATATGTCTATCATCCATTATAGTTTACCTTTTCCTTCATATATGAGGGCTCAAATATTATCAGCCATTTGCTACTTACACGAAGCATATTGTTTGTTACATAGATGGCATTTGATGAATACTGGTCCAATTATTGTTTGATTAATTTCAGCTTGTGTTAATTGAACACTTACAGTGTTTCTGAGCCTCTATTAAATGCTGTATATGCATTATTATTTTTTCTCAGCAAAATCATGTGGGGCATAGTATATCATCAGTCTATTTTAAGGATAATGAGTAGAAGCCTTGTAAGAATTTAAGTCATCCTCAAAAAAAAAAAAAAAAATTAAAGAAAAAAAAAGAATTTAAGCCATCCTCAAAGTTATGTAGCTAACAAGTAAAAGGGGAAAGGGGAAATATTTCTGTGTATGTGTATATGTGTGTGTATATATACACACACACATATATGTGTATACAACACAATGCTACACTATGTAAGTAAGCTTATTTACAAATCAAAACCAGTGGTTGAGTTTTGGAAGGCAGTTTGGGAGTTGGTGTGGATTTTTCACCTTTCTTTTTCGCAGACTGTGAGAGAGTTCACTTTTCCCTTTTGATAACTATTTCCTTAGAATACTTTCAGTTCAGCAATACTTCGAAGGACTAAAAATTTGATTCTTAGAACAGTGTTGCAGATACAAGAGAAGTCTTATTTATTGATTGGTCACATGTATACTTATTAATTACCTACCATGTTCTAGACACTGTTTAAGCAATGAAAATATTGACAGTGACTAAAATATGCAGCGTGTTTTTTTTTTAAATTTTGATTCATTGATTGATTTTCTTATGGGTTGTATTTTCTTTTCTTTTTTGTTTGTTTTTAAATTCCCATTAGTTAACATATGTTATATTAGTTTTAGTGGTAGAATTCTATGGCCATGCCACCTGAGATTGAATGTGCTCAATCTCCTCCACGGCATGCTTTTTAAAGATGGAACATTTATTTTAGTGAAGGAGATAGATAATAAATATTTAAATAATATGTGTGACCAATTCCCACGTATTTTCAGGACCTCATTTGATTTGACACTCAGCCCCTCAGTGAGGATGTACCTGGCCACTCTATCTAAAATGTTAACTCCTTGGGCGCCTGGGTGGCTCAGTTGGTTGAGCGACTACCTTAGGCTCAGGTCATGATCCCGGACTTCCAGGATCAAGCCCCGCATCGGGCTCCCAGCTCCTTGGGGAGTCTGCTTCTCTCTCTGACCTTCTCCTCTCTCATGCTCTTTCTCACTCATTCTCTCTCAAATAAATAAATAAAATCTTTTAAAAAAATTTAAAATGTTAACTCCTTGCTCCTATTTTATATTTCACCTCCTGGCATCTTTTCTTGTTCATGATTTATATTATTTAATATTGCTGGGAGTTTGAGGGATTTGGGCTAATCCAAGAAAACAACGTGATCACAGAAGGCACTGACATACAAGTTTATTTGGGTGGCTTTTGGATAAGATTGCAAGAGAGAAGAAGTTCTATATAACAGGGTTCTGTCCAAAGGCTATTGAGCTGGGGACACTACTCAGAATTGGAAAAAGGCAGGGTACTCCTGAGAGAGGAGGACTGAAGAACCGGCTTATATGTCTAGCTGATGTTGCTCAGCCCCATGGGAAGGGAGTCTCTGGGTCAGATAGTTAACAAGGACTGTGGTAGCTTTGGGCCTTATAACTGTGGAAACCCTATGTTATTGATAGATAATAGTTATTAGATGAGGTTTTGCTGGTATGCAAAGGAGGTGGTCTTTGAATGGCTAAAATTTGCATGTTTGAGTTTTTAAAATAATAAATAGATGTGTAAAAAATAGAATTTGGTGCTGGCAGAATTTTGAGCAAATGGGTCTCAGCCTGCAATGAAGAAATTAATAACAAGGGACCAATACACAGAGGCTATCTCTGGCTTTTTCATTTAATAAATATACATATATGTTTAATTTGTTTGTCTTTAATATAAAGGCAGGATTTTTGTTTATATTGTTCTCAACTCCTTCTGGTTCTAGTAATTTGTCCAGTGTGTAGTAGGTGCTAAATAAATATTTGTCAGAGTAACTAATGAGTTAATTCTATGAATGTGAAAAAAAAAATGGCCCATCTCTTAATATCATAAGAGCAAGTAGTTACTTATATAAGCAAAAGAAGCAATTAAAGTAAGGATTCATTGGGGCGCCTGGGTGTCTCAGTCAGTTAAGTGTCTGCCTTTGGCTCAGGTCATGATCCCAGGGTCCTGGGACTGAGCCCTGCATCAGGCTCCCTGCTACTCCTGCTCCCTCTGCCTCTAGCTCTCCCGGCTTGTGCACTCTCTCTCTCTCTCTGTCAAATAAATAATTAAAATCATTTTTTAAAAAAAGTAGGAATTCATTAAAAAAGATGGATATTTAAAATAACAAATTTTGGGGGCACCTGGGTGGCTCAGTGGGTTAAGCCTCTGCCTTCAGCTTAGGTCATGATCTCAGGGTCCTGGGATCGAGCCCCGCATCGGGCTCTCTGCTCGGCAGGGAGCCTGCTTCCTCCTCTCTCTCTCTGCCTGCCTATCTGCCTACTTTTGATCTCTATCAAATAAATAAATAAAATCTTTAAAAAAATTAAAAAAAAATAAAATAAAATAACAAATCTTTTTTGTTAAAATTTATAAATATACAGGTATTTATCAGAATTTAACGTGGGAATAAGATTTCTCTTCAAGAGCTCTAGTTGCAGTTCCACATTGTGTCTATAGAACAAACAACACTAAAAAACTTTAATTGTGATTTCTGGTTTGGGATAGTCTTAAGTTTAGGTAAAAACCTAAAGATACTTGTGAGGATGCAGGAATGAAGACCATGTAAATTCTTTACATTTTCCCCTCCTTTGACATTTATCTTGTACATCATGAGAAAAAAATATTTTGTAGTCATATGTCTTTATCTAAACTTTCAAAGCCTTTAACTTAGTTTTCATAAAAAAAGGATTCCTTCTTTTAATACTTTGTTGTACAATTAGAAGCTGAGATTATGATAACAAGTATGTCCGGTATAAACATTTTGGGAACAAACACATTTGTAATTGTTAATGAAACAGCTCAACTCAGAAGGGTAGATGTGGTCTTGAGCTCCTGTGTTTTTTCTATTTCTGGTCATGAGGGGTTGCAAGAGTTATTGGACTTGCCCTCCTGCTATAACTGGTAGAAAGGTGGGCAAACTATGTAAAACAACTGTTTCAGACATTGGACAACAGGCAGTACAGGACTCTGATCCTCAGAGAAAGAAAACAAGAGAAGGAAACCATATGATCTCTCCAGCTTTCGTTCTGCAGTCAGGAGGGGATCACAGGAAGGGCACATCCATCCCACTGAGCTGAGGAGATGGAGATTAGAGATAGGGGAGGCTGATGTGACTGCAATTTTTGGAGCACAGTGTGAGAGATGAAAGGGCTGTGTCAAAAAAGAGCTCCACAAATTGGCATACGGGTGTGCTTAAGAGTTTGGCCTAATGCTAAACTGCTCATTTGTAGTAAAGGGTACCACAAGGCTTGTCAAAGAACAACCACAGAGGAAAGAACGATTACCGGGGAGCTGAGAGGTGAAAAACCCTGAGGGTTCACACATTTAAGTTCTGACCAGTCAGAGCAGAGTTGTCACTAAACCTATGATGCGTTTGGTAGGGACCTCAGAATACAGATCTTTCAACTGGAGGCATTTTGCCCTTTTCTAGGGACAGTTTTGATTGTCACAATTTAGTAGGGTTGTTACTGGCATCTAGTGAGTAGAGGACAGAGATTCTGATGAACAGCCTATAGAATACAGAACCACTTACAGCAAAGACTAAATCATAGAGGAAAATACATACTCACTACATAAACCACCTTAAATGTAGTCACATTTTAAAAACTAATGTTTGAAACTAAACTGTCACAAATATGTTTTTTTTTCTGTTATTAATTGCATTGTAACTTCAGTGGAAAAAATGGGATAATCTTGATGTGTACAGTGTTTGTGTGTGTGTGTGTTTGGGGCAGTCATGTTAGCACAGCTTTAAATTTTTCATGACTTAATTTTATCATCAATAATACAACATTATCAGCTCTTGTTCCATGTGTTTCAAATTTATCGGCCGTAGTGCTGTGTTTAAAGCAGAGAATGTTTGTCAGAGACAGATAGTATAGGAGGCCAATGTATCACTGTCAATAATGCTGAATGTCTACACAAACCACAAAATTAAATACGTTGGAATAACATTACAAAGTGCAATGTTAGCATAGGCATCAATTGAACTTAGAAAGAGGACTCCCAGAAGAAGAGTTCATTTGCATAGCATTTACATTGCCACTCTTGTCAATTAGCTCAAACATAAGCCAGCTCAGTTGACTTGTATGTGGCCACCCTAAAAGGAAATATGTCAGTTTATTTGAGCTTCCAGAACAGGAGGTGCACATAGAGTATTGCCTACAGGGGAAAAAGTAGAAAGATCAAGCAAGCACAAGCTTAATATTTCAGGTGTCTTAAATATTTGAGAACACTAATAATATTATACACATATGTATATGTATGTATGTATGTATATGTGTAAATATAAATAACTTCATATCTGTAGATGAATGCATATAGAAACAGTTAGATAGATAAAATAGATACATTTGCTTGTAGATGTGGTTTCTGTCTTTCCAAACAAATCTAAACTAAGCCTATTGGAAAGCACAAATAATTTTGATTACTATATTGTTTATTCATATTTTTAAATATTGTCTAAGGAAATTTGGGCTTTTATAAGTTTTAAATTTTAAGGAAAACCCCTTTCAAACTTTAAAAATAAATCTCCAAAATCAGTTTTCCAAAAATTGGTATGTAAATTTTCAAGTAAATATTTAGCAACACCTGAACCTACTTATTTTTTTATTAGGGTTGATTTCTATATTCTGTAAGGATATTTCTTCTACATACACCATCAACTTGGGTAAAACTTGGGAGGTCAGGTTTAGAAAGGTGGCATTGTTTTCAATATTTAGAATAGGAAAACAAGATTTATCATTCTTAAAACATTCTTAGCAGTTAAATCGTTCAAAGCAGTTTACTTTCCTAACAGAAATAATACAGAGCTTGCAAAGTCCAGATGCATTATGAATATTGGGCATGGATTTTGTTTCCCTACATCATCATAAACTACCAACACAAACTTGTATTAATGTTTTATACATTCCTTGTGTGCTTGTTTTTCCTATCAAAGCTTTGGGAATTTCTACGTATGTTGAAATTGAATATGATGCTCATGAGCCTAGATCATCTTTACGTTATAAGAATACAATAATATTACATTCTATATGCATGGCTATTGTCTTATTTTATGTCAGTAGTGTCAAACCAGGAATTTTTCTTCTTCTTACTCTCTCTTCCTGTATGTCCTCTCCTTCTATTCATCTGCCTTAATCTTCCATTATGTCTTCAAGGCTAAGGGCCAAGTTAGGGGCCTGCCAAATTCTTCCCTTTGTCTTGACTAGGGAAATGAATTGAACTGACTGCTATCTGAAAATAAAATTACCACTGGGAGACATCATCAACTCAGAATGTCAGCTGCTCAAAGGCAAAGGCCATAACTGGTATCTTTATATGACTGTATGATAGGATACTGATTGGAACAAGAAAATGCTTCATATCTATAACAACAACTAGGGAATTAAAATGAGTGACTGAATAAGCCTACTGCATTCCTTTTGTTTTTAAATAAAAATAAACATATCTTAGGTACTTAAATAAGTTCCCCAAATTTGTAGCTATTTGGTGATAAGAGATATATAGCAAAACCTGAATTCTTCAAAATACATTTTCCTTTTTTAAAATTTACTTTAAAAATGTGCGATAGAGATATCACTGAATATATATATATAATACTTCACAAATTAAAATGTTCTAAACTTATAAAATCTCTAAGCTTATGAAAAACAAAAAGAAATATTTTTAAATTGCCTTTGAGTTTAGCTTCACGCCTGTCTTCTCCTTCTTCCCCCAAAAGTAGATGCTCTCCTGAGTTTGTGTTCATCATTTTCTTGTTTTCTTCTTCCCACATTTTCACTATATATATATTTCTAAATAATACTTTTTTAAATTTAGCCTGATTTTGAAATGTATACAATTACTATGATACTTAAAATTACACTTTTGAGATGTATTCATACTGATTTTTGGTTGGAATGCATTCATTTTTATTGGTCTATATTATTGCATCATTTAAATATATCTCATTTTATTGATCTATCCCATTGATAGATATTTTGGTTACTTTCAGTTTTTAACTTTCCTATAATCAATTATGCTATGAACATTCATGTATAGATTTCTGGGCACATGGTACAAGAATTTCTCAAGATATACGTGGTTAGAAATGGAATTGTTAGATTATAGAGTACAGTTATATCTCAGTTAGTAGGTAATGTCAAATGTTTTTTTATAATAGATACATAAATTTACTTTCAGGCAGTATATGAGAGTCATCAGTGCTTTACATATTTACGTACATTTAATATTATCAGACATTTTATGTTTTTCCTAGATTGGGGTTATGATCTAGTATCTCACACTTTTATTTGTGTTTCTCTGTTATTATTGTGGTCAAGCATTATTTTTTTTGTTTATGGGGTATTAATATTTTATTTTTTGTAACATCCTGATAGGTATGTTGCCAGGTTTTCTAGAGATAAATGATGTCATTGTAAACGTTAGATTCTGAAACCAAACACCTGTATTCGCATTCTTTCTTTGACACTTATACTATCTGTTTGTCGGGGCATGGGGGTTGCATTTGAAAAATCTCCCTGATTACTGTGTCACTTTGAAGCAAAGATAACAATAATACCTAAGTTATAAGAATGTTGTGAGGATTAGTTAATATATACAATTCACTTAGGAATGTATTTGTACATAGTTATACTCTATGTGTTAACTGTTACTATTTATTCATGTAATTCTATTTTTGTTGTTGTTAATGTACTTCAAAGTTATGTTATTTGGAGCATGCAATTTTTTTCCATTAGTTTTTTTTTTTTTAATTTCTAGAATTGCTAATTTGCTGATTTTCAAATATGGCTGGTCGGTTTTGATAGTCTTTCATCTATCATTGCTTCAATACTTCTTTATATTTCTTTTAAGTATAATTTCAAATTTTGCATCTTTTAAATTTAAATAAGTTTGCATTTCTTAAATTTAGTAATTTAATTTGTTTGGGGCATAATTATTCATTTTGGACTGCCTTATCTGACTTTTTCCTATGGTGCTTAGGTTTTCTCATATTTTTTACTGATTTTTGCTGTTGAGTCCCCTTTCCTTGGAACGTTGTGGAAAATCTTTAAGGCCTAAGTTTGAAATTATTTCCTCCAGAGATGATTTGCCTGGGCTTCTTCCAGGTGCTTAATTATTCCCAAAGATCATGATAGCTTGGGTCTGCATTTTCAAATTTGAGGCTTGGGCATTTTGAGGAGGGGATATACAAAGGTAGGGTGACAGCAGATTTATGTTTAGAGTTTAGAAACAATGGTGAAACTGACATGAATTTCCAAATTTCTTATTCGGCTAGGAGTTTTCTTATTTTTTTTTTAACTGAAGTTTCCTATTTTGGGATATCAGATGTGAGGATATGGTGGATGAAGTAGGGGGAAAGGGCTGGTAACCCCTAATTTGTTTTATCCTCTCGCCAGCTTCTAGACTAGCAGTTATTGGCTCCACGTTCTTACTTTCTTATTATTATGGATATTAGTTTCTTGTTATTTTTGACTGTCAAGAAATTTTCTAAATGTCCAGCTATGTTAGCCATGTATATATCTTTTTTTCCCCAGCATTAATATGTATACTGTATCTGGAATGCTTTCTCTGAATGTTTAATCCTCTGTACCAAGCATACTGTCTTTTTTCTCAATAGGTAAATTTAAGTCTCTTTAAAATTATGTAGCTGGTATCAATACCTGCTTAGTAAGTTTTTCTATACAGTTCTACTAGAACAGTTCAAGTACATGATTTACATCTGAATTGAATACAAGACAATAGAACCCATCAAAAGCAGGCTATATTTCATGCTATGTTACAGATCAGGAAGTAAGAGAGAAAATAGAAGCTATTTAGAGGAAATGATAGTACATGTGTATAAATAATTTCCCACATATTTATTTTTATAGAGAACAAGATTTGGGGGATGGAAAGAATGGTTGAAAGAAAAGCTTTCACAGTGAAGCTTACCAAGCACAAATTAGCCTATATTTTTTTTCCTAAGAAAAAATCAATTAGAAAATTCAAATAAGCAAAGATGAAAACAGTAAGACTGGTGTGGTCTGATTTTTCTGAAATTACAAGTGGATAGCCCTTCGTGTTCAAATGGAAAAATGAAGATTTAATATATGTCATTATGGATATCTTAGCTGCACATATGATAAATAGAAATTTAATAACTGAGTGTTACACAAGAATAATGTGAGTTTAGACATTTCTGATGTTCAATTTCCCTTTATATGTCCAATTAACCTTTATTTACTGAGAAACCATGGCATTCTAATTTGATTGGCAGTACCAGAGCTGGCGCCAGTAAGGAGAGTTCAGAAACGCTGCTGGAAAATCATGGTTTATTAATACATCATTAAGCACTTTAAATGGATTCCAATGGTGTATGTCTAAGGAAGGAAATAATTCAGCATTTGTTAGTTACTGACAGAGTATAGAATTGAAATTTACATTATAAACCTTACGTTAAAAATCCTAATGTGCCAGCAATTGAATTACACATCACAAAATGATAGTATATGTCATCTGCCTTTTACCAGGGAGTATTGTAAATGTTAATGACTATATACTTTTATCCAGACAAAATCATATTATCATACAGTAATCTGATCTAGAAAAGTATAAATATAAATAAAATAAAAACTAGATTTATTTGCAGTATGCTTGTGATAGGCATGTAGTCCATTTATTGTTTAAAGTTAAATGATATCATGCACAGTTAGAAGTATGAAATCTGAATTATACTTTGCTTTTAATAAGCACACAGTTAGTAAAGGTACCTGTGATTTTAAGACATCATTATATTTTTCTGTTTTAGCATTCTAAATCATGTCTAGGAAAAACAGTAAGTCTTGAGTTTAGAAAACATTTGCATCTTTATTTTAACATTTACTGTCAATCTAAACTATATCCATACTTGTTAATTTCTCATGTGTACGTTTTAATCTATGAATTGTCTAAGAAAAATTATTTGCATATGTTTCTGATTAGTTCATACTTATACATAAAACCTAAAAATGTTTTCTTGGATATATTTGATATTCTCTTATAGACATTAAGTATTTTTTACCAAATGGATATTTGGATATTTGATTATGAATGGATATATTTTACATGCAAACTTTTTACAGTAATAGATAACCCTAAATAATAATATTTGCATAACAATATCCTAAATCCTCTTTCTTTGGTATAAATTGAATGTCAACTTTTGTCTAATCTTTGTATGTAGATATTTTGGACCCACTTGACTGATGAGCAACCACAATAATTAAGGTAATTTGATTATGTTGACCAAGTCACTTAATTGAAATCAGCATTTCTCAAACTGCATGCTTTGATATTTAGGAAGATCGATCTCTGAGCAGTTCCAAGTAACAAATTGGTAACAGGAAATTTGGGATTACATATAAACAGGTTGTGCACATTGCTCTCTAAATTCATATCAACACAATTCCCTTCTTCATCTTTAGCCACAGAATAAACTCTGCTATGTGCTAACACATGACATCTTGTAACCTTTCATGGATATACCATATTCTCCCAAGTGAGCACCTGATCCTAAAGAGATAACCGCTTTTGAGGGAAATTTCAATATTTCAGTGCACAACATGTACATGGAGTGAGGTAACTGAGATGGAAAGCATAGAAGACAATCTGTTTTTTGTAGGCAGAGTTAATGACGTGGTACCTTGGCAACTGACACAGATGAGGTAGAGACATAGAATTTATTTTGACATCCTTTGCAGTGCTTCAAAAGATATTTCCTAGTGGAAAAATGACATGAAAAGCCATGTTTCCAAATGGAATTTTCCATATCTTCTTTTTGTTTCTCTTTTACATAATGAGAATATAGCTTTAAATGATCAAATTTGTCAAATTTGGAAATGCCACATTATATTATACTCAAGTTTGTTGGCATAAATATAAGGATATTTGGGTTGATAGCCATGCTTTAAAGTATAGATTCCTAAAAAAAAACAAAAACAAAACAAAACAAAAAAACATAGCTCATTGGATTTTTTTTCCTCTGGAAAAAAAATAAGCAATTACATGGTTATAGCATGATTAATGTATTCACAAATATATGCAAAAATCTTCTTTATGTCTTTATAGCTTTAGAATGATGTGCAAATCATGCTGATTTCTACATTAAAAATACCCTTCTCTTTAAAGCCTGCCAAATGAAGCCACAAATGTATACTCAGAATGTCTATATTTTATTTCATTTACATTATATAGCCCCTGCTCTGAAACATTTTTATATTGAAAATGAATAACAATGTGCACTAAATTTCTTATTGTCAGTTATCTTTAAGCAAGCATCTAAATAACAATTAGAATGTGTGTATAAATGTGAAAGATTCAACAAATAAACAAAAATGTCCAAAACAATAACAGAGAAATCATGAATATTGATTATTTCGTTATCTTTGGCACCATATTACCTATACATAAAAGAGTGTGTAATTTCCTTTCCACACAACATACATACTAGTAACAATCCATATATAGGTAGATTTTAGTGGAGTCTGGTGATGTGTAAGGAAAAATAATAACAAAGTCTATTTCTGAAACTGTAGAATCATGTATTGATGTAAACTTTTTGCTATAGTTGTGGTTTATGAAAAATATATATATACATTTTGCTAGATGGGAATGTATAGAGGAACAACGACTGTCATTGAATTTGTAGTGTAGATAGGGGTAAGATAGGAAGTCAGAAAGAAAAATGATCAAGGAGAGGGCAGCCAAGAGCAAGAAATAAGCTGTGTCTTTAAAATGAAAGTAAGGGAAAGTGAAACCAAAGGTAGATGGAGATAATACTGAAAATAGAATGTGATAAGGAAAACTGGAATCATAAACTCACAGTCAATTTTACACACTGCACTTCTAGAAATTACAGGGAAGGGATCAGACAACCAAAATAAAGCCTGATAGAAATAGAAAAAAAATAACATAATGCTAAGAAGAAATTCTTTTATACACTTGAATTTTATATGAGCTCTGGTAACTGGAGGTTTATTTTAGATACTCTCTCTTTGAAATTTTTTTATCATCAATAATAAGCAATACCTCACAACACTTTCTCTTCCTCCATTCTCTTCCTCTATTCCATTTCAACTGGAAATTGTATATTTTTGAGTTGGCTGGAAGCAAAAATGAACCTACTATTTTGTAAATTTTTAATGTCAAATATTAATTCATCACCCTGGCACTTTCTTTTGTTTATTTTCTGTATATTTGGAAAGGTATTAATGGACAAAAAAATAAATTAAAGAATAAGTAAAATTAGAAGAACCCAGGGACTTTTTGTCTTTACAAGTTTTCAGAGACTCCAGAATGGTGCCTGTTGTATGCGTTTAGTATACACATTCAGTTATAGAACATTTGTGTTAAAATTCAACCCTGTTCTTCTTCCTGGTAAAGTTGATAGGTAGCCCCCTTGTGAAAACAGAACAACAAAATAGATACAGTAAACAATATGTATTCAGGATATACTGCGTTTTGGTAACTTGTTGATTAACATGCCATGGATACATATAAAGGATGACTCAAAAACTTGAATATTGTTATTTCAACAATTAAAGTAAGTAAAGAGAAGAAAGTTGATAAGGTAGAACTGAGAACTAATTATTTCTTAAATGACAAAAATAATAAAAGCAACAACAAAATACACCTAAGCCGTTAGAAAGAGCCTACCATTTATTTGTTTCTTTGGAGAACTGAAGAAACAAAGAAGGCAATAAGGCAAGAAAGAAAAGGCAATGAAGAAAGAAAGAGAAAGAAAGGAAAGGAAGATAGAAAGAAAGAAAGAAAGAAAGACAGAGAAAGTAATGTTTTCAAGGTCAAGAAGTAGAGATTAATATATCAAAGTAGCACAAGGAGAATGAGGTAGTAAGAGCCCTATTAAAAATCAGGAGGATATTTTATCAGAAGACTAGTCTTTTCCAGACAGGAAGAGACAATGTACAGCATCATCTAAAGAGAAATATAACATTGCTCAAAGACCAAAGAGATCATTTGGATTACAGCAAAAAATAGAAATGGAAAAGAAAGAAATGATAAAAAGCTACTATGTCTTAAGCAGGATGAAAAAGCAGATTTAGAAACATATATGCAGATAAGAAAAGCCTGTAAAAGAGCAAAAGCATTAATCATGGAAGACTGTAATTATACCAATGCCAACAAGGCTGACACCAGGAGGATGCCTATAGAAGGTGGCACACTAGGAGAAAACAGAACTTAAAACATATAGATAATATTTTTAAAGAATACATATCTGTATGTACACTGGAGCTAGATTTTGGAAACAGCTTGGTAAAAATGATCAGTGTAGCTGGTATAAATAGAATCAATAGGAAAATGAAAAAAAAAAAGATGGTAATGCACAGTGGTTAAATGCCAAGACAGTTTTAAGTAGTTCAGTGTAAGAGATTACACTATTCAATAGATTTAGTGAGCACCTACTATGGCTAAAACACAGAATTTTAGAGAATAATACAAGGATGAATAACACATAGTCCCCAACTTCAGAAACTAGTTTGAATTTATAGTATTTACTGGTGTTCAGTGAGTATGCCAGATCTTTAATTTATGAGCGTCTATATCTATTTGAACTGAAAATAACATTCTTTTTTTAGTTGAGTCTTCTGATCTGAGTAGCAGAACTCCACAAAGCTTAGTTATATTACAGAAGTGATCTTGAGGTGGGGACACACAAGCACAAAGGAACAAGGTCAAAGAAGAAGCTGAGTCCTTCATCTGAAATGTCAAAATAAAAACAAAACCAAGAAGTCTCTTTCAGCTCAATTTTGAGTATGTAATTTCTTAGCTTAATTTCTTTCCATACAACAGCACAAAAAAATATTTTAACATTGTATATGGTTTCTAGCCTCTAGTTAGCTGGATTTGAATTCTTAACCCACACTTACGTGTCTTGGGTCAAGTTATTTATCCTTTCTGTGTCTCAGGTTCTTCAACTGTAAAATGGGACTAATTGTTCCATTGTCTCACAGATTCCCACTAACACAGGAGTGAGAAAAGAAAATATATGTAGTTAATTTAGAATAGTATCTATCTAGCCCATTGTAAGGGCTAAATAATTATTCATTCTCTTCTCTCTCTCTCCATTGTAAAGGAGGCTGCCTTTTAGTTCGAGTTTTTATTTTACATAATCTTCAATTTAGTAACATGCCAGGATTAAATTGCAGTCTTTAATTTCAAGTCTAAATTTCCAGAAGAAATAGACAAATAATCATTAAATAAGCAAGTTGTTAAAGATCTATTACTTAATAAGATTAAAATCTGGGTGGTTTTACAGCTAAGTTCAATGTATCCTTTAGATAAGAATCCACAATTTCGTATCTTATACCAAATAGTCAAGATCATGGAAATAGATGGAAACCATCCAATTCACTTTACAAAGCACATTTTAATACCAAAGCATGATAAAAATATGTGCACATGCATATGCATGTGCACATATTTTCATGAAAAATGCCACAATCAATTTGACATATATATACTTAGAGAAATTTGTAAAAAAAAGTGTTCAAACTCTTAACATTTTATTAAAGACATAAGACATTGACATAAAGGTGATGGTTTTTTAATGTGCCAACATGTCTAAGCTAAACTATATTTCTCAAAATTTCTTTTTTAAAAATATGCTTACAATTTGGGTGAGCCACGAGGGAGAATCCTTCAAAATTTGTGAGGTGTAAGAAAAGCAATAGCCATTGTGTAGGGCCCACATTACTACAGATAGGCTGGTGGCATCTGGGCACGCAATTCCTTCCTTTAGGTCCTTTTTTAACTTCTCTGAAATCTGTCCAGGTGTACGTCTTTATGCTAACGGGGCCAGACTTCTGCAGAATAACCTTATCACCAAAGCGGGAGGCAATAAGAATATAGACAGTTTCAGTCCTCTCTTGTGGGCTTCTATCTCAAGCTTGTGGTTTCCAGCCTGCTTGTGATCGTCCCTTCCTCACTACCTTTCTTTGAACTTCAACCACCACCATCAGAGGAAGAGAAAACAGCCTTCTAGACTGATAAGTGAACTCCTACACTTGCCTAAGCCAATCGTCTATAAAAAATCCCTAAATATGTACTATACTGCACTAATATATAGAATAAATGATATGTGAGTGTGTGTATGTGTCTATATAGGTTTATATGTAATATCTATCTATATATTTATATTAATTCTGGGAATTCTGGAGTTGGTTCTCTAATCTGATTTGATTTAAAAGCACTAATGATTGTTTCTAGAGGTAAAGAAGACACTGCTAAGCCATAGCATGGCATGACAAAAGTGTTACTCAAATTATTATCTTTAGGTAATTATAGTCAAGTATCTTTGAAGAGAAGGCAGGACTCTGGGTGACCAATTAGTTGCTACTTTACAACATTTTAGTCAAATTAAATGTGTAATGGAATTGGTTTGGTATTTCTAACTGTTCCAGAGAATTTGGGGGAAAAAATGGTGAGCTGAAGACCTTAAATTCTCAGATCAAGGTCTCCATGAATTGCCTAAAAACATCTATGACTGCTTTGAAAGAAGCCACTGTCTCCTACAGCTACAAAGTCAAGATTTCTAAAAACCAAGCCCAATGGTGCAGGTGATTTAATTACAATGTAAATTTAATTTCCAATCTTACAAGGTCACTTTTTTTTTTTAATTGAAGGATGGCTGACATACAATGTTACATTAGTTTCAAGTATACAACAGTGTGGTTCAACAAGTCCAAAAGTTATATAATATGTTCACCACAAGTGTATATTTGTGTATACACAAGTGTATACTCAGTCAATATACAGAGCTCTTACAATATCACTGACTATATTCTTTATGCTCTAACTTTTATCCCTATGACTAATTCATTCTGTAACTGGAAGCCTTTGTCTCCCACTTCCCTTTATCTATTTTGCCCATCCTTCCACCCCCTCTCTTCTGGCAACCATCAGTTTGTTCTCTGTATTTATGGGTCTGTTTCTGCTTTTTGTATGTAGGTCACTTTTTCCAAGTCAGGGCATTGATTAGGGAGGAAATGGATCCTGAAAACCGGAGTGAAGACACATGGGAAAAATCCCGTAAAGTTGGGAATGTCAGCAAACTATATTGGAGAAGCTCTAGACCCCGGAATTCTGCTCAGTTGTTTTTTTTTGTTTTGTTTTGTTTTGTTTTTTTGTTGTTGTTGTTGTTTGTTTTGCCAATAGAAGCAGCCCTTTAACTTCTGCCTGAAAAATATTAGTCCCCCTTCTCCTAAAGAATCTATAATGACCTTCCTGATTTGGAATCACTTCTATTCTCCTGAATACCTGCCTTAATGTATCTCTTTGCTTTTAGACATATAATTGGATTCAAGCCCCAGCAGACTCCAAAGAGTAAATTACAAACTGCTGTGACCAATTAGAAGGCTCCTAAAAATTGGAATGGGGACATAAAGCCAATGCCATTGAAGTGGGGGACCTTGAGATCTTAAATTCTTTGAATTTCTTTTGATAATATAAGCAGTCCTTCTATTCCTGAGGTTAACCCTGTTTTGCCTGATGAACATATAATAGCCTCCCCTGAAGTAGTTGTCTTGCAAAACTTTACTGGTCATTCTCAGGACCAACCCTCATTCCTCTCTTTACTTCTAGATCCAAAGTTAATCTCAAGTTCCAAGTGCAGTCCTATGGGTAAGGTATAAAGTATGACACATAAGGAGATGCACTACACACCCAAAGAACTGCATGTTTGTTTTGTTTTTCTGATTTAAATGGGGAGAAACCTGGAGAATATGTGTGGAATTGGATCTTAAGGGTCTGAGATGAGGGTAAAAAGAATATAAGATTAGATCAGACTTAACTTGAGATATATTCCACCTAAGCAGAGCTTATGGATTCATTGTTTTCACCCAGGGAGTCAGGAAGGGCTCTAAAAAGATTGCTAAGTTGGCTGACTGAAACTTGAACCAAAAGGTGGCCTACACTAAATGATGTTGAAATACTAGGAATTCATAAACACACTATAGAGGAACATATTCAAAGGCTTAGGGAGACTGGAATCTTAGAGTGTTTCATAATGGAAGACTTGTTCACACTCCCTAGGAAAGTTAGAAATACATAATTTTTGCCAAAAGTATAAGAAACAAATTGGTAAGAGCAGCCTCATCATCATGGAAGGTCTTTGTGGTGACCCTTCTTTGTAGTTCAGAAATTATAGTGGTAACTGCTACCATGGAAGTGGGGACCCTAAATGCAATGAGAATAATGGAATCCTTGGGTGGCACGGACTAAATGGTGGCACTTGTTTACCAAAGATAAAGTGATCATGGTGGCCATAATGGACCATGGAGGCAAAACAGTAATTGGGATAATCTTACTTGACATTGGCTTGAGCTCACATTATGTGCACATGGATTCCAAGAGGAAGAAAAGTTTGAAAGAAATCTAGAATGTGACTTCTGCCACATCCTGATAGCCAAATCAGTCATGGATTTAGTCAATATTCAAGAAAAGGAGAAATAATCTTCAGTCCTGGATGTGGATGTTCATACAGGGAGGGAAGAAATTTATTGTAAGATATCAACAATCACAGTCAACCCTCTGGCCACAACAGTTCATATCCCTCTTATAAGGAAAATGTAATCCAGTGCACTCCTAAATTAGAGCAGTGGCTTACAATACAAGATCTTACCATTAGGTGCAGATGAAGCCCCTCGGAGGGAGCACCTTGGAGGCTGCTTCTCAAGTGCATATTCCCATTTACAGAGAACAGCTATCTTTCTCCAGTAATTTCATCATAAGTGGTAAAAAAAGGGAGAGCATAAGCAAATAGATATGCCAGTTCATAAAGAGCAAAAATGAAAGATGTAATAGAGTCAATGGTACATGGAAGTACATTTGAAGCTCAACTGGGCACATGTTACCATTTCATGCAGATCCAGAGTCAAGGACTGTTTCTTAACTGGGACACAGTTTTTCTCTCTAGGGGTAGTTCTCAATGGCTGCTAACTCCTCCTTCTGAGATTTTGACTCTGCCCCCTGATCCATCCTTTATTTTCCACCAGAAATGATCCTTCTTTTCAGATAAGCAGTTTTCTTTGCTCTCATGTAAGAGAATTGGGGTCTAGTAATCTCTTTGCATATGGAACTATAATCCTTTTAGTCAACAATGATGTGATTCTTTAAAAAGTCCTGCATATCAAATTATAATAAACTCTACTTATACAAAAGCCTCAACCAGAAATATAAAATAAATATAAAATAAATTGTATATATTCATATATATATACAATAAATCACATATATATATACAATAAATCACATATATATAATAAATCATATATTTAGGCATACATATGTGTCTATTGGTGCTATTTCTCTGAAGAACACTGGAACACTGACTATTACAAATTTTGGTAATGAGAGTGATTCCAGAGGAACAGAATATTAAAGATGAGTTTTCTGAAATGGTTTTGGGATTTCTGAATTGTTATTTAACTTGATTAGATTAAAGACAGTATATTCCATTTCTAGTAGCAAAAAAAAAAAAGCATGAATAATTCATGGTATGATACAGCAATAGAAATAGACAACATATCATCATGGATATGCCTAATCAAATACTTGTAAGGGGTTTCTAAGTGATCATTATTGGATACCTTAGAATATTTTTGTCAAACTCATAAGTTTAAGGAGATTGGCTAGTTACTCCGGTGCTGGACAGCATAGGGAAACAAAAGGATGAGCTCAGGAATCAAATTCCCAGGTCACCACCACATACGTGACCTGATAGTTTCTGCATCTGCCCTGAAAACTTTATCTCGTAGAACCACAGAGCTGACTTTGCCGAATGTTGAATTACAACAAATTAAATTCTTAACCCTGCAGTGTGTCTGTTGTTTGGAGGCAACATATTCTGAATCATCTGAGTGTGTTACTCTGGCCCATTTATGAAGTGACCCCAAAAACTATTTGTTTTGAGTGGGGGTCTGAAAAAAGGAAGGCTCTACCATGGATCCAGGCTGCTGTGTGAGCTGCCCTACCCCTTGTGCAATACGGTGGCAGTGGATCCAGTAGAACTTAAAGTATCTGAAGTAGATATAGACCATCTGGAGCCTTTGGCAGACCTCTGTAGTAGAATCATAGTGCAGACCCTTAAAATCTGGGAGCAAAGCCCTTCTATCCTACATACATAACTTTTCTTCTTTTGAGAAGCAGCTTTTGGCTTGCTATTAGGCCTTAGTAGAGACTGAATATGAGACTGAATATTTAATTGTGGGTTACTAAGTTACCATGCAATTTGAGCTGTCCATCATGAACTGGATGTTACATGACCCACAAAGTCATAATTTAAGTGTGCACAGCAGCACTCCATAATCAAATGAAAGTAGTATGTACATAGTGGGTCTGTGCAGACCCTGATACTGTAAGTGAGATATATGAAAAAGTGGTTAAATGCCCGTTGTCCTTATTCTTAGTATAGTTCTTTCTCTCTCTCACCCTTCACCTATATTTGTTTCGCATTTTAATTACATCATGCATAGCACACAGACTATTGGATAATAATGGAGACAGCAGGCTTCACTTTCTTATTTATATAAGCAATGGTAATCTTTTTCTTACATACCTTTCTCACTTCTATAGAGTAAAAATAATTTTAGTGTTTCATCATTTAATATGTTTTTTTTTAAGATTTTATTTATTTATCTGAGAGAGAGAGAATGAGGGAGCATGAAAGGGGGAAGGTCAGAAGGAGAGGCAGATGCCCTGCTTAGCAGAGATCCTGGGCCTCAATCCTGAGACTCCAGGATCATGACTAACCTGAGCTGAAGGCAGTCGCTCAACCAACTGAGCCGCTCAGGCACCCTATGGTGTTTATTTTTTGTTGTGGTGGATATTATTCAGCAATTGCTGCATCTAATATATAGTGCCATTTTTCCCATACTCAGGATTTAGAGTCCAGCAATCAAGGGATATAAATGAGAGTACACTACTCGCTATTATCCCTTGTAATCCACTAGCAAATTTTTGCTTCCTATCCCTGTACCATACATTCTACTTGTCTAGAGGTCTTAATTCCAAAGGGAGGAATATTTTCACCAATATACACAACAATGATTCTATTGATCTGGAAGTTAAGACATACTATCCAGGCACTTTGAGCAACTTACACCTTTGAATCAATAGGCAAAAGAGGGAATTACTGTACTGGCTGGGGAAGTGAATCCTGACTACCAAAGATACACTGAATTGCTAGTTCACAATAGAGAAAAATAAGAGTAAGTCTGGAATACTATCCACCACAACAAAAGGATAGACATCATAACAAAAGGTGAAATACTAAGGTTATTCTATAAAAGCGGTATCTTATGGAGGGCATGTATTGCATGGAGCACTGGGTGTGGTGCATAAACAATGAATTCTGGAACACTGAAAAGAAATTAAAAAAATAAAAATTTTTAAAAAGTGGTATCTAAATAAAGAAAGATGCTTCCTACATCCACTATTGCCCACTAATTTGTCATTTAGAGCAAATGTAATCAAATGGGAGATAGAGTCAATGTGCAGATTTTATTTTCTAAAGATAGTGGCCACAGTATCTGCCATTCTACATACATTTCTTATGATAAAACCTTTATACTCCTTCTATTGAATGATGGGAGTTATAAGCTTTCCCCTTGAATCTAGGAAGGATTTTACAACTGCCTCAACAGCCAATAGAAACTGTGCATTTTGAAGGCAGGAATATACATACGTATATATCATACACCATTGCTTTGTTTTCTTGCAACTCTTGTGATTGTAAGCCAGCCACCATTCTGTGAGGAAGCCCAAGCAGTCACATAGAAATTCTTTCTGGTTGACAGTCACAACTGACATTGTAATCAACAGCCAACATTAACTGTCAGGCTTATGAATGAATGAGTCCTTCAGAGGAATCTAGCTCTTAGCTGAGTTATCCCTAGGCTTTGAATATTCCCACCTGAGACCCTCACATTGTGAAGGAGAGAAAGTTCATCTGTGTTATGTTCATTCCCACTTCATGATTTACAAACTCTGTGAAAATAATAAAATGCTTATTATTTTAAACTTTAAGTTTTTAATTGACATGTATTTGCATGCAGCAATAGATGATTGAAAAAATAATCCTTAGAAATGAAAAATAAAATTAAACTTGTATATTTTACAATTATCTTAACAATGGGTAACTTTTATTGAAATGTCATAAACACTTTGTATGTTTTAAATAGTTTAGTCTGTAGAGCAGCTAAACTTGTAAGTACTATTATGATTCTCATTTAACAGGGGGGTAACTGAAGCACAGTATGTTTAAGCAAATCCTGCAAAATCACAAATTGACAGATCTGGAATTTGAACCTATGTGTTTCACTCCAGAGCAGAGATGTTTATCTTCTATCTCTTTGTCCCTCACCAGAAAACCTAACAGAAAGGGAAAGTTCCAGAATGAGAGAGAAAACAAGGACTGACCTGGAAATTAAGGTGAATTAAGAAACAAAATAATGAGGTTTATTGAAAGCAGTGATGGGGCACCTTGGAGGCTCAGTCAGTTAAGTGTCCACCTTTAGCTCAGGTCATGATCCTGGGATCCTGGGATCAAGCCCTGCATTGGGCTTCCTGCTCAGCAGGGAGTCTGCTTCTCCCTATCCAGCTGACAGTCGCCCTGCCCCCTCCGACCCCCGCCTTATGCTCTCACTTGCTCTCTCTCTCTATTTCAAATGAGTAAGTAAAAGATATTTTTTAAAAAAAGAAAAGAAAAGAAAAAGCAAGCAAGCAAGCAAACAAGCAAGCAAGCAGAGATGAAATCTTAACTAGCAAACCCAGTGAATTTCATTATGAATGAGAGGCTATGCCAAGTATCCATGATGTTATACCCTAAGAGGACTTTTTTTCTTTCTTTTCCTTCCTTCTTTCTTTCTTTCTTTTTTTTTTTCTCCTGGTTAGATCTAAGTCATTGTAAGGGTATGGGACTTTAGTTCTCTTCTCCAAAGGTAACTAGAAATGAAAGGCAGTGCTGACTAATTGTCTTATTCTCATATTACTTACATTATTTGCTTCCTGTGTTTAGAGGGTATGCAGAAATTATCTTTTTTTAAAGGTGATTTTGAGAGGGGTTACTTTCTATTAAATATATAATTGTGTGTATGCGCTTGTGGGCGGGTGGGTTGGTGTGGATATGTGTGCACACATATCTTAAACCTAAATAGACATCAAAGCCTAAACGCTTGGCTCCCAGTAATGAAGAGGAATCAAGTTTAGACTTTTGGCTTAGACAAGCAGGTACACGGGGTACCAATCATTGTGTTCACTTTTGGCCATAAGAGTTTAGGGTGCTTTATGTTATCATGGTAGAGTTATTTGATAATAAGTGAAAATGTAGATCTATAACAGAAATCATGGCTGGACCTATGTACAGATAATATTTAAACCATAAATACAACTCATTTTCATCTATTATCAATGGTCTAAAAGATAAATAAACATTTACACATGGCATATTCTACATATCTATAGAAGATTGCTTTAATGAAATACTGAATTCTTTTTTTTTTTTAATTAAAGCAAATGTGTTTACTGTAACTAATGCAGAGGGGAATTTAGTTCTAGATAGGTATGTTATCATCTACTCAGGGTCCAGTACAGAAAATATAATTCCTTGTAGATGTTTACAATAGGATAATGTCTGATCAGAAAAATAGGTGCTTACAAAATTAGGTGGAAGAGTAAATATCAGAAATCAAAGAAGCATGCTGCATATTGTCAGTTTGGACACTCACTGTGGGCTTTCAGGACACTAGGAAGTTACTTTTGCCACATAATTACTGTTACTGCCCAGGTCAGGAACTACAAGAAATCCCACCTATGCAGTTGTCTGCAGCACCAAGGCAAATAATTTGCAAAGGAACATCTAGTTGTTAAGAAATCTGCGGAAGCCCATGTGGACGCTTGTCACTGCTGGAGAAAGATTGATGTTTTCTGTTTCCCTTTTCCTTTCAGATCTTGTATAAAGGGCTCTCACTGGAAAAATGGCAATCACATCCCAATACCTAGATGCGAAGCATGCTGGCAAACACAATAGTCTTTCAGAACTCATGATAATGGACAGAACATAGGAGGAAGGGATGATAAGTTCTATTTTGAGCTCAGATAACTCCTTTTGCTACATTAAAAGAATCTCTTCCCTCAAGGTTGTATTTTACACTGAGGCTTTGAGCAAATACTTTTATTTGCTTCCTAAATGATTGCTCTCTCTTTATAGTTGTGTCCATACCTAACCAGCGAGAGGAGGCGTGAAATGAAAGTGAAGTTGATACCACTCATAATTAGAGCAGTCTTGACATAAGGGTAGAAAATTAGCAAAATGTACTGTAGAAGACAGGGGTCAAGAGGAAAATTTGGAAGTTTAATCCAATTACATAGAGGCCAACCACCATTGGGGAGGGGGCAGTATATAATGTAATATTTTATTCTATGAATCAGTGATTCGTGGTTAATGCTTACTGCATTACAGTCTCTTAGTATGTAGCATAGGGATGAAGTATAGTATAGTATAGTGATGAAGAACAAATGGCATTTCCCCATACCTGTTCAATAATCCTCTCAAATGTCTCTTCCAGCCTACACTGACCTCATAGAGCTATTCAATCTGTCCTATATGCTAAAAAAGGCCTCTGTACTTATTTCTGAAATAGCACTTTCTGCACTTCTACTGTATTGGTCTGTACATATGTATGTTTCTTTCTTTAGACAAGAGCTATTTAGGGGGATATGTCTCATTTCATTCTTTGGTGAGCTCAACTTAGAATAGCAGGATCTAGAGTGTGAAACAGTTAACCTATGACAGAAAATTGCAAGAGTTGGACCAACCATCTTGGGTTGAGAAAGAAAAGGATTAGAAAGGCAGAGAATGAAAGGGATTCAGGTTGTGTATGTGCATATGTGCAGAACAGGTAATTTACAGTTTCAAGTCTTGCACAAACTATCAGAGCTCATTGTAGAAGGGCATGGTATTTTATGGGAAATAAGGTTGGATTCAAGATAAAAGAACTTTCCTACCTTAAGAAATGTATAGTATTTTCTCTCCTGGCAATAACTATGAGCATTCCTTCCTCTATGTTCTTTCATGACATGTAATATTTAGCATTTATTTGACTTTATTGCTTATATCCTTCTATGTCTTATTTTGTTTTAAAGCCCATGAATAGGCTGTTTTCATCATGGTTTCTTTCATACCTAACACATTGCCTACACTATACTAGGTGTCCCTAAGACTACCCATGTTAAGTTTTAGAAGAAAGGAGTGAATGAATTAAGCATAACTTCATTTGATTTTTGAACTATTCATGTTTTAAACATCCCTGGATAGAAGTGTACACTTTGGGGGAAAAAAAAGTATAAATTAGCAACCCATAGGGTGATGAACTTATCATCATGTTAGAATGTCAATTTCCACAACCATCTGTACAGGAAGTATGGCTGATATTTTTATCATGAAATTATAGCTTAGACTATGACCACATGCATTTGACAAACTGAACAGAAACTCTAATGGACTGTCTAAAGATCTTAATCAGTTGTCTCAGGCATGAATATCAGAACATCCCGACTGCTAGTGAGACTTCAATTTTTATTTAATACATTGAATTGGACATGTATAAGTCATGGGGGAAATAATATAGGTTAAAGACTCAAAACAAAAATGATGTTTCCCCCCAATATTTCCTGAAAAAACAAATAACAACTGGAGAATAATTAAACATACACGTGAACTCAGAGACGGTTTTGAAAAATAGATGATATATTAAAAACTGTCATTCATAGGCTTGTAAGATTATATAAAAGGGTGTATTTTCTCAGAAGCAATCAGGATAAGAATATAGTATTTAAGATAATTAGGAGCTCAGTTTCAAATAAATTCAAATTTTCCAGCAAATTTCTCTTATACTTCATGTGACCTTTACAACTGGAAAAACAGAAAATGAGTCTGTAAGCCATTTTGATTCAGTGGTGTGAGAACTCCGATTCCTATAGAAAGTATAAGTATACTTTTTATGCCATTAATGTAGCATTTACATATTTATACTAATATTTTTCTTAATAATCACATGAAAGGTATGCATAACTGACAGTTAAACTAAGAATGCCATTCTTCAAACTATTCAAGATATATATAACACAAATGTAGCACTAATAATATATTGTCCACATATTGATATATTAATATATAGCGTTAATGTATAACATATAAATATATAAATACATAAATATAAATATACATGTTATATATTAACTTTATATATTAATATATGTTATATGTTAGATATATGTGTGTGTGTATCCCAAATATATATTATATATATATATGTGTGTGTGTGTGTGTGTGTGTATAAATCCCATTTTATTTTATTTTATTTTATTTCATTTTATTTTATTTTTTCTGCAGTTGGGACAGCCTTAGTAAAGTGATTTCCTGGACATTTGGAAACCCGGATATACCACTGTGTACACCACTGTGTTCCCATGATTCTCTAACTTTGGCAGGGATTTAAATATGACATTTCCATGTGACCTGTTCTTCTATCTATCCCTTTTCTTTCTATTATTTCTTATTATCTGTCTGCATATATCTCTCAAATGCTGCTTCAGATTGAAGAAGCTCTTGAACAGGGGATATGAAGATATGAGGGCAGATCCCCAATCTAACATACAACTGTGTCCTGCATCCAGAAATGTGGGTTTACAAGGACAAAATGACATAAAAAACAGTAACAAGACAGTATAATTAAGCCTGGCTTTCTTCCCCCACTATTGCATTTCAGATTATCTCTAATACACTTCACAGATGGGAAACTAGGAGAAACTTCTTCATAACCAAGAAGTCAGTATGAGGCAATTATAGGGAACAAAAAAGACCCTACTATTAGGATCTTAGGATCTCCAGATGAAATACTGCCTTTACATTTCCTTTAAAAAAAATTATTTATTCACTTTAGAGATAGATGGAGAGAGAGCATGAATACAGGAAGGAGCAGAGGGAGAGAGACAAAGAGGCTCCCTGCTGAGTCCAGAGCAAAACATAGGCCTGGATCCCACAACTCTGAGATTATGACCTGAGCTGAAGCCAAGAGTCAGGAACTTAACCAAGTGAGCCATCCAGGTGCCCCTACATTTTCTTTTTTTAATGTGAATAAAAGGATAAAAGCACATTAATCCACCTATCAAACCTTCACAACCTTGAAGGATACATTCCAAAATATTCATGATTCCTGAAAGCTTCTTTTAACCTAAGGGCATTATCATTTACATTTTGAACAGTAGTTTACTATGTAATATGAGATACTTAATTTTCTGGCCTTGAATTATAATTTGAAAAATAAATTTAAAAAAATCTGCCTAGAAGTTTTACTAATTTTTCACTGAGAGAAGACATCTCATGCATGCCTTAATTTTATGGCATTAAAAACACCCACCTGGATTATATGAGTTGAGGGGAAATCCTTATTAGATATGATGGAAGAGTATCTAGGCAGTATCATAGCATAAACTTCTCAGACAGGAATGTATGTGAGTGTTTGAGGAAGACAAAGAGAACAACATGATAGCCCAGGAAGTAAGGGGAAAAGGGCAAAAGGTGATGTCAAAGAGGTAGTCCTGAGCAATGTTAATAAGGTCTGCTAGGTCTTGGTAAGGTTTTGGAGTTGTACGTGTCATTAGAAGTCATGGGAAGGATGAGAGTGGTAGAGTTTAAGATTAGGTTCAGACAAATGTCTTCAAAAACATTACCTCAAAGCAAAATATATATACATATCTTAGCATGGTAAAATGTATTTTCTAATTGTTTTTCATTTCTCATTTGAACATCACGTAAAAATGTGAAGAAAGTAGGTTGGTATATGATCTTCAAAGGCAACTACAACAAAGTTAGCATCCTTTGAGCTACTGCTATTGTTTTAAAAGCTACAGCAGCAAATAGATATTTAATCCTACGGTAATATTTTTAAACCTCTCTGGTAAACTGTGGCTTTTTATATTTAGGTTACGATAATTAAAATTAGTTTTATTTTGGTGTGTTCATCCCTATAAAAATATC
Organism: Lontra canadensis; assembly: GCF_010015895.1. Taxonomy (NCBI): domain Eukaryota; kingdom Metazoa; phylum Chordata; class Mammalia; order Carnivora; family Mustelidae; genus Lontra; species Lontra canadensis. The sequence continues at coordinate 6,842,135 of NW_022631034.1, forward strand.
CAACTTTTATAAAAAAAATAATAACGCCACTGTATATTCTTCAAGAAACAGAATCATGAAGATTAAAAAATTTGCCTTGGGTCTTACAGCTATCTTGTGGAAAAATCATATGTGCGTTCTCATTTTCTTACCCCAGTGGCCAACAGTGTTGTCATTACATCAGTGTTGCATCTTGAAATACCATTATTGTGAGTTTCTGCACCATTCTGCTTACGGTAGACATGGACTCAGGGGACCCAATCAGTGGCTCTCCTGCATCTGGTGATCAGAAATTAGCAGGCCTTTGCAGATTTAGGTACTTTTTATATAACTATTTTTATTTGATTTCTTAAGAGGAAATAAATAAATATATACACATTTATATTCATATATATTTATATATGTATTTTGTTTTTTTATTTTTAGCTTTAAAATTAGCATTACATAGTAATGATTAATTATAATTGTGATTTATGAAAAACAGCAAATTATAAACATGGAAATGTGTATATATTTTGAATCATCTATTTTGCTGTAACAGAGTTAGTACATGTTCTCTTATTTACAATGGCTATAGCATTGTCTTACTTTTTCAGTCTTAGCTTGCTCCCAGCTTCTTTTTTTATCACTTCTGGGATCCTCTTAGGTTAATGCAAGAAAGTTTATGAACTCCTACTGTTTTTATATGGTATTTAGTTATATTAGGGCTAAGCAGTTTTCACTGAAAATAATTATTAGTCTCTACTCCTTCCTTCATGGCTTTTTTTTTTTTTTTTTTGGTCCTGCTATTGTTTGGTAATTTCCTGTCCTTCATTTTCACAGTCCGTAATTGCATTATATGTTATGTACATTTTGCTGTTGTTTCTCTGTTTCTAAATCTATTGTATGGTGCTCAGTCTCCATGAAACTGCTTTTATTGTCTATTTTTTTTCCTTTCTTTGTCCTGATCTTGTAGATTTTGCAAATTATTTGAGGATACTAATCTTATCTTCCATATCCTCAGATGTTGTTTTCATAACTCTTTTTGTTTTTATTTTTATTCTGCTTCTGCATAGGGAGGGATTATTTATCTTCTTTAGCAAATCTTATGCTCTAGAAAGAGAGAAGAATGCTAGGAAAACCATCTACCATTGCCCTGTTCTTTCACAGCATGAAGCCTACTTTGAGATACTTTCTTGATTATTTATTTCGAATCATGACATTGTCAATGACAAACAGATTAAATAAAACAGCCTAGATCTGAGACTACAGGAGCAATGAAATCAATTGGGTTATTCGGATAACCTTGTTATTCTCATAGGTTTCTTTCAAAATTAAAAGAAAGTGAGAAATGTAAATAATTTCCATAAAATATTCTTTATTCGGGATGTTTTTGATCCTTGATATTAATATAGGCAACTTTAACTTTAGAGAGAATACTGATAAAAATAATCAAAATTGAAATTTTCTTTTTCTTCTCAATTTGCAGTTTTCTTTTTAAGTGGAAAGGATGAGTCTAATAATCTGAAGTTCAGTTCATTTCATGTGCTTTTGAGGTCTGCGTATTAGTTATTCTCCATTTATATAACACAAAAACTTTAGTTTTAAATTCAAAGCAGAATAAAATTCAGTTGCAAGAGAACTGTTGCTGGACAGTGGTAATTAGGCTGAACGCCTCACAGAAACTTCTTTAACATATCTTAGTATCTTCTACGACCTCCTTGGTTGGATTAATAAATTGTGAGATCCGTAAAAGATGGAAGAGACATTCTTTTGCATAAGAACCACAGTGGAATACCCCAGGCAGTCTCTGGCTCTTAACTCTTACGTACCATGGGATTCCTTGCTCTACCCTGAGGAAGAGTGGAAAAAGTCCAGTGAGTTTTTTTTGAAAAGCCTGAGGCTGGGCCCTTTCTCTACCACTTATAATTTATGTCACTATGAGAACAAACATTTAGTTTCTAACCTCAACTCCTCATGTACAGTATAAAGATAGTAGCTCTTATTTCCTATGATTATTGCAAGAAGGGATCAATTGATTAAATTGTTAAAATATTCATCAAGCTAGATACTTTTCCTTTTAGATTGTTTTCTCCTTTTTTACTCTTTCTTCTGTTTATTCCTTATTTCCTTCATCTTATTTTCTCATGGTTCTTCATTTCTTCTTTCAGTTTTTTTAATTTTTTTTTTTTACAGATTTTATTTATTTATTTGACAGAGAGAGAGAGAGAGCAAGAGCACAAGGGTGCTCAGATAGCATCAGTGAGAGAAACAGGCTCCCTGCTGAGCAAGAAGCCTGATACAGGACTTGATCCCAGGACCCTGAGATCATGACCTGAGCTGAAAGTAGACTCTTAACCGATTGAGCCAACCAGGTGTCCCCTCCCTCAGTTTTTTAAGAGTAGATAGATTTTTTTGTTAAATTAGCTACATATAGCTAATTTAACAAAATTATATATATATATATATAAATGTATATAAATATATGTGTGTGTATATATATGTGTGTGTATATATATACACACACACACATATATATATATATATATATATATATATATATATATATATATATTTGCTACAAAGTTCACTAACCCCATGCCAAATGGAAGGTTATTGCAGCATCCTAAATATTATACCTGAGTTATTCATACCTTTAAGGAGTGAAAGAAAGGTTCATATCAAAACTTTTCATCTACTTTTACCTTTCTTACAATATGTGTAAGTTTCCTTCTTGGAACAATATATGACATTCCTATATATTTAATATCTCATATACCCTCTGGCAGAAAGGGTTTATGGAAAACAACTCTTTGACCCTGGAAAAAATATATAAAACAGTACAAGCAGTAGGAAACAACGTGATAAAAGTAAATGTAATATCTCTTAAAAGAAGTCTTCTGCCAAGTCTGTCCAGCTCCTCTTTATGGTTAGAGATACCTGCCATGGCACTTGCCATAATGGCACATTACAAACCAGTCATTAAAAAAAAAAAAAAAAAAAGTTGCAAACCCCCAAACCAGAGGTTGCATCAATCATGGTAGATCAGGGTTGTAAGCCTAATGGAAAACGTCATTATTTTTTTTAATGGGAAGTGAGAGACTTTTTTGCGGGGTTGGGGGAGGCAGAGGACACTCTTTATTTCAGCTTTTACATAAAGAAACAGCAGGAAGAAGCCTTGAGGACAAGGAGGAAAAAAATGTGACGTGATAGTATTGTCAGAGATAACTATGCATTCCCTGAACTATCAAATTTCATGAACTGATTTCAAATATGAATGCTAAGAACGTATTATGAGTTTTGAGGATTTTCTAAAACATCTGACACCTCACTCTGGAGAGACTGACTTTCCAGAGTGAAAAGTGTATAGTTTAACAATCTGAATAAGTAAAAATTCCCTGAGATCAAGACTGAGGAATTTCTTCACTGAAATTTTATTTTTGCTTACATCACATTACAAAAAAGCACATCAACCTTAAAAATCAGTATTATATAGATAAATATATTTCTTATTCCTACTTTATACCATGTTTTTGTTTGATAGTGACATTACTGACTGGCCAGTTTCCCTTTGTTGAATAATGAACAGATATTTTTTTCAAATATCCTTACTACCTTAAAACACCCAAAAATGTTCCCTCAAATGTTTTTACAAATTTATTTTAATCCCTTTGATTGCCTATGTCATATGAAGTACAAATAGTTTACAGACTCAGTCCTTCCCAATTCAGTGAAATTTGTCTCTGTGCCCCCATTCCTCATCCATCATTCGTGATACACTTAGATCTGTCTTTGGACTTTGTACTCATCTCTTTTTTTTTTTTTAAGATTTTATTTATTTATTTGACAGACAGAGATCACAAGTTGGCAGAGAGGCAGGCAGAGAGAGAGGAGGAAGCAGGCTCCCCGCTGAGCAGAGAGCCTAATGTGGGGTTCGATCCCAGGACCCTGAGATCATGACCCGAGCTGAAGGCAGAGGATTTAACCCACTGAGCCACCCAGGCGCCCCTGTACACATCTCTTATTCGTCACATTTAATGATGCACAAAAAATTGTGCAATAAAAGTTAACATAGTTATCATTTATCTATGTCCAACTTTCATGGTTAACGATTAAAAAGTACATATTTTAAGTTTCTCTCTGTATACATTCTCCTCATTTTGCTCTCATCTTCTTTGCTTGCACATTCCTTCCTTCCTTGGCCTTTGTCTTTGAGAACGTCATTTGAAGCTTTGTCCATGAGATACCCATTAGTCCCTGACATTCATTTACTGGATTCTTGAACTTTGTCAGAACAGACAGTTTGAAGATACTATTCATGATACATTATTTATATTAATCTTAAAGTGCAATCTTTTGAAAAGATGAGTTGTCTGGAATCATTTTCATACTGACAATGTAGCTTTAATGAAGTTCTCTGTGTCACTGTAAAATAGCACACTGAGTACCAGCCAAGGATTTTTACCAGTCTCTCATTTCCATAAAACAAACACAGAAAAATTGGGCACCCAGATAAGCAGTCTCAGAGAAGAGAAGGAAAACCCCAGGGAGAGGTATCTTTGTTTGTTTTTGTTTTTGCTATGTTAATTGAAAGAAAACTTTTAAGCAACAAACACTACTTAGAAAAAAAAAACTTTAGAAAAAAATGAGGCTGTACATAATGTCTTTCTTTACACATTAGGGAATTGAGACAGCTGTTCAGATAACTCAGGCCCAACAATTTTACTAGAAACTCAGTAAGGAGGCAAAATTATATGTGAATGTGTATTTTTAACCTTGGTTTTCTTATCAGAATATTTCTTTCAAATCTATATTTCACATCATAAAGGTAGACAAAACCCTAACATGAAAGAGTCATTTTAAGTACATTTTCATGTAAACCGGGTGAAAGCCATAGAGCTTAAATTTAGCTTAAAGATCATTGTTCTTGTCCTAGAAAGGAAAGTTGCTTTGTAGCCTTTGACCTTCTGCCTCTAATTTTTCAGTTAATATTTTGCTTCTTCAAGGAGAGAGAACTTTAACCACAAAATAAGGGGGTTGAATTAATTTCGTATGTTTCAAAATGCTCACCACTTTTCCTGGATTTAATTATAATTATGTCAATTTGTTATATTTACTCTGTAATTACCATAACTGCTCTGCATTTATTTTTAGTATAGTTCAGAGAGGAGCTGAACAGGTTGTGTATACTGTATGTTAATGACACTTTAAGAGCACATGGAATCAGTGTGTATTTGCTTAGTAGAATTACACATTAAGAAATCTCTCAGGTATGGAAACAAAGGTAAGAAATATATTCCTAAATTTGAATTTTGGAGTCAAATATGAATATTGCATAACATGAGAGAAAATTTGACTTGCAACCTAGTTGTTGCTTGTCCTGTTTTAGCAATCCTTTTCTGAGCACAGTGTGCTATCCGTTACCCTTATTGTGACACAAATAGTCTGGTTACATAACACTTAAAAACCAGTAGTATACTGAATAATGTAAGTCTTGAAAGTATTTTGCTTCTTGGAAACAGTGGAGTGGGCAAATTGGCCTTCCACAATGGTTTTCAGATTCATTAGCACGCTGGTCAGAGTATATGACATTAAGAACTAAAAAATGGATACTGAATTCACTCACTGGCCTTCCCCAAGGTGGAGGAAACATTAAGAGTCTTCAGATGTCCTAAACTGAGAAAGAGAAAACTTAGATTTTTTAACTCAGGATGGTCCCATCAGTAAGTAGAGTAAGCAAGTATCTGCATGATTTGGTAGTCACATGTTTTGGGTTACGGCTTGATGCTTCTGCTGACTTGTATGTGCGCGATCCTGTATATGGCACTTCACATTCCTGAACTTTGATTTTCTTAGTTGTAATACGGTCATGACACAAAATTATAACAAGGATTAAATTTCAATGTATGAGAAACTAGTTTATTATGTACATTGTAAAAGCAGGATAGATTCATTGCTGAATATTTCTATTCTTAATTCCTACCAAACTGTCCATAAATGAGATTATTAGTCCATTCTTTAAAAACTTTTAAAACAGAATTAGCCTTATTTCCTGTAATAAAGATGAAGCTCAATTTTTGATGTTTAACCACTAACAGTTTTCATACTCCAACCTTCATCATTCAGGCCCTTTTGCTTCACAGCTGAACAAACTTATAAGAAAGCTTCCTGCTCTCTCGCATGGGGCTGATGGGAAGTTCAAACCATGGACGTCCCAGGCTGCTCAGGAAACCTTCATTCTGGTCCCACCTCCTAACCACAATTCAAACCAGCTTCATCCTTTCCCCTTGATCCTTTTTGTTTTACTCCAGACCAAACTTGAGCCCTTCTCCTTGGGAGTCTTTAGATATTTACTATGTAAATAATACATTTTATTTCTTTATTTCATATCCATTGGTACCTATGTGTCATTCATCCCAACATCCACATAAATTCCTAGGGTGAAGATGAGGGGATGGAGTTTAGGCAGTTACCCAGCATCCATCCCTACTTACCGTAATAAAATATGTTTCCTATCTAGCCAGCACAATAGCTGATTCTCTACAGTGTTCCCCAGGACTTTGGGGGAAATGTAGAATTACTTAACCTGAGACAGTGAGCCTTTCGAATAATTCTGAAATGTTAAATAATCTTGGTTTTCTCCTATCTGAAAGTGGTTTATTTTTAGAGTCTTCAAGAGGGATGGCTATAGAAATAGAAATATCTTATTCTTACTCCACAGGGAAATACCAGAAATACTTCTAGTTGAACATTCCTCACTTAATAGGACTCCAATATTACCTATGTATTTATAGTTTAGAAATGGGAACCAGCTATGTTACAGTACACTAATGATTGTCAGGCTAGATATTGTGCAATGCCATGGAGATAATAATAGTGAACAAGACCAAAAGCTCTATACTTAAATTTCCATATAGTCTGGTAGGGTAGATAGAATAACAAATGATTAAAATAATGGATGATCCATGTTATAATAATGGATGATGTTGTAATATGGTTATTATGGTATGCTCTAAGAAACCATGTCAGGGACCTCTCATACCATCTGGAAATGGCAGGTGGATTATGAAAAGACACGTAGACTAGATGATAAATATAGAAGCAGTGGGGTAGGCTAATCCAAAAGAGGAAAGGGGATTTATAAAAACCTTGAGGCAATAGAAAGCAGAGAACATCCATACATTCATATTTGATCAGGACAATCTGATTTTCCAGCTATTGTACCAATGTACCCTTTTTCACTCTTAAATATTTTTGGATCTGGCCATAAAAGTATATAGTTACCCTAGCCAGATGAGTTGAAAACATAGTTTAGTATGAATTTAAACCTAGATATAATTTCTTCTTCTGACCATACTATTTACTGTTCTCCTAATGCTAGAATAAAGCCAAGTTTTAAATGTTCTGGTCAAATAAGAGCCGTGATTGAAAATAAAATTTAGTGAAAGTCCAACAGGTTGCTATCAACCATAAATAACTTCCTCTCCTTCCTTCAGGATAACTAACTTACCTCTTTACTATTAGTGTTTTCCTTTTAATATCTCTCTTATTGAGTGAGCTTGTTCCTTGAAATTTAGCACATCTGACATGATGCCTATAAATCTTATTGAAAATAATTTTGTGGGGAAGTAGTCAGTTGAATGCCTGGCTCTTGGTTTCTAATCACTCAGGTCATGATCTTGTGGTCATGGGACCTAGCCCTGTGTTGGGCCCTTTGCTTAGTCCAGAGTCTGCTTCAGATTCTCCCTTCCTCTCCCTCATGCTCTCTCTCTCCTAAATAAATAAAATCCTTAGAAATTAAAATGCCTTTATTATAATATTTCTAACTTATTGCAAAAAAAAAAAAAGAAAGAGGAAGGAAGGAAGAAAGGGAAGGAGGGAGAGAGGAAGAAAGAAAGGAAAGAAAGAAAGAAAATCATAAAATCTGTTACAGTATTTATGCGTGGTGACTAAGTAGTTAATTCAAGAGTTTGTCTTTCATTTTCTATGTCTCTAATTAAGGCACAAAAGATCTCAAGAATGTAGTTTACTGCCCTTAATCTCTTAGCTTGTTTAGTCTTTTTTTTTTTTTTTTTGGGAAGATTTTTATTTATTCATTTGACAGACAGAGATCACAAGTAGGCAGAGAGGCAGGTGGGGTGGGTGGGATGGGCAGGGTGGGGGAGTAGGATCCCTACTGAGCAGAAAGCCTGATGTGGGGCTCTATCACAGGACCTTGAGATCATGACATGAGCCAAAGGTAGAGGTTTAACTCACTGAGACACCCAGGTGCCCCAAGGTTGTTTTCTCTTATGACCAAAGATGGAGAGTGCTGTTTCCTGAGAGAAACCTCAATTTGGAGATCATTCAAACGTGAAGAAATGAGGGGCGCCTGGGTAGCTCAGTTGGTTAAGTATCTACCTTTGGCTCAGGTCATGACCCCAGGGTTCTGGGATCCAGGGGATCGAGCCTCATATTGGGCTCCCTGATCAGTGGGGAGTCTGCTTCTCCCTCTGCTTGCTGTCCCCAAGCTTGTACTCTTTCTCTCTCTCTGTCAAATAAATATATAAAGTCTTCTTAAAAAATTAGGAAATAGTAGGGCCCCTGGTTGACTTAGTTAGTAGAGCATGCAACTCTTGATCTCAGTTTGGTGTTGAGCCCTATGCTGGGTGTAGAGATTACTTAAAAAAAAAAAAAAAAGATAAAACCATTTGAAAATGTTATGAACACATTCTATGTAAAATTATATTATAATTTATATATTATAGTCATGTTTGTATTTAATCTTTTGGCCCAAGTTTGTTTTTAATCAGAGCAATGTTACATGAAGTTCATTTATTAACACACCTAAACCATGTAACATATTGCTAAGAATATATAAATAGGCTGATAATACACATATAGGAACACTTCTTAATGTCTAAGACATTATATGCAGGCTATAGCCTATAAAACTGTATGAGAGAAATAGCACTTATTAAACATGCCACTACACAATTTAAAATCCTTTTATGAATCATTAGAAAATAAGGGTGAAATGAATAAGCAATGCTGTCAAAATGATATGGCATTAGTATCTACAGTGATACAAATAAGAAAAGAGGATTAGAAAAACATTAGAAAACTCACTCACAAAGAGAATAATGATATGAGTTCTATAAAAAGCTATTTTGAGTATTGGCCATTTTCTGGTGTTTATGTTCCATGGATGAATATAAATATGATTGCATGTGGTTGATGGGCCTTATGAGCGACTCTGGGGATTTTCAAGGCCAAATATTTGAATGGATGTGTTTAGAAGCGCATAAAAAAGAACTCAGGTGTCAGAAAATGGTATGATATGGATAGTGATTGAAGAAAAAAATGAATGAAGTGATCTTTACATGCTCAAAAACCTAGTAAACATTGTTAGGGCAACACAGGAAATAAGCAAACTTAAGTGGATGCAATATGCTTTCTATCATACATACATTCATCTCACTTGGGCCTCATGGCAATCTTGTGAGTTGAGTTAAATACCTCCAAGTGATAGGTTTGCCTAAGATGTCTTACAGATGTGTTTTATTTGTCAGGAAGAATGTTTACACAAAATTTTGAAATTTAAATTCCTTTGGGTGAGACATTCCCTCTCCACTTTACCACAAGCGAACCCCTCTCTTCACACCTTTGGCCCCTGTACCTGCTCGACCCCCTCCCCACCCCAGAAACCTTTATTGTGATAAGCATCACTTTTCTTATATAAGAGGAACAGAAACTGAGGCTCAGAGAATTTAAGATGTTTTCTCAAATTCAAACAGCAAGCACCTGTTACAAAAGAAATCTAGGCAAAGAATTCAAGGTTTCTCTATATTCACTTTCTTTTTCCTTATAAATAATCCTCATATATATAATATATATATGTTGAAATAAGAAAATTTTCACTCTTGTCATAGGAAGTATAACGGCCCTAAAAAATGTCCACATCCTAATCTCTAGAAACTGTAAACATGTTACTTGAATGGCAAAAACAAATTCAGATTGCAGATGAAATTAAGTTGCTAATTAGGTGACTCTACAATAGGGAGAACAGCCTGTATTATCCAGGTGGGTGTAATTGAATCACGAGTCCTTAAAAGTGAAGAACCCTGTTGTTGGACCAAAGAAACAAGATGGAGGAAGGAAGAGAAAGCTAGCGTGAAAGGAACTACCCCTGCCCTTGGTAGCGAGGGTGGAAAGAGACCGTGAGATGAGGAATGTGGGTAGACTTTAGAAGTGGGAATAGTTGACAGACAGGAAAACAATAGGATTTTAGGTTTACTACCTCAAGGAACTGTAATCCTGCCAACAACCCATGAACAGAAAACGACTCTCCTCAGAACCATCAAAAAGGAATGCCAGCTTGCTGATGTCTTGGTTTTGTAGTTTGGTGAGACCAGCATTGGACCTTTGACCTACAGAGCTGTAAGATAATGATATATTTTTGTTGTTTAACCTGCTACATTTGTGACAATTTGTTATGTCAACAATAAAAAACTAATGCATAAAATTAAGAAAAAGAGTGTTAATTTGATTTCAGGGCGCCAATTGGACCACAACTGCTGGTAGGTTACTTACTTTTTCTCCCTTTGTCAGAGTCAGGGATGGGAGGACCAAGACCCTTCCTGTGGCTGTCTTGCCTTTTCTTTCACGCACATTGTCCTGGGTCTACTGTAGCTACTTGAGGTCGAATGAACCTATGAAGGCAAGTAAATGTGGTCTTTTCTCATTTTGATAATGGTATCAATGGTGTATGTTATGAATGTGTATGTATAGGACTCTCACTTGGATAGGTAGTGGTCAGGGGACAAAGTTAAGTCTCCTTTTTGAGTAGACTCTACTACATAATGTTTTGAGATAATGACAAGCCTAGCTACCAAAGTACCCTGCTTTTGATTTGGGAGTCAAAGCTATGAATAATATATATATTTTTTTCATTTTAAGTTGTGTATGTGTGTGTTTGTGTGCATATTTAACCTTAGTTATGGAAACTTGTGTTTGCCTTTTTTGATACAAATATTGAATACTTCTGGGTTCCTTGACCCTTATCTTGATTTCTAACAGATTTGCACCTAGTTGTCTCTGGATCCCCTATCCCATGTTTGCTCCACAATGCAATACTTCCTAGTCTACCACCTGATCCCATATGAAGAATTAACAAATTAGATAATTATCACAGCTCAACGCTCTGAATATTATATGGCTATTGCAGAAATAAGTGTTTCCATTGAGCTACAGAAAACATTGGGCATAAAAACAAATTTATTTCTAGACTCAGCTGACATGGTGAGAACACTTGTTAGCATTTAACAAGAAAACAACTAAATCACACTTCCTAATACATCCTGATCTTATTTTATAGTGAGTATCTCAAAGCAAGTACAATTTTCTAATAATAAAAAAGCAATTAACAATTTAACCTTAATATATAATCTTTTTGCGAGTTCTTTCGTTGCTATAGGCAAAATTTCTGCTATACTGAACATGTGAAGATAAAGGGAATCTGGCAAGGACATGGTGCCATTTTCCCAACCCATTTAGGACCTGAAATTCTGCTCTAGGGGAATGGCATTCCCTTTAGGGTGACTATGTTTCTAGAAGATCCTCAAGCTAGTTAGCCAAAGGGAAAAGTGGGCTTTCTGGTCAGACCTTTGGAGAAAAGATAATGATGTTTGTCCCCAGATGAACTATTATTTGTCCCTAGAGGTTCAATAGCCTTCCTAAAAAGTCTTGTATTTCTAATCTGTTTAAAAATATACAAATAAGGGGTGTCTAGGTGGCTCAGTGGGTTAAAGCCTCTGCCTTCGGCTAGGTCATGATCTCAGGGTCCTGGGATGGAGCCCTGCATCAGGCTTCCTGCTCAGCAGGGAGCCTGCTTCTCCCTCTCTCTCTGCTTGCCTCTCTGCCTACTTGTGATTTCTCTCTCTGTCAAATAAATAAATAAAATATTTTTAAAAAATTGAAAAAAAAATACACAAATAAAATAGAAGTTCAGTTGGCTAAACACAATTATCATTTCCAAATGCCACTGAAGCCACAAATATATTTAATGGTAACACTGAGGTCCTCTTTTTATTAAGGAACCACTCCAAAGGTACGCTCTTAAACCAGTGCCCATGGAGTCCATCAACCCCAAGGAGACAATTATGAATTTTTAAAATTTTTGCTCAAGTTTAGTTCACAATGTTACATTAGTTTTGGGTATACAGTATAGTGATTGACAACTCTATATGTTATGCTCACCACAATTGTAGCTACCATCTGTCACCATACATTACCACAGTATCATTGACCATATTCCCTATGCTGTATCTTTAATCCTTGTGATTTACTCATTCCATAACTGAAAGCATGTACCTCCCACTCCCCTTCACCCACTCTGTCCATCTCTCCAATCTCTTTCCTCCAGACAACCACCAGTTTTCTGTATTTATGGATCTGTTTCTTTTTCTTTTTTTCTTTTTTTTTTTTTTTTTTAAGATTCCACATAGACTGAGATCATATGGTACTTGCCTTTTTCCATCTGACTTGTTTCACTTAGCATTATAACCTTTAGGCCTATCCCTGTTGTAACAAATGGCAAGATTCCATTATTTTTAATGGCCAAGTAATATTTCATTGTATATATACCACGATTTTATCCATTAATCTATCCATGGACACTGAGGTTGCTTCCATATATTGACTATTATCAGTAATGCTGCAATAAAAGTAGAGGTGCATATCTTTTAGAATTTTTGTTTTTGCTTGCTTTGAGTAAATACCCAGTAGTGGAATTACTGGATTATACTGTATTTGTTTTTAATTTTTTGAGGAAACTCCATTCCGTTTTATACAGTGGTTGTACCAGTTTACATTCCTAACAGTGCACGAGGGTTCCCTTTTTTCCACATTGTCACAAACACTTGGTATTTCTTGTCTTTTTGATGCTGCCCATTCTGACTAATGTGAGGTAATACCTCATTGTGGTTCTGACTTGCATTTCCTTGATGATTAGTGATGTTGAGCATCTTTCCAGTATCTGTTGGCTATCTGTATGTCTTCAGAGAAATATCTATTGAGGTCCTCTGTGCATTTAGTCCATTGGATTAATTGGGTCTTTTTTTTTTTTTTTTGATATTGTAGGAGTTCATTAGTTGGATATTAATCTTTTATCATATGTATGATTTGCAAATATCTTCTTCCATTCCATAAGTTGAATTTTGTTTTGTTGATCATTTCCTATGCTGTGAAAAAGCTTTTCTATTTTGATGTAGTCCCAATAGTTTATTTTTGCTTTTTTGTTTCCTTGCCTGAAGACAGATATCCAGAAATATATTGCTAAGGCTGATGTCCAAGAGATCACTTGGATCTCTGTTTACTTTTAGGAGTTTCATGTCTAACATTTATATCTTTAATTGATTTTTAATTGATTTATTTATTATAAAATTTATCAACTTATTTTTATGTATGGTGTAAGAAAGTGGTCTAGTTTTATTCTTTTACATGTAGCTGTCCAGTTTTCCCAGTACTGTTTATTAAAGAGATTATCTTTTCCCCATTATATATTTTTGCCTCCTTTTTTATAGATTTGACCATTTAAGTGTGGGTTTATTCCTGGCCTTGCTCTCCTGTTCCACTGATCTACATCTATTTTTGTCCTAGTACTACACTGTTTTGATTACCATAGCTCTGTAGTATATCTTAATCTGGGATTGTGATATCTCCAGCTTTGTTCTTCTTTCTCAAGATTGTTTTGGCTATTCAAGTTCTTTGTGGTTCTATACAAATTTTAGGAATATTTTAGTTCTTTTTTTTTTTTTTTAAATTTTATTTATTTATTTATTTATTTGACAGACAGAGAGCACAAGTAGGCAGAGAGGCAGGCAGAGAGAGGAAGGGAAGCAGGCTCCCTCCTGAGCAGAGAGCCCAATGTGGGGCTCCATCCCAGGAACCTGGGATCATGAACTGAGCTGAAGGCAGAGGCTTTAACCCACTGAGCCACCCAGGTGCCCCAGGAATATTTTAGTTCTGTGAAAAATACTACTGACATTTCGATGGTGATTGTATTGATCTGTAGATTGTTTTCGTTTGGAAATTTTAAAACTAGTCTCTGTGAACATGGAATATCTTTCCATTTGTAACATCTTCAGTATCTTTAATTAATGTTTAATAGTCTTTATAGTACAGGAATTTGATGTCCTGATTAAGTACATTCCTAGATATTTTATTTCTTTTTGGTGTAATTGTAAATGAGAACCATAATTTTGGGATTTGTCATCATTTTTTCTAATGAGCTTATTCAGGAATACTGTATACAGAGTTCCCACTATGTGCCATGAAATAAAACTGGTTTTCCCCTCTATTGCCTTTCCAATTCTTTTTACCAATACAGTATTGTAGACACTATAAATCCCATTTTTAGGGAAGGGAACTGAGAAATAGTGATATTAAGAGAATTACTTTTTGAGATCATCTAGATAGTGGTGATCTGAGATTCAAATCTAAGTGTGGCTTAATACCCCCCCTTTTTTTTTTTTTTCCAAAAAAATGACTTACATTATCCTATATGCAAAAATTCAAAGGAAAATGGTATTATCATAATATTGGCAGACAAATAAGTCTCTCTAATAGATCTATATATATATGTTTAGTTTTTGTTTTTAATATTTCTATATTCAATCTTTTGAGCATTAACCTTTCTATATTGTAAATAGTTGTTCCCTTATTTGAATTTATCTATGACTATATCTAGAAAAAATTTCTCCCAGATAACTTAAACTGCTTAGACTAGATGGGCAATCCTTATTTGTTTCCTCAGTAGGTAATGGACTATATGACTACTACCTATTTGTACTCTGGGGTGAGTGGTCCATATTTCTTCCCATTACAGGAAGGATGAAGGGCTCAGCAATATTTTGTAAAGTTAAACTGATTTCAGTGATGCAAGACCCTCATCTAACATGAGCCCACTTCTAAGATGTCAGAGACTTAAGTATATCTCAACAATAAAGGACCCATATATCTCAACAATAAAGGACCCAAAAGATTTACACCAAACCTGTGAAATAAAATTGATCTTTATTTTTCCCCCCAACCTTTTCATGTTAGGATAGTATCCTTTCTGATTGGTCTCTGCATTTCCAGGATATTCCCATGTTAATACATGATGTTGAAAGACAAATAGGAGTTTTCATAGACCCGTTCCTATTAGGACATTAAGGTAGTTTTCCCATCCTCTGTCACATTTTCTGATGCCTTCCATGATAACATACCTATAGACCTATTTTCTTTCTACTTCCCTTCTTCTAACCAGTCTTTACTCCCACTAAGAAACAAGAGTTGGCCTGGGCCTGTCTGTTGGCCCCTCTCTGGTATGTGTACACACCCACAGTCCTTTCCTTATTCATTCCCTAGTGAGTATGACCATGTCTACAGTGGGAAAAAGTTAGATAAAGGAAACTGGGTTGTCTGGACTTTAAATTTTTGATGAAATAATTGGTGATTATAGAAGAAAGGAAAGAAAAGTGGGATAAACACTCAAGAGGAGCAAAAACGTAGAACAAAAGGAAGAGCCAAATTTAGGGTTTCTAAAGGTAGGCCTGATTCTGGAAAAAGCAGATAAAGTGCTAGTTTAATGTGAATTAAATTTTCTATACTTTTATTTTTGCCAAGACTATGAAAATATATGTGATACACATGCTGTCTTTTTCCAAATTAACCACTGTAACTGTAAACCTGCTTTATTTGATACTGATATTGATTTTGTTCTAGTTAATTTTACATAGACTTTACACCTGCATCTCCCTAAAGGTAATTTTTATTATACCAACTGAAATGCATAATTTGATAGAAAACATAAATAGAGTAAATAATTAGCTGATTTACAACTTGCTTTAGATAACATCTTCAATTATCAAAATAATTAGTGAAATTGAATTCAAGATTAAAAAAACTCAGTTTAATTTGAACTTGTCCTTGAAGCTACTTTCTGACCATTTTAATATATTACCTGTTGAAATATTCATAAGAGAAATTTTAGGCTTTGTATTTAAGGTGACTTTTTTCAGTTCACTTCCATTTAAAAAAAAAAAATTTCTTCTGTCTTATATTCCTTTCCCTAGACAAAAAATTCTTAACCATATCAATACAAATTACTTTGGTTCATTTTCTTTGAAAGTCTGTGTTCCTTTAGCACAAGATTTGCAAGGCCTCAGTGTATCTCTACTTTTTGAACTCCTCTACAAGAGATGTATAATTTACCTTCCTTTTTTTGAGTGTTATTCAAAAAAAATACAAATAACCATTAAAATATCTGTTTCCTATTTATATAATGTAGTTTGCTATAAGATACAAACCACACACCCCTTAGGACAAAACATTAAGAACCTGGAAGAAAATCTAATTACCATCTGAAATGCTGTTCAAATTGCTACCGTTTCTCAAAATGAGCATTGACCATTAATTTGGGGTTTTATATAATAGGGAACCTACATACTTATAGTATAAATAAAGTACATTAGTGGTGGGACTGTCTCTCCCCTTTATGAAACACAATTTAACATAATTTTATGGGCTCAAAGGAAAAGAAGGCAAAACATTTTGTATATCTTTTCTCAAACATAATCATACTTTTCTCTAGGAAAATTTCTTAGAATCTATGTGTACCTATAATCATCAGAAACTTGCTCATTATATACCAAGAAGTCCTGTAGGAAAATGTATTAAGTACCCAATACTTCCTATCATGCACTACTTAAAATGTGTGTCTTGGGAATGTGGACTAAAAGCAGGCACCCACAGGTACCTACTGTCTTATTTACACTTATATATTTCATTCAAGTCTATTTTTTTTTATATAAAAACAAGCCTGCACTGTATCATAAAATGAAAGAAAATAGACCTTTTGTTTCTCTTTTTTTGTGAACTTGCTCTTCCCTATCTACAGTGGCTCATAATCTCAAGGAAACTTAAGTTTCTGCACCCAAGATGCATTACAAGAGTTCTTATATATGGAGGTCAAAGGCAGAATCGATTTCTCCTCTGAAAATTGTTTATCCAGACTCTTGACACAATGGCTGTAGAGCCATATTTTGGTTCCAGAAAGACCATAATTTCCCCAGTAACAGTCATAGTAGACAAACCCAACATGGATTCCTGTGGTCCATGATCTCTGATCCCATAAGAAAACTGGAAATCAGCCAGGGGAGATCCATAGCATAGTCATGGTAAATAGAGTTTGAACTAAGGTTATTATGAGCAAAAGTTACTATAAATGCCACATATTGTTCTTCCTTCTTGCTAACATTGTATTTTGTATCATTAAATACCATTTTTAAAATCAAAATAAACTAATCAAAGAGCCTTATCTTGTTTTTCACTTTGGTGATGGAGTCTGCATCTCTTTGTTCAACCTTGTGGAAATCCCAACATTTGAATTATAGGAGCTCATAAATTACTTTGAAGAGTGATCTCTTTGTTCTACTGGATCTTTTAATATAAATCCAACAAAGTCTCAAAGAGAGAGTCCTTAGAGGACAAGATTATTTTCCTAATAGAGGTCTCAGGGTCAAGTTAGACAAGATTCTTAAAGCCTTTCATGCCTTTCATAGAAATATTTACATTTCTAAAATTTGTGTGTTTATCCAGCAAAACCTATAGAATGTTTGAAGTAAATAAAGTAAATAGGTAAACTGGAATACATTCTGACAGGCTGCGACCGTAACAGTTTAAATTTAGGTAAATTTAACAATTCGATTAGGTGCCACCTATGCATCCTCTTCCAGGGTATAAATAGCTAAGATAGAATCCTCACCCAAAAACTCAGTCTGATAAGGTAAATACATAGATAGATTACATTACAGTGAGATAAGAACAA
Organism: Lontra canadensis; assembly: GCF_010015895.1. Lineage (NCBI taxonomy): Eukaryota > Metazoa > Chordata > Mammalia > Carnivora > Mustelidae > Lontra > Lontra canadensis. Next base: position 6,859,944 of record NW_022631034.1, read on the forward strand.
TAACAACATGTGTCGCACAATAACACAACATGTGTCGCACAATCTATTTTTTTCTAATTCAACTTGGAGTCCTCTTAAGTGTAGAAGTTACTTCCAACAATTTTAACTAAAGCATTCCTGATTCATCATTCAATATCGACTGGTCATAGGGTGAACAAAACCCTGATGTTTTTAGTAATACTAGTTTTTTTGTAAACTTACTGTGGAACCTTTTTAAAGAATCCACCCACCTAAGGCAAACCCATACCAGGAAATGTTCTTAAGAATTCCCTGCCCCTCTTCCCCATTTCTTTTGGATCTCTCACGGTCAGTTCTATTTGTCCTTTTGAATAATTTAAATATGCTTTTCTGACTTGACACTTGGCCCAAAGTCTTATAAACATTTTATTGTTCCTGTTTCTCTGTTCTACAGCTGCAGATGAAAACTCTTCCTTCCTTTTCCCATGGACATTACAGAGTACATGTAATGTACTCTGGAGGGAGCAATAAACTCAGTGGGGTATTGGTATATATTAAACATCTAGCCCTCTGGGAGAATCAAACAAACAAGCCTGAGTTGTAACATGTGTTGATTTCTATGGTGTAAAAACTCTGACTGTGGCTGACTGATATCAACCCACCAGGATGATGTCCCTGAACAGTACTGGGATGTTCTCAGTTCTCTGGAGCCAGAAAAAGCTGACTGTAACAACAGCACTGAATATTCCCTTCATAATACAATTCTGACATGGTTCTTAAGTGTCAGTTACTAACTGGAGACTAAGAATTTACAACACACCGTAGTGAAAATTAAAGAGATCTGTGAGAATAAAGGTAGAAGCAGAGCAAGACGTAGAAAAGAAACAAATGCTCCTGAGCAATGCGTGAATTGTAGAATTCAGAATCCAATCTAGAGGCTATTCTGGTTTCACCTAATGAGCAGGATTACTCTTCTTTCATGAAAAAATTTAACATGAGTTAAAAATATTCACCAAAGTATTCAGAAAGATGCTATCAGGATGTTAAGTGTGCATCAATGCCTGTGCATCATACTTGAGCCATTAAAATGTGAACAGAAGAGACATGTGTCACATCCAGATGGAAGGATTTAAATGGGAATGTTGGACGTCTATTTCTTTCCCTGCTGCAGTGATGATAGAGTATAGTGTTGATATAGCCATGCCTTGGTGAGAGCTGGACCAAACACAAGGAAGGTACTAGCCCTGGATACTGGCCTGGGCATGTGGCACAAGGTTCCGTGGTGAAAAAGAAACCTATTTTGTGTTAAACTAATAGGATTTTGTGTGTTTGTTACCTTAGCCCAGACTATTTTATTCTAGCTGATAAAATATATGTAGCTAAGTTCAGAAGTACTGATGGGATCATAGTTCCTTTTCCACAATATAGGTTCAGTCTTCAATAATTCGTTTACTAAATTCATAAAACTTTGAAGGGACTCTTCCAAAAAGTGCACATGAAATAATTCTCCATGATTTCCCCCAGGAAGCTGGTATTAGAACTGTAGAAAATGGGAATTTGCAATTCTTTCTTAACAAAAATTTTAATGTGGGGACTTAAGTGATTTTTATTTTATTTTGTGTGTCCTCCTCTTTTGGTTTTTTGGGTTTTTTTTTTTTTTTTTGTTTGTTTTTTTTTTTTTTTTTGGCTTATTTTTTTTGGTTTTGGGTTTAGGGTTTGGGGTTTTTGTTTTGTCTTTTAATCCACCTTTAAGACCAACTAAACCCTTCATGACAGTTGTATTTAACACACAGGGCATTCAAAAATGTAAAAGAAGTACTCAGAAATATTTTGGTTTTGGCATATGTCTTCCTAAAGCTTTGCTTCTTGTTCATAATAAAGCTGTATGTTTTTAGTGCTGTGGTTTTAAACTGAGCAGTGCATAGTAGAAAAACAACTGTGGCTGTATTACAAAGAACTAGGGAAAAGTTTCAAAGTAAATCTGCCTAAATCCTCAGTCCTAGAAATTCTAAGAATGTATCATATTGGAGCCCAAATTTCAAAAACCTTCCTAGGTAATTGTGGTTTTGTCCTCTTATTTACAAAAACGCTGGGGTAAAGATTGTAGATATTTTCACTCTTTGACCCTTTGATACTTTAAGCCAGTCATTTAAACTCTCAGACCTATAGTATTTTCATAAAAAGTACAGATAATGCCTCTATCTTGATGGTGTTATGAGGATTAATTAAAATAAGTATGTAAGTTACCTGTAACCGATATATTTTTCTGAATATTTCTTTTTTTTTTTTTTTAAGATTTTATCTATTTATTTGTCAGAGAGAGAGAGGACAAGCAGGCAAAGTGGCAGGCAGAAGCAGAGAGAGAAGCAGTCTCCCCCCTGAGCAAGGAGCCCGATGCGGGACTCGATCCTAGGACCCTGGGATCATGACCTGAGCCGAAGGCAGCAGCTTAACCGACTGAGCCACCCAGGTGTCCCTGAATATTTCTGACTATAAAAGCTATTCAAGTATTTTGAAATTTGTTAAAATTCTTCTTTAATTTTTCAGAATATCTGTGTTTTTGTATATTTGAATCAGGTGGTCTCAACTTTCACCTTTTCATAAGAAGTTCCCAATCTTCTATGCATGCTGCAGTATACCTGGCATATTTTAAGTTTACTAATTATTACCACGTTAAATAATTATTTTGCACTAGAACAAATTACTATCAAATTTTCAAAAATTGTTCCCAATTAATTGAGAAAATTAACATTCAGGCATATTACCTGGCCACCCAGAGGTCGCAGTAATATTTTCAAAGTTTCCTGATTCTTTATTCTTTCCATAAACTCATGGTGGCTATAGGATGGTGCTCAGATAAATGAAGGATGGACATATGAAACATCTCTCAACTGTAAATTTAAGAATTTCTGGTAGTCAGCAACGGCTCCATGTTAATAACAAAAATAACTCCTACTACAGTGACTTGATTCAACCTGGAAGTTTTATAGTTCCATAACAATAAAATAGGCATGTCTTCCTTTTCATGGCAAAAGCTGCATTTTCCTGTTGGATTGGTTCTTCAATGTTTCTTTCCTAGAGAGCACCAGCTATAGCTTGCAAGGTCTGGTGTTTTTGTTTTTGTTTTTTTCCAAATTGAGGTTTTTCAGTTTGTTGCATCTGATGGATGTCCACCCTGATGGGCTATAGACTCTTACAATTTGCTGCCAAGAGGTTTCAATGTACCGTGCCTCCCTTGAGTCCTACGACTCATATTGTGAAATACAATTGTGAAATGGTTGGTTATAAAGGTCCATTGAATCCAAAGGGGGGTATCCTTCAACACTGAGCCAAGTATCATCATCTCTAATGGAGCCACTGATTTGCTCTCTGCTTACTAAGAACAGGAAATGTACCTCTCTTCTGCTTCTATAGATATTCATACATGTCTTTGTTAGTGCACTTTCCACCCCACACTCCGTTTGTCTCTGAACTTCTGTGTGCTTTCCAATTACCTTGCAGAGCCTTGAGAGTACAGAGTGTACCTGTATTTATATAAACATCTAATAACACCCTTGGTTTATAGCAGTGTTAATACCCATTGCTTAATTTAAGAATAGAATGGATGATTATTAAATTTAGGAAACAAAGAGAAACAGGACCTACAAACTATGTATTTCTTCATGTTTCATCCTCATCCTGGCTGCTTGAACATCAAAACACAGTGAACCACCTCTAATCCATGTTTCTAGTGTAAAGCTTATGTCCATTTGCTTGTATAACTGTATTAGCCACAATGCAGCTTCCATAGAAATGGAGTTAGCCACCCCCCATAGCCAATACCTAGCATGGTATTTGAATCAGCCTGAACTTGCACAGCAGATAGCTGCTAATGTAGTCCAACTGATGTCACAGAGAATAGTGCCAAAATCAGAAAATTCTTCTTTCCCTGACCAGCAAAATAACATCACAGTGACATGAAATAAATGCAAAGACTGTCTGAAACAATGGAATTAATTAGATAATATTTGGAGAGTAGAAATATTTGGGTTTTGATAATAGAATGGTTTCCTGATGGGATAGATGTGAATATCTAGTTCTCTAATATGGAATCCTATCACCAGGATGAGAGCAATGACTTCTAATGAGAACTAGTATTGGAAAGTTCAGTAGAGTTGAGGTTCAGAATGGTGTCCACCCGTCTATACAAATATTGCAGTGGTATGAAGTTTTCCTTTGGGGCATGGGAAACTCTACATTTTGGTTCTTCTACCTCTAAATGGATACTTGCCTTAGGAGGAATAGTGTTAGTCCATGTTATATAATTTGCAAGGTATTGTGATATGCCCTTACCTAAATATTCCTTCCCTCTGCATATATAAACAGAGAAGAACTTTAATTATTGTCTTTTTTGGAAAAAATAAGTAGTAGTTTCTAGGGCATAGGTAGGATCTGCCAGACCCTTGGTTAACAGATGCCTCCAAGGAATCAAATTTATTTTGATTTTTGTAAGCCCTGAGAGCACAGAATGCATACTTCTCTTTTTGAATTTGGGTGAATGTGGATAATTTTATAAATGCTCATATTCTTCAGACAGTAGGATTTAACAGTTTGTAGCCAAGATGTTACTTTTACTTGACCCTCTTCCCACTGCTTTAGTTTGAATGGTTTTAAGATCAATTGTTTCAAAATGCAAATGAATTGGAGCCTAGCTGGAAGGAGCAGCTCTATGAGATTCATGCTCTGGTTAGTATTTCACAAGAATTAATCTGCATTTTGTCTCTGGGCTCCTGTTGTAGTGCACATATGGTGTGGAGAGCTGCCCACTGATTGGAGGAGACCCCCTGTGATACAACAGGCAGCTGAAAGATGACATTTTAGGATATTGTTGATATAATCCAGGTTCCAAGTATCATTCTTGTGGCATTATTTTTATTGACTTGATTTATTTTGTTGGCTTTTTAACGAGATGTGTCCACAGAAATTGCCCCAGGGATTAATTGATTCAGCAGTCCAAAAAAAAAAAAAAAATGATAAGTAGGTAGACAAGTTCCAAGAATTCAGATTTATCTAAGGAAAAAATTACATATGTAATTGCTGAGGTAAAATGAGAAAAGAAAAAAGTAATGCGAAAAAAGTAATGCAAAAAAAGTAACTTTTTTGATATTGTTAATCGTTCATTGATCTGTATATATGTATGTGCTCTTATATGCAGAAACTCTTTTTTATAGGCTTACAGTTATTGTTTTCCAATTTTTGCAGAGGAATTGGGGAGCAAACTTGACAGAGAAACTAAAATATTCACTACATATTTTTCAAAATATAAATAACAGTTTAATAATAACCATAAGAAAAATTAAGACTACAGTTAAGTACTTATTTTAGGTTTCTAAGTAAGGCCCCTACATCTAGTACCCATGGACATTAGCAGTTGCATACAGCATACATACTTCTTCATGCCCTATCTTGGTTTTTCTACCATGTGTTCATAACTCATAAAATCATTGTAAAAACTCCTACCTTCCAATGCCTATATTTATCTATTCTCATGTCTGTATTCTTTAATTTCCTTAACCATATATAATTATTAACACACAAAGGAGGCCAGTATTCAGATCATACAGGTACGTACACAGATAAACAAGATCTTCTAAGAGAAGATTGGAAGCAAATAAAATAGCATGGAACTATTTCAGAGTCCAGTATAATGTTCACTAAGACACATAGGTACTTTACAGATATAGAATTATAAACATATATAAATAGACTAGGTGGAATAATGTGAAGGGGGAAAAGTGAGGTGAGGAAGCAGATAGGTTGACTAGGGAATAGGAGTAGGATTGTTTAAAAAGTCAAATTTCCTGTGTATGAGAGAATCCAAGGGTGGGGGGAGGGGCAGATAGAGCAGTAACTTGGCGGCCCATGAAGGAAACTGAGATGACCTGAATAAGGATTTTAAAATGAGAGCGGGAAAACGCCAAGTGCAACATGTTTGATTGCTCATGCCAGGAACAATTCAAGCAAAGGAGTATGTTCTTGGGGTTATTAAATTGGAAATGGAGGAAGTGGAGATACTATAAAACATACATTAGCACTTTTATCTGTGCCAAGTAATATCTGAGGTCTCACTGGGGACAACATTGAAAGAAATTCATCCTCCCTGTTCTCAAAAAGATGATATTTAAAATACATTTAAAAATTTTTTAAGTTGCAGCTGGTGCATGAGAGTTACAAACATGTATTTATTGCATTGGGTACCTCAAGGGGGTGATAATGCTGGCTCCCCATATCTGGAGTAAAAAGACAGCGTACTTAAATTATGTTACTGTTAATCAAATGAGATTGGCTTGCTTACTAAAAGGTATATATTCTTTGACTTCCTTGGGAGGGAGGGAAATTTCTTAAAATTTAGTGACTAATTTTTGAAACTGAAATTGCCCCATCTGCCCAATCTGCCCAATCTAGTAGCCTCATAGACCTTTGCAGCTACTTCCCGGGCATTTCCATTTCTTTAGTTCGAACTGTTTGAACTAACTTCCCATAATTTAATATTAAATGCACCACAGAAGTCAAAAAGGAATATTTATTTAAAGGAAATGAAAGTTTACATAGTCATCGAGTCAAAAGCACGCTGCACCAACTAGGAAGAAAGTTGGTCTTTTTGAAAGATGCTATTTGTTTGATTCTGCCCTTTTTTGGTGTCTTTATTGCTGCCAAGTTCTGACTGTGCTTATCCTGAGTCAGTACGCATTCGGTCCTTGCCTTAAACACCTCCAGATCCGATTATTATAATACCCTTGGTAGCACTTTGCCAAGAATGCTCATGTGAGAGTCTAAATCTCCTTTAACAGGAAATGGTTATAAGAAGTGAACAAAACACTGTCCTGGTCACGATGGAGTTGAATGTCTGCCATCACCTGTCTGCAGATCCACACCTGCTCTGCAAGGCTGCATTTATGTTAGCAGGGCCTTCTGTTCTGAGTGCTGATAACCTGCTCCAGAAAAAATGATCATACAGATTGACCGTCCCCACAGATTCTCCCTTTCACTGTAACCTAAACAATGCAGGAGTCTTTTTTTTTTTTATTTTTCCCTTTTCATTGCCTTTCTTCTTTTCTTCGTGTTGGAAGATTTGATCATTTTATTAAGAATTGAAAGCAAAAAAAAAAAAAACCACATTTTTTTATTCCCCAGGATTATGTTAATTTTTGTTTCCCATGACAAAATTGTTTTCTTCTCTTCCATTTATTATTTATTCGGTCAATGTTTTATTGAAAACTTAGCATAATTTTGTGAAAATATATATATTTTTTAATTCCATACACAGATGTATCCTAAAATATATCTCACAAAAATCTCCTTGGCCTATGATTTTTTTTCCTGAATCAAATGTATTTTTAGCCAACTAATTGATACCAAGAAGATAAAATTATCTTCTCTTTTAATATGAAATATTCATAACTCTGGCTTTTTAACAGTAGGAACTATCTTATGGAATTAAAAAGCAGGACATTAATTTATGCAGTGATAAAATATGAAACTTCTAACTTAAGGAATTTTCATCCTCTTAAAAAGTACATCTTATCAGAGATCACAACCCGGATACCTAACATGTACAGGTGTGACTACAAACCTGTTCTGTTCATAAGTTGAAAGTCAAAGGGAAAATGGGGTGGGGAGGTTTAAAGAGAAACTTTACTAAGTGAAAGAACATCCCCTAAAATAGATGTTTCTTGTCTGAAAATAACTTATTCACAAATAATTTAGCTAACTTAAAATTTTAGATAAACTTACAATTCCATGATGTAAGAAGACAGGCTGTATGTCAAAATGCCAAGCTGTAACTCTAATTTCTTTAAAATTTCTTTCATGAACGCTTCTGGTCAGGAACTCAAAATGTGGCTTGAACTTTCTTCCCCTCTTGCTTCTCCATTTCTTTTTGCCTTTCACCCCCCCTCACTCTCTTCATATCATTTGTCAATATTTATCTTTCTCTAAAAAAGTACTGTTATACTAGGATATATTCTTAAATGCAATTATCCAAACAAAAATCTTTCTGTGGGGGCGCCTGGGTGGCTCAGTGGGTTAAAGCCTCTGCCTTCGGCTCTGGGTCCTGGGATCAAGCCCCACATCAGACTCTCTGCTCAGTGGGGAGCCTGCTTCTCCCCTTTCTCTGTCTCTGCCTGCCTCTCTGCCTACTTGGGATCTCTGTCTGTCAAATAAAATCTTAAAAAAAAAGTGTACTGTTATACTAGAATATATTCTTAAAAGCAATTATCCAAACAAAAATCTTTCTGTAAAGTTAGAGATTCTATTAAAGTAGGACATCTTTTGTGCCATTTTGCTGCTACTCTTATTTTTCACTTAACTCAGATGCTACCTAAGACCTTTACATTTCTTTCATTGCTGAACAACTGCATATGCTTGCTTGAAATCATTCATACCTTGACCTTTTAAAGTCTGATTGTAAATCAGGAGGGAGGGGTGGGGGGTGGGTGGACAGAACAAAAGGAAGAAAGGAAAGCAGGAAAGAAGAATGAGAGGAAAATACGTTGCAATTCATCTTTAAACAAAATAGCTGGTCAGTGTATACATAGCAGTTCATCAACTGTAAGTGATCTTGTTTGCCAGAGTACTTAGGGATTGTTGCAAGTGTGGTACTTTACATTACTTGAGAATGGATGAGTATGTTGCTGCTTTGATATAACACAGCAAGGCATCTTCTGTTTCTGTGTGTTGAGAATCAAGAGACCTGAGCTCTGGTCCTAATTTGGCCAGGGTTCTGGGCCAAACTCTTTCTGATTTCAGACGTCTCACCTAAAGGTGAGAAACCCTGCATTTGTTGCCATGCAGGATGTGTCTAAGAAACCCAGTCAATAGACTCTTTTAAAATATTTTGCCTTGTTATCAATTCAAGCCCACCCCTATTCCATGCCGAATGTACCTGCTAGTCCATGCCAGCCAGGTTTTGCTACTTAATCTCTCAAGGGGCAATTTCCAGTAGAGTCTGAGCATAAGCCGAGGTGCTTCTGTCTCCTGCTATGGCTTACACAGCGTTTTGGCACAGAGGTTACAGCTGCAGAATGGAGAGAACAGGTTCTGGTGCTGATTGCCTGAGCCTCTTTAAGGCAAAACTCATCAGTAGTTTGTAACTGAGGGCATCTGAGCAGTAGTATCAAAGAACCATTCTTTCCTGCTAGGCAATGCCGACGGTATAGTAACACGTTTCGTAATTTAGTGAAACAGCTCGTTAGTTTAGGGAAATATTACGATCTACCTCTACCTTTCACAGGTCACAGAAATGAGTGTAATGGAGACTCAGTAGATACACAAATCCTGTAGACCTATTCCATGTTATGCCCACAATTACCCCTTTTATAACTGAGACAATGGTATCAGGTTTTCTCTAGTTAATTCTCTCATACTCTAAAATTTACTTTTCTCCTAAGCTGCTAATTCTTTCTACTGCTCATTGGCTTCTCTTAAATAACCCCACTAGTTTTCTGCATATAATTAAGAGTCTGAATCCCCAAATGGACCCAGTTTCTGTTCTTCCTAAGATTGCTCCACCCCATAAACAAATAGATTGTAATTAAAAATTGCTATACAGTTCACCAGATGTCTTTAGACATTCCATCACTTTGAAGTAGACCAATTGTAGGCTGACATTAGCCTTATGCTTCAAGGAAGAGGCACACAAGGAGAAAAACAAAAACTTACAAGGTCTGCCACAAGCTGCCAACAGTGGTTATTCCTCTACCACAAAGCTGTACTTGCGTTTTGATTTCCTTTTTTTCTTTTGTCTTTATCTGCATGTTCTAAGAGAGTTTCAATGAGATTTTACAATTAAGAGGGAAAAAAAAAAGTGAAACTGATGTTCAATGTGGTTCCTCCCAGGGTCCTGAAGTAGCAGGACTGAGTCCCAAGAGAAATGATAGAGCAATCCCTGAGAAACCAGGAAAGGAGGGAAAGGCCCCCCAGGGGGTGAGGGGGGTGGGGGCTGGGGTCTAGAAGAAATCCCTGGGTGCTGCATGGCCACCTTAAACCTGCTGTATGAGAAGTGTAGAAGGAGAAAGATCTACTGCATGATAAAAAGCTTAGGTGGGCTGGGTGGAAGCTGTAGGGTTCTTTCCTTATCTTTCGATTACCATTATGTCAGGATGCACTGCTTTCCCATTTGTGGTAATTCTGCCTCTGGCCCAAGTGCTCTCAAATGTAAAATCAGGTTAGCAGAGAAGAACTGTGTTTATCAGGATTGTAGATAAACAGTGTGGAAATGGTTTAAAATCTGGCAGTTGCTTCCCCAACCATTTACAGAATGTCCTCACCGTATTCTTGGGCTATAATGAGTGAAATTGTGATCTGAAGAATTGTTTTATGGAGTGAGGAGTACTTTGATACCAGGTTTCCTTCATCTCAGGGCTCAATCCATCCCCAAACATTGAACTCTTATGCTGACCTGCAGAGAAAACAGAACCCAGTAGGCTGGAGGCTACAGTTTTCCAAGTTTGACCCTTGGCTAGTATATGGGACTTGGCTGCCCATAAGTTTGCACAAACAATGTGTTTTATGGTGAAAACCTGCTCCCTACATTCCCCACTGTGGTAAGGCATAGTGGTGTTTCATTGGGTTTTAACTTAAATGATTCTATTTCCTTTGGACAGATACTCAGGAGTGGGATTACTGTATCATGTGGTAATTACTGTATACATGTGGTAATTTTTTGAGGAACTTCTGTACTGCTTATCATTTACCTTATGATTGGGATTGACTGGAAGGTCGTAATTAATGCTGTTTGGATAGCCTCTTCTGAGATAACCTATTTAAGTCGTCTTTTTTCCAGCTTTATCAAAATATGACATATAACATCATGTAAGTTAAAGGAGTACAATATATACATGACTTGATACATGTATATATGCTGAAGTGTTCACCAAGATGTTAATTAACACATCCTTCACGCCACATAATTATCATTCACTTTTTGTCTTGTTTTGTTTTTAAAACAACACAAATTATTACTGGCAATTCTAGAGGTCAGAAATCCAAAAATCATGTCACTAGGCTAAAATCGATGTTGATTTTATTTATTTTTAAGTTTATTATTAGTCTTGTTGAAGTACCATTCACATACAGTGTTATATTTTTAGTCTCAGGTGTGGAAAGCCTACATTTCTTTTGAGAGCCTAAAATTTTTGTAGTTGCTAGGCAAAGAATGTCTATGTTACCGCCTCCCACTTAAACCCCTAATTTCTGAATCTCAAACAGGTGTCCCTGGGCAAAACATCACATGGTTGTCATTGCTTTTCTGATACTGGAGGATGGGTGCACTCTCTGTGACCTTCCCTTATTAGAGGAGTAGACCATGGGAAACCTGCACATGGATACCTGTGGACTCTGCCTGTTTCTTTTTCATAGTTGATCCCTGCTGTATCTCTGTAACAGATAAAGAGTATCATATGGTGAGTTCAACTGAATGCTAAGTCCGTTGAGTCCTAGTGAATTGCAAAAATGTGTGGGCAGTCTTGGGACATTGGAAGCATTGACAAAGTAACTGATAACCCTGGGGAATATGAAGTCTAAGGCAAAAACAACAGTACCCTTGAGGAGCACAGCTATCTCTAAAGAAAAATAAATATTGGATTACCATTTTCATGGCAAGCAAAATGTTAGAACCAGAATTAAAAATTATCTTTATAAACATTGTAAGAGAGATAAAATCTTGAGGATAGAAAAAGGGGGGGGGGGCATGTAGTGTCTTCTAATCTATTTGCAGTCAATTAAAATCTGCATGCTGTGATACAACCCACCTCTTCCCAGATGTTTAGTGTGTAGTTTGGTGATATTGGCTTTTCATATTTAATGTCTATTTTCTCTGTTGTCTTGCATGTTTGCAGGAAATTCAGAGAGAATGTTAGCTAGCTTTTGCTGTAGACAGAATAAATTTCTAAATGTTGTGCTTTCTTTTCAAATGGGTTTCTTCTCTACATTTTCATAAGTCAAAATCATGTCTTCATGGTCCAGTTCAATTTTCAGTCTCTGTAAACCATCTTACTGTTCAATTCCATTATGACCAATTTTGTGTCACAATTTACCACAAGACTTTTCCTAATGGCCTTATTGGTATGACCTTTATAGTACTTTGGACTGGTCTGCACCTACTCTATTAGAATATAATATTCTAGGGAAGAGACTACATCCTATTTAGGTACTTTATAGCACTGGGTAAGTATATATTGAATGGTATTACATTACGTTAGTGCAACAGAAGGGTTGTATTGAAAACCATAATTGCCATTGCTAGCATTTATTGAGCACTTACTATGTATCATTAACTCTTCAGTGTTCTACTTTAAACTCATTTAATCCTCAAAATGGTTTATAAATTAAGACCTCTTATTTTCCCCATTTTAAAGAGGAAGAACTGAAGCTCCTGGGTGTTAATAACTTTCCTAAGATTAAACAGCTGCTAAATTTAAAAAGGTTGGCTTTGAATTGCTATAGTCTACCTCAAGAGGCTGAACTATTTAATACAAGGTACAACTGCTTCTCATAATAGATAATTAATATTAGGATTGCCTGATTTGGGGAGGGCAAAAAAACCCAAAAAGCAGAATACTCAGTTAATGATTTGTTTATGTGGATTTCAACGTTTTATTTATAAGGATGTCTCAACTATTGCATGGGACACACTTATACTAAAATTTGTTCATCTGGAGTTCAGACTTGACTGGATGTCTTTATATTTTATCTGATAATCCTATGAATATACGTAATGATGCACATCCAAACAGAAGTATACTGACTTCTGTGACAGAGATACAGCAAACAGGTAATCTTTAAGAAATAACCTGTTTTCCAGCTTGGAGTGCAGGGTGAGTAGACAGCCTACACCTAACAGATCCTCAGGTCCTTTTTGAGTTTCAGGTAGCTTCTTGTCTAATCATGCCCTTTCTGGGGCAGCTGGCATCACTGACTGAGGAGGGTGTTTGTAAAGTCTCTACCATTTCAGTCCAAAATTAAGACAGGTTTGAGAAGCAATATTCATTCTAGAGCTCCAGCAGAGCTTGTTCATGGTTTTTGGAATGTGCATTATAGTTCGGAAGCAAATAGTAAGACAGTCAAAGAGAACCCAACCTGTGACAGCTTACACATAACCATGTATTGCAAAGAAGAATCTCCTTTGCCCTAAGGGGGTGGGGGGGACAAACAAACAAACAAAAAACTTGTGTTAACAGAAAAGTAACTTTTATTGTAGCCCTTTTGCTGAAGTCAGGACAATATACCTCATACTAGAGTTCCAACAGAAAACAGATGTGCACTCCAAATATAAAGAGTTTAATGAAGACACTGTTTACAGAGATGTGGACAAAGGTGAAGAAACCAAGAAGGTTGTTAATATTAGGAACTTGCAACCAAATGCAAAAGTTAACATAAAGACTGAAAATCTAGCTGTGCAGAAAGTCATCACTTCCTCAGGAAGGCCTGAGACAGTAAGGGATGGCTACTAGAGTGGTCAGCAAAACCCATAGCTGTTGCTTAACAGAGAAGCTCCCTCCCAGACACTGGAAAAGTGCAGCCATGAGCCAATCCTAGTATGGCATGTTAGGAGCTAGAGGAACTCAAATCCATAATTCTCATTTCTGGAGTCCAGCCATTGCTGGTGCTTTCCATTGCCTGAACCCAACCAGGGAGAGGATAACCTCCACAGACAGAGCAGGACAGGAGCAGAATAAAGAGTGGATCTGACCAGAATGGAAAAATACACAAAAATACTAAAGCCCAAGGTCAAGAATAGCATGTTCATTCATTAAATAAAGGCAAAACACTGGATAGAGTCTATATCAGAAATTCAAAGACCTGAGTTACAGTGCTGTTATAAACATCCCTCACCAGCTTTGATATTTCAAGCTTGTTTACTCTCTCTAGGCCTCTTTTATTTTGTTAAGAGTTCCATGAATTTGAGGTTTTTTCCTAAGCTTTAACATTATGTAATTAGACATATTTAAATTTCCTATACAAAGTATATGAAGAAAATGACTTTGGGAAATGAGATTCAGAATTATTTAAGAAAGTAGAATAATTATCAGGTAGCAATGACCTGCTTAAAGAAAATTAAATTATCAGGAAAGGTCATCTTTAGGGGTGGCTAGTAACAGTGCATTATGAATCAGAGCAAATGTTGGCATAAGAGATGACACAAAAATCAATAAAACAGAACACAAAAATCCAGAAGACTTAATGAATTCTTCAAATAAGCCCAGTTTAGTATGATCCAATTCAGATCATAATAACTATAAATAAAATATTTAGGTATGTAATAGTTTTTTTTTCATTTAAAATTAAATGAAAAGTGGGTTAATCAAAAGAGCAGGTAAACTTAGGATCAAAGTTCATGAGCTCAAATTTTCAGAGTACTTAAGAAAAATAAATGAGATACTTATTTGGAAGTGCTTTGAAAGCTCTAAACTATCATGTAAATACTGTTGGCCTTTTTGTGGGGGATCAGTTTATTGGAATCTTTATGGATATTTTTCTAAATAGAAAAGTGCTTGGATTTTTCTTTTTTTTTAAGTTTTTAAATTCTATGCAATGTATTACATTACATGTAATGTGATATTAGTTGCGGGTGTACAATATAGTGATTCAACATTTCCATATAACACTAGGTGCTCATCACAGCAAGTGCCCTCCTTAATCCCCATCACCTACATTACCTATCTCTTTTTCCACCTCCCCTCTGGTAACCATCAGTCTGTTTTGCAGAATTTAGAGTTTATTTCTTGGTTTTCCCCTCTCTTTCTCTCTTTTTTACCTTAAGTTCATTTGTTTCTTAAATTCCACATGAGTCAAATTATATGGTATTTGTCTTTCTCTGACACATTTTGCTTAGCATAATACTCTAGCTCCATTCACATCATTGCAGGTAATAAGATTGCACTCTTTTATGGCTGAGTAATATTCCATGTGTATATATACACTTTCTTTATCCATTCATCAGTTGAACACTTGGGCACATTTCCGTAATTTGGCTGTTGTAGAAAATGCTGCTATAAACATTAGGGTATATGCGCCCTTTTGATTCAGCATTTTTGTATCCTTTGGATAAATACCTAATAGTATAAATGCTGGAAATAGGGTAGTTTCATTTTTTTAACTTTTTGAGGAAACTCCATACTGTTTTCCAGAGTGGCTGCACCCGTTTGCATTCCCACCAACGGTGAAAGAAGGTTCCCCTTTCTTTGCAACCTTGCCAGCACCTGTTGTTTCTTGTGCTTTTGATTTTAGCCATTCTGAAAGGTTTGAAGTGGTATCTCACTATAGTTTTGATCTGTATCTCTCATGATGAATGATGTTGAGCATCTGTTCATGTGTCTTACCATCTGTATGTCTTCTTTGGGAAAAATGTCTATTCATGTCTTCTGCTCATTTTTTAACTAGACTTTTCATTTTTGGGGTTTGAGATTGACCCTTTAACAGGTCATTTGCAAATATCTTCCCCCAGTCCATAGACTGCCTTTTAGTTTTGTTGATTGTTTCCTTTGCTGTGCAGAAGCTTTTTATTTTGATGAAGTCCCAATAGTTTGTTTTGTTTCCTTTGCCTCAGAAGATACATCCAGAAAGAAGTTGCTATAGCCAGTGTCAAAGAGGTTACTACCTGGGTCCTCCTCTAAGATTTTTATGGTTTCAGTTTCACATTTATGTCTTTAATCCATTTTGTATTTATTTTTGTGTTTGATTTTGAGAGCAAGCACATGGTGGGTGAGGGGCAGAGGAAAGAGAGAGAGTCTTTTTAAGCAGATTCCACCCTGAGCACAGAGACGCACATGGGGCTCAATCTCATGACTTTGAGATCTCCACCTGAGCCAAAACCAAGAGTTGGATGCTTAATCAACTGTACCACCCAAGTGCCCCTATTCTAGGAGACTTTACCTGGTTTTGGTATCAGGGTTTGGTCTAAGGAAGTGGTCTAATTTCATTCTTTTGCATGTAGTTGTCCAGTTTACCCAAGAACATTTGTCGAAGAGACTGTCCTTTTTCTGTTGGACATTGTTTTCTGCTTTGTCAAAACTTGACCATGTAATTGTGGGTCCATTTCTGCGTTTTCTATTCTGTTCCATTGATCTATGTATCTATTTTTGTTCCAATACTATACTGTTTTGATCTCTATAACTTTGTAATGAACGTCATGTCCAGAGTTGTGATACACCTGGCTTTGCTTTTCATTTTAAAGGTAGCTTTGGCTATTTAGGCTCTTTTTTGGTTGCATAGAAATTTTAGAATTATTTTCTCTAGCTCTGTGAAAAATGCTAGTGGTATTCTGATAGGGATTGCATTAGATGTATAGATTGCTTTGGGTACTATAGACATTTTTTTTTAAAGATTTTATTTATTTATTTGACAGACAGATCACAAGTAGGCAGAGAGGTAGGCAGAGGGGGTGGGGGAAGCAGGTTCCCTGCTGAGCAGAGAGCCCGATGTGGGGCTTGATCCCAGGACCCTGGGATCATGACCTGAGCTGAAGGCAGAGGCTTCAACCCACTGAGGCACCCAGGTACCCTGGTAGTATAGACATTTTAACAATATTTGTTCCTCCAGTCCATGAGTGTGGAATGTCTTTCCATGTCTTTGTGTTTTCTTCAATTTCTTTCATCGGGGTTTTATAGTTTTTAGAGTACCAATCTTTCGCCTCCTTGGTTAGGTTTATTCCTAGGTATCTTATTGCTTTGGGTGCAATTATAAATGGGATTGATTCCTTATTTCTGCTGCTTTGCTATTGGTGTGTAAAATTACAACAGATTTCTGTACATGGATGTTGTATCCTGTAATTTTACCGAATTGGTTAATTCTAGCATTTTTTTTTTTGGTGGAATTTTTTAGGTTTTCTGTATAGAATATCATGTCATCCACATATAGTGAAAGTTTGACTTTTTCTTTGCTGATTTGAATACCTTTTATTTCTTTTTGTTTGATTGTTGTGGATAAGACTTCAGTACTACATTAAATAACAGTGGTAAGAGTGGACATTCCTTTCTTCTTCCTGACTGTAGAAGAAAAGTTCTCTGTTTGTCCCCATTGAAGGATGATATTAGCTGTGAGTTTTTCAAACATAATATGACCTTTATCATGTTGAGGTAGATTCTCTCTAAACCTACCTTGTTGAGGGTTTATATCATGAGTGGATGCTGTACTTTGTCAAATGCTTTTTCTGCATCTATTTAAAGGATCATATGGTTCTTATCCTTTCTTCTATTAATGTGGTGTATCATGATCATTGATTTGTGAATATTGAACCACCTTTGCAACCCAGGAATAAATCTCACTTGATCCTGGTAAATGATTTTTTAAAAATATAATGCTGGATTCAGTTTGCTAGTATTTTCTTGAGATTTTTGCATCCATGTTTATCAGGGATATTGGTCTGTATTCTCTTATTTGTGGAGTTTTTGTTTTGTTTTGTTTTTAAGAGTGATTGATTTGGGGAGTGCCTGGGTGGCTCAGTGGGTTAAAGCCTCTGCCTTCAGCTCAGGTCATGATCCCAGGGTCCTAGGATTGAGCCCTGCATCAGGCTCTCTGCTCAGCAGGGAGCCTGCTTCCTCCTCTCTCTGCCTGCTTCTCTGCCTACTTATGATCTCTGTCAAATAAATAAGTAAAATCTTAAAAAAAAAAAAAAGAGTGAGTGATTTTGAGAGCAAGCACATGGTGGATGAGGGGCAAAGGAAAAGGGAGAGAGTCTTTTTAAGCAGACTTCACCCTGAGCACAGAGCCCCACATGGGGCTCAATCTCATGACTTTGAGATCTCCACCAGAGCCAAAACCAAGAGTTAGATGCTTAATCAACTGTACCACCCAAGTGCCCCTATTCTAGGAGTCTTTGCCTAGTTTTGGTATCAAGGTAATGATGGCTTCATAGAATGAAATTGGACATTTTTTGTTTCTAGGTTTTGGAATAGTTTGTGAAGATTATGGGTTAACACTTCTTTAAATGTTTGGTAGAATTCTCCTGGGAAGCAGTCTGGCTCTGGACTCTTGTTTTTGGGAGATTTTTGATTACTGATTCGATTTCTTTGCTGCTTATCAGTCTATTCACGTTTTCTATTTCTTATTTCAGTTTTGGTAGTTTGTTTCTAGGACTTTATCCATTTCTTCCAGGTTGTTCCATTGTTAGCATATAGCTTTTCATGGGTCTTTTTTTTTTTTTTTAATAATTGTTTGTATTTTTGTTGTGGTATTATTTCTCTTCTCTCCTTTGTTATTTTATTTATTTAGGTCCTTTCTCTTTTCTTTTTGATGAACCTGGCTAGAAGCTTATCATCTTATTTAAAAAAAAAAAAAAGCTCCTGGTTTCATTTATCTGTTTTGATTTTTTTCAATTTCTAGATTATTTATGTCAACTCTAATCTTTATTATTTTGTTCATTCTTCTGGTTTTGTTGTTCGTTTTTCCTATCTTTACTTGTGGATTTTTCTAAGCACATATTTTAAAAGAGGAATGAAGGATCATGGCAAAAATATGACATTGATAAAATGTAGTTTATTAGTATGGTAGATGATATCACTTTTTATCAAATATTCCAGTTTCTCTCTCTGTAGTGCCTCTTCATGTGAGAGGATAATACTCTGTTGAAACTCATAGTGGCCTTGAGACTTTCTATGACTAATGAACTATTGGTAGAAGAGATATGATACTTGAGGCAGAAGTTCAACAGGTGGCATGACTCGTTCCCTTCTGTCATAATAAATAGCAATGTACTAAGTAGAAACTGCTCAGTTAACATGGGTCCCAGAGTGCCTATGACCCGGAACAAAACCACAGCCAATCCAAGGTGGACATATAGTGTTAAAAAGAAATAAATCTTTATTTGGGTACCAGGGTAGCATGAGTCAGTTAAGCATCCAACTCTTGACTGATTTCAGCTCAGGTCATGATTTTCAGGGTCATGAGATTAAGCCCTGCTTTTGACTCTTCACACACTCTCTCTTAAAAAGAAAAAAAAAAAAATGGAGAAGGAGGAGAAGAAAGCTTTGTTATAAATGAGTGGGATTTTTGTGTTAGTTGTTGCTCTATGAAATGACTATGGCTAGGCTCCTGGATGGTTTCTCAATGAGACTGGCACCAAAAAGATCAGGCCATGATTAGAAGCTTGGAATTTTTCAGCACTGCCACCAGCTCCCCTTCTCTTCAGAAAGGAGAAGGACTAAAAATTATGTTAATGATAAATCATGTCTATGTGATGAGGACTCCGTAAAAATTCCCAAGAGAGTGAGACTTGGAGAATGTCCAAGTCTATGAGCATATTCATATACCAGGAATGTAACACACCTTCATTCCACAAGGAGAGAAGTCCTATGCTTAGGACTCCCCAGACCTCACTCTATGTATCTCCTCATCCAACTGTTCATCTATATCATTTATCATGTCCTTTAATAAACTGGTAAATGTAAGTAAATATTTCCCTGAGTTCTGTGAGCTGCTCTAGCAAATTAATTGCTAGGAGGAGGTTATGGGAACCTCAGATTTGTAACAAAGTCAGACAGAAGTTGTAGGTAACCTGGTGACCTAATACTTGTGATAACATCTAAAGTCAGGGAGACTGCCTCAAGGGACTATATCTTTAACCTTTATGATATACCTCCAGGTACATAGTGCCAAAATTGAGTTAAATTATTGGACACCCAGCTGGTGTTGTCAAGAATTGCTTGGTGAGGAAAAACTCCCACACATCTGGTGTCAGAAGTTAAGCATTCAGTATAAAAGTAGTAAAGGAGGCACATGGGGAAAAGACTTTTTTTTGTTTCTTTTTTTCCCTTGTATAATGCCCATTGATTCAGAGTGTTATCCTATAGTACTCTAGTCCTGCAGGGTGTCATTTCTAAGGTTATACCTCAACTATGATTTTAAAGAGAATTTCAAAACAATCTATCAAGACAGACACTCCTGGTTTATAGAATATAGTTTAAGATCTGTGGATACTATGATAATGTGCCCATGGTCACATCTCTTTTCTTATAAAATGGATGCCTTTCCATTGTTATGTGGAACCCCATCTTGATAAATCATTCTAATTCTTATGAAAGTGAGCCTGGTTGACATGTTGTAAAGCTGAGTCATTGACTGCTTCCAGGATGGAAGGATTCAATGAAATCAACTGCTGTATGTGGTTGGGTGATTTTTTTGAAGGATGGTACCATATCTAGAGTTTAGCATTGATCTTTGTTACTGAAAGGTCAAACATTCAATAGCATTAACTAGAGAGGCCTTGATGAGAATCAATCCATGATGTTAGGTTTATGTATAGCCTTCATTCCTACAACCATGGCTATGTCACCCACTTTGTGGCCAAGAATAAAGACTGGCTGATGTTGCTGGAAGAATATCCTTACCACCATGTTCAGTGTTCTTCAGTGGGCACTAACATGAAAAACAAAGACCCTTCCACTTCATTGCCACTCACAGATAAACCCTGGATAACTGTATTACTGGTCATTCAAGTTTGTTCTTTCCAGGGCCTCAACCAACCAGCAGATCACTTCTCATTGCTCAGGAAAGCACACATATTTTCACATGAGGTAACATTTTTAGCTATCCTCAACACAACAAGCCTACCCAACATGAGCCAGGATATGTATTTATATAAATTACATATACCCTATATTCTTGTTTAGGACATTCTCCTAAATGGTTTTGCCATCATATGATAGATATTTATTAGTGGATCTGACAATACTCAGCTCATTAGGGGCAGTTTTGGACATGAATTTGATTCCCATAGTTAAGTAGTCCTAGGGCCCAAGAGTAGGCTAAAAGTAAGCTTTTCAAATTCTGAACCATTCTCTGCTGCAGACCCATGCTTTTGCTCCAAAATTTTTAAGGCAACTCTTATTGAAGCTTCTTAAATCTTCCACATGATACTCTAATATACTACAAATGCTCTAGCAACATAGGATCACTTGGGTCAAATCACACAAACAACTGTGCTGCTTAGTTTCTGCTGAGGTAGCCTTTCTGATTCTGGCATTTCATCAAAATTGACAGTTTTTTCAATCAACTGATAAAGGAACTGCAAAACTATTCCCAATTGATGTGCAGTCTCCCATACATGAAAGGGCCTACAGAGCATTTGCTTTTACTTAGTGATAAGTTCTGAGGCACAGTATATGTCCTTTACTTTGGAGAGGTAACTCAGACTACTCCACTGTAATGATTTTTTTTTTAATTCACTGATTAGCAGGTACCTGAAGATTTTATGATTTTATTTTCCATCCTTTGATGGGCATCTAGCATATGATCTACTTTTTGGACCCCATGTTCAATTAACAGAATATTATCAATATGATGGGACAGTTTAGTATTTCTTTTTTTTTTTTTTAATTTTTCTTTTTATTTTTTTTTAAAGATTTTATTTTATTTTTTTGACAGAGAGATCACAAGTAGGCAGAGAGAGAGAGAGAGGAGGAAGCAGGCTCCCTGCAGAGCAGAGAGCCTGATGAGGGACTCGATCCCAGGACCCTGAGATCATGACCTGAGCCGAAGGCAGAGGCTTAACCCACTGAGCCACCCAGGCGCCCCCAGTTTAGTATTTCTTAAAATGTCCAAATAATCTAAATTCTTTGTGACAAAGCATACAAGCATTATATAGCCAGTGACAAGACCCTGAATATGTCTTATTCTTTGTCCTACAAATGTATCCCATGGTCTTTCCATGTGAATTGCTTTAGATTGTTCTCCATAATAGAAATTGAAATGGCCACATTAGCCAGATCAATAGTTTCTAGTGCTTGCTATTAAGCTGTTGATCTGATGGGTTGTGTTCTCATCAATTTCTGCCATAAATTGGCATTGTCTATTATCTATTTTATAGATCTGTTGTTATACATTAAAGATACCCAGAGCAGCATCTAAAAGTGAGGCTGCCAGTTAGGTTTTTGGTAGTGCCCCATGAAAGACCATGATAATCCAGTTTTTGAAAAGACCACATTGGTGAATTAAATAAGGTTGTAAACATGACCACTGGCTCTGCATTCTGTAAGTTTTTAAAAGTAGCACTAGTTTCCCCATTACAGAAAGGAAGTTATATCCAGGGGTGTGGAGTCATTATTTCAGGAATTTCCCCTTTGCTTTTCTTACACTGTGGGTCTTATTTTACAGGTGAAATTCTTATTTTGGTGAAATTCTTGGTAACTATGATGTTTTAATAGGCCAGGGCTTCTATAACAAAATCTTATAGACTGGGTGGCTTAAATAACAGATATTTGTTTCTCCCAGAGGCAGAGAAGTCCAGGACAAAGGGCAGTAGAGCTAGTGTCTGGTGAGAGCCCAATTCCTGGCTTGAAGACAGCTACCTTCTTCCTGTATCCTCCTCACATGGCTGAGAGAGAGAGATTATCACTAATCCCAGGCTTCACCTCATGACCTGATTACTTACCAATGGCTCTACCTCCAAATACTATCTCACTGGGATTATGGTTTCAAAATATGAATTGATGGAGACACAAACATACAGTCCATTGTACCACTGGTTACTGTAGGGTCTTTATTCCCACTTGCTTGTTCAGTGATCCAGGTCCAGAAACTTATTTTAGGAATCATTTTCTAAAGGCACTTTTCGTTCTAAGTCTAGGTTCCTTGAGATGCAGACCCTGAAAAAAGGATTCAGTTTTATGTAGTTAATTTTGGAGCTGCAGGGAGCATGAATAGGGGAATAAGAATTTGGTGCAAAGAAGAGCATCACTAAGCCAGCTACCTCTGGTGACAGAAGCTTAATCACCCTAAAAAATAAGGTAAAATAGTTTTGGGGTGTATATAGTTGAATATTAGTTTATTTCTAAGCCAGCTACCTCTGGTGACAGAAGCTTAATCACCCTAAAAAATAAGGTAAAATATGGTTTTGGGGTGTATATAGTTGAATATTAGTTTATTTCTATCAGTTGTTGTTTGAGGGGTGCTACATCTTACATGAGGGAGGTTACATCTTACATCTTGTAACCTCTTGTGTCTATAGGATAGAGGGGTCTTCAGTATTAAAAACAAATTAAAAAACCCAAAGACTCTCAGACCTAGAGATGCATAGTCTGACAAGTGGAAGTTGGTGGTCATATGGCACATAAAAAAATGTTGAAGTATGAGCTTTGCTATGAGTTCATTACTAATAATTACTCTGGGACATAAGGCCTGTGCTGGGACCCACCAGGACAACCAGAACATAAGGCAACTTTATCTTATCCCAACTAAGTTGTCTTCCACTGACATTTTCTATACTGAAAGTAGTGATCATCTCAAAATATAAATCTGACCAACTCATCTCTTTATTTCAAACACTTTGGTATTTTACTATGACTCGAAGAATGAAGTAAAATCTCCTTAACGTGGCCTATATCTTTCTTCTCTGTGATCTGCTCCCACCTGTCATTGGAACTTTGCACATGTTGCACCCTCTAATTAAATATATTTAACTCTTTGATATTTCAGTTCAAGAATCAATTCTTTAGAAATGCTGATGTGGATCTTACCTGTTGGTGTTTTTACTTTGGTTAAAACAATTTGATTTATTATGGAGAATTATGGGGCAATTGATAGATTCTGCAGACAACAAAAGAAGTGAAGTATGTTTACCATGTTTGAATAATTATAAAGCCTTTTACTCCTACATAACTTCAAGGTTCAGGGCTAGGGAAAAATGGAGATACTTTTTATAATCTAAGAATTCCTAGATATACCCTTTTTCTATGCAATATTTTTGATTAGCCCAGATTTCTTTCATCTTGAATACCAGCCCAGAAGACCTGCAACCTGTCAAAGATTCCACATACCTAAACTAATTGTCACAAACTGTGGTAGTGAGACAGACTTGTCTGGATTGCAACTTGGTGCAGCTAAATATATTTTCAATGTTATATATGCAAGGCATCTGGAGCTTGCTAAAGATTGCAAAATAATGATGTCATGTTTATATAGCAATCCAGGAAGCCATCTCCCAGGCTGTGTATTTGTGTTGGGGTTCTGAGGTCGACAGGGCTACCACTAGAGGATTTGTATTTGCCATTCTGCCCCATTATATACTGATGCTGACTGGGTATGGGCTTTTAGTACATTGCAGACAGTTTCTTCCTTGGTGGCAGTAGGACATTAGAACGTAATTCTGATGTTAAGCACCCAGAATTAGCCCAGACTTCACAAGTTCAGGGCAAAGTTTTCCACAAAACTCCCCTCATGTGGACCCCAGCCACAGGTACTAAGGGTTCCAAGACCAGTCATGCTTCTGAGCAACTGACTGTAATCTGGGGGTTCCCAATATCCTCTCAGGTTAAATAGTTGACTAGAATTGCTCACAGTAATTAGAAAAGCATTGTTCTTACAATTATAGTTTTGTGAAAAATGCAAATCAGGACTGTAAGGACCTATTTAGCCAGAGTGATTCCATCCGGTTAAACAGTGATTTTGCTGTTTATGCAGTAAAACTTAAACTGACCCTGCCCCCTCCACCAGGGGACTTAACTTAAAAGCAAGTCCAGGAAACCAGTCCCAGGTAACAAAGCCCAAATACAAGGGTGGGTCAGGCCAGGTAGAGACATCCAATCAGTGGGACAAGTATATTGTCTCCCTAGCTACCAAGGAGTGTGGGCCCCACCTTTTGGGCGCCTTTTGGGTGCCAATTCTGACCAAGGTGATAGGCTAGTTCAAATATCTTCTATAGGGTAAACTGTGATTCACTTGGTCACTTGTGTGTGACCTAGCATGACTATGCAGCTTTCTATGTGTGTCGCAATCTCATTGGCCACCTGTGTGTGGCCAGGCTCAATCATATGGCCCTTGCCCTTTAAAAGTTAGTTGGTAAGTCAGGGAGGGGTCGCCTTTTCTGTAAAAGAGGGCACTGAACGGTTGGTTTGATTTTCGATGCTTGGCACGAAATAAAGCTTTGCTTGACCTCCCCTTTGTATCGGTCTCGCTCCTTTGATTACGTACCCATCAAGGACCAATCGAATAAAGCGATGCAGAGGATAAGGTTTGGCTGGGTCCCAAATGCAGAACATTCACGTCTTCAGGACACATCACCTTCCCAGACACATCACCTTCCCCAGTGTGTATCACCAGCCAGAAAGCTCAACCAAATTTAGATGTCCTGAATTTTTAGCAGGCCTTTATTGTATATTGCGTATTATTATGATTGATTGAGTTGATTCAGGTATCCAGTGATTCACTCTCCAGATTGCTCCAGTCCCTGGAGGTCAGATTGATGTGAGTGGATCAAAGCCCCCCAAACTGTTTAATCACATGGTTAGTCATTTTGTTTTTATTTTTTTTTTTTTTTTTTTTTTATGGTTAGTCTTCTGGCATGGCCAGCCGCCATTACTAAACTATCTAGGGGCCCACCCTGAGTCACTTCATTAGCATAAACTCAGGAATGACCCCAGGGGTCATCATGAATAACAAAGACCTTTCAATCACTTGGGAAATTCCAAGGGTTTAGAAATTGTCTATGGAAACTGACATCCAGACCAGACAAATTCTTTTTTATATGGTGTATATTCATACTATTATCTATATCACAGTAGTCAGATTATTGGGAACTCCACCCTCAATAAATTCTAGTTGAATAAACTGGCCGGCAGTCCATGTAGAACCCAAGGATCCTTAGACAATTTCTAAAATAATTGATTATGCGAATATTTCAATTACAAAGAGCAGAAGGATATAAAGCTCTGATTTATTTGTATCTCATCTACTGTTCTTTAGATTAGTAGGTCAAATATATAGTTTAACATTTATAGATTATTTTTTACCTGAAAAACGAACCATAAAACAAATACGTTTTATCAGAAATAATTTAAGGATTTTTTTTCTACATGGCCCTTGAAAAAATGTAAAGCATATTATATATTAAGTGCCACAAATAGGTTAAAAATAAAAGTCCTGCATTTTCTTCCCAAGGTACAATGTATCTCAGAGTTAAAAAAAAAAAAAAAGTCTATAGAGTCATGGTATTTTGTTTAATAAGATGACCTAACTTGTTAAAATAATCTAGTCCAGTTACTTAAGCATTTAAATTCTAATAGTCAGTATACTATCCAGCCTGATTGTTTGGTAACAAAACTTTTAAAGATCAAACACATTGAAGGCAGGGCACAACCTTAGTCTGAATTCTAGTTTTTCCACTGAAAATGACCTCTGTTGTATGGAAAATGAAGTCGTACAAGTGCAGGCTGCCTGGATACAAGGACCCAGGGGAAGACTCTACAGACCACTCAAGAGGTTCTTTGGCTTCTCACAGGAAATCAAATGCAAGCTGAGAGGAAGTGAGAGCAGAGTTATTGAAGATAGAGGGTATAGATAGAACATCTGAGAGACTGAGAAAGGAAAAAAAAAAAAAAGAGTCATAACCTTGCTTGGGACATGGGGTTTTTACTGAGGATGGTGGTCTGGTGCACCTGTCTTCTCAGTAAACCTATGTTTAAGTATTCTCCTAAATAAATAAAACACTTATGCCCTGGAGTCAGGGGTCTTGATGAGTCAGTGGTCTTGGAAAAGTTCAGGATGAGCCCACTTAGTCACTCCTTAGATGTAATCTCTTGTTCTGGAAGGCTCCAAAGAAGTCATTAAATTCTTGACCTTTACAAGGAAGACATACATTATCTGTTCTATAAGGCAGGGGTGCAGGTCCTAATAAGAATGGAAGCAGGAAAAGGAGCAAAAAAGCAGTTTTTCATGGGGTCCCTTTAGTTTCCATGTTTCAAAAGGTGCTCTGAGATCTTAAAAACCAGGGTCTCAAATTATTAGCACACCAGTTCCTCCATATACGGTCAGTCCTGTCACTTAAGTTTTAGAGCTATGACTTTCTTACTTACTGAATTTGAATGGACATCAGAACTGCCTGTTTTGAAACTGGTTTCTTTGTGTTTTGAAACCTCCTAAATTGCCCTGGGGTTAGGGAAGAAAGAGAGATAAAATAAGCCAAAGGGAGGCTGCTAACAGCAGGAATAAAACATTGTATCTGTTTTGTTAGAAATATAATTGTATAAGTCTCCACTCATCTACTGAAAGAATGTGGACCCATTACATTCCCAATGTTATTCTGTTAAATTATTCTCCTCATTTGATATTCTTCACCACACCAAATTATGTTACATAAAATGAGTCTTAACTTTTAAAGTATTAACATGGGATATTCTGAGACTAAATGTTTCCATCAAGTGTATGTGAATCTTGCTGGCACTCAAGACTCCTACTTCAAGAAATGGATTTGCTCATACAATTAAACATAAGCAATTGCGAGTTAAGCAGATTTCTATTGCCTCTTAGCAGCCAAACTCCAGTGGGGGTAATGTAGGCAGAGCCTTAACCTTTAAAATTGTGGCTTTCTGCCATGACCATATTAAAACATCTATGGTGCGGGGGCTGGGCATGTGTGATAATGAGAATTTTAAATTCCAAACTAAATATACTGAGGGAAATGGTTGTGGAACCTAATTAGCCATATGCAGCCTAAACCACTCAGCTTCTAGGAACAGTATGAGCACACAGTTACTTCAAAGGGAGAGATGGCAGTCTAGCGTGTGAATGTTGCAAAGCTTAAGTGGAACGACTTCATTACCACCACCATTACCACTCTGATTTAAACCTCTATCCTCACTGGACTATCATGTTTCAAATAGTATTAAACATTTGACCTGCTTCTGATAATCTGTCAATTTCCCTAGTCTCTTTCCTTCTCATTTTTCAAATGGTTACCTATGTGGGTACATTTTCAGATTTATATACGATATATTTTAAAAAAATTTTTCAGACACACTCCAATGTGTAGCATCCAGATAATCTACCCTAAGAGACTATGCTTAATGGGAAGACCTTTATTTATCTGCCCGTTTTTATCTTAGACTATGATATGATTGCCTCTCTCCATGTTTTAGGGAAATCTAAGTGTTGAATCCTATCTCCCTACATCATTGGAATAAACAAGGTTCTTAAAAAAAATTTTTTTTTTAAAGATTTTATTTGTTTGACAGAGCGAGAGAGGGAACACAAGCAGGGGATTGGGAGAGGGAGAAGCAGGCTTCCATGGAGCAGGGGACCCGGTGCAGGGCTCCATCCCAGGACCCTGGATTCATGACTCCAGCAGAAAGCAGAAGCCTACTTACTGAGCCACCCAGGTGCCCCTGGAATAAACAAAATACTTAAGCAAGATTTCAATCCTGTACATAGCATTTAGTTTTCTTTATTGCCTCTCTGCTTTTGTTAAATAAGAAGTTGGGAGTGGAAAAGAATTAATTGAAACATCTCTCTCCAGATTGTTGCATCAAGAATAAGCTCTTCATTTTGTTTTTCTCAGTATCTTATTGCTCAAAAACCTTTGTTTAATAAAGTATAATACTGATCTTTAAAGCATTTTTGTGGCTAGTGCTTGCTGACCAGATGAGGTATACATTTTTATGTATGCATTTTTATAATTTTTTTTTTTTAGTTTTAGCTTTCACATTTAGGTCAAAGATAGGTCTTCCTTAATTGAATTTGATATTGGTTCTAATTTTCTCTTCTTTGAGTTTAATAATCTAGCCAATCAATCAAATTAAGAAATTATGGAATTTTGGAGGTGAAAGTGGACTTCAAGATAATCTAGGCATTGAAGTTTTTTTTTCTTCAGGTGTTCCAAGATTCATTGTTTATGCACCACAATCAGTGCTCCATGCAATATGTACCCTCCTTAATACCCACCACCATGCTCACCCTACCCCCACCCCTCCAAAACCCTCAATTTGTTTCTCAGAGTCCATAGTCTCTCATGGTTTGTCTCCCCCTCTGATTTCTCCCAACTCACTTCTCCTCTCCATCTCCCAATGTCCTCCATGTTATTTCTTATGCTCCACAAGTAAGGGAGACCATATGATAATTAACTCTCTCTACTTATTTCACTCAGCATAATCTCCTCCAGTCCTGTCCATGTTAATACAAAAGTTGGGTATTCATCCTTTCTGATGGAGGCATAATACTCCATTGTATATATGGACCATATCTTCTTTATCCATTCATCTGTTGAAGGGCATCTTGACTCTTTCCACAGTTTGGCAACTGTGGCCATTGCTGCTATAAACATTGGGGTACAGATGGCCCTTCTTTTCACTACATCTGTATCTTTGGGGGTAAATACCCAGTAGTGTGATTGCAGCGTCATAGGGAAGCTCTATTTTTAATTTCTTAAAGAAGCTCCATACTGTTTTCCAAAGTGGCTGCACCAACTTGCTTTCCCACCGATAGTGTAAGAGAGTTCCCCTTTCTCCACATCCTCTCCAGCACTTTTTGTTTACTCTCTTGCTAATTTTGGCCATTCTAACTGGTGTAAGGTGGTATCTCAATGTGGTTTTAATTTGAATCTCCCTGATGGCTAATGATGATGAACAATTTTTCATGTGTCTGGTAGCCATTTGTATGTCTTCTCTGGAGAAGTGTCTGCTCATGTCTTCTGCCCATTTTTTGACATGATTATCTGTTTTGTGTGTGTGGAGTTTGAGGAGTTCTTTATAGATCTTGGATATCAGCCCTTTGTCTGTAGTGTCATTTGCGAATATCTTCTTCCATTCCGTGGATTAGGCATTGAAGTTTTGAGCTCCTCTGGGTTCAGTATTTTCCATTTCATGTAGTTTAAAGTGGATGTTTGGCAAGAACAGTGTTTTTAGGTGGGGCTCTGGTGGGAGTGTAGTGGGAAACAAAATATTAGACCAAAAATAATAAAATTTCCAAATCCCTTTCATCTCCATAATCCTAGTCGAATATTCTTTTTATAAATATCAGAACATATAACTGAAGCTATATGAATTTAAATACTTCAGGTCACATAACTGTGCCAGCACAATCTTATTTTTTATGCAAATGTCATTTCCTTCATATTCTGTGTCTCTCCTAAAAAGAAAGGAAAAAACTTTTGTCCACTTTTGTTCATTCTGTTCACTGGTCTTTGTGTCATTCACAGTTTAAAATGCAGTAGGTGCAAAGTTTTAAGCTATTCAAAATATAAAAATATATAAACCATACATTTAATTAGCAATACTAAAAAGAGTAATTACTATAATTAAAAAGAGTAAAACGATAATTGTTAACATTGGGCAGTTGGGAAGGGATGAGTACTGAAGCACTGCCATGAGGTAGAATGATGGAGAAAATTCTTGAAGCAAGTCAGTGTTGTCTTCAATTGAAATAGTGATGCATATAGGTGCGTGTGTGTGTCTGTCTGTCTGTTAGTGGGGAAGAGTGTGAAGTAATTTTAAGAAAAAAGGGTGTCAAAGCTCCTAGAGTAATAGAGTCTAGTGGTCTGATCGAAAGTGCCTTGCAAAGTTTAGCCCTTCTCCCAACCCATTTTTAAACTGTGTTTTGTAGAACATTAGCCTATCCTGGATAGTAAAAACTCTAGCAATAAATAAACCTTGGAAATTCAAAGGTGCATTGTATTAAAAGTATTTGTAGTAACACATCAAAGATATTTAGATAATGTTATTCATTTCCAAGGTTTGACCAGGAACTATCTACTAACAGAACAACAATTTGTATTTTGAGGACATTAGTTCTTTTTTTGTCTGCTTTTTGTTTTTTTTTTTGTTTGGGGGCTTTTTTTTTTTTTTTAATAACTCTATTTGAAGAATAATGCTTTAAACAGTATCCTATTCTGACCTTCTGATTTCCCTAGTCTTGTTTACTATTTGCTAAATTATTTTATTCTGTCCATTTAAATATTTTGTTGTCTAGCTTGTCCAGATAATTCATTCCGTTAAAATCACCTCATTAACTGATGGACCAGGAATATTGAATGGTGTTGTTTCCACTGGCCAGGAACATATAGTCTAGTGGAGGAAAAGATACAAAAACAGTAAAGCTATTCTTGAGAGAGCAAATTTTAATGAACCACACTAAAAAAAAAAAAAAAAAAAGAAAAATGAAATTTTAAAAATTCTGTTTTAATAAAAGAAATTATGAAATTTCTCTATATTTTTTCCTAAGTCACAGAATATTTCTATATAACTTGAAAGCTGACTATAAATTGAAAAGTTCATTTTTATGCATAACTAAATGTTCACTGACTACACCTTGTTTAAATAGTTAAAATTTGTAGACTAGGAGTTTTTAAACTTCTCTAGTTTCCTAAAACTACTATATGTTACAGTATTTTGCAAGAGACCAAACTTGAAGCCATTGTAGAAATGTTCTTTATAATATGACAATGACTTGGTAGTCTTAATTGTCCTAAGAATGCTTCATGACTTAATATCTAATCAGATGTGTTAAGTATTTTGATAATATTCCTTACTAGTAGGCATAATTAGACAGTTTTAGTAGGGGTATGTTGGAAAATTACTTGTGTAGTTAATCAGAAGCCAGTCCAGGCTTGAAGATTCCTCTGCTTATAACTTACTCACTGTCTAATTATATCCTCTTTAATTATAGTAAGTTCAAGCTTCTCCTTAGTTGTTCTTGGGGGTCACTTTGGAGTGTATTAACACAGAGTTATTATATGGAGCATTTTAATAAATTTATATAATGAGATAGGTAACACTAATAGGATATATAATTTATCAAAAGTTGAACTGAATACTATTGAAAAGCTACAATTTATTACACTGTATTTAGTTGTAAGGCAATAGACAATCATAATCAGGCCTCCATTTTAACAAACATACAAGTATTTGACTCTCCAAAATAATAAAATATAGTTTAGCAAGCTCATAAAGAAAAATCTTATCCAATTTATTACCTGTAAGACTTCTGTAAGTAAGCAGTTATGTCTTATTGGTCATGTTTCCTAAAATCTAAGTTTTATTTTGCTCACTAATATGTGACTACAAAGAGACAGCTAAAACCAGAATCTATCAGTATCCTAAAATCATGTATAAGGTAATATATTAATAACATCTTCAGTTTTCTTCTAGTCTCATCCCTGTACTATTCCCACATAACAAGTAGGGGCTATTAATGTTATCCTTCCTTGGAATCCTTCTTATGTGTTAATTTGACTGGGACAGGGGAGGGGCAAATATTTGGTTAAACATTATTCTGTGTTCATCTGTGAGGGTGATTATGAATGAGATTAATGTTTGAACTGGTAGAACAAGAAAGCCCATCATCCCCCCATGTGTGGAGGGGTCTCATTCAATCAGCTGGAGGCCTGAATAGAATGAAAGGTGGGTGGACCTCTGCCTGGCCATGTTCAAGCTGGAGATTTGGTCTTCTGGGCTCAGACTGAAATTTAGACTATTCAGTTCTCCTGGTTGTCAGGCCTTAGGACTCAGACTGAAACCACATCACTGGTTCTCCTGGTTCAGCTGGTAGATAGAAGACTGTGGGACTTTTAAGCCTCCAAAATCCATGAGTCAATTCCTTATAATCTCTTTGTGTGTGTGTGTATACATATTTATATATAAAGGTGTGTGTGTATATATGTCTATAGAAAAGTACAGATATAGGCACAGATACAGATATATTTCCTATATATAAAGGAATATATTTGCCTAAAGGATCTGGACGGGGGATGGGGGTGGTGGGATAACAAGAACCTGAACTAATACAGGCTCTGTCTTGTCCTTTGATTTAATACCAACACATTCTGTATTTTTTTGTGGTTGCGTGTGAAAAACCAGGTAATTGAGTCTTATATTTTAAAAAAGATTGCAAAAGATGAAAGAAATTGTGCTTTTCTAAAGAAAAAATTAGAGCAAAAAGAACAACCAGTGAAGGTGATAATGCAATTACATGGTCATTCAAGCCTACTATGTTCTGAGTTTTGGAAGAGAATGAGAGAGACTAATAGGTCTAAGAGTTCCTGCATGCTTGACTTGTTTATTCCTTCTTATGAGCTATTGTTATTATACTGCAACTTCTATTATAAGAAAGAGTAGTAATGCATTTCTCTATAATTGAGGGAAAGAATATAAGTTCAAATTAGTTATAAAACTGATTAGGAATGCAGTTAAAAAGATGAAATCTAACACTCTATTGACAGAATGATTTTACTGTGATTTTATTGTGAGACCAGAACTTGTAAAAAGTATAAACTTGGATATCAATAGAATATCTGTCCTTGGTAAAACTTTTGTACATTGGTAAAAATAGGCATTTATCTAGAAATGAAGGGTATAACAATAAAATTTATAGGGTTAAGTAAGAGAAGGGCCTATTTTTATATGAAATTTTTAATTTTTTCATTTAAGTTTAGTTGATACACAATGTAACATTAACTTCAAGTATGACATAGTGACTCAACTTCTTTCTATGTTATGCTATGCTCCCACAAGTGTAGCTACCCTCTGTCACCTTATAGCACTATTACAATATCATTGGCTATATTCCTTATGCTGTAACTTTTATTCCTGTCACTTATTCATTCCATAACCAGAGGCCTTTAATTCCACTCCTTTTCACCTATTTTGCCTAACCCCCACCTCCTTCTAGTTTCTTCTGACAACTTTCAGTTCTCTATATAACTAATAAAATCCTTTTATTATTACTATTATTATTATTTTAAAGGT
This sequence comes from Lontra canadensis, assembly GCF_010015895.1. NCBI lineage: Eukaryota > Metazoa > Chordata > Mammalia > Carnivora > Mustelidae > Lontra > Lontra canadensis. Next base: position 6,893,384 of record NW_022631034.1, read on the forward strand.
TTTATTTATTTATTTGACAGATAGAGATCACAAGTAGGCAGAGAGGCAGGCAGAGAGAGAGAGGAGGAAGCAGGCTCCCTGCCAAGCAGAGAGCCCGATGTGGGGCTCGATCCCAGGACCCTGGGATCATGACCTGAGTCAAAGGCAGAGGCTTTAACCCACTGAGCCACCCAGGCGCCCCTCCTTTTATTATAGATAAAAGCTTGAGATAATAGATCATGAAGATCTGTAACAGATGTTTGATGCAGGGAAAATTCAAGGTGAAATCAGAACAATTAATATTTAATTTTTCATGACAAATGAAAGTTACTAGATTTTATACAGTATGTGCAGAAAGTTTCCTCTTACAGGGAATATTAGAGGCTCAGTTAGGATGTCAGCTAGGTAAGAGTGCAATGATTTATTATGTATCAGAGATGTACAGCTTTTGTGTTAGACACTGTTTATAATGCCTCGATTTTTTTGAAGGCTATATGGGAAAATGATTTTGAGAATGACACTTGCTAAAATTCACTGGAAAAAAAAACCTGGAATAATAACTATGGCACAAAGAAGTAAAATTAAAACTGCCAAAATTCAATGCATTTCACAGCTGAAAAAGTTCTCCTTTAAAAGCCTATTACTTAATTTTGAAGCAATTGGGATTTCTTATGGAAGTGAAATAAAAGAAGATCACTTATCCTGGCATTGCAAATTCACTCAAATTTTTGAAGTAGAGTTAAGTAGACATCGATGTTCTAGCTATTCTTTTATATATTCTGAATGGCATCCTAGTCATTCTGATAGAGTTGCTCCTCATAAAATATGACCATGTAAGTTCTCAGTAATGGTAAGGTATGTCCTGTTATGACAATATTGACCACTCAAGGAGGAAAGAATGGCACATCTTCATGTGTTGAGGAATGTGGCTATAAAGGACAACATTTTCCCTTATGTTAGATACCAAATATTTTCTACAAAACATTGACAATCTTTAAAACTGTTTTCCAACTTCTCTTTGTGCTTCATATTGGATAGTTCCTATGTACTCAATTTCAGTGATCTTTATTCCTCCAGTGAATAGCCTGTTGTTAATTCTGTATGAAGTATTTTTTATTTCAGATCATATAATCTTAATTTCCACAAGTTTTATTTGAGTCTTTTTTCTGTCTTCCATTTCTTACCCTTGTTTTTCTTTTGGAACATTTTTTTGAACATTTGAACATGTGTATATTCCCTGGTTATCTGCCATATTTTCTTGCCTCTTTACATGTTAGTATTTCTAATTAGATGCAGCAAATTGTAAATTTTATATTGAACAGTACTTGATTTTCTTTATTTTGGGGCTTTATTATAGGACATAGTTTTATGTTCTTAGAATTAGTTTGTTATTTTCGGGTTTGCTTTTTAAGCTTTGAGCCATTCTTCTAGTTGTTCTGCTAGTCCCACTACTAAAATAATACCCATCCAAGGATTCTAATTCCCTGTGAATTAGGAAGTCTTTCTCTCCTGACTGCTAGGAACATGAAATATTTTTGTCCTTAAAAAAGCTCTATTTCTTTTTTAAGTGGTCTCAAGTGTAACACGAATTGATAAATTCCAAGCCAAAGACTTGAAGGAATGCTTATATACATCTCCATGGCTTTGTCTTTATGCAGCTTCTTTCTTTACTGTGCTTTGTCTCCCCAAACCTAGTCATTTTCTTTTCAGAACTTTAAACTTTGTCTCCTCCCCTCAGCAGCACTTCTGATTTGTTTGGTTTTGTCTTCCTCCATTGTGTCCTAGAAATTCTCACCAGGCAGTAAGTGGGACAATCATCCACTTGTTTCACTTCTCTTAGGTGTCCCTGTCCAGAACTGCCTCCTGCCCAGTGTCTGAAAAGTGTTTTATATATTTTGTCCGATATTATAGGTGTTTAAGGTAGAAAGATAAATTCCATGCCTGCCATTTCATCATAGCCAGAACTGGAATTTGAGTCCTTAGTTGTTGCTGTTGTTGTTCTTGTTTTTTCTGTGCTCCATTTTGACTTTGTACGACCTATGGATATTCAATTATTCCAGGACTACTTGTTGAAAAGACAATCATTTCCAAATTATGTTTACTCCTGTGTTTAAAAATAAATTAACCATATATGTGTATTATACTCTCTATTCTGTTTCATTGGCTTATATGAGTATTCATATGCCAATATCATACTAAGATTTTGATGATAAGTTTACTTAAATCTACTCCATCAATACCTTACAGAATGTTGGAATTAATAGGAAGATTAAAGCAACACAGTCTAGACCTGGATCTATGGACACTCTAAATGTGTTGGAAATAAGAATTAAATTTCCATGCCTTGCTTATATAATAAGATGTCTGGTGAGACTGGGTTATCAGATAAATATTATGGATAGAACATAAAGACAAACGGTGTGAAACCAAGGGATTCCCATCTATTACTTGAGGACATCTATATTTAGAGTTTAACTTAGTCCATTATTGACTCTGGGTCTAAGCAGTCTATTTGGATTTTCTAGATAAATATATTTATGTAGATCCACCTGGAGCTTATTCTGAGCTTACATCTTCTTAGGAAATCATAAAATTTCAAATGTGTACTTTGTTCTTTTCAGCAGACACCAACTACCTCAAGCTAAACATATGAGATGTAATTTATTAGGGAAAATTAATAATGGTTGGGAAAGGAAAGGAGATTCCAGCACTCCTCTTTGGGTCCAAAATTGTTACTGTATATTATATAAATGACATTTCAATAACTAGAAACAGAAATTTCCTCAACAAAATAAAGACCATATACGAAAAGACCACAGCTAACATTATACTCAGCAGTGAAAAAAAAAGAGTTTTCCCTCTGAGATTAGAAATAAGGCAAGGAGTCCCACCCTAGCCACTTCTGTTCAACTTAGTTCAAGAAGTCCTAGCTATAGGACTTAAGCATGAAAAAGGAACAGAAGCATTCTCCTCAGAAAAAAGTACAATTAATCTGTTTACATACTATATGATCTTATATGGAAAAACACTAAAGATTCCACAAAAACTATTACAGATAATTCAGCAAACTTGCTGGAAACAGAATCAACACACATCAGTCATATTTATATTCTAACAATGAGCTACACAAAAAGAAAACAGAAAACAATTCCATTTATTGTAGCATCAAATAGAATAAAATACTTAATAATAAAATTAAGGAGGGAGCAACATTTGCACACTGAAAACTATAAACATTACTAAAATAAAGACAATGAAAATAAAATAAAAATATATCCTGTTGGTAGATTAGAAAAAAGTAATATTGTTATAATGTCCATACTACCCAAGTTGATTTTTATAATCAGTGGAATCCCACGAGCATTTTTTTTTAACAGAAATGGAACAAAGGATGCTAAAATTCCTGTGGAACTACAGAAAACACCTCATAAGCAAAGCAGCCTTGAGCAAAATATACAAAGTTAGAGTTCTTGAACTTCCTGACTTCAGACATATAAAGCTGCTGTTATCAAACTAGTGGAGTCCTGACTTAAAGACAGTCCTATAGACCAGAAGGACAGAATTGAGAACTTAGTCATACATCCATACACATACGGTGAAGTGAGGTTCAACGAGACTGCCAAGAATACACACTGGGGAAAAATGTTATTCAACCAGCGGTACTAAGAAAACTGGTTAGGCACATGCGAAATAACCTAATAGAACCCTTATCTTTAACCATACACAAATATCAAAATTGGGTAAAGACTTAAATGTAAGACCTTAAACTATAAAACTTGGAGAAAAAAAAAATATATATATATGCAAAGCTGCCTGACATTCATCTTGGCAATGACTTCTGGGATTTGACATCAAAAGCATAAGCAAGAATCATAAAAATAGACAAATAAAACTGTATCAAACTTAAAGGCTCTGGGCAGCAAAACAAAAACAAAAACAAAAACAAAAAACAACAGATTACAAAAGGAATCTACAGAATGAGGTTCCTGATTATACCTGATAAGTTAATATCCAAAATATATAAGAAACTCCTACATCCCAGTAATAACAAAAACTAATAATCCAATTTAAAAATGAGCAAAGAACTTGGATAGATCTCTCACGAAGATCTACATAGGGCTAACAGCTGTATGAAAGGATGCTCAGTATCACTAATTATCAGGGAAATGCATATCAAAACCACAAGGAGATATCACTTCACATCTGTTAGAATGGACATTGTCCATTCTAAAAAAAGGTCACAAATATTGGTTAAGATGTGCAAAATTTAGAATCTTTGTGCATTTTTTCAGGGACGCCAAAATGGTCAACTGGTATGAAAAACAGCACGTTTCCCTAGCAAATTAAAAATAGAACTACCATGTGATCGAGCAATCCCACTCCTATGCACCCAAAAAATTGAAATTAGGATCCTGAAGTGGTATCAGCACTTTCATGTTCACTGCGTTATTAGGCAGGATAGCTAAGAGGTTGAAACAAACTAAATGTCCATCAATGGATAAATGGATAATGAAAATGGGGTTATACATACAATGTGATATTATGCAGCCTTTAAAAAGAAGGAAATCCTTCCACATATTACTAAAACTTGAGAATATTTTGCTAAGTGAAATAAGCAAGCTACAGAAGGAAAAACACTACATGACCATACTTAAATGATGTAGCTGAAGTACTCAAACTCATAGAAGTAGAATGTAAAATAGTGGTTGCCACTATTTTAGGGAAATAGGAATTTTCTGTTCAATGGGCATAGAATTTGAGTCACTGCAAGATGAAAAAGTTTTAGACCCTTTTGTACAAGAATGTGCATATAATTAAGTACTGTAATGTATATTTGAAAGTTTAAGAAGTTTTAAGTCTTCTGTTACCAGTTTCTTATAATGATGTCAGTGATATTAGAGCAATAAAATAAAAGAGAATGGTCAATAAAGTAATGAGTGGTGTTCAAGAAATAGATATTAATAGTTAAACAACTGTATATTAACCGAAATAAGGATGCATTTGCTTTAACAACGTGTTAAGTCATTGGCAAAACTCAAAAGAGCATTTCTGTAGAAGGTGAGAGCAAAGCCAGTAAGGAGGTGAGTCAAAAAAGAACAGGGAACTCAGGGGTGGAGGCTGGGGCGAAAAAAAGTAAGAAACTAGTTACCAGGAGAGTCAAAATAATAGTAACTCTCGGTATGGAAGGAAGGGTTTGTGATTGAGAGGGTGTAAGTTTGACAAATGTCTATCCCCTGACATGTATAGTAGTTGTAAGCTAGTTTGTACTGAAATGATTCTTTAAACCATATTCTTCTTTTTGTATGTTTGTATTATATTTAATATCTAAAATTTAGAATTGTACAAAATAAGAATGGAAAGAGAAGGACAAGTTTTACTATATATGGAAGCTGAGAAATGGGGCAATAACTAGAGAAAATCATAGGGTTAGGAAAAGCTTTTAATGATTTATAATGGGAGAAACGATACATAATCTGATAGGAATGGTTCAGCTAAAAGGAAAACTGATGATGCAAAAGAAGTGAGAAAATTGCTCCAGGTATATTCTTAAAAAGACATTAGGAGATAGAATCTAGTACACATGTGGAAGGTTTGGCTTTAGTTAGGAACAATGGCAGTTTATCTGTAACAAGAGGAATACAGTTGGAGAGTAACCATAGATTTAAGTAGGTGGGTAAATGTAGGTGTCAATTTATGGAGGATTTATTCTCACTTCCCTCTTCCAACTTAGATAGGTACAAAGTCATCAAATGATTTTGAGGTTTGAGGAAGAGGAGTTGCAGGTTTGATAAAAAGGGAGAACTTGCGAAACTAAAGTCTAAGGGTGGTGGGAGAGAGTGAGATAGGAAAATGCCACATAAGTGCTTACATCATTAAAGATCCACTTGAGGTCTGTGGTTGTGATTTCAAAGTGAGAACAGTCAGCATAATTTTTTTTTTTTAGGGTTATGGTTTTGACAGGTGAATAAGTAGCCGCAAAGAAGAGCCAAGGGAACTGAGGTTGTCTAAAAGGAAGTAATTATAGTAATTAATCTTGCTTCAAGCTGGGAAGAGAAGTAAAAAAGATGAGAGGGTTGGAAGGCAGTTAATAAGGATGGGTGGTATTAAAGAAATGTGGAAGTTACAGTACTTGGGAGAGTAAGCTATTAAAAGTTGTGGTCAGAAATCAGGGGATTTGAAGTTGAGATGACAGTAAGGGTGAGACAGAAAAATCTCATAGTATGAGCATGGGAATGAATTGCTAAGGTAGGGAAGAAGACAAGATTGTTGAAGGCACAAAGATGAAGGTATTTGAAATGTGAAAGTATTGGAAATATAATCTGTCTGGGTATCAGTTATTGAAAATTATGTTAGGGGTTTCTAAGAGTGGCAGTGAGGCACTATTCAGAATCATCAATGAACCAGAAGTTGTAGTAAAGGGTCTTTGGAGATTGCAAAGTAGAATAGGGTGGTTTAATTTGATAATAATTCAGACTTTTAGGGAAGAATGAAGGAGAAGTTTCTGGAAGTGATAAAGATAAAAAAGTCACCTATGTCACCTGTGGCCCCATGGTATGGAGGTCAAGGTGCAGAAAAAGCCCGTGAATTTCTAGTAGAACAGGAAGATAAGAAGACGTTGAGTTGGAAGGTTCAAGATTTTACTGCTGATTCATTAAAAATTGTAGAAAGTACATTGGAAGGATGTTGCGAGTTGAGGGCAGAGAGATGGGGTCAGCACCTTTGAAGCCTAGACAACTGGGGATATGTAGAGTAATTTGATAACCCTGGATATCTTGATAGGATTCACATAAAGGTTAATCAGAGGATTTCATGTTACATAGATGGTTTTAGAGGTGGTTATTTGAGATTGAGGAAGGGGTTTGTGTGCAAATCACTGGAAACTTGCAGAACTCTAGGACTCCTTTTTAACTCATTACAGTAGTGACAAGGTATCTAGAAAACTGGATATCTTATCCAAAGCACCCACATACCTGGAATCCCTTCCTAGCTCCAGGAACAGAGCAGAGCTGTAGTGTGGGAGGTGTGGATGCCAAATAAGAAGTGGGCCACCTACAGCACTGGAATTCTATGGTTCTTTCTTGACTTCTAGTGGAGGCAATATAATTTTGTTAAATATAATATGTATCAACCACACTTAAGGAAGTTTGCACACAATAAACAATCTGTAGGACACAGAAACCCATTCTAAATTACTGTTAGGCTCTTCTTCACTTATATTTCCAACATGCATTAGCTCTTTTGAAAATATAATTCCCTACTTACACGATATCCTTAACAGATAAGGTTTGTACATAGTAGAGACAAAAGGGATATTTTTCTTTCCCTACATCAATCTTATAAAAATTCCAATTGAAGCAATACATCCTTTTTGTGCAGTAGTTCTTCTGAGGTCTTTTGAAGAATACTTTTCGTTTCATATGTAGAACACTTGAATTTGAAAGGTCCGAGAAAATGTTGTTTGTCAGAGTAGCAGGTCAGTTGATGCCTTTTTGAAAAAGTATTTGTTTTTCTTTCATATCCTTTAAGTATTTTACAGACACTAATGTTAAAAGTAAGGAAAGAGAATTGTCTTTACAGGCAAAAATATTTGAACAAGTATTTTGTCCTAAGAATTGCATTAAATTCTGATGACACAGAACAACAAACATAGACATTCCCCTTTAGTCCTTACATTTATAATCTGTAGAAAGGCTGACATGGGAACAAATTGCAACAAAACAGTCCCTTTATTTTGTGGAGATAAAAAGATTGTAATGGAAAAAAAATGAATGATTAAAAATATACCTTTTACTTAATTTATGCACTAATATTTGCTTAAGGTAAGTAATTTTAAAAACCATTACCACTAATAATGACTGTACTAAAGAGTAAGAGGTAAGGTTAGCCCATTGTCAGCTTTTTTATTAGCACACAAAACATGTAAGTTACTTTACCTGTAAGGTATTTTAAATACTTGATCCCTACAATAATCCTACAAAATAATTATGCTTAATCCCATTGTACTGACTAAATAATAAAAGTTCAGAGAAATTGCATCATTTCTTAAACAAGTTACACAAATAATGTGCTAGCAAAGGTTTATCAAATGGCATGGCTAATATGACTTCAGCTATGCCTTCGGTTATTTAGCAGTATTTGTAGAAATTAGCTGATGGAGTTCTTTTTCTTCTTGGTGTGGATCCTGGATGTTTTAAGAAGTAGAAAATACATTAGTCATTTGTAATTACAGATCTGCTTTCTGGAAAATAAGTTAATGATTTAACTTATGCAAATAAGCTGTTAAGTTATTTAATACAGCACTTCTTCAGTATTACCAAAGTCAATATGCATTTAAAGCATTTTTAGGATGTAAGTGAGAGAAACTTTGCACTGAAAATATTTTCTTGTCCAAATGTGTTAATAAAGCAATTTTGTGCTCCTACTGAAAACTGTACAAGGCTGGTGCCATCTGCATCCTGAAATAAAACATCTTCATGCAAAAATCAGTTTACTAAATGTGCTGACATGTAACACAATGATAGCATTCACTTGTATACATATATTGCCAAGAAGACTGGACAGCACATTATTTACAGTATTTTTTATAGTATGTATTTTACCACAGCATAAATTGCCAACTTATCAAGGCAAACTTTATTCTTGCTATCAAAGTTGCAGAATACACAATGCAACTTTAATATATATAAAGCTTCACATAGTTTAGGCTCTTCAAAAACTATTTTTTAAGGTGTCTGAGTAACCATATTTAGGTCTAATGAGCTCTAAGCTTTAATATTTTATGTGTGTCTAAATTAAATTATTATTCATAAATGCAAAAGCAAACTGTGCACAATTTCTTATTATTGGCAAAGAGATTTATTACAATGGAAAGGGGGTAAACCATATTGTAAAATGTTGGGATTTTTTTATATAAATGCGAATAAAAACGGTAATATAGTAAAAACTCCATTAAGGGTTGCCATGCTCCTGAACATTGGATTATAGTGCTAGCCAAATCATGTTTCCATGTATATAATAAGGTCTAATATGCTTTCCTCATAATATATGTCCATTAATATGTATGTAACTCTTTCCTTATGAAATAAGCATTGCGTGTGATTCATCACAAATATAGTACAACAAATACAGCTTCCTGATCTTTGAAAATGTATTACTGACTCATTTATCACTCTAACTTTATTCTCCAGTTTACAACTCTCTTAAAGGAGAACTAGAATATTTATTTTTTATATGAACCACGTGGGCTTTTTTTTGAATGAGGGACACATTATCTCTAGCTGAAAGATTCACAAAGAGAAATATTAAATCAGTTTTTCACGTAATTGCCCTTGTTTGATGAGAGTTGATGTACCACTGAGACAGTCTGAGGTACTGAGGATCAAGGGTATTCACAAACTATTGATATCTTGTATCATTTTGTCTGTTGTTTTCAAAAGATAATCACAAAAGCAAGAAATGGGGGGGGAACTTATAGATTTCATTTAACAAATACTGACAGAGCACTTGCTCCGTTTTTGAAAATTCTGGGCCCAGTTTTTAAAAGATAAATATTAAATTTTTAATATAAATATTAAATATTATGAATATGAACAGATAAATAAGCAAGGTGTTTACTTTTCAAACCCTTACTGTCTATCAGAAGACAGAGATGCATATATGTATAATAATAACTCTTTATAAAATATGACATTAAAAATTATGGAAAGAACTTAATCACAAACTTACTTTTTCAAAAATGGACTTATAACTTTCCAATTTCGTATTCTACTTTAGCAAAATCATGCTTGGAAACTGATAATTTGGGAGCACATGTTAATATTTGTTAATGTGTTACCATTCCAGATAAAATGACTCTATTTTTTCTTCAGTCAGTACTATGTGTGTAGATGCTCAGTACCAAATACATTCAAGATTACTTAAGATTAATTATATGCCCCCCAACCAAAGACACCATATCAACAGTCTTTGTATAGGATTGCAATTTTTTTTGAGGATCCTCAGATTCTAAATATTTCTGCATTCATAGACTTCTGAGACTGTAAATTGCCAAAGAATATGAATTTCTAACAAGCCCTATGTGATGTCCATGCTGATGGTCCTTGCACCACCTTTGAGTATTAAGTGTATGGAATATTATTCCTGGTGACATGGAAAAGAATGGGCTTTAAAAGACCAATAAAATAGTTTATTTAGAAGGATGTGGTAGAAATAAGTCAGCTAAGAGGTTCTTCTGACTTACTGAAGTAACATTGAAACCACGAATACATACAGAATTTATAGGACTTGACAATTTAAATGTGTATGGAACATGAGAAGAGTCTTGGGAATAAACATTCTCTTTCAGTGAATTGAGTTCTGTGTTTATTTAGAGTACTATTACACAGATACTGTTATATTACTATTAGTACATTACTGAATTTGAATTAAGGGCAAAACTAATTCCTATATCAAGGAGAGGAAAGGTAAAGATCTGAAAGGTAAAGATCTTCATTATTACACAATTAGCAGGGGAAAGAATTATTTCTTTTCAAACAGGAGCCAAATTGAACAGAGATTAACAGGTGAAGTAAAGTATTATCTACCTTGGTGTCCTGATAAGGTTTGGCTAAAAAATTAGAAATTAAAAGGACCTGAATGAGGCAGGCAAAGTTACACAGAAAAATTTAGAAATGGAGGGAAATTATGCAGAACACTTAAGAGTGACGAGTGGATATTCCAGGACCCCTGAGCACCTGAAACAAGATAATTAGGGCAGGATCAGATGGCTATAATGTATAGGTCAGGCTATGTATATTCAATAAAAATAGATGATATCAATATAAAAACAGAGAAACAAAGACAACACAAAACAGAAGTGATTGGTAACAGTGAGCTCTTATTATGTATTCCTGTGCCAGCTAGTGTGTGTGTGTGTGTGTGTGTGTGTGTGTGTGTGTGTGTATTGTCTAGAAATCCTACTTTTGAGAAAACTGAGGCTCAGGGAAGTTAAATCAGTTCTTCAAACTCTTGTAAATTGTGGAAGGGATGGAAATTGACAAATACCACCCTCATTCTTAAGCCATCAGGGATCCTTCCCTGGATCCTACATCAGAAGCACCATGCTTTTAAGAACCTTTCCTGAAATTCTGAAAGCCTTCTATATTGTCTAAAGCAAGTGATACCTGGAGTTGGGAAAGTGAATTTCTGCATCTCTGGGATTTCAATTTATGGGGCCCACTCTAGTGTCTACCAGGTCCTGGTTCCAGAAGTCAAGCTGCCATTTATGTGATCATGAGATGAGGAAAAAACTGTGATGCCATAATGGTGCTGATTTGGGGCGAGTTGCACTTGCATCTGACACAGGATAATGAACTTTCACCTATACTGATTAGAAAATAAATATATTGTAAGGTGTAAGCAACTCTTTCTTCCTATGATTTGAACTTTTCATCAATACATCACTATATCTACACAGATCTTGAATTGTATAATTTACTTTGTTTATAAACTGTGCTATAATTGATATAAATAAAGCATGTTCTTAAAATGTACACCTTAATGTATTTTGGCATATATGTATACCTGGAAAATTATCAAAGCAGGATAGCAATCATACCCATCACACCCAAAGTTTGTCCTTTGTAATCCATCTCTTATGTCTTCCTCCACTCTCCCTAGGCCACTGTTTTTATACATTTTTAAATCTCATCATTTTTCTAGATATTTCTTCCAGTCAAAAAGAATATTTGCCCAGAGACCTTCATATCTTGGAGGTGGTCCTGGGTTTGAATGTTATTTTTTTTCTGTCTTCAAAGCACTTTTAATTTATTAGACTATACTCTCATAAACTTTGTATTCAGTCCATTTCATTTGTGTTTACTCATATTCTTAATAAAAATGTTCCAAAAATTTTAACCTGTTTTATAAGTGAAACAAAGAACAGTGTGTTGGCCATGTTTTGGCAAGAACATTTAATGTTTAATTCCAAGATAATAAGGGGAGGAGCATAATTATGGTGATGGTTATAAAAGTAAGATAAAACTCAAGACCCAGTATAAGGTACTTAGTGGAGACATGATTCAATATATGAGAATTTTCCTTGCAATGTTGAGCTTCAGAGTCTTGATTTACTCTATTTAAGGTACAGATAAGATTTTATAAATATTTATTTATCCAAATTCCAAATTCAAAGTTATTTTAGTATAGATTACTAAATATATAAATACTAAATTAATAAATAAACAATATGGATTGCTTCAGAACATTATAGATGTTTTTCTCTTTGGAACCATTTATTACAATAATGAAGTTACCATAATAGTGTCATTTGAATGTTCCCTAATAGGTCTTTAATCTTCAAAACCTGTTCATTTTAGTTCCAAAATAGCATGAATGCTTCACAGAGCATTCCATTCCCACTTTTCACTTGGCAATTTATTTCAATACTTTGCCCATTCGTTAGTGAGAAAGAGTTCATCATTCCAAGCAGTTGAAAACAACCCTGAGGGTGCCTGAGTGGCTCAGTCGGTAAGTGGCTGTCTGGCTCAGGTTGTGATCCCTGGGTCCTGGGGTAGAGCCCCACATTGGGCTCCCTGCTCAGTGAGGAGTCTGCTTCTCCCTCTCCACTTCCCCAACTCATGATCACACATGCTTGCGTGCTCTCTCAAATAAAATCTTAAAACAAACCCAGAAAATGAATTGAGAAAACCTAGGATATTTCACAGAATGAATGGAAGAACAGACATTACGTCTCAACATATGTTCAGGTACCAAGAAAAGCTAAATCATCAGTATCATAAATAAGATCATGTCACAGACACATTCTAAGATGTCATTGCTGGCTCTATTGCCATAGCTATCAATGGCTACTGCCACTGCTGGACCATGTCTGTACAGGCATCAGCCCTGCTGAGAACATTTACCTGTACGCACTATTCCAGTAGGAACACCTGATTATTCGAAACTAGGACTTGTACCTTCACCCTTGAGGCAGAGTGTGGGGAGAGAGAATGTTTCTTTGGCTGTTCTTTGAATTATAGTCAAAGAGGTTTGGGGTAATTGAAAGCAAAAGTAAACAAATTAATCAACGCCCTCTAGAACTAGCTTTTTTCTCAACTCCCATTCACCCTTCACAGGGATCTGCATTTTCTTTGTAGCATATCTATTGAATCTTGTCATTTCCTTGCTTAAGAGCTTTCAGTAGATTCCCACACTCTAACTAATGCATTTCAAGCTTTAGGATGGAATTTTATACACACAACTGGCTTTTGTCAGTATTTCCAGCCTTACCAATCTCTGTAACCTGTGAACAAATCATGATAAAACAACTCACTTCCTATATATACATTATATTACTTTTTATGAATATGATTTTGTTCATTTTGATTCTATATATACCTGTACACTTACAAAAATAAATTCAATCATGTCTCATACAAGGCAATTTTTCCATATATTACCTCTTCTCTGAAACCTTTCTGTGCTACTTTCTTCCAACTCAGAATTACCTACTCTATTGTCTGTTTCTAAGCCCTTTACTTATACCATTTATACAACTGTATATAGATCTTAATGTTTTTTTCTGGAACATTAACTTTTTGAGGGAATGAATTATGTTTTATTTATTCTGTAATGAATAAAAATATTACTTATATGTCTATTTGGTATTAGAGATATAGTAGAAATAATTTGTGTCTCCCACTTAAGACAATAATTGACATATAACAAGATTCAGTATATATTGAATAAAAACTTGAATGATAAGCACTCAAGGAAATTGTTTTGAGACTGTTTTCATAAGTTATGGGGAATGAGGATTTATGTATCAGTTACTTCCAATTATTTCCCAATGCTGGATTTCTATTTGAGACTTGAAACTGACAGAGGTTGAAACATTTTTTTTTTTATCTAATTTAAGGTTAACCTAGTTTATTTTGCCATTTTCAATGTAATTATTAGAATAAATATGTTTACATAAAATGATGTTTGTTTGTTTTTTTTCCAATGATGGAATTAAATTGTCTTAGTGGCCAGTAGTTATTTTTTTTCAGTAGTTATCTTAATGGTTTGCTGTTTTCCCAGAATGTCTGTAGCTTCTGCTTTAAATTTCAAACTAGATTTGAGGCTTTTTTTTTCTTTAATTCATTCCACACTGTTAAAGATAAGTACTATAACATTTTTACAGTTTCACTGTGAATAATTATTTTTAGTAAAACCATTTATTCAAATCACAGTAGAAGTCATTTAGTCTTCCCATCAAATCCCCACACTTTAAATGTTCCTACGAAACTATCATTAAATATTTCTGTCACAGTTTAGGTAACAATACTGATCTTGAAAGCTCTATGGTGTCTTGCTGTCAAGATTGGAAATCCAGTCAAGCTCAAAGAAATGAATGGTATCAATGATATAATGATATTTAATAAGTGTGGAAGGATTTCAATTCTTCCACTTATAATAAACAAGGATTTATTTTATTGAAGACTTGAGAGTAAAAGCTATGTGGAATAAGTGTGAAATTTAGCATGGGAAAATATGTTTCTTTGGAAAGCTGATGTTTTCCATGATGAATAAGAGGAAAGTTCTAGTTGTAAGTCTCAAATTTCTTACAGCCTAAGAAGCACTTATCTAAGGAAATGGACTTGCTTTGAGTCTTTTTGGGGCTTTGTAGTTCTCTTTTGTTTTGTTTTGCTTAGTTAATTCTATGCCTTATATTGTATCATTAAAATGTAATCTACAGATCCATGATGTGTTCTACCATTTTATCCTACTTCCCTTTTCATAGCACCCCTTACACTTCATTGTAATTACTAGTTTATTATGGGCTTCCTCATAGTTCAGATTAGACTGTAGTAAGTAATGAATGAAAAGTCACTTGGCATGATAACGAGATTTTGTTGTTTTAATATCTGCATGCCCATTCACTCATTTATGTACTTAGATGTTCAAAGGCACCATCCATAAACTTTTCTAGGTTCTTTGGTATTCTTTTGCCTTAGAAGAAATTTAGTGTCTGAGTCTGTTCTGGATGCTATGACAAAATACCAAAGACTGGTGATTTACAAACAGCAGGAATTTATTGGTCACAGTTTTAGAGGCCAGAAGTCTGAGATCTGTGTGATAGAATCTTTAGTCCTCTCCTGGATCTCCAACATCCCATTGCATCTTCATATGGT
Organism: Lontra canadensis; assembly: GCF_010015895.1. Taxonomy (NCBI): domain Eukaryota; kingdom Metazoa; phylum Chordata; class Mammalia; order Carnivora; family Mustelidae; genus Lontra; species Lontra canadensis. The sequence goes on from NW_022631034.1 coordinate 6,908,518, forward strand.
GGAAGGGAAGAGAGAGCTCTGTGTGATTTCTTTATGAGACCACTAATCCCATTCCTAAGTGCAAACTTCTTGTGACTAATCACCTCCCAAAGCTCCCACGTCTTAATACATCTCCAAGCCTCCACTTTTTAATACTTCCCAAAGCCTCAGCCCACTAATAACCATCACATCTCAGGGTTAGAATTTTCACATGAATTTAGAACATTGCGTTTAGTTAGAGACCAAAAGTAGAACTTTCTTGCAAGACTTTTTTGTTGTTGCCATGTATCTTTCAAATAACTCAGTTGGGTGTGTGTGGGGGGGGTGCGCACTGGATGGCTCCATCAGTTAAACATCAGATTCTTGATTTTGGCTCAAGTCTGATCTCAGGGTCGTGGGATTGAGCCCTGTAGAAGGCTGTGCTCGGCACAGAGTTTTCTAAACCCTTTCCTTCTGCTGCTTCTCTCTCTCTCAAGTAAGTAAATAAATAAATCTTTATTAAAAAAAAAAAAAAAAAAAACTCAGCTCAGGGCACCTGAGTGGCTCAAGATTAAGCAGCCAACTCTTGATTTCAGATCTGGTCATGATTTAAGGGTCAAGGCTGAGCCTCGTGTTTGGCTCCACACTTGGTGCCTGGAGCATGCTTAAGATAGTCTCTCTCTTCCTCTCCCTATGTCCCCTCCACCCCTGCTCATGCATGTACACTATATCTCTCTAAAATAATAATAAATAATAAATAAAATTAGCCTTGAAAACTCAGCTCATGATAGAAATTGTGCTAAGGCACAGAGTGCAGAGAAGTAGTATTTCTAAAGACAGTAAGTTGGGAGATAAAGAATATGTATAAAGGCTAACAAATTGGAAGTTGAAAAGATCTTACTAAGTACTTCTTAAAGTCTGGGACCAAATAAATAGCCAGACTTTATAGAAGATGGTTTATATTAAGCATAAAGTAGGTAGACTCTAGTCAGTGAAGTACTAAGACCTAATGAAGTTTTCTATATATTATGTGAGACAAAGAACAGTATTACTGTCAGATTCCAAGGAGTCACTCTTCATACAATCAGTAAGTCCACTGGTATACATCTTAAGATCTGCAAATCTGTTCCAATTTTCAGCCAACATCATGACTGACTCAATTTCCAGAAGTCTCTCTCATAAAAGCCTAGTGGGATGGTCATATTCTATTTGAGCTGAAAAAAATATAGGCATGGGTATTTATTGTTCAAATTTTACAATAAGACTCATGTTTACACATTGAAATTGTGTTAAACATACATTTCTATAATACATGCTTCCTTTTAGTTAACAAATAACTTGATGAAATTGTCCAGTCATGTAAACATAGTAAATTATAACAGTTCAGCAAATCACTTCAGCACACAAACCATAAATTCACTGTTAACCATGAGGTACAGACATGAAACATAATTTGCCAGTGACTTTGGCTTTTTGGTCAATCTGCTGTGATACTCGGGAGATGCAAATCTCTTGGAAGGACTTAGTTTTTGCTATTAGAGAACAGAAGGCTGGTTTGGTTTCATGTTTTGCCCCAGTGTGTTGCTTTAAAAAAGATAATAAATATTATGAATACAAGCTTATAAAGGGCCAGGAGAAGAAACCATATCTCTGTTCCAAGATACACAGTCCAAGTGCAAAATTGAACTTCTGTTACCAATTCTCAGGCACCCTTAAGCTAGCCCTTTGAGACATGCCTTCTGTTTTAGAGGCTTTAAACATTTAAATTGGGAAGTTGAATCTTCAAAGCTAACATCAGTAAACATTGCAGAAGCTATCCATGGCATGTTCTTAAAGGTTTCTACTAGCAACAGAGAAACAGGACTACATAGTTCTAAGCCTTTTATGTTTCAAATTATCTCTACTTTGGTTAAATTATGAGACAGAACCCTTCTTATACAACATAAGCTACTTTTTCTTTTGTTAAATGTCTCATCCTCCTCCATTAAACTTTATTCTCTGTTCTCAGCCACAGAATATGAAATTTAAGAAAAAAACATTTCTTGAGTTTTCTTATTTTGTTTTAATTTTAAAGATCAAACTTACAGAACTGGGGCGCCTGGGTTGCTCAGTGGGTTAAGCCGCTGCCTTCGGCTCAGGTCATGATCTCAGGGTCCTGGGATCGAGTCCCGCATCGGGCTCTCTGCTCAGCAGGGAGCCTGCTTCCCTCTCTCTCTCTCTCTCTCTCTCTCTGCCTGCCTCTCCATCTACTTGTGATCTCTCTCTGTCAAATAAATAAATAAAATCTTAAAAAAAAAAAAACTTACAGAACTGTTATCCTCTGATGATTTAACTGATTTATTAATCTTAAGGAAAGTTGCCAAATCCTTTATTTCAAACTGATCTGACTTTTAATGATACTCTTGGTTGAGGAAGAACTCAGTATTTTTCCATTGGAGAATATTCCTAATTTATTTCCAATTTTCTAACTTATTGCTAATTTTCTAATTTATTGATAATTCATAGGATAATCTGTATTATCAAATTACCAATCATTAAGCTATAAAACACAAAGTATAAAATAATTTCTATAAGGACTAAAATTGGGGAAGATAGAGTTCAAACAATATTAAGTAAACTGTTGAAGTATAAACTGGTAGTTATTCTAGTATAACATGTGGAACAGTGGTGTGCTGGAGCCAGCTTATACTACCTCTTGGGAGTGAATTATTAAATTTTCAAGTCCAATGTGAGCTAGTGGACATCATATTTGTAGTTTGAAATTAGCCATGGTGGAAATATTTACACCATAGTACCCAGCAAACATAAATCACTTCATCTCAATCTTTAGCATGTTGTCAAATATTTATGACACATCCCTGAATATAAGGCCAATGTTAGCATCTTCATTTTGTAGAATAGCCAAAAAAAAAAGTAATTTTTTATCAGGAATAAATGTCTCTTCAAATGAAATTATTGAGATTATGTCAAAATGATATAAATCAAGCACTTTTTAGTAAGACCATATAATTGATCTTTATTATTTTTTTCATTTCCTTTGTCTAAATGACTAAAATAAAACAGAAAATTTTGTTTTTGTCAGAAGACTAGCATACCACTCCTTTTTGCCATATCCTAGTTTATTCTAAAAACTAACACCTAAGGGGCACCTGGGTGGCTCAGTGGGTTAAGCCTCTGCCTTCAGCTCAGGTCATGATCTCAGGGTCCTGGGATCGAGCCCCACATCTGCCTCTGTTCAGCAGGTAGCCTGCTCCAACCCCCCCTCCCCGCCTGCCTCTCTGCTTACTTGTGATCTGTCTGCCAAATAAATAAATAAAATCTTTAAAATTTAAAAAAAAAAACACCTGAGATATTATTGACTCTGAATACTTAAATCATTTCATCAAAAATATCCCTAGGTAGTTCTTATTTCCCAGTTTAAGTATGCATTTATTAATTATATATTCACTACTTTTTGGTTATTTCCTTGCTGCCTTATCTTTTCTGGTACATCTAACATGTGCCAAGTATTCTATTAGACATAACCTATTATATAATTCTCACAAATCACTGATGCCATTTTCTCTATTTTAAACATAGAGAAAATTAGGTACTTTGAGATTCATACAGCTAGTAAATGGCAGAAAGAATCTTATTTCCAGATTTCTGTCTCTAATGAATAACCTTTATATATCAAAATAATAAATGACTTTTCTTTACAATAAAAATCTAGGAAACTTTGTTACTTTTCTATTAATCCTGTCACATGCTCTATAGTTCCCAGTCAAACCTAATCAATAAACATATGTTACATTATTCTTCATACTTGCTTACTGGATATACCTAATATTCCTTTGTTGGAAGGGTAAGCTAGATATGTGCCCACTTATAAACGTTGTTACTTTTTTCCCTGTTCCCCAGCAAAGTAAGATTCACCTACATTTTCAATTTGAAAACTTAATTTACAGAATTTACAGATGTAGCTTGTGTAATGTGAGGCTATTACATTGTACTCAACTGAAAAGTTCAGTTTACATATGTACTCATCCTGTGGGTCTGTAATAATACAAATTATGAAATGTAAGCTTAGTGACATTAGCTTGAAAATAAAGTTATAATATTATTTAAATACAATTAAAAGGTGGGGGTGCCTGGGTGGCTCAATTGGTTAAGCGTCTGACTTTGGCTCAGATCATGATCCCAGAGTTCTGGGATGGAGACCCATACCAGGCTCCCTGCTAAGCGGGTAGTCTGCTTCTCCCTCTCCCTCTACATCTCCTGGGCTTGTGCTCTCTCTTGCTCATTCTCTCTCAAACAAATAAATAAAGTCTTAAATAAATACAGTTAAAAGGGTTTTTTCTCCCATTTTATACACTAAATATGTGTTAAAAGTAGAATAGGATTGAGGCATTTTGTTGAATTCAGAAACAGAAAAATAAGACAAGATTTGTTCTGTCAATATCATTCCTTGTCTTAAAACACTGATATGAAAATAACCTTAATATGCCTATACTATGTGATTATTCCAAGTATACAATTATTTTATCTTCTTTTAGGCTCCCCAGATCATTTTCCAATATTTCAGGATATCTACAAGTTCCTTTTTATTCTTTCTTACCAATCTTACTGATTTTCCTCTATATGCAGTCTGTGTTATACTGCTTAAAAACTTCCTGATTCTTTTTCAATGTTACCTATTTGTATTTTTTCCAATGTGGATTCTATCTATATTTTATAACCCAGTATTAGTTATAACCATGCCCATCACCCCTGCACACAAACATACAATCATCAGACTCCTGGTATTTGAACTGGCAAGTGGCATCCAGGTAAACTTTGTTCAAAAAATAATTAAAAACTTTCTTAAGCCATATAATGTTAAAGATATCAAATTTGTAGTAACAAAAATCATCATGATGGTGAGATTTTCTTAGAAAATGCAGAGAGAGGATTTTATGGAATGCATCCATGTTAGGATATTCAGAATTATTATGAAAACAGTTTTCTTTGAATTAATAGTCATGTTGTACAAGCTTAGCATTATAGAATATTCATAAAATACTGTAAAACTTAAAAGAAATTGAAGAATCAAGAAACTCTTTAAAATTCATAATAAATATATTAAGATTGAAGGAGTGAGTGATCTGGAGACATTAGGCAGAATGTTGGGTATTGGATTTCAAGAATCAGAAGTATGAATATACCATGTGATAACGAGTTTATGAGGTGGCTCTGGATTAACAGAATCTGAGTAGAAACTAAGAAATGATGAAAAAAGCATTAAACTTGGTTATAGTAAGATCTATATGACCATTCAACTTCTCCAATGTGCTTAGAAATATGATTTAGAGAAAGATTATGATTGAGATATGAACAGCTCGGCTATGTTTCCTCAGTAGCTTACAACTTAGTTTAGGGTATAGGTATTGAGCTGGAAAGAGGGCTTAGGTTACAAAAAGTCAGAGGGTGTGTGTCTACCCTTAGCTCTGATAAACGAGACAAATTATTCAACCAAATGCAATAATAAAAGAAGGGTATGATATATTTCTTTAAGTCATTGGAGACATCCAAGAGCTATCAAGGCAACTGGAATTTGAGGGGCAAAACTACCAGAGAAAAGCAGGCTCAGAGAAGTAGTTCAAACATCATTCTCCTCCTTCAGGAATTTGCTAACTCAAAAGCAGCTAAAAGACTATAAATGGTGGCTACAGACTGAGAAATTAAGCAGAAATTTCAACAGTAATAAAAAATTAGAGTCCAGTGGCAGGTAAGGAGAAGAGGTACTGGAAAACAGTCACACTTTCACTAGGATCCCCTAAAGAGCTACTCCGTTGAAGTAAGTATAAGTTTTCAAAAGCTACAACTCAGGTTCAAATCTGGTCAAACTGAGTCACAGTGAATTTATCCTTGTTTTAACAAATTGTCAGAAGTAAAAGTAAACCTCTGCTGTAAGATAACATCATTTAAGGCTTTAAAATTACTTAACATAAAATGTTTAACATTCAATAAAGTTTACTAAATATGCCAAGGACAATAATAAGAATTTATAACTTTCAAGTAAAGCCATCCAATAACAGTTTACTAAATATGCCAAGGGCAATAATAAGAATATATAAACTTTCAAGTAAAGTCATAAAGATGTGACTTACACATCTGTATAAATGCCAATGGATTATGGCCGCTGAATATTCCTAGTGTAGCATTTAGAAAACACAAAAAAAAAAACCTTGGAAAAATTATATTTTAAAAGCATTGAAGAGTTACAGAAACAATAAAACCTGGGAAAACTAAAATTTCAGTGATGAAATAGTACTTACAGGGAGGGAAGTGCTGAAGAGAACCAGCCATCATCTTTCCAAGGAGAGTGATAGAGGATTATGTTGAACCCAACCAGTGAGAGTCTAGTGAAGGAATGAGAAACCAACAGAGAATTATCTGATGCATGAGTTATGACTCTAGTATGATTGACTGAAAACTAGAAGACCCCCAAAGTCACACTATTTTTACTTGTCAGATTTCTGGTGTGTTGTAGATAGTGGGCAAAATGGACAAAAGATAAAAGATAAATTAAAATTTTCTATTGTTTTGAGCTGCTTGAAAACAGTCTTGCTAGAGAGAGCCCACTACAAAACACAGCTGGCCTCAGGACACTAATTACAATGTATGCTTTCATGGATCAAGAAGATAAAGAATTAGATTTTAAACCTCCGAAGTGTAATATTTCAGAGCTGAGGAGTTGGGGGCCTGTCAAATTCTCAATCAAAAATTCAGAAAAGACAGAACCAAACTAGAAATAAACTAGAGATGAAGTGAAGTTACAATTAAGAAACAACTCAACTCAATACATGAATGGACTGAGACTATAGAATCCTTGTTATATATTCTGAGAGAGGAAATGGGGAACCTTCTCTGGTGTAAGATAATGTCTGTGGTTTCCATAATCTTTTCTATGGAATGCTGAGCATAGCATATAAAATTACCAAATAAGCAAAGAGGAAGGATCCAAACAATAGGATCCAATTCATATGTATTATAGATATTGAAACCATAAAGCTTTTAGGAGAAAACATACAAATATGCTCATAGCTTGGAGCTAGGTAAAGATTTCATAGTTAGGAGAAAGCAGTAAAAGAAGAAAAACTGATACACTAGACTAAACCATTAATTTCTGTTCATTAAAAAAACAATGCTAAGAAATATTCAAGGCACAAACTGGAAGAAAATATTTGCAAAACATCAGATAAAATTATGATACACATGACCTATAAAAGCTCCCTGCAGCTCAATAATCAACCAATAAAATGGAAAACAAATGAACAGGCACTTAACAAGAGAATATATATTAATGACTAGTAGCTCATTAGAAAGTGTTCAACATTAAAAAAAGGTATTCAATATCATTAACCCATTAAGGAGATGTAAAATCTAAAATGTTTTACTAGCTAACACCCACCACAATGTCTAAATAAAGAAGGCATAACCAAATTTTGATAATGATTTGAAGCAATATTGTTTGTGGGGCTGTGAAATTGTACTACTACATTGAAACAAATCTGAAAACTTTTTTTTTTATATGCTGTCATTGAAAGCAGAAGTCTCTTGATTATGTCTTATAAAATTAAATACCCTAAAATCTGGCACTCTTATGATTAGCTAAGGTTTACCAAAAAGAAAAAATCCTTAAGAAGAGTAGTACAAAAATATTTATTATAGCTTTATTGATAATCTCAAACTAGAAACATCAAGTGTGTCTATCCGTAGAATAAACAAGCTGTTTTACACTTATAGAAAGAAATGCAAATTAAGAATGTGAAACTAATATGCCAAAAAACAGGGATGTGTCTCAGACACATTAAGCTGAATGAAAGATTTATTACACAAAAGAGTACATACTGCGTGATTTTATTTAAAATTCTAGAGCAGGAAAAGTTAAGCTAGGTTTCTAGTTTTTAGGTCTGCATGTAAGAAACTTAGAAGTTGCCACTCCATCCTATTAGCCAGTAAGAAGCTGAACAGATTGAAAAATCAACAACCCTCTCTGGATTTATAAGAGAGGAGAAGGCACAGGGAAACCCTGTTGCCCTCAAGACTGGAGACATAGGAAATACACAGTCATACCTTTCCTGGTTAGAGACTCAAGGGCAGAACTGTAGTGGGAACCAGTATTTGGGTAGGAAAATTAAACTGTAATGGACACATTTCTGGAGGATCAGTGTGGAAAAAGTCTGAGGGTTTAAAACTCCAAGGGGACCCAGTCATGAGAGGTCTTTCCCAAGCACTGAAATTTATCTTCAGGGGTTTGACCAGATTCCCACAATATCTGAGAATAGTGGCCTCATGCTTCTAGCAGAAGAGGAGAAATAACAACTTTAAAATATACCAGAGCATCCTGTTCTTATCAAGGCCTCTCCTCAGATGAACCTAACCTCAGTTAACCAGAATTTAACCTACTGGGGTATTATCATAACCAACTAATCTGGGGGTAACAGAAATACCAAATTTCAGCCCACTCTAGCCATGTCCCACATAAGGTGGGGTGGGAAGATAACAAAACTGAGAAATGGTAGTGAATTTCATAGTCCAAAGGCATAAGTTCACCAAAAGACAAGACTGAACCATAGGCCTATAGAGTGCTACCCCTCTCAACACCTCACCACCGCATTACTAAAGTATTATTTACTGAAGTGCCCCTTACCCAGCACATCATTTTTGGCTTTCAAGAAAAAAAATTATAAGGCATACCAAGGGCAAAAAACACAATTTGAAGAAACAGCAAACACCAGAACCAGAAATGGCAGGGATATTGGAATTATCAGAATTTAAGTGATTACAATTAATAATTTAAAGCAATTTTAATGTAACTTATGTTGAAAACACTTATGATTAATGTGCAAAGGACTCTAATAAAGTAGACAGGATTTTAGAACAGATGGCTAATGTAGGCAGAGAAATGAAAATGTTAAGAAAGAACCAAAAAGAAACGTTAGAGATCAAAAACACTGTAACAAGTGTAAATAATCTTTGAGGGGCTTTTTTGATAGACTGGATAGGGTTGAGAAAAATTTCTGAACTTAAGGATATCTGAATAGAAACTTCCAAAATTGAAAAGTAAGTAAAACAAAGATGGAAACAGAAGAGAACAGTCAAGGATAGTGGGACACCTGAAAAATTTATGACCTACTCATAATGGAATTATTAGGAATAATAGGAGAAGAAAGAGATAAATGAATAGAAGAAATAATAGAAACTGTAATGATCAAAGAATACCCATTATAGTCAACACAAAATTGAAGGGTGAGAGCTAAGTTAGAGAAATGTCCAGTAAAGTCAAAACTTGTTATAAAAGAATAGACTGCCCAGAAATAGACACATAAATGTAGTTAGCAGATCTTTGAAAAAGGAGCAAAGGTGATGCACTGGAGCAGAGGCAGTCTTTTTTTTAACTTTTTTTTTTTAATTTATTTTCAGCATAACAGTATTCATTGTTTTTGTACCACACCCAGTGCTCCATGCAATCCATGCCCTCTCTAATACCCACCACCTGGTTCCCCCAACCTCCCACCCCCGCACCTCTTCAAAACCTTCAGATTGTTTTTCAGAGTCCATAGTCTCTCATTGGGACTTCATCAAAATCAAAAGCTTCTGCACAGCAAAGGAAACAGTCAAGAAAACAAAGAGGCAACCCACAGAATGGGAGAAGATATTTGCAAATGACAGTACAGACAAAAGATTGATATCCAGGATCTATAAAGAACTCCTCAAACTCAACACACACAAAACAGATAATCATATCAAAAAATGGGCAGAAGATATGAACAGACACTTCTCCAATGAAGACATACAAATGGCTATCAGACACCTGAAAAAATCTTCATCATCACTAGCCATGGGGGAGATTCAAATTAAAACCACATTGAGATATCACCTTATACCAGTTAGAATGGCCAAAATTAGCAAGACAGGAAACAACATGTGTTGGAGGGGATGTGGAGAAAGGGGAACCCTCTTACACTGTTGGTGGGAATGCAAGTTGGTGCAGCCACTTTGGAGAACAGTGTGGAGATTCCTCAAGAAATTAAAAATAGAACTTCCCTATGACCCTGCAATTGCACTACTGGGTATTTACCCCAAAGATACAGATGTAGTGAAAAGAAGGGCCATCTGTACCCCAATGTTTATAGCAGCAATGGCCACAGTTGCCAAACTGTGGAAAGAACCAAGATGCCCTTCAACGGACAGAATGGATAAGGAAGATGTGGTCCAATACACTATGGAGTATTATGCCTCCATCAGAAAGGATGAATACCCAACTTTTGTAGCAACATGAACGGGACTGGAAGAGATTATGCTGAGTGAAATAAGTCAAGCAGAGAGAGTAAACTATCATATGGTTTCACTTATTTGTGGAGCATAACAAATAGCATGGAGGGAGGTGAACAATGAGAGATAGGGGCAGTCTTTTTAACAATGTTACTGGAACAGCCAAACATCCACATTAAGAAAAAAAAAAAAAAAAAAAGAGAGAGAGAGAGAGAAATCTAGACACAAACTTTACACCCTTCACAAAAAACTCAAAATGTATCACAGACCTAAATGTAAAACACAAAACTGTAAAACTCCTACAAGATAACTTTGGAAAATATTTAGTTAATCTTAAGTAAGGTGGTGATTTTTTGGATAGAATTCTAAAGGCATGATCCATGGAAGAAATAAAGAAATAATTGAAAAGATGAGTTTCATTAAAGTTAAAAACTGCTCTGGGAAAGACAATGTCAAAACAATGAAAAGACAAGCCACAGACTGGGAGAAAAATATTTGCAAAAGACACATTTGATAAAAGAATATTATCCAAGATGAAGGTCTTTTAAAATTGAATAATAAGGAAACATCTCAATTAGAAAATGGGCAAACACCTCCCTAAAGAACATACGCAAATGACAAGCATATGAAAAGGTGCTTCCAATCATATATCTTCAGGGAAATGCAAAATGAAACAATGAAATACCACTATACATGACCAAAGTCTAGTACACTGAAAACACTGCATGTTGGTGAGGATGTGTAGGAGTGGGGACTCTCATTTATTGCTGATGGGAATGTGAAGTGTTGGAGCCCCTTTGGAGGATAATTTGGTCACTTCTTACAAAACTGAGAATATTATTACTAGCAGCTACACCCTTGGTATTTACACAGAAAAGCTGAGAACTTATACCAATGTAAAAACCTGCAAATGAATGTTTGTAGAAGGTGCATTCATAGTTGCCAAAATTTGGAAGCAACCAAGATATCTTTCATTAGGTGAATGGATAAGTAAACTGTGGTACGTCCAGACAATGGAATATCATTCAGCACTAAAAATGAAATGAGTTATCAAGCCATAAGAAGACCTAGAGGAACTTAAATATATATTACTAAGTGAAAGAAGCCAATCTGTAAATGCCACATACTGTATGATACCAACTTTATAACTTTTTAGAAGACAAAATTATGGAGATAGTAAAAAGATTAGTGGTTGCTTAGGGTTGCAATGGGGATAGAGATGCAGAGTTCACAGAAGATTTGGGGGTAGTGAATATACAGAAATCTAGTCCATTTCTATATACTAATAACATAGTAGCAGAAAGAGAAATAAAAACTAATCTCATTTACTATTGCACCCAAGCAAAATCCCTCAAATTTAACAAGAGGTTAAAGACCTATACTTTGAAAGGTATCAGATTTTGAAAAGAGACATTGAAGACACAAATGGAAAAAAATATATATATACTACATTCATGGATTGGCAGAATATTGTTTAAGTATCCGTACTACCCAAAGCAATCAACAGATTCAATGTAATTCCTACCAAATAACAATTACATTTTTCATAGACCTAGAACAAATAATTCTAACATTCATATGGAACCATGAAAGACTTTAAATAGACAAATATTGAGAAAGAAGAACAAAGGTGGTGGTATCAACAGATTTCTGTATATTAATTTTGTATCTTGAAACTTTACCAAATTCACTTATTAGATCTAATAATCTTTCATGGAATCTTTAGGGTTTTCTATATTATACTGTTATGCCATCTATAAATAGTGACAAGTTTACTTCTCCCTAACCAATTTGGATTTATTTTATTTTATTTTTTGTCTGATTGCTACAGCTAGGATGTCCAGTACTGTGTTGAGTAAGAGTAGTGAGCATGAGCATGACCATCATTGTCCTCTTCCTGATATTAGAGGAAAAGTTTTTGGTTTTCCATCATTGATCAGGATGTTGTTACCTGTGTGTTTTGTTTTGTTCATATATGGCCTTTATTATATCTGTGGTATATTGCCTCTAAACCCACTTTGTTGAGAGTTTTTGTTGTGAACAGATAAATTTTTTCACATGTTATTTCTGTATCTGTTGAGATTACTACAATGGTTTTACCCTTCCTCTTTTTTAATGTGATATATCACATTAATTGATTTGGGAATATGAAATCTTTGCACCTGTGGAATAAATCCCATTTGATTGTGGTGAATGATCCCTTTGCTTTGCTAATATTTTGCTGAGGTTTTTTGCATCTATATTTATCAGTGTTATTAACCTGTAGTTTTCTTATAGTATCTCCATCTGGTTTATTTTTATTAGGGTTATGCTGACCTTGTAGAATGAATTTGAAAGTTAACCTTCCCCTCTGTTTTCTAGAAAACTTTGAAAAGAATAAGTGTTAATTTTTCTTTAAATATTGGTTGAATTCACATGGGAAGCTATCTGATCCTGGTTGGTTTTTTTATTTGTTTGTTTTGTTTTTATTTTTTTGTTTTTTTTTTGTTTTTCCTTCCCCTCTTTCTGATTCAGGTTCATTATGAGTACTTGACCTGTTCAAATTTTCTATTTCTATGTGATTCAGTTTTGGAAGATTGTATGTTTCTAGGAATTTATCTATTTCTTCTAGGTTGTCCAAAGAGTTGGCATACAATTTCTTATTGTATTCTCTTATAATTATTTTTTGTATGCCTGTGATGTTGATTATTGTTTCTTTCTCCTCCTATGTGTTTGATTTTATTTATTTGGGTCCTCTCTTGATTAGTCTGGGTAAAGGTTTATTAATTTTATCTTTCCATAGAACCAGCTCTTGGTTTCATTGATCTTTTTTATTTACTTTTTTTTTTTTTTTGCTTTTGTTTTCATTATCTTTCTCTTTAATCTTTATTATTTTTTCTTCTACTAACTTAGGGCTTGGTTTGTTTTTTATCTAGTTTTATTAGGTGTGAGTTTAGTCCTTTTGAGTTTTTTCTTGTTTCTTGAGGCAGGTCTGTATCCCTATAAACTTCCCTCTTAGAACTGCTTTTTGCTGTGTCGCAAAGGATTTGGACCACTGTGTTTACATTTTCATTTGTCTCCATGTATTTTTTTCTTTCCTCTTTCTTTTCTTCACTGATACATTGGTTGTTTAATAGAATGTTGTTTACTAGTTTTATTCTTGTTGTGTATTTCTAGTTTTATACCATGTGGTTGGAAAAAAAATGCTTGATATGTTTTCAAAGCCATTGTTTCTACTTTGATTTTCTGTCTGGATGATCTGTTTATATAAGTGAGGTGATAAAATCCCCTACTATTATTGTATCACTGTTAATTTCTACATTTATATCTTAATATTTACTTTATGTATTTAGGTGCTACTGTGTTGCATACATAGATTTTTGTAATTGTTAAATCCTTTTGTTGGATTGATCCCTATATCATTATGTAATGTCCTTCTTTCTCTTTTGCTACAGTCTTTGTTGTAAAGTCTATTTTGTCTGAAAGAAGTATTGCTATGTTACTTTTTTCCTCCCACTTTTTTTGCACGGAATATTTTCTCCATCCCTCTACTTTCAGTCTGTATGTGTCTTTTGATCTTAAGTGAGTCTCTTGTAGGCAGTATATAAATGGGTCTTATTATGTATCCATTTCATTATTCTTTCAATTGAAACATTTAATCTATTTACATTTCAAGCAAACATTTATAACTGTGTACTTATTTTCATTTTGTTAACTGCTTTCTGATTGTTTTTATAGTTCTGTTTCATTTTTCCTTCTTTTTCTCTCTTCCCATGTAGTTTGATGGCTTTTCTTTTCTGCATTTTTCTCAAATTTCTTTCTCTTAATTTTTTGTGTTATTATAGGTTATTCATTATTATATATTATTATATATATTTTTATAATAGTTATTATAGGTTTTTCATTTGTGGTTACCTTTGAATTGATTCATTATATTCTATTTGTATAGTTGTCTATATTAAGTTGATGGTTGCTTAGGTTCAAATATATGCTAAAAGCACTATTTTTTATTTCCCCCTCCATGTCTTATGTATATGGCATCGTATTTTATATATTTTTATTTTGTGTATCCCTTGACTAATTCTCGTAGATATAAATGATTTTACTACTTCTGTGTTTTAATCTCCATACGGGGTTTATATAGATTAATCAACTACATTGCTATATGTTTGCTTTTACCTGTGAAATTATTTCCCTTCATAATTTATGGTTCTCATTATGGCCTTTAGTTTTCACTTAAAGAATTCCCTTAAACTTTTCTTGTGAGACTGGCTTAGTAATGATGAACTCCTCTGGGAAACACTTCATTTCTCCTTCAATTCTGAGTGAAAACTTTGCTGGGCAGAGTAGTCTTGACTGTAGATTTTTCTTTTCAGTGCTTTGAATACATCATGTCATTTCCTGTAACCTGAAAAGTTTCTACTGAAATATCTTTTGATAGCCTTTTTGGGTTTCCCTTATATGTAACTGTTTTCTCTTGCTGCTTTTAAGATTCTCTTTATTATTACTTTTTTTTTTTTCATTTTAATTATCATGTGTCTTGGTGTAGAACTCTTTGGGTTTACCTTGTTAGGGGCTTCTTTGCTTCCTGGACCTAGATGCTTATTTCCTTCCTCAGGGTCGGGAAGTTTTCAGCTATTATATCTTCAAATAAGTTTTCTATCCCTTTCTCTCTCTCTTTTCCTTCTGAATCTCTATAATACAAATGTTATGGTTAATGATTTGGCAGAGTTCTCTTAACATGTTCCTGTTATTTTTATTTATTTTTTTTTCTTTTTGCTATTCAGCTCACTTTCTTTCCATTACCTTGTTTTCTAGATCACTGATCCATTCTTCTACCTCCTCTAACCTGTTGTTTTTCCCTATAGTATATATATTTTTTCATTTTTAGCTTTTGGATTCTTCAGTTCTAACTGGTAAGTTTTCATATATTTATGGCTTTGTTGAAGTTTTCACTGAATTCATCATTCATTTCTCAATTCCAATGAGTTTCTTTATGATTTATTACTTCAAACTCTTAGGCATAATTCTTATGTCCATTGCCTTTAGTTCTTTTTCTATATTTTTTTCTTTTTCTTTAATTTGGAACATATTAGTTTGTCTCTTTATTTTGTCTCTCTTTGCCTCTATGTGTTTGGTATATCAGCTGCTTCTCCTGGTCTTGAAAGTGGTGGCCTTGTGTGTAGTTGTCCTGGGGTACCTTGTAGCACAATCACCATGGTCACAAGAACCAAATGTTCCATGGGTGTTCATATGTGGGTTATTTGTCTTCTGTTTCGGCTAAGGTGCAGTTGTTGTAGGCATGGGCCTGGTTCTCAGCCCAGCTGGCAGCAATAACCTGGTTTCAGTCTTGTGGGTGTACCTTGCAGGGTTTGCTCCCCAGCTATTAAGAGACCTAGCTGGAGGTGCTGTGATCTTGTTGGTGAGTGGCATCTGCAATTAGCTTCTGCCATAGCTGCAGGCACACCAAAGGGTAGTCCTAACTCCCTGCATGGCCATCTATAGGCCTGGCTATAAGAACCACATACACACTGCTGTGTGGAGTAATATACCCCTCCCCACCCAGGGCAGGTGTCACTTTGGAATAGTACTAGTGTCAGACTAGGGCTACCTGCTTTGTCTAATGGAGATGAGATAATTTGGAGGAGCACCTGTCTGGGTAGTTTGGATGGAGTGAATCACAAGGGAGCACTGTAGTGAGACACTTGGTGCCAGCAAGGTAGATGAAAAGTTTTAGAACTGGCTTCTATAAGATTCTAGCTGTCTAGATTGGGGAAGGGCAAGAAAAATGGTGCTCACCAAAATGTTTTTCCCCAGAGAAATCTGCACATGTCCATGCAAAATTCTGTACCCCTTTGGAACATATCCTAAGATTAGTCAATAAATTTTTGGGCACCCAGGTGACTCAGTAGGTTAAAGCCTTTGCTTTCGGCTCGGGTTATGAGCCCAGGGTCCTGGGGTCCAGCCTTGCATCTGGCTCTCTGCTTAACAGGGAGCCTGGTTCCCTCTCATTCTGCCTGCCTCTCTGCCCACTTGTGATCTCTGTCAAATAAATAAATGAAATATTTAAAAAAATAAATAAATTTCCTTCATATACACCTCAGGTACTTTGCAAAGTGCTGCTTCTGTGCTGTGCTGTGTCTTAGGCCAAGTTATTTAGCATGCTGGAGGTAAGCTTCACTGATTTTTAAAGTTTTTGGAACTGCTGAAATTCAAAGCTGAATGTTATGGGGACTTGTCTTCCTTATTCAGGAGCTCAGGGCTGGGGGTTCTCAGTGTGAGGTCTGATGCCCTCACTCCTTCATATTGTCCCTTCTATTCATGGTTAGTCCTGCCAAGGGTTTGCATCTCCATCCTTCCTACCCTCTTTGATAAGGCCTTCTCTCTATGATAAGCTGTGGACAATCTGTTCTTCCAGTCTTCAGGTCATTTTTAGATTTAGTTGTAATGCATGTAGTTATTGCCTTGATGTGTCCATCACACAAGGCAAGCTCAGGATCTTCCTGCTCTATTCTCTTCCCCTCTAGTTAAGCTTAATGTGTGAGTTCATTTTGACAATCTGATCCTTGGTATACACTCAGCTGTATTATAGGTTAATAGATACAAAGAAAATCGGTTTAATTTAGATGTCTCTGTTCATAAAGCAAGCCATTTGTGTGTGTGTGTATGTGTGTGTATGCATTTGTTTGATATATATAGTCATTGCCTTTGGTTGTATATTTTTGTCCTGTTAGTTTATATATGCAAGAGTGTTCTTAGGATAGGTATTATGGGGAAGGCCAAGTCCAGTGACATATCTGTAGATGTCTTGAGTATATTTGTTTTAGAGACAAAAATGAAAATAAGGTAATTACTACCTGGACAGAATTCAGAAATCAGAAAATGAAATAAAAGTCATCTTGAAAAATATATACTGGTGGCATTTTTTAAAAATGAAAACAGTAAACAAAGTAGTAGCTTTGTATTAAATTGTATAGTTGTTACTTATTCTTCTTTGTAATTACGATACTTACAACCAAACTTGCTAAGGATAATGTGGCATATTCCCATGTACAGCCAGTTTGTACCACAATAAAGATTTCCTATATCAAAATGAAAGAAGATATAGAGCATCCAGAACTCCTTTCTCCTAATAACTCCAAATATGATAAACCCAGTTTGTTCTCTTTAACTTATGATGTTGGATGATATTAAATATATTGCTTCCATCTCCTTGATATATATTAACCATGAGAGATACGCTTTTTCTCTTTTTAAAATTTGTATATGAAAAACTTTCTAATATTTTCATTATACCATTTTTTTTCCTATAAACCCTAGTTTCTACAAATATCATTATGATATTTTTTGGATTTCTTTTATTTTTATTTCACAACCAGTAATATCTAAGAATATTAAGATATTGGTTCTAAATATGAAATGTCCCATTTAAGTTATCATGAAGACTATGTAAGGATAGTGATCCATCTTTCTTGTGTATTTTAATCCACTCAGTATTTGTAATGCTTACATAATAACAGACTAGATCCTTATTGAAATATATGTAAAAGAAAATTTTCTAGAAAACTTTCTATGTATATAAAGTAACTTTTTTCATTAGCCATGGTGAATTAATGTTATAATTAATGCTTCCTAAAATAATCTTTCCCAGTCACTTCAAACTATTTCTCAATTAAAGGTTATAGATTTCCTCCTTTCTGAATTCTCAGCTTGCTTTGCCTTTTGTATGCTGTAAATGGCTGTTGATCTAAGAACTGTCTAATATTATCCCAACTGTTTTAACACAAAAGGGGTATTTTAAAATGTGAATAGATTTAGTAAAAATTATATTAAACACACTTACTCATTATTAGAATAAATGTGCTTTTTCTCAGAATAAGTAATTTCAGATACATGAGTAGAATACATCTAGTTTTTTTGGTTGAATTTTTAGTTTCCAGTTTTAAGTCTTACCTGCCTCATTTCTTTTCAAACCTTATATTAGAAAAGATTTCATATAAATGTGAGACCCTACACAAAACTGATTTTATTTGTATAGAAAGGGAAATATAATTTTGCTTTAATTATCTTAAATAGAAGAAACATCTATTGGTATGTCAGTAGTTAATTATATCCAAAAGAATATTCTAAACTTCAAATAAATTTTTAAATTAATGTCTAGAGCATACAGCATTTTCAGCCTAATTAAAAGAAAAAAAAAAGAGCTGTCCATACAAAAAGTGAGATAATGTTAAAATTAGTAAAAATTATAGCAGATTTTCTAGCGCACAAAAAGGTACCTGAAATTTCATGTATCTGCATTATTGGACACTGGAATATAAAGTATCCCTTTTATCAGTTTCACTACACTTTCTCTAGTAAAACTGTAAATTGCAATATTTCTAAATAAAATTTCATAAAGTATACATACTACTATAAAAAAAGTTTGTACTTTCTGATCTACCATCAATAGTTTAACAAAAAGTCATTAAAGCAATAAAATCGACCATTTGCCATATACTGGCTACATCTCCCTATGTGTGTGTATGTATGTGTGTGTACACACAATATCAGTAGTTTGTTGGGTGATATATATACATATATATAAATGTATAATATATAAAAACATACATATATATGTTTATATGTTACCTACCAAATCACTCACATTTTTTTCTTGGTACAAGGAATTAGATGGTGAACACTGGGGTTTCAAATGGATTTTTAAATTATCAATGAATTAATTGACCAACATATAAAATGCAAGGGTGACATACAAAACTTGTATGCTAAACATTCTTCAACAGATTTCTAATACTCAAAGTGAGGATGAAAAAAATAAAACAGTAAGAGTGTAAGAAAACGAGCATGTTAGCCAATGTCAAAAGTTATCCCAGCCATAAAATTCTATGATCTCTTTAGTTTAATTGCTGTGGACTTAAGGTTGTACAAACTAAGCAACAAAGCATGTACCATATTTTAATAATGGGAAAAAATCATAAAGGTTTCATATGTTTAATTTAAAATTTCTCTAATAATAAAAATGAAAAATTTAAAAGATGTTAGTTATAATGTTACTAATCTATTGTAGTGTAGTAATCTATTGTAGTGAGAGCTGAGTGTTTATTATAAAATGAATGTTGGGTCCTGCATGTGAATGCATTTAGTAAGTAGTTAAAGCAGTGTCTCAACTGTAAATTTTACTTTCTGTTTTTCAGATCTGAATAGGTTTTTTAAGCAATTGTTTTTCCTTAGCTGGTTTGGAATAGGGTGGTGAAAGATGTTATCATTTTCATATTTTTTCATATACAAAGCCAGGAGTAATTGACTCTGTTTTGTGGAAGATGATGTATTCACCATCTCTTATTTGGTTATCACCATCGTCTGATTATTTTGTATTGTATAAAAGGCAAAGTTTTGTATAAAAGGCAAAGTGCAGGTGTCTCAAATGTGAATTACAGTATAGAAGGTCGTAGAGACTTCATCTTGGGTAAAAAATGCATTTAATAAAGTTGAATACGATTTCTTTAGCTTTCCATTTGTGTGTTGATGCCCAGGCAGATACCATATTTATAATTCTGGATGGTTATTCAATACTTTTTTTCAATACAGTAACTCTGATTCTAACAGTGCAAAAGGTGTATATTGCTTGTATTTGAAGGTGCATAAATTCTTTCATAATATCTAAGTTGATTTAATATGATTTTTCTCTCACTTTTTCTGTTACCTTAGGGAGGGACAGGTATTCTCAAATTTATTTATTTTCCTACTTATGCTTGCCAGAAAAATGAAATGAAAATGCATTGGGAAAACAAAAAAATAACAAATGAGAATGGAAATAATTTATTAACTACCTGGTTGAGGGACCTTGTAAAAGTTAATTAACCACACTGAACTGTCATCCAGGCAATTGAAAATCGATCATTTCTGTTAGTTGCATTTCAATGTATATTTTGGTAGATATCTACATAGAGATAAAAATTTGTCTATAAAATATTTAATATAATTTAGTATATATGATACACGAATATATGCATAGATAATATTCGGCAGTGTCAGTAGTTTTGTCAGTCATTAATACAGTTTACAATATCAAAATCAGTATTACTTCATTGGAAGTAATATCCTTGAGGATAAGAACTACATCATGACAGTGAACATATTTGGTAAACAACTGATTCTTACAGATGCTTTCTCTGAATGTAAATTTTCCCTCCTCTACAACACTATGGCCTTTCTTCTAGTTCTGGACCTCATCATCTCTCAATGAGACTAATGCTCCACACTTAAACTTTTCCAAAGACTTTTCCTCTGATTTTTTAAATGACAGTGAATGTACCAAATATGCAATCTGAAAATGCCACTTTCTTGATTAGACTTTCATTGGCATATAGTCATTTTTAGGATTTAGCTCAAACTCAACAAAGTTGGCAAAGTCTTTCAAAAATTTTCCTTTTCCTTATTAACTTTTCAATAAATGTGCTTTAATATCTTACATACCAGGCAATGCGATGATCTTAATGTCATTCACCACATTATAGTAACATAAAAATATATCACTATTTCATGCTTCTTTGTCTTTTTTTATTGAGATAAAATTTATGTAATAGTCACTAATTTAACCATTTTAAAGTATATCATTTTGTGGCTTTTAGTACATTCCCAATATTGTGCAGTCATACCATTATCTAGTATCAGAACATTTTCATCACCCTGGAATGAAATTCCTACCCACTAAGTAGTCACTCCTCATTTACCTCTCTCCTGCCCCCTGGCAACTACTAATATGCTCTCCCTCACTATAGATTTTTCCATTACATATATTTCATATAAATGATATCATGCAATATGTAGCATTTTGAGGCTGGCTTTTTTCACTCAGCATAATGTTTTCAAGGCTCATTCATGTTGTAGCATGCATGTATCAGGACTTTATTCCTTTTATGGCTGAATAATATTTTATTGTAGGTGTATACCACATTTTGTTTATCCATTCAACCTTTGAGTTGTTTTTACTCTTTGCTTTTCTTAATGCTCAACCTCCTTCAGGGAAACTGTCCAACAATTTTTGGTTACATACCTCATATATTTGTAAAGATAAGGGTGTAATTACCCATGAAACTCGAACTCTGACAATTCATTTTTTTTCTATGCACTATATTATATTGAATTTGCATGATTTTGTCTTAGAGTATGTTAGAAACTTGGGAAAATATTTACTTATATTGTTATTTGCATAATATGCAATGCATAGATTTACATTCAAACTATATGTAACCAGAATATAGCTGTATAAATACAGTTAACTCTATTTAACTGTATATTTTATATACTATACAACAAAAGTTTAATTATATAGAATTTAACCACATATTTCTAGAATGAAGTGAGGATACTTGAGTAATTAAGGGACTGAATAAGAAGACATCCAAAGAAAAAGTAAGTTAATACAAATTTTTAAAATCACATAAATTCTGACAGGTCAGAAAATTTACTAAAATGATTTTTATGATTTGTAGAGTAAAGTAGTTGAAGAGAAAGTGAGAGAGAGAGAGAAGGGATTAGGTTCTTACTATGATGTCAAAAGTAGAAATGACAGATTAATCAAATTTGCATCATTAAAATGCCATAAGTTATCAAAAATTTTTCTATGCAAGAAAAGAATAAAATATAATTTTCTGTTTGGGACAGCAGCAATAAAAAGAGATGTCATTTTCCAGGAAGGATCTAAGTAAAAACAGGAGAATGAAGTTGAAACAGCTCATCTCAAGATGCCTTTGCAAATCTAGATAACCAGTCGTTTAAAAATATTGTCAGTGATTAAAAAGGACAGCAAACTCCGACTTTATGTAATTTTAGAAAAATGGCAAAAGCTAAGCATGTGGTTTCTCACTGCAACTTCAGTAGTCATTCCAAGTACACATAGCACATGTGGCTTCTCAGCTGAATAAACACGAGTTTAATAAAATATATGCAGAAATTGATATTGTAAAATACATATATTTGAGACTATCCCATAACATCCTTTTGGTCAGTAACCAAGCATTTCCAAGATTGGAGTGTTGCCTTAAGTGTATTCATAAAAAGTAAGGAGTTTGTTTTAAATGTATAACATTTGTCTTTCTGGCCATAAATTTATGCTGTTTCCACAGAAATAAACTCTTTCTAAAAGTAACTTGGTTTACTAACAACAGTCTCTAAACCTGACATACCATATTGCCATTAGTCTATGGCATATGCAAAACTACTACAAAGGTTAATTATAAGTATTTGAAGATAAATATGCATTTTTTCTTTCAACTAATATAAGTTTTATGTAATGTGTTGTGCTGTGATAATACTTATTTGGGAAATGCATTTTTCATAGGAATTAAATAATACTTAGCCAGAAGAAGGAAATTAAACCAGTTCCCAGATTTTTTAAAAGAAAGCAGCAGATTCTGTCAACAAATTTTTACTAAGTTTGTTTTCTTTTTTAATATGTTAAAAGAGTAGACAAAATTTTTCGCAAGTTACTCTATTCCCAAACACAAATTACTAAATGTTATAATGAGTGATCATCTTGCTCCATTTAAAATAAATTCATCATATAGGGTTATAGCAATTGATAAGTAACAATGCAAATTCTCTTTATAAACATCATAGTAAACTCAAAAACTGGATCAATAAAATAAAATTTATCAATAAAAAAATTCCCAAACAAAACAGGGAAAATATTAAATTTTTGAGATTTTAAGCTCCTTAGGACAGAATGAAGACTCATGCTATTGTGATCTTAAATATCATCACAAATTGTTAAGACAAAATTTAAAGTCCATTGAAAGTCAAAACCCAGACCTGGAGCCAGATACACAGCCCCTCCATTAAACCAAAATTCATAAAGTACTTGCCACCATCAGCCAGCTTAGGTGGCCCATAGTCCGCAAGAGCTCTTGTGAGAGTATATGAAGCTAATTCTGGTTCTTTGAAATATTGCAGGAGGTTTCTTTTTGCTGGAAAATGCATTTAGTCACTGGTTCATTATCCTAGCCCAAGAGTTATGAACAAAAACTTTTAGGTTTTCTTCACTTAATTATCTCCTCAACTTACAGTTAGAAAAATGGAGACCCTAGAAAGGCCAGTTAATCAAGGGAAATTTTTAAATTTAAAGATCTTAGTAATATCCTGGTGAATGAACTTTCTAAGAAGTATCCATCTTGATCCAGACCTAAATCCTGTGAGGAACCCAGATAAACCCAGAAATCCTTTTCTCTTTGAGTTGTTTCTGATCTTACATTGAAATTTTTCTTTCATATTTTTGTCCCAAGCAAAATATACTAATGTGTGCTACTAACGTATATATAATGGGTATACATGAAAGTGTCTTAGGAAATTTCACATCATCTATGTACATTTTCACAACAATAGCATTAGATAATTCATATCCACCTTCATCTCATATGGGAAATGCTGTTTAGAGATTTTTTTAATATCTTGCCTAAAGTTTAGCTCTAAGTAGGCAGTTTCAATCCATTCCAACTTGTTTGTTTTGGGGATCCTTGTAGCTGTCAGTATAATTATTATATCACATACATTTCAGAAATAAACATATCCAATCTATTTAACAATAGCTGCAAGTATTGAATACATACCATGTAAATTATTAAGTATTTCTTTATACTTATAGAATATTCTATATACTTACATAGAATAGTCTTATATATGATCTTATATACTTTAATATATATATAATATAAGTACATGGATGGATTTTATATATAAATATATATGTTTATAAATTTTTATGATTGCTGTGAAGTATCAGTTATTAAAATATGTTTAAAGATTATTAACCTAGGAATGAAGGGGATAAATAATTTAAATTTCTAAAAGGCAGAAAGGAACTCAGAACTATATAAAATCATACATATCTAACCTGGATTGAGATTCAGTTTTGAACCATCTTATTTAATGAGTGGTACCTGAGAGGCATTCAAAGTAGACTTATGATACCCCACAGAGTGAAGTAAGTTGCCTAAAGCATAATAAGGGCCCTCAAAGTAGATGGGTTGAATGCTTGCTTCATTCTAAGATCTCTGTTGCAAGATATTCTGTGACAGTACATTGAGATAATTTCTAGCTTGTAATGGGGGGAAAATACTTCTTTCAAAAACAGGGATATTTTAATTTTATTTCTAAAAGGAGAAAGGATAATATCCATTTTACCAGATATTGGCTAGTTATCTGACAAAAATGACAGTGATTCTCACTCCCACAAAACGTTATTCACTTTGAAGAATCAAAGGGAGACAATAGTTGTACTAAAAAGAAACCCACAATGTGTTCCACTATGTTATAACACCCATATTGTTATTTAAGCTGCAGAAACACGATTGGAAAAATACCTCATTTCTTTGATTCCACTTGCCTTAAATTCAGTAAATTTTTTGTATACTATGTTCTATAACCATTCAGATGTTATTAAATATGCCTCTATGCTGTGTTAATAATGAAACACAAACATATTCTCTTCTCATCTGATATGACTTAGATAATATTCTTCCCAATCATTTATCCTAAAGTAGCAGAGCCTGGTAATAGGGATAGTTAATGCTCTTTTATTCTCCCTTTCTTCCTGCTTTTTCTTCTCACACAAATACTATAATTTCATATTAGTGTCTCTCAGTCTCCAAAAGTGAAAGGAAAAAAAAAGAAAAGCTCCTTCTATCACTGAAAATTTATATCAGTGGTTAGCATGCATAAGATTTAGTCATCTTCAGAATATGCCAAAAATTAAAAGATTCTTTAGATAATGTTAATAATTCATTCTGTCAAAAAGTTAGTGTTCAGTGCCAGGTTCAGAAAAGGAAGAACCAGGTTAAATTGGCCTAAAATTTGTCTTTCTTTCCCCAATCCCACTATCTAATATTTAACATGTTGATTTCTGCTTTGAATGTCCTATGCCCTCCTCTTTAAATGAAATGCAGTATTGCATAAGACTCTGTCATAATTGGGTAATCTTGCAAACCATAAGTAAAATACTCTGTTCCACCTTTTCTACTTACCCAATTTCTTCTCCTGGACTTTCCACCTGGCAGTTGTCATTTTTCTAGAAATGCATGATTCTCTGGGAATCAAAAGAAATTGTTGCTCCCAGGTTAATACATAACAAGTGATGATAGACAAGTTCTTAAAAATTAGTTAATTTATCTATTTTTTAAATTTTATTTTTTCAGTGTTCCAAGATTCATTGTTTATGTACCACATCCAGTGCTCTATGAAAGATGTTCCCTTCTTAATACCCACCACCAGGCTCAACCATCCCCTCACTCCCCTCCCTTCCAAAGCCCTCAGTTTGTAATTTTAATTAAAGTTCGGTATAGAAATGATGTGATAACATTGTGGTGACAGTGTAACATTGGATTTAAGAGTACCTGTCAAAATGTTAGTTGCATATTGTTCTCCCAGAGAATGGAACAGGACCTGGATCTCCAGGAAACTCTAGAATTATGAAAGTCTATATTTTATTCATAATTTCTACTGTCTCTGAAATCTTCAGAGAGCAATTCTACCTTGCTTATACTCCAGTTCTTCCTAATATTAAGGAATTGGGCTATATGGAATTCCCAAATGTCATTCATAGGAGAGTTTATTAAAACAGAACAACATAAAAGATTATCAGAACAAACCTACTGAATTATACTCCACATAGTAAAGTCCAAGAATATCTATTTAAAAATGAATTCCCCAGATTCTTACAAGCAGCCAGAGCCAGATTTGGGAAACACAGTTTATCTGATGATTTCCTCTTTCCCTATCACATTGGTAGAGAACCAACTCTAATGCTATTTATTTTACACATCTGATAAGCTGATGGAAATCATAGTTGGAAACAGGTGAGCAACTTGGATTCCCTCCATTATAGCATATAGGAACTGCATATACCACACTCTGGGTAAAATTGGCTCCGTGCAGAAGAAATCTGTGTTTATGGACTACCTCCACTCCAGGAAAATGATGTATGGAATAATAAAATGAGTTTAAACTTTGGGACCAGGAATGATTTGAATTGCACTTTCAGAGATACATTTGGAAAGGAGTTCAGATAATAATCCCCTTCTCTTGACCAATCCTCAGATACATAGGATCCAGTGCCCTGAATTCAGAATGTGTGATTTTTTTCCTCAATTAGATACTGATTATATTACACAAACATTATGACCCTGATGTTCTCAATATATATGTTCTAATAATAGTAGGATGTGAGATCATATATGGAACATCCAGTTAAATCTGAATTTAAGATCAATAACCGATAAATTTCAGCATAAATATGTCCCAAAATTGTGTGTATGTGGGCATCCCCTGAAGTATTAGAGATATACTAAAAAATCATCAGTTGATTCAAAATTAAAATTTAACTGGGTGTCTTATATTTTTATTTGCTTAATCTGGTAACCCTAAATATGAGGCCTTTTTTTTTTTTTAAAGGAGCCCATTGAGGTTTTCATGTAGAGATGAAAAATTTCAAAGAGATTAAGGAGGTCTAATATTTTTACTGTTTTTTTAAAGTATTAATATCTTGCCTATAAATTCAATATAAAAAAATCTAAACTGTTGCATAGATAATTTATTCAAATGACACAAACTTTAAACAAATGTTATTTTCCCTGGGTGTTTGAGAGTGTGGCCACATGTATGTTTATTTATGTGTGATTTTAACTCACTTTCTGGCTAAAAAGGTATTAAGTATTCAAGCTAAAAATATTTTTAAATGATATCTGCATTACATCATAGAAGATACTAAAAACATCTATATTTTGGAATTTAAAATAATAATTCACAGTTTGCAATATGGGGAACTATATGTAAATTATATTTCAACAACTGCTTGCAACTTCAACTTTCAAAGCTGTTTTAAAATCTTTTCCATGAAAAAGAATTGTCTATTGATAGCATAATTGCCTTCTGACTGGATATGAAGAAACTTAGAATGAAACAGATGGTTGTCTGCAAAGTAATGCCTACAAAATACAATTGAAAATCAGTATTCAAAAATAAAAATCTTGGAACTTTTTCTTGATATAATTGTCAAAAGAAATCTGGCTTACAAATTGGGGAATAAAATTTCCAGTATTTATTTTTCATAAATATTAAATAAACAGAACTATATTTGTTGATATATACTAACATTTTAATGTAAACTGTTAAAAATTTAAATGTCTTAAATGACATATGTACTATGTCAAATTCATATTTTAATTCTACCTTCCAATGGTATTCTTCCATGATCTTCAGTGGCCTATGAAAACAGCAAAATAATCTTTCCATGCTATGTGATTAATATTTTATAATTAGTCAAATATAAAAATTCCTGGAATTGTCTACTGTCCATATATTTTATCTTATCTGTAGCCTGTGAATGATTTGAAAAAAAAAAAATACTTTGCATAGGTATTATGGATGAGTTTTACTCTGATCTCAAGAGAAAAAAAGTTTGTACTGAAATTAGAGCAAAAAGCTCTTCTACTGAATGTCTATGTTTCTTTGATTTTTACCAAGTATTTGAAGGGTAATAGAAAGTGAAAAATCTATTGTCTAATCTGTGGCATTGTTCCTCAGTATGACAACATCTGAAGTTCTGATAAATTGGGCCAAATTGACCTTTCTCTATCAGATTATATATGCTAGGTCTAAGATCATGTGTTTGTTCATTCTTGGATTTTACTACCACATAGAGAATTCATATTCTCCAAAGAATCCAGAAATGGAGGAAAAGCACACATCTCTATGAAGTTCAGAATTTCTTTAACAAATTAATCAGTGTTAAATCACCCAGAAACAGAAAAGGATTTGAATGAATATCTTTAACAAGGACTTTTACAAAAAGATTCATTTTCAAGTTAATTTCTTTATTACAATTTTGGCAGCAGCTAAGTATCTTCACTCAGCTGAAATTTTAAAATAGCATTTGTCAGTATTTATTTAATGACAATCATTTCAATTTGTTTATTGGGAAATTATTTCTCAAGATGCTCAAGAAGACCAACACATAGAATGATAATAACCTGATAACTACAATTTACTAAGAATTTTGAAATTATTATTAAAAAATTAAAATTACCTTTGCAAATTCTTACTAATTTTTCAGGATTCTGCCACCATAGCTAATATTACCTAAGTTGATTTTTACCTAGTTAATTTATTTCCTTTCACCCACTCACATAGTCTTTTCAGCATGGCTATAACATAATGGCAAAAACCACCTAAAGTCTTTTTGCACTTAATCAGTGCATGATAGTGTTTTATTGTTGTTGTTTGTTTTGTTTTGTTTTGTTTTTAATCTGTTCTTAAAGCTACATACTTCAGGTAAAGGGGGGAAAACCTAGGACTATTAATTTCTTCCTGAATGATCAAAAGTAAAATCATGAGAATTCAAAACCCAGATTTTTAAGTGAATATAGAAATGAATTTAATAAACATATTAAAACGTATGGGATGCACTGAAAGTAGTGCTTAAAGAGAAATTTATATCACTGAATGCATATATTTAAAAACTGAGAGAGATCTAAAATACATATTCTTTTTACCATAGAAAACTAGAAAAAGAAGAACAAGTTAAATCCAAAGTAAGTAGAAAAAAATATAAGATTTAGAGTAAAAATCAATGAAATTTAAAACAGGAAATTGGTAAGAAAATTAATGGAAGCAAGTGCAGTTTTTTTTAAAAAGATCAATAAAATTAATAAGCCTTTAGCTAGGCTAACTAAGAAAAAGAGCAAAGTACATTACTAATAACAGAAATGAAATAGGGGGCATCATTACAGATCATATGGGAATTAAAAAAGAAAAGAATATACTATTAACAACCGTACATTCACAGTTTGATAACCTAGATGAAATAGACTAGTTCCTTAAAATACAATTTGTCAAAATTCACAAGGGAAATAGACAATATGAATAGGCCTATAAAAAAAAATAGGCCTATATCTGCAAAGAAATTGAATCAAAATTATAATCTTCAAAACAGCAGTAGACCCAGATGGATTCATTGATAAATTCTACCAAATATTTATGGAAGACATCACAATTTTCTACAATCTCTTTCAGAGGATAAAAGCCAAGGGAATACTTCCCAACTCATTCTAAGAGGTAAGCATTACCCTAAAACTGAAATGAGGCAAAGACATTGGAAGAAAGAAAAAAAAAAAAACTACCTCAAAACAAAAACAAAAACAAAACAAAAAAAACAAACACACAAAAAAGAGGCAGTACTTACTTCAGAAACTTACTTCAGAAATATCCATACTTAATATGGATATTAGTAAGATATAAGAACTACCATTCAGAGTGACAATTATAAAGCTACTAGCCTGGCTTGAAAAAAACATAGAAGATACTTGAGAATCCCTTTCTGGAGAAATAAAATAACTAAAATCTAATGAAGTCAAAATTAAAAAGGCTATTAATGAGGTACAATAAGAAATGGAGGCTCTAACTGCAAGGATAAATGAGGCAGAAGATAGAATTAGTGATAAAGGGTCGCCTGGGTGGCTCAGTGGGTTAAAGCCTCTGCCTTTGGCTCAGGTCATGATCTCGGGGTCCTGGGATCGAGCCCCACATCTGGCTCTCTGCTCAGCAGTGAGCCTGCTTCCCCCTCCCTCTCTCTCTATCTACTTGTGATTTCTGTCTGTCAAATAAAAAAATTTTAAAAAATCTTAAAAAAAAATTAGTGATACAGAAGACCAAACGATGGAGAATAAAGAAGCTACTGGATCATGAGGGGAGAATGTGAGAGCTAAGGGATACTATAAAATGAAACAATATTAGAATAATTGGGATCCCAGAAGAATAAGAGGGAGCAGAAGGTATATTGGAGAAAATTATAGCAGAGAACTTCCCTAATTTGAGGAAGGAAACAGGCATCAAAACCCAGGAGACACAGAGAACCACCCAAAATCAGTAAATCAATAAAATAAGTCAACACCCCATCATCTAATAATAAAACTTACAAGTCAAAGACTAAGAGCAAATCCTGAGAGGAGCTAGGGAATGAAATCTGTAACCTACAGTGGTAGAAATATGAGATTGGCAGCAGACCTATCCACCAAGACCTGGCAGGCCAGAAAGGACTGACATGATATATTCAGAGCACTGAATGTGAAAAATATGGAGCCAAGAACACTATATCCAGCTAAGCTGTCATTAAAAATAGGAGAGATAAGAAGCTTCCAGGACAAACAAACAAACAAACAAAAAAACTAAAAGAATTTGCGAACATCAAAGCAGCCCTACAGGAAATATTTAAAGAGGTCCTCTAAGCAAAGAGAGAGCCTAAAAGTAACATAGAGTAGAAAGAGTCTATAAGACTGAATAGGAATATAGACAATATAACACAACAGTCACCTTACAGGCAATACAGTGGTATGACATTCATGTCTTTCAATAGTTACCCTGAATATAAATGGGAAAAATGCCCCAATCAAAAGAAATAGGGTATCAGAATGGATAAAAAAACAAGATCCATTGATATGCTGTCTGCAAGAGACAGATTTTAGACTCAAAGACATCTTCAGATTTAAAATGAGGGGGTAAAAAACTACTTACCATGCTAACAGACATCAGAAGAAAGCTGGGGTGGCAGTCCTCAAATTAAGTTATATTTTAAACCAAAGACTGTAAGAAGAGATGAGGAAGGAAAGAAGATCTAACAATTTTAAATATCTATGCCCCTAACATGGGAGCATTCAATTATATAAGCCAACTAATAATAAAATCAAAGAAACCCATCAACAATAATACAATAATAGTAGGGGAATTTAACACCTCCTCAGTGAAATGGACAGATCATCTAAGCCAGAAACCAACAAATAAATAAAGGCTTTAAATGACACACTGGGGGTACCTGGGTGGCTCAGCGGGTTAAAGCCTCTGCCTTCAGCTCAGGTCATGAGCCCAGGGTCCTGGGATTGATCCCCACATCAGGCTCTCTGCTTAGCAGGGAGCCTGCTTCCCCCCCTCTCTCTGCCTGCCTCTCTGCCTACTTGTGATCTCTCTCTCTGTCAAATAAATAAATAACATCTTTCAAAAAAATTAAAAATAAGTGACACACTGGACCAGATGGACAACACAGATATATTCAGAGCATTCCATCTCAGAGCAACAGAATACACATTCTTCTCTGGTGCATATGGAACATCCTCCAGTATAGATCACATCCTAGGTTACAAATCAGGTCTCAACCTCTCAATCAGTACCAAAGGATTGCAATCTTTCCTTACATATTTTCAGACCACAGTGCTTTGAAACTAGGACTCCACCATAAGAGAAAAGTTGGAAAGAACTCAAGAACATGGAGGCTAAAGAGTGTTCTACTAAAGAATGAATGGGTCAACCAGGAAATTAAAGAAGAATTTAAAAAATTCATGGAAACAAATGGAAATGAAAACACAACTGTTCAAAATCTTTGGGATGGAGCAGAGTCAGTCCTACAAGGAAAGTATGTAGCAATACAAGCCTTCTCAAAAGATAAGAAAGCTCTCAAATATACAACCTAATCCTACACCTAAAGAAGCTAGAGAAAGAACAGCAGACAAACCTAAACCCACCAGGAAAAGAGAAATAATAAAGACCAGAGCAGAAATCAATGAAATAGAAAACAAAAGAACAGAACAGATCAATGAAACTAGGAGCTGGTTCTTTGAAAGAATTAATGAGATTGATAAATCCCTGGCCAAACTTATCAAAAAGAAAGAAAATACCCAAATTAATAAATTCATGAGTGAGAAAGGAGAGATCACAGCCAACACCAATTAAATACAATTATAAGAACCTATTACAAGCAACTATATGCCAGCAAATTAGATAATCTGGAAGAAATGGATGCATTCCTAGAGATGCATAAACTACCAAAACTGAACCAGGAAGAAATAGAAAACCTGAATGGACCCTTAACCAGTAAGGAAATTGAATCAGTAATCAAAAATCTCCCAATGAACAAGAGCCCAGGGCTAGATGGCTTCCTAAAGAATTCTACCAAACATTTAAAGAATTAATACCTGTTCTCCTGAAACTGTTCCAAAAAATAGAATTAGAAGGAAAACTTCCAAACTCATTTTATGAGACCAGCATTACCTTAATCCCCAAACCAAAGACCCCATCAAAAAGGAGAATTACACCTAGGAATAAATCTAACCAAAGAGGCAAAGTAGCTATACTAAAACTATAGAATACTCATGAAAGAAATTGAGAAAGATACAAAGAAATGGAAAAACATTCCATGTTCATGCATTGGAAGAATAAATATTGTGAAAATGTCTATGCTACCCAGAGTTATCTACACATTTAATGCAATCCCTATCAAAATACCATCAACTTTTTTCAAATAAATGAAACAAATAATCCTAAAATTTGTAGGGAACCAGAAAAACCCATAATAGCCAGAGGAATGTTGAAAAAGAAAACCAGAGTTGGCGGCATCACAATTCCGGACTTCAAACTCTATTAGAAAGCTATCATCATTAAGACAGTATGGTACTGGCACAAAAACATACACATAGATCAATGAAACAGAATAGAGAACCTAGAAATGGACTCTCAACTCTATGGTCAAATAATCTTTGACCAAGTAGGAAAGAAAGTGCAATGGGAAAAAAAACAAAACACAAAACACAAAACAAAACAAAACAAAACTGTATCTTCAACAAATGGTTTTGGAAAATTGGATAGCCACATGCAGAAGAATGAAACTGGATTATTTCCTTATACCACACACAAACATAGACTCAAAATGGATGAAAGATCTAAATGTGAGCGGGATCCATCAAAATCCCTGAGGAGAACACAGGCAGGAACCTCTTTGAGACACAGGAAGTTCTTCCTAGATATAGCACCAAAGGCAAGAGAAGCAAGGACAAAAATGAATTATTGGGACTTCATCAAGATAAAAAGCTTTGCCCAGCAAAGGAAACAGTCAACAAAACCAAAAGACAACCAATAGAATGGGAGAAGATATTTGAAAATTGCGTATCAGATAAAGGGTTAGATTCCATAATCTATTAAAAAAAAAAAAAAAAACAACTTGTCAAACTCAACACCCAAAGAACAAATAATCCAATCAAGAAATGGGCAGAAGACATGAACAGACATTTCTGCAAAGAAGACATCCAAATGTCTAATAGACACATGAAAAAGTGCTCAACATTACTGGGCATCAGGGAAATACAAATCAAAATCACAGTGAGATATCATCTTACACCAGTCAGAAAGGCTAAAATTAACAAATCTAGAAACGACAGGTGTTGGCAAGGATGCAAAGAAAGGGGAACCCTCCTGCACTGTTGGTGGGAATGTAAGCTGATACAGTCACTCTGGAAAACAGTGTGGCGGTTCCTCAAAAAGTTTAAAATAGAGCTACCCTAAGACCCAGTAATGCACTACTAGGTATTTACTGCAAAGATACATATGTAGTGATCTGAAGGGGCATATGCACCCCAATGTTTATAACAGTAATGTTCACAATAGCTTAGATGTCCATTGAACAGATAAATGGATAAAAAAGATGTGGTATATATCTACAATGGAATATTATGCAACCATTAAAAATGAATTCTTGCCATTTGCAATGATGTGGTTGGAAGTAGAGGGTATTATGCTAAGTGAAATAAGTCAATTGGAGAAAGACAATTATCATATGATCTCAAAAATATGAAAAATTTAAGAAACAAGACAGAAAATAATAGGGGAAAGGAGGGAAAAATGAAACGATGAAGCCAAAGAGGGATGCAAACACCTCCTTCAGGATACATAAAATTTTCATCACCCAGAACATCCTGTTTTATTCATTCACCATGATTACCACTACCCATCTGAATATAAAAAACTGCCGTTGTAGTTTCTATCATCACCATTACTTAGTACTTCTGTACCTATAAGTCATGTAAATAATATAGTAGGTGCTCTTTTGTATCTAACTTTGGTAGCACCACATTGTTTTTGATAGTCATCCATATCATTCACTGTGTGTAACAATTGATTGCCTCTTTTACTGAAGAATAGTATCCCATTGTAAAAATGGAGCTTAATTTGTTCTCCTCGTGATCAACAGTTTGGGGCAATTATGAATAGAATGTCTATGAATTCTGGTATATAGGTCTTTTAGGAGAATATGTTTTCATTTCTCTTGAAGTACAATTGCTGGGTCATAGTAGATACATATTTCACTTCATAAGAAGGTACCAAACATTTTTTCATATTCCTTTTAAAATGTTTAGAATATATGTGGTCTCTAGTTACTACATATCCTTATTAAAACTTGATACTGTCAGTCTTTTTTGTTTGTTTTTAATAGTTTCCATTCTATTGGTTGTGTATTGATATCTCCTTTGGGTTTTATTTGCATTTCCTGGAAGTTCTAATGATGTTGAGCACATTTTCACTTGCTTTTAGAAATTTATAAATATTCTATTGGAATAGTTCAGTTCAGTCTTTTGTGCATCTTCATTGGATTAATTTTCTCTTTGCTGTTGGCTTGTAAAAGCTCAGATATTCTGAATGTGAGTCCGATTTAGATATATGTGTCACAAATATTTCTTCTAAGACAGTGCTTTGCTTTTTTAAGGATATCTTTTGATTGAGTAAAATACATTTTTAAAAAATTTTAATGCTCATTTTAGGTTTATTTTTTGATAAACTAAGGAATAATTTTATCTTATACAAAAGTTATGAAGATAATACAGCAGGTTCCTGAATAGCCCTTATCCAGTAAGACATTAATTTTAATGGATTAATGATTGATTGATAATTCCTCATCAACCCAGAGGTCACACAAGGTATACTCTATGCCTTATTCCATTATCATTGATATTATAGCTTTTTAATTTAGATCTATGATTTGACTTTAATTCATTTTTGCTTATCATATAAGGTTTATTTTTCTAAGCACATAACTCATTGTTCCAGAATTACTATTTTTTTTTTTTTTAATGACACTCCTTTCTATATTGAATTGCTTTGGGAACTCTGAGGGATTTTGATAGGGAATGGACTGCAACAATTCAACAACTTAATGAGAATTAATACCTTAAAAATGTGGTTTTCCAACCTACAGACATGGTATAGTTCTCTATTTTAACATTTTCTTTACTCTGCAATGTTATGCCATTTTCGGTGTTGAGTTCTTACATGTGGTTGGCTAAATTTATTCCTAAACATTTCATATTTATAGTGCTATTAGAAATGTGTATTGTCATAAAAAATACAATGTACAATAAACTCTACCTTTTTGTAAGTGTGTAGTTCAATTATTTTTGATACATGTCATAGTCTACTCTGGATGCTTTAAAAAGATACCATAGGGACGCCTGGGTGGCTCAGTTGGTTAAGCGGCTGCCTTCGGCTCAGGTCATGATCCATCCTGATCCATCAAGTCGCACGTCAGGCTCCTTACTCCGCAGGGAGCTTGCTTCTCCCTCTGCCACTCTGTCTGCCTGTGCGCGCTCGCTCACTCTCCCTCTCTGACAAATAAATAAATAAAATCTATAAAAAATAAAAAGATACCATAAATTGGGTGGACTATAAATAACAGTGATTTCTTTCTCACAATTCTGGAGGTTGAGAAGGCCAACATTAAAGTACTGGCCAGTTCAGTGTTTGGTAAAGACTTGCTCCCTGTTTCATGGACATCAATTTTCATGTTGTAACCTCACATAGAAGAAAGGGCAATGGGGATCTCGGGACCTTCTTCAAAAGTTCACTAATCTAATTCATGAAGGTTTTACACTCATTATCTAATGACCTTTATATGTCCCCACTTCCAAAAAAAAAATCACATTCTGGATTAAGTTTCAACATAGAAAATTTGTGTAGATACAAAACTCAATCCACTACACATGGAAACACTTATGTAGTGATCAAAAGTCAAAATAAGGAACATTTTGATGACCCTAAAATATTTCCTGAGCCTCCTCAAAATCAATCGTTCCCCCCAACCATGTCTAGCATATAAAAACCACGCTACTTTTTGTCTTCTACAAATTCATATAAATCAGTAAATTATGTTATTGTATGCATCCATACTTTAATATTTTTATTACTGAGCAGTATTCCCTTGTGTTGATATACTATAATTTGGTTGTTCATTGGTTGATGAACTAGTTGATGAACATTAGTTCTAAGTATGATGAATATAGCAGATTTGAACACTTATGTTTTTATAAGAACATATGCTTCCTTTATTTTGGGGCAAAATATAGAAATAGTATTGTTGGATTTTATAGTCAGTGTATACTTTATTAAAAAGATAATGGGACTAATGCTTTTTCAAATCACTGATATATTATTGTTGATTGTATCAGGTTGCTGTTAATTCTATCAATCATATATGAGCTTTCCAGAGGCATCATGTTGTGATTTTACTAACATTTCTCTGGTATGCAATGATGTTGTGCATTTTTAAATGTATTGCCATTCATATATAAATCTTATTCATTGTTTATAGTGTCAATTCTCTATTTCATTTTTTAAACACTTTCAAGAAAATTTAACCTGAGATACAATAATCTGTTAACAATGTTTTAAGTGTACATTATTGTTGACCACCAGTACAGTTCTGTTCAGCACACCTCTAGAAATTGTTCATCTTTTTTAACTGAAAGCGTGTGTCCATTACACATAATTCCTCATTCCCTCTCCCCAAAGGCCCTGCCAACCTCTATTCCACTCAATTCCATGAATTTGGCAATTTCAGATATTTCATGTAGGTGGAATCATGCAGTGTTTCTTTCTCTATAACTGGTTTAATTCATTTAGCATAAGGTCCTCCACATTCAACCATGTCGTATATTGTAGAATTTACTTTACTTTGAGAGCTAAATATTATTCCATGTATATATGATATATAGGGTTAGTATAATTTTGTTCCCAAAATATGACATGGGTATTGGTCATTTGTAATCTATTTTGTGAAAGACAATTTATAGGATTAGTAATACATATTTTATATCTTGTTAAGAGTATGAGAGATTTTGATAATTAAGTCAATGGACCTGAAGTATGTTATCTAAAAATATTTTTTCTTCTTAAATTTATTTATTTAATAACCATAAAGACATTCAGGTTGTTTTTAAGCAAGGATGCAACCTCTTCAGGAATCTTTCATAAGAATTGTTTAATTCAGTGAAACAGTTGCATAGTGTATTGATTTGTAGTATATCTAGTTGTAAGAGAACATACCTGGTATGATTTTAATGTCTTTAAATTTAATGGGCTGTTACATAGCCCAGAGTATAGTCTGTCTTGGTAAATGTTACATGTGTATTTGGAAAAAATGTGTATTCTACTGTTGTCATCTGGTATACTGTAAAAATGTCAATTAGGCCAAGTTTGTTAATAGCATTGTGTAAATCTTTAATATTCAATATTCATTGTGTGTTCTATCAACTACTAAGAGAGGCATGTTGACATCTCCAAATGTAAGTGTGGCTTTGTATATTTCTCCTTTTAGGACTGTGCCCTTGCAATATGGATTTTGATAAATTATTATGTATATATACACATTTAGGGCTGTAATAGATTCTTGATGGAATTACCCTCAATAATAAAGAATATGCTTTCTCTTCTTTTTTTAAATCACTGCTCATTTTCCTTGTCCTAAAGTTTACTTCATCAACATATATAGAGCCACTAAATCTTTCCTTGGGTTACCGTTTGTATGGACAATTTTACTATTCTTTTACTTTCAATTTATCCATGGTTTTGTGGTTTTCTTTATACACAGGTTTTAGGCTCTCATCCAATCTGGCAGGTATTGCCTAATAATGAAAGGTTTCCTTATTTTTATAGTATTTTGTATGGTTAAGTTTAAGATTACATGTTGTCATTTGTATTTGACTTATCTGTTTTGGGGAATTTAAAACAATATTTTTCTCTCTTCCTTTGGCTTAATCATCATGCATTGCATATAAAAGAACAGTAGAAACTGAGATAAATATATTTATTCAAATTATTTATTCAAATTATTTATTTAAATATTATATCTATTTCCCTAAGTGGGTATTCTGCTGCTGCAATATTCCTTTAGTATGAGAGTTTACAATTTAGTCAGTAATTAGGCTGAATTTGCGTTCAGTTGTTGCTATTGTTACTGTCAATATACCTCTGGCTTCAAGTTTCTCCAATGGTAGACTACTGATTCATTCTAGTTAGTGTGAGGTCTAACGTGTCGGAATTTTTTTTTCCAGCCTCAGTTTTCTACAGGTTCTTTACTCCTTCATCACAGAAGAAGGCAATATAGATCTTGTGTCTTGCCTTTTATCTACTAGGGATCTTGGGTGCTAGCAAGTTTTCTTCCCCTAGAGAGAAGAGCATGAGGTTGGAAGTTTGGGGGGAGGGGCAAAAGGAGAGGGGGATAATCCCAAGGGGACTCTTAGCCAGATAAGAAGCTGGGGTCTGGATCTCATGACCCTGAGATCAGGACCCCAGCAGAAATCAAGAATAGGGTGCTCAGTGGACTGAGCCACCCAGGTACCTCTGCACTGTTTCAGAATAGGATCTGGGCAGGAAATGGCTTCCTGTCCCTCCACCACCAGCAGATATATTTTGCCAATGTTGGTGCTGGAGATGGGACAGGTTATAGAAGGCCTCCAGCAGCCACTGAAATTTCCCTGGAATGAGAAGCAGCAGACCACTTTTTGTTTTAAACCCTCCTTCTGTGGCGCCTGACCTATCTTTGCCTGGGAAAGGAAGCAGCAAAAAGTTTGTTTTTGTATTTGTTTTTTGCTCCTCCCTCTGAGGAAATTAGCTTATACTTCATAGGAAAGAAGAGTTGGGAAGCAAATCATATCCATGTCTATCTTACACTCACAACTAATCATCACCTGCACAGCTGTTCACTGAAGTTACTCTCACATTACCTGTCTGGCCTCCAGTTTTTCACTTATCATCCAATGGAGGCCTAAGGAAAAGAGTTAGCAAGTCAGAATGTACTTTTGTTGCATCTGCTCTATCATGCTCACCAACGCTCAGACCTTAAACATTCATTATAATTTGAAATTTTCTTTTTACCTATTTTTATGGCTGACACTTATTCTTTCCATGCTTTCATACAGGTGAAACAATTTATGATTTCCGGGGATGCCTGGGTGGCTCATTTGGTTAAGTGTCTGTTGGCTTTGGTTCAGATCCTGATCTCAGGGTTGTGAGATCAAGCCCCTAGTCCGGCTCCATGCTCAGCATGGAGTCTGCTTGAGATTTTCTCTCTCCTTCTGCCCTTCCACCACTCACCTGTGTTCTCTCTCTCAAAATAGAAAAATAAAAAATAAATAAATAAAAAATAAAAATATGATTTCCACCTGTCCTCCTCAAAAGGACTTGTAATGCTTTTTCAAATATTTCTTGTCACTCCTCTTCTATATGATTATAGATGGCACTGTCTCACATGTTGCTGATACTGTTAATTTTTTCTCATCTTTTACTTCTCAGTGCTTTAGTTTATATATTTATAAAGAACCCTATCTTTAGGTGAAGCAATCATGATTATGGTTTTTTTTCATTTTATTTTATTTTATTTTATTTCTTTTCAGTATTCCAGAATTCATTATTTATGCACCACACCCAGTGCTCCCTGATTATGTTTTTTTTTAATTTTATATTTCTCAATTCTACCTTTTCTAATTTATTGCTATCTCCAATATACTTTTCTATGTTTGTCCTAAAATTTTATAGTAGCTATTTAACATCTTCTCTTAATTCCAACTCTGTGTAATCTTAGGAAAATTTGTTTCCATTAGTTTTCTTTTCTCTAGATTATGGTTCCTATAATTTACCATCTTTCTTGCTTGCTCGTTTTTTTGTTCTATAGCAGATATTATGGGTAAAATGTTGTAATATGGGATATTCTTATCTTCCTCTAAAGAATGTTAGAATTTTTTTCTATCAGGCAATGATTTACAGTTACTGTCAGACCACCTTGATATTAGGGAGGCTTGGTTTTAGACTTTATGTCAACTTTCTTTTGTTTTTACCCTTATCCCTAAAATAGAGCCCACCATCCAAGAGGTGGTTTATTCCTAAGGTTTATCTCATCTGGGATTTCAGCAGAGGCTCAATGTGTTTATTATCCCCTCTAACTTGGGGGGACATTCACTCTTTGTTTTCACAACTTGGTAGTTTATAAATTCTTTTCTCAGTTCTCTTTAATCTTACAATTGCTACTTAATCTGCATTCATTGTAGTCTTGTCTGGTATGTGTGTACTTTAACAGCAAAATATTTAAGGACAATGTGCAAATTCTTCAGCTTTCCCACTTGTCAGATTTCCCAGTTTACTTCCAAGTACATGGGCAATTCTAAATTAGAAACTTGACTTCTCCATACTGCAACACTGTTGCTTCTTTTTTTCTTGTATTTTATTCCCCCAATACAGTGAGTTTTAGGGGTGGGATGATGCTGTTTCAGTGTGCCTCTTCCTTCCTCTATTATTGAGGAAAGGATTTTGGCCCTAAGATAAAGGGGATGAACATATGACACACCCATCACTGAACAAATGACACCAACAAAAATTTATTAGTCACATACATTCATAACCTGAAGGAAGGGAATGCCACATTGATGCTGTACTCAAGAACAAAGTGAAAACTCAGGGACTGTGATAGGTAAGGCATAGTATCAAGAAGATGGGTTCTTTCTGGTTCCAGGGGAGGATTTGATTGGCGTGTTAGATGAATTTTGCTGGTTGGTAGGGGACTGAACCCACAACTCAGCAATAGGCAACAACTATGACTGTTCCCTTTAATGAGGAGGATTATTGTGCTAGGAGACCTTATCTATGGTAGCAGAATTGGGAAGCAAACTTGCTAGACCGTTGAAGCCTGCCTGATTTCACCAGTTATTTAA
This sequence comes from Lontra canadensis, assembly GCF_010015895.1. Taxonomy (NCBI): domain Eukaryota; kingdom Metazoa; phylum Chordata; class Mammalia; order Carnivora; family Mustelidae; genus Lontra; species Lontra canadensis. Next base: position 6,949,602 of record NW_022631034.1, read on the forward strand.
GCAGCACATAACTTTTCATCTTCATTTTAGGCCAAGCCCATATGGTCTAAGTGAAAAGGGCAGTTAGGTGTGGATCTCTCATTGAGACTTATAGTATGACATTGTTTCCAAAATTTATATACCTCACCCCTTATGTCTAGTTTTGATCACTCTTAATTTGTGTTGAAATCATTTTTACTTTTATATTTGGTCAAGAATCTGTAATTGCTGTTGGGAGGAGGGTTCAGTCTTCCACAACTTTTGGAAAAGAAACTGTGTTACTGATTTATTATTCCTCAGCATTATGAAAAATATTCAAACATATAGAAAAGGTCAAGGAATTGTGTAGGGAACTCACATATGCCCACCATCTATATTTTATAGTTTACATTTTGCCACATTTGCTTTCTTATACATCCATTTATTTATTCATTTTTATCTATCCATCAGACTTGTTACTTTTTTAATGCCTTCCATGTAAGCATATTCTGAAAGTAGACTCAACAGCATTAGGTTATAGAGTGTGCAGAAAACTGGAGTCCAAGTTTACACTGTAGAATCTGATCTGATATCATGGAAGGTAAATGTGATTATTAACTGAACAGGAACAATTATTTTTATGTGTATGGGAATGTGGGAACCACTGTTATTGAAATATTTAATTTTAGAATCCTGTTAGCTATCCATAGCTTTAAATATACATATGAAGAATTAACTTCAAATATTAGGCTTGATCTTTCTCTCTCACTTTATCCCAACCTACCCCCACCACCTTAAAAAAAAAAAAAAAAAAGATTCTCAGTCCTAGAATTGTTTGGGGAGCTGGAAAGGCTCAGTCAGTTCAATGTACATCTCTTGATTTTGGCTCAGGTTATGTTCTCAGAGTGGTGAGATTGAGCCATTTGTTGGGCTCCATGCTGGGCCTGGAGCTTGCTTAAGATTCCCTCTCTCTTTCTTCCTCCCACCCTCCCCATACTCTTTCTCTCTCAAAGAAAACAAAATAAACAACAACAAAAAAAACCCCTGAAATTATGTATCTATGATTAATTTATGTCTTCATTTTCTTTTTTCTTTTTTTTTTTAAATATTTTATTTGTTTACTTGACAGAGAGTTAGAGAGCACAAGTAAGCAGAGCATCAGGGAGAGGGGGAGAGAGAGAAGCAGGCTCTCTGCTGAGCAGGGAGCCTGATGTGGGGCTCGATCCCAGGACCCTGGAATCATGACCCGAGCCGAAGGCAGCCGCTTAACCAACTGAGCCACCCGGGCACCCCTATGTCTTCATTTTCTATCCTTAGCATAAGCAAAGGACCTAAAATTATAGTATGTGTCTATTAATGTTGATTAGGTGAACCAACAGTTTAATGAAAAAAAGAGAAAAAATATTTCAAAGATTTTAATTATTGTTAATTTAAAAACAAGTGTGAGTTTTCATAGGAGAGTACTTAGTGTACAAAGAGATCTCTCAGTTTTCTGATGGTCTTTTTTTTTTTTTTAAGATTTTTAAAAATTTATTTATCTGACAGATAAAGAGAGATCACAAGTAGGCAGAGCAGCAGGCAGAGGGAGAGGGAGAAGCAGGGAGCCCTGCTCAGCAGGGAGCCCGATGCAGGGCTCAATCCCAGAACCCTGGGATAATGACCCAAGGAGAAGACAGACACTTAATCGACTGAGCCACCCAGGGACCCCTGATGGTCTCTTTCAATTCTAGGGATCCTCTCATATAGAAAAGGCCCATTTTTAAGGACACTTCCTAGTATTTGGCCTGGTGTGTAGGATGAACTATTTCAACAGTGAGATTCAATATTTTTCTCTATTTTTGAATAGAGGATGGCTCAAATTTTTAATGATTTACTTAGTATTTGTGTAATTCATGCTTATAAGCCTCTACTTATTGATAGGATAAGTAAATTGTAATATAAATCATTGTCCACTTACAAATTTTGACATAAATAATGGAATATTTTGTTTTCATCACATAATTGGATTTGCTACTTACCTTCTTGCAGTTATCCTCTTATGTACTGTGTGTTAGCGAATTCTTCAGATGGGCCAGAGGGTAGAAACTGCAATATAAAATATCTTATGTTAATTTTCATATGCAAGTTTATATTTTATAAATATAGAATTTGCATGAGGTAGAACTTTTTTTAAATTTTATTTAAATTCAATTTAGATAAAATGAAGTATAGTATTGTTTCTAAGAGTAGAACTTAGTAATTCATCACTTACATATAACACCCAGTGCTCATTGCAACAAGTGCCTCCTTGATACTTATCACCCATTTTGCCCATCCTCCTACCAACCTCCCTTCCAACAACCCTCATTTTGTTCTCTTAACTATACTTCTCTTATGGTTTACCCTCCTCTCTCTTTTTATCTCATTTTATTTATCCTTCCCTTCCTCTATGTTCCTGTTTAGTTTCTTAAATTTTACATATGGTTATATGGTATTTGTCATTCTCCAACTGACTTATTTCACTTAGCATAATACACTCTAGCTCCATCCACATTGTTGCAAGTGGCAAGATTTCATTTATTTTTGAGGGTTGAGTAATATTCCTGTGTGTGTGTGTGTGTGTGTGTGTGTGTGTGTGTGTGTGTAACGCACCACCTCTTCTTTATCCATTTATCATTCAGTGGACATCTGCGTTCTTTCCATAATTTGGCTACTGTTGATAGTACTGCTATTAACATTGAGCTGCATGTGCCCCTTCAAGTCAGTATTTTTGTATTCTTTGAATAACTACTTGGTAGTGCAATTGCTGAGTTGTAGGGTAGTTCTATTTTTAACTTCTTGAGGAAACTATTCTGTTTTCCAAAGTGGATGTACCAGTTTGCCTTCCCACCAAAAGTGCAATAGGGTTCCCCTTTTTCCACATCCTCACCCACACCTACTCTTTCTTGTGCTATTGATTTTAGCTATCCTGACAGGTGTAAGATGATATTTCACTGTGGTTTTGGTTTGTATTTCCCTGATGATAAGTCATGTTGAGCATTTTTTTTCACGTGTCTTTAGCCATTTGTATGTCTTCTTTGGAGAAATGTCTGTTCACCTCTTTTGCCCATTAACTGCATTATTTATTTTTGGGTGTTGGTCTGATGAGATATTTTTAGATTCTGGATACTAGCCCTCTATCTGATAAGTCACTTGCAAATATCCTCTCCCATTCTGTCAGTTCCCTTTTAGTTTTGTTGTCTGTTTCCTTTGTTGTGAGGAAGCCTTTATCTTGATGAGGTCACAATCGTTAATTTCTGTTTTTGTATCTCTTGCCTCCAGAGACATGTCTAGTAAGAAGTTGCAGGAACCAAGGTGAAAGAGGTTGCTGCCTGTTTTCTACTCTAGGATTTTGATGGTTTCCTGTCTTACATTTAGTTCTTACATTTCCTGTCTTACATTTAGGTCTTTCCTCCCTTTTGAATTTATTTTTGTGTATGCTATAAGAAAGTGGTCCAGTGTCATTCTTCTTCTTCCTACTGTCCAGTTTTCCCAACACCAGTTGTTGAAGAGACGGTCTTTTTTTTTTTTTTAATTAACATATAATGTATTATTTGTCCCAGGGGTATAGGTCTGTGAATTATCAGGCTTACACAGTTCACAGAACTCACTGTAGCATATACCCTCCCCAATGTCCATAATCCAGCCACCCTATCCCTACCCTCCCATCTGCCAGCAACCTTCAGTTTGTTTCCTAGGATTAAGTGAGACTGTCTTTTTTTTTTCATTGCATATTCTTTCCTGCTTTGTTGAAGACTAGTTGACTATAAAGTTGACTATAAAGGGTCCATTTCTGGGTTCTCTGATCTATGTGTCTGTTTATTATGTCAGTACCATACTGTCTTGATGATTATAGCTTTGTAATAGAGCTTGAAGTCTGGGATTGTGATGCATCCAGTTTGGTTTTTTTTTTTTTTTTTTCAAAGAAAAAGAAATTGACTATTCAGGTTCTTTTCTGGTTCCATACAAATTTTAGGATTATTTGTTCTAGCTCTGTGAAAATTACTGGTGTTATTTTGACCAGGATTGTCCTGGATGTGTAGATTGCTTTAGGTAGTATAGACATGTTAACAGTGTTTTTTTTTCCTTCTAATCCATAAGCATGGACTTTTTTTTCCATTTTATTGTGTCGTCTTCAATTCTTTTCATAAATATTCTACAGTTTTCAGCATATAGATTTTTTACCTCTTTGGTTAGTTTATTCCCTGGTACCTTATTGTTTTTGGTATAATTGTAAATGGGATTGATCCCTTGATTTCTCTTTCTGCGGCTTCATTATGGATATATAAAAATGCAACAGATTTCTGTACATTGAATTTATATCCTATGATTTTGCTGAATTCATGAATCAGTTCTAGCAATTTTTGGTAGAGTCTTTTGGGCTTTTACATAGAGTATCATGTAATTTGCAAAGAGTAGAAGTTTGATTTCTTCTTTGACAATTTGGATGCCTTTTATTTTTTTGTTTTCTGATGTGACTAGGACTTCGAGTACTATATTAAATAACAGTAGTGAGAGTGGGCATCTCTGTCTTGTTCCTGAGTGTTGGGGAAAAATTCTCTGTTTTCTCTCATTGAGGATGATATTAGCTATAGGTCTTTCATATATATTTTCTACTTTGCTGATGTAGATGCCTTTTATTTCTTTTTTGATGTCTGATTGCTGAGGTGAGGACTTCCAATACTAGGTTGAACAACAGTGGTGAGAGTGGACATCGCTCTTGTTTTCTGACGTTAGGGGAAAAGCTCTCAATTTTTCCCCATTAAGGATAATATTAGCTATGGGTCTTTCATGTATGGTCTTTAGGATGTTGAGGTACATTCCTTTTATCCCTACTCTTTTGAGGGTTTTTATGAAGAAAGGATGCTTTATTTTGTCAAATGGTCTTTCTGGATCTATTGAGAGGATCGTATGGTTCTTATCCTTTCTTTTATTAATGTGTTTTATCACATTGATTGATTTGTGGATCTTGAACCTCCCCTGAAGCCCAGGCATAAATCCTATTTGGTCATGGTGAATAAACCTTTTAATGTACTGTTGGATCTTACTAGCTGGTATCTTGGTAAAAATTTTTGGAGCCCTGTTCATCAGGCATATTGACCTGTATTTCTCCTTTTAGTGGTGTCTTTTTCTGATTTTGGGATCAGGATAATGCTAGCCTCAGGGAATGGGTTTAGAAGTTTCCCATCCATTTCCATTTTTTTGGAATAGTTTGAGAAGAATAGGTATTAATTCTTCTTAAATGTTTGGTGGAATTCCACTGGGAAACTATCCAGACTTGGACTCTTGTTTGTTAGGAGATTTTTGATTACTGATTTTATTTCTTTGCTGGTTAGGAGTCTGCTTGTTTTAGGCTATGTTTGTTGTTCTTTTTCCATCTCCTTTGTTTTTAACATTACTTGTATATTTGAGATTTTTCTTGCTTCTTGAGGAAAGCCTGTATTGTTATATACTTCCCTCAAAGGACCGCCTTTGGTGCATCCCAAAGGTTTTGGACTGTCATGTTTTCATATACACTTATTTCCATGTACTTTTTAAAAAAATTTTCTACTTTAATTTCCTGGTTAACCTATTCATTCCTTAATAGATTGTTCTTTAGTGTCCATGTATTTGATGTCTTTCCAAATTTTTCTTGTGGCTGATTTTTTTCATAGGGATGTTGTCTGAAAATATGCATGGTGTGATCTTAATCTTTTTGTACCAGTTAGATGAGGCCTGATTTGTGACTCTGTATGTGATGTATTCTGGAAAATGTTCCATGTGTACTCAGAATATGAATTCTGATGTTTTAGGATGAAATGCTTTTAATATACCTGAAGTCCTTCTGGTCCAGTGTATTATTCAAAGCCCTTATTAACTTGTTGCTCTTCTGCTTAGATCATCTTTCCATTGGTGGGAGTGGGGTGTTAAAGTCCCCAACTATTATTATATTATTATCAATGAATTTAAGTTTGTTATTAATTGGGGCACCTGGATAGTTCCATTGGTTAAGCATCTCCTTCAGCTCAGATCATGGTCCCTGGATCCTGGGATCAAGCCCTGCATCAGGCTTCCTGCTCAGTGGGAAGACTGCTTCCCCCTCCTTTGCCCCTCTACCCACTTGTGCATGCTTGCTGGCTCTATCTCTCTCTCTCAAATAAATAAATGTTATCTTTTTAAAAAGTTTCTTATTAAATGATTTATATTTTTGGCTGCTCCCAAATTTGGGGCATAAATATTTACAGTTTTAAAATCTTCTTATTGGATAGACCCCTTTATTATTACATAGTGCCTTTCTTCATCTCTTAATACAGTCTTTGGTTTAAAATTTAGTTTGTTTGATATAAGGTTGGCTGCTCCAGCTTTCTTTTGATGTCTATTAGCATGATAGATAATGTTCTACCCCATCACTTTCAATCTGGAGGTGTCCTTGAGTCTAAAGTAAGTCTCTTATAAGCAGCATATGGATGGGTCTTATTTTTTTAACCATTCTGATACCCTATGTCTTTTGACTGAAGCTTAGTCTATTTACATTCAAAGTAATTATTGGAAGATATGAATTTAGTTACATTTTATTACCTGTAGAATCACTGTTCCTATAGATTGTCTCTGTTCCTTTCTAGCCTTTGTTGCTTTTGGGCTCTCTTTCCCATTCAAAGTGTCCCCTTTAATATATCTTGTAGAGCTGGTATAGTGTTCATGGATTCCTTTAGTTTTTGCTTGTCTTGGAAACTCCTTACCTCTCCTTCTATTCTGTATGACAGAATACTAGATAAAGCATTCTTGACATCATATTTTTCCCATTTAGCATGTTGAATATTTTCTTCCACTCCTTTCTGGCTTGCCATGTCTCTGTGGACAGGTCTGCTGCTAACCTTACGTGTTTATCCTTGTAGATTAAAAACCTCTTTTTCCAAGTTGCTTTCAGAATTCTCTTTAACTTTGTATTTTGAAAATTTCACTATGATATGCCTTAGTGTTAATCTGGTTTTGTTGATTTTGAGGGGAATTCTCTGTGCCTCTTTGACTTGAATACCTGTTTCCTTCCCTGGATTAGAGAAGTTCTCAGTGATAATTAGTTTATATAGACCTTCTATCCCTTTTTTCCCTGCTCTTCTTCTTCTTGGACTCCTATGATGTGGATATTATTGTGCTTTATGGATCACTGAGTTCCCTAAGTCTCTATCAGTGATCTAATATTTCCCCTCTTCTTTTCTGCATCATTATTTCCCATAATTTTATCTTCTATATTACTTATACATTCCTTTGATTGTCCCATCTGTGTGGTCATTATATCCAGTCATTTTTGTACTCAGTTACAACATTTTTTTATTTTGTCCTAATTTTTAGATCTTTTACTGCTGTAGCTAAGGTTTCTCTGGTGTCTTCTATGCCTCTTTCAAGCCCTACTAGTATTCTTATGACTCTTGTTCTAAATTCTTGTTCAGATATGTTGATTATATCTGTTTTGAGACAATCCCTGGCTGTATTCTCCTTGATCTTTCATTTGGGTAGAATTCCTGTCTTGTCCATATGTCTAGGTTTCTGTCTTTTTTATTTATTTATTTATTTTTTTATTTACTTATTTTTTAATTTTATTTTTTATAAACATATAATATATTTTTATCCCCAGGGGTACAGGTCTGTGAATCGCCAGGTTTACACACTTCACAGCACTCACCATAGCACATACCCTCCCCAATGTCCATAACCCCACCCCCCTCTCCCAACCCCCCTCCCCCCATCAACCCTCAGTTTGTTTTGTGAGATTAAGAGTCACTTACGGTTTGTCTCCCTCCCAATCCCATCTAGGTTTCTGTCTTTTGTGTGTTGTGAAAGATTGTTCTGTTTCCTGTTGCTAACAATAATACTATATTAAGAAGGTTCCTACACTCTCCAGGGCCTAGCACTTTGGGAACTGTTTCTGGCGTATGCTGTGTGCACTGTTATTGTGTTTTGGCTAGTTTTCCCCCACAAGCCAGTCCTCTGCAAAGTTCTTCCTTGCTTGCATTGGGGAGTGTTTGGATCTTTAACTAAATGTGCTTTGATTTGTTTAAAGTCTGGGGCGGGGGGTGAGTCTGACCCACAAAATTAGAGAAAGAAATAAGCCAACAAATGAACCAAAAATTGCAAGCCTATTGCCAAAGAAAAATTTTTAAAAAATAACAAATTAAAGAAAAGATTAAAAAAAAATAAAAGTCTTGTCCTGTTTCCACTGGAACTGAAGCTGATGCTTTGGAGCACTCTGTGATTAGTAGCCCTGATGCATGTGGAGGGCCTGTGTGAGTCTACTGAGGGAGAGGCACACTTTGCTGGCTCAGTGAGACCTGCCCTAATAAATATGTCCCTGCCAGGCTCAGGGGGTGGGGTTTGGTGTAAGCAACTCTAGTCTCCATTGGAGGTGCTGTGTTTCTCTCTGAAGTCCAATCACACTCATGGGCAGGGAGTGGAAGATAATGTCACCCCACCATGGCCACCAGCATTCCAGAGGCCTGTAAGGGCCTATTCAGCCAGAGCAGCCCCACCCCGGTTGAACTGCCGTTTTGTTGTAAAACTTAAATTAACCTTGCCCCCCACCAGGGGAACTTACTTAAAAGCAAGTCCGGGAAACCAGTCCCAGGTAACAGCCCAAATGCAAGGGTGGGTCAGGTCACATTCAATCAGTGGGGGCGCATACTGTCTATTAGCTACCAAGGTGATGGGCTAGTTTCCATGGCTACTATGGGGTGCGTTGTAATTCAATTAGCCACCTGTGTATGGCCAGGCCCAACCACAGGGCCTTTGCTCAATAAAAGTTAGTCTGGAAAGCAGGGAGGGGTCGTCCTTTCTGTAAGGGGTGGCCCCAACCAGTCTGTTTGACCAGTTTGACAGACGGTTTGATTCTTGATGCTTGCCACGAAATAAAGCTTTGCTTGACCTTCGCTTTGTATCAGTCTCCCTCCTTTGACCATGGACCCATTATTGGGGGACCCAACATTGGGGTCCCAACAAGGCCCTCAAAAAATAGTGAACAATCTCTTCTGTGTCCCAAGCTTTCATCAGATCTCTGCCTTCAACCTGTCTGTGCCCAGTAGTCGGCATTCCTGGCACCTCAGTTCTCTTGTGTTTTATCTCTGACAGGCAGCTAGGATTAAAACAAAAAAGCTTAAAGTACCCAGTAGTATGCATACCCACCGCCCTCTCCTGGAGGAGAGACTCAAAGTGCTACATCTGGTACTTTTCTGTCTCAGAAATGTGGTCGCATTCCTGTGCAAGTGCCTGGAGTTTGTGTCAAAGCACAGCACAAGGTTGTGACCAGGTGATCTACCCCTTGTGCATGCTGTTGAACAGTGGCACAATACCATCCAGTGGATCTTTTGTCCTTGGTGAGGCAAAATACCCTCTTCTAAGAGCACTCCAGAAAGAAGAATGTTTTCTCCTTGTGTGACCCAGGGGATCTCCACACCACAGGGCCTTGTGAGAACCCTAGGCATCACTATCTCCCACTCTCTCCCTGACTTCTTTCTGTGAAAAGAAGGGAACCACTCCTTAGTACCACGGCCTTTTCTTTCTCCCAGTTCACATCTTTGAAGCACACATCTGCCATGTTATCTCCCTACAATTGTGTAGATTGTTTTCTCAATCCTCAGATTGATGTCCTAGTTGTTCAAAATGATTTGGTATTGATCTATCTATGCTTGAGGGATGAGGCAAGCCTGGCATCTCCCTACTACTCCACCTACTTAAATCAGCCCCGCTTGATCTTTGTATTTAGCCTTGATGGTAAATTTGACCTAAGTTTGAATTTTCTTTTTCTTTTTCCTTTCCTTTTCTTTTCTTTTCCTTTTTCTTTTTCTTTTTTTTTTAATTTGTTGTTCACTGAGGCATTACAACAATGCCCTGAATACTTGTCAGACTCTATTAAAAAGTCCTAAAAAGCTTTTTAGGGAATATTCTCGTTAACATTTTATTTTTAATCGAATAACTGAAAAACACCCTAGTAATTGTTGATGATGTCAGTGTTTCTGACAGCTCTCCTAATTTTGTGCTCAGGAGAGAAATTATACCTCATGTTGTCCCTTTTGCATGATTAATAAACAGAGTCATCCATCATCTTTTGACTGGTAGTGTATGATGAGATCAAGGAAGTCAATCAATATTCTTATTCTTTAATAGTGTTTGATCCTGACAACAAGAAGTCCTCAACAAGAAGATGAAATTTACCAGTAATGTGAGTGTTTATCCTTTATAGACTACACAATAGTGTTAAGTTTTGGGGATAGTAATTGCTTATTTGGTATGGTGACATTAAGGCTACACTTAGATTTAAAGTGATAATCCTGAGCATGAATTATTCTGTTTCTTGATCTCCAGTCAGTCGTTCTTCAAATACACTTCAGTATTGGCAATCATCAGGGCTATTTTTCACAATATCTTTTAGCACATTTCAATGTCAGAATGCATTTCATTGTGATTGACTGTCCCTGCACTACAAAAGTTTTAGCAAGACAGGTTTGCCTGTCTCAACTGAATTTTAAAACCTGAAGCATCTTCAAGCTGTCACTTTCTGTCTATGACTTAGATTTTTAAAAAGTGGGTGGGTACAATGTTTTAATTTTTTACTTCTCAACTGAAACTTCATTCAGAAATCTGCTCTTGGCCAATAGGTAACATTTTTTAGTGACCTGTACTTGAACTGTAGTGTCAGTATGTATAATAAAAGGAAGATGGACTTGTAGTCTATTCATAACCAATTATAGTGATACTAACAATGAAGTCTTTAATAAAAATAAATATCATTTTATTTTAGGAAAATGAGGATATATATTTAATTAAAATCATTAACAAAATAAAAATGAATTTATTGTATATTGAATCTTAATATTTCATTCATTAAAAATGATACCTCTTTAAAACAATAGTTTCAATAAAAAGGTATATCAATTGTTTGTAATGATGACATACACTTGGTTAATTATGTGTTACAGGAGTATTTATAATAATTTTGAGACTCCATATATTTTATACACCATGATAGGAAAACATTTCAGTTTATAAATTGAACTGAAATATCCTCCTCTATATTATAAAATATAAAATGTATCAACTGGTTTATAGAAACTGAACAAACATTTCAACTGAAGAAAATCTGCACATTGTTGATGAAATCATAGTCTTCATGGAAGATGTGTCCTTTCCATGATCTATAAAGAAATATATGCTTTAGGCCTGTGAATATGAAAAACATAATATTTAGTGAACTAATGAGCATAGGAAAAATTTTATTTACTAAATTTCTACAATCAGCATGAACAGAGAAGAATCAGATATTGGTAATATTTTACCAATTTTCTCTTCAAAACCCAAGATGCAGTATATATGTCTGTGTTTTATGTTTTATACTCAGTTTTACCTCTGGCATTAATAATTTTTACTTGGATTTTATTTTTTGATAACTCATGATAATACAAAATATACATACTTATTTTTTCTTGTTTGGGTTTTAAAGAGACATATCCCACCTAACTAATCCAAGATAGAGACACAGAAGAGTTATTTTTATTTTTTTTATTTTTTAAAAAGATTTTATTTATTTATTTGGCACAGAGAGACAGCAAGAGAGGGAACACAAGCAGGGGGAGTGGGAGAGGGAGAAACAGGCCCTCTGCTGAGCAGGGAGCCCAGTGTGGGGCTCGATCCCAGGACCCTGGGATCATGACCTGAGCCAAAGGCAGATGTTTAAGGACTGAACCACCCAAGTACCCCCCAAAATGATATCTTTAATGCTGAGTGAAATAAGTCAAGCAGAGACAGTCAATTAGCATATGGTTTTGCTTATTTGTGGAGCATAAGGAATAACATGGATGACTTGGGGAGATGGAGAGGAGAAGTGAGTTGGGGGAAATTTGATGGAGAGATGAACCATGAGAGACTCTGGACTCTGAGAAACAAACTGAGGGTTTTGGAGGGGAGAGGGGTGGGGGGTTGGGAGACCCTGGTGGTGGGTATTATGGAGGGCACATAGTGAATGGAGCACTGGGTGTGGTGCATAAACAATGAATTCTGGAACACTGGAAAGAAAATTTTTAAAAATGTTAAGATTAAAAAAATGGTATTTTAAAGCCGTATTTATATAAAAGTAATAAAAATATTCTTTGCACTTGTGTAACTAGGTAGGATATTAAAGCAAATAGTACTTATTTATGGAAAAATTTTAAACTAATAATAAAAAGAAAGGATTCTTAGTTAATGGTATTACTCATCTTTTAAAATATAAATGAATTTCCTTTTTATTGTAAAAGAAATATAGGTAAATGATTAAAAATATATCAAAAGTTTTGAGGTATTTTACAGGGACTAGGCAAAATGACCAAAATTGTTGGGGGAAACAGGATTAAGAGGTCTATCTATTTGTTGTATCAGCCTGTTTCTAATCTTGTGTATTACATTCTTCATGTCTGATTGATTCTTTAACTCTTTTATCTTGTGGTAAGGTTCTCACTGATGTCTTTTTTTTTTTTTTTTAATTTCAAGCCCAGTGAGTATCATTATAATTGTTGCCTTAAATTCTCCATCATGCACGTTACTTATATCTGTTTCAATTAGATCTCTGGCTGTGGCCATTTCTTGTTCTCATTTGAGAAAAATTACTCCATCCTGGCATTTTGTTAAGTCCACTTTCTTCTCTGTGTGAGAAAAAACAGGTATGTTTCCTGTTTCTGAGTGTAATAGCCTTATGAAGAAAATGTTATGTAGTATATAGGGCCTGTCACTTCAGGGAGTGTCTCTGGTATGCATGCACTCAACTGTTACATATTTACTGCTCTATCCTTTAGGCCAATTATCTGCAAAGGCTCTCCTTGCCTACTTTGAGCAGCATTTGGTCCCTGGCCTGAAGATGTTAAGTTTTAACTAGGTGAGCTGTGGTGTGCTTGTAAATTGAGACCTGAGACCAACTCCACTAGAACAGAGGACCTGCAGAACTCTGGTAGAGAGATGTGTAGGCATGGGTTTGTACTTGTCTCCTGGAGAAGGGGCCTGTCACATTGGCACTGAGCCAAGCTTGACTGTGAAGGGTAGTCCTTCCAGAGCACAGGGATGTGGGGCTTGGTGTAAGTAAGTTAGGCAGCTAGTGTCCACTGAGCTGCTTCCCTCAGGTGGTTCTGTCTTTTTCCTGGGCCGGGGGGTGGGCATGAAGGAAAATGGCCCAGCCGGCTCCTTTGTTCCCAGAGATATCTCTGTGAATGCTGCCTCTCAGGGAAGTATTTCTAGAATAGTGAATAATATCCCCACAGTGTGCCCCAGGTGTTTCTCAGATCACTGTTTCCATACTGTCTACCCCCATTCTGCACTTTAAACTTACCATGCCACTCTTTTGTGGCTTGTCAAGTTTCTGTTGAAACATCTCCTCCTAGCCTTGTCGGTTTTCCCTTGTTAAGTTACTGTCTTCTTTTGTTTTGTTACTTTAATTTTTTTTTTCCCTTTATCAGGATCTTTTGCAAACTTATTTATAATATGTCTTCTTCTTGGACTTCTTTTGTGAAATTTTTTAAAAAGATTTTATTTATTTATTTGACAGAGAGATCACAAGTAGGCAGAGAAGCAGGCAGAGAGAGAAAGGGGGAAGCAGGCTCTCTGCTAAGCAGAGAGCCCGATTTGGGGCTTGATCCCAGGACCCTGAGATCATGACCTGAGCTGAAGGTCATCATTGAAGCTGATCAAGACCCACTGAGTCACCCAGGTGCCCCAGCTTTTGTGAATTTTGATGGGAATCTCTGTGCCTCATGGATCTGCATATCTGTTTCTTTCCCCAGATTAGGGTTGTTTTCACCTAATATTCAAATGCATTTTCTGGACCCTGTAGGAGAGTACCCCCCCTTAATATTTCTTGCAGGGCCAGCTTAGTGGTCACATATTCTTTCCGTTTTTGCTGGTCTTGGAAACTCTTTATCTCTCCATCTATTCTAAATGATAGCCTTGCTGGATAGAGTATTCTTGGCTACATATTCTTCTCATTTAGTATCCTGAATATGTCTTGACAGTCCTTTCTGCCTTGCCAGGTCTCTGTAGACAGGTCCTACATTATTCTGCTGTTCTTCCTTCTGAACATAAGGTATCTCTTCCCCTTAACTGTCTTTAAGGTTTCTAGTTTCTTAAAACCAGGGAAACCTGGTTTTAAGATTTGAGGGTTTTACTGTTTCATGCTGGGGCACTGGTTTAATCTTAATCTGGGAGGTGTTCTCTCTGCCTCTAGGACATGAATGCTTGTTTCATTCCCCAGATTAGGGAAGTTCTCAGGTAGGATTGATATATATATATATATATATATATATATATATATATATATATATTCTAGTTCTCTCTCTCTCTCTCTCTCTCTCTCTCATATCATCCCATCAGGGATCCCAATAATTTTGAAATTAGAATGTTTCATGACATCACTTATTTCTCTAATTCTTTTTTCATGGTTTCTAAGCTGTTTGTAACAGGCATCCTCCTGATCCTTCTTTTCTAGCAGTTTGTCTTCTAGATCATTAATTATTTCTTCTGCCTCATTTACCTGGCTATTAGAATATCTAGATTAGATTGGATCTCATTGATAGCATTTTTAAGTTCTGCCAGATCATCTCTCACTTCTGCTCTTAGAGAAGAATCTATGTTGGCAATAATGGTCCAACCTAGCTATTATCTGCATAACTGTTACCCTGAAGTCTGTTTCTGACATCTTGCTTATATCTGTATCTGTTGGTTCTGTGGCAGAGGTCACATTCTCTGAATTTTTCCTTTGTTGGGGTTTCGCCTCCTAGTCATTCTGTTGAGGGGTGATTGAGGGAGTGTACAGAGTCCAAACTACTGGCCACATCCCAAGCAAGATGCACCTGTTTTATATGGACTTTAGGGTTGTCAGCCTCTTGTTCTTTAGCCTGTCTACATTGGGCAGGAGCCTCCTGTGCTATTCCTCAGTCAACCCTGTTTGGGCAGAGTTGACCTGCCCCTGTGGGGGAGAATGGGCACAGTGAAAACTGGTTCTGGGAGGCTTTTGTTCTCTGGCAACTTTCCCTGGCAGCTTTCCGTGTCTCTTCCAAGAGTCAGAGCAGAAGTGACTGTATCCAAACTTCTGCCTCAGAACAGAGAGTTTGCCATCTGTTCTCCAGAAAACTCTCCAGGCCACACTGACTCCATTTTTGTCGGTGCTGCTAAAAAACACAGCATCCTGGGTTGTGTGCCCCATAACAGAACTCCCAGCCCTCACTTCCATGTCCAGGCACATCTCTGCCTTTTGTGCTTCTAAAACCACCAGCCATCCCCAGGTCACACATATGGCCCTGCAGCTCCAGTTTTCAGTGCCCCTGCAGTCCTTAAGTCCTTTCCCTATTGCTCCCAGTCTGCAAGTCTGTGCCCAGTCCCCAATGTGGGAAGGTTTTGAGCTTCATTGGCACAGGATCCTGGATGCTTCCCCACCGACTTCCATTTATCTTCCAATATCTGCCCGCAGAATCATGGCTCCCCACTTCATATCTCCAAATGAGCTGCCAGAGATATTCTGCTGGTATTTATCCAGAGATAACATCTTACATCTCAGGCTGATTTTTGTGGGTGTTCATAGTGGTCTGGTAGATATCCAGCTCAATTCAGGGGACTGGTTGAAATCGAGTCCCCTACTCCTCTGCCATCTTGTCCCTCTCCCATGTCTCCATGGTTTATGATAAGAAATTAGCCATTAATCTTATGATTCCCTCCTATATGTTAAAGCTTTTTTCTTCTTTTATAGTTCTGTTTTGTCATTCTATTTCTAAAATTTGATAATGACATGTCTAGGTGTAAATCTCTTTGAGTTTATCCCACTTAGAGTTTTGTAAGCTTCTTGGAAGTACTAATTAAGTCACAACATATTTGTATAAATCAGAGAAAGACAAATACCATATGATTTCACTCATGTGGAATTTTAGAAACAAAACAAGAAAAGCAAATAAAAAACAGAGAGGGAGGCAAATCAAGAAACAGACTCTTAATTATAGAGAACTGATGATTATGGGGGGGAGGGGTGTTGGGAAATGAGTTAAATAGGTGACAGGAATTAAGGGGTACTCTTGTTATGATGAGTACCTGGTGTTGTATGGAAGTTTTGAATGACTATATTGTACACCTGAAACTAAAATTACACTGTATGTTAACTAACTGGAACTGAAATATTTTTTTTAAAGTTAAACATTTTAAAATGTTACAACATATTGGAAAGTTTTCAGCCATTACTTTCATCTGTAAATTAATATGCTTGATGATATACTTCAGTTCTCTATGGCCCTTTTAATTTATTTTATTTATTTTACTTTCTGTTCCTTGCACTGAATAATCTGAGAGACATATCTTCAAATTTGCAATTTCTTCTCCTGAGGATCTCCACTCATTTTTCCACTTCCGTTATTTTACTTTTCAACTCCAGAGTTTCTATTTCCTTCTTTTTTTAAAAAAATAATTTATATCTACTTGTCTCATCCAGTAGAGAATATAAACATTTTTTCACAACTAAATTATTTTGCCTGGTTCCCTTTTGTTCTTTCAACATATTTATAATAGCTGGTTTAAAGTCTTTGATTAGTTTCTTCAACATTGGAGCTTCCTCAGCGACAGTTCTATCAACTACTTTCTTTTTTGTGTACAGGACAAACTTTTCTATATTTTTGATGTAATTTCTTATTTAAAAGTTGTTATTTAAGATACACCTAGGTGGCTTAGTTGGTTAAGTGTCTGCTTTCAGCTCAGGTCATGATCCTAGGGTTCTGGGATCAAGCCCCACATCAGGGTCCCTGCTCAACCTGCTTTTCCTTCTCCTTCTGCCTGCTGCTCCCCTGCTTGTATTCTTTCTCACTCTCTTTCAAATAAATAAAATCTTTTTTAAAAATTTATTTAAAATATTGGAACAATTCTGTAAATTAAATTGCCTCCCCTTCCTCACAGTGTTTCTTTTTAATGCTGATTGTTGTGCTTTTTTATTGTTCTTGTTACATGAAAATTTTTTTGGCTAATTTGCAAAGTATTCTTTGTGTAGTTAGCCTAGTGATCATAAAATGTTTAAAAAGATATTTGTTTAAATCCTTTTAATCATTAATTCTTCCAGTTTTCCTGGGTGACTTTGCATGGGTGTCAGGAGCAGTCTTCATTCTCTGATAGTTTATATTCTACCTTAGTCTTTATTTCTCACTCATGCCATACCACAGTTTAGAGATTAACGTTTTCCCAGGTCTTTGCTGTTCTTATGTACAGCACTGCACATATGCATGGCCTTCTAGATTCCTGGGAATATATTAAGACTTTTAAAATCTATTTATGTATATTCCAATGCCAGATTCTTGCCATTAGGTTTATTTTTGGTCGGCCTCTTCTTAGCCTAACTGATAAAACCATCTCAGACAGTTGTAACGTTAAAAACTGCTTAATGATTCTTTTTGGGAAAAAATCCCTGGAGAGGGGGATAAGCAAGTTGCACAGAGTGAGCTCGAAGTCACATCAAAGAATGACAAGTCCTGAGACTAGAGCTTTTCTGCAAGATGCCAGGTCAAACAGTGACAATTCTGATAATGGAGCTTTTAGGGAACTCCAAATCCATCTGTCCTATCCAAGTGATATTAGGATGCTGAGTTTCACAACTACCATATTTGTGACTCTTGACTTTCTGGACAATTACAAAGGAGAAAGGGATAAGATTAGGTCAACTTAATTAAGATAAAAAACTTACTGTTCTTACTAGTACTCAGCCATTTTTTTAGTCCATGCTTTTTGGATTATCAAAAATCTTTAGTTAATTAGCAGAGTTCTAAAAAATAATTTTTTCAATTTTATTTCTGTTTTTATTAAAGAGCTGCTTTTTAGAGGTTCTTACTCCACCACAGTAGTAGTGTAATATCTCTATATTTTTCTAGTAAAATCTAATAAACTGAAGATTATCTGTAATTGAAGAAGAAAAAGCCTGCTTAGACTAATAATGAAATATCTGAGATGAATTTTAAAAGTTGACTTTTTAAATGTAGAATGATTTGATATATATTTGGATTCACATTTTTGCAATTAAAGAAAATGGAAAACAGATTTAATCCATGGATTATATTTGGATAATAGTTTATTTTTCTGGATTGCTTATTAGGTGCTGATTCACAGGTAGTAAGTTTCCCCCCCCAACCCCCCATAAGTTAGCTTGTATGATGTTTAGAACTGTGTGATGAAACTGAAGTAGAAAGTCAAATGTGAGATACAGAAAGGATAGGTAATTTGACCAAAGTTTGTATCTGCTAAGAGAGAGAGCAGGGTTAGAATGAGGTGGTCTTCTTCTAGAGCCCATGGATATAGCTATCATACTCACTTCATGTTCCTAATATAGAAAAGTACAAAGCCCTAGAAATTCCCAGCCCACAGAGAAAGAAGCATTTGTCAATCTCAAGTCATCTGGAAGAATCCCACCAAAAGAATACCATAAGAAATTTTCATGAAGAGCTAATTGGACACAGTCTTTGCCTGCTTCATATTTCTGTCATTAATTAAATATGATACAGACTACAGTTTACATTTCTAGAATTTTAACTGTGTACCAACTTAAGATCTAGGCATAAAGGATTAAGAACCCTCATTAACAACAACAACAAAAAATCTCTAAAGCAAGTCAACTATAAGTACAGAGTAGATTAAATATTTACTACAGTAAGGAAGATGGCCTCCCTGACATCTTATCACTTTTTCACATAAACTCCTTGTAATTTATTTTTAGACACAATTCCTCAGCACCTACTGTGGTGCATAAAAGAATGTAAACCAAAAACATTTATTGCATGAATGACTGCAACCGAAATTCAGTGTGTTATAAAATGATAATTGCATGATAATTAAGAGTTCTATGTTCTAGTTTAATTTTAGGCCCTTTTAAAAAATGATTTTACCATTCCAGGTCTCAAATTTCTTAATGGAAAATGAAATTAGGGAAGACCACCTTTAATATTCTGTCCAATAGATACAATATGTTGGTCAAATGCAAGACAATTTTAATATAAATTGCTCCTAAAGCAAAAAGTGTAATTTCTTCAATTCCTTGTTTATATATATGAAAATATACTAACTATTCAAAAATATAAAAGATAGATAATAAAATTATAAGATAGAAATATTCATATCTGAACAGATCAAGGATAGTTAGGTGCAGTCTGAAATTTTATCATTAGCTATGTAGAAAGTTCTCACAGTTGATGAAAATGCAGCTGAAGTGGTGTTTAATTGCAAATTTCTTGATTAACCACTGCAATTTTAATGAATGCAAATTTTAGCACTTTCAAAATTATATCCTACTGTGTGAATCTTTTTTATGCAATCAACAACAAAACGAAGTACTGATTTACTAAAACAGTCTTAAAAGTCATTATTTCATTGTTAATTTAATCAAATTTCACTTTCTATCTTTCTAAAAACAAATTACTCAAATGCTTTTGCTTACATGACATGGTGGGATTCCTTTGGAATCTTAATTCTAAACTGGAAAATAAAAAATAATCTAGAAATTAAATATATTTAAAATCAATTATTTCAAGGAAATAAGTTATCGTGAAATAATCTGTGCAGGTATCCCTTTTAAACAGTATCTATCAAGCACAGTGCTAGGTAACTGGTGATTTACTTAAGAATTTCCCCTCTCTTTATAAGGGGACACAGTGATAGTACCATAATGTGCATAATATTATAATGTATGGAAAGTAAGAAGATGTCTAACCATTTGCAAAAACTGAGAATGATACTCTTATAAGCATCCATTCCTGAGCATGAGATAAGAGAGTTGTAATGGGATTTAAATTCTCCTAACTCAAGTTTTCTTTTTATTTCATGAGAGAAAATAATGCCTCACCTGCCTTGCACAATACATACTTCTGTAATTTATAAGCTGTGTATTTAGTGTAGAGTCTGGGAGATAAACCAGGTTCTTGAGTATCTGTTGAGTGAGTTTTGTTAACTCTATTATCTTGTGAAAAGTGAATTGATTTTGCCTTCACACAAGATAAACAAAATCTTGTAAAGAGACAACTGACATAGGAGTTCTTCAATGTTAATCAGAATTTTTACTCACTAGTCAACACAGTAACTTGTACTTCTTTATCAAACACATTTAAATTCACTGTCCTGAGCTAGTTTACTTAGGGAATACATAACTATTCAGTTTAGCTAAGTAATACTTGTGAAATACTTAATAATATTGAAAAAGACTATTGCACATCAATGTGATAGTGACTGAAAGTCATGATTCAAGATAATTTACCTGGGGAAATTTGATTGACCTTTAATACAATTTTGAAATATGTAGTAGTTGATTTGAATTTTATGTACATCATATATTTTTTCTTCATCCACCTGTGGAAACTTTCAGGAGTTATACAAAATGTAGAAGATTCTACACTGATTTCTACCTCTGAGTTTACCTGCAGCTAGATAGAATAGATAATGTCCAGACTTAAAATTTCCCACTGCTACTCTGCTTAAGAGATTTGTCTAGAAACTTTGCAGCTTGCTTGACAAAAAACAACAACAACAACAAAAACAAACCAAAAACAGAATTAATGCCTTGAGATTACCCTTAACTCATAAAGGATGAGAAGTGACTATCTCAGGTGCCCTATGTTATGGTGGGATAACTCTGATGCAACAGAAGACAAAATATCTTACTCATTAATATATATTATATTGGCTTTTTTTCCCTTCTCTTTCTCACTTTTGCCACTGTCTCAGGGGTTCTTCCTGGTGTCATCTTCCAAGAACTTTTCTTAGGATTTGTTTTTATAAGAACTCAGTAAGATGTTGGGAAAGCAAACTTCTCCATTTTAATTATTTAAATTATAAAACAAACCTTCTTAGTTTTTATGCTTGTAATCATAAAACTTCTACTCTTTTGGCAGAGTGATGGATGTGAATTATATAAAATAGTGTAAGTAAACTGCTTAAGTACCTATTTCCATTTTATAGAACTTTAACATGTACAGAACACTTTGGAATATGTAGTAGAATGGTCCAGGCCTGAATAAGGAAGAAGCATGAGACTAATTAGAAAGTTGTTGTAAGTACAAGAGGTGCAGACTGATGGAAGGGGCCTAAATAGATCGCCTTAGATCCTTTACAAATGTGTTATTTGTATATCTCAATATAATATCCTTTCTATATTTCTATGAGTTTATATTCAACTTATTCACAAAAGTTTACATGAGGACTTGTCATCAGTTTGATGTCATGCTGCCTCAGTTAAACAGTGGACTTACTGTGCATAAATATAAGGAATTTCATGTTAACAGAAAAAGAGATTAGGAAATATATGGCTCAGTATCATATTAAAAGTAATGTTTTTTTTTTAAATTTCAGAAAATTTGATGACTACTTATTCATGACACAAGAAAGGACACAGATCCCAATTCATTTTTGAAGTGACTATATACTAGGACAAATAAAGACCCTGCTTGAAAACTAATCCCTCATAAATATAAAGATACTTAATAAATATTTTGCCTTTATATATGTGTTTAAAACACATATATATGTGTATGTATGCATGTACATATATTGTGTTTGTGTATATGTTTCATACATAATAGTATATCTAGTAGAAACAAACTTGATTCATATTCCAAAAGCTAACAATGACATTATTATCTTATTTTAAAATTATTAAAGAAAGATAGCATGCCATGTATAATGAGAACTATTTATACATAGGTATATATGAAGTTAATTTATATATACTTGGAAACTCTTATACATGTGAATGTGTTTCATGTGTCCATATATGAAAATACTTAAAATCTACTTGTTTATACTAATGAAAGTTCTTGTCAGGGGAATGCTTCATTTCAATCTGTATTTTTCTCTCTCAGATTATGCCAGTCTTTTACATCTTCAATATCCATGCTCTATGTTAAAGTACTCTAAGTTTAGGGACCTTACAACGTAGTAAAACATGCTTTCTTCTCCCCTTGCCTATATTCCTAGGCTTTATCATTTTCTTTTCATGTAAATACTTTTTTTTACAGACACTGAGAAACTGGTTGTGTACAGAACACAGTACACTAGCTCCTTCCTCTTAATTCCCCTAGGAGAGTCTTCTTTCTGTTCACCTAGCATTAAAACAATTGATGAATGTCTTGCTTTCCCTTAAGTTGGATTTTTTTCTGGGTCCGTTTCCCTCTAAATGTAGAATCAGGTACTGTCTGGAATACAGTAGTAGCATAATTCTTGTTAAAGGAGATCAGCATTCTGAGGGGTACAAAGGGAAGAGTCCTTTCCTAATTGAAACTGAGCTAAAAGCAGCTTTCTTTTTAGGCAAGCACAACATTATTCTCCTGTGTTAAACTTGATTGATTGATTGATTGATGATTGATCAGTGTATAATTGATATACAATGTTATATTAGTTTAATGTGTACAACATATTCATTCAATAATTTTACATATTACTCAGTGTTCATCATGATGTGTAGTCACCATCTGTCGCCATACAACCTTATTACAATATCACTGACTATATTCCCTATGCTGTATTTTTCATCTCTGTGACTTAATTATGTTATAACTGGAAGTTTGCACATCTTAATTGCCTTTGTTTACTTTGCCCATTGTCCTATCCCCCTCCCCTCTGACAACCACCAGTTCTCCATATTTAAGAGTCTAGTTTTGTTTTGTTTTGTTTTGTTTTAATTCATTCTTTTTTTTTTTCCCTTCAGATTTGACATCCTCCCCTCACCAGGATAACAAATGTTTTGCCTCTTAACCTCTTAAATTTTGCCACAAAATTTCACTATAATTTAAAAAATGGAGGTCTCCTAGGTATATCTGAAAGCATCTTTGGTTTAATGAGACCATTTTTTCTTCTAATAATGGAATTTTACTAGATGTTAGATGAGTTTGATAGTTTGATACTGTGGGACAAATTTATAGTGATTATTTTTTATTTAGCACTTATTTTATATGTACTTGATGTTTTATAGTCATTATCTCATTTACTTCCAACTGTATCCTATGACTGTTTAATAGATATCTATTAATTGCTAAATAATGTGCTAGTTTTTCAGAATAATATATTTTGTATCATTTATATTTGCTTAAAAGTCTGGTAGAGTCAGTCTGGGATGGGACAACTGCAATATTGTGCAATAGTAAAATAAGATGGAGAAATGATAGTTTGGGAGTAAGTACAGAAAATTTTGCCTACCCCATGCTTGCTGAGATAAGAATAGTTTTCTCAAAGAGTACCTCATGACCCCTCATCTTAAATATACTTAATATTTAACTAGTTAGAAAGATGACTGATGTAAAGATGGGTCTGGAGTGGGAGAGAGAGAGACCAGGAACATTCTTTTTTTAAAAATTATTTATTTTTTATTAACATATAAAGCATTATTTGCCCCAGGGGTATAGGTCTGTGAATCATTAGGCTTATACATTTCACAGCACTCACCATAGTTCATACCCTCCCCAATGTCCATAATCCAACCACCCTATCTCTACGCCCTATCTCTACCCCAGTCCCCAGCAACCCTCAGTTTATTTTGTAAGATCAAGAGTCTTTTATGGTTTGTCCTCTCCTGATCCCATCTTTTTCATTTTTTCTTTCCTTACCCCTCATGATCCCCCTCACACCCTGCCTGTCAAATTCCTCATATCAGAGAAATCACATAATTGTCTTTCTCTGATTGACTTACTTCACTTAACATAATACCCTCTAGTTCTATCTACATTGTTGCAAATGGCAAGATCTCATTTCTTTTGATGGCTGCATAGTATTCCACTGTATATGTGTGTGTGTGTGTGTGTGTGTACCACATCTTCTTTATCCGTTCATCTGTTGATGGACATCTAGATTCTTCCTATAGTTTGGCTATCGTGGACATTGCTGCTATAAACATTCGGGTGCATGTGCCCCTTTGGATCATTACATTTGTATCTTTAGGATAAATACTCAGTAGTGAGATTGCTGGGTCATAGGGTAGCTCTATTTTCAGCTTTCTGAGGAACCTTCATACTGTTTTCCAGAGTGGTTGCACCAGCTTGCACTCCCACCAATAGTGTAGGAGTGTTCCCCTTTTTCTACATCCTCACCAACATCTCTCATTTCTAGATTTGTTAATTTTAGCCATTCTGACTGGTGTGAGGTGGCATCTCATTGTGGTTTTGATTTATATTTCCCTGATGCTGAGTAATGTTGAATACTTTTTCATGTGTCTTTTGGCCATTTGGATGTCTTCTTTGCAGAAATGTCTGTTCATGTCTTCTGCCCATTTCTTGATTGGATTATTTGTTCTTTGGGTGTTGAGTTTGATAAATTCTTTATAGATTTTGGATACTAGCCTTTTATCTGATAGAGGCAAGGAACATTCTTATGAGAGAATATCAAAGATAAACAATTTGGACAAAAGTTATAGTAGTAAGGATGGATTTTATTTGGTAGTATATTCTTGTCATGAGAAGAGTCCAGTGTGAACTAAATTCAACTTCTATTATACAAAGGTAACTGGGAATCTTAAAGGGTGAATGATAAAGAGTGGAGTGAATGGGGGGATTAGTAGAGTGAGGAAAGTAAATAAAAAAAAAATGTGAGGGGGAGTTGGTCCATCTGGGTTTGTTAGTTGTGCATTTGGAATTTAGATTCTTAACCTCTTATGCAAGCAGGGGGACAGGGGTCCTATCTTCAGGTGTGGGTTAAAACAAATAGTAAAATCTTTTAGGCAACCTTGGGTTTTCTCAGAAAGATAATTTAAGGGGAACTAGGATCATCCTGATGAAAAAGCCTCATTCTGTTAGAAGCTGTGTATAGTTTTGATCAAGTCTTTATGGGCCATGGTTAAGGACTAATCAAGATGAGGGCTAGAGAAGCCTGGCTAGAGTTTGGTCAGTGAGAGACTCTGTCAAGTGGATTGCATATATAACAACACAAAGGTAGGAAAGGTAGGTTGTTTTAAGTATTAAAAGTACTTTTGTTACTCATAATATACTAAGCTATTATGCGGTAACAAAGTAAGAAATCTGAATGAATTAGCACATCAGAGGTTTGTGGGGGTTTTTGTTGTTGTTGTTTGTTTTTGTTTTTGTTTTCCATATATGCCAAGTCAGCTGTATATCCCACTGCTCTTAGTGGCAACTTACTTCCAAGTGGTGACTCAGAGATATTATGGCTCTGCCTTATCAAAATGGCTTCCAGGTTACTACAGCTGGAAAGAGAGGAAAGAAGAATCATGTGTGGTATTTCCATTGCTTAAACCTAGAAATCATCCTTATTTGTTATGCTCATAGGTCTTTCAGCCAGAACTAACCACATTGTAAATCAGAGAAATTCAATTTAATCTAGAGTACACAGATAATGGGGATTAAATAGAAGGAAACTAGTATATTTTTCTAAAAGTGAAATGAAACGTAAACATACCTGGTTTAGAAAAGGAAAAAAATTGGAAACATATTTGTATATGTCTATGGCTGAAATCTATAGAACTTTTCTTGATGGTATAAGCATCAGAATGACTCATTTCTTTAGATATTTCAATGTCTTGTCTTTCAAATTTCACATTCCCAAGAGAAGAAATATTATTGCCTCTTCTCAGGTCAGTTGTTCACTCATTAACTAATTAGATATAGCTAGAGAGGCACTATAAGCATAACCAAATATTGCTACAAGACTCACCTCCATTGTGCGGAGAACATTTTGAGGAAGAGGAAATCACATCAATAACTAGCTACTATAAAACAATATATTAAAAGAAGTAACAGGAATATTCTTGGTGAAGATAAGACATGAGTAGCAGATTACTCTATAAAGTAATAACTTATATGAGCTTAATAAACTAAAACAACAATTTGTAAGTCTCATACTGCAGTACAAGATGGACCTCTTTCTGCCACCTGAGAGTTACCCTATATAGTTACCCTTCAGAAGGGATGAACAGACAAGGATCATCAAAGTTACCAAGTTTGTAACTACTGACTGTGATATATGCAGAAAGAGAAAATACAATAACACCAAAGCATATCCTACCTCTTTCCCATCACCGAATAGTAAAGCCATTAGACCTAGAAAATAAGAGAAAATAGGAAATCAGTGTAGATATAATTTTCTATCATAAATCCTCTAGCCAAAGACTATGTTGAATGTCAGCTGGGAGAGAGAGGACATGTGACAAGCAGAATTACTTTCTAAGTTGAATTAAGAAAATTGGGAATAAACAGATCTGTACCTTGATCTATGCCTGAGATTCAGAAAAAAAGGAAGCCACACAAATGCTCTCAGTATAAATGGAAAAATCAGTGAAAGTGGCCTTAAAGTATATTTCAGAACAAGAGGGCCAAAGAGATGGCAAGAGGAGTTTTAAAGTTGAAAAGAGAATACTCCTAAATCTCCAGGAGGTAATTTAGAGGGGATAAGGTTCCCCAGGAGTCTCAGCAGAAGACAGGGAATGTGGCTCAGAGTAAGCCCTGACAATCTCATAAAATGGAACAGAGAGGCATGGACATTTCCCAAAGACAAAGTAAAGTCACCCTATATAGGTTGTGATGTGGGGATACAAGCAGGCATCAAATAGGAGATGCAACAGGACATCAGGGGATTAGCTCCAGCAAAAGCCACAATAGAATTGAATCAATATGAAAACACTGAAAAGCCTTGCTGGAGCAATCACTTTAGATTTTCTGTGCCAAAAAAAAAGTACAGATATATTTTTATCTGCATAAGCACAGACCAGGTATATCCCTCTGCAGAGGTATGAGTTAGATTTTCCCTGAATCTAGACATAATCCCAATATAGAGAACAAGTGGATCAGCTTCTAGAACTGACTAAATGTTAAAATCAAAATGACTGATAAATCATAGGAATTGAGCTAATTTGACCGAAACACTCAGATTAATGTTTTAACTTTACACAGACTAGAGCTTAAAGCTGGATATTTAAATCAGTGCTAGAAATAACTTTATGGAAACTCTGTAATATTATCCTTTATGTATACATATCTTTTTCAGATTTGTACTAAAAAAAAAACAATGAATAGTTAACATGTTAAATTTTGTTAAATATATACATTTTTTGTTAAGTATGTAAATGCAAACACTTTGAAAGGTAAGATTCATAGCTTGTTAGAACAAAAGGGAGATAAAGAGACATTGATGTAAAGTCCTGGACAGAGACTTCAAAATCAACTTTGTTAGGTACGGAATATAGGTTTTATATATGGAACTTGGATGTGGATGATAGTTGGCAGAATGCTTAAAATTTCATGCGACCAGAAATGATCATTTTAACAGATTATATCAACAGTAAATGTGTGATGTCGAATAAGAGAGATGATTATGATTCCATACTCTACACTAATTAATTAAACCTAAGGTATTTAATTCAGCCAGTGGCTCGCATTTAACAATTTACAGCGAAGAGTAGTTAGAGACAAATTGGGATTTACTAATTTCTCATCCTGATTACTTGTTTTGAAGGCAAATCTGTAGATTGGAGGAATGCTTGAATAAGCTAGGCTTTAAGATCCTTTCTATCCTAAAGTCTTTTGATTTTTTAAAAAATGTTTGGTTTGGATCTTGTTTTTGTTTTTTTAAGAATAGACATTTATAATTGATTATTGAACTTAAACATTAAGTTACCGCCATAATTGTCCAACATATCCAACCATGTGACTAAAGCCTTAGGCAGAACTGACCCTGCATTTAAGAGTTAGACCCTGCATTCCTTGTCCAGATGTTTTTAAGCAGTGCCCCAGTATTTCTGTGCTCAATGTATGATGAGAACAGAGATATGCAATCATCTTTGTTTTTAATTTAGCTAAACAAAAATTTTGACTTTGCTGAAGTGATTATTTTTCATTAAAATAATCTACACAGTGACTTTAGGAATATGTAGGATTTAGTTTATCATGACATGATTTTAAGGACAAATCAATGTACCAGAAACTTATAAGCACTTAATTCATACACTAAATGCCAGCTCCACATTTGTACAGAAAATTTAATTCAAAGTATGAACTATTTATTGGGAAACTTTGTATCTTATTATATGAGTTTTAATTTTTTATTAAGCAGAGTTTTATTAATATTATACCCACTGGCTGATGGGATAGTAAAATTTACTGAAAGAGTATTCTCATTACATATTGAGAGTGTTATTAAATCTCAATGCAATGAACAAGTTAACAAAATGATGTAATGAGTGAAAAATATCAATTTATTCAACAATAAAATAATTCAAATAATTCAGTAGTTAAATGTAGTGAGCTTTCAACTTAATGTCAACTGATTGTTGGAATCTGGATATACCAAAATCATGACTGTCCTCAAGGAGTTCCACTGCCTCAAAAGGAAAATAATCTTATAAACAAGTATTTATACTATAATCTTATAGATATATTCCAGATACACAAATGAACAGGAAATTGTTTGGGGACATGATAGGGAGAACAAGAAAAATATGACCAGGGAACAGACATACCCTATCAAATGGATCTAAAAACTTCATTTGAATTTTGTCAAGCATATTATTGGGAAAACACAGTAAGAGAAAAACAGTATGATTAAAAGCATTTAGGTATTGCAGTCCGTATATGTGAATTCGTGTTTATACACATATATACACATAAAAGAAGAGCAGAAAAATAGCAAAAACTAGGTCACAAGGAGTAAACAGTGTTTGGTAGAACTGGTAGTAGATAAATCTGGAGTGGCATTTATAAATAAAGTTGAAAAATTATTTATAAAACTTATAAGAGTTTGGAAAGCCATCAAAATGTATTAAAGTCAGTTATCTAGTCAGATAAAGGTTTCATAGCACTAATGCTTGGGGGTAGTGTAGAATACATTTTGAAATAGGGGAAGGTGATCAGAAGATGTATGAGAAGGTTCTCATTTGGAAACAGGTGGAAGGATTAAAACATTTGTTAACCTTTGTCCCTAATTAGATAAGGTAAGATTTCAAATATAAATACTGAAACTAGATATTTTTGTTTTCTTTTCTAAACAAGTTAGGCACTTGGAGGGGGTGGGGGTTAAAAAAATAAATAAATAACAAGAGCAACATTCAGTCCCTAAGTAAAAGGAAAAAAGAAAGCTAGGAAAATCATGACAATAAAAAGATATAAAAAAAACATTTTTTTTAAAGTCCAAATACATCAGTCACAATAATAAATGTAAACGTACTATCTTAATCCATTTGGATCTTATAACAAAATTCCCCTGACTGGCTAACTTAAAAAGGACAGAAATTTATTTCTCTCAATTCTGGAGGCTGGTATCCATGATCTGGGTACCAGCAAGGTCGAGTGAGGGCCATCTTTCAGGTTACAGACTTCTCATTGTATCTTCATGTGATAGAAGAGACTAGAGAAGTCTGGGGATTCTTTTATAAGAGCACTAATTCCATTTGAGGCTTCTACCTTCATGACCTAACCACCTCCCAAAGGCCCCACATACTAATACTATTATATTGAGCATTAAAATTTCAACATATGAATTTTGGAGGTTCACAAACATTCAAAACACTGCATGCACTAAACAGATCAAAGGAAGAAGTCATCTATTTGAAATAAGACAACCATAAGAATCATGCTATTTACAAGAGAAATCTATAAGAATATCGAAAGGTTGAAATTAAAATACATACCTTGGAAATATTGCAGGGTACCTCAATAAGATGAATATTGTAATTAAGTGAGTCAAATGATTTTTTTGGTTTCTCAGTGCATATAAAAGTTACATTCACACTGTACTGTAATCTAAGGGTGCAATAGCATTATCTCTAAAAAATGTGAATATTGTAATTAAAAGTTTATTGGTAAAAAATGCTAACCATCATCTGCACTTTTAGGGAGTCATAATCACCGATTACAGATCACCATAACTACTAGTAATGAAAAAGTCCAAAATAGTGTAAGAATTACCAAAATGTGACACAGACACATGAAGTGAGCAAATGCTGTTGGAAAAATGACACTGATAGACTTGCTTGATGCATGGTTACCATACGCCTTCATTTTGTAAAAATTGCATTATCTGCTAACTGCAATAAAACAAAGCACAACCAAATAACACTTGTCTATATTTGAAAAGATAAATCAGGTGTATATTCACCTAAATAAATTAACAGTAGCTATATTAACATCATACATAATAAACTTTTAACTAAAAGTGTCTTTAGAAATAGATATGTACACTGTAATTACAAAGTTTCAATTATTCAGGTAGATATAACAATTTTGCATTTAAGTTCAGTTGATACTACAGTCTCAAGATATATAGGGAGCATATGGATATAATTATAAGGGAAAAATATGTATCACATTAGAATAAGTCAACATATCTTTATCGATGACCAACAACGCAGAAAAATAATAGTAAATGTACAGAACATTTAAACTACATGATTAGCATATGATTTAAGGAAGTAAATATGGAATGTGCACACAATTGGAAGAAACATTATATTTAAATCTCATCTGAAATTATTACAAAATTAACCATGCACAAAGTCTTAAAGCAAATTTCAACAAATTTCAAAGATTCACTATCATTTATACAATGTTCTTTGATTATAGTAGAATTTCCATTTGATTCAAATACAAGAGAAAGGTATAAAATCACCATATATTTCCATGTAACTTAGAAGTCAAAAATGTTATCAAAATGGAAATTTAGGGGTGCCTGGTGGCTCAGTGGGTTAAAGCCTCTGCTTTTGGCTTGGGTCATAATCCCAGGGTCCTGGGATCGAGCTCTGCATTGGGCTCTCTGCTCAGCAGGGAGCCTGCCTCTCCCTCTCACTCTACCTGCCTCTCTGCCTACTTGTGATCTCTGTCGAATAAATAAATAAAATTAAAACAAAACAAAACAAAACAAAAAACCAAAATGGAAATTTAAATAAACATAGAATTGAATGGTAATGAAAATGCTAAATATCAAAGTTAGGAGATACAATGAAATTTACAGTGTCAATTCTAACTTTGGAAAGTAAGAAATCTTGAAAATTAAATAAATATATATCTAACTTAAGAGGAAATAATACAACTAAGTAAATTATAAAACATGAATAAGATTGAAAAAAACTGACAAATAAAAAGCTAATTTAGCAAAAGGACTGCATCCACCCTATTTTTTCCAAATTGGACTAGAGGTCAAACTGTGTTTTAATTATCTATTTACTCATTATTGAGGGAGGGATTCCTAATCTCGAGTTGTGGGGATAGCTAAGCAAATACCTGACACTGTGCAGATGATACTGACAGAAATTTATTTGTCATGTGTACACATAATCTGGGGGCGAGGACAATGCACAGGATTCAGTTCTATATGGGTATTGCCTTTAGGAACAGAGTGAATAGTGAGGGACATATGAGAGGCAGGCATTTTAGTATCAAGGGGATAGGGTACTCTCTGGTTATTAGGAGAGGAAGAGATTGTGTTGTTTGAACAATTCTACAGGCTAGTGGGGAACTGAAACCTACTTTTAAGGGATAAGCAAGAACTGTGTCTTTTCCTTCTGACAAAGAATGTGTGGCTACTGGACCTTAACGAGAGTGAGGAGGGGAAATTTGTAGTTAGGCCATTGGATTTCCTCTCCGTTTCACCATAGGCCAAAGCAGCTCATAGTATGGAGGTTTAATTTTATACTTTATACCATAAACCAGTCCAAAAAAGATCACAAATAAATAAATGCATAAACAATAAATTGTACAAAAATAGTAAAAAAAAATTGTAGGTAAAATGTTACCTATATAAATATTTAAGTATAAATTATAACAAACAGTAAGTTATGTAGTTTTCTGGAGTTTAAAACCATTATAAAAATAAATTACAATTATTTAAGAGATAGTATTTAAATTTAATTTTACAATAGATACAAAAACAGTCAAAAATCAAAAGGAGATCTCAGAAAAGATGATTAAGACATTTGTAAAGATCGTTACAAAAATTTTTGACAATGTGACAGGACAATGAAGTCAACCACCATTTTTTACACTTCTAAGTGTGCATTAATATATTACATCAACTTAAAAAAGCTGAAAACCACATTTCTAAAATTCCTCTGTAGTTGAGGTTCCAGAAGAGATTTAATTTCTGCCAATCAAGTGTACCCAACTGAATTTGGACTTGGATTTGGAATCAAGTTACACGTGGCAATGCATAAAGCATATATTTTTGCTTTTGCATTTCTATTAGACACAATGTATCTCCTGAGCCAATCATTTTAGAAAAGGCTTTCTGATCTCTGAATAGTAGTGAAGCTGGTGGTGTTCTCCTGAAGCCAACATTTGTGGTAACACCTTCCTGATCCAGGCAAAACGGCTAGTTTTGAGTGATCATGAAGTCAGTGGCTGGGACTGTTGACTTAGTTTGTGCCAAGTTTCTGGTTATGGCAAGGGTAGAACCTCATTGGCAGAGTAGGTGTATGATTTTGTCCAAGGAGTCATTCCTGGATATCTAGCCCAAACACAGCTCCTACAAGTCTTCCTACCATTTGTGAGCAATAAAATTATGTTCTTAAAATACTTTGGAGATTTTCTGTTATCTGCAAATTTTCAGTAGCAAAACAAAGATGTAATAAAGATATAAATAGTGATTTGTTCTTATAGAAAAGTTTCAATATTATAAGGATAAGGTATTTTGTAAATAAATTGATAAATTCTCAGAGCTTCCCTGTAATTTTATTCTGATTCTATTATTTATGTAGAAGAGTTATCTTACAAAATATCAATATAATATAAAACTATTTTAGTAAAAAAAGGTGTTGACATAGAGAAAAATAAATAAACTGAAGTAACATGTAAAAAAACCTAGGAGCTCAGAAATAGGTCCTTGTTTATATTCACTAAGTCAACAAATATTTATTATCTAATGTAAGTTAAAAATTGTTATTTAGGTTGTGGATTAAAAACATTAGAAAACAAAAGAGAAAAGTGGTGTGCCCTTATTTATGTTGTATTCTGGAGTAGGGAATAATGGAGTACACATTCAAAATAATGAGGCAATAAATTTAAGAAAAGTGAAATTGGATTTCTGCCTTATACTATACACAGAATAATTAATACCATTTAAATGTTTAAAAAAAGGAGACCTAAAAACCACCATTTAAAATGATTTAGCATTTCAATTCTGACATGCAAAGAGCTTGGAAGTCATTGTTTTCACACTTCCAGTAAGAAAAAAGTTAGAGAAACTGAAAATCAATGAATTTTGTTGGACCCCAGAGAGAAGCAAAGTTGTAGGAAAAACTGCCACACCAAAATCTAATGAAACATGCGCATCAAGAGAGAGGGAGCAACCAAGATCTGCTTACTTGGAGCAAAAGTTGCTGGAGCCATAAACTGGTAGAAACACTTACGTGGTAAATTGCTTTGAGACAGCATGAGCTATGGTGAAAATGATACTCCCTAGGGCTATAGTCCTTGGGTGCTCTGCTACTTTCATGTGCTTGTTAGGAAGATTTGAGAAAGATCCCTTTTTGGCTCTGGCAAGGAAAGAGGAAGAATAGCCATTCTGAAATTTGTCAAGGGCTTTCAACATAACAAAGGACTGCTCTCCAGAGAAAAACCTTGCCTATACACCATTCTGAAACAGAAGCCCAGGCTCTGTCAACTTTTGTCTCTGTTTGAGGGAAAAACAAAAATATAGTCAATGGTGGTTTGGGCTTCAAGGAAATGGATTAAGAACTATGCATCATGGAATGAAAAGAGAAGGCAGGAAGATTAGAGCTAATTTGTGGTCTCTAGAAATACTGGCCACTGAAAGACTGAGATATAATTGGAAGAATGTTTCTCTCCCCCAGACCCCACAACACTTCAATAAATTTCTGGTATATTGATGAAGTATTAAAGCTGAAACAATAGGAAGACACATTCTCAGCAGGAATACATAGGAAAGCTCAAAAGACAAGAGGGGAGACAAAAGAAAGGGTGGTAGAAGGAATTTGAAGCCTTTGGTACCTAGCCACAGCAAATAATAACCAGAGTCCAAATCCTAACCTGAGAAACATGTATACTCACACTAAATATCATTTTACCTAAGTTCCTTTTATCTGATACATCATCTCCCCATTTCCAAAAAAATACATAAGGCATTTAGAAAGTCAAGAAAAAATGAACTCTAATGAAACAAAGCAATGGGAAAGGATTCCGAGATGGTAGAGGAGTAGGAGACCGTAATTTTGTCTGGTCTGAGGAATTAAGCTAGAGAGCTATCAAATCATTCTGAACAACTGGCAAACTCAACCAGAGATCAAAGAAAAGAATAGCTGCAATGCTATAAATAGAAAATTGACCACTTTCTACAAAGGAGGTGTGGAGAAGTGAATCCATGGTGATATATGGGAAGATAACCTGGGCGGGGGGGCATGTGGAACCTCGGTAAACTGGCTACTGGCAAGTAATATAGCAGTGGAGCACAACTTTGGAACTTTTAGAAGTCTGCTCTGGTAAGGGACATCACTCGGGTGGCTAAGTGGAGGTGGAACTCTACCTGGACAGTGTAATCTTGGGATCATTGGGGTCACAGGAAGACTGGGGGTGCCTGAGTGTGGCAACAATCCCAGGTAACAGAGCGGGGAAGCTGGCTTTAAATGGTATACCCAGGAATGGGCTCTTAGCTTGGGGTTGCCACAAAACATGAACCATAGAACAGTCAGGCAACTGCTCTCCAAGCAGGGCCCCCAAAAGTTGCAGAACAAGAGAGACCACCCTGGGAGGAGTGGTGTGGGAGCAAGCTCCAGGATTCTACAGGGTGGTGAGATGCAAAACAGGGTCATGTGCCTAAGATGGAAATGTTCAGTCACAAGCTGGTTGAGCATGGAGTGTGGCCGGAGCCCAGGGAGACAAGAGTGACTGACTGCTTTTCCCAAGACTCACTGAAGAGTGGGGTCCAGAACTTTCAGCTCCAGGGCTAGAGCTTGGGAGGCTGCCATTTTCATGAGAAGGGAAGTACAATGATAAGAACATGTTAGGAGTGACTATATGCCAACAAATTCAGCAACCTGGAAGAAATGGATGCATTCTTAGAGATGTGTAAACTACCAAAACTGAAACAGGAAGAAATAAAAGCCTGAATAGACCCATAACCAATAAGGAAATTGAGGAAGTCATCAAAAATCTCCCAATAAACAAGAGCTCAGGGCTGGATGTCTTCCCAGTGGAATTCTACCAAATGTTTAAAGAATTAATGCCTATTCTTCTGAACCTGTTTCAAAAAATAGAAATGGAAGGAACACTTCCAAACTCTTTCTATGAGGTCAGCACTACTTTGATCCCAAAACCAAAGACCCCACCAAAAAGAATTACAGACCAATATCCCTGAAGAACATGGATGCAAAAATCCTCACCAAAATACTAGCCAATAGGATCCAACAGTACTTTAAAAGAATTATTCACCATGACCAAGTGGGATTTATTCCTGGGCTGCAAGGCTGGTTCAACATCCACAAGTCAATCAGTGTGATAAAAGAAAAAGAAAAGAAAAGAAAGGACAAGAATTAGATGATCCTCTCAATTGATTCAGAAAAAGCATTTGACAAAGTACAGCATCCTTTCTTGGTTAAAACTCTCCACAGTGTAGGGATAGAGAAACATACTCCAATATCATAAGACCCATATACAAAAAGCCTACAGTAACTATTGTTCTCAATTCGGAAGAACTGAGAGCTTTTACCCTAAAGTCAGGAACAAAGCAGGGATATCCTATTACCACTGCTGCTCAATATAATACTAGAGTTCCTAGCCTTAGCAATCAAACAACAAAAATAAAAGGCATCCAAATAGACCACAAAGAAATAAATCTCACTCGTTGCAGATGACATGATACTCTATGTGGAAATTCCAACAGAGTATTCTCCCAAATTGTTAGAACTCTTACAGGCATTTAGCAAAGTCACAGGATATAAAATCAATGTACATTAATCAGTTTCACTTCTATACACTAAACAATGAGACAGAAGAAAGAGAAATTAAGGAGTTGATCCCATTTACAATTGCATGCAAAACCATAAGATACCTAGGAATAAACTTAAGCAAAGAAGCAAAGGATCTGTACTCAGAATAGTCATGAAAGAAATTGAGGAAGACACAAGGAAATGGAAAAAAAAAATGTCCTATGCTTATGGATTAGAAGAACAAATATTGGGTGCCTGGGTGGCTCAGTCAGTTAAGCATCTCCCTTCAACTCAGATCATGATCCTGGCCTCCTGAGATTGAGTCCCACATAAGGGAGCCTGCATCTCCCTCTGCCTCCCATCCCACTCTTGTGTTCTCTCTCACTCTCTCTCAAATAAAACTAAAATCTTAAAAAAAAAAGAACAATGTTGTTAAAATGTCTGTGCTACCTAGAGTAATCTACACATTCAAGCAATCCCTATCAAAATACAATCAACTTTTCCTACAGAGCTGGAACAAACAATCCTAAAATTTGTATGGAATCAGAAAATATCCTGGATAGCCAAAGGAATATTGAAAACAAAAACCAAAACTGGTGGCATCACAATTTTAGACTTCAAGCTCTATTTCAAAGCAGTAGTCATCAAGACAATATGGTACTGACAGAGAAACATACATATAGGTCAATGGAACAGAATAGAGAACCCAGAAATGGACCCTGAACTCTATGGTCAACTAATCTTTGACAAAGCAGAAAAGAATATCCAGTGGAAAAAGGATAGTCTTTTCAAAAAATGTTGTTGGGAAAATTGGACAGCAACATGCAGAAGAATAAAACTTGCTTATACCAAGAATAAAATTTGCTTACACCACACACAAAATATACTCAAATTGGATGAAAGACCTAAATGTGAGACTAGAATCCATCAAAATCCTAGACAAGAACACAGGCAGCAGTCTCTTCTACCTCAGCCACAACAACTTCTTGCAAGAGCCATCTCCAAAGGTAAGGAAAACGAAAGCAAAAATGAACTATGAGGACTTCATCAAGATAAAATCTTCTGCACAGGAAATGAAACAGTTGACAAAACCAAAGACAACCAACAGAATGGGAAAAGTCATTTGCAAATGACACATTAGATAAAGGGCCGGTATCCAAAATCTATAAAGAACTTATCAAACTCAATACCCAAAGAACAAATAATCCAATCAAGAAAGGGGCAGAAGACATAAACAGGCATCTCTACAAAGAAGACCTCCACATGGCCAAGAGATGCATGAAAAAAGCTCAACATCACCAGGCATTAGGGACATACAAATCAAAACAATAAGATACAGGGACGCCTGGGTGGCTCAGAGGGTTGGGCCTCTGCCTTCGGCTCAGGTCATGATCTCAGGGTCCTGGGATCAAGTCCCACGTTGGGATCTCTGCTCAGCAGGGAGCCTGCTTCCTCCTCCACCTCTCTCTGCCTGCTGCTCTGCCTACTTGTGATCTCTCTCTGTCCATGAATAAATAAAAATCTTAAAAAAAAAACAATAAGATACTACCTGACACCAGTGAGAATGGCTAAAATTAACAAATCAAGAAACAATAGACATTGACAAGTATGTGGAGAAAGGGACAGTCTTCTACACTCTTGGTGGGAATGCAAGCTGGTGTAGCCACTCTGGAAAAAAGGATGGAGGTTTCTCAAAAAGTTGAAAATAGAACTACCCTATGACACAGCAATTGCAGTACTGGGTATTCACCCCAAAGATACAAATGTAGTGATCTGAAGGGTCACTTGCATCCCAGTGTTTATAGCAGCAATGTCCACAATGGCCAAACTATGGAAAGAGCTCAGATATTCATTGAAAGATGAATGGATAATGAAGATATGGTATACACACACACACATACACACACACACACACACAGAGGAATATTACACAGCTTTCAGAAAATGAAATCTTGCCATTTGCAATGACCATGGATGGAAGTAAAGGGTATTATGCTAAGTGAAATAAGTCAATCAGTAAAAGACATTTATCATATGATCTCCCTGATATGTGGAATTTAAGAAATAAAACAAGGATCATAAGGGAAGAGAGGGAAAAATAAAACAAGACTAAACCAGAGAGGGAAATAAACCATAAGAGACTCTCAATCTAGGAAACAAAATGAGGGTTGCTGGAGGGAGGAGTGTGGAGGGATGGAGTAACTGGGTGATGGACATTAAGGAGGACATGTGACATAGTGAAAACTGGGTATTATATAAGACTGATGAATCACTGACCTGTACCTCTGAAAACAATAATATATGTTTAAGAAAAAAAAAAGCAACCATCAGATCTAGGCTAAAATTTGATGTAAATATTGGAATTATTAGATGGGGTATTAAAATCACTATGATTACTATATTAAGTTGTCTAATGAAAAACACACAGGATGAGAGACAAAAATGGAAACTAAGAATCAAAAGGAAATGCTAGAAGTAGAATCACAGTAATGAAAAGGCTTTTGATGAGTCTCATTAGTGGACCTGAAACAGCCAATGGTAGAAGCCCATAACTTAGAGATAGGTCAACAGAAAATATTGATAAATTATGCTCTGCATAATTTATAGGTATAAGGTATTCATAATATATCACTAATTTTAAACAGTTAAAGTATACATTTTGTAATATAATTTTTATTTAAAATATACATAGATTTTTATGCAACTATCTTGTTCATCTTCCACAGCCTGCCTCGGTCAATACCCTTCTTTATTACAGCTGTCTGACCACCTGAGATGGCAGATTAAAAAAAAAAAAAAAAAGATACTCAGGACTTCTTAACTTGGGTTCTCTTTAATAAGTTTGACGGTCAGATCAGCATTTATTAGTTTCATGCAAATTTATTCTACAGTGTGGTTTTGCACTAAGAAATGTGGCTTGTTCTAGCAACGTGGGACTCATTTTAAATATTATTACTGTGTTGTCTGAGCAATTCTCTGAAAAGCCATTAATATTATTAGATTATTGGAATGGATTTTTAGATATACAGAAAGCATTTCTGAGACAGTATCCTGGGAGGGCATGTTCTAGTTCTATTTTCATTAGTAGACACTGCAGACTAAATTCTTACAAGATGGAAAAAGGTAAGGTAACAGTCACATGATGTATAAGATATTTAATAAAATAGACTTGTATATGAGGAGATTACTTATATTTGTGCCCAGCAAAAAATGATTTAAGATGTTCTGCCAAGTTGAACTAAATTGTAAATCCAATTTATAAAATAAAAATGACCTTTTTTTTTTTTTTTTTCTCTGAATATACTTTCAGGCCACCACTGAATGGGTCACCAAAAGCTGTCCTGGGCCATAATGTTTGATTCAGTGATTACATATATAGTAAACTCTGAAGTGTCAAAATGAGTATTGAAAGTGTAAAAAGAAAACTAGTAAACATAGAAAATAAGATGAAAAACTACCATTTTATCTTTCAACACATCTTTTCAACTTTGTACTTAATGAATAAATGAATATTATGCATCATTGTTTAGTTCAACCAGAAAATCATACAAGGATTGTAAAATCGATAAAAAAGATCTTAAGATGTTTATGTTAAATGATTAAACTTTCCACTTCTTTGCCTTTAAGATTTTCATTTACCATTAATTTTGTGGTAATAATTCTAAACTTGTGGAGTATACAGAGTAGTGAGGTATACTGTTGTAAATATATCAGCTGCCTTTTTATGGTGATTACTATATATTTAGAAAATGCAAAAAAAAAAAAAAAGACCCATATGGCATCAAATGATGAGTGATCTTGGGTTTGAAAGTTGCATGGTAAAGCAAACAAACAAACAAAATGGGCTATTTCTCAAATGCTTAACATTTTTTGGTTTTTTACTGGAAAGCAAACTTCTTTATTGATTTATCTTTATTGGAACACACAAAAAGAATACCTATAATAAAAGAGGAAAGAAATATTTTCCACCAAATTAAAAAGGACTGGATTTAACTCTTTACATTGATTGTAGCCTATAGTGATTTTTTATTCCAGTAAAAGTATTGATTGCTAGGCAATTTGAAAACTGCTTCAGTATTTCACATGTTATTTCTACAGCTAGCTTTTTTTTTTAATGGAGATTAAGTAGAAATGAGGAAAATTACGATGATCATTTCTAAAACAAAGAAAACTTTCCAAGCATTATAGATTTGATTATAGATTAACCTGTGTTTTGATTAATTATACAGGTCTAGGGTGAGGCCAACATTGGATCAGACATGCCAACTCATAACATGTTTTTGACTGGAGACAAATTTTTAAACTTCAGTTTCTTTACTGACAATCTCACAGCAGGGAGAAATATTGAGACATACTTCGATGGGTTTTGTTTGTGTCTTTAGTTTTGTTTAATTGAATACTGTACAGATGATAATGCATATACTGTTCCTAGCATGGTGCATAGCAGCTGGTCAGCATGTTCTAAATGTGAGCTGTTATGTTTCAGGGTTTCTTTAGGCCAAGTAGGTTTAGGAGGGTATTAGTTTCCTGGGACTGCCATCACAAAATGTTACAAAGGAAGTAACTGAAAGCAATACAATTTTGCTGTTTCACAGTTCTGGAGGCTAGACATTCAAAATCAAAGTGATAGCAAGGCAATGCTCCCTCTGAAATCTGTAGTGGAGAATCCTTTTTTGCCTCTTCTTAGGTCTGCTGGTTTGCCAGAAACCCTTGGCATTTCTTGGCTGGCAACTGTAGCAGTTCAATCCTTGCCTCCTTGGTGGTGTGATATTCTCATGCATCCATGTCTCTGTATCTTTTCCCTCTTCTTGTAAGAACAGAAGTTGTATTAAGGGCTCATCCCACTCATTATGACCTAATAAAGACTAATTATATTGACAATAATCCTATTGCCAAGTAGGTCACATCTTGGGGTTTTGGGTTTAGGATTTCAGCCTATCTTTTGGGGGGGGACGGGTGACACTATTCAACTCATAAGATATTATGAGTATTCACATCATTAAATAAAACTTTGAAGGTAAATGACAGGATATTTAGGATCAATTTATAGGGATAAATTAAAGATTTTGATAAAACTATGACAAAGTAATATTGAATTGCAAGGGTAAATTGTAATTTAAAGGGTGTTCTGATTGGTAAACTGTGACTAAGAACTGGGTCTTTTTGAATTTTTTGCCAAGTGCTTTTGTGACTCACCTACCCTGGCTCCTATCAATAGCGATAAAAGGTATAGACAGACTTCATCCCGCTCTAAGTTTAGTTGACATCTTTTTTTTCTGTCATTGAAGTGATTCATTGTGTTTCTCAGACTAGTGCACTTTTAGTTGATATTTTAAATAAAACTAGGCTTTTGAATTTCAAAAACCCTTAAAAATTATTATTGTGGCTTAGTATAGACCTCTAAAGTCAAAACAAAACAAAACAAACAAAAATAAAAAAAAACTGAAAATGCACCTTAATTTCCCTACCTGTAAAATAAAGAGAATAGTCCTATATCACCATTCCATAGACTCAGGAGGGTTCAGAAAGATTATACATAAGAAAATTCAGTTAATAGTAAATTTTTAAGAATGGTTAAATAATATATTGGGCATTTGTATATAATAGTACATATGCTTATAAAACTTGTATTGTTTATATAATACGTATTTCATACTATATATTTTTAGGTTTTTATTTAAATTCCAGTTAATATATGGTATAATATTAGTTTCAGGTATACAACATACAGATTCAGCACTTCCATACAACACCAGGTGCTCATCACAAGTGTAACTCTTTATTGCCCATCCCATATTTCACCTATCCCCCCACCCACCTTCCTTCTGGTAATCAGTTTGGTCTCTATAGTTGAGTCTTTTTTTTTTTTTCTTGGTTTGCCTCGTTCTCTCTCTCTCTTTTTTTCCACTTTGTTCATTTGTTTTCTTTCTTAAATTGTATGTATAAGTGAAATCACAGGGTATTTTTTTCCTCTGGCTTATTTCACCTAACATAATATTCTCTAGCTCCATCCACATTGCTGCAAATGGTAAGATTTCATTCTTTTTATGGCTGAATAATATTTCATTATACATATATCACATCTTCTTTATCCATTCATCAATTGATGGACACTTGGGTTGCTTCTATAATTTGGCTATTGTAGATAATGTGGCTATAAACATTGGG
This sequence comes from Lontra canadensis, assembly GCF_010015895.1. NCBI lineage: Eukaryota > Metazoa > Chordata > Mammalia > Carnivora > Mustelidae > Lontra > Lontra canadensis. Next base: position 6,991,603 of record NW_022631034.1, read on the forward strand.
GTGCATGTATCCCTTGGAAATAGTATTTTTGTATTCTTTGAGTCAATACCTAGTAGTGCAATTGCTGGATTTGTAGGGTAGTTCTATTTTTAATTTTTGAGGAACTTTCAACTGTTTTCCAAAGAGGCTGCACCAGTTTGCATTCCCACAAACAGTGCAATAGGGTTCTCCTATCAGCACATCCTTGCCATCACTTATTGTTCCTTGCATTGTTGATTTTATACATTCTGACAGGTGTGAGGTGATATCTCACTGCTATTTGGATTTCTATTTTCCTGATGGTTGAGTGATGAGCATGTCTTCTGCCATTTTTAAGTTGGATTATTTCGGGTTTTTGGGTGTAGAGTTGTATGAGTTCTTTATATATTTCACATACTAACCCTTTATCAGATGTCATTTACAAATATCTTCTCCCATTCAGTAGGTTGCCTTTTAGGTTGTTGATTATCTTCACTGGGCAGAAGTGTTTTTTTTATTTTGATGTAGTCCTAAGAGTTTATTTTTGCTTTTGTTTCCTTTGCCTCAGGACACTTATCTAAAAAATGTTGCTACAACTGATATCAAAGGCGTTACTCCCTGTGTTCTCCTTTAGGATTCTTACTGTTTCAGATCTCACATTTAGGTATTTAATCCATTTTGAATTTCTTTTTGTATATGGTATAAGACAGTGGTCCAGTTTCTTTTGCATGTAGCTGTCCAGTTTTCCCAATACCATTTGTTGAAGAGACTATTTTTTTCCCACTGGACTTTCTTTCCTGCTTTGTCAAAGATTAATTGACCATATGGTTTATTTCTGGGTTTTCTATTCTGTTAAATTGATCTAGTTTTTGTGCCAGACCCAAACTGTTTTGATTACTGTAGCTTTGTAATATAACTTGAAGTCTAGAATTATGATACCTCCAGCCTTGCTTTTCTTTTTCAAAGTTGTTTTGGCTATTTGGGGTCTTTTATGGTTGCATACAAATATTAGGATTGTTTTTTCTAGCTCTGTGAAAAATGCTGTTGGTACTTTGATAGGGATTGAATTGCATGTATAGATAGCTTTGGGTAGTACAGACATTTTAACAGTATTTGTTCTTCCAATTCATGAGCATGGAATGTATATATATACATATGTATATCTGTGTGTATATATATGTGTGTGCGTATATATATATGTGTGTGTGTGTATGTGTATGTGTGTGTGTGTATACACATTCCACGCTCATATATATTTTACATATATGTCAATACCTTTTTATATAACTTTATTAAAATATTCACATGGTACACAACTCTACTAACTAAAGGATACAATTTAATGGTTTTTAGTACATTCACTGAGTTTTGCAACACCAACACAGTTTTAGAACATTTAAATTACCTCATAAAGGAACCTCGTATCCAGAATCAGTCCCTCACTATTTCTCCCCAACGCCCCCCGCCCAATCCTAGGTAACAACTAATTACCTTCTATCTCTATAGATTTGTCTATTATGGACATTTCATATAAATGGAGTCATACAGTATGTGGTATTTTGTAACTGGCTTCTTTTACTTATGCTGTTCTCAAGGTCTATCCATATTGTGGCATATATCAGTACATCATTCCTTTTTATGACTGGATAATATCCCATTGCATAAATATACTGTCTTTTAAAATCTGTTTATCAGTTGATGGACACTTGTCCTGTTCTACTTTTTAACTATTATGAACAATGCTGCTATGACCAAGTTTTGTATAGATATGATTTAACTTACCTTAGGTATATACTATGCAATAGAATTGCTGGGTTATTTGATAATTCCATCTGTAACTTTCTGAAGAGGTACAATTTATCAATATTTTCTTTTGTCATGTGTGTTTTTGGTGTTCTAGGTAGACCTTCCCTAACCTAAGTTTACACTAACTTACTTTTCTATTTTTTCCAAATGTTTTATAGTTTTACCTTTTACATAAATTCTGTGATCTATTTTAATTCATTTATGTGTATGGAATTAAAAAAGAGATCTGTTATAGATTATCTTATGTCCTCCAAAAAGCTATGTTGAAGTCCTAACACCCATATTTCAGAATGTGATGTTATATGGAATTAGGGTTATTTCAGGTACAATTAGTTACTATTAGGTCAGAGTGAACTAGGATGGGTTCTTAATCTAATATAACTGGTCTCCTTATAAGAAAAGGAAAACCTCATGTGAAGACAGAAACACACAGGGAGAACACTATGTGATGACAGAGACTGAGATTGGAATAATGCAGCTTCAAGCCAAAGAACATCAAGGATTCTTCACTATTGACCAGTAGCTAGGAAAAAGCAAGGAAAGAATGCATCCTAGAGTCTCAGAACACCAACACCTGCTAACACTTCAATTTCAGATTTTGTCCCTCCAGAACTGTGAGAGAATATATTTCTATTGTTTTAAAGTAAGCTGTTTGCTGTACTTTATTACAGAAGTGCTAGAAAACTGTTATAGATTTTAATACCAGTAACTGAGGTGCTACAAATACCTGAAAACGTGGAGGTGGCTTTGGAAATAGGTAATGCATAGAGACTAGAACAATTTTGTAGGGTTTGACAGTGAAGTCCTAGATTGTCATGAAGTGATTGTTGATAGAATTGTGGATTATAATATAATATAATAATATAATAATAAAATAAAAAAAATAATAATAATAAACAATATAAACATTATTCTGGTGATGGCTCAGAAAGAAGGAAAGCTGTAGAGAAAACTCATATCATCTTAGTGACATCAGAAACAGACTGTTGCTGGAAATATCAAAGATGTTTCTGTAGAAGACTCAGGTGGAAATGTGGAACATTGTATTTAAAAACTGGCAGAAGGGCTATCTTTATAAAGTGGTACAGAATTTGGCCAAGTTATGTTTTATTTTTTCAGTGGTACAAAGCAGAATTTAAGTCATGAGCTTGAATATATGGCTAAGGAGATTCCAAGCAACTGGAAGGCATAGCTTGGTTTCTCTCTGTTGCTTATAGTAGAGTGTGAAAAGAAAATCAATTTAGTAAGGAACTATTAAGCAAAAAGAAACTATGACCATTTATTTAGGCTTCAATTTCTTTCAAATATATTTTATAGGTTTATATCTACAAGTCTTAATCTTCTTTTAAATTTATTACTGTTTTATTGTTTTTGATGCTATGGTAATGGAATTCTCTTAATTTCAATTTCTGACCATTCATCGTTATTGTGTAGAATTAGAATTCATTTTCTGTATTTTGAACTTGTATTCTAAAAATGTGTGAAGTCATTTATTCTATAGTTTGTTTAAAGCAGATTCTTTAAGATTTTTATCCACAAATTTATGTTCTCTGCAAATGGAGATTGTTTTACGCCCCCCCCCCCCCTTTTTAAATTTCCATGCCTAATAGCCATGGCTAGAACTTCTGTTAGGATGTTGAACAGAAATGGTTTAAGAGCAGACATTCTTATTTTTCCCTGATTTTAGGAGAAAATCATTCAGTTTTTACTCAGTATATATAATGTTGGCTCCAGGTTTTGCTAGATGCCCTTTAACAGATTGAGGTTAAGTTTCTTTCTATTCCTAATTTGTTGTTTTTATTATGAAAGGGTATTGGATTTTATTTAATGCTTTTTCTGCAACCCTTTAGTATTTGTGGGGTTTTTTTGTACTTTATTCTATTGATATGTTATTACATAGTTTTATTTTCAGAAGTTAAAGCAATCTTGCATTCTTGTAACAAATGTCATTTGTATAACTTTTTAAAAAGATTCTATTTATTTATTTGAGAAAGAGATAGAGCAAGAGAGCATGAATGGAGGGAAGAGACAGAAAGAGAGGAGAGAAGCATGCTACCCACTGAGCAGGGACCCTGACATGGGAATCAGTCCTACATTCCCAGGATTGTGACATGAGGTGAAGGCAGAAGCTTAACAGACTGAACCACCCAGGTACCCCAGTTTGTATAATTTTTATTATATGTTGCCACATTCAGCTTTAGAGGATTTTTATTTCAGTATTCACAAAAGATGCTGTTCTGTAACTTTTTAATCTTGTGATATCTTGAACAGATTTGGAATAAAGATAATAGTGGCTTATAGAGTGAGTTGGTAATATTCCTTGGACTTTTTATTTGTTGGAAAAGTTTGTGAAGGGTTGGTGTTAATTCTTCTTTAAATATTTAGTAGAATTCACAGCAAAGCTATGTAGGCATATCATTTAGCTCTGAGTTTTTAAAAATTTCTAATGGAATTTCCATAATTTGTGTCTTTCTAGGAAATTGTGTGTTTCATCTATATGTTAGATATAAATACATAATTTGTTAGCATGCATTTCATAATATTACCATATGATTTTTTTCACTTATGGAAGGTTAGCAATGATACGCACTTTTTCATTCCTGAGCTTAGTAACTTTTAGAGTTCTCTATTTTCTTGATCTTTCTAGATAAGGGCTATCAATGTTTTTGGTCTTTCTAATAACCCACTTTTGTTAATTTTTCTCTATTAATTTTTATTGATTTCATTAATTTCTATTCAAATTAATATTTTTGCTTATGTTAGGTTTACTATACACTTCTTTTTCTCATATTTTAAGGTGGGAGTTTAGATTACTGATACGAGATCTTTATCCTTTCTAAATACAGGGGTTTACAACTTTAAATTTCCTTCTAAGCAGTGCTTTGTCATATCCTCCAACTTTTGGGCATTATATTTTTAATTCTCTTCAAAATATTTTCTAATTTGTAATCTATTTTAAAATTTTAATTCCAGTGTAAGTAACATGCAATGTTATATTAATTTTCAGATGTACAATATGGTGATTCAACAATTCTATACATTATTCAGTGCTCATCCAGATAAGTGTACTCTTAATTCCCTTCACCTATTTGACCCATCCCTCCACACACCTCCCCTCTGGTAACCATGCTTGTTCTCTTTAGTTAGAAGAATTTTTTGGTTTGTCTATCCTTTTTTATTTTTGTTGTTGTTATTAATTTTGTTTCCTAAGTTCCACATATGAATAAAGTCATATCCTTGTGATTTTTTGACATATTAAACATTTAAGGGTATGCTTTTTAATTTCCACACACTTGTGATTTTCCCCATTTTTTTATTGATTTCTCATTAGATTCCATTATAGGAAAATTAACTAGATATGATTTCAATCCTTTTGTATTTATTGAGGCTAGTTTCATGCCCTAACTTGTTTTGTGGTTTATCTAGCTGAATGTCCCATGTGAACATGAGGGGGAAAAAAAAAAAGTATCGCACTGTCATTGGGTGGATTGGTGTCTACTAGGTTCCAGCTGGTTTATAGACTTGTTCAAGTCTTCCAGGCTCTTCTTGATCTTTTGCCTAGGTGTTCTGTCCATTACTGAAAGTATGGTATTAAAGTTTCCAACTATTATTTTTGAGGTACCAGTTTCTCCCTGCTTGTGCTCTCTCTCTGCCAAATAAAAAATAAAATCTTTAAATTAAAAAAAGTGTGTGTGTGTGTGTGTGTGTGTGTACACATATATACATACACACATACACATGTATATATGTGCACATGCATATATATATATGCGCACACACAAATATATCCACACACACACACACACACATATATATATATATATATATATATATACACACACACACAATGGAATATTAACCATAAAAAAGACTAAAATCTTGCTACATGTCACAATATAGATGAACCTAGAGGTATTGTGCTAGCTGAAGTTAATCAGAAATTGACAAATTCTAAGTGACTTCACTTAAATGTGGAACCTAAAAAACAAAATGAACAAACATAAAAAAACATTCTCTTATATAGAGAACTGGGGGTTACTAGAAAGGAAGAAATGATACTGGATAATAAGTATAATCCACTGGAACAAATGAAGAGAACCAGAACTATGATGGTTAGTATAATAAACGTTCTATATATTCTTGCTTGGCTTTATTTCAACATTTTTAAATTATAAAATTATATGAAGTAATTATAAAAATGTTTTATGTTCATATACATGAATAATACAAAAGAATAGAGAATAGTTATATAGAAAGGTTGAGTATAGTTACTATCTATCACCATACTATATTATTACAATAATATTAACTATATTCTGTATGCTGTATTCATGTCTGTGACTTATTTCATAACTGGACATTTATACCTCTTTTTTAAAAAAAATTATTAATTTTTTTAAATTTCTTTTCAGTGTTCCAGAATTCATTGTTTATGCACCACACCCAGTGTTCCATGTAATATATGCCCTCCATAATACCCACCACCAGTCTCACCCAACCTCTCATCCCCTGCCTCTCCAAAACCCTCAGATTGTTTTTCAGAGTCCACAGTCTCATGGTTCATCTCCCCCTCCAATTTCCCCCAACTCCCTTATCCTCTCCATCTCCCCATGTCCTTTGTGTTATTTCTTATGCTCCACAAATAAGCAAAACCATATGATAATTGACTCTCTCTGCTTATTTCACTCAGCATAATCTCTTCCAGTCCCGTCCATGTTGATACAAGATATTTATACCTCTTAATCCTCTTCACCCATCCCCCACACACACCCCTACCAACTGGTTAATATTATTTTTTTAAAGATTTTATTTATTTATATATTTGGCAGAGAGAGACTGAGAAAGAGAGTGCGCACAAGCAGGGAGAGCGGCAGGCAGAGGGAAAGGGAGAAGTAGGCTCCCCATTGAGCGGAGAGCCCAACATGGGGCTCTATCCAGGGACCCTGGGATCATGACCTGACCCAAAGCCAGACACAACCAACTTAGACTCCCAGCTGCCCTATCACATCTTCTTTAGCCATTCATCTATGAACAATTTGGGTTGCTTCCATATCTTGGCTATTATAAATAATGCTGCAATAAATCTAGAGGTACAATATGTCTTTTCATATTAGTATTTCCATTTGCCTTGGATAAATGCCCAGAAGTATAATTACTGGTTCATATAGTATTTGTATTTATAATTTTTTTTTTTTTTTTAGGAAACTTCCTACTCTTCCACAGTGGTTCCATCAATTTACATTCCCACTACAAACAGCACATGAAGGTTTCCTTTTCTATATCCTCACCAACATATGTTATTTTTTATCTTTTTGATACTAGCCATTCTGACTAGTGTGAGCTGATAACTCATTTTGGTTTTCATTTTCATTTTCCTGACAATTAGTGAAGTTTGAGTATATGCTCTTCTGTTTGTCACTTTTATGTCTTCTGTGGAAAACTACTGAGGTCTTTTGCCCATTTTTTAATATTTTAATTTTTTATATTCTAATATTGATTTTTTACTGTTGAGTTTTATTAATTCTTCATATATTTTGGATACTAACCTCTTATTGGACATAACATTTTCAAATATCTTCTCCCATTCAATAGGTTGCCTTTTGTTTTTTGTGATGATTTCCTTTGCTGTACAAAGCTTTTATATTTTAGTGTATTCTCAATAGTTTATTTTTGCTTTTGTTTTCCTTGTGTGAGTAGACATATCCATAATTATCTTGCTAAGGCTGATGTCAGAGAGACTATTGCCTATGTTTTCTTATAGGAGTTTTATGGATTCATGTCTCACATTTAGGTTTTTAATCCATTCTGAGTTTATTTTTTGTATGGTGTAAGAAAGTGGTCCAGTTTTTCTTTTGCATGTGGTTGTCCAGTTTGCCCGAGACCATTTTTTGAAAAGACAGTCTTTTCCCCATTGTAGATTCTTGCTTCCTTTGTTATAATCAACTTTATATGCATGGGTTTATTTTTGGTTCACTATTCTGTTCTGTTGATCAGTCTCTGCTTTTGTGCAGGATCATACTGGTTTTTTTTGTTGTTGTTGTTGTTGTTGTTCTTTTGTTTTGTTTTAAAGATTTTATTTATTTGTTTGACAGAGATCACAAGTAGGCAGAGAGGCAGGCAGAGTGAGGGGGGGAAGCAGGCTCACCGCTGAGCAGAGAGCCCGATGTGGGGCTCGATCCCAGGACTCTGGGATCATGACCTGAGCCGAAGGCAAAGGCTTATCCCCACTGAGCCACCCAGGTGCCCCAGTATCATACTGTTTTGGTTACTATAGCTATGTGGTATATCTTGAAATCTGGGATTGTGATACCTTCAGTTTTTTTCTTCTTTCTCATGATTGCTTTGGCTATTCAAGTTATTTTGTGGCTCCACACAAACTAGAAGTATTTATTTCAGTTCTGTGAGAAAAATGCTGTTGTTATTTTGATAGAGATTGCATTGAATCTGTGGATTGTTTTAGTTAGTATGGACATTTAAAATTGTTAACTTTTTCAGTCCATAAGCATGGTGTATCTGTCTATTTCCTTGTGTTGTCTTCTATTCTTTGATCAATGTTTTAGAGATTTCAGAATATACGCCTTCACCCCCTTGTTAGATATATAATCAAGTATTTTATTCATTTGATGCAATTGTAAATGGGATTCTTATTTTCTCTTTCTGCTACTTCACTATTTGTAGAAATCTAACATATTTCTATATATTATTCTTTTATCCTGAAACATTACTAAATTCACTTATTCTAACAGGTTTTGTGTGTGTGTATGTGTGTGTGTAATCTTTAGGGTTTTCTATATATAGCATTATGCCATCTGCAAATAGTGATAGTTTTACTTCTATTCAATTTGGATATTTTTATTTGCTGTTATTGTCTGATTACTACATCTAGAACTTCTAGTACTATGTTGAGTAGAAGTGAGAATGGACATTCTTGTCTTGCTCCTGATCTTAGAGGAAATGTTTTCAGTGCTTCACCATTGAATGTAATGTTAGCTGTGGGTTTGTCATATATGGTGTTTATTATATTTGAGGTATGTTTCCTCTAAACCTACTTTGTTGGGAATTTTTATCATGAACAGATGTTGTTTGGTCAGATGCTTTTTCTGCATCTCTTAAAAGGATCATATGATTTTCAGCCTTATTCTTTGAACTTAAAATGTATCATATTGATTGCATCACTGGAATAAATCCCATTTAATCATGGTGAATGATCCTTTTAATATATTGTAGAACTTTTTTGGGTAATATTTTGTTGATGATTTTTCTATTTATGTTCATCAGAGATATAGGCCTATGGTTTTCTCTTTTTTTTGTAGGGTCTTTTCCTGGTTTTAATATGAGAGTAATGCTGTCCTTGTACAATGAATCTGGAAGTTTAACTTCCCTCTATTTTTAGGAAGAGTTTGAGAAGAATAGGTATTAACTTTTTTTTTTTTTTTAATGTTTAGCAGAATTCACCTATGAAGCCATCTGGTCCTGGACTTTTGTCTAATGGGAGATTTTTGATGACGGATTCAGTTTTCTTAATAATAAAAAGTCTGTTCAAATTTTTTCTTTCTTTCTGATTCAGTATTAGAAGATTGTATGTTCCTGCAATTTTATTCATTTAAGTATTCTAATTTTTAACATATAATTTTTCATAGTATTCTCTTATAATTTTTTGTGGTGTAAGTGTTATTTTACTCCCTCCACTTCTCATTTTATTTATTTGCATCTTTTTTCTTGATGGGTGTGATGAAATACCACCAATTTTATTTCCCAAGAACCAAGTCTTGGTTTCACTGATTATTTTTCTATTGTTTTTTTAAGTCTGCATTTCATTTATTTCCACTCTAATCTTTATTATTTCCTTCCTTCTACTCCCAGCTTTATATGTCTAAGTCTTTTAAGTTAAGATTTTTTTTATGGTTCTAGAAGTAGACCTGTAACCCTCTAAACTTCACTCTTAGAACTGCTCTTGCTGCATCCCAAGGATTTGGGATCATTGTGTTTTTATGTGTGGGTTGATTTTCTTTTTTTATACTGTCTTTAATTTCTTTCTTGACTGATTGTTTGATTAGTAGCATGTTATTTAGCCTCTGTGTTTGTGTTTGTTTTTTCCAATTTTTTTCTGTTAATTGATTTCTCTTTTCATAGGACTGTGATTGGATAAGATACTTGATATGATCTCAATCTTCTTAAATTTAATGAAAATTGTTTTGTGGCCTAGTTTATTATTTGTCCTGGAGAATGTTCCATGTGCACATGAAAAGAATGTGTATTCCACTGTTTTGGGGTGAAATGTTCTGTGTGTATTATTATTAAGTCCATCTGAACTAATATTTTATTCAAAGCCATTGTTTCCTTGTTGATTTTATGTCTCAAAGGCCTAGCCATTGATTAAGATAGATGTTAAGTTTGTCATAGTGGCTCAATAAGTTAAGCATTTTACTGTTGATTTAGGCTCAGGTCATGATCTCATGGTGGTGAGATTGAGCCTTATGTTGGGCTCTGCCCTGAGCATGGAGGCTGCTTAAGATGCTCTCTCACTTTGTCCCTTGCCCTCCCCCCTCCCCAGCCTCTTAAAAAAAGGGGAATATTAAAATTTCCAAGTATTATTGTATTGTTCTCAATTTTTCCCTTTATTTCTTTATATTATAATTATATTAATAATAATATAATTATAATATTGGAGATTTTGGTGCTTTATATTGGATACACAGATACTTAAAAATGTTATAACCTCCAACTGGATTGATTTCTATCAACAAATAACACCTTTTGTCTTTTGCTACAGTCTTTGCTTTAAAGTCTGTTTGATATAAATATTGCTATTCTGGTTTTTTTGCTTCCATTTGAATGGGATAACTTTTTCCATTTCTTTAGTTTTATTTGTAAATTGTCTTTAGGTCTTAAGTGAGTCTTGTAGGCAACATATAGATGGGTGTGTTTTTTTTACTCATTCAATTACCTCATTTTTTTAGTATAGCATTTAGTTCATTTACATTTAAACTAATTACTGATATGTACTAATTGCCACTTTCTCAATTGTCTTTTGTACATTTTTATAGTTCTTCTCTATTCCCTTTTACGCTCTTCCTTTGTGGTTTGATGCTTTCTTTAGTGTTATTAGTTTACTTGGATTTGTATCCTAGAGATATTTTAGAAAGGTTACTATTGGGATCATATATTACATCATATAAGTTTAATAATCTGTATTAAGTTGATGGTTGCCTAAGTTCAAAGATACTCTAAAGCACTCATTTTTTTGTATCCCTAGATTAGGTTTTGTAGATACAATTGATTTTACCATTTTTGTGTTTTAATTTCCATACTGGCTTTGTAAGTGATTAATCCACTACCTTTACTATACGTTTGCTTTTATCTGTAGAATATTTTTCTATCATAATTTCTTACAGCTAATTAGGGCCTTTTATTTGGCTTTTACAAAGTCCCTTAACATTTATTTTTAATACTTATTTGAGAAAGAGAATCTTTAAGCAGACTCTGGGCTGAGCATGGGCTCAATCTCCCAACGCTGAACTGAAACCAAGAGTTGGACATTTAACTGACTGAGCCACCCAGGCACTCCAGCATTTCTTATAAAGCTGGTTGAGTGGAAACAAATACCTTTAACTTTGCTTGTCTTGGAAGCTTTATTCTGAATGACAACCTTACGGAGTAAACTAGAAGGAAAGGTAATTTGGATTGTAGGTTTTTTTCTTCTCAGCTTTTTGAATATACCATGCCACTCCCTGGTGAAAAATCAGCTGATAGCTTTACAGGGTTTATTTTGTATTTAAATATCTTCTTTCCTCTTGCTGCCTTTAATATTCTCTGTCATTAATTTTTTTTTTTATTTTTATCATTGTGTGTCTTGGTGTAGACAGCCTTGGAATATTCTTATAAGGAGCTTTCTGTGTTCTCTGGATGTGGATGTCTGTTTCCTGCCCCAGATTTGGGAATTTTCTATTGACCTCTCTTTTACTTCTGAGATTCCTATTATGTGAATGTTATTATGCTTGATGATGTGACAGAATTCCCTGAACCTATTCTCTGTTTTTTGTTTTGTTTTGTTTTGTTTTGTTTTTGCTGTTCACCATTGCGGATTTCCATTACCTTGCTTCCCAGGTCTGTTCTTCTGCATCTTCGAATCTGTTGTTGATTCCATTTAGTGTATTTTGTATTTTATATCTCTGTTGAAGTTCTGAGTTCTTTTTTCTCAAGTTCAGTGAGTATGACCATTACTTTGAACTCTGTATATTGTATATGACTTATCTCCATTTAGCTATGGTTTTGTCTTGTTCTTTCATCTGGAACATATTCCTCTGTTCCTCATTTTGTCTATGCTTCTTTCTACATCTCTGGTCTTGAAAATAGTTAAGGATACCTGTGGTCTCTTAGTACCAGAGATGCCAGAGCCAGGTGTTTCCTGAAGGAAGAAAGCAAAATAAAGGAATAGAAAGTACTACAAAAGTGGCAATAAGTACAAACCTATCAACAATTGTTTTAAATATAAGTAGACTAAATGCTCCAGTCAAAAGACATAGGATAATTGAATTGATTAAAAAAAAAAAAAAGGTCCCATCTGTATGCTGCCTACAAGACTCCTTCTGACCTAAAGACACATACAGACTGAAAGTGAAAGGATAAAAAAAGATAATTTAAGTAAACAGAAGAAAAATAAGTAATTATTGCATTCTGGCTTTATCAAAGACAAAATAGACTTTAAAACAAGACTGTAACAAGAGACAAAAGATATTATACAATGATAAAAAGATCCAGCTAACCAGAGGTCATAACAATTGTAAATATCTATGCATCCAAGATAAAGACACCTAAGTACATAAGCAAATATTGAAAGACATAAAAGGGAGAAATTGACAGTAATAAAATAATAGGGTACTTCAACATCCCTTTTACATCAATGGATAGTTCATCCAGTGGCTTTTAATGGTACAATAGACCAGATATATACATAATATCCCCTCCAAAACCAGCAGAATACAAATTATTTATGTTAAGCCATAAGACAAATCTCAGTAGATGAAACAGGATTGGAATCCTATCAAGGCATCTATTGCAACCACAACACTATGAAACTAGACATCAATTACAAGGGGAAAAAAATGGTAAAAACTCACAAACACCTGGAGGTTTAATATGCTACTAAACGAGGGCACCTGGGTGGCTCAGTGGGTTAAAGCCTCTGCCTACGGCTCAGGTCATGATCTCAGGGTCCTGGAATCAAGTCTCACATCACACTCTCTGCCCAGCAGGGAGCCTGCTTCCTCCTCTCTCTCTCTGCCTACTTGTGATCTGTCTGTCAAATAAATAAAATCTTTAAAAAGTATATGCTACTAAACAATCAATAGGTCACTGAAACACACACACACACACAGAACTGCTTTTGCTATGTCTAAGAGGGAAGTTTATAGCAATAGAAGAAACAAAACCTCAACAGAAACACAATTATAAGAGAATATTATGAAAAATTATATGCCAATAAATTGGACAACATAGATGAAATGGATAAATTCCTAGACACATATGATCATCCAATACTGAATCAGAAAAACAGGTACTTTTCTAGTAACAAAATTGAATCAATAATCAAAAACTCTCAACAAACAAGTCCAGGAGCATATGGCCCTAAAGTGAAGTCTACCAAACATTTAAAGAAGAGTTAATAGTAATTCTACTTAAAATATTCCAAAATAGAGGATAGGAAAGAAAACCTCAAAATTCATTTTATGAAGTCAGCATTACCCTGGATACCAAAACCAAGCAAAGATGACACACAAAAAAGAAAACTATAGGCCAATATCTCTGAAGACATACTTGAAAAATCCTCAACAAATATTACTGAGTTCAACAATACTTTAAAAGGATCATTCACCAGGATCAAGCAGGATTTACAGCAGGGATACAAGGAAAGATTTGATTCCCAAATCAATTAATGTGGACATCACCACCACAAGAAAAAGGATAAAACCATGTGGTTATCTCAACAGATGCAGCAAAACCATGTAACAAAATACAACATCTAGTCATGATAAAACTCTCAACAAAGTGGGTTTATAGGGAACATACCTTATCAAAATAAAAGCTATATATAAAAAATCCCCAGCTAACATCTTACTCAATGGTAGAAAAAAACCAGAATCTTTCCTTCTGTGATCAGGAGGAATACAAGGATGTCCATTCTTACCACTTTTATCCAACATAGTACTGGAAGTCCTAGCTGCAGCAATCAAACTAGAAAAAGAAAAGTTATCCAAATTGGTATGGAAAAAGTCAAACTATCACTGCTTGTAGAAGACATGATACTAAATATAGAAAACACTAAAGACTCCACCAAAAAAAAAAAAAAACTATTAGAATAAATGAATTCAGTAGTTGCAGGCTACAAAAGTAATATATGGAAATATGTTTCTGATCCTTCATTATGAGTGTATATATAGAAAGAGAATTTTTTTTTAAAAATCCCACTTAGAAATAAATTTAACCAAGAAGGTAAAAGACATATATTCTGAAAGCAGTAAGATATTGATGAAATAAATTGAAAACAACACAAGAAAATGGAAAGATAGGTCATGCTCATTAATTTGAAGAGCTAACATTTTTAATATCCATACTACCCAATGCAATCTATAGATTCAATGCAGTACCTATCAAAATATGAACATTTTTCACAGAATTAGGTTGCTTATAAAATTTGTATGGAACCACACAAGATCTTGAATAGCCAATCTTGAGAAAGCAGAACAAAGCTGGAGGTACGACAAACTCAGACTTCAAGACCTACTATAAAGTTATAATAATCAAAACAGTGTGGTACTGGCACAAAAATGGACAGATCAACAGAACAGTATAGAGAGCCCAGAAATAAACCCATTCCTAATGCATCAAGAATGTACAATGGGAAAAAGACTGTCTTTTCAATAAATGGTGTTGGGAAAACTAGACTGTTTTCTTATACTCAAAAATAAATGCAAAAGATTAAAGAACCTTAATGTGAGACCTGAAAGCATAAAAGTCTATAAAAAAACATATGCAATAATCTCTTGGACATCAGCTTTAGCAAGATACTTATGGATATGGGGAACAAAAACAGTTGGGACTACACCAAAATAATAAGCTCTGCAAGGTGAAGAAAATATTCAACAAACCAAAATGCAGTGTGAAAAGATATTTATAAATCATACATCCAATAAGAAGTAATATCTAAAATATGTAAAGGACTTATACAACACAACATCAAAAAAACAAAAACAAAAACCCACACAACCTAATAAATAATGGCAAAGAATGTAAATAGACATTTTCCCAAAAAGACCAGCAGATGGCCTGCAGGCACATGAGAAGATGTTCAACATCAGAAATCATCAAGGAAATGCAAATCAAGATCACAATGAGCTATCCCCTCATACCTACCAGATTGGCTATTACCAAAAAGACAAGATATAACAAACATTGGTAAGGATGTGGAGGAAAAGGAGTGTTCATATACTGCTGGTGCAGATGTAAATTAATGTGACCACTACAGAAAACAGTATGGAGATTCCTTTAAAAAAATTAAAAATAGAAATACCACATGATCCAGCAATCTCCTTCTGAGTATGTACCCAAGGCAAATGAAAATACTAATTCAAAGTGATATGCACCCCTTTATTTATTACAGCATTATTTATAATAACCAAGAGATGGCGGCAACCCACATACCCATTGATTTATGGTGGCTAAAGAAGATAATGGTATATAAATATCAAATGAACTATACTCATCCATAGACAATCAAATTTTGACATTTGTGACTACACCAATGGACCTTGGAAGTATTGTGCTGGGTGAAGTTAGAGAAAAATTCCATATAATTTCACTTCTTTGTGGAACCTAAAAAAACAAAACATGGAAACAGACTTAAAAACAGAGAACAAACTAACTGGTAGTTACTAGAGAGGAGGATTTTGGGGGAATGGGAAAGGAGAAGGGAATTAATGGTACAAACTTCTAGTTATAAAATTTATGGAAATAAAATGTATGGTATAGAGAATATAGTCAATAATACTATAATGATGTCTCATGACTATACTTATATACATATAATGACAGAGTAGTAGAATTTGTCAAATCACTATGTTGTACACCTGAAACTAAAATATTTTTTCAAATATACTTCCATTAAAAAAAACTTGACTTGCTTTAATTTAGATGAGATAGATACCAATAGAGACCAACTCAACAAGGTATTTCTATTTCATTAAATATGACTTATAATTACAACAAATATAGCCTCAAAAGTTCTTTAGTGAGATTATAATAGGAGATGAAATATTAAGAAAAATCACAGATTGCTACCAGGATTCAAGGAAATTAGCTATTAGAATCCAGAGAGTTTATGAGAGAGAAGGTTGAACTTGATACTGAAGAATGGTTACTTCTTGGAAAGATAAGATGGAGTCAATAGCAATTGTTGTTACTATTTTTGAAGAAAAAATACTATTCACCTGTTCTTTCTAGACACTACTTATTCACACATAGTTTAGAAATAATTATAGGTACCATAAAAATACTTTTCTCATGGCACCAAAGTGCATTCTGCAAAACAAAAATGTATTTTGTTAGCTTTAAAAAGATTTAACTGAGAATTTTTTGAGAAACAGTTCTACTTGAGTCTAAGTATGAAACATTGCATTAGCTATGCAATATCTATGCATATTAGTTTCCTCATGTGCAACATGGGATAGTTTTGAGTGTTAAATAATGATTTAAAATATTAAGTGTAGCACCTGGAACATGATAACATTTCATTAATCTAAGTTTAAACTATTATATCAAGAGAAAAAGCCTATCTTTTCCTATTAATACATTGCTCAATGTTTGTATTATTAATTATTTGTGTACTAATATTCCATGCTAAATGAGCAGTGTGGGCAGAACATAATGTAAATAGAAATTTAAGAGGATACAGTCCTGAATCCCCAGTAAAATAGCTTATTAAAATTAAGGTAGATATATACACACACAAAATAACTACATTTCAAACTATGAATACCTATGAGAATTGAATGACACCAGTTTAGCTTTGTTCTTCAAAAAATGAAGTAATTGTAGGTGTTAATCTGATCGGAATCAATCCCCTCATCTAAAACCAAAAGACCTTGTGTATTCTTGTATATTAGATGGAATAACTAAAAATTGGAATGAAATATTGTTAGTGTCTTTGAAATCTCCTTTTTAAAAAATCTACTTTAGGGGCACCTGGATGGCTCAGATGATTGAACATCTGTGTTTGGCTCAGGTCATGATCTCCAGGTCCTGGAATGGAGCCCCATTTTGGGCTCCCTGCTCATCAGGAAGTCTGCTTCTCCCTTTCCCTCTGCCTCCCCCCCTACTCCCAATGAATGAATCTCTTTAAAAATCTACTTTAGTGAAGATATACAATTAATTTTATCCACTGAAATAAACTCTTACTACAAGTGAATTCCTTTTTAGAATTTAGAATGTGTTTATAATTATTTTCATGGGACCTAACTTAATTAAGACAAGATACAATTGTTTTTGTTGAATCTGGTGTTGTTTGGTACCTAGTAGATGTTCAATGAATATTTATGAAATAATGGAGATTTCAAAGTCATGATACCTTGAAAATACTGAATATGGGTTTACATTTCTCCAGCAAAAATAATATTTTAGGCAGCTATTCTTTCATTATGACCCTAGGAAGAGATAGGAAGGCAAACAACAAATCACAAAAGAGTTGACCTAACCAGAGTCTTTTTAGACACTTAAAAGAAGCCTTTCTGATTGATGAGAAATTGTGGGAAGAAGAGATGGCTGGGAAAACAAAGTGATGCAGTTCTCATTTGCGTGACTCTATATCAACCCTTCAAACTTAACTGGCAATGAAGAGTAAGAGACAAGTATTGAACCTTTGCCTCACTTCCCATTTCATAATTTTTGCAAAGCAGCATTAAAAAATTAGATTTTATGGTTTCTAAATTCAACAGAATTAGACACTTATAAAAAATAATGGTTTCTAGGGTTTTTTTTTTTTTTTTTTTTTTAAGATTTTATCTATTTATTTGACAGAGATCACAAGTAGGCAGAGGCAGGCAGAGAGAGAAGAAGAAGCAGGCTCCCTGTGGAGCAGAGAGCCGGATGCGGGGCTCGATCCCAGGATCCTGGGATCACGACCTGAGCCGAAGGCAGAGGCTTTAACCCACTGAGCCACCCAGGTGCCCCTAGGTTTTCTTTTGTTTGTTTTTTGTTTTTTTAAATGATTTTATTTGTCAGGGAGTGAAAGAGGGAACACAAGCATGGGGAGTGGGAGAGGTAGAAGCAGGTTTCCCACTGAGCAGGGAGTCTAATGCAGGGCTTGATTGCAGGACCCTGAGATCATGACTCCAGCGGAGGCAGATGCTTAATAACAACTGAGCCACCTTGGTGCCCTGATTTCTAGGTTCTATCCTAAACATACTAGAGTAGAAGTTCTTATTAATATTCTATAGTTTGTTCTAGTTCACTATGTTTGGGAACAAATGGTCAATTATGATAGTAAATGTTATGTAAAATGATAGTTCTCTTTGAATCATTGTTAATCAGTGTCAGTCAAGTGGATTATGGACATGAATATCAGGAACCATCATACTTCTGGAACCATCATACTTCTAAATGTACTACTGTTCTAAAAAAGTAGGATTTGAATGTCCAACTTTTGAAATAATAAATGCAGACTGACAAGTTCAACTTTACAGTAGTCAACTGTAAATGGAATATATATCCTCACCTTATAAATGGAGTCTAAATATCAATATTTAGTTTTAATTACATTCTGAAGATGTGTTAGTTAGGGCTTTTAGATATCTTAGACTGAGCGGTTTCAACAGCAAAATTTAGTTCCCACAACTCTGCAGACTAGTAATTTGAGATCAGGGTCAGAGCATGGTCAAGCTCTGGTTTGAGCCCACTTCCTGGCTTGTTGATAGTTGCCTTCTTACTATATCCTCATGTGGCCAACAGAGATTCTCTCTCCCATGTCTTATTTTAAAGGCTTTAATACCATTTATGAGAGCTGCACCCTCATGATTTAATGACCTCCTAAACACCATACCTGCAAACACCATTACATTAAAGATTAGGATTCAACATGAATTTTGGGGGGATACAAACAATCCATACCAGAGAACCATTGATATTAAAGTTTTTAATAAAAGGATTCTATGGTCAAATATTTGGAAGATGTTTCACAAACTTAATCTATCTTTAAAATATTACTATTGCAAATAAGCATATCATATGCTATGTGACTTTCTTTAGTTAAAAAAAAAAAGAATAGACATTTCTTGTATGTTATAAGGCATTTCTTTAGTTTCCAGGGAGGAAAGTATGATCACTGTATTTAATTTATATCTGATTCGTCATCTTAGGCTATGTCTCACTATTACCACAGAAGCTAAGATTTTAAAGAAAAAAAAATTTGCCCAGCAGTGTTTTTAAATCCCCAAATTAAGAAGAACTAGTGTAGACGATGAAAGGTAGAATTTGAGTTCTAATTTTAGCTCTGCCACTGACTGTGCAACCTGAAATAGCTTGGTTTTCTTGCAATTTTTTATATTTATAAGTAAGCTTACTTATTAGTAAGGACCCAGTAGTCCTATCATCTTGTATATAAAGCTTATTGAAATTTATTGAGTAAATTATTGTGTATGTTGAAGAAAATATTGACTAATAAATGATTGTGAAGCTTTTAGTAAATGGAAATCACTATGTAAACACATATTAAAGTCATTATAGAGAAGGAGGAAAATGAGCATGTAAATATATGACAAGAAAAGGCAAGTAAAATTCTGCGTTGCTCTCATATTTCATAATTAAAGGAAAATATGTACTGGCAACTTTATTTAATGCTTACCTAAGTGGAACATTAAACAACACTTTTTTAGAGTCATTCACTTACATAGCTCTTAGATAAAGCTTATTTGGCCTTCTAATGGATAATAATATTGCTAACAGTAATCGTATGCTGCATTTACATAATATATTTCTTTTGCTGTACTGGGAGTACTTTCACAACATTGATCTAATTTTTCTTTTGATGACATTCTTATGAGGTAAGCAGTACATGGAGCTCAGTCATGGATACAAAGTATAGACTAGAGAACAGCACAAATGATCATTAGAGAAGAAAAAGTGCTAAAATCTGTTATCTTTAGAAACATATAAAGAAGTGCATAGAAATATTTTATAAATTTAAGATGGCAAGTATTTATTTTTCCTACCACTTACTTGAACTGTTTTTTATTCATACATCACTCACCCTATTATATAAGTTTTTTCATGAATAAATTGCTCTTAAATATTATTCTATATTTTATATCCATATATACTTCATACTACTTTGATATTTGAAATTATTAAGTCTCTATAAATTGATCAATTTCATTAATTCTATTAAGGTTAATGTCCTAAATTTAAATTATGAATATCCCTCTGGTCTATAAACATATAGCAAAAATAGATAATCCTTTGCATTAAAAATAAGACAAATATTTTTATGGATCATTACGGAATAGTAAAATGTAGCAGTGGGTGGGGGTAAGGCACCTCAAGCTTTCTAAACTCCAGAAATATCTGCTGCATGGCCACATAACCCTTTAGAAACAACTTGAACCAGATCCATTGCTTGACATCTGAAAGTGTAGAAAGTTCCACTACCCATAAAAATGGATAAAAACTAGAGATACACCCTTCAGAGACATGTTTTATTTTTCATTTATTTTTTAAAAGATTTTATTTATTTATTTGACACAGAGAGATCACAAGTAGACAGAGAGGCAGGCAGAGAGAGAGAGAGGAGGCAGCAGGCTCCAGGCTGAGCAGAGAACGTGATGCGGGACTTGATCCCAAGACCCTGAGATCATGACCTGAGCCAAAGGCAGAGGCTTAACCCACTGAGCCAACCAGGTGCCCCAGAGACATGGTTTAATAAAGCTTCACACTCAGAGAAGCTGGATCACTATTCCTCAAACAGCAAGTTGCAACCCAGTATGAATTTGAAATCACTTTATTATGGCAAAATCAGTATTTTTCAAAATAAATTACTATATAGTATCCAGTACATCTGTATGATTTGTGAAGTTTATCTTCATGACATATACATATATACATGTACAATTGTGCACCAGGTCAAAATGTAAACTGATTTTTTTTTTAGTTTTCTATCAACAATAATAGATTTAAGCAGAAAAAGTTTGTAGCAAATACAGAAAGCCCAACTTACTTCTTAGCAGAGAGATCTATAATGTCAGTATTATCACTGTAGGATAAAACTAAGACCTCATAGTTTTCTTGTACCTGGTTTTTGAGATCCAGGAGAACCTAGAAAGAAAATTCACTGTGAGAGTAGGATGGAAAATTTTAGAAAAGAGAACAAGAGGGAACACATGAAAATATAAGACAAGCTTCCATTCACAACCTAGAGATTATAATCCAAAATGCAAAGGAAAAAGCAAAACTAAGACAACAACAAAAAATTCAGTAATTAAAATGTTAACTTATTCCAACCCAACAAAAACAATAGAAGAAAAATATATGACTTTAAAATAAGAATACTGTAGAAAAATGGTACTCTGGAAACATGGCAATCCAAACACAGTTTCCATTCTTCCAATCTCAACTCCAAGATAACAGTTTCTATTAACCAAGTAACAGATGAAACCATGGCTATCTAAGCTGAAGAAGGATGCTGGCTTCTGATAGGTTTCCAATAGAGATATTAATCCAAATGTGTTTTTTTCCAGGTCCTCCTCTTTCCCACTGCAGGGGGTACTGGAAGCCTGAGAAATGACCCCAAAATATCATATATCTTTAGAAGGTTTGGCAAGGAGAGACATGTGGAGCACTGAAATATGTGTGAATGAGCTGTTTTTCCTTGTATTCTAGTCTAAGAAAGATCTCTAGGAACAAGATTGAATCTCCCCTGCTGCAGAAGGTCAATAAATATAAAACAAAGTTGGATCAGGGATGCTTGTTTCAGGTGTACTAGGTCCCAATATATGATGGCAGATACTGCATGCCTGTCATAATTTAATGTATTTTAATAATAAATCTTGATCCAAACAGAAAAAAGTATTTAACACTCAGAGGTAAAGGAAGAGAAGATAAAGAAAATTAAGAGATATGGCTATGAAATAAAGCTGCAGAGGAAGAAAAATATAATCTTGAACAAGCAATTTAATAATATAACTAATTTCTGGTTTTCAGATTTTTTTTCAAAAAACATAATGGATTTTAAGGAAGAAACAGGCACTACTGAGGTTTAGTATTATAGACTAGAGAATCACAAGTGTTAATTAAAACACATAGTAACATTAAGACAGGAGACCCAGAAAAGCAAGAGAAGATTTGAAGAACTTTTTTATGAATAATGGGTTCTGAGGAAAAATAACAGAAGGAAAAGTGGTTAGTATTTAAACAAAGGATCAAAAGTATTTTCTTGGGTTGGAGAAAGATCAAAGCATGCAGTTGGAAAGGAATAACTGACCAAGTTATCACTTGTTGTATGAAATAAAACCCTTTCACTCACAAAGTGATGAATTCTTAAGCTCTTCAGAAAAAACAAAAACCCCTTACATGTTCCCAGGGAAAAAATAACTAGTTATCTTTTAGATTATAATCAAATTGGAACCAGACTTTTTATTTGTGCCCCTGGAAACTAGAAGATGGTGGAGTGTCATTTATAAAACATTGAAAGAAATGAGCTGCCATATAAGAATCCTACACTCAGTCAAGAAATCTTCTTACTAGAGTAAAAGAAAGATATTTGGGGATACCTAAGATTCAGAGAATGGTTATCAGTTATTTCCCATTAGAAAAATCATTAAGGTAGCTACACAAAAGTCATTCACAACACCATTGACATTATCCTCCATGAAGCATAGAGGCTATAAAGCTGAACACATCAATTGCCCTTGTAGACAATATTGTACATACTACATAATTCTAACCAATGATCACTTCACAGAAATCTGCAAGTGTCAACTGCTCATTTTCTTGTTTCATGCTTACAGTACAAACTGAAAGTCCTGGAAGTGAAGTGGGCATCTTGGTACCAAGATTTTATTCAGCGAATGAAAAAGACAAATGATACAAAGATCCTATCCTACCACTATACATTTTATTACACAAGATAAATAAAAATATTAGTTGTTTAAAATATTTTTAGGATGTCTGTTATTTGTAGCCAAAGTGTATTGTTAATGCATACAGTGTGTAGCATATGGAAGTGGAATTCTGGTGAACCTAAAATGTGAAATTGGCTAAGTGTAAGAGGTAGGATATATTTAGAAGTGAGGATTTTGTCATTGCAGTGTGGAAAATTGACGATCTTCATTTTGCAGTGATCATACATTTATGCCATTTGACACATGCTGTATTTTGGGATGTAAATCTCATAAATGGGGTGATAATTTCAGAATGCTGGTTACTCCAGGGAATGGTCATCTTAGGATAGTAGTTACATTTAACTATAAGAGGCAAAGGCATAGAATAATAGAGGGCCACAAAAGTAGTGTAAGTACATTTTAAAAGTTTAGGTTCCATATCTGTGGTGTTTCTTAAGGTGTTTTAACATATTAAATAACAACCTCATTGAGAAAATACAAAGGAATATAAGAATAAGGTATGTTGGGGCCCCTGGGTGGCTCAGTTGGTTAAGTGACTGCCTTTGACTCAAGATGATCCTGGAGTCCCAGGATCAAGTTCCACATTGGGATCCCTGCTCAGTGGGGAGTCTTCTTCTCCCTCTGACCCTCCCCTCTTTAAGCTCTCATTCTCTCTTTCTCAAATAAATAAATAAAATCTTTTTTTTTTAAAGAAGGTATCTAGTACCAAATTTACTAATAACTTAGTGCCTTAATTCATTAGTATCAAAAACCCTGAAAGAAACCAAATGCTCTTCAACTGGTGAATGGATAAACTATGGTCTATCTATACAGTAGAGCACTACTCAGCAACAAAGAAAGGACAAAGTACTGATACATGAAAAAAAATGTTCAAAACATTAAGTGGAAAGTGACAAATAATTACATGCTACATAATTCCATTTAAATATCCAAATGTCATTAAAATAATTATCTTCTGGAAAAGACAAAACTATAGGAAAAGAAAAGAGATCAGTGGCTACAAAGGGTATAGATTACATAGTGGCAATATAAAAGAACTTTTGGATTTAGTGGATGTTATGTTGTGTTCCACACAAAATTCCTATGCTGAGTTCCTAACTCTTGGTGCCTCTGAATGTGACCTTTTTCAGACAGGGAATTTACTGGGAAAATCAAGTTAAAATAAAGGCAGTAGTGTGGGCCCTAATCTAATATGACTACCTAACAAAAACTTAAATTTGGACACAGATAGTCATAGAGAAAAGACAGTGTGAAGAGATGTAGAGAAGATTACCATCTGCAAGCCAAGGAGAATGGCCTGGAATAGATTCTGATTATATAACCCTGAAGGAACCCACCTTGCCTACATCTTGATTTTAGACTGCTAGCCTTAAGAACCATGAGATGATAAGTTTCTGTTATGTAAGCCATCCAGTTTGTGTTATTTTGTTATAGTAGTCTTAGCAAAGTAATATAGTGGAACTATACTGTACCTTGATTGTGGTTGTAGTCACATGACTGTACATTTGACAGAATTCCTAAATTGTACACCAAGAAAGTAAACTTTACAGAATGTAGGTTAAAAACGTGAATAAACGGGGCACCTGGGTGGCTCAGCGGGTTAAGCCTCTGTCTTTGGCTTGGTTCATGATCTCAGGGTCCTGGGATAGAGCCCCACATTGGGTTCTCTACTCAGCGGGGAGCCTGCTTCTCCCTCTCCCTCTGCCTGCCTCTTTGCCTGCTTCTGATCTCTCTCTCTCTCAGTCAAATTAAAAAAAAAAAAAAGTGAATAAACCACAGCTGAGCAAAAGACACATTTTGTTATCTAAAAAATATAACACTGTACAATAAAAAGGACAGGAGATTTAAGAAAACACTTCACAAGGGAATTATACAAATGGTGAAAAAGGACATTAAAAGATGTTTAAAATCATTAGTCATTAGGGAAAATCTAAGTAAAACCCATTATATAATGGGTATAACATATTTCCATTATAATGGCTAAAATTTAAAATGATTTGCAATGTCAAAGTATTCATGAAGAGATGGAATAATTGAACTATCAGCTATTGTTCATGGGAATGTAAATTGGCACAACCAATTTGCCAAAGAGGATTGATTTTAATTTTTTTTTAACCAAGACCCTGACAGTTTGTTCTTTTTTTGTTATTGTTTTTTATCTGAGTAATGTTGATACACAATGTGTATTAGTTATCAGTGTACAACTTAGTGATTTGACAAGCTTATACATTATGCTATCATCTATCTTGTTACATCACTATTATAATATCACTGACTATATTCTTTATGCTATGCTATGATTTTTATTACCCTGACTTATTCATTCTATAACTGGAACCCTCTATCTCCCTTATTTTTTTAATATTTTATTTATTTATTTGAGAGAGAGACAGTGAGAGAGAGCATGATTGAGGAGAAGGTCAGAGGGAGAAGCAGACTCCCCATGGAGCTGGGAGCCTGATGTGGGACTCAATCCCGGGACTCCAGGATCATGACCTGAGCTGAAGGCAGTCCCTTAACCAACTGAGCCACCCAGGCACCCCTCTATCTCCCTCTCTTAACAAATTTTGCCCAAATCCCTATCCCCACCTTGCTGTCAAGCATCATTTCTCATTATAGGTTTCATTCTGTTTTTATTTTCTTTTTAGATTCCATTTATGAGTGGAATTATATGACACTTTATTTTCTCATTTTAACTTAAATCACTTAGAATACCTTCTAGGTGCATTCATGTTGTCTCAAATGACACAATCTCATCCTGCTTTATAGTTGTGTAATATTCCATTGTGGTATACATATCTTCCTTATCCATCTGCCCATTGATGGATACTCAGGCTACTTCTATATCTTGGCTATTGTAAGTAATGTCATGAAGATAGGGGTACACATATATTTTAAAATTAGCATTTTTGTTTTCTTTGGGTAAATACCCAGTAATGGAAATATTTGTTAATATATTTTTCTATTTTTAGTTTTTTGGGAAACCTCCATACTCTTTTCCACAGTGGGTGTACTAATTTACATTCCTACCAACAGTGCACAACGTTCTTTTTTATCCATATCTTACCCAACATTCATTATTTCTTGTTATTTTCATTTTAGCTATTCAGACTGGTGTAATGTGATATTGCATTGTGGTTTTATTTGCATTTCCTTGATGATGATATTGAGCATCTTTTCATGTGTCGGCCATCTGTGTATCTTCTTGGGAAAATATATATTCAGGTCCTCTGTCCATTTTTTAAAATCAGATTGTTTTTCTGAAAGAGAGAAAGGGAATAGGTGAAGATCCAGAGGCAAGCAGAGTGTACAAAGTGTAAATGAGAGAAACTACCACTTCTGGGAAAAGAACTACTAGAGAAAGATTATAGATACAATTCTTAGAGCTCACACAGGATCAGATTGAAAAATCACTTAACTCATGGAACATTGGGTCAAGAACTCAGTAGTGTTTTGCCTCAGTAGTGAGGAAAAAAAAAATATTAGTCATACATTAAAGGCTGCTCCAGACTCTCCTGAGAAAAGATATAAACAAGAACTAAAGGTATCAAACTGTTTCTAATAAACTATTTCCCCAAAACACTGAAATATATTCATAGGAATATCCTAACCACAGAATCAGACAACAAAAGGAAATAAAATTTATCTAAATTGATAAGGAAGAAATAAAGCTTTCACTCTTTACAGATGATATAATACTAAGTATTATATAAGTAACCTGAAGGACTCCATCAAAAACCTCCATCAAAAAACTACTAGAGCTGGTAAATGAGTTCAGGATTCAAAATAATGTACAGAAATCTGTTGCATTTCTATACACTATTAATGAAACAGCAGAAAGAGAAATTTTAAAAAATCACTCACATTTATACACACACCACAAATAATAAAATACCTAGGAATAAACCTAACCAAAGAGGTGAAAGACCTGTACTCTAAAAACTATACAACAGGGGTGAAAGAAATTGAAGATGCCACAAAGAAATGAAAAGATATTCCATTCTCATGGATTGGAAGGAACAATACTGTTAAAGTGTCTATACTACCAGTGTAATCTATGCATTCAATGCAATCCCTTTCAAAATATGAACAGCATATTTCACAGAATTAGAACAAATAATCCTGAAATTTAAACCCAACCATGAAAGACCCTGAATAGCCAAAGCAATCTTGAAAAAGAAAAACAAAACTGAAGGAATCACAATTACAGAGTACCTGTTACATTACAAAGCTGTAGTGACCAAAACAGTATGGTACCGATACAAAAATAGACACATAGATCAATGGAAAGGAATAGAAAACACATAAATAAACCCACAATTATGTAGTCAAGTAATCTTTAAGAAAACAGAAAAGAATATCCAATGGGAAAAGGACAGTCTCTTCAACAAACAGTATTGGGGAAGCCAGTCAGGTATATGGAAAAGAATGAAACTGAACCACTTTCTTATACACAAAATAAACTCAAAATGGATTAAAGACCTAGATGTGAGACTTGGAACCATAAAACTCTTAGAAGAGAACACAGGCAATAATGTCTCTGATAATAGTTATAGCAACATTTTTCTAGATGTGTCTCCTGATGTGAGAGAACAAAAGCAAAAATAAACTATTGGGACTTCATCAAAATAAAAAGCTCCTTCACAGAGAAGGAAACAATCAACAAAACTAAAAGTCAATCTATTGAATGGGAGGATATTTGCAAATGACAGATCAAAGAAGGGGTTAGTGTCCAAAATATATAAAGAACATATACAACTCAACACCCAAAATCAAATAATCCAATTAAAAAAATAGAAGACAGAATAGACATTTCTCTAGAATGGACATGAAGACATGGACAGACATTTCTCCAGAGGAGACATCCAGATGACCAACAGACATATGAAAAGATGTTCAATATCACTCATTGTCAGGGAAATTCATATCAAAAATACAAGAATACACACACCAGAGTGACTAAAATAAAAAACAGAAGAAAAACATGTTAGATGAGAAAAAGTCACCCCCTTACACTGTTGGTGGGAATATAAACTGGTGTAACCACCCTGGAAAACAGTATGGAAGTTCCTCAAAGAGTTAAAAATAGAACTACTCTACCATCAAGTATCTGCCCTACTAGGTATTGACCATAAGGATACAAAAATACCAATTTGAGATACATGCACCACTATGTTTATAGCACATTATCTATAATAGCCACATTATAGAAACAGCACTAGTATCTATCCAAAGATGAATGGATGAAGATGATATGGCATATACATAAAATGGAATACTACTCAGCCTTACAAAAAGAATGGAACCTTGCCATTTGCAACAACATAGATGGAGCTAGAGTGTATAATGCTAAATGAAATGAATTAGTCAGAAAAAGAAAAATACAATAGGATTTCACTTGCATGCAGAATTTAAGAAACAAAACAAATGACCAAAAGGAAAAAAGAAATAAACCAAGAAAGATTCTTAGCTACTGAGAACAAACTGATGGTTATCAAAGGGGAGGTGGTTAGGGGAGATGGTTAAAACAGAAGATGGGATTAAAAAATGCGCTTGTCATGTTGAGCCCTTGGTGATGTATGGAATTGTTCAGTCACTATACTGTACACCTGAAATTCATCCTTTGTTCTTTTTGTCTAGAAAGCCTAGTAAAGGTACCAAGACAATTCAATAGAGAAAGAATAATTTTTTGGTAGACAATGCTAGAAAAATTAAATGACCAATAAAATGTTTAATCTATACTTTGTATTATACACCAATATTATATATATCTCATAGACCTAAATGTAAAACCTAAAATTATAAAAACTTCTAGAGAAAAAAATAAACAATAAAGGACAAATTCTTTATAACCTGAGGTTATAATCTCAAAAAAATCTCTTTGATATGACACAATAAGCAAAATAAATTTAAATGATAAATTGGATTTCCTTAAAATTAATTTGCATGTTATGCAAAAGATCTTTTTAAAAATGAAAAGATAGGCCACAAGTCTGGCAAAATATTGAAAAGCATATATTTGATAAAGGATTTGTATTTAGAATATATAAAGATTATTCAAGAATCAATAATAGAAAACACCCCAATTTAAAAACAGACAAAATACTTTGACAATTCATCAAAGAAGATATGTGGATGCCAAGTAAGCATATGAGAAGATGCCAAATATCAGTAATCATTAGGAAAGTGCCAATAGTAACTATAATGAGATACAACTACATATTTATTAATATACCTAAAATTTAAAAAAAAACAACAATACCAAATGTTGGTAAGGTTGTCAAACAACTAACTGTGGGAATGTAAAATTCTATAATACTTCGTAAATCCTTGGTTATTTTCTTTAAAAATTAGAGATGTAATTAACATATGACCTAGATATTCTGCTCCTACATATTTACACAAGAGAATTGGAAATATATAATCATACAAAGACTTGTGCATAAATATTCATCACAAGTTTATTGCAATAGCACAAATCTAGAAACAACTCAAATATCCATCAAAAGGTGAATGGATAAATAAATGGTGGCATATACATATAATGGAAAGCTGCCCGGGAGTAAAACTGAACTCTTGACATGAGCAACAACATAGATGAATCTTAATTATTTTGAGAAAAAGGAAGCTAATAAAAAGCACATTCTGTGTTACTGCTCTCACATAAAATTCTAAAAATAATGGAAACTTAAGTCTTTAGTTACAGAAATAACTATAATGACAGAGAAACAAATCAAAGTTTACCTAAGGATGAGGGGTTGACAGAATGGAGCATGCGGTTACAAAAAGACACAAGGAAACTTTTGGGAGTGATGGATATAGGCTCATCTTGATTTTGGATTTGGTGATAGTTAAGTGAGTATGTACTATTTTAAAACATATCCATTTTATACTTTACACATGTGCATTTTATCAATTATACCTATATAGTCTATGAAAGAAAGGAAAAAAAAGAATTATCCCTGTTTTGACACATAATTTGATATTCAGAAGAAGATTCTTATGCAAAGTAATTGTTATTTGAAATCACTGCTTACCACCACATTGGTTCATAGTTGTGGCTGCCAAATGTTAAGGACCAGATATTAAAAATGCCTACCTTAACACTTAGTCCAAGTAAAAATACAGTCAAAGGTAGTTTACAGTTTAATTATAGCTTTGTTATTGCGAGTATTTACTGAGAATTAACTGCTTGTCTTGTGATAATGTCACTACTAGAGATCATCTCCTATTACAGTGATCACCTATCCAGGTGCTCCATAAACTAAACAATTTGAAAAGTCCTTCTGAGAAAAATATTTGTGTGTACATAAGAGGGAAAGAGAGGAGATGGGGAAACAGAGAAAAGGGGGCAGGTGGGGAGAGGGAGAGGAGAGAAGAGATTTAAAAAAATGCATCATGGGGCACTGGGTGTGGTGCAAAAACAAGGAATACTGTTATGCTGAAAATAAAAAAAAATGCATCATGGGGGCTGCCTGGGTGGCTCAGTGGGTTAAGCCTCTGCCTTCAGCTCAGGTCATGATCTCAGGGTCCTGGAATCGAGTCCCACATCGGGCTCCCTGCTAGGCAGGGAGCCTGTTTCCTCCTCCCTCTCTCTCTCTCTCTGCTTGCCTCTCTGCCTACTTGTGATCTCTCTTTGTCAAATAATTAAAATCTTTAAAAAAAAATGCATCATGATCTCAAGGTCAGCAGAGCCCTGTGTCAGGCTCTATGTTCAGTGCAGAGTCTGCTTAAAACTTTCTCTCCCTCTCTCCCTCTGCCTCTCCCTGCCACACTCTCTCTTTCTCAAAAAAAAAAAAAAAAAAAAAAAAAAAAGACCATTCTTATCAGCATTCTTAGAGGAAAGCTGAAAAGTAAGTCCTGGGTATAGATGAATGGCTACTCCTCTGATGAGGATCTGCAGCCAACATCACATACTGGAATCTTTTTTGACCCTGATTTCTCAGACCCCATTTGCTAAACTTCTCATGTGTTCTTCTCCCTTGTACTGTTTCATCCTAGCTTTCTTTTCATGCTCTCAAAGATCCTATTCTTATCTTATTTTACAGTAGAAATGTATGCATTAAAAACCAAACTCTCAAACATCAACAATTGAAAAAAACAGGTTTGGGTTTTAGTGTGCTGAATCTTCAAACACTTTGTAGTGGTAAAGAGAGAGAGACGAGGCAACCCGTATTGGGAATGTAGGATATGTGAGAAGCCTTCCTTCTTGGGATGAATCTGATTTCTCAATTAGAAGGTCTATCAGGGCAAGAATACTCTCTGGTCTCTTCATTAGTATAGCCCAGTTCCTGTCACATAGTGCTCACTAAATAAATATTTGTTGACTTTGTGAATGAATGAATGAACAATGCAGGCAATTAAAGGTTGAAGCAGAGCATAGATAAATTTCTATAGTAAAACAGATTCATTCCCTGCCTACAAAACTTTTAGTTGGTGTATTTATAACCCTTTCTTTTCTTTATCAAAAAACTTGGAAAGCCGATTGGTTCCTTAGCCTATCTCCTCAATCCATTATTTTATGTAAAACACTCATATATAATTACTTTTTTTTCCACTGAAACTTTAGGAAATGATAACTGAAAATAAGGGGGGGGGAGTCAACCTTCTGTTTTATACTAACTTTTAAAAAAATAATCTTACAAATGCTAAGTAGCGATGCAATTATAATCTTTGATAAGAAATAAGAACTTCTGGAGGAAAACTAAGATGTCACATAACTAAACCTCCTCTAACACATCAATTATAAGCATGGAAAAAAAAGATACATCTAATATCTAGTTTTATTTATCTAATACCTAATATCTAGTTTCTAGGCCATCTCTCTCACAGTTGTATAGTCAGTTAACAGAACACTGTGAAATTTCTTGTATCTAAAGGCCGATAATGCAAAATTGTTGCTCTCAGTTGAACTGTATCCACCTTTAAACACTGAAGAAGTGGGACGCCTGGGTGGCTCAGTTGGTTACGCAGCTGCCTTCGGCTCAGGTCATGATCCCAGCATCCTGGGATCGAGTCCCGCATCAGTCTCCCCGCTCGGCGGGGAGCCTGCTTCTCCCTCTGCCTCTGTCTGCCTGTGCTCGCTCTTTCTCCCTCTCTCTCTGACAAATAAATAAAATCTTTAAACACTGAAGAAGTTCATGGAAACCTGATTGCTGGACTTTGAGAGTATGCATTCACTAAAAGAAGAATACAGATTCTAGTATCCTGACAGGAATAATCCATCATAGTTCCCTTCAATGACACTTTGAGACCTGCAGTTTGACATTCTCATATAGCCTTTTATTCCCAAGCCTATACAATTACTATACTTTTAGAATGCTATTTGTATTTTAAACATGGGCTTTCTGAAAGATATATGGTTAAAATATACCTTATATTCTTCTCTTAAGGAGATTTTATTTTACACTAGAACTTATGTGTTAGCTCTGACAATTTTTGAAAACTTGGAAGCCCTGTAGAGAAACACAAAATAAGAAGGATCTAAAATATGTTTGTCCTTTTTTAAACCTCTTTTTTTTTTTTTCATTTTTAAGGCTAATTTCTCAACAGAAAGAAACTTTTAAAGCTTAAAAGTAAAGGTTATATAAGAATGATATTTGAGTCAATGACTTGACATGTCCCTCTGCTGGCAGAGGGTATTCTAGTGGGAAGCTGCCATTTTGGCAACATTAAATCTGCATTTGTAAAAAATGCAACAGTATCTAGTTATAGTTGACCTATTAGAATTGAGATGATTCATTGAGATAATTTTCTACAATGAGACTATTAACTTTGAACAATTACCAGGGACCACGGGCCTAGAAAAAAGAATTGAGGACCTACATATAAATGGAGTGCCTGTTTCACTGGGAAGAGATTAGGACCATTAAAACTGGGTTATGCGGAGATTACCATACAATTAATTACCATACAAAACTCCTATCTCAGTACTTTCCTCTTTGCCCTCCATCACTGTATATGAAAAGTGTTGGTGGAAGCAAAACATGGGAATGGTGTTAAGATACATGTCCTTGACGATGCTCCAGCAATAATTTGACTATATTTCCTCACAGAAAGAAAGTTAGGTATGGATATGAGAAAACTTTAACAACCCAGGCATATAATTAAATAGCAAGAAAAGCATATATTAAGGACACAAGAGTACTGCTAGAATAAAGATATATAAGAAATCACTCAGGGCTATTCATTATATTCAAGCTTTTGTCTGAAAAGTATTTAAACATTAAAAGGATGTAGTTTATCAGAATCACTAGGATATCTAAGAATGCCTTAAGTAAGGCATGTTAAAGTTTAGGTATGTTAGCTAAAGTAAAAGTAATATTATTTTCTGGTGGTTAGAATTGAAATTATTTTAAGCAGAATTCCAGGAGAGGTACACATGTCAAATACTCACAGCATTATCTCCATATTTGTGCCCATTGAGAAGTTAAATATAAGAAATGCTTCATTAGAGTGTCCTTGTAGTCATTGTATTAGTTTGCAATCTTTCAATTTGCAGTTATTTGCAGATGTATCAAGGGTAATGGGCTCTATTCAGCAAGCTATCCTCCTTATTGGTTGCTTCTCACATGGTCAAGGGCATACTAAACACATTTGTGGAATGATTCCCTCTTTCAATCACTGTGCCAATAATCAGAATACAAGTGGATTCTTTTCATTTAGAACAACCAGGTGGCTGAAGAGAGTCAGTTAATAAGCAATCAGCAAAATCAAAAGCAATAATGAAGCCCTTCAAGGTTTTGTGCTGTATTGCCTGATATATAATCTCTATTTTGTGAGTAAATATACGGTATGCCTAGCAGTTGAATGACTTTGCTGACGCCACATTCCACTCTTTGCGAGTTTTATTCAGCTTTGAAGTTCTCACTGCCAGGAGAGATCTAACATCTGTTTGAAGGCATTACCTTCTGTTGTAGAAGACTCACTATTACAAAGTTGGGTTTTCTACTGATACTACAGTTCTCAGTAGTGCCTATCAATTTATCTTTTATCTATACAAAGAAACAAAACAAAACAAAACAAAAAACAAACACAAAAAACCAGTAACCACAAAAAGTATCTTGAGCCTATTTATCCAATTTGGAAAAAAAAAAAAATCTGTAGTTAGAAGGATTTTATCTGAACACTATATTGGGTTCTCAGATCTTATAAGATTTTTCTTGCTCATGACAATCTATTTTCATTGGTGGGAGGGACTTTATCATGTTCTATACTACTTTTATGTAGATTGAAACATTACTCCTCTGACGACATAAGTCAATATTTCTTTTTTTCCTCTTAATATTGTCTTTTGGACATGACAGAGCCAGTGTCAATGTGAATAAAATTCAAAGACTAACTCAGAAAGGATCTTTAAAAAGCTTAAGACAGTCTCCATTTCTCAATTGTATTTTAGATGTCTTTGGTTATATTAGTTTATGGTTTTATTCCAGATCGAATAATGCTTAACATTTAATGGAAGACATATGGTAGAGATATAGGGACTACCCGACTCAGATAACATTCTGAATAAGAAAAGTTCATTATCTGCTGCTTTACCTTCTTTCATTTTTCTAGTTAAGTATCCAGTGCCCATTCAACATAGACAAGCAATCAGTGCTTTCATTTTGCTCTTGTAATTTCAGAATTCCAAATATTTTGATTATGGTTAGCTCTATTTCATAAGGAACCCTTTACAGACTATAATTCTATTGTTATTTGAATACTGTGGTACATTTATGTATGTGTGTCCCAGGAAGCATTAATTTGTCCCAGAAAATATGACAGAGCCTAATCTAATATGAATGCATTTCCTCACTCACAATGTCCAACAATCAAGATATTAAGAAGAAAATGAGGGCAAGACAATACTATATGTGTCCATGAAAACATTCCCTGCATTCTAGGGAAACTTTATGTTGTTAGGGTGGGAAATGAGTCTTCTTCCACCCCTCCTTTCCCAATATGCCACATGACACTGTACCTTACGAAAACACCAATATCATCTTTGTGTTCTTCAAACTCCTAATATTTTATCTTTGACAATTTGTAGATTTTAATAATTCAATTTGTTCTATTTTCATCAATAAATGATAGGACTTTATTCAAGTTATTATTCTCATTCCATTTAATCTTTAAGGATACTTCTAATACTACACCGTCTCACAAACAGTATTTTCACATTTCTTACTCCCTAACTATATATTTAGATAACACTCTAAGTTAGACAACTTAAATTCTGTGTATTGTGTCTAAATGAATATTGTTTGTTCTACCTCCACTATAGACCATTTAAATTTCTAAAAATATTGCTGAAATAGAAACTACTCATCTTAAATGTTTGGTCCTACAGTATTTGTAATATTTATAGAATGTCAACATTAATGCATGTTCTAAGAAACTCATTTTCTTTTTGAAATAGATATATACATATAGACATGAAAAATAACAGTCTAATAAATGTTAACAATACTTAGTTAACAAAGTCAAGTGCATTTATTTACTAAATGGTATATCAGAAACTCTAATACATTTTTCAGACTTATGAAATTCCAAGATAAGGAAATAGAAGGAAGCAAATCCAAAATAACCTGGAATTTTTTAAACCTTTTTTTTGAGTTTTCTATGTCTTGTGTAGAATTCATTATGCTAATATGGTCCTAGATAGAACAAATGCAAAAGACGAAGTTCTTATGTACGTGTTTGGGGTTTTGGATCAATTGAATTAAAATTTGGGTTTTTGGATTAATAATTTATCTTCTTTGTTACTGAGTTCATTTTATTGAACATACATTTAAGTACCAAGAACATTCTGTGCAGTTATCAAATAATTTGCATGGCAAATATCTCAAGTTCTTTAGTACTATTATTTTGTTCTCACAGTCACACTTTTGTCTTTTTGACAAATTTTTATAAAAGTTTCCTTAACTTAATTATATCCAGGCAAATAGAAGAGCCTCTATATTAGTCACTACTGTTCCAAGGCAACTGAAAAGGTGTGGTCTAGGGAATAGAAAATTAATCCCATCTGGAAATTCCAGATTTGGTTTACATGTATCCTACTGGCAGTGATTTATTTCTGTACACTGCAATGTCAGAACAATGACAAAACTAGTCCAGAATGATGGCACTGAAGATTGGCACTGTTATTTTCTATTGCTTATGACTCATGGAAACTGACAATTTTGTTGTCATAACTGGAACAGTGATATAAGCTGGGAGGAGAAATTTGATTAGTTCTATGTGATAAAGCTACTAGAGGGGTAAGAAGGGACTAGGCAAATTAAGTTATCTTACTTTTAAATAAGCACATTTAGAACTAGGTAATCTCTGAGTTAGCATCAGGTATGTTTCAGAGCTTAAAACCATGCATAGAAATGATTGATACTTTTCTAAGCCTCAAAATATTTGAAACTGAAACATTCAACCAGGTGAACATTTCAAGAAAGAATATTGCAAAAAGAGAACTTTTCTATATGGATCCATAATGATGTGGCAATAATGGTCACATAAAAATCATAATAAAAGGACATAATTTGATTCAATATTTTGCTTATTTTAATTAAAAGGATATCAAAATATGTCTATGTGTTTCTACAAACAAATCTACCATCCCACCTATAGTTCTGTGCCCCCATTATTTGCCTTCCCTCACATTTTAATAACAAACTAGTCCTCTCATTTCTAAGATAAATCCTCCATGAATATAAATCCTACTGCTTGTTTCTCTTTTGAAGAAACTCCTCAATATTTCCTTTTTTCTAAATTATTAGCTTTCTCTCTTTCTACTGTAATATTGTCATTAACATAAGAGCATGATATATCTTCCATCTTGACTTTAAAAAAATCCTTATAATTCCACCCCTGAAATCTCTTACACATTTTTCTCAGTAATATAAGAGAACAAAAAATAAAAAAATGTTGACTACACTTTCCTTCTTGTGGATGTATTCTTGAATTAACAATCAGAATTTTGTTTGTACCAATCCACAAACTTACTTTTGTTGAAATTCACTGCTATTATTCCAACATCAGCTCTTAGACCCTACCTCTCTTGACTTTTGGGGTTATTTCACATTGCTGATCATTCTTTCTTTTCTGAAACAATATCATCAGTTGGTTTTTATCCCAGTCTCTATGTTCTTATCTCACAGGTTGATTCATCTTATTTCTGTGCTGATTATCTCTCATCTTTCTCACATGTAAAATTTGGAGTACTTTAGGGAATAGTATTCAAATTTATACCCTTCTATATTTTTATTTCTAAGTAATTTCACCCAGTATTATATCTTTAGAACAATCATACTCTTCCCTCCCAAATATTGTTAGTTCTAACATTTGATACAAACCCCAAAATACTATGCATGAACAAATTGATATATTGGACCTTATCAAAATTTAAATCTTTTGTTCTGTGATAGAGGAATTTAGAGGAATTTTATTCTGTGATAGAGGAATTTAGAGGAATAAAAACACAAGTCACAAAGGGTGTTTCAAATATCACACATCTGAAATGAATTTGTATTCTAAATATATATTCTATATTCTATATATATATATATAAATTCTAAATATATAAAGAACCTCTAATAAAACTCAATATTATAAAACAAAGCAACAAAAGCTAAGCAAAGTTATAAACAGATATTTCATCAAAGAAGATGGATGAATAATCACAAATGATAATGGAATAAAATTTATTCAATTTCATTAGTCATTAAGGAAAAGCATGCTATAATCATTATATGATACCACTACACACCTATGGGA
Organism: Lontra canadensis; assembly: GCF_010015895.1. NCBI lineage: Eukaryota > Metazoa > Chordata > Mammalia > Carnivora > Mustelidae > Lontra > Lontra canadensis. Next base: position 7,029,282 of record NW_022631034.1, read on the forward strand.
GTAATAAAAAATAAATAAGAATAAAAAGCCAACATTACTAAATGTTGGCAATATTGTTGGACAACTAGAACTCTTACAATATGCTGGTGGGAATGTAAAATAGTAAGGCTCCTTTGAAAATTTGGCAATTAAAAATATTATCAACAATCTTATTCCTTGGTATTTATCTAGGAGAAATGAAAACTTTTGTTCACACAAAATCCTGTGAGTGAATATTTATAACAGTTTTATTCATAAGCACCAACAACTGGAAAAAGCCCAATGTCTTTAAGCAAACTAGTATATCCATACACCTCTATGCTTCTGTACCAGGCTAAAATCCCTGGAGTCTGTTGATGCCTGATTTTCTTGGACACTGTACATTGAATTCCTACCACAAATGTTTTACTTTCAAAACATATCCAAGCTTTTCTCATTATTTCTAGTTTATGCTACCATCATCTCTCATCTAGACTACAGCAATCTATCCTGTCTGGAACATTTGTGGGTTTAGGGTAAGTGTAGAATAGAAGCTCACCTGCCATATATTTAAATATTTAGAAGTTTAAAATATTATAAATATGGTTAAATAAATTATGACAGCAAAGAAAGAACCAAGTTGCTACCCTTGGCCCATAGCTGCCAGTTTTTAGCCTGAGTCCTTCTCTTTTTACCACCCCCTACCCTTCTATATCCTGTACATGGGATCTGTCATACAAAGAGAATTAATCTTGAACATTCAAGTTTAATCCACAATCTCAGAAAGCCAGCCCTCTGACTTGGGCTGCGTATACCCAGGGGTGGTTAAATATTTGTGTAGTCCAGGCACTACCAAAACACAGACTACTTTGTTCAAAGAGTCGGGGGGTGGGTGTGTGAAACATTAAAGTTACTAAATATAAAGCTTGTTCTTTCTTCTGTGGTCTCTGTGCTATGATGTTTTTATTGTTATTTTGCTTTTACTGTTGTTATTTGCTCATGGTGTTGTGAAACTTAATGTCATTCTAAATAAAGAAAATTTAATATATATCAGCATACATTTTCCCATTCATCTGTATATTGTACAATGCCAGTTTTAAATGCAAATAGAACACTTAACTTGTATGCAGAATCATAGTAATTAGACAGTTGTGATTTTGGCTTATATATGCATATGCTTTTTGTTCTTACCAAAACAGTAGAAATGCAACATATACCAAATAAACTGTTGTTTTTTCACATCTTGATAAGTAAGAAAAGAATGAAAGGAAAAGGAACTACGAGTTGCCCTTTCTTTCTATTCCCTTTTTTGTTACCATTTTTCTGTGTACATGGTTGGCTGAAACAAAAAGGAACAAGTCAAAAAAGATATGATAGAGTTCCTTGTTTTTCTTAGAATGTCATTTTGTTCTTTCTGCAAGCAAAACAAGTTCTGAATCAAACTAAGGATATGAATGACCTCTGTGGCTATCAGAGAGGTTATTATCCCACCATAATTCAGACATAAATATAACACTTTCCTTATTCCCACTTGCCAACTTGAAATCCTGAGTGTTGTGGGTCTGCTGGAATTCTGTGTTCATGCGGCATCATGAACTCTACATGTGAATAGGGTGGCAAGGAATGAATGGTATGCAGCTTGTGTGTACCTCCTCTGCTTATCCGAAATTGATTGGACTTCATTTGCAAAGCACAAGTTCAAAGATACAAATTTTAAGATTTTTAGAACAGTGACAGCACAGCATTAAACCAAAGTCTTCTGAGTGTGGGGTCCTGTGCCACTGCACACACAGGCTGTATGCCAATGAGGCTAGACTTGCATATAGCAGTGGAATGTTCTGTTCTTGGAAAGGCAAAGGGAAAATAGTCATGATAGATCATGATTTCCAGGTTATAGATGCCTAGAGAATGGGAAGGAGAGATATGCATGCTGTTGTGGGAGTTAGAGATACTCTCTTTGCTCCATTGATTTCTCACTGAGAAAAGGGTGAGAAGGGTGCTCAGAGAAAGTGTTCCTCTTCCACTTTTAAGGACAGCAGCCTCCTAAGGGGCTTTTTCTTTTCTTTCTAACATTACTGTCTTTTATCCATACATCACCAAGAGTAATCTTTGAGTGCATGTCAGATCATTACACTCCTCTAGACAAAACTATCAATCACAATTCATGTCAGAATCAAGACCAAAGTCCTTATAATGGTCTACATTTCCCCCAATGGCCTGCTTGCATTTATTCTTATATTTTCCAGTCTTCAACTTTGCTTCAGTTATTTGGTCTCTTTTCTGGCTTTTGAATGCATAACTAAACTCCTGCTACCTCTATCCTTATTATTTATCATATCTTCCTCTTTGTTAGGTATTCATTAATAGTGACAGCAATTTTCAAGGTCACTCCAGGTTACCATTGCTTTCCAACCATCCAATGTGGATATTGCAAAATAATCTTAAAATCACAAATTTGAGATCACCTGACATTCTACTATTTTTAATAGTTTTCCTTTATGTGTAAGAATCCCCTAACATAAAGAATGATTGATTCATAATAGTTGAAGCTATGATTCAAATTAACTGTTAAATTAGTGGAAGTTATCATTATTGAGGAAACATCTGCCTGATGAACTCAACATTCTCTAACATAGGATACCGAGTAATTTTCATCTTTCCATTGTAATGAATTAATAGATTTCCTATACCTGAAGTCATACTGTTTGTCTTACCATTTCCTTCCAATCCTTTTTTTCTTCTTTCTCTTTTATTTCTCTCTCTCACTCCTTCCTTCTCAGTCTCTCTCACCTCCATCCCAACTCAAATGGCATTTGCACAATAACTATTTCATAGGGAAAAGTATCACAGATCTGATAGAAATTTTAACAAGTAATAAATGTTAAGCAGTAATGATGCCCTACTGAAATTGAAAGGGCTGATAATCAGCAATGCAGATTAGTAGAGACCTATAGCTTCCAGGTGTGAAAGAAATTGAGTTCAGTCCAAAATCAATCAGATGGTAAGTAAGCTGTCACTAATAATGACAGAAACACTAACTTCCAGGATTAAACCCATAACTTCTTTGACTGCTGATACTTTCTTCTGCCAAATGCTTTGGATTTGTTTAGTGTATGTGGGCATTAATGGTGGAGTAGTTGGAGTAACTACAGTTATGCAGCTTTCTCACTAGAGATTTTTTTTTCATTGTTTTTAACCATATTCCACAAATCTCAAGGTTTACCTAAGTAACATAGTAATCTGAATGCATTTTTGTAATATTTGATAATCATTCTTGTGTATCATAAATATACTAAATACCACCTTTCTTTTAGAGTCCATGCTAGAGATTCCAAATTGCTTAACTTTTTAAAATAACATCAGAAGATTATTGTCTCAATTACAAGTTCTTAAACTGTCAATTTTTTGAGACTAATTGAAATTCACTTTGATAAATATCTTTGATGATAAATAGATTGCCTGCTCCTATGTATTAAAGAACAGCTTGTTTCCTTTGGATTAAATTTTTATGATAAAATGCAAATAATTTTCCATTTCTTATAATTTATGATATTATTATCATATCCTGTTACATAAAATGACAATGAGCAAAAATACTCCTGCTGTTGCAATCTGTGCTGAAAAGCTTCCCCAAAATATATTGTCTCCATTCCTATCTGTAGGAAGTAGAAATTTTCTCACAGTATTTGCTGGATGATGCTAATACTTGGTTATAATGGGCACTAAAAATATAACATGTGTTTGCTCAGCTCAAATTATAAACAGCAAAAGCTCTCTGAATAAGAATCATATGCTTTTAAGATTCATTTTTGAATGATAATATAGTGTTTTCTGTTTATTATTATTGGCACTTATTTCCCATTTACATACAAATAAATTCAATAGGAATTGCTATATTCTACAATCAATATGATACATAATCCAAGTCTAAGTATAAACGTGTACAGCCTTCTAACAATCTCTTTATGATTTGGAGAACTATATCTAACTGGGAGAATACAAAGTTTTAAGGTACACTACCCACAAGCTCATGTTTCTTCAGGCTTGAGAACACTGTGACCTCTTGGTAATTTATATATAGTTTTTAGTAATTTCCATATGTTTTATAAAGCTGGGACCATAATTTGGGAATATTATAATGGAAATAATATAATGGGATAATTTCTTCTTCCTGAAAATCCAGATTGTTAGACTGAGGGAGTATAATATGGTGGTTTATAATTCTAGCTCTGGCTAGATTATCTATGTTCAAGTTGATTATTTCCAATTATATGACAGGTCTCAATTTCATTATGTAAAATCAGATAAGGACTGTGTCTTAAGATTAAGTGAGAAAATGTGTTATAGCTAATACTCATAATTTCTGATACTTCATAAATGCTCAAAAACTTTAGATATCACAATGTTTAATTGACTTTAAGGTGCATTTTTCTTACATTCTAACATTATTGAAATAGAATGCATTTTAGTCTATAGTTTTGTTTTTTTTTAATAATTTCAGTGCAGTCATAGAATAATTGAAAATACATCAACTATCAAAAGAACAAGAATTAAAACTTAAAGATTGGAGGCATATTAATTTTTAAGGTCTTTTTAAAAGATTTATTTACCTTAGAGAAAGAGCACAAGCAGGAGGAACAGAGAAAGGGAGAGAGAATCAAGTGGATTCTGGTATCAAGTAGAGCAAGTAGATTCCACGCTGAGTGCAGAGTGTAACATGGAGCTCGATCTCACAATCCTGATTACTACTTACCCAAAACCAAGAGTCAGACTCTTAACCAAATATACCATCCAGGCACTCTTAGCACTGCTTTTTAATGTAGAATCTTACAACAATTTTTAAATGATTATTTCAAATTATTTTGGTTTTGTACGCTATTATAACATTTTATTTTCCAATTTTCATTGATATATATAGTATAAAACTGATTTTCATATTGACCCTATACCCTGTAATATAATAAGATTAGTTAGTTTTAGTATTATTTTGTAGAATATGTAGGATTTTCCATGTACATATTCCTGTAGTCCACAAATAAGACAGTTTTTACTTTTTCCTCTCTGATATGTATTTTTTAACCTAGTGTTACTACAATAGTAAGGACATCATATACAATGAAAACATATTATTTCTGTGTTCCTAATCTTAGAGGAAAATTCTTTAGTCTTTCACCATTGAATAAAACAGTAGTTGTAGATTTCTCATAATGTCCTTTATCATGCTGAGGGAATTTCTATTTTTAGTTAGATGAAAATTTTTCTCATGATAGGTGTTGAATTTTGTCAAATTTAAGTACTTTTTTGATATCTACTGATATAGGATTTTTCTTTTTAGTTTGTGAAATTACATAGAATGGTTATCAAATATCAAACCAAAAGCATTATTGAGCTAAATCCCAGTCATGGTCATGGTAGTGGATATGTGTGTGTGTGTACATACACACACACACACACACACACACACACACATATACATATATGCACACAAATATACACATGTATACATATATACACAGACATAGCATATATTTATGTGTGTATATAGCTATATTTAATTTGTTAATATTTGGCTATGAATTTTTTGCATTGATATTTATGAGGTATACTACTACTTATTTTACATTTTTTGTAATGTCTTTTTGAATCATGCTAAGGCAGGCTTCCTGTACTCATATGGGTAGTATCTCCATTTCCTCTTTCTGTTTTCTAAATAATTTATATAAGATTGATGGAATATACCAATTTAGTCTCTTGGATCTAGAATTTTCTTAAACCATTTTTTTGTTTAAGAATTTAGGTTACAAACTCAATATCTTTAATAACTAGACTACTGTTCACATTTTAAAGGTCATTTTATAAGTTGTTTTCTTGTCTTTTATTCATTGTTTTTCAAAGGCTTTGTCATTTTTTTTCTAAGCTGTTCTAGTCAGTTTAAGATGCAACAATGAAACACTATACACTGGGAAACTTAAACATAAACATTTATTTGTTATAGTTCTAGAGGCTGAGAAGGTCAAGTTCCAGGTACCAGCCAATATGGTTTCTGGTGAGATTTGCATATAGCCTCCTTCTTGCTGTATCCTCACACGGCATAGAGAAAGATTATCTCCTTTTGTTTATTCTTAAAAAGGTTCCACCTGCATGATCTTACTACCTCTTAAAGGCTCCACCAGAAGCTTGCAAAATATTCCATCCAAAAGCAGCAAAATGTACATTCTTCTTAAGGACACATGAAATAAACCTAACCAAAGAGGTAAAATATCCGTACTCTAAAAACTATAGAACACTTATGAAAGAAATTGAGGAAGATGTAAAGAAGTGGAAAAATATTCCATTCTCATGGATTGGAAGAATAAATATTGTTAAAATGTCTATGCTACCTATAGCAAACTATGCATTCAATGCAATCTGTATCAAAATACTATCAACTTTTCTCACAGAGGTGGCACAAATAACTCTAAAATCTGTATAGAACTGGATAAGACCCCAAATAGCCAGAGGAATGTTGAAAAAGAAAACCAAAGCTGGTGGCATCCCAATGCCAGACTTCAAGCTCTATTACAAAGTTATAATCATCAAGAATGTATGGTATTAGCAAAACAAAAACAACAACAACAACAACAACAAAAAACAAAACCTGACACATAGCTCAATGGTATAGAATAGAGAACCCAGAAATGGACCCTCAACTTTATGATTAACTAATCTTTGGCAAAGCAGAAAAGAATATCCAATGTAAAAAAGACTGTCTTTTCAATAAATTGTGTTGGGAAAATTGGACAGCCACATGTAGTAGAATGAAACTGGACCACTATATTATACTATACACAAAAATAAACTCAAAATGGATGAAAGACCATGAGACAAGAATCCATCAAAATCCTAGAGAAGAACAGATGCAGCAACCTCTTCTACCTCGACTGCAGCAACTTCTTGCAAGACATGTCTCCAAAGGCAAAAGAAACAAAAGTAAAAATCTACTACTGGGACCTCATCAAGATAAAAATCTTCTGCACAGGAAAGGAAACAGTCAATAAAACTAAAAGGCAATGTATGGAATGGTTGAAGATTTTTGCAAATGACATACCAGATAAAAGACTAGTATCAAAAATCTATAAAAAACTTATCAGATTCAACACCCAAAAAACAAAGAATCCAGTCAAGAAATGGGCAGAAGACACGAACAGACATTTCTTCAAAGAAGACATACAAGTGGCCAACAGACGCAGGAAAATATGCTCTACATCACCTGGCATCAGGGAAATAGAAATCAAAACCAAAATGAAATACCACCTCACACCTGTCAGAATGGCTAAAATTAACAAGACAGGAAACAGCAAATGTTTGTGAGGATGCAGAGAAAGGGGAACCCGCTTCGACTATTGGGGGGAATGCAAGCTGGTACAGCTGCTTTGGAAAATGGTATGGAGTTTCCTCAAGAAATTAAAAATAGAGCTACCTTATGACCTGGCAATTGTACTACTAGGTATCTACCCCAAGGGTAAAAATGCATTGATCTGAAAGGGCATCTGCACCCCAAATTTTAAAGCAGCAATTTCCACAACAACTAAATTGTGGAAAGAGCCAAGACGTCCATCAACAAACGAATGAATAAAGATGTGAGGGGGGAAAATATATATACATATACATATATATGTATGTGTGTGTGTGTGTATTAGCCATCAGAAAGGATGACCACTTACCATTCACAGAGATTCTTAACCTAACACTTCATTCATTTCTATGTACTTCCCTTTAGATTAGAGGATCAATTAACACTGTTACTCAGATATTATGGCACTGATTGAGGCACATGTGTAATCGTGTTCCAAAAAGATAGTTCATAACTATGCCTTCTGGATAACCACTGAACTGTATTTTTTTTTCCTTTTTCACTCATTTGTACCAAATGACACACCAAGTTATAAACCTATAGAAAAATTGGAAGAAAACAGGGAAGAAGAGGTTTTGCTTGAGCCTTGAGCTCAATTTACAAGTTGTCATGGTACATTATAAAAAGTCCTGCACTAGGATAAAAAGACAAGTCATAGTAGTAATTTATTTATCATTTGCTTGTGTGCATAAATCCCCTAGCAACTCCACATGAGCAATGACCAGACCAAAATAAGATTATAAGCCTCTAATAGTATGATTCTCTCTACATGATAAAACTTGCCATGCTTTGTATTCTTGAATTCCCTCCACCTCCCACCTACATGAGGTCCCCATAAGATAATGCTAATTGTTGAAATATGAACCTCTTTACACAGAGTAAAAAAAAAAAATTTCAGAGAAACAAGTAATAAAAATAATACAGAATTCACACATAATAAGAGATGTAGAAATAGGAACGTAAAAATCCAAGACTGGCAGAAAAACTCTGCAGTCCACACCAGACCCTAGAATGAGGCAGGAATTTCACAAAGAGAGAAGAGGGCTGTGAGTGCTAGTAAGGGAGGCACACAGTAAATGTCAAGTAGAGCTCATTCCTGGTGGGGAAATACTGAAAACATTTTCTAGCTCTTGTGATTTGGAGCTCAAGTTAACAAGGATTTGAGAAAGAAAATTAGAAAGAGCCTGGGACCAGTATCAGGAGAAGGTATAGTCCTTGGAGAATAACAAAACATGGTAGAAGAGAGTAGAGTACAGTTGAGCTTTGGCAGTTAAGGTAAAAGGTATATATTGAAGATAAGAATTTTATTGAAACAAGGCAATATCAAAGAATCATGAAGAAGTTTAAAGAAAGAATCTTTTATTCTTATTTCTAAAAGTGCTGAGATCATCAAAAGGTAAAAACATTCCTTTTTATTCTATTTTTAAAGTTTGCCTCTGTTTGTCATCTCAAGGGTTTCTGCTGTCAGCAGCAGTGGTAGTTATATGAAGGAACCTGAATACACAGAGATATATTTTGAAACCTGTAAAATTTAACCTAAAGTACATTTTAGCTTTGGAGTGCCCTTGAGGGTGGAAATGATTTGCTCAGGAGATGAATAATGGGATTCATTACTATGACCAGTTGAAATCTAACATAACCCAAGGTATTCCCTTGTTCAAGCAGTTTAGAGATTGTGGATAGTAATACAGTCCCATTTCTAGTGATTTCTTATCTTACCCCTGCAGTCCTCAACAGATGGGTATTTTCTTCCTACAAATGAGTGGTGTATTTATGTTCATAAATATGGGAAACATAGGCCAGCCCTGTGCATATTCATCCAACTTTCATTTATTCATTTTAGTTTTATGAAGGAAAAAAAGTGTTCATTACACATGCTGTAAAAAACAGACTTGATCAGTATCTTATGGCTGTAAATAATTACCTATATATTTTGCTTTTGTTAATGTGTCCAAATAGTAACATGAATGATAATGTTAGAACATCTATTAAGAGATGATTTTGTAATTTTCATTCTGTTATATGTGCAATAAAATCTGTTATATAAAATATAAATTCAATAAATTGAGATCAGTGTTTTCTTTAGGTTATTTAAAAGTCAGAGCCAGAATGCTTCTTCTGTTTTATCAAATAATAAATGAAAAAATTAATTATAATCATTCATAAAATTTTCCAGATAATAGGAAAAGATAATTCAACTGTCTTTGTTTTGATAGGTGAAAATTGATGTAAACACCTAATCATTATGGTGTAAAAAAGTTGTAGGCCAATTTATCTATGAATACATGTAAAAGTGAATCTCAAGAATCTGTATTTAGGAAGCTCTAATAAGGGACAATTGCCACATTTAACCAAACCAAACCAAGCCAAACCAAGCACGACAACCTCAGAATATTAAAATGACTTGTTCTAGTCTACTTATCAAAGTTGAGATCAAAACCCATGAATTGATGTCCAATAGTAGGCTTTTCAATTCTGTGAGTGGATCAGTTAGGATAAGTATGTCACTTCTGCAAGTCAACTCACAAGCACTATGTTTTAACACATTTAACACTGGTTTGCAGCTTATCTAAACTGACAAATACTGACAGACTTCCACCTGGGGGATTAAGGCCTACTGGCAGCTTCCATCATGTGTCTCTGTCATTCTCTAGGGCCTTTTGTCCTATGCATCCAGTTAACAGAAAGAAATAAGAAACAGAAAAAGCTCATATTCTTCTTAACTATCATAGCAAATGTGACATTAATCACTTAAGTTCTCATTTCATTTCTGAAAAGCAGTCAGATGATTTCAAAAGACCCAGAATGGGGTCTGGGAAGTGGAATCCCTAACAGCTCCACAAAGCTTGTCGTGAAATGCTATCTCTTTATGGTAACCATACAGTGTTCTATTTTATACTTGTCCTGTTTAAGCCTACTTATTATCATCCAATCCAGGGCACTTTAATAGTGTTTCTCAAAACCATCCTAGTTTGAATGATAGATTTTATGATCATCCTATGTTTATTACAATGCTTTTAGAAAACTGCAGATTTCTAAACAGTTGTTTGAATTTGGCTTGGTTTAATATATAAAAAGGAAGTGACTATGCCAACATTATAATTATATTATTAACATACTGTTATTACTGAAAATATTTAACAACTCTGGTGATCCAGAATGTTGTGGCGATTTTAAAAAATACTTTCCAGACATATTTAAAAATAAAATTTTCAAAACAATTGTATCAAACTTGTATCATAAATTTATCAAAATAGCATGATGGGGTTTTTTGACCCTAGTTAATAAGGTTTTGAACAAATTCATGCATAGATTAGTGAAACATAGCTCTTCCATGGTACAGTGAATATTTTAAGAACATGCTGGAAGAAATTTAAATCCACAATATAAGAATGCCTCAAGGAAGAAAGATTACTGAGGTATTCTACCATCTGAGGGTGAAAGAATTGGAAGTATGTCCCTTTAAAGTTCCTTACAGTCCCATAGTATTATAATAAATTCTCCTGCAAAGTATAATTTGAATTTATAAAAATGTTTTAAAATGATATGGTAAAGCAAGTAAAGATGTAGTAATAGGACCCTCTAAGCAGTGAGATGCCTGATATCCTGAATACTAGTATTCTGTGATATCACGTAAAATCTGCTTATGAAATCTGAGAAATAGAACTTAACATGCCAAAGTGTTGATATCTAAGGGTAAAGGTAATAATATTTTATCTTTTGAAATATAATGAAAACTATACTTCACTGAAGTCCAATTGTCAACTTATAGGAATAATACTACTTGTCTATGTTAAAATAACAAGTAAAATACAACATGAACTTTCAAAATTCATAGGACAGGTGCATGTATAATTTAATAAGATGTCTCTATTATACATTTTTTGGAATAAAAAAGTATTAAATATGAACATGGTAGATATGATCCATTTAACTTATTTTCTTTCCAGTCTGCCCATCCTTACCCCAATGCCCCATTTGCCCTTCATCCTTATTTCAAAATAAAATAAACATAGCTGTCAGATGTCAATGTCATAATGAAGACATTATAAAATCTTAAATGTTTTGAACTCCAAAATAACAGCCTAACCAGCACATTCTGAGCTGAAACCTCTTAAATTCTTAAATGTACTCTTTAATAACAAATGTTCCAAAAACTTGCTAATAATGACCCATACCACAGAAAAGGACAACAAGTAGAAATGGATGTCTTCATTCTTTTTTTTTTTTTAAATTTTATTTATTTATTTGATAGAGATCACAAGTAGGCAGAGAGGCAGGCAGAGAGAGAGGAAGGGAAGCGGCTCCCTGCTGAGCAGAGAGCCTGATTCGGGGCTGGATCTCAGGACCCTGAGATCATGACCCAAGCCTAAGGCAGAGGCTTTAACCCACTGAGCCACCCAGGTGCCCCTTCATTCATTTAATGTCAAAATTTTCCTTATTTTTAATATCTTGGTAAGCTTTATAATCTATTACTTTTAATGCTCTAAGATTTGCACATTTCCAAAGCTTCATGACTGTCTTTTGGGAATTACTGTCCATTATACCCACTCTTATTCACCAAGATATCATTAATTATCTTCTGAAATCTGAGACTCTTTAATTAGAAATAATTTTATGTGTTACTTAGAAAAATGCTATTGGGCCATATAAGGCAACATAAGCATAAAATAGAATTTTAAATGTATAAGATGTTTTATGTAAGTTTCATGGTAACTACAGAGCAATGCCTATAATGGATTCACAAAATAGGAAGAGAAGAGAATCAGAGCAAACCACCAAGGAAAAATACCAATTTACAAAGGAAGGCAACAGATAGGAAGAAGGGGAAAATGGCACAGCCAAAAAAAAAAAAAAAAAAAAGTAGTAAGATTAATAACAATTAGTAACATGGCATTAGTAAGTCCCTACCTATCAGTAATGACTCTAAATATAAATGAATTGAATTCTTTAATAAAAAGGCCAAGAGAGGATGGATGGATAAAAGAAGATCCAACTATATGTTTCCTATGAGAGATTCATTTCAGCTTTAAGTTCACACATTGCTCAAAGTAAAGGATAGCAAAAAAAAAAAAAAAAAGAAAAGAAAAGAAAAGAAAATCCATCCAAGTGGAACCCAAAAGGATGGACACCTACATTTATAAGAGAGAAGAGACTCTGAAGCAAAAATATGAACATGAGACAAAGAAGATTATATAATAGCAAAGTGGTTAAATTATCAGTTTTAAATATTGTAAATATATGCACTCCAAGTTACAATACCTGAATATATTAAGCAAATACTAGCAGATCTAACCAATAATAGTAGGAGACTTCAACACCTATTCTTCAACAATGGATATATCATCCAGGCAGAATATCAAAAGAAATAGAGACCAGAGAATCAACAAAAAAGATCAATAAATTTGAGGCTTTTTTTTTTTAAAGATGACCAAAGTGACAAACTTTTTAACTAGACTAATAAGAGAGAAGATTTGATAATAAAATAATTATATAGATAATAGAATAAAAATCAGAAATGAAAAAGGAGATAGTACAACAGATATTATAAAAGTAAACACAGAATCATAAATAATTTCCATGAACAATTATATGCCAACAAATTAGAAAACCTAGAAGAAATTGATAAATTCCTTGAAACATATATCTTATCAAGAGTTATCACAAAGATCTGGAAAATATGAACAGATCAATGTAAAGTAAACAGAAATGACTGAGTCAGTAATCAAAAACTGTCCAATAAAAAAAGAGCAGAAGACCAAATAGTATCATTGGTGAATTCTAGCATACATTTACAGAATTAGTGTCAATCCTTCCCAAACTCTTTTAAAAAATAGAAGAGGAGGTAACACACCCAGACTTCTTTTGTTAGACCAGCATTACTCTGATACCAAAGCCAGATAAGGGTCCTGCAAGAAGAGAAAACTACAGACCAATATCCTTGATGAATGCAGAAATTCTCAGGAAAATATCAACAAACCAAATTCAATAATACCTTAAAGAAATAGACACTAAAACCAAGTCAGGTAATGCAAGGATAGTTCAATGCATGCAAATTACTAAATGAGATATACCACATTAAAGCTAAAAATCATATGATCTCAATAAATGCAGAAAAAGCATTTGACAAAATACAACATCCTTTTATGGTAAAAATTCTCAACAAATTGAGCATTAAAGGAATATAATTTTACTTAGTAAGGCCTGTATACATAGCCCATAGCTAAAGCCATATTTAATGTTGAAAACTTTTCTTCTAAGATCAGGAACAAAACAAGGACAACCAGTCCCACGACCTTTACTCAGAGTAATTCTAGAAATCTTAGCCAGAATAATCAGGCAAGATAAAGAAATAAAAGGCATCCAAAGTGGAAAGAAAAAAGTAAAATTTTTATTGTTTGCAGATGTTATGATCTTATAGGTTAGAAAACCCTAAATTCCACCGTTTTATTGTTTTATATTCCATTATTCAATGCAATTTTGTCCAAACATAGACATATCTTGCTTAGAATTCTTAAATCCCTTTAATAAAGCTGGCAGCAGCTACTTTAAAAAGGGGTCTATAGAAAATAACTTGTATACCAGTGCTTCACTGATGATGTCAGTACAAGAAGAAAGACTTTATACATGTAAATACAACTTGAATATAGTCTCCGAAGAAGGTACTGCAAGCAGAGAGATCTCTGTAATAAGATTTACATACTATAATTGAAATTGGTCACACTTAAACTTCATTCACAATTGTGCATGGGGTTGGCATTATAAAACATTATAAAAGGCCAATCCTAGAAAATGGGTATGCATCTATTTGTATCTATATCTATATACAGTGTGTATATAATATATATTTTATATTACATTTATATACTTATTAAATACATTACATCTGTACACAAAATGTATATTACATTTATATTATAAAACATTTATATATTTATATGTTCTATAATATATAGGTATATATTTTATATTATGAACTTATAATATATATATTATATACTTTATTTTATATATATTTATATATCTTATATAAGTAAATATATAGATATAGAGGATATAAGTTGTTTTGGCACAAGCTCCCCAACTATTTTTATCCTGCACCACACTGGTATTTTTATTATAATTCATGAGCCCACATTTACACATCATTATCATCCAGATTTCATTCTCTCTCTCTCTCTGTATGTGTATGTATATATATATATATAATATATATAAAAATATATATATATTTAAAGATTTTATTTATTTATTTGACAGACAGAGACCACAAATAGGCAGAGAGGCAGGCAGAGAGAGAGGAGGAAGCAGGATCCCTGCTGAGCAGAGAGAGGCTTTAACCCATTAAGCCACGCAGGTGCCCCTTCACAATTTATATAACACTACACTCTTGATGTACATTTGATAGGTTTTGAAAAATGTATAATTTGATAAGCATATAATATATGGTGATATAATCATTGTGATATCATATAGAATCGTTTATCCTAAAAATCCTTTCTCTTCTGCCAAACCTTTATCCAAAAATCCTCTCTCCCCAGCCGCAGTTTCTGGAAACACTGCTATTTTATTATCCCCACAGTTTTGTCTTTTCCAGAATGTCATATTGGTTGGAATCATACTACATGTAGACTTTTAAGGTTGGTTTCTTTCATTTAGTAATATGTATTTACAGTTTCCCTATACCTTTCCATGGCATAAAACTAATTTCTTTTTAGTGGTGAGTAATACTCCATGTAGGAGTATCTTCATTTCTTTATTTTTATCCATATTTTTATCTAGCAGCTTTATCTTCTGCCTCAGTGATTTTATATTTATTATAATCCAGGTATTCTGGGGATGAACATTTTCAGCATTTATATATATAAAAATTATTTATTTTGATATACATTTTCTTCACATATTTTACTGAATTGAATATTTTAAACTAATCTACAATAAAATAGATTTTTTTTTTTTACTTTTGGTGGATAGCCCTAGGAGTTTTAGTAGAGGTATAGATTTGTGTAAACATCACCACAATCCAGATACAAAATAGTTCCATCATTTCGTAGCCATCATTTTTTTAAAGAATTTATTTATTTGACAGAGAGCGAGATCACAAGTAGGCAGAGAGGCAGGTAGAGAGGGAGAAGGAAACAGGCTCCCTGCTGAGCAGAGAGCCCAATGTGGGACTCAATCCCAGGACCCTGAGATCATGACCTGAGCCGAATGCAGAGGCTTTAACCCACTGAGCCACCCAGGCACCTGCCATCATTTTTTAATAGTATCTTTATTGTGTATAGAATTCTAGATGGAGGACTTTTATTTTCTTTCAGCATTATCTGATAGTCTATGTGCTCTATTTTCAAATCTTCTAATCATTTTTTTCTAATTTCTTCTTCCATGTATAGGAATAGAAAGGAAATCAAACAACATATTTGCTTATAAAAGCAAATCAAGTGTTTGGGGATCAAAATCTATATAATTTATAGGAACACCTTTACAAAAGAATAATACAAAATTATAGTTATTAATTAGGTTCAGAGCTTTCACAACAATATCAATATACTTAATTTCACATAACTGTATACTTAATGAAGCTTAAGTGGTAAATTTTATATGTAATTCACACCTATGAAAACTGCAATGAAAAAATGAAACAAAAAAATCAGTTAAGATTTTGAAGATACTCGTGTAGAAATAAATTTTAAGCTTTATTAACTTCACAGAAAATTCACCTCTGCCTGGGTATATTGCCAAGATATTTTTTCTTTAACTATAATGAACATACACATTTTAAGTTGATTTCTAATATCTGAAATGCATAGTACTTTTTTCCCTATTACTGTTTATTATCACAACAACCTTCATTATTTTACCCTTCAAGTGAGTTAAGGGCATCTTTATCAGGCACATCCCACTTTGAAATAAATGTGGGGAGGATCTCCTGTTAGACATTAAACCCTTATCATTTTAAATTTTTTTTTAATTTAAATTCAATTTAGTTAATATATAGTGTATTATTAACTTTGCGGGGGGTAGAATTTAGTGATTCATCAGTTGCATATAACCCCCAGTCCTCATTCCGTCAACTATCCTCCTTAATGCCCATGATGCAATTACCCCAACTCCCCACCTACTTCCCATCCAGGAATCCTCAGTTGGTTCTTATAGTTAAGAGTCTCTTATGGTTTCCATCCGTCTGTTTTTATCTTATTTTTCCTTCCTTCCCCTATGTTAAGAGTTGTGGACCTTTGAATACTATCCTGCTCATCCTGATAGGTCTTCAAAATCGAATGTGAAGTTTTCCACAATTAAAAATTCCCTATGGCAAAATACATACATACATACATATATACATTCATACATATATACATGATTTTTGCTTTTTTGTTATTTGTTATTACTTTTTAAAGATTTTATTTATTTGAGATAGAACGAGAGTGAGAGAGCACAAGGAGGGGGAGCAGCAAGCAGAGGGAGAAGTAGGCTTTCCACTGAGCACAGAGCCCAATACCCGACTTAATCCCAAGTGTCCAGAATCATGACCTGAGCTGAAGGCAGTTGCTTAACAAACTGAGCCACTCATGTGCCCCAATATTTTTGCTTTTTTTGAATAATCCATTATTGTTCTACTTTTCATCAGATTTTTTGAAAGTATATTTAGAAGTTCTTAAGAGATAATTTTATAATGTGTACTAGACTTTTTTTTAAATAAGAAAATTTGGTCTGAATAGCCTAATCTACTCTATTCCTCACATTTTATGTATCTTCATACATATCTTTAAAATAATACTTTTGGACAGTGACGTTTTCTAAAAAATTTCCAAAAATAAATGAAAATAAAGAAAAAAATAAATCTTCTTTTCAATTCCCCATTATTCAAATATAGCATTATGTTGGCATTTTTTCCCTCCCAGTTTCTTTTATTTATTTTTTAAAATATTTTATTTCTTTATTTGACAAAGAGAGAAATCACAAGTAGGCAGACAGGCAGTCAGAGTGAGAGAGGAAAGTAGGCTCCCCCTGAGCAGAGAGCCCAATATGGGGCTCAGTCCCAGGACCTTGAGACCATGACCTAAGCTGAAGGCAGAGGGATAACCCACTGAACCACCCAGGTGTCCCATCCCTCCCAGTTTTTTTAAAGATATTTTTCAAGTTGTTATGTTCCATATACAATTTCTAAATTAATATTTTATTAAGGAATATTGTACGTGTTACCTCCTTTTAATAAACATTTTAGATTGTTGCTTGAGAGCAGAGAGTATGCCCTTTGCATTTCCCCTGCTGTTAAATACAGATACCTACTCTCACTAGGCATTCAGTTATATTTGTTAACTTGAATGAGAGCACAGATATTTTAAGTAGAAAGCTTTCTGGGATAGTTGATTCTTTGGCTATATTACCTAATATAGAAATATAGTTCAAAAGCTGACATTCAATAAACTATTGCTGAATCAAATGCATGTTGGCAAGTAACTACACTACAGAAGGAGATGTGGTTTGTGTACATGTATCCGGTGTCCATTCTACTAGCTTTTATCTTAATCTCCCTATATTCACTTTTCACTATAGCAGCCAGGATTATTCTTTTATTTTATCTATTTTTAATTTAAATTCAATTAGCCAACATATAGAACATCATTAGTTTCAGATGTAGAATTCAGCAATTCAACAGTTGCATATCACACCTAGTTTTCTTCAAATCATGTGCCCTCCTTAATGCCTGTCACCCAGTTACCCATTCCCCCCACCTACCCTCTTTTAAATTTTTTAAAGATTATATATATTCATATATAATATTTTATACACACACACACACACACACACACACACACATATTTGAAAGAGTAGAGAGAATGAGCAGGGGTGGCTGAGAAAGAGGGAGAAGGGAGAGAAAGAATCTCAAGCGGAGGAGAGACTCTCAAGCAGACTCTATGCTGAGTGTGGAGCTGAAAGCAGGGCTCAATCTCATGACTCTGAGATTATGATGTGAGCCAAAACCAACAGTGAGATGCTCAACAGAGTCCACCACCTAGGCACACCAAGATTATTCTTTTATTTTATTTATTTATTTTATTTTATTTTTTTAGGATTATTCTTTTAAAGTTCAAGCTGATAATGTCACTCTTCCTATACCCTCCAATACTGTTTTATCTCAGAGTAAGAACCAAGTCTCTTAAAGTGGTTTAAATGGCATTATGTGGTCCAGTCATGTTGGTTCTCTGATCTCCTCTTTCACTGCATGGTGCTTGCTGGTGTTCACCCCCAATGGACTCTCCACTGTTTCTCAAACACACCAGGTATGCCTGCTTCTCTCCCAAGGGTTTGGCATTTGCTATTCTGCCAGGAAACATCCTTCACTCAAATTATCTCACTCCAGGGCACCTGAGTGGCTCAGTGGATTAAGCCGCTGCCTTCAGCTCAGGTCATGATCCCAGTGTCCTGGGATCGAGCCCCACATCGGGCTCTCTGCTTAGTGGGGAGCCTGCTTCCCCCTCTCTCTCTGCCTGACTCTCTGACTACTTGTGATCTCTCTCTCTGTCAGATAAATAAATAAAATCTTAAAAAAAAAATTATCTCACTCCTTCAAATCCTTAATGTCTCTGTTGAAATATCTTATCTGAGAAGTCTTCCCTCCCTTCAAACAGACACTCCTTGACCTCTTTGCTAAAGATATAAATTAATGAATGATGAATGCTATATCATGCAGTCAATGCTTTTTTTCTATATAGTTTCTCTAAAATTAGAACATTGTGATACTATTATTAGCTCAATGTTAAACAAATTGAGAAGTTTAAAACTGAAGGACTGTGCTCAAGGCTCCACTATATATACATATACATATACATATACATATACATATACATATACGTATATGATATAAGATCTATAAGATATAAGAGAAGAGAGAAGCACCACATCATTCTCTCAATTGATGCAGAAAAAGCATTTGACAAGATACAGATTCTATTACTGATTAAAACGATTCAAAGTATAAGGACAGAGGGAACATTCCTCAATGTCATAAAATCTATCTATGAAAAACCCACAGCAAATATCATCCTCAATGGGAAAAAGCTAACAGCCTTCCCTTTGAGATCAGGAACATGACAAGGATGTCCACTCTTGCCACTGTTGTTCAACATAGTACTAGAGGTCCTAGCAACAGTAATCAGACAACAAAAAGAAATAAAATGTATTCAAATTGGCAATGAAGAAGTCAAACTCTCTTTCTTCACAGATGACATGATACTTTATATGGAAAACCCAAGAAACCCCACCCCCAAACTACTAAAACTCATACAGCAATTCAGTAATGTGGCAGGATACAAAATCAATGTACAGAAATCAGTTGCTTTCTTATACACTAACAATGAAAATACAGAAAGGGAAATTAGAGAATTGATTCCATTTACTGAATCACCAAGAACCAGAAGATACCTGGGAATAAACCTAACCAAACAGGTAAAATATCTGTACTTGAGGAACTACAGAAAATTCATGAAAGAAACTGAAGAAGACACAAAAAGATGCAAAAGCATCTCATGCTCATGGATCAGAAGAATAAACATTGTCAAAATGTCTATATTGCCTTGAGCAATCTATACTTTCAATGCCATCCTGATCAAAATTCCACTGGCAGTTTTCAAAGAGCTGGAACAAATAATCCTAAAATTTGTATGGAACCAGAAGAGACCCTGAATTGCTGAGGAAATGTTGAAAAAGAAAAACAAAATTGGGGGCATCACATTGCCTGATTTCAAGATTGACTACAAAGTTGTAATAACTAAGACAGCATGGTACTGTCACAAAAACAGACACATAGACCAGTGGAATAGAGTAGAGAGCCCAGATACGGACCCCCAACTCTATGGTTAAATAATATTCAACAAAGCAGGGAAG
The DNA here is from genome assembly GCF_010015895.1 of Lontra canadensis. Lineage (NCBI taxonomy): Eukaryota > Metazoa > Chordata > Mammalia > Carnivora > Mustelidae > Lontra > Lontra canadensis. The sequence continues at coordinate 7,049,521 of NW_022631034.1, forward strand.
AACATACAGTGGAAAAAAGTCTCTTCAATAAATGGTGCTGGGAAAATTGGACAGCCACGTGTAGAAGAGTGAAACTCAAACATTCTCTTACACCATACACAAAGATAAACTCAAAATTGATAAAAGATCTCACTGTGAGGCAGTAATCTGTCAAAATCCTAGAGGAGAACATGGGCAGTAGCCTCTTTGACATCAGCCACAGCAGCTTCTTTCAAAATATGTCTTCAAAGGCAAAGGAAACAAAAGCAAAAATGAACTTTTGGGACTTCATCAAGATTAAAAGCTCCTGCACAGCAAAGGAAACAGTCAACAAAACAAAGAGGCAACCCATGGAATGGGAGAAGATTTTCTCAAATGACCCTACAGACAAAGGGCTGATATCCAAGATCTATAAAGAACTCCTCAAACTCAACACACACAAAACTGATAATCACATCAAAAAATGGGCAGAAGACATGAACAGACAGTTCTCCAATGAAGACATACAAGGCTAACAGACACGTGAAAAAATGTTCATCATCACTGGCCATCAGGGAGATTCAAATCAAAACCACATTGAGATACCACCTTATACCAGTTAGAATGGCCTAAATCAACAAGACAGTAAACAATGTGTGTTGGAGAGGATGTGGAGAAAGGGGAACCCTCTGACACTGTTGGTGGGAATGCAAGTTGGTGCAGCCACTTTGGAAAACAGTGTGGAGATTCTTCAAGAAATTAAAAATAGAGCTACCTTATGACCCTGCAATAGCACTGCTGGGTATTTACCCCAAAGATACAGATGTAGTGAGAAGAAGGGTCACCTGTACTCCCCAACGTTCATAGCAGCAATGGCCACAGTCATCAAACTGTGGAAAGAACCTAGATGCCCTTCAACAGACGAATGAATAAAGAAGCTATGGTCCATATATATAATGGAGTATTATGCTTCCATCAGAAAGGATGAATACCCAACTTTTATATCAACATGGAGGAGACTGGAAGAGATTATGCTGAGTGAAATAAGTCAAGCAGAGAGAGTCAATTATCATACGGTTTCACTTACTTGTGGAGCATAAGGAATAACATGGAAGACATTTAGAGATGGAGAAGGGAAGTGAGTTGGGTGAATTTGGATGGGGAGACAAACCATGAAAGACTGTGGACTCTGAGAAACAAACTTGGGTTTTGGAGGGCATGGGGGTGGGTGGTTGGGTGAGCCTGGTGGTGGGTATTATGGAGGGCACGTATTGCATGGAGCACTGGATGTGGTGCATAAACAATGGATTTTGGAACACTGAAAAAAAATTGAAAAATATATATCTTTTTCAAATTTTATTATATATATAATATACAATATCTATATAATATATAGATATTTCATATATATATATTTATATAGTCTCACTCTCACTCTCTTTCTAGTGAGGGAGCAAATGTGATGGAATGCTCATGCACCCGTGTGAGAGAACCCAAGTTTGGGCTTCACACTAAAATCTTTTTTTTGGTCAAACTCTAAATCCTTTTTTTTAATATCATGCTTAGATATGGATTGAATTCAAATAGTTTAATACTTTTCTGGTAATTTTATGGCATAATTTAATGTTAGCTTCAGGACTGTTTCGTTGACATAAAAGGTAAATACTATGGTTATGGATCTTGAAATTCTCATAATACACCAGAGTATAAGATAAAACTTTGAAATTTAAAGGAAAAGAACTCTGATTTCTTTGTAACATTGAGATAGTAAAACTTTGTGAATTTGAAAACATTGTTCTCTGGGTTTTCAGGTCTTAACCTCAACATCTGCTCTTATAGTAATACAGTGGATTCATATTCTGAGATGCATGCCTTGTTTGTAAGGTCTTTCCTTCCATAAACATTCACTTTGAATGGCTTAACATCTATGTTATTGGATTTGTAGTAGGAAATATCTCATAAATAAAATTACTATAGGACCAGAATAATTCTAAAATGTATTCTAAATTTGTGTCACATGCTTAGTAGATTGTCACTTTTCTTTCTGTAGATTTATATTTCTCTCTGTAGATTTATAAATATAAATATATTTATATTAAATATATTTATATTTTATATTTGTATTTCTCTCTGTGATTTATATTCCAGGTATATTGATTTTTTATAAGAAAATTAACAAACCTGAGTTTAGGGCTAGATCTAGTTTCCAAACTCTTTATTCTTATAATTGTGGCTAACTGAAAAATGGTTATAAAATTGTTAAAAATATACTTCCCTTTAGATGATGATATTATGTGTAGCTTGGTCATATATAGGACAAGGACTTTAAATTTATTTGATAGCACAACTATGTTTTTGATGATCCTGTTACAGAGTGGGTTGAATATATATAAGGTCACCAATTGGGTTAAACTTGATTTAAATATACTTATTATTTTTCTAATGTGTGTCATATATTTTTCTAGATGATTTTAGGATCATGTAGTAATAGGATAAAACAGAGAAAGGTTGACTGATCCACCAAAGTCTTAGTCTCATTTACACCCATACTCTTTCTAATGAGGACTAAAAAGCATCAGATTGTAAGAGTCTTGATTAATCTCAGATGCCCCCAATTCTACCATCACCAAGGCTATTTGATTCCAAACAATTACTGTAGAATTATTAACACACATCAATAGGCACATGAACTTATCACTAACCTATAAGAATATTTAAAGTTTGGGATAAATAGCAGAGAGTTTAGTTCATCTGCCCAAATAAAAATCTTAAAAATGTGAATGTGAAGTATGAAGTGTCTTGTTTTGAATTCCATTATTAAGACCACATGATCCAAATTGTTTATGTATCTTTCCACTTAATTTGACTTCCTTTGATTTGGTTTAGCTTCTTGACTGATTCTGCATCCTCTGGGAGAGGCTCTGAGCACTTGACAAGCAGAATGAGAAATTCAATTATTGCTATGTTAAATCCATCTTCAATTTGACATTTACCCTCAATTGAATATTTTCATTGAGTCTGAGCTCCATTAACCATTCCCTTACTTTTTTTTGTCATTACTCACATCTCCAGATTTATCTCTTACACTTCACAAGAAATCCTTCCATTTTAACAAGCTTAAACAACCAGCACAGAAATTCTTTCTAGGAAATTAGCCTGACTCTATATTCATATATAATGGATACAATATTTAGCTTATAATATTTTAAAGGTTAAGTAAGATTATATAGAAGAAATTACTTTAGAAAAATATATATTACAAAGTTAAATGTATTCTTCCTTGGCAGATGATAATATATGAATATTCACACAACCTTAATTAGATGACGTGATTATATGATTTAGAAAGTAGTTTTGTTGATACAGGGTTAAAGAATTAATTAATGGTAAAATATAAAGGGTTAAAGAATGAACCATAAGTAAGAAAATGATTTACAGAAGTTGACAAATTACAATAAAATGAAAACATAAGTTGCTCAAGGTGACACGCTATTTGTTAATTCATTCATCTACCCATCAAGTATTTACTAAATACAAGCAATACGATGATGAGCAAAATAAAATCCATGTTTTCATAAAGGTTACAGAGTCTAAGAAAGAGCTCTTCCCAGAAAATAGTAATGCCCCTTGAAATACAACTATCTAATATTAAGAAAACAACTGAGATCCTGAAATACGGAGAAATGAAATAACACATATAGAAGTCCTCAATCTTGTGAGAAGTATACGTTAAATCTAGTCATTCTAGCTAGCTAATTTAAATTTCCTCTACCATTAAGATAATATGATTTCATAGTTTTCTGTATCCCTTAGGAAACGATTTTCTTTAATGAAAAGTACACCTTTCCTTCAATGAATTAGGAAAACTTCAAGAGGGACCTGTTTATGAATCATTTTTCTTTTAACCTCCCTTTCTTGAAAGATACTGAAAGATGTTATACTTCTATACAAAGATTAAAAACACATAATTCTTGTCCCAGATGATCCGAAATCTAATAAGGAAGATAAATTTAATACATAATTATAAGCAAATGTGATATATGCAATCTCATAAACTTAGGAAGAATGAATTATATTGAAAAATGCAAGAAAGACATTGCATAGAATAAGTCATCCTCTAGAATAAGGTTTCAAATAAATAACCTTCTCTGTTCATTCTTTTCTACTGCTAATTTGAAATTAATTTTATGAGGTAAGTTGTGTTGTGGCATTTATTCAATAAAAATTAATTTAATATCCACCATTTCACAGATTCTGTGATAATGACTAGGGGTATAAGAAAGAAAAAAGACAACCTATGGCTTGAAAAACCCAGCCTAACAAGGAGGTCAGACAAGAATCAAATTCATTTAGCAAGTACTAGATGGTGTCTTACTACATGTTCCAGGCTTGGAGTAGAGCAACATTATAATACATGAGTTTCTTATAATAAGAATGCTAATTTAGAGAGAATATGGGAGGAAAGAAGTAGGACTGTAAAGTGACTAAGTAGTTAGCAACAAAAAGAGACTAGATCATCTAAAATTTTTGATGTTATGTTTCATTGAAAAACATCACTTCTCTACTAAGTGAAATAAAGCAATATTTTTATAATTTTTCAAAATTTTTTAAAAATTCTAGTTAGTTAACATATACTGTAATATTGGTTTCAAGACTAGAATTCAGTGATTCATCACTTACATGTAACACCCAGTGCTCAATCACAACTGTCCTCCTTATCCTTCACCCACCTCCCTCCATCAACCCTCAATTTATTCTCAATCTAGAAGAGTCTCTTTTAGTTTGCTTCTCTTTCTGTCTTTTATTCCCTTCCCTTGTGTCATCTGTTTTATTCCTTAAATTCTATATATGAATGAAATCATATAGCATTTCTTTTTCTGACTTATTTTGCTTAGCATAATACACTCTAGCTCCATTCTATCCTTGCAAATGATAAGATTTCTCTTTTTTGATAGCTGAGTAATATTCCTGTGTGTGTGTGTGTGTGTGTGTGTGTGTGTGTGTGTGTGTGTACCACATTGTCTTTATCCATTCATCAGTCCGTGGACAATTTGGCTCTTCCCAGAGTATGGCTATTATTGAAAATAAAGCATACTTTTAAATAGAAGATATATGAGATAATAAACACATTAGAAATTTGAGAGTTTTTTCTTTGTGTGATTATTAAATGTAAAGGTCTGGATAAAATAAATGTTGTTGTAAGAAAATGTATTAATGAAATCTGCAGAATAAAGAAACCATGTAAAAAATAAGAAATACTAACACACAACTAGCAGTAAACCTAGGCACTCTTATAGGTGAGCTATTTAAAACTTTTAGTAAACAGGGCCTTCATAGACTACTAAACTAGACTAAGGAAACTTCCAAAGTATTAAAAAGAAAATAAAACTTTAACATATAAGGTTAATTCCAGGAAAGTAAAGATATGAAATGGTCAGTATATGATCATTTTTAACTTATAAAAACCATTTCCTATGTTGACATATATTAGAATATCAAAGAGAAAAAAATAATATAAACATTTTGTTAGGTGACAAAACATTTGAAAAACTCAGCATTTACTTAATCAGTGTTAATAGTTAGTAGTTTACTTTTTTCTGATTAATAAATACACAGTTGTATAAATATGACCCAATTTATCTACTCTTCTGTTGAAGACATTGCCTGTAATTTGTTTTTGTTCATTATTAATAACAGTGCTATAGGAAATAAAGTACAAGTCATTTTGCAGATATTTTTTTTTCTCTCTCTTCAGTAGACACCTATACAAAAAATTGCTGAGTCATAGGTTAATCCATTTTTAACGTCATAAGAAATTATCAGGCTTGTAAAGTACATTTACCATTTGACCTTTTTAACTAATACCGTGATGTATGCAAGTCTGTTGCTCCACATCCTTGCCAACAATTGATATCATCAGTCTTTATATTTATCCATTACTGTGGGTCTGTAGTGGTATTATTGTGATTTTAGTTAGTAGTTCCTTGATAGTTAAATGGACTTCATCACTTTTCCATGTGCTTATTTGTCATGCTTATCCATTTTAAACTGTCTTTAATCTTTTGCACATATTTACTTACTTATTTATTTTAATGGAGTTATATATTCTAGATACAAGTTCTTAGTGAGATATATGCATTGTCAATATTTTCTCTTAATTTATGGTTTGCTTTTTTCATTTTCTGTGATAAACAAAACAATTTAATGTAAAAGTTACCATTAAGTTTAGCCGTTTCTTAGATGCTTTAAAAATAGGACTTTGTTTCTTTTTAATGATTGAACTTACATCTGAAACTAATGATGTGCTATATGTTGGCTATTTATCTTTAAATCATAAATAAATAAATAAATAAATAAATAAATAAAAATATTTACCATCTGATTTTTGCTTTAATAGTTGTTGTTACTGCCGCTACTGCTATTTTCAATGTAAGCTTATCTCAGCTACATCAAAATTTTGTCCTGTTTCCTTTGTTCTCTTTTCAGTTACAAAAGATACTGCTTTTAAAAAGTTCTTGGCTGCTCCACACCAGGACTTAAAATTCACCACTTAATAATGAAAAGCAAGCTTGTTCCTTAAATCAATGAGCAGTCTAACTACAAATGAAGTATCCTCTTGCTTTTTTTTATTTATGTGTTTGACTTTTTCCAATATTACCATCTGATTAAGAAGTATATATGTTGTTTTTGATCTGAATTTAAATCTTAAAGAGGAGATAGATGCCATAACCTAGGAGCAAGTAAATATTATTAAAATCATACAGTTCACAAATTTATTTTTTGTAATAGAATTCACTATAGAAACCTAAAGTCAAGTTTATGTGAAATCTTTGCCCATGCCTCACATATTTTAAAACTAATTTTTGATCCAGGTCAATAGTTCTCTCATGTATCTTTGTTTTTCCTACAGCTTTTTTCTTATTAAAAAAAATTATCCCATGAAGTTATTATAATGAACTATGCAGGGGCACCTGGGTGGCTCAGTGGGTTAAAGCCTCTGCTTTCGGCTCAGGTCATGATCCCAGGGTCCTGGGATCGAGCCCCACATTGGGCTCTCTGCTCAGCAAGGAGACTGCTTCCCCCTCTCTCTCTGCCTGCCTCTCTGCCTACTTGTGATCTCTCTCTATCAAATAAATAAATAAAATCTTTAAAAAAAATAATGAACTATGCACAAAACATAGAGTTTGGAACTGTTTTAATAGCATGAGAACTAATGAAGAAAATAAATTTGTCAGGGGTTGTATTATGCTACATGTTCACATAAGATAAAAGTAGCTGTGCACAAATTACATGACTGCCTAAATTCAATATTTATATCTCATATTCTCATAATTTTTTAACATCTTATGTGAAAGTATGAATAACGGTCCTCCAAATATCCATGTCAATCTCTTTGGTTTTTATTTTACACATACAACTCTCTATATTGAATGATATCACCGTTACCATATTGTATTTGAATGATGTGTTCACTCTTAATATTTGTATTTTCATTTCTTAGAGTAGTGGCTGCAGAAAGATGATCAGCGTACAGCTGTGTGAGGTAGATATTACCCATTGCAGAAGAAGATAAGATTCAGAAAGATCAATTGCTTTTCCCACATCATACAACTAGTTCAGAATTTAAACCATCTGTCTATGAATTCCATGACATTTACACTATATGAGTGTGTCATTAATATAATGCATTAATTGAAGTTATATTTCACCACCAATGGAATCTAAAAATTAGCTATTAAGCTTATTAAAACGTTATAATTAAATTGATAGAGAAATCAGTTACAAATTGTGGAGCGCCATTTCAATTGGAACATGGTCCTTCCATAGTCCATGATTTCCCCCCAGTCGAGGCTGTAATCTATGGGGAAAACAAACAAACAAACAAAAAAACACTTTTCTCTTATTTAAGTTGCAGAATTCTCTACTCCAGAGTAATATATTGTCATTTTTTTCCTTAAAATTATTTTGTATACATTAAGCAAATGCATTTTGACCTTGTTTATGCTTGGTTAAAAATGAAAGTTCAAGATAGTGAAGAGATTATGCAGAGTGAAATAAATCAAGCAGAGAGAGTCAATTATCATATGGTTTCACTTATTTGTGGAGCATAACAAATAGCATGGAGGACATGGGGAGTTAGGAGAAGGCAGTTGGGGGAAAATGGAAGGGGAGATGAACAATGAGAGACTATGGACTGAAAAACAATCTGAAGGGTTTGAAGAGGTGGGGGGTTGGGAGGTTAAGGGAACCAGGTGGTGGGTATTAGAGAAGGCACATACTGCATGGAGCACTGGATGTGGTACAAAAACAATGAATATTGTTATGCTGAAAATAAATTAAAAAAATGATTTAAAATAAATAAATAAATAATAAATAAAAATCTTAGAAATGCAGACACACACACACACACACACACAAAGATAGTGAAGATACTTCACTTTGTAAGTGAAGCATAGTCAGTATATATTGTTTGTTATGAAAAGAAGGTTGGAGGAAGAACAAACAATGACAATTTCTGAGGCTTTCAAAGTTAACAACAGCACCTTTGCAAACATCCTCATAATAAATGAACAGAGTGTAAGAATCAAAGAGAAACAGTGAGTAAACAGGGGAGGACTACACTAAATGTTTTCCTTTGCCTCATCAGATGTACTGTCCACATTTCTCCTTCTTTTCTCATCCTTGCTCTGTGCCCCAAGAGGCTCTCCATGCCCACCACTCTGTGGGCAGGTTTATGCCACAGGACTGTATAAATGGGTTTCCTCAATCCCTGACGTCCATCTGAGTGTGTCCAAAGAGAGTCACTGTAGGAAACAGGGTGTCTGGATAAACACTATCCTTACTATTTCTGCTGGATCTCCATAGGTTGACTACAGAGATTCTCTTGTAAGACCTTCCTTTAAGATCATTAGCTGCTTACTCCCCAATCACTAATACCATTACCAACCTACTTTGTAGGGGCCTGTGGAATTTTGTCACATGAATATAACTGGTCAAAAGTCCCAGCTCTGAGTCCTTCACAACATCTGCTATCAGAAAAATCCCATACCAAGTACTTTAGGATCTGACTTCTGGAGCAGCTTCTAATGGGACCAGGTGAGTAAACCTGTACTCACAGAAATTAGCTTGCCTGGGGGAAAATTGGAGAGACAGTTAATGGAGGATAAACATCCTCTCCCTTTACAGCTTGGATAGACTGTTCCAAAGTATGGTTTCTAGTATCAGTAAGCACAGATAATTCCTCCAAGACCAAGAAATTTTACTTCCTAAGCAATCGCTCTTATTTCTCTGTTCATTGTAAAACAAAGTAGGAAGCAAAGTATTACATAACTTTCTGTTTTAGAACTCCGCTGCCATTTTCCTCTATCTCTGCTGTTATGAGATTGCACACCCCACTAAAGAAATAGCACTTAATCCTTACATGAGGTTCTACTTAATAAGGAATATAAACAAATTATGTAGAAAGATATATCACCCCTAATCAAGTCTTTCAAATATCATTTCTGCTATTGCTAGTCTTTGTAGTTTTGTAAGAGGTAGAGAGACAGTTATTTTTTTTAACTGTTTTAACAGCCATAGTCAATATCTCTTACCTTTCCTACTTTGTAAGATGACCTTCCCTTCAGCTCACCTATCTAAATTCCCCTCCCAATCTCTGTTCAACCACACTGTCATTTTCTGCACTGTGAAGACTATTACATTTTTCTTAAACCATAATTTTTAATTTAAATTTAATGTGTTTTCTGTATATTATCTATGAAATTTAATACAGTAAATATTGCTTTATATCATGATATGCAAACACTGTTCACTGTAGAGGTAGTAATGTTATTTTTTTTTCTTTTACCACTTATTTATCTGTGTTTGTAATTGCTATACACACACACACACACAATACACACATACATACACAGATACATGTCTGTAACTTCTCCCATATAAAAATATTTTCCACATAACTCTATTTTAGGGTCTCTCATTCTCTTACACCATATTAATAGATTATTCCCTAGGTCTGTTGCACAGTGCCATCCTAGGATTTTAATCCTAGGATTTCAATCCTAGGATTTCACTCCTTGTGCTGTTACTTCTCTTGTTTTTTGGAAACAAATTTCACTATTCATTCTTGGCATACACTTTCAGGAAAGTAGAACTAATTGATAATTTCATCAACCTAATATTTTGGGAAACAATCTGGCAATTTATTAAAAATTTAAATGTGTACAATATGATCCAGCCATCCACTTCTAGGTATTTTCCCAAAAGAAATGAAAAGTAGATCCATACAAAGACTTGAGTATCAATGTACATACCAACTCTCCAATAATAGCCCCAAACTGAAAGCAATCCAAAAGTCCATCAAAATAGAATATATTGTTAATATATTCTAAAACATGGAGGAAACTCAAAATAGTTATGCCAAGTAAAAGAAATCAGAAAAGCAAAGTATTCACTGTATGCTTCCATTTATATAAATTTCAGAAACTTATGCCAATTCTTACCATTTAAAATACTCAGAAATAATAACTAATATAGAGTGACAAAAAAAAAAAACTGGTTGTGTAACAATAGAAACAAGAATGGAGAAGTATGGGAAGGAGGGGCAAAAGAGGGTTTTCCAAGAGGTGAGAGGAAATTTTAGATTCTATTCTTCCTAGTATGAAGTAATCAACATGGAAAAAGTAATATGTTCTGAGATACTGGAAGCCACATTTCATTCCCCCTGAAACAGCTTTAGGACAGAACTAGTCTGAGTATCCATCGACTGATAAATGAATAAAGAAGATGTGACATAAACACATGCACACACACATGCACATATTCACACAATGGAATATTACTCAGCCATAAAGATAATGAACTGTTGTCATTTGCAATGATGTGGTTGGAGCTAGATAGTATTTTGCTAAATAAGTCAGTCAGAAAAAGACAAATACCATATGATTTCACTCATATGTGTAATTTAAGAAACAAAACAAATGAACAAAGGGAAAAAAACAAAGAGAGATGAACCAAGAAACAGACTCTTACCTATAGAGAACTGATGGTTACAAGGGGAGGTGGGTGTGGGGAATGGGTAAAATATTAGTTATGAGGATTAGGATTGCACTTTTTTTTTAATTTTTTTTTTTATTTTCAGCATAACAGCATTCCTTGTTTTTACACCATACCCAGTGCTCCATGCAATCCGTGCCCTCTCTAACACCCACCACCTGGTTCCCCCAACCTCAAACCCCTCAGATTGTTTTTCAGAGTCCATAGTCTCTCATGGTTCACCTCCCCTTCCAATTTCCCCCAACTCCCTTCTCCTCTTTAACTCCCCTTGTCATTACACTTTTGATGAGCACCAGGTGTTGTATGGAAGTGTTGAATCACTGTTTTGTATACCTGAAACTAATATTGCATTGTGTGTTAACTGAAACTTAAATAAAAACGTAAAAAAAGAACTAAGGTATCAGCAGATGATATTTAGTTCAAAAATTTAGCTAATGCATCTAGCAATGTATAAAACCAATAGTAATTCTATATTCCAGGTACTATATTAACAGCTCAGTATATACTATCTCATGCAATTATTCTATAAGAAGGTATTCATTTCTCTAATTTAATGAGGATGAAAGTAATGCAAAAGTAAATCATGTACCTTGTCTGATAATATTGGTAGAGTTTATTTTTAGCTGATAAATTATGATTCTAGAGTCTGGGATCTCATACTTTAAGTATTATGTAAACTTCAGCATTACAAAAGATATTCTTTTGTGTAATTCTAATAAATGTGAATAGCTATCATGAAGCCATATTATGAAATGCATTCATTATGTTTTTTTTTCAGGGTTATTTTAAGGGCTTTTAAAAAATTGGATAGATTTTTATCTGGGTGAATTTTATAAAGATTTATATGCAGTGAGAATCAGTGCCAATCTCCTTTTAAGTATCAATAGGTATGTATAGCTGATTGAACAATGAAGTTACCTTTATCCAGCTCCTCATTCTTCTGATTTGATGATACTCTTCCAGCAGAGTGCTGCATGAGTTTTCACTTAATTAAGTTAGGTTTTTTAAAAAAATATGTTTGTAGGTATCTTGATCATCTTCTATCACAGCTGGAAGACTGGAGTCTCTCCTAGAGACACTTCATTTGTATGTTATGGAATTCTAATGTATTTAAACCTATCTGATATATTTCTTTTCAATTTTCTGAGTTAATAAATTTCAACTGAATTCTAGCTCAAGTGAATAAAATGGCTATTGGCTTACAAGATCCATGTATAGATACAAATAGAATAAGATAAATGACAATGTGAAAAAGAAATAAACTAGTTCACTTGCAATGCCAAATCAATAGCTTGCTGTTTTATCACAGAATATGGTAACAGAACTGTTTTGACTGAATAATTCATCTCAAAAGGAATATTCTACTTGTTTTATAGAACACACATTGAAGAACAGTTAAAAGATAAAAGGTTAATAGAATCTAGCTGCCAAGAACTAGAACATTTCTCTCCTTAAAAAAAAAAAAAGGAAAAAAAAAAAACCTCTTGCCCAATTCTTGAACATTTTTAATTAATGAGCTGTGGAAATAAGTCAGGAAACTATTTCTAGAATTCAGGAAATTAAAAATATAATTAAGAGTACATATTATCATGCTGTAGAAAGATAGTGTATCTGTCATCAAAAAGTAATTTGATCTTTCAAATCTCTACTCATGTACATACAATCAAATAAACTTGAGGAACTGAGCCATAACTTAACTCAGAAGAGGAACACATTCTGAAATTTCTACAGCCCAAGACACACACACACACACACACACACACACACACACACACACTATACCCCTTTGTGAAATCATGGGGAAAAAATACTCGACATTTCAGTTCTAAGGAATTTTTGTGTTTAAAAAATCTGGCTATAAATTAAGAGAAATATAGCCATAAAATCAGATTTAATAGAGGATATAATGAAAATATATATTCCCTAACAAAGCCTTGTGTTACAAAATGAAATGTGGACCATTTTTATAATTAATATTTTACCTTTAAATGTTTTATTTACCAAATACTGATCCCCTTTTTCTTTAACCTACTCATTTTATCTCTAATCTATACTTTTTCACTTATGCACTCTTTCTGACTTTTCTCCTTATAAAATTATTCATTCCTTTGTGCCTTACTTTTCTTGACAACATTATTTCTGAATATAGTGACCTGACACATTTTTATGGAATACAGAAACACTGTTGCCACCCTGGATTTACTGAATCAAAATATGTGTTTTAATGGAATTCTCCAATGAAATTAGACACACTGAAGTCTGAGAAGTATCATTCAATTCTACACACTTAAGTCTCTATTTCTTTTCCTTTATTTGCTTAATGTTTTTCTTCCTTTTTATGGATAAATCCCTTTAGATGTGCCAAAAATACTGAAGTCCTTTATCACCACTTCTTAATGCATTGCTGGCACATTGTACTTAATAACTACTTACTGAATGTATCAAATGCATTCTACCAAATTATCTTTATTAAACAAGCTTAGCCTTTCAATGCTTTCAACAAAAGAGAGAAATTTAGACTCTTATTTAATTGTCTCTTAGGAATGTAAACTCATTCCTCTGAAATGCCTTCACTGACCTTGTGACTAAGATCAGAAACCAAGGCAGACTATAACCAGACCTATTTCTTAGATCAATAGTTATTGCAGTCGAAGCACCATGGCTTCAATGACCAGCACAGAGGTAATTTATGGCAGGCTTTTAACATTATGGGATAGTAACATATAATTTCAAATTCATGTCTAATCAATGTGTATACACACACACACACACACACACACACACACAAATACACACATATATATATAAACTTTGAAAACATGTATCATTTGAGAACATTGAGCTCTTTTTTCCTCATGTGTAAAACAGGTATACAAAATGTAACCTCATAATAGTGTAAAAACCACATCAAAGATAGCAAGCAAAATAGAATGCTAGTCTCAGCTATAGTTTCAAAAGACAAAACAGCAGACTCTCATCCTTCAGAGGAACTCAGTCAGAACAGAATATCTCTCACCCCTCATACGTTATGCTCAGGGTATGCAAAATGCAGTTTGGTGGAAAGTGAACTTATGAAGAACAAGAATATAGCAAGAAACATACCTAGCAACTAGATGTTGGCTTCTTAAAACAAGTCTTCTTGAAGAAAATGATAATTCTAAGAAGGGGCAGGAAGTATAGGCCTAGAACATCTTGTAAGTGCCAGAAAATAAGGGTCTGTTCGAACAAAACAAAGTAAAAACAATAAAACAACACACTACATCGATAATGGTTTATTGAAAGGACTCCAGAACCAACTGAAATTATTGCCAATGGCCAAAGTTGGATCACTTTGAGCAATAAAATAAAGTAGAATTGGATTCTACCCTAAAGTATATAATACATATTCCTGAATCCATACTAATATAAACATGTGATTGAATAAACAAATAACCAGGGAGAAGAATTCTTCTTCTATGCAGAAGAATTCCAAAGAGTTTATATACTCTCCTTTCAAGAAGGTAGAGCATAACTCCCACTCCTTAAGTGTGACCTGTGCATAGAGACTTTCTTTCAAATGGTACAGTATGAAACAGAGGGATAAAGGGAAATTTACAATGGAGAAACTTGATAAAAAATACTTGAGTCTGATGACCAAGGTCAACATCAACAGTAATATGCTATAATTATAGTATGTATCTTCTATGTGATATGATGAAATCATATTTCACCTCCTTGGTGTCTCCCCCAAAACCCATAACCTTAATCTAATTATGAAGAACACTAGAAAAATCACAACTAAGACAGTGTACATATTATCTGAATAGTACTCCTTAGCTGTCAAGTTCATCTAAAACAAGGAAAGTCCAAGGAGCTGCCACAGCCAAGAAGAGCCTAAAGACTCATGACAAATGTAATGGCATACCTGTAATGAGATTCCTAAACAAAAAGGGACATTTGGTAAAAACCAAAACCTGAATATAAACTTTGATTAGTAATGGTGTTTCTATATTATTTATTTGTTGTCATAAATGTACCATATTAATACAGGGTATTGATAATAAAGGAAATTAGATGTAGGGAACTTAGATATGGGAACTCTCCATACTATCTTTACAATTTTTCTACAAATCTGAACTTGTCCAAAAATAACAATTTTTATTTTAAAATGTAAAAAATAAAGCCCAATTTTCTTAGCCATTGCATAATTTCAGCATTTGTCCATCCATTATGCTTCATTTACTTCACATATATTTAAGAAAATAAATAAGAACTCAGGTGTTTAATTCATTTTTTGTGGAGTTCAAAAGAAATAATCCATGAGAAAATATTTTATAATCTATAAGTTAGATTCCCATTGTTGAAGTGGTAAAAACTAAGTAGTTGAGTTTTTACTTTAGCAAATGGTTTCATTAATGGAAAATAAAAATGACCAAATGTTCAGCAGAATAAAAGTTCTTCGAGAAGTAAACATAATACTTATTTTTGAGGAGTTTGGGGAAGATAATAGGGAATAATGCATGTAAAGCCAATAGCTTAAAACTGTATCTAGAGTGTTCACTAGGGATACTTTTTCCCTTTTTGCAGGATTCTGTCTCTATGATTAGGTTGCAGTTTCCTACAGAAGAACTGTATTTGTATTTGAATATGTTACATATATTCTCTGGAGGATTAAATATATTGCCTAGCATATGAATGGTTCTTAATAGTTATTTGTAGCATAAATGAATATAACTGACCCCCAGAGTCAGGGGGAACAAGTCTGTCAGAAAGCAGGTCTGACAAGGGCATCAACCAAGATGCTGAGGTTAATAAAAGATAGAAAGGGGCTAAACAGGTGGATAACAAGGCTTGAAATTGTTGATAATGGGATGATATCAACAGTTTTCTAAATGAATTAATTCTAAAAAGTATCATTTAAGAAAATTATACTAGATTTGTTTTGGAAGCAGATTTTCTCATATCATAGTTAGAAAACATAATATATTTATAATTGGAATGTATCTGGTTCCATATGGAAAAAAAATGCTCTTGAAATATAACCATACATATAACCTATATGGAGTCACACTGAGCAAGAATTATTCCTACAATTGTCCCCTCCCTTGGGTCATTTAAATGGTTTAAATTCCATTTAGATATTAGTCCTACAGAAGAACCATAATTACCGAAGATAAATGCCTCATCTACTTTCAAATCTTCATTAAAATTAGCTTTGTTATTTTTGTGGTGCCCAATAGCACAGCTATTAGAGTTAAGAGTCTGTCAGCATTTCCATTTACAAACTCTGTTTTTTTAGGGTTCATTATCTTTTCTGTTTTGAATTGCATTAGCCTGAAAATTAGCTGTCAGCATGAATATGTATTATATTACTTAAACTCCATGTACACATCAGTTTGGCAATATAGAAAGCAGAGATCAGTAACCTCTTTCCTCCTCCTTCATAAAATTCTAAAGGTGTGTTGACTGCTTGATAGTTTCATGGTCAGGGACTGATTAAACCTTTTAATCATGAACTTTCTCAGGAAATTGGTCCTAAATCTGACCTAATCATTTTAATATTTAAAAATTTA
Organism: Lontra canadensis; assembly: GCF_010015895.1. NCBI lineage: Eukaryota > Metazoa > Chordata > Mammalia > Carnivora > Mustelidae > Lontra > Lontra canadensis. The sequence goes on from NW_022631034.1 coordinate 7,066,086, forward strand.
TGAGGAAGTCAAATTGAATATGGACTGTGCTTTCTTTTCAACATACAGTGCATGTTAAAGCTTCTGGACCAAATCACACTCTCACATAATTAGAGATCTAGGAGAAGTACATTTCTGAAGGGAAAGAAGGAGATCTGTGATTTGTGTTATTTCAGCCAAAGATCAAAAGCAAAGTAAATCACAACAAGTGTCAGTTTGTTCATTTGCTTAGAGCCATTTCTTCACTTTCAAGTGGGCAATGACAGGAGGTGATACAGTAATCACAACAGAAGTAGCAGCTGTAGGGTTTGTGAAATGGTGTAAAAAGATTCTGGAATATGGGCTGCATGATGTACCCCTTTTGTCCAGAGTAAAAGTATAAAGGCAATTCTATGTTTCTGTCTCTCAATCTTGCTTTTGCAAATATACTCCTCGCTTAATTTGTCACCACCTATTTTAACACTGAACATTTTTCCATTATCATTCAATATTTACCAGAAAACAAATCTCATCCCCTATTTTGCCATTTTTTTAAGATTTTTATTTATTTATTTGACACACAGAGAGAGATCACAAGTAGGCAGAGCAGCAGGCAGAGCAGCAGGCAGAGACAGAGGAGAAGCAGGCTTCCCGCTGAACAGAGAGCCTGATGTGGGACTCAATCCCAGAACCCTGAGATCATGACCTGAGCCGAAGGCAGAGGCTTTAACCCACTGAGCCACCCAGGTGCCCCATTGCTTTTTATTTTTTTTCAAATGGAGTTGAGAGAGGGGAGAAGATAAGGTTCAATGGAAGAACTAGCCTATGTGTTATATTTAAATAGAATATGGGACATACATGATCTGTCAGAGTACTGACACGAGAAAAATATTGTCTCAGATGAAATGTTTGAGGGATAGAGCTATCACCTGATGTATCTGTAATTAACTTGGAAATTAAAGTGAAAATCAAAAGGGAAGTCAAACATATTATAATTATTTTTGCTACAAAATATACCCAAATGTCTCAGCCAGGGCTAAAGAGAAATAGCGGCTAATGTCCACAAAAGGAAGAATATGAACAAGTCCTATTTAAGAGTCAATACAAAATAACCCACCAAGTGTGAACATTTTTCCACCATATAAAGTAATAGCTTGGTTGAAAAAAAGAAAATACTTTTGTTTTATGCATTAGATGGGGGTTGTCAAAATTTATAGCTGAAGAATCACCATATGCAAATGCTCACATCTTATTAAAATAGAGGGTCATATTCTGTCACTTAAATTATTAACCTTCCCAATAGAACTCTAATTCTTGCATAATGGTTCTTTCCTAATGTTAGATATTAATGAGTGCTTATCATTAGGAATATCTGATCCATGATGAACTTTGAGATCTTCATTATTATAATCTTCCCTTCTGCATTTGACAGTCACACTTATTAGATAATCCAAACAATTTGTAATAGATCTTCCATCCTTCCTCCATTTTAATAGAACAAATTGCAGTTTCCTAATAGTTCAAGCTAATGCACGTGATTTTTGAGACATCAATTCAAATGATGATTCCTGTGGATCTCTGTTCCCAACACTGTATCCTCAGGACTCTGCATATAATGAGGGAGATGAGACATCCACTGTCCTTAAACAATATTAGACACAGAAAAATAGAATTAGTTATAACATGCTCTTTCAAATAAAATTATATGAGTGCACAGAGGTCAAATGAAGCTTAGTGTATCCCTCATAAAGCAGGTGATATTTTAGCTATAGTGTTAATTCTTTCTTATTAGGGGCAAATGAGAACATCCCAAATATGTGATATGTACCTAATGGATAAGTAATCAGAAATCAACTAAGAGAAAATTAACAGCAAAGAAGTAAATATTATAGAATAAGAGGGTTCATATGTCATAGACATGTTATGCTATCAAAAATATTTGCTAAGTTTATGGATGAACGAATGTTCAAAAATTATCAAAACTAACATTTATGTCACACTTTGAAACATGCTTTTTAATTAGTGCTGCTTACATAGTAGCTGTTATATTGCTATTCCCATTTAGCAGATAAAAAAATTCAACACACAGAGTTGAAGCAAGTTACCCAACATCACAGAGCAATTTAAACTACAGAGGAGGCACATGATATTTTAACCAGACTCCTCAATACATATTTACGAACTTTTCCTATGTAAGAGTTACTAAGTATTTGTACAGATATTTCTCAATCTGTCCTAAATTGGATGATAACTGTTTTTTTTTTTTTTAAGTTTTATTTATTTGACACAGAGAGAGAAAGAGAGCACAAGCAGGCAGAGCAGCAGGCAGAGGGAGAGGGAGAATCAGGCTTCCCACTGAGCAGAGACCCGATTCAGGGCTCTATCCTAGGATCCTGGAATTATGACCTGAGCCAAAGGCAGATGCTTAACTAACTGAGCCATCCAGGTGCCCCAATAACTATTTTTTTTTTAATAAAAGCTTTGTCAAATATGGAATTATTTCTTGGTTTTTATATTGCTACTTATGAAACATGATTACGTTATTATGACAATTTCAAGAGTCACAGGACTTTTTATTTTTTTTAAGATTTTATTTATTTATTTGACAGACAGAGATCACAAGTAGGCAGAGAGGCAGGCAGAGAGAGAGAGAGAGGAGGAAGCAGGCTCCCTGCACAGAGAGCCCGATGTGGGGCTCGATCCCAGGACCCTGGGATCATGACCTGAGCTGAAGGCAGAGGCTTTAACCCACTGAGCCACCCAGGCGCCCCAAGAGTCACAGGTCTTTTTAAAAATTATTTTATTTTACACAGAGAGAGAGAGAGCAAGCGCCAGAGAAAGAACAGGAGTTGCGGTAGTGGGAGAGGGAGAAACAGGCTTCCCGGAGAACATGGAGCTAGACATGGGGCTTGATCCCAGGACCCTGGGATCATGACCTGAGCTGAAGACAGACACTTAATGACTGAGCCACCCAAGTGTCCCTCACAGGTCTTATCTATACATTTTAGTAAAAATTACCTTTGTTTAAGGAATACATTTTAAGATCTTCTCAATCTTTGGAATGTAGAAGAGTATATCTCCAGTGCTAACTTCCAGGACATATTTTATACAAGCTATTAATTTAAGTTCAAAAACTGTGTCAAATTATTGTTAAAAGAAATAAAAATAATCATTTCATTTAGTGTTAAAATAACAATTCTTCTCTTCACTTATACTATACCTTCCACTAACTTCTATATTAGAAATTTTTATGAGAATTTGTTGATGGTAATAAATAATAAAAATGAGAAAGCCCCATTAATCTGTTAAAGCAACTATACCAAGAAGTAAATAGCACTGGAATAATGAATTGATATGTAATAAGATCATAATTGAGCACTTGCATTTTGATACAAAAATTTTAGTTCTATTCATGTAGTAGGCATTACACTTAGTATCACTAATTATTTTGAGGTTTATATTGTGATGTTTCCAATTCTGAAATAAGATACTGAATTACACATCTATGGCCAAGTGTTGTGCTTTTCAGGAAAGTAACAATTGGCTGTAGGGGGAAATTGGAGAAGTAGGTGGATCCTGAGCAGCTAGACACATAAAGGCAACAGCTAAATTTACTACAACTAGCTCTGGAAACAGCGTAAAGAAGGGCAGAAAAGATCATCCACAGCTGGTCAAAGAGAGAAAGCCAAACTGAAAAGGGTACGAAGGACAGAAAGGCAATCAGAAACCAAACCCCAGTGCAACTAACCACAAATGGGAAACATTATAAGTGCAGTGGAGCAAGGGTATCGCACCCCATTCTGGGCATCTCAGACTGAGGACCTGTACTAGTTAGATGAGTCCCCCTAACATTTGGCTTTGAAAATCAGTAGGGAATAACTTTAGGAGCTTTAAAAATCAGTAGGGCTTGACTCTGGGACTGATAAGAAACAAAATTCCTGCCCTTAAAGATACAGTGCACTAAAGAAGAGCCTGAGACACAGCAAGAAGCAGCATTTTGAAAGTGCTTGTGATATATCTGAAAGAGATTTACTGACTAATTTTAGGACATTTGCCAGAGGGACAGGGATATGCAAAAGAAATCTCCAGGAACAAAAGTGCTTGTTTTTTCCTGCCTTCTTCCAGCATAGAGAGTCAGATGCTTCCAGAAGCCAGTTATAACAGTCTTTACCTTGCAAGCATGAAGTGCCCACCCCAGCATTTCCTTGCAGACACACCCGATCCAACACTCACTTTTGCAGGCATCCCTCCAGAGTAGATCCTACCCTGCTATACTTGTCAGGCAGCCCCAACATTGCTCAGCACCAGTCCAAACTGACCTTGTCCTGGGGAGGAGGGGGAGGGACGTCCAAATACCAGCACAACCTCAGGTTCCTACAGATGGGCCTCTTAGATGGCTATTCGGGGAATAACCCCTGTCTTTGGGTTCCTCTGCAGCTGTGGAAGAGGCTAATTGCAGACAGCAAGGCTGAGTACTAGCCCCTGTGACAGGTGCAGAAAGGCTCTCAATAAAACAGAGAGAAAATCTTGTCCAGTGCACCCACAGCAGGCAAAGTGAATCAGTATAGTCAGCTGGGCAGAAGGTCAGCCCCACAACGTGTTTCCTTAGCAATTACAGCTTGTCACAATAGGAGAGTAGATGTAACACACACAGAGGAGAGCCCTGGAGCATATGGTTATGATGATGAGGGGGGGTTGTGCTGTAGGGAAACATAGGACCTCTTCTACATGAAGCCAAATATTCCATGACCAGTAGACATAGACACCCTATCAAATACATAGAAACAAACACAAAGAGTTAAAAAAAAAATGAGAGGTAAGAGAAACAAATCCAAATTAAAGAATAAAGCCATATGACACAAAAATGAAACAGACATAAGCAATATGTCTGATACAGAATTTGAAGTAATGGTCATAAAGATAATCATTAGACTTGAGAAAAGAGTAGATGAACTCAGTAATAATGACAACAAACACATGTAAAATATAAAAAGAACTACTCAGACCTGAAGAATACAGTAACAAATGAAAAATACACTAGACGCAATCAACAGACAAGAGGATGCAGAAGAACATATCAGTGATCTGGAAGACAGGCTAATGGAAAGCAACTAAGCCAAATAACAAAAGGAAAGCAGGATAAAAAATTGGCACATGTTAAGGAAACATTAATACTATAGAGTTCTCAGAAGGTGAAGAGAGAGAGAGAGAAGGGATATGAAAACCTATTTGAAGGACTAATAACTGAAAACTTCCCTAATCTGGTAAATAAAAGAAATCCAAGTCCAGAAAGCACAGAGAGCACCTAACAAAATGAACTCAAGGATGTCTGCACCGAGTTGTATAATAATTAAAATGGCAACAAGTAATGACCAAAAGAGAATCTTAAAAGCAGCAAGGGAATTGAGAGAGAGAGAGAGAAAGAAAAAGAAAAGAGTTATATTAAGGGAAACCACTTACGGCTGATTTTTCAGCAGAAACTGTGCAATCCATAGAATGTGGCAATGATAAATTCAAAGTGCTGAAAAGGAAAAACAAAAATAAAAACCTCTGTAACCAAGAAGACTCAACAAAGCAAGATATTATTCAGAATTGAATGTTGAGAATTTCCCAGATGAATGAAAGTTAAAGTTCATCACCATTAACCATCCTTGTAAGAAATGTTGAAAGGAATTTTTTAAGTGGAAAGAGAAGACCATAAGTAAAAGAAAACTATGAAGAGAAAAAAAGTCATGGTAAAAGCAAACATATAATAAAGTTAGTAGATTAATCACTTATAAAACTAGTATGGATATTAAAATACAAAAGTAGTAAAACCAATTATATCCACAAAAATTAGTCAAAAGACACAAAAAAATTTTAAAAAGATGCAAAATATGTTATATACATAAATGTGGAATGGCGAGTAAAAATTTAGTGCATTTAGAGTGTGTTCAAATTTAAGAGATCATCAATTTAATATAGATTGCTGTACACATAGGATGTTATATATGAAATGTACAGTGATAGATGCCTACCTGAAGAAACAAGAAAAATCTCAAATAAGCAAACTAATCTCACACAAAAAGAAACTACAAAAAAAGATCAAAGCCTAAAGTTAGTAAAAGGATGTAAATAATAAAGATTAGAGCAGAAATAAAATAGAGAAGAACTCCTCAAATTCAACACTCAAAAAAACAGATAATCACGTCAAAAAATGGACAGAAGACATGAACAGACAGTTCTCCAATGAAGACATACAAATGGCTAATAGACACATGAAAAAATATTCATCATCATTAGGCATCAGGGAGATTCAAATCAAAACTACATTGAGATATCACCTTACACCAATTAGAATGGCCAAAATCAACAGGACAGTCAACAACAAGTGTTGGAGAGGATGTGGAGAAAGAGGAACCCTCTTACACTGTTGGTGGGAATGCAAGTTGGTGCAACCACTTTGGAAAACAGTGTGGAAATTCCTTAAAAAATTAAAAATAGAACTACCCTATGACCCTGAATTGCAATACTGGGTCTTTACCCCAAAGATACAGATAAAGTGAGAAGAAGGGTCATCTGTACCCCAAGGTTCATTGCAACAATGGCTACGGTCACCAAACTGTGGAAAGAGCCAAGATGCCCCTCAATAGATGAATGGATAAAGAAGATATTGTCCATATGTACAATGAAGTATTATGCCTCCATCAGAAAGGATGAATACCCAACTTTTGTATCAACATGGAGGGGACTGGAGGAGATTATGCTGAGTGAAATAAGTCAAACAGAGAGAGTCAATTATCAGATGGTTTCAGTTACTTGTGGAGTGTAATGAATAACAGAGAGGACATTAGGAGAAGGAAAGAAAAAGTGAGTTGAGGGAAATCAGAGGGGAAGATGAACCATGAGAGACTGTGGACTCTGAGAAACAAACAGGGTTTTGGAGGGGAAGGAGGTGGAGGGTTAGGTGACCCTGGTGGTGGGTATTAAGGGCACGTATTGCATGGAGCACTGGTTTTGGTGCATAAACAATGAATCTTGGAACACTGAAAAAATAAATAAAAAAATAAAATAGAGACAACAAAACAAAACAAAAAAACACCACCAAAAGAGATCAATGAAACAAAGAACTGGTTCTTTGAGAATAAACGAAATTGTCAAAACTTTACCCAGACTCTTACCAAAAAAAAAAAAAAAAAAAAAGAGTGGACTCAAATAAATGAAGTCAGAAATGATGGACAAATAAAAACTGATACTGTAGAAAAAAAAACTATAAGAGAATACTATGAAAAATTATATACCAACAAGTTGGGCAACCTAAAAGAAATGGATGAATTCTTAGGAGCTCGATCTTCCAAAACTCAATCAGGAAGAAATGGAGAAACTGAACAGTCCAATTACTAGTAGCAAAATTGAATTCTCAACAAACAAATATTTAAGTGTTCCAGAAGACAGAAGAGGGAGAAAAACTTCTAAATTTATTTTAAGGAGCCAGCATTACCATGATACCAAAAAATAAAACCAAAGAACAAAAAAGATATTCCAAAAAGTATAGGTCAGTATTTCTGATGAACAGATATGCAAAAATCCTCATCAAAATATTAGCAATCCACATTCAACAATACATTAAAAGAATCATTCCCATGATCAAGTGGGACTTATTCCAAGGTTGCAAGGATGGTTAAGTATTCATAAATCAATCAGTATGATACATATTAACAAAAGAAAAGATAAAATTCAGTATTTATCTCAATAGAGTCAGAAAAGGCACTTCACAAAATATAACATTTGTTCATGGAAAAACTCTCAATACAGTGGATTTAGGGGGAATATACCTCAACATAATAAAAGCCATATATAAAAAATCCATAGCTAACATAAAAATGATGAAAAGCTAAACACTTTTCCCCTAATATCAGGAACAAGAAAGGATGCCCTCTATTACCACTTTTATTCAAAAGAGTATTGGACATCCTAGCTGTAGCAATCACACACATATAACAAAGAAACAAAAGGCATCCAAATTTTTAAGGGAAAATTAAAAATTGTCACTATTGGCAGATGACACAACACTATAAAAAAAAACAAACCTTATAGGCTCTAGCAAAACCTTTAAGAACAATTAAATAAATCCAGTAAAGTTGCAGGATACAAAATTAATATCCTGAATTATCTTGTGTTTCTATACCCAAATAAATATTAGAGAAATTAATACAACAATCCTATTTATATTTATAATATATTTATAATATAAATATATATTTATGTTTATAATTATACCAAAAGAATAAAATACCTCAAGATAAATTTAACCAAGGAAGTGAAAGACCTATACTAGAAAAAACTATAAGATATTGATGAAAGAAATTGAATATCACACAAAGAAAAAGATATAGCATGTTTATGGATTGGAATAATTAATATTGTTAAAGTGTACATACTATCTAAGGCAATATACAATTCCTATCAAAATATCAATAGCATTTTTCACAGAACTAGAACAGATAATCCTAAAATTTGTATGGAACTACAAAAGACCTCAAATAGTCAAAGCAATCTTGAGAAGGAAGAACAGAGCTGGTGGTATCACAATCCCAGATTTAAAGATATGCTACAAAGCTATACTAATCAAAACATTATGTTACTGTCTTAAGAATAGACACATAGATCAATGAACAGAATAGGGACCCTAGAGATAAACCACACTTACAATGTCAAGTAATCTGTGAAAAAGGAGATGATACTATATAATGGGGAAAAGACAGTCTTTTCGATAAACATTGCTGGGAAAACTAGATAGCTACATGAAAAAGAATGAAACTGGATCATTTTCTTATACTATATACAGAAATAAATTCAAAATGGATTAAATACTAAATGTGAGACCTGAAACCATAAAACTCTGAAAAGAAAACCTAGTCAGTAATCTCTTGAATATTAACCTTAGAAACATATTTATGGGTATGTGTCCTCGGGCAAGAGAAACAAAAGCAAAAATAATCTACTGGGACCACATGAAAATAAAAAGGTTTTGCACAGCAAAGGAATCAACAAACCAAAAATGTGCCTATTAAATGAGAGAAGATATTTGCAAATGATATATTTGATAAGGGTTAATATCAAAAATATATAAAGAACTTATATAGCTGAACACCAAAAAGAACACAATCCAATTAAAATATTGGCAGATATCCTCAGTAGACATTTTCCCAAAGACATATAGGTGGCCAATGGATACATGAAAGAATGCTGAACATTACTAACCATCAGGGAAATGTAAATCAAAACCACATATCACCTCACAGCAGTCAGGATAGCTAGTACCAAAAATACAAGAGATAATTGTTAGTGGGGATGTGAAGACAAGGGAATGCTCATGAACTGTTGGTAAGAATGTAAGTTGGTGCCACCACTGTGGGAAACAGTATGGAGGTTACTCAAAAAGTTAAAAACAGAGATACCTTAGATCCAGTAATTCCACTGTTGGGTATTTTCCCAAAGCAAATTAAAACACTAATTTGAAAATGTTTATGTTCCCATGTTTATTGCAGCATTATTTACAATAGCCCAGGTAGGGAATCACCCAAATGTCTATTAATAGATGAATGGATAAAGAAAATCTAGTATATGTGTGTGTGTGTGTATATATACACACATATAGGTATGTACATACATATATACACACAAAATATACACACACACAATAGAATATTACTCAACTACAAAAAGAATGAAATTTTGTCATTTTCAACAATATGGATGAACCTAAAGGGTATTATGTTAAGTGAAATAAGTCAGAGAAAGACATATACTCTAAAAAAAACAAAACAAACAATTCAGACCCATAAATGCAGAGAACCAGTGGTTCAGAGAAGAAGGGAATGAGGAGAAGGGCAAAATAGGTAATGGGGATTAATAAGTGTAAAGCTACAGTTATAAAATAATTAAGTCATAGAGATAAAAAGTACTGCATAGGGAATATAGTCCATAATATTGTAGTGATGTTGTATGGTGACATATAGTGTGCTTTGAGTAATGTAGAGAATTGTTGGGTGAGCTTTGAGTAACATAGAGAATTGTTGAATCACTCCATTGCACACTGAAATTAATATAACATTGGATACTTCATATAATAAATATTATAAATACTATATTTCAATAATAAATATTAAAAAGTAATTGTCAAATTCAAATCAGATAGTGGATATGACCTTGTTTGATTGAGTTCTTGTTTTGTATGTGTTTATTTAATTCTTACAATAACTTTGTGATTTTTTTATCAGAGCCAGGATTAAGGTGAGGTAACTGAGATGATATATATAATTGATATACATAAATGAGATGATATACATAATTCATATACCTAAAGGGTTTTATATTACTATAAATTTCAATATTTTCATCATTTATACTTTGTAATAATTTTGATTTTTAAAAATTATGTTAAATATTTGTTATCTAGATTAATGAATCTGGAGGTACCATCTTTGGCATATAAGTAAACTCTAGTTCCAACCCTGTATTTTATTACCTACATTTTACAAATTCAGTTGAGGATTAAACGTCTTAGATTTGCCCATGGTCACATGGCCAGCAAATGACAAAACTAGTTTTATCCTTAAGTATTAGTCTGCCATACACTCACCTTTGCATTTCTAAGTTATACCTTATACCATCTCATCAGAGAAATATCAATAACTTGTTTTTAGTAAAAAGAATACTGGAGACATAATATAAAGCAATTATCTCCTGATTTTTTTGTCATACCATGGCTCCAGTCCTCTAGATCCAAATGCTTCTGCCTTGTGTTGAGGAAGAATGAGGGTAAAAAATAATTTTAAGTTTCGTTATTTATTTATTCATTTAAATGTTTGTTTAAATTCCAGTTAGTTAACATACAGTGTTATGTTAGTTTTTGGTGTATAATATAGTGATTCAGTACTTCAGAAAATAGCAAGGACTCATCACAAGTGCACTCCTTAATCCTCATCACCTATTTAACATTGTGTTTATTAGCAAATATATGGAATACAGGTAATTTTTTTTTTTTTTTAAGTAGTGAAAAGGAGAGAACAGAGCTGAGGTATTTGGGAATATATACATGCTCACTTTTTCCTTGGAGATTATTCCTAAGGAACTAGGGTATGGCCTGGATATGTAGGCCCTCCATCAGCTTCTGGAAATCAACCTTAAAAGGTGGCTGAGGTATCCCCACAAGGAAGTGAGCATCGTGAGCTTCCTCCTCTCAAACATTTAGAGGTGATAGCTGATGCATCCATCTCAGACTATGAAGTGACTTTGGGAATGAAGGCTATGTATTGAACTTTATATGAAACAAAAATTCATGTTATTTAATCCAATATAAATTTGAATCATATCTACCCTAAATGAACATATAATTATTAAACTCAGAGAAACATATTACTGGGAATGTGTTTTTTAAGTTTACAAAAAAAATGAAAATAAAAAGTGTTCCATGAAAATTGAAGAGTTACTCAATGAAATAATTCAAGGAGTTTTCAGCAAAAATACTTCCTTTTAGATCCAGGCAGAATCTTCCCTGTATGTGTGTAAAGTGACCTCCCATTCTCCTAAATTGCCCTGTAATTTATCAAAGATCCAGTCCATATTGTAGCTCCAACCACACTGCTCACTAGGTATCTATTACTCTGTCTGCCTCTACCACTATACCGTGAGATCCATGAAATAGACATGAATCATTCTTCTGAAACTCCAGAGCACAGTACTAGCTACCCAGAAGCTATCAATAAAGATTAATTAATTAACTCATAAAATTATTTACCTCTTTTTCCAATGTTAGTACCATTCAGATTTACCCAAAGTAAAATAGAGAAGAGGGATAATTTTCCTAATACATTTTCTTCAAATTATCAAGTTAACTGAAACCAAACTGCTATATATGGAATGAAACAACAAAATAATTCATTTTGTTAAATGACTTTACTGTCTCAATGCCAATGTTATTCTTCCAATTAGCTAGTAATTCCACATTGTTGCCTTTAATAATGCCTGAGCCCAGAAATTCTTTTTAGGTTATATCCATCTTCCCACATACATTTTTCTACTTAGAAATAAAAGTCATGATAATGCATTGAAATAACTACAATTCCTGGACAATGGGTATAGAAGGGGTGGGATGGAGAGACTAACATAGCATTAACATCCTTTAACTGAAATCAATTTAGTATATTTTAATGCTCAGAATTTTCATTCTTATTCAAATGAAAATTCCTCAAATGTGCTGTCTCCAAGTACGAACAAATCATTATAGAGAAAAATGTATGATATCTATTCACATCTAGCATATATTTTGAATTTCAAGACATGTGTCAGTATGAATGTATTTTTCTTTTCTGTTATAAATTATTTTTAAATGTTAAATCAAGTTTGAACTATAAGCATCATACAAATGTCTTTGTACTGCCTAATAAATTATACTAGCTAAACTTTTTTCTTAAATTATTTTTAATAAGTAAGAAATCTAAATGGAAATGAATCATATGCTTATACTATTGCTGTCAAAATGAGTTTGCATAAAAAGAATATGTATTAATATTCCATGGAGAGACCTTTAAGAAATAAAGAATGTGGTTATAATATTATGAAAAGACTACTTTTCTGAATTAAATTGTAGGAGCAGTTTTATGTTCTTTAATTCTGTTATATTAGATACAATCAGATTAAAAATGCCAAAATGAAAATACTCATATTAAAATATTGTATATCATATTTTAAAGAATACAGATTTTTCACAGCCTTATTTTCAACCCTTCCTCATTCTCTTTGCATTCTCTTTGAATTCTCTCTGAACCCTTCTTCATTCTCTTTGAAAGGATCAAATGCATTTTAATTCTTCTTTGTGGTCTTCTTGGCACTTTTTCTAGCCTTTGGGTTCAAACCCCACTCCAAACATTAGCAAACTGTTTGTGGTACCATAAAGAAAGGATACCAAGATATCAAAACATGGGTTATTTTCCTTAATACACTCTTGGAGTAATTTTCCCAAACTTTTCAAATTTTAATTTTCTATAATGTAAAACTGCTTCCAGTGATATTATCCTATAAAAACTCTATTGATTAATGAATTTGAAGAGTACATATTTAAGAATTATTATTTTTTAAAGAAAGAGGCAATTCCGAATGGGAAATTTGGGCAAGCTCACTTAGGCTTTCACTGGAAAATTCAGTGGTAAAAATGAACATTATTTTGGCTCAGGGTGAAAAACATAGTATCCAAGTGATATCATGGAAGATGATAGAGTGTGATGCTTTAGAAATTGGTCCCTCCCCCAAAAAGCTATTGGACTGGAAAGAACTATTGGAAATATTTGGAACTTGGCATTTTACAAAACACTTATATCGTCCAGGAGAACACTTGATGAAGAAAGAGGCTGGTAATAGTCATTGAATTCTGGTGTTTTGAATGGCAGCTATTATTCCCCAGATTCAGAGAAGGCAGTCATGGGAAATAGCTGCTTTTCTCTTGCAACTTGATGTTGCCAGGGTGGGCAGTTAAGACAGTGTCCTCCAAAAAAATGAGGTGCATGTTTTGGTCTTCCCAGTTGATCATTGAGAGACTGGCATAGAGGCTAATAATTTTTTCAATGTCATTACACTGAAGCAGTTTTCAGGTGGCATCTATCAAAGGAATTTCAGGAGACAGAACATTTTCTTTCTTCTTTTTTTTTTATAAGATTTTATTTATTTATTTTAGAGAGAGACCAAGTGGGGAGAGGGGCAAAGGGGGAGAGGGAAAGGAAAAAAAATCAAGAAGACTCCCTGCTGAGTGTGGTGCCTGACATGGGGCTCAATCTCACAACCCTAAGATCATGACCTGAACCAAAACCAAGAGTCTGATGCTTAACCTACTGAACCACCCAGGCAACCAGAACATTTTTTTTTTTTTAATTGGATTCTGATACTCAAGGAAAGCTCTGTCAGGTCTCTGGCTATCATGGTGACAGTGGAACAGAGAATTCAGTGACCACACATGGCAAGGAATATAGTCTTGGGGGGAACAAACCAAACCAAACCAAACAAAACAAAACAAAAAACAAAACCACCACCACCACCAACAACAACAACAAAAAAAACATTTGGAAAAGTCACTAAACAAATGAATAACTGCAGCCCTTAACATGAAAAAACAATAATCCCTGGGAGCCTGTGAGAATTCTGCTTCCCAGAGTTCCACATTACCATATTTAAAATGTCCCATTATAAACTAAAATTACAGTGAATATAAAGAAACAGGAGAGTGTGACCATTTCATTAGAAGAAGAAAAAAAATCATAGGAACCATCCCTAAAGAAGCCCAAACATTGAACTTAATAGAGAAAGATCTTAAATTAACTGACCTAAAAATTCTCTATGAGGTAAAGAATACCAAACGTCCTTTTTGGATGATAAGATAGTTTTGAAACTAGAAAGAAGTGGTGGTTATAAAACGTTATGACTGAAATGCTACTGAATTATACCTTTTAAAAAGGTTAATTATGCATGTTAATTAAGGGTACGTATTCCATGGAGCACTGGTTGTGGTGCATAAAAATTGAATCTTGGAACACTGAAAAAAATAAAATCAATCAATTAATCAATAAAAATACAATTAAAAGGTTAATTACATAATATGTGAATTTTACCTCAAAACAAAACAAACAAAATCTGTTATTATAGAATTCACTATAGAAGAATATTTAAATTCAATATCAAATTAAAACAACCCCACTGGAAAGTCTAAATTGTGAGTAATATAGATTAAAAAGTGATCTCATACAATCAATAAAATGGATAAAAATATATAGACAGTATATAAATTTAGATAATACAAGTGGTCAACACCATGCACAAAAACATGCAAATTCTTCCACTTAGGTAAATACAAAGTCAAGTATCAAGAAATACTGAATGGAAGTGTTGTAAAAGAGATGGCCTTACACACTGCTTATAGAAAATATTTTGGGAAAATATTTAGAGATAATTTAGGAAATTATATCAGGAATCTTTAAAATGTTTATATTCTTTTTTTTTTTTTAGTAATAATTTCTAGCCAAAAGAAATTCTAGCCAAAAGAAATAATCAGAAATGTCAACATCTTGCATGGATACTTAACATTGTTATTTTTTTTTTTAAATTATTTATTTATTTATTTATTTATTTGACACAGAGAGAGATCACAAATAGGCGGGGGTGGGGGGAGGCGCGGAGCAGAGCAGGCTCCCTGCTGAGCAGAGAGTCTGATACGGGGCTCCATCCCAGAACCCTGGGATCATGACCTGAGCTGATGGCAGAGGTTTAACCCACTGAGCCATCCAAGTGCCCCTTAACATTGTTATTTATGAGAAACTTATAAATGAATTATTAGAACATTTAAATAAATTGTGGGTAATGTTATGATGCAATGCAAAGTTATTTTGGGGGACCTCTGGGTGGCTCAATCATTAAACGATTGCTTTTGGCTCAGATCATGATCCCAGGGTCTTAGGATTGAGTTCCACATCAGGCTCTCTGCTCGGTGGGAAGCCTGCTTCTCCCTCCTCCACTCTCCCTGCTTATGTTCCCTCTTGCTGTCTCTCTTTCTGTCAAATGAATAAATAAAATCTTAAAAAATAAAACTATGTTTTAAAAGGTTATTTATGAAAGTAGAAATTAATATCATTCAAAGTAAAACGCATACCTATCAAAATTTGATTTTAAGTGTATACCAATATATATGCACTATTTCAGATTTTATCTATAAACTTGTGTTTGGGTACATAGCAAAATATGGAAAATGCAAAAAAAATAGTGTTTCTAATTAGTGTAATGACAGAATTATTTTTATGTTCCTCTTATTTATGTATTTCAAAAAATATTTTATAATGACTCTTCATTACTTCTCTGATCAGAAAATAATAAACTATTTTCAAAAAAAAAAAAACTAAAAGCAGGTTTCTGGCATTCATTAATGGCAAAGTAGTTATATCAGACTAACCGTCTTGCTGATAAACATTAACATCTCTGGACAAAATATGAAAAGTAATTAACTGAATGCTTTGTAGAATGAGCAAAAGCAGGCAGATTTTTGGATTGTCAGTCCTTGAAACAGGAAAATACAGAGGATGAAATACACAATTATACAATTTTCCCCTGAAAACATCTTCTCTTCCATGTGGCCAGCAGAAGGAACTCAAATGGGAAGATGAAGACTTACTTCTTAAGGGGTTAAGAGATATAATTTGGGGCTGCTGGGTGGCTCAGTGAGTTAAACCTCTGCCTTCGTCATGATCTCAGGGTCCTGGGATAGAGCCCCTCATCAGGCTCTCTGCTCAGCAGGGACCTTGTTTCCCCCTTTCTCTCTGCCTGCTGCTCTGCCTACTTGTGATCTCTCTGTCAAATAAATAAATAAAATCTTTTTTTAAAAGAGAGATATAATTTGTTCCTCTAACAAGAGTTGGAAATTGATAGAGAAAATATCAGAATGATAGAAATAATAGATTAAGAGTGCTAAAATATCCATAAAAACTCTCCTAAATTCTGTCACAGAACACAAAACTGCTTATTTTAGGCAAAAGTCCAAGAAATCAATGAGGAGACCACAAATAGGAGGCTAAAAATCCAAGCACAGCTATCAGCAGGTACATATTATTGAAAAGAGTTTGGAGTTTGAGTCCCACCAAATTAGAGAGGCTTATAACACCTTAGACCATGAATTGTAATTCCAGAAGATCACATGTAAGAAGAAAAAGTCATATCAATGAACTAAGGAGTTCACAGTATAAATAAAGGCATAACTGAAATTTGAACAAAGTAACCAACCCACAGATCTAGAAAGCTAGCAAATACTGAGAATTGATGATTACAGTAACAATCACAATTAAACATAATTTTAAGTAGCTTGTGATAATTCAAAAATGCATATTCTAATTGCTAGATCAGCAAACAAAAATCAATGACAACCAAAATATTGTGAACAGTAAGTCTATAGGACAGAAAGAATGACATTAAAATAAAAAGACTGGAATGACACAAATGAAGACAGAAAAAGAGAAAAAAGAATAGAAGAGACAAAAAGATTCTTAAACCATACATAACAAATTTATGCTATAAGGGTAAATGGGTTAAATACTCAAAACTTAAAGGCAGGTATTTTCAAGCTACTGGGAAGTGGAAGATAGATAATTGATGGAAAATCAAAGGATAGGAAAAGATTCAATCACTAAATGTAAGAAGGTTGTGGGGCTATAACAATGTTAAATAAAATAGGCTTCTAGGAAACAAGTATCACCAGTAACGGAGGGACATTTCCTAATAATGAAATAACATTTTGATAAAGGAAATTCAAAAAACTTAAATGTACAGCAACTATAACTGAGATTTAAAACATATGGAACAAAATTTTTCAAAAATACAGAGAGAAAGACAATTCCACACTCATAGTTACAAAATTTTAATGTCTCTTTTAGTAGGTAATAGCCAACAAATTAGTAATTATACAGAAGATATGAACCATATTATTATACAATGTGATCTAGTAGACATTAAGAGAACACTGTATCTCTTACTATGACAGTGCACATGAAACCTTCATAGACATCTCACTTTAGGTCAGAGAAGTCTCAAAGTACTTTAACATTTGAAACTTTACTGAGTATACTTTGTAACCACAATGGTATTAAAGTAGAAATAAATACCATTAGGATAGCAAGAAAAATCCTAAATACTTAGAAAGTAATCACTATAATTCTAAAAAATAGAAAAATAATACAAAAATAACAATATGTGTGAGTGTATGTGTGTGTGTGCGTGTGTGATTTATAGGAATAAAACTTTAAAAAATCCATCAATATTTGTGGAACTCAGCCAGAATAGTGTTTAAGAGTAAATGTATATCTTTAAACGCTTATTTAAAATCAATAGTCTAAGAATACATATGATTATGGATTGGAAAATCATTATTAAGACAGCCATTATAACCAAATCAATCCTATAAAATCAATTTCATTCCAATCAAAATATGGTACACTATTTTATAGAAGTTGACAAACTGATCCTAAAATTTATATGGAATTTCAATGTATCTAGAATAAACACAGCAATCTTGAAAAAGATTTGGAGGATTTAATTCTTTACTAAGTACTACGTAATTACTAATTCACTAATTACTAAGTCTTACTAGTATAAAGCTACACTAATCAGGACAGTGTGATATATAGAGATGGTGCAGAAATAGATTCACAGTATATATCCAATAGATTTTACATAGGTGCAAAGGTAATGCTTTGGGAATACTTCAAAAAGTGGATATATAAATGACCCATGACACAAGAGAATATGCACAAAATCTTCAAAATCATTAATGATAAAGGAAATTAATGTTAAAATTTTGAGCAATTTTAAATCCTACGATGTCAAGTGTTGAGAATGTGAAGCAACTGGCACTCTAATACAACCACTTTGAAAAACATGTTAGCCAAATCCTATAAAGTTAAATATAATCTACCCTATGACACTACTATGATATTTATCAAAGATATATGGAAATTTATGCCCACAAATCACTCATACACAAATGTTCATATCAGATTTTCTCATGGAAACCAAATAGAGTTTAACTTAACTTTAGTTTAACCTAACCCATCCCTAAGTCAAGGAATCAGCATGTTGTGATATATTTATTCAACAATAAAAAGGAACATACAATAATATTGATAAATTTAAAAACATGCTCTATGTATACACTCTACCTCTTGTACCAACTGTATAATTTCATTTATGTGAATTTCTAAAGTAAGCAAAATGAAACTTTGGTGATAGAAATTATAAGTAGTTGACACTTTGCAGGAGTCAGGGATTGACAATAAAAGAAACACAAAACACTTTCTAGGGTAAAGGAAATTCTTTGTCAAAACTAATATTACTGTACAGTTAAAATGTCTGCATTTTACTTATACAAAAGATACTTCAATAATAAAAAGACACAGAAAAACTAAAAAAAAATAGCTTATTGAAAAAATATAGAAACAAATTTCTCCATGAGTATTAGAATAGAGGTTGGCAATATTTCCACTTAAAAAAATAAGTGCTAATATGATTAAAGGTGTTGGGTACAAACAAATCCTTAGGCAAAGTAAAGAAATTATGAGCTCTATCAGTAGAGTTTCAGCAGTCAGTTTATCATCTACTATTAATGGATTTCAATATTCCCCAAATCAGTATTTTCACTGCCCATGCACTTCATTACAGTGTTACTTGCATAGTTGCACGTATTTTTCAAAATTTGTACCCCCAGATACCCCATCTCTCATTCCCATTAAATAGATATTTTATGAAGGTGCAACATATTAAAACACTAATAAAAATATTCTCTAGCTTCAAAACATCCACATTTAGAATAGTAGAAGAAGGCATAATAATAATTATTTTAAGTGTTTTCCAGAGATAGCTAGGGTTTCCTGAAGCCTTATTCATACCACTGCCAGAGATTAGTTTATTTGAAATAGGCAAGGTTAATTTTCTAATCCTCCAGGCCCCTTAAATTCACTTCACCAAAGCAATTCTGCTTTTGTCTGATTTATACTGGGGCTTTGCAAGAGATTTTGTTTGAATAATGCAGTCTGTTTTTAAAAACAAATGCTATCTGTCCCTATACATAAAACAGATCAGTGGTTGCCAGGGGTAGTGGTGGGAAGAGAGAACTGATTGCAAAGGAATCCAAGGGAACTTTTTTTTGGCTTACCAAAATGTTCTGTATCTTGATGTGGTGGTACTTGCATAACTCTGTGCATTTTTCAAAATTCTTGAAACTTTATACCTAAAATTTGAGAAAATTATGTGCATCTAACCTTAGAAAATCAAAGCTTGATTAAAGCAGATGTTCTCCATTCTGGTAAGAGTCTTCCTGAGAAGTTACATGTGAAATGGTATATGTTTATTTTTTCCATCTCCTCAGCCTGGATAATTAGCATGCTATATATACAGAGTTCAGTTGGGACACAGGAGGACATGGCTAAATATTTCATTTTTAAAAGTAAGTAAACACACAGTAAGTAAATAAGGAAGTAAGGAAATACTTTTTCTTATTATCATGTTCTGAATGTTCCCTATCTCTTACACTTAGCAGAAAAATGCATTGAGAAAAAAATTCTAGGAAATTACTGTCTCCAATTTCTTCCCACTCACTGCATAATTCATCAAACATGGCTTTTTAAAAACATGTTATTTTAATTCCATTATAATCAGAAAAAAATCTCTTTTTTAATTATTTTAATCATCTTAAGTCTGTTAAGATGCATATTATTTTCTAGATTATGGGTTATCTTTTGTAGTGTGTTTCATATGCACTTGAAAAAATATGTATTTTATTATACAGTTGGGTGGTCTCTAGCTATCAATTATATAAATTTGATTAATAGTGTTTTGGATATCTTCATGGATTTTCTGATAACTTGTTTTATTACTGAGAAAATTGTTGAAGTCTTCAACTATACTTGTGGATTTCTCTACTTCACCTTCAGTAAATTGTCAGTTTGGTATTATACACTTTGAAGCTCTGTTTGCTGCACACACATTTAGAATTATTAATAACATCTTTATTTTTTTTTAAACTAATGCTGTATTTCCTGATATTGCCTGATAGCTTTATTTTTTATAGTTTTCTTTTTATTTTTAACCTTCTATTTTAAGTGGACATCATAAACATCAACATTATAGATATCATAGATGTCTATAGTTGGGTATGTATATCTATGGTATAGACATCTATAGTATAGATGTCTGTAGTTGGATGTGGTGCTTTCTTTTGTTTTTATTTATTTTTTTTGTTTTTGTTTTTTTAATCACAACTAACCACATCTCTTAATTGCCTTTTTAGACCATTTGATTTAATTTAATTTTTGATATGGTGGGATTTAGTACTACCATTGTACTTTTTTTCCTTGTCTACTCTGTTTTGTTTTTCCTTTGGTTATGCATTTGTGCCATATTTTCAATTACATATATATTTATATAGAATATTGCATTTTGTATATCCATTGGATTTTTAGCTATGTCTTCTCATTATTTTTTATAGAGCTTCCCTAGAGATTACTATCTGCCAATCCAACATTTATATTCAACTTAGAGTAAATATTGTAATACTCTAAGTAAACTTATTGTAGCCTTGTAATCACATTGGTAGATGCCCTTATCCTTTCTCACAAAAATGTATGATGTTGCTATCTTATAATGTGCCTTCAGAACTTCATTATAATTTAAATTTCAAGAATCATATGTAAACATTTAAAAATATTTTATAGTTACTGAAAAATTTACTATTACTTTTGCTCTTCAACCATCCATATTTCCTTGTGATATTTTGATTCTTCATTATAAATGACTTTATTTTTTCATGTAGAAAGATGGTACTAGAAGATAGTTTTCATAGTTTCTTTTATCTGAGCCTTTTTAAGCCTTCATTCCTGGCCTTCACTTTTGATAAGAAATAGCTGGTCACTGAATTTTTTTGTTAGCTTCTATGTAATATAATAATTTTTCTAGCAAATTTCAAGAATTTTATTATTATTACATTATTATTATTTAGTTTTTAACAATTAAGATGTGCTTAGCTGTAATTGTCTTTAAATTTACAGTATTGGGAGTTTCCTGAATTTCTTAAATTTTTGGTTATGATGTTTGTTAAACTTGGGAAGTTTTCAGTTATAATTCAAACAATTTTCTTCACTCCTATCTTTCTCTTCTCCTCTTGAGACTCAAATGATAATGTGTGAAAAATCACTGACGCTTCATTCATATTTTTAAAATGTTTTTCAAATAAGAAAATTTCCATCAATTTATCCTCAGGTTCACTGATTTATTCTTCTGTCATATCCATTCTAATATTGAAACCAACAGAAATTAAAAGAACTTTTGCACTGAATTTTTTACTGTTAACAATTCATGTTAGATATTTTAACACTTTTTATTTTATTACTGAAAAATTGTATTGTTCATTTATTTCAAGTATTTAACTTTTACCTAATGCGTAGCAGTTATAATAAATGCTTTAAGGTATTTGTGTGATAATTCCTACATCTGAATCATCTCAGGGTTAACAGCTGCTGTTATTTTACCTGAAAACTGATCACGTTTTCCCAGGTATTTTTGTGTGATATATACTTGGATTGTATTCTAGACATTTTAAATAACATATTTTTTTTAGATTCTCAATATTGTTATACTTTTATGAACTATGATGATGATTTTGGTTTATTTATTTTAGCAGTAAAACAGCATGATTAGGTTCATTTTGCAAGTTTTCTCTCACCTTCTATGAGAACTAGTTTTAATCTCAGTTCAGTCTTGGAAGGCTTGATACACTGCTTTGGTTACATTCAATTCATGCACTGTTTAAGTGTTAGTCTGAGACTCAGACAGAGACATAAATCTTAGTTCATTTCTTAAAGTCTTTCCTAGGATATTTTGGGTCACAGGTGTATTTCAGATGTAAGTCCAAGAAGAGACATGTTTAGATTTATATACACAATTAAAAGATCTCCTTTTCCGCATTCTTCCTTGGAATTCTGCCACACTCGCTTCTCTGTGGAGGCCATTTTTTTCTTATCTTTCTGTTTGATTAGAGTTTGTTCCCACACAAAGCTGCTTCACCAAGAAGCAACATGACAAGGGGCTGGCCTCGGGGCAAAGCCAAAAGAAAAAAAAAAAAAAAAAAAAAGGAGGAGTATAGGCAACAAAATGAAATTGAGTTTTGTGAAAATCGCTTCTCCCAAGTTTTGAAAACCCTTCACATTTTGCATGTTTTTGATTAATTTTAAGAGTCCTCAGGTAATTGCTCCTTTTTTAAAATTGTAGTAAAATACAAATACCATAAAATTTAGCATCTTAACAATTTTAAGAACACATTTTTAAGTAATAAATATATTTAATATATTGTGCACTCATCATCATCTATCTCCAAACTTTTTCATCTTGCAAAACTAAAGTTCTATACCCATAAAATAATATTCTATTCTCCCCAATACCCATCACATGGCAACCACCATTCCTCTTTGTCGCTATGATTTTGACTAAGTACCTCAGAAAACTGGAATCACACAGTACTTGCATTTTTGTAACTAGATATTTTCACTTGACATAATATTCTCAATGTTCCATGTTATAACCTATTGTAACAAAAAAGTGGTGAAAGTAGGTATCCCCACCTTATTCCCAATATTAAAGAAAAAGCTTTCAGTCTTTCACCATTTACTATGATGTTTATGGTGGATGTTCCTTATATGGTTTTCATTACTTCTACTTCTACTCCTAGTTTATTGGAATGGTTTATCATGAAATCCTGATGAATTTTGTCAAATGCTTTTTCTTCATCAATTGAGATACTGGTGTTTCCCCGTCCCCCACCCACCTTCATTTGATTATGTAGTATATTACACTGATCAATATTTATATATTGAAACACCACTTGTGCTTCCCAGGAATAAATCCAACTTGGTTTTGGTGTCTAATTTTTAAATATGCTACTGAATTTTGTTTGTTGGTATTTTATTGAGTAATTTCAGAGCAAGGGATATTGGTCTGTTGTATTCTTATAGTGTCTTGGTCTGGCTTTGTTATCAGAATACTGCTGGCCTCCTGGAATGAATTTAGAAGTGTTTCCCCATCTTAAATATTTTGGAAAAGTTTGAAAAGGACTGGTGTTACTTCTTTTAAATGTTTGATAGAATTTACCAATGAAGCCATCATGTCCAGGTTGTTTTTTGTTGGGAGATTTTTGATTACTGATTCAAACTCCTTACTAGTTATAGATCAACTAATTGTAGATCCAGATTTTTTTCTAGTTCTTTATGCTTTAGTTTTGGCGGGTTTGTGCTCTCACAACCTTGTTCAATTTCTGTAAGTCATCCAACATGTTGGTGTATAATTATTCACTTACTCTGTTGTAATCCTTTTTATTTCTACATAATCAATAGTAATGGTTCCACTTCCATTTCTTATTTTATACTTTGAATCTTAGTCCATGTAACTAAAAATTTGTTACCACATAATCTTTTCCAAGAATCAAATTTTAGCTTTATTATTTTTTAGGATTCTTTTTGTCAGAGAGAAAGAGAGAGAGAGAGCGCATGCAAGCACAAGCACAGGGAGTGGAAGACAAAAGGAGGTGGAGGCTCCCTGCTGAGTAAGGAACTAGTTGGAGAACTTGTTTCCAGGACCCTAGAATCATGACCTGAGCCAAAGACAGATGCTTAACTGACTGTGCCACCCAGGCATCCCTGGGTGGGGATTTTTGTTTGTTTGTTCTTTATTCTCTAACTCTGCTCTAATGTTCATTACTCATATCTTCTATTATCTTTGGATTTACTGTCTACTTCTTTTCTTACCTCCTTAATTTGTACAGTTAGGTGCAGTTTGAGATTTTCTTCCTGTTTAGTATAAGCATTTCTAGCTATAATTTCCCCCTTAGCATTCTTTCACTGTGCTTCAAAAAGTTTTGTTGTGTTGTTTTCATTTTCATTCACCTCCTTGTATTTTCTAATTCCTCTTGAGATTTTTCTTTTTTACTCACTGATTATTTAAGAGTATGTGTAGTTTTCTCAAATTTTTAGATTTTACAGTTTTCTATTATTGATTTCTTGCTTTATCCCATTATAATTGGGAAGATACTTTGTATGATATATTTTTAGATCTCCAGACTTAATCTGTAGTCCAACATACGGTCTATCCTGGAAAATGTCTCATGTGCACTTGAGAATAATGTGTACTTTTGTTACTATGTAGAGTGTTCTGTAGATGTTTACTAGCTCTAATTGATGTATTGTATTATTTAATTCTGCTATTTCCTTATTTACCTCCTATCTGGTTCTATAGATTATTGAGAGTGGGTTATTAAAGTCTTAAACTATTTTTTGTAGCATTGTCTACTTCTCCCTTAAGTTCTGTAAATTTTCGCTAGATATATTTTGATGGCCTGATATTAGGTATATAAATGTTCATAACTGTTAAATCTTCTGGCTGTGTTAAATCTTTTATTATTATTTATTATCCTTGACTCTTTTATTATTTAAGATCTATTTTGTCTGAAATTAGTATAGTCCCTCCAGATCTCTCTTGGTTACATTAGCATAGAAAAACACTTCTATCCTTTTGCTTTCAGTCTATTTGTGTTGGATCTAAATTAAGTCTCCTATATATAGTAGACAATTGAATCATTTTTATCCATTTTGCTAATCCCTGTCTTTTGACTGGGGAGTTTAATCCATTTGCATTTAAAATAATCACCAATAAGTGGTAGCTTACTGATGCCATTTTGCTATGTATTTTCTGTATGCCTTACATATATTTTAATTTTTTTTTATTTCTTTTCAGTGTAACAGTATTCATTGTTTTTGTACCACACCCAGTGCTCCATGCAATATGTGCCCTCCTTAATACCCACCACTTGGCTCCCCCAACCTCCCACTCCCCGCGCCTTCAAAACCCTCAGGTTGTTTTCAGAGTCCATAGTCTCTCATGGTTCGCCTCCCCTTCCAATTTCCCTCAACTCCCTTCTCCTCTCCATCTCCCCATGTCCTCTGTGTTATTTCTTATGCTCCACAAATAAGTGAAACCATATGATAATTGACTCTCTCTTCTTGACTTATTTCACTCAGCATAATCTCTTCCAGTCCCATCCATGTTGCTATAAAAGTTGGGTATTGATCCTTTCTGATGGAGGCATAATACTCCATAGTGTAAAAGGACCACATCTTCCTTATCCATTTGTCCATTGAAGGGCAACTTGGTTCTTTCCACAGTTTGGCGACCATTGCTGCTATAAACATTGGGGTACAGATGGTCCTTCTTTTCACTACATCTGTATCTTTGGGGTAAATACCCAGTAGTGCAATTGCAGGGTCATAGGGAAGCTGTATTTTTAATTTCTTGAGGAATCTCTACACTGTTCTCCAAAGAGGCTGCACCAACTTGCATCCCCACCAACAGTGTAAGAGGGTTCCCCTTTCTCCACATCCTCTCTAACACATGTTGTTTCCTGTCTTGCTAATTTTGGCCATTCTAGCTGGTGTAAGGTGATATATCAATGTGGTTTTAATTTGAATCTCCCTGATGGCTAGTGATGATGAACATTTTTCATGTGTCTGATAGCCATTTGTATGTCCTCATTGGAGAAGTGTCTGTTCATATCTTCTGCCCATTTTTTGATATGATTATCTGTTTTGTGTGTGTTGAGTTTGAGAAGTTCTTTATAGATCCTACATATCAACCTTTTGTCACCTTACATATTTTTTGTTTACCTTATTTCCCATATTACAGTCTTTTGCTTTTGGTTTTTTAAAGTGAATACCTTTTTTGTTTCCTTTTGTATATATTCTACAACTATTTTAGGAGCTTTCCATGAAGATTACATTTAACATTGTAAAGTTAAAATACACTAATATGAATTATTACCATCTTATCTTCAATAACATACAAAAACACTACTCATTTAAAGCTGTGTCCACACCTTTTTTGGTTGTTGAATCACAAAATCATGTCTTTAGACATTGTGTGCCCTAAAATAAAGTAATATTTTTAAAAACATGATTTTAAATTAAATAATAAAGATAATAAAATATCATTATAAAACAAACCTGTAACACTATTGTATTATATAAAGAGATAGATATTTATCTATCTAGACTAATTATCTATCTGAATTAGTCCCTGAAATCATGTACAGATAGTTGAAAAACAAAAAAAAGTATTGTTATAAGATTACTAGCTTTAGGTGTTTTATGAATTTCAGGTATTGTCCATGTAGTTAAATTTTTGAGATCTTTACTTCTTTAAATAACTTCAAGTTATAGTCTGGTGTCCTCTCATATCACCCTGCAGGAATTTTTTGAGAATTTTTTATATAGCATATCTACTGGCAACAACCTCTCAGCTTCTGTTTTTCTGGGAATCTTACGTTCTCCCTCGCTCTAAATGGACATTTTTGCTGGACATGGGATTTTTGGTCAACATTTTTTTTCCTCCTTTTAACATTTTAAATATATTAGTTCATTGCTCTCTGACCTCCAATATTTTTGGTGAGACATATGGTGTCCATGTTTGAAGATTTCTTATATGTGATGAGTCACTTCTCTCTTGCTGATTTCAAGATTCTGAGTTTTTAAAGTTTGATTAAAATATGTCTAGGTGTGGATCTCTGAGTTTATCCTATTTAGAATTGAATTTCTTTGATATTTATTTATTTAGATTTTATTTATTTATTTGACAGACAGAGATTACAAGTAGTCAGAGAGGCAGGCAGGGAGAGAGGAGGAAGCAGGCTCCTCACTGAACAGAAAGCCCAATGTGGGGCTCTATTCCAGGACCCTGAGACCATGACCTGAGCTGAAGGCAGAGGCTTTCACCCACTGAGCCAGCCAGGCGCCCCTTCTTTGATAATTTATATTCATGTCTTCCATCAAATCTGGGATGTTTTCAGCCACTATTTCTTCAAATATTTTGTTGGCCCCTTTTGTTCTCTTTTCCTTTGGGACTCCTACAATGCTTATTTATCCATTTGATGTTGTCCCACAAGCTCCTTAGGCTCTGATTACTTTTCAATCTTTTTTTTTTTCTTTGTGTTTCTTATACTAAATAATTTTCATTGTCCTATATTCAAGTGTCATAATTATTTCTTTTACATGGACAATCTGCTTTTGAACTCTGCATTTTTTTTTTTCATTTCACTGATTATACTTTTCAGGCCCAGAATTTTTGTTTTTAGGTTCTCTAGCTTTTATTGATATTTACTTTTTAAATAGATCACTTTCTTGCCTTTTTGTACATCTTCATTTAATTCTTTGAGCATCCTTAGGGTGGTTGCTTTAAAGTCTTCATATCATAGGTCTTCCATTAAGTCTTTTTCAAGGACAATTTTTTTTTTTTGTTTTTCCTTTGAACAGTTCTTATTTTCCTATTTCTTTGGATACCTTATAATTTATTGAAAACTAGAATTTCTATCTGAAATGTGTTACTTCTAAAAATCATTCTCTTTCCCTTCAGAAAGTTTTGCTGTATTTTGTTACTATTTGTATGTTTTTATTTTTGTAGGCTGTCTCTAGACTAAACACAAGCTGAGATGTAAATGTAAGGTATTCTTAGATCTTCTCTAAGCCTGCACCTTTCCCTGGACATGCCTGGTGACTTTCTAATTTTCTGTCTTTATACAATTACTTTTGAATATCCTACCTCATTTTTAAAAATTAACATATAATGTAAAATTTGTTTCAGGTGTACAGGACTGTGATTCATCAGTCTTACACAATTCACAGCACTCCCCATAACACATGCCCTCCCCAAAGTCCACCACCCAGCCAACCCATCCATCTCACACCCCTCCACTACAGCAACAGTTTGTTTTGTGAGATTAAGGGTCTCTTATGGTTTGTCTCCCTCTCTGGTTTCATCTTGTTTCATTTTTTCCTCTCTTCCCCTATGATCCTTTGCCATGTTTATTGAATTACATGTATCAATGAAATCATATGATAATTGTCTTTCTCTGATTGACTTATTTTGCTTAGCATATTACCCTCTACTTCCATCCACATCATTGCAAATGGTAAGATTTCTTTTTTTGATTGCTGCATAATATTCCACTGTATATATATGTACCACATCTTCTTTATCCATTCATCTCCCGATGGATGTCTAGGCTCTTTCCATAGTTTGGGTATTGTGGACATTGCTGCTATAAACATTTGAGTGTGCATGCCCCTTCAGATCACTACATTTTTATCTTTGGGGTAAAGATCCAGTAGTGTAATTGCTGGGTCATATGGTAACTCTATTTTCAACTTTTTGAGGAACCTCCATACTACTTTCCAGAGTGGCTGTATCAGCTTATATTCCCACCAACAGTGTAGGAGGGTTCTCCTTTCTCTACATCCTCACCAACATCTCTCATTTCTAGATTTGTTAAGTTCAGCCATTCTGACTGGTGTGAGGTAGTATCTCACTGTGGTTTGATTTGTAATTCCCTGATGCTGAGTAATGTCGAGCACTTCTTCATGTGTCTGTTGGCCATTTGGAGGTCTTCTTTGCAGAAATGTCTGTTCATGTCTTCTGCCCATTTCTTGATTGGATTATTTATTCTTTGAGTGTTGAGTTTGAGAAGTTCTTTATTGATACTAGTCCTTTATCTGATATGTCATTTACAAATATCTTCTCCCATTCTGTCAGTTGCCTTTTGGTTTTCTTGACTGTTTCCTTTGCTGTGCAGAAGACTTTTATCTTGATGAAGTCCTAAGAGTTGATTTTTGCTTTTGTTTCCCTTGCCTGTGGAGACATGTCTAGCAAGAAGTTGCTGCAGCTGAGGTTAAAATTGTTGCTGCCTGTGTTCTTCTCAAGGACTTTGATGGATTCCTCTCTCACATTTAGATCTTTCATCCGTTTTTGAGTATATTTTTGTGTGTGATGTAAGAAAATGGTCCAGTTTTATTCTGCGTGTGGCTGTCCAATTTTCCCAACACCATTTGTTGAAGAGACTGTCTTTTTTCCATTGGACATTCTTTCTTGCTTTGTCAAAGATTAGTTAGTTGACCATAGAGTCAAGGGTCCGTTTCTCGGCTTTCTATTCTGTTCCATTGATCTATGTGTCTGTTTTTGTGCCAGTACCATACTGTCTTGATAATTACAGCTTTGTAACAGAGCTTGAAGTCTGGACTTGTGATACCACCAGCTTTGGTCTTCTTTTTCAACATTTCTATGGCTATTTGGGGTCTTTTCTGGTTCCATACAAATTTTAGGATTATTTGTTTCATTTCTTTGAAAAAAAAGTTGATGGCATTTTGATAGGGATTGCATTAAATGCGTAGATAGCTCCAGGTAGCATGGACATTTTCACAATATTTTTTTCTTCCAATCCATGAGCATGCAATGTTTTTCCATTTCTTTGTGTCCTTCTCTGTTTCTTTCATGGAATATTCTATAGTTTTCTGAGTACAGATTCTCTGCTAGAACTCATACCAGAATTCAGTAATGTGGCAAATCATATGATAATTGATTTATCATATTATATACTAATATTATATACTAATATATTTATATATATGCTAACATACTAATAATATTATATACTA
The DNA here is from genome assembly GCF_010015895.1 of Lontra canadensis. Lineage (NCBI taxonomy): Eukaryota > Metazoa > Chordata > Mammalia > Carnivora > Mustelidae > Lontra > Lontra canadensis. The sequence goes on from NW_022631034.1 coordinate 7,096,127, forward strand.
ATAAGGCAGAAGAAAGAGAAATTAAGGAGTCAATCCTCTTTATAATTACAGTCAAAACCATAAGATACCTAGGAATAAATCTAACCAAAGAGACATTTGAATATCCTAATCTTTAATGTCTGGCTCCCAAAGAGGATAAAACAGAAAAGAAAAAAAAAAAAAGGTAGGAAATGGGGAGGAAGGAAGGGCACTAGTCCATTAAATGCTGTAGAAGTTACTTCAGGCAGAAAACGAGGGGCTTGCAATGATGGAAGGAAGGAGTGTAACAACATTGGTCACTGACGCCCCCCCCATCTCTGTACCTTTGTGATCAGAGACAGCAATAAGAGCCCAGATCCTAGTTGTTTGAAATATAGAATCTTTTTTAACTCAAGTCTTGTTTCTGTCAGCTATGTGTTAGTTGTTTGAGAACAAGTGCCCAGCTGCCTGCTATAGGTCTGCTAGGCAAAGAGCTGAAATGGAGAGAACTCAACTTTGATTTACCCTTCGAGCCTCCCCCTGAGAAGCAAAAGCCTTCAGTAGACTCCAGATTTACAAAATAGTTAGAGAATTCTGTTAGTGTAATTGTTTAGATGGAAAGACAGATTCCTGGCAACTTCCATTCTACCATCTTCCTGGAATCCCCTGCTTTTTGTATTTTGTTCAGAATTTTTAGTTGCAATCAGTGGAAAAAATAGGCTCTAGTAGACTTATTTAAGCTTGGTCAGATTCAGAATCTTAGTTGTTTTAGACCATATGTATGTGTAACTTTGATTGAAATAAAAACAAAATTAGGTAATCTAATTTGATTTTCTGCCAAATCATTTTCAAGTATTGAATTCTTATAACTATAAAAATAAATATAAATTATATTGTTTAGTACATCACTAGGATTATCAAATTATATACAGAAAAAAGGATATGCATTTTTCCTCTGTATTAGACTTACACATTTCTATATATAAATGTTATTTTTTGAAACAAGTTTTTCAATTGTGTCCTATATATGTACATAATTACTTTTGTGACTTTATGAAACCCTTAAATTTAATCAAATTATTCTGAAGCTTCTAATGAATAGTCAGAAGGATACCATATTTTACCATGTAATCTTTTTTTCTTTTCACATAGCTTCTTAATGGTCTAGAATTCTACAAAAACATTTTTAAAGTACCTCTTAGTTGCCCATCTGGATTAACTAATAGTCTTAATAGAAAATTACTCTATGGAATTACTTAAGAAATTGATTGGCTCACATGATTCAAGGTAGCATTTTGAAGCAAGAAATAATTCCACTTTGGTATTAAATTGGAATTGGATCTAGAAGAATGCATTACTTTTACTCTAGAGAGCTATAAGGAAAATGAAGAGAAGGTTTACTATATTTATGTCAATGTAATTCTACAATCAAAGAGTAATGTGCAGAAAGAGGAATATCCATATTGGTTTGACTCACATGACTTTGTTTTATGAAGTTATACATTATCATACTAGTTGGCAAAAAAAAGATTGCAGGAAACTACTACATTTAAATAAATGGGTTGTTTCTTTATGTACTGAAAGAAAAATTAATTGAGTAAAAATTGTATTTCTTTTAATATTTTTCTTATGGTCTTTGATTTGATAAAGTTATATCCTACCAGTTAATCAGAATGCTCACTACTACAAGCTGCAAAGCTGCACACTTGTCATTCTCATTTTCACACTCAACAAACATTTACACACCTACTCTAAGTAGAGCAATCAGTTCTAAGTATTATAAATAGCAGAATAAATTGCGGATGTTTGGGGGATTGAATTCTAAATTTGCTTGATTTAAACTTACAAAAATCAGACTAAAAACTACCTCTATGTACTTTGATATTTAATTATCTAAAAGCATAGGAACATTATCATTCTGAAAGTGTTTTATTATAAAAATTCATATAACTAATGTATGTTTTTAAATTACAAAGCTCTCTTCTAATCTTATTTTCATAATGAAATTTATTTAAGTCTAATATAAGCATAATGTAGAGTAATGTGTCTTCTATACCACAAAATGAATGTGGTCAATAAATTCATTGTTTCTCTAACAGATCTTTTTAATCTCAGAGCTATAGACAGAATAATTTTTTTTCTCTGACTATACTGATGAGGATTCCAAACTAATTTTCAATAAAATGAGAAGTCTTTAAAAATATGTTTTTATCATATTCTTCAGCCTCCTCAACTTTCCAGTCTTCCTTTTAATCCCAGTCTTAATTTTAATATGGTATTATTTGCCCTGTGTTATCAAATATAAGATAGTAGACATGTGTATTCAAACTCTCTGAAGGTAATTTTGTAAATAATCTTTATTTGATATAACTTTTAACCAGTATTCCCACTTTTTACGTTTTGTAAATCAACTTTAGGTTTTTTATAAATGGAAAAAAATTCTATATGTTAAAACTCCTATTTAATTAAGTTTAAACATAGTGACTTTGCAATATAATCTCTAGTAGGACCAGTCCTTTCCAATCAATGGTCTAGAAGCTAGGTTAAAAATAGTCCATATGGCAATGTAAATATTTGTAGAAGAGGCAGTTGCATATGTTTTAGAGAATGGATGCAGACAAATCAATTGCGAATCCAAAATAAAAACAGTTTATATCTTCCAAAATGTTTATTTATATTTATGTATCATTTTAATTTATTTACATTAATTTAGGCATTGCAATTTCTTGAATTTTAACAATATGAGTATTTTTGTTTTGTTTTGCTCATTATGCTTTGATTCTCTATCACAAATCCTGTAATAGATGGTTTTCACTTAATTAGGAAATTAACACATGAGGTTTAAGGCTTGCACTTTGAAAATTCTATCTCAAGTAAGAATGAAATTGAAGTGTACTTTATTCCTTTGCTGGGTACAGGTGCTTCCTACTTTGGCTGAGTGTTTAGGAATGCATAGTCCTGCAACCCAACATATTTTGTAAGCATATTTAATCTGATACAAGACTAAACTTCATATGTATTGCCAATGCAAATTTGTATATACATTGTTCTTACTTTCTGATACTTCTGAATATTTCAGTAAAAATATATTTTAAAAATACAAAATAAAATGGCTAATAAGAAGTTGTTATTTAAGATTGATTAAGGTATATAATTTTCTTCCCACAGAAGAATTTAAGGAAAAAAAATTCCATTCTTTCTTCTTGATCCCTGAGAAAAATATTAAGTACTTACTACTAAATAGACATGCTATAAAATCAATTTATAACTTAAGGAAAATACGTAATTTAAAAATTATATATCAATATGCATCACAGTGAATGTGATCTTAAAATATACAGCTCAGTGAGTTTTGGCAAATGCATCCAGTTATCAGTTTATATCACATTAAAGCATAAAATATTTTGATCACCTCCAAAAGCTGTATGGTCAGTCCTTTCTCCATCCCCATAGTAATTGGTAACTGATCATTTGTTTCTTGCCCCTAGGATTTCATTGTTGTTGTTGTCTTGTGCTTTTTATATGGACTTATATAAATAGAGTTATACAAAGTAAAGCTTTAACATAATGTTTTTGAGATTTATGAATATATATTTATCAAATATCCCATTCATATTCATTTAAATTGCTTTCAGTTTTGCTTCTAATGAATAAAGCTACCATGAGCATTACATAAACACCTTTCTGTAGACATAGTTTTTCACTTTTTTAGATAAAAATGAGAAGTGGACACGGTGAGATGAATGGTAAGTTATATATTTAACTTCATAAGAAACTTCTGAACTGTTTTCAAAGTTGCTACGTCATTTTGCATTGCCATTAGAAGTGGGTGAGAGTTCCAATTATTCCACATTCTCAACAATATTTTGGTATCTTAATCCTTTTTAATTTAAAACCATTCTAAAAGGGATATAGTGACATTGCATTGTTGTGTTCATTTGCATTTCCTTAATGATTAATGATATGGAACATCTATGCATGTCATTATTTATTAGCTCTATATCTTATTTGAACAACTTTTTGCCCAATTTCATTCTTGCTTACTATTACTGAGTGTCCTGTCTTATCATTGACTTGTAAGGATTCTTTATATATTCTGGAGAAAACAAATACTTTCACAGGCATGTGTTTTGCAACTTAAATTGTATGGCTTATCTTCTTAGTTTTTGTTTGTTTAAGAGCAGAAGGTTTAATTTTGATGATGTCCATCCAATCTATTCTTTTCTTAGTATGTTTTGTGTTTTATTCTAATAAATTGATACCTAACTTAAGGTCATAAACATTTAACATATGATTTATTCCTAATATTTGCTCATTTTAGTTTTTTCCATTTGTGGGTATCATTCATTTTTGGTTAGTTGTTATATATGATTTAAGGTAAAAGTTAAGGTTCATGATTTCCTTTTGAGATTTTATGTGCAAATTTTCCAACATATGACTAAAAGATTTCTCTCATTGAATTACATGACCAGTTATATTGAAAATAAAATAACATTTATATGTGGATCTATTTATGAGCTTTCTAGTCTGTAGTTTTATTATTTTTAATCCATAGGTTAAAATCATGCAGTCTTAAACTCTATCCATTTATGATAGGAATAGGAAAAAAAAAATCATGTGATATGTATTCTCCCTTTCATCCTTTTTATGTGTCATCTTAAATGGCAGAACAATACACTTAAATTATAAATCCGGGGCACCTGGGTGGCTCAGTGGGTTAAAGCCTCTGCCTTCAGCTCAGGTCATGATCCGAGGGTCCTGGGATCAAGCCCCGCATCAGGCTCTCTGCTCAGTGGGGAGCCTGCTTCCTCTTCTCTCTCTCTCTGCCTGCCTCTCTGCCTACTTGTGATCTGTCAAATAAATAAATAAAAATCTTTAAAAAAATTATAAATCCAAGAGTGCTTAATAAAAAAAAAGTACAGAGTACCATCACCTACATAAAAATATTGAATATAAGAATCAAATGATCATAACATTGATGGTTTCAAATGGAAGACTGTATAAGTGTTCTCCAGAGGAATACAATCAATAGAATATATAGAGAGAAAAAGATCTGGAAGTCAAGTTGATCGAAAGTACCAAAGCTGAACAGCAAAAAGAAAAGAGAATAAAAAAAGAAGATATGTTAAGGGATCTCATGGATAGTATCAACAAAACAAATGTTGACAATATAGGGATTCCAGAAGTAGAAGAGAGAAAGAAAGAGGCAGAAAATATTTGAAGAAATAGTAGCTGAAAACTTCCCTAACCTGGGGATATCCAGGCTGAGGAAGCATGGAAAGTTCCAAACAAGATGAACCCAAGAAGGTCCATATCACACTGCATAAAAATTAAAATGTCAAAGATTATAGATAAAGAGAGAATTTTAAAAACAGCAAGTGGGAAGCAACTAGATTTATACAAGGCATGGAAAACCCCCTAAGCAAGCACCTGATTTTCCAGCAAAAACTTGGCAGGTCAGAAGAAAGTGGCATAAAATATTCAATAGTGCTAAAAGAGAAAAAAACAAAACCAAACAAAACAAAAACCTTGCAACCACTAATACTTTATCTGGCAAGGTTATTAAGAACTAAACAAGAGATAAACAATTCAAACAAGAATTAAATGAGTTCATCACCACTCAACTAGCCTAATAAACAATGTTAAATGGACACCTTTCAGTAGAAAACAATAGGCCATAAACAGAAGGGAGAAAATTATAAAAGGAAACAATTTCATGAATAAAAGCAAACATGCAGTTAAGATAGTAGAACTATTACTTATAAAGGTACTATAAAGTTTAAAAGACAAAAGTAGTATAATGTATCTAAAAAGATAGTTAAGGGGACTCACAAAAAAGCATGTTAGGCTATAAAGCAAGTTTCAATAAATTTAAGAAGATAGAAATCATCAAACATCTTTTACAACCACAATGCTTTGAAACTAGATATCTATTACAAGGAAAAACAAGATAAAAACTACATGGAAACATGGAAACTAAACAACATGCTGCTGAAGAACCAATGTATCAATGAAGAAATCAAAGAGGAAATAAAAAAAATACATGGAAACAAATGAAGTGAAAAAACAATAGTCCAAAATCTTTGAGATACAGTGAAAGCAGTTCTAAGAAGGAAATTTATAGCTCAACAAACAAAACCTCAAATAAATAACCCCACACCTTAAGAAACTGGAATGGAACAAATTCCAAAGTTAGAGAAGAAGAAAGATCAGAACAGAAATAACTGAACTAGAGAAGTAAAATTAATTAACTAATTAATTAATTAAGATAAATAAATATCAATGAAATTAATAGATACTTCTTTCGGAGTAAATGAACAAAGGAAATTGATAAAACTATAATAAGACTCATCAAGAAAAAGAGAAGAACCAAATGAATATAATCAGATATAAAGGAGGAGAAATAACAGTGCACCACAGACCTACAAAGAATTGGAGAAGACTACTACAAAAAATAATATGCCAAACAATTGAATAACAAAGAAAAAATGGATAAATTCTTAGAAACAATCTTCTAAAACTGAAACAGGAAGAAATAGAAAGTTTTAACACTTGGGTAACTAGTAACAAATTTGAATACGTAATCAAAAACAAAACAAAACAACAAAAAATTCCTAACAAGCAAAAGTGCAGGACTAAATGGTTTTCCAGGTGAATTCTACCAAATATTGAAAGAAGAGTTCATACTTACTCTTCTCAAACTATTCCAAAAAATAGAAGAGGAAGCAAAATTTTCAAATGTCTTTTACAAGGTCACCAGTTATCCTGATAACATAAACAAATACCCGAAAAAAAAAAAAAAAAAAAAGCAAGCAAGCAAGAAAACTGCAAGTTAATATCCTTGATAAACATAGGTGCAAAAATTCAATAAAGTTGGATACAAAATTAATATACAGAAATATCTGTGTTTCTATATACTAATGATGAGGGAACAGAAGGCAAGCTGAGGACAAAGCAGAAACTGACACCCTGTAACATCTCACTCCACTCGCATGGGATGTATGTGACATTCCCCAGGCACTCCTGGCTGCTCTAAAGGAAAAACAAATAGTTGACTTAGACCACAATCCTTCAAGACCTGAGTCTTCCTCAGTTTATTTATGAAAGCCTTTGCCATAGCTTCCAGAAGGGAATTAAATACAATTAAATGTCTTTATAACCTGCAGCCCATCAACAGATACTTGAAGTGGGCAGAGTGTAATATTCCTCCAGGAAGTTCCCAACTATCTAAATGTTAATGCCTTATTAGAGGGGTAACAACCTTAACTTGGTAATGTCCAGCCCTCAGGTATCCTGTGAGTCTTCTTTAGCATATGAAAGTTCTTTTAAAACCTCCCTTTTTCCTTACATTCCCCCAAGCCCATAGTATATAAGCAGCCACATCTCACAGCCCTGGGGTTGCAGCTCTTGCTGCCACTGATCCTGTTCCCAAGCTTTAATAAACCACCATTTTGCACCAAAGAAGTCTCAAGAATTCTTTCTTGGTCATTGGCTCTGAACTCTACCCCATCGAGCCTGACCTATATACCCAAACTCCATCACTAATAAGGAGGTAGTAGAGACAGAAATTAAGAAAACATTCCTATTTATAATTACACCAAAAAGAAACCCTCAATTCATTGTTGGTAAGAATGTAAATTGGTGTAGTCACTGTGGAGAACAGTATGGAATTTCCTCCAAAAAAAAAAAAATAATAATAATGGTAGAAATATCATATAATCCAATAATTCTCCTACTGAGTATTTATACAAAGAAAACAAAAACACTAATTCAAAAAGATACATGTCCTCCTTTGTTTATTCAGCATTATTTATAATAGCCAAGAAATGGAAGCAACCCAAGTGTCTATCAACAGATGGATAGATACAGATGTGGTATACATATACTCACTCAATGGAATTTTACTCAGTCACAAAAAAAAAAAAAAAAAAAGAAAGAAAGAAAGAAAGAAAGAAAAAAGAGAGAGATAGAGATCTTGCCATTTGCAACAACATGGATGGACACAGAGGGCATTAGGCTAAGTGAAATAAGCCAAACATAAGAAGACAAATACTATATGATTTCACTTATATATGGAATCTGAAAAAACAAAACAAAGAAATAGGCAAACACAAAAAGCAGAAACAGGCTCATAAATACAGAGAATTAACTGGTAATTGCAAGAGAGAAAGGAGTAGGGCAATGGGCAAAACAGGTGAAGAGCAGTGGGAAGTATAAGCCTCCAGTTATAGAATATGTCACACAATCAATGGTATTGTAATAGCATTATATGGTGAGAGATGCAACTATTCTTGTGGTGAGAACAGTATAACATACTGTTTATTTAAATCACTATGTTGAGTACCTGATGCTAATTAATGTAATATTGTGTTCCCACTATACCTCAGTTAAAAAACAAATAAACAATTAAATCATAGTTTTCTGCTTAGCGTTAACTGACAGAACCAGGCACTGGGTTGGGAGAATCTCTTTGGATTTATCTCTTAACAAAAGGAGGGCTTCAGCGCTATCAAATGTTATCTGTGGGCTCAGTGCCATTTGGATATGATAACTGTATTTAAACAACTAACCTTCCATTTTAGTTAGTATATTTTTAAATAAAGAACATAAATAGAAAATAACCTAATAGCCTAATGGTTTTACCTATATAAAATTGATTTTTTTTCCCATATAACAAGGTTTCAAAAGGCAAGAATATCTAGTTGTTCATTGACAACCTGGGGTGTGTGTGTATGTATACACACACACACACACACACATACACACACACACACACACACATATTTTTTGGGTGATCCTCATGGTCAAAGGAGAGCTGCCAGTCATTTAAGAAGGATGGGAGTTAGAGAAGGGGGCTTCTCTTCTCAGTATTCTCTATTTGTATTGAAAAAGAAAATATTTTTTTCCTAGTATATTGTCCTTTGCATCTCATTCATTGAACTGGTTCATATGTCTTCTTGATTTAAAGTAATCATGAGCCTCTGCAGGTTGAACCCCCAGAGAGTAGTTGCTGAGATAGACTTCGTATGTAGGACCTTCACTAAGGAATCCTCTTGAGATGAATACCTATGAAAAGGCAGTGAGAAGAAACAGGATTAGACAGAGGGTGAAGTTGGATTTCAGTCAGGAGCATGAAGGCCTCTTCTGACCCATAGGAAGATTTGGAAATGAGACAGCCTTTTCAGAGTTCCACATGTTGGAGTGAAGTTTCTGGGCTTTCTTACATTCAAACTACTTAAGCATCGATATAGCCTGCTGTCAGAAAACAACAACAACAACAACAACAACAACAACAAAACTTACCTTTGGTGAGTCATCTGTCTTGAACCAAAGCAATCCTCAAAAAGTGCTGTTAGTTGTGCGGTATCACCTGACAGCACATTCGACAGCTGGGAGAATAAATCCTTCATTCTCAGAGATGGTTTTGGGCTCTGCATCACAAAATTGAAAAAGGGAAGTGGAATTACCATAAGTGGATTAAAATATTTATGATTCATGCTGAGTGCTTACAGGAAGGTACCCTTCTCTCTTGAAGGTAAAATTTCTCTCCCATACATATTGCAATTCTGCAACTCAGGAGAAATTTGCTCTTTGGTAGACAACCAATGTCTGTCTCTCTTTCTTTTCACCCTTTACCCTACTACACTCCCTCTCTTTCTATTTACTCTTTCTCATTAAAAAGAAAAAAAAAGTTTATTTATTTATTTGAGAGAGAGAGACAGAGATAGCAAGAGAGCACAAGCAGGGAGAGCAGGAAGCAGGCACACCTTTAAGCAGGGAGCCTGACACATGACTCATTTCCAGGATTCTGGGATCATGACCTGAACTGAAGGCAGGTGCTTAACCAACTGAGCCACCCAGGCACCTTCACTCTTTCTTATTTATCTATTCCTAACACACTACATAGCCAGAAGCAGTAGCCTTTATCTGTAGAATAAAATCCTAGGAGCAGCTCTAAAAATACTCTGCATGGAGTTTTATGGTTGATAGGTCCTGGGAGAAAAGCAGACCAGAGCTGTAAGTAACCTTGGATATCTACTCATCCCAGGGTAAAAAGCAATTATGAGAAGGAAAATTATAATGACTCAAAACATTATTCTAATGCAGTAATTTTTTGAGTTAGTCTCTGTAACAGTCCCATCATGGACGTGTTCTAAATGCTTGAACTTTGACTAATTATTTCACATATTTGAACATTAGTACCTTTCTATTAATCAGAAAACATAATACCAAATCGGTGGAATCATGGTAGAAATATACATTTATATCTCACAATATATATATATATAATACTATATAAACACTATGTTTATATTATATAACAGTGTCTAGTTCCAGTATATGTAATACTGCCTATGTATATAATAGTGTTCAGTACCTCAAACACAATATTACAAACACTCAGTAAAATTAATCACCTGTCTATAATGAAAATTCTTAATATATATAGTTTTCCATTTCTAGCACTACACTAAGTATTTGGGGAAAAATTAAAAATTAAAAAAAATTCATAAAGTATGTCATATCTTATTTGCTTTTTTAAAAAGATTTAGTTATTGGAGAGAGAGAGAGATAGAGTGAGTGAGCATGCAAGCACAAGTGGGAGGGGCAGAGGGAGAATCTCAAACCAACTCTTTACTGAGGGTAGAGCCTGAGACAGGGCTCAATCTCACAACACTGAGATCACCACATAAGCAAAACCTAAGCGGAACCACCTATGCATGAACATGTCCAATTTTACTTTTTATGTATATTTTTAATTTCTGTCACCCTTTTATCCATATTATTACTGTCCTAGGTCAGGCTATACTCAGTAGGATTCTTTATTACCATAATAGTCTCCTAACTGGTCTCCTTAGCTCTAGTACACCTCTTATTTTCCTCAAATCTATCCTCCTAATGTATATTAAAACAATCCATGCTAATTTGACTGTATCAATTTTATACTTAAAATTCTTCACTGGAACGATGTTGCCCATAAGTGGATGTATGTAAATGTTTTAATATAACAGGTTAGAGTTCTCATTACCTGGCCCCTGTATTTATTATTGACTTCTGTTGCATTACCTCTTCATTCTTCACAGTGTAAATTTAACAAAAACCTTCACATAATTACACATGCCATATTCTGTCTTGGTTGTATGCCATCCTTCACATACATGAATCTTTTTTTTATGAAACAAACAAAAAATTGTGTTTGCCTGATACAATGTGTGGAGACATTAAAAGGACTTTCTAAAACCATTTATGTTTAATTTGTGATGAAGATTTTTATTAAAGTCAATTGAGATATATATCCTATTCTGCTTATATCTGTATGAGTAATAGAAGGTAATCACTGAATTTTAATTGTTGAGGTTTTGTTTAAAATATTTTTGCTAAGTTTCAGGAAAAACTGAAGGAAAATCATTCATAAATCAATGTATTTGAATGGATTTTAACTTTAAAATTTGCAGCAAATTCTTAATAACTCATAAATAACAGAAAACACTAAATCTTCACATTAATCTCAAACATCCCTTTTTTATTAAACCTTGAGAGAGAGCATACAATTTCCAAACAGAAAGCAATTTAGTCTTTTTTGTGCTTAGAATATTACCCATCACTTTGGATAGGCAGGTTTCCTTAATTGCTTTGTTGCAAAAACAATTTATGTGCTTTCTAAATGAGTTTAATTTTCTTTTAAGTTTTTCTTATAAAAACATGCAGTATAGTAAAATCAAATAAATTATCCACATGGCAGACTTCATTCATTCTTCTTCCATCCATAAAACTAAATCCCTCAAGACTCCATCAGCTAGGCATATTGTATAGAAAGGCACATGTTGGTGGAAAATTCAAAAAAGGAAAATATTATTACCTATATTATAAATATCTCCCCCCCCATTTCTCCTGAATAGTCACTGTAAATAAATAATGCTCTAAACTTAAATTGTAAAGATTATGACCTGGAATACTACTAAAGATAATGGAGATTATGGTATATTTGTAAAGGATTTTCATAGCAACTTTAGAGGAATTTTAATGTTCTATTTAGCATTTGAATTATTTTTAAAAATCAAGGACATCTTTCAGCTAACCACAAAAATGTTTTAGTCTCATTTATTTTATACTGCAGCAGTGAGAACCGGAAAAGGAAACAGTGAGTATCAGATACAGAAGAGGACTAAGATATTCAACCACTTGCTTGAGCCACTTAGAGGATAGCCATGGCATAAACTTTTAGTTAGGCTCTATAACATAAATAAGTTATGATTTAGGCAAACACTTTATATCTGATATATACCATGCTCAGAAATTTCTGCTGGAGATGGCAAACTAACACTGCTGTTCTAGTTCACTGAAGGATAACATTGTGCTTTTCTTTTCAGGGGAAGAGGATATCCTTGGACACCACTGACAGAGCTTGTGTTAAGGTGTTTTATTCTCACATTGTGTGTGTGGGTATGCTTGCATCTCTTTTGCTTTTACTCAGGGTCTATACAGACGTATACTTTTTTAAAAGATTTTATTTATTTATTTGACAGAGAGAGATCAGAAATAGGCAGAGAGACAGGCAGAGAGAGAGGGGGAAGCAGGATCCCTGCCAAGCAGAGAGCCCTATGCGGGACTTGATCCCAGGACCCTGGTACCACAACCTGAGCTGAAGGCAGAGTCTTTAACCAACTGAGCCAGCCAGGCTGGCTGTAGACCCAGACCTATACTTCTTTCAAACTTTAAAATCTCAAATTTTAAAATCTCAAAGATATATAAAACCTCAATGTTGGCCTTTACTTGATAGATCTGAGGCTCTGTCTAAACAATTCCTTCTTCATTCTACTCCTCCAAAATTGTTGTATTTTTGTTTTGTTTTGTTTTAGGGCATCATGTTGGAGCTGGCAGGCCTCTAATAAATACTACTGCACTGTGTAATTGATTAAAGCGAACTTGGAAATGTAACAAAAACATGTCATTATGAGTTTTACTAGTATTTATTTTTATGTATGATCCTTATTTAACCAATATGTTCAGATAGCTTTTTCTTTTTTTCAGATAGCTTTTGCTTAAGATGTCTGCTTCAAGTGGCTAGCACTAAAACTAAAGGAATAACTACAACATGCCCCCATGTACTAACCTCAACTGACCTTCACTCCTTAGGAATAGAAGGGCCAACAATAAATACCATGGATACTTATGGAGTTGCTGTGTTTAGACAGAAGAACTGTAGACCAAGTGGGAAGAGTCATCACTTAATGGAATGCTGAAACAGATCCTAAAACAGTCCCTGGAACTTCTGTAAACAATGTTGGTAGACAGGTCAAAATGATTCCTCGATTCATGGGTTACAGAATGGATATTGTATTAACAAGCATGAAACAGCAGGACTGTTACAAATTTCCATCAGTTCTCTCAGGTGATGAGGTGCATTGTTGATAAGCAGTAATATTTTAAAAATTTTTGTTTTTGTTTTTTTTTCTGAGCAGTAGGTCTCAACCATCAGCTTAAATTATTCAGTAAATCTCACTGTAAATAGATGTGCTGTCATTCCCAGCTTTGTTGTTTCATTGATAAAGCATAGATAAAGTAGATTTAGCATAATTCTCAAGGACCCTCACATTTTCAGAATGGTGAACAAGCATTGGTTTCAGCTAAAAATTATCGGCTGCATTACCCTCCAATAAGAGATTTAGCCTGTCCTTTGAAGCTCTGAAGCCAGGCACTGACTTCTCCTCTTCAGGTATGAAAGTCCTAGATGGTATCTTCTTCAAATAGAAAGCTGTTTGTCGGGTTACCTGGGTGGCTCAGTGGGGTAGCCTCTGCCTTTGGCTCAGGTCATGATCCCAGGGTCCTAAGATTGAGCCCCTCATCGGGCTCCGTGCTCAGTGGGGAGCCTTCTTCCCCCTCTCTCTTTGCCTGCCTCTCTATTTGTGATCTCTCCCTCTGTCAAATAAATAAATAAAATCTTAAAAAACAAAAAAAAAAGAAAGCTGTTTGTCTACACTGAAAAGCTATTATTTAGTGAAACTGTCTTCCTTAGTGATCTTAGCTAGATCTTTTGAAAAACTTGTTGCAGCTTCTCCAGCAGCACTTGCTGCTTCACCTTGCACTTTTGGTTATGGAAACCACTTAAAAAAAAAAAAAAAAAGTATACCAACTTCATGAGTCAACCTCTGCTAGCTTCCAAGTTTTCCTCCGCAACTTCCTCACCTCTCTCAGACTTCATAGATTTGATTAGAGTTAGGCTTTAGCTTAAGGGACTATTATAGCTGGTGTGATCTATCCAGACCACTGAAACTTTCTTCTTATCAGCAATAAGGCAGTTTCACTTTATCATCATTCATGTACTGGAGTAGTACTTTCCATTTCCTTCAGTAACTTTTCCTTTGCATTCACAACTTGTCTAACTATTTGGCATAAGAGGCCTAGCTTTTGGCCTATCTTGGTTTTTGACATGCCTTCCTCACTAAGCTAGATCATTTCTAGCTTTTAACTTAAAGTGAGAAATGTGTGAGTCTTCCTTTCACTTGAACAGTTAGAGGTCATTGTAGTATTAACTGGCTTATTTTCAATGTTGTTGTGACTCAGAGGATGGAAGAGAGGGATAGAGAAAGGGTATAGGTGGGTTGGTGGAACAGAACACACAGAGCTTTTACTATGTTCACCATCCTATATGGTTGCAGTTCACGGTGCCCCATAATGATTACATTAGAAACATTAAAGATCACAATAACAGATCACCATGACAAAGTAATGAAATATTTGAAATACTGTGAGAATTACCAAAATGTGACAAAGTGAGCAAATGCTGCTGGAAAAATGGTACAAGCAGACTTACTTAATGTAGGTTTGCCACAAACCTTCAATTTGTAGAAAACATGGTCTCGGAGAAACATGATAAAGGGAAGTGCAAAAAAAATGAGGTATGCCTGTATTGCAGATGCCTATTTTCAAATTTGTCTGTTATAAAGAACTTGATTAAATCCATGCATTCACTCAAATCGGAATTAAAAACATCACCATCAGTGTGAAATTTCCCTAATTTTTCAAGTAAAAGTTTGATCATCTGAAATTTAATAATTATGATTCTTCATCTCTATTCACACTAGTTTAATTTCAACAACATTCTGAACTTGAACACTTATTTTTCTTCTTACCTTTGATGAACTAAAATATTTGCTTTTCTGTGCCTACTACTCTTCAACTGGGATTTGTTGGCAAAAGTCAGACAGGGCAGGGAAGTGGGGTGTTATTACTATAAATTCATGATAAATGCCCTCTCTAAATTTCCATCTTCTATTTTTACTTAGTATCTTTCTTTACCTATGCAATGAACCTGGACTAACACAACAATGAAAACAAAAGTAAAATTTCATCACGATTGAAATATCACCTGACTGAAACCCACAAATGACTTTGCAATGTGAGGCTTCCTCAAATTAGTGTGATCCATTCTCACTTCATCTGTACTTCCCTTTATTTTTTAATATTTCCTGCTTTTTAATAAAATTTAAGATTTTGAATGTAGTCATTCCTCTATGGTAGGAACAGAAGAGATATAGTTCTTTTGTTCTGCCTCCTGAGTTTACCTCTCAGACAAGAAAATTTTTATGCTTCATCTTGAAAGACTCCCTTTCTTAAAATTAATGATCTGTGTGTGCCTGCTGATTTTACTTTGCAATTGTTTTCAGTAGGAAAGAGAATATAGAGAAACAAAGACATGCTTTCTTCTCTCATTGGAAGGGCTTGCAACTAATTATTTTGAAACATTCCACCTACGCAGATTCATGAATCCTGTTAAGCAGAATGTAATTTTATACATGTTAAGAATATGTTTGAATTATATGCATTCATTCAACACATTTATTGAGGATCTTACATATGACAAGCATTCTCCTGGATGCTGGGGATACAGGATACAATCTTGCACTCAAGTAACTCACCAAGTCTAGAGGCAAAAAGTATATAAATAAACCAACAGCATAAAGAATGTTGGGTGCTATGACAGAGATTTTCTGTGTATATCATTGGAACCCTGAGATCAGCAGGGCACATCTAAACATGGCTTGGAGTATCTAAACAAGAGGCCCTGTCTCACACACACAGACAACCATGTTACCTGGCCATTAATGAGGTATACATTATATATTTAATTAAACTAAGTTTCAGAATTATATCTGAAATCAGGCTACCTGCTTACCTCTGCTATGCCCATGCTCTGGGTCAAATTTTCTCAGACATCAATTTTAAAAAATGGTAGTATTAATGTGATAAGGTTGTTGAAAGTATTAATAAAAAATGCACAGTATAAACTTAGAATAGGTCCTGGCACACAATAATCAATAAATCTTAGCTACCATTACTTTTAAAATCCTACTGTTTGTGACTAAAAAGCAGTATTTATTGATTTTAGAAACAATGAAAATAAGTATATTAGCAACATATTTTTAAAATATTCCCTAAGAAAATTACCATGAAAATTATTTCTATTTATCTTCATTAAGATCATTATCGAATATATTTTGTTTGGGCCTGTATATGAATGTACTTAAGACATTTATGAATCATTTCATACACTAAGGAGTCTTTTTCACTTAGCAAGGCATTGCAAATATCTTAAGTTAATAAATACTAATTTGCAACATTTTTTCTTAGTGATTCAGTAGCATGAAGGTTGAGTAGGTGTCCAGTGATTTATTAAGCATATTTTCCATTATAGGACAATTACGTTGATTCCTTATTTTCACTTATTAAAAAAGGCTACAATGAATAGCCTTGTCATTTAATGCATATATAGTTAACTACTGCCTTAGGATTTGTTCTTAGAAGTCGGAATTTCTCTCTCAAAACCTTTATATACCTAATAAAATATTGCATTTCAGTTGAAAATGAAACTCTACTATAAAATACATTCTAAATCTGCAATGAAAAGGTTATTATAGGTGATTAGTCAGAATTTAAAAAAGTGACAACAAACAGCCAAAATGGATAAAGAATTTTTCTACATTTGCCATGCAGCTAGCCATTACTCAACACTATGTATCCATTAGCTTCTATAGAAAAAGCATGAAAAAAAACTCATGGAAGTTGCCAAGGCCTCCCTCCCTTCTTATGTAAAGGAAACCCATTTGTATGAATCTTTTGTGATTTTGTTTCATGAACTCTTTGCATAAAATTTCAACTCCAGGCTTTTTTTGGCGGTGGTTATGTTGGGGGAGGGAGAGGTTTTTTTGTGAAAAATCCTTCCCAAAGTGATGACAAAAACACTTTTTATTTCTTTGTAGGAAATAGGGATATTTAGAAACAGTCTTAGTTTCTTTGTTCCACTGTTAAAAAAAAAAAAAAAAAGCTTCCTAAGTTTCAATATACTTTTGAAGCTTTATATTTTACACCAAAGGTACTAAAACTTTAAAAAGTATTTAAAAAAAAACATATTTTCCTCTTAAGGGGTTTTGCATCTTTTAATTTGGGAAACTACAATATTTGATTTGCACTCATGAATATTTATGTGCTCAGGAAGTATCTGAAAAATAACAACAATATTTCAAAGCGACTAAACTCAAAATAGCTCTTCTCATCTGCATGTTTGGCATGAACAATGGGTCAGGCTTTCTCTCCTGATATTGTGCCAATCTGTGATCTCAATATGGAGATCAGCCCTACCAAAGCCGGGAGTAAGAGAATCTTCAGAGCTGTAATTATTCTTCTTCCCCTAAATTGAGCACTTATGCTATACCAAGAGCTATAGTGAGTGATTTAAAGTTATCTGTTTTTCATTCTCACAACAGCCCTGTGATTTTAGTATTTTATCTCCATTTTTCAGATAAGAAAAAGGAAAATCAAGAGTTGAGCTCAATTTTGAAATCCAGTATCTTGACCTAGAAATCCTTGAATTTCCATTTCCAGCTTGCTGCTTCTCATTTTCTTCCTTGATTTACTCCTAGACAATTTTTGTAGTTGTTGTTGTTAATATCTTAGATAACAATCTCCAGCTGAGCACAATGTCACCATGTGTCTTTGCTGGTCAAGGTGAAACTACCTTGGCTCCTCTAGCCAAGTAGTAGTAGTCTAAGTAGTCTAAGCAGTAGTAATAATAGAAATAATAGTAGTCTAAGCTTCACCAGTGAGATTCATTAAACCCTTCTTTGTATAATTATAGATCATGTATTCTTTCCTAAAAAGAAGAGATCACTTCTATGTCACCAGGCTCTCCTGCTTCACCCTGAGCACCAAGGAACCAGACCCCATTGCACAACCTCCAGGCACCATGATGACATCTGTAGCTGGCACCAAGGAGACTTGTCACAAACCACTGTACTCCCTTAACTGATTTTTATTTTATTTTTTTTAGGTAGGCTCCATGCCCAGCATGGAGTCAACACATGGCTTGAACTCATGACCTTGAGATCAAGACCTGCATTGAGTTGTAGTGTCCCATGGTTCACACACTGATCCACCCAGATGCCCCTCCTTTAAATGATTAAATGCCCTAAGCCCCTTTAAAAATCTTTGGGCCAGGCAGAAATCTTGGAGTTCACTTTTGGAGTCCATCTTCTTCCCAGGTAGCCAACCTCTTAAATAATACTCATATTCCTTTCCAATCAAAACTCATCTCAAAAAACCTACACACAAAAACATAAAACCTCATCTCTTGAATACTGACCTTTCAAGCTACAGGCAGCTATACTTGGATTTCAGTAATAATGATATCGATCTTTGCTCTCTTTGCTATTTTTAATTTCTATATTTTTGAATTTTCCTTTTATACCAAAACCAATACAATATTCTTTGTACCATACTGATATTCAGGGTTTTACAATTCTCCCCTATTTTTTTTTTATTTCTTGTTTAAGGATCTTTATAGAGGAGGGTTGTTTATAAGAAAGATTCTAAAAATACTTTTAAGAATATAAATTATAAGCCTTACAATTTATTTTATAAGGTTATAGCAATGTTGTACCAACTCATGCTCCCAGAGTGACCTAGTGCCATGATAAATGGTTCTGATGTGTTTTATTTTAAATTTAAAAGGTAGATGACTATTCCCTTGTTTTTTGATTATACTTTCCTATCACATAATTAAAGCTTCTTTTCATTTGATTATTGACCATTCCTATTTCCTCTTTATGAATAGACTCTTATAATCTTTGATATTGTTTTCTCCTGGGTTTATCTTTTAAATCAAATATAGAAACTTATCAAATATTAAAGAAATATTAAATGAGCATTTACTATAACTATCATAACTACTTTTCTCAATCTATTGTTTGTCTTTCTATTTTGTTTGGGGTACAATTGTCATACAGACATTCTAACTTGCATGTTGTCAAATCTATCAGTTTTTTTATGGTTTTTGGGTTTTTTGTTCTGCTTAAAACATTCCCACCAGAAGGCATTCACATATTATACATTTTTTTTCTAAGATTCATTTTATTTGGGATATTACCATTTGAATGTATACGCTAAATTACTCATTCTGCAGAGAGTAACTTATAGCCACTTGTAATCATGTAATTAAAACCTGCCTTCCTGTTCAAATCCCTTTTTCTATTTGATTTTGTACACAGCTCTCCTGGGAAGTATATCCTGAGATCATGCTTTTCTACCTAATGTAATCTCCAGTTCTTTTCTTCCACAAGAATGACGAATAAGAGAGCGAGCCATTAATTTAATTTGGAAAATTCAAGCCTTTTTTCTAAGTAGCTATAATAAAATTGGCATTTAGAATAAACATAATAATAAGCCTGCCTTCCTTCTATCTTACTGCCTTTGGGAGAGCTTTCTTCAAGGATTCTCACAAAACAGATGTAAGCTTCATGCATATGTGTATTTATCACATTATTCCTGAGCAATTCTCCTTATCTCCAAACAAAAATAATATTTTAACATTCATTTTTGGATGTCTAACTCCACCCCCATCCATACAATTCAGTTGTATTTTTGTGAATTTCAATTCTCTTCTCTCTCTGCCTCCAACCTGGCTTATTGTCCAGGAGATGCTATCTGAAGATGCTTCCTCATGCAGCTTTTCTTATTGGTATCTTTCCTCGTCAAGCATTCAGTTCTTCTTTGTACTCCTCTTTCCTCATGTTCCATGATCCTGAATATTTTCTTACAGACCATTGCTGATCCTGTTTTATCATTTTTTTTTCAACTTTCTAAGACAAGCAAGTCTCATTAAATATACTGAATTCTGCAAAATTTGTTTGGGTTCCCACAGAAACAGAACTCTTCCATTCCTCCCTGGGAATGGGATAGTAACATTTTTCTTGATCTTTGTTACTCCCTAACAACTACAGTTCCCTCCTTGCAGAAGATAATTCAGGAGGCATGAGCCAGCTATCACCAGTCACCCTATTAAAACAGTTCTAACTCCAAGGTGAAAGAACACAGATCGACATAACAATGAGACATATCAGACTGTTAGAAACATATCTAAGATAATGCTATAAACAAGCAGTGACAGCATCAAAAAAGATCTCACTGGCAACCCCAGAAGCAAATAAACCTTTTCAATTTTACATCATTTTTGTGTAACAAAATGGAAGGACATTTTTCCTTTCTTTGGCACCTCTTTCTCTGGAGAGGCAGATAAGAAAGGCGATAGAACAAGTTACCAAACAGGGGTGGCTAGATCCTGAGTTCTGTAAGAGATCAAGGGATTATTAAAGAGGAATGACTGATATTCCATTTTAGCGTTTTTGTTCTGTTAAGGCATAAATTCCAAAACCTCTCAAAGATGTAACTCAAGACTTATGGTGCATGTACTGCATGCCTAGCACAATTATATTTATAGAATGTCTAATTATAAATTGCACCTATCTGTAATAACTTTCATCACAATAGTTTTTAAAGATAAGTGTCAATTGTGTCATATTTACAGGTGGGGAAAATGAACAGAAAGTGTAAGTTATTTACTTAATGTCACACAGGTGGTAAATATGGAGGTAAGAATTGAAGTGAATTGATTTGACTCCCATAGCCCACAAAATTAGCAGCATACAAAGTGTTCATTCATTAAAGGGTGAGATACACAAAAAAGTAGAGAGGTATTTTTTAGCTGGGTGGGTGAGCACTGAATACAAGGACTGAATTCTATGGCTGGATAAATCTGTAGCAGATCATGAAGAATGCTGAGGATATTAAGGTGATTTCTTCATTGTCACTTACCCTCCATTTTCTTTCTTTTTATCTTTTATTGGCTGGAATATAGACCTGATGCATATGAACAGTGTCAACGGAGATAAAGGAGATATTGTAGATAATGGAGAAGGGCAACACCTACTTCCCTCTCTACCTGAGAAATAAATTTTCATCTTACATGCTCTATTGAATTTGGTGACTCTCAATTACAGACAGTCTCTACCTTAAGGAATGCATTTCCTTTAATTCATTTACCATAAACTGGTCAGAATAAATTTTAAGATACCTTTCAGATCACTTATTTACCTTAAAATCTTCCACTAGCTGCTAATGCATTTTATTTGAAATACCCGCCCCCCTTTTTTTTTTTAAACTACAGCTCACAAGGCTCTTCTACTTTCCTTACTGGCCTTTTTTTTTTTTTTTTTTTTAAGATTTTATTTATTTATTTGATAGACAGAGATTACAAGTAGGCAGAGAAGCAGGCAGAGAGCCCAACGCGGGGCTCAATCCCAGGACCCTGAGACCATGACCTGAGCGGAAGGCAGAGGCTTCAACCCACTGAGCCACCTAGGTGCCCCATCTTACTGGCCTTTTTACTGTTCCTTGAACAGCTTGTTCCCGCCTTTGGTCTTTGATACTTAATGTTCCTCTGGGTAAGGTCTTAATATCCTTTGCATAGCCAAATCCTCTTCTTTTTTGTAGATCTCCTCTAAGAGAGATCTTCCATAGAGTTACTACTCATTCTCTTGCATTTCTATGAGTTATTAGGTTTATAACACTTTTCAATTTCTGAAAGTATTGTGTTTATATATTTTCTTTTTCATTACCTCCTTCTTCTCCCCAGAAGGCAAGTTATTTGAAGGCAGGAACCTCTGTTCTCTTGTTAGTTCTGTATACTGCCATTTAAGACAGGGTCTGCTTCCTTATAAACATTAAAATAAATAAATAAATAATTCAGTAGATGGAGGAACTGAAAAGTGAGCATGAGAGTGTTCTATTTTTATTCATCTTTTGCCATCCATTGTTTCCATGATTCTTGATAGAATATTGGGATTATGATAGTTTATAAAGGGAAAAGAGTAATATATGGAGCCAAACACATATTAAAACACATAGTAAACCCAGCTGACAATTAGTTTTAAAGATGTTTCAAACCTATATTAAATACTTTAATGTTATATCCAATAGAATGTAATTTTCTAAAGAAATTGTTTCCTAATGTAATCAGATGCTTAAGTTCTGGTTTAGTGAGATAGTTGCTTAATTATTTAGGATAGGCAAATAAGAGGAAGGGTTATAGAAGCAAATATAGTTCAGTGGAACTTTGGAATATTTAAAGAATTTTAGTTTGGTATGTCCAAAAAATATTTCTAATTGGCATCTATACCATTCAATCTTTCTTTTCACGAATGAACTGCTTACCACAAATCCCAGATGGGAATACTAATCCAGATTTAGATTTAACTCTAGTGTTTCAGAGTGTGGGAACTGCTTGGTTGAATTGTATAAAAATGAACTTAAAGTAAGAACAAACAAAACAAAATCTTGAAACTAAAATTTCCTACAAACTGCAGGTTTGCTTGGGAGCTGAAGAGCAGAAATTATGTAATTGGTCTTTAAATTCCTCCTAAAAGCACAGTGTGATAAAAATATTATGTATATTGTCAGGAGAAGAGTTAATAGGCTAAGTGGGACTAATTATTTGGACAAGATTTGTTTTCTATCTTGAGAGATGGTAGAATTTTCATACTTTCATTGAAGCTAAGGAGTACTGAGGACTAACGTTTCACAATTTACATAGCTAATTTCATTTACCTTTGATGTTTCCATCACATTTTCAAACATTATAATTTTTTCCTCTCTAATGCCATACTTCTGTCCCTGATAGCACTTATCATGAAGTTTTGCATATAGTAAGTGCTAAAAAATTTGGTTGAATAAATTGTCATCAGGAAACATATCTTACATATAAATTACATTTTCCCAGAGTCTGTGTATTAAAATATATATATATATATATATATATATATATATACAAAAAAAAACCTTTTGTCTGCAGGAGTTTAAAATCTACACCTCTTCAACACTTGTTCTCCAAATTCAATACAGCCTATATTATTATCTTGTGGAACCATGGTGTGTGTGTGTGTTTAATATATTAACTTTACATGACCTTAATGCTAGTGAATTACATTAAAAAGAACAAGAAAGGCGACCAAGCTTGAAGCAAATATTATAAATTCATACATCCAAGATTTCAAATGTTTAATTAGCTATCCCAGTGTGATCCCTTCCAGGTATAGTATTGTTTAATTTCCTGGCAATATACAGCTTTCTTCTTTTCTCTTTTTGGTGTTAAGATATTTATTGAACTATTTGATTCATTTTACTGCAGGAAACAAAAGAAAGAGTCAAGAGAAAGCTTTGAATGTCTTCTCCAACATTTTAGCAGGAAAAAAAAAAAGGCAAAATTCACGTTTAAATTGTCATTGAAAGAGGAGGTTTGCAGAGAAAAGGCCACTTTGATGTTTTATTTTAATTCTAATGTATTTGGGAGATGACTTTGAATGTGTTACATTCACTCTATTTTGGGATAGCTAGGTTTATGAACTATAGTTCAGTTTCTTTAACTGTATATGCAGTGTATTTATACACTAAATATGCCCACTATTCTAGTAATGGAAGAAAAATCTCAACATCCTGCCAATGACTGCTAAAATTGACCCTAAGAGAATAACTCCTATAACTGATAACCAATTAGGCTATGGAAATCACTGGTAATTTTTGGAATGGTAACAGTGCTTGGCAATTTAATGTGTGAAGACCAGCTACTCTCACTGAGTATAAGGAGAAGAAATAGGACTAGTAGCATCTTCAAGCATGGAATGTGAGTGCCCTTCAAGAAGATGAAGGAATGAAATGACACCAAATCCCTTTTCAAATGTAAAATGTCTTTATTTTATACACATAAAGCACAATAAACAGTAAAAGCTAGAACTGGAATGCATAAAAAACAAACAAGAGAATGATAAATGACCTGTCTGGATATGGTTTCTCCTTTAAAATAGTTACGAAATGTATGTCTCCAAAAAAAGATGTTGAAATCTTAACACCAAGTACCTCTCAATACAATCTTATTTGCAAACAGTCTTGACAGATTTAATCAAGTTAAGAGGGCATAATAAGGATAGGCCTTAATCCCATATGACTAGTATCCTATAAAAGGAAAAACAGAACACAGACACACAGGTAGAATGCTATGTGGCGATAGAGTTAGAGATTGGATGGATACATCTACAAGGTAAGGAACACCAAGAATTGATGGGAACAACTGAAAGCTAATGAGGCAAGAAACGATCCTTTTCTAAAGGCTTCAGAGGGATCATGGGAATATAGACATTTTTATTTCATTTCAGTTTTCTAGCCTCCAGAATTGTGAGGAAATGAATTTTTATTTTTTTTAAGCCACACAACTTGTGGTTCTTTGTTATAGCAAACCCCAGGGAACGAATACAAGATTATTTTCACTTAGAATGTTATGGTAAAATCCATCTAAAATTACTCACATAATCCCCATTCTAACAATGTAGCAGGAATAATGAGATACTTATCTAGAAGTCCAGTCCAGGTAACTATTTTGGTTAATTTCTTTCTTTCTTTCTTTCTTTTTTTTTTTTTTTTTGTTCAGTGAATTGCCCCAGTCTTATGTACCTAGGATTTTTTTTTAAAGATTTTATTTATTTATTTGACAGAGAGAGCTCACAAATAGGCAGAGAGGTGGGCAGAGAGAGAGAGAGGGAAGCAGACTTCCTGCTGAGCAGAAAGCCTGATGTGGGACTTGATCCCAGGACCCTGAGATCATGACCTGAGCCAAAGGCAGTGGCTTAACCCACTGAGCCACCCAGATGTCGATTTTTTTTTTTAATTGAGGTACTTTATTGGTACATTCTTTACATGAATATATATTTACATTAATACTTACATGCTATAATAAAAATGTGGCAGAGTAGATTTTTAGATTATACCCAGTAACAGTATATAGCCAAATAGCAATTTTTTTAAAAGATTTTATTTACTTGACAGAGAGAGAGAGCATAAGCAGAGGAACTGGCAGGCAGAGAGAGAGAGAAGCAGGCTTCTTGCAGAGCCAGGGAAGCCCGATATGGGACTTGATCCCAGGACTCGAATCATGAACTGAGCCAAAGTCAGTGGCTTAACCACCTGAGCCACCCAGGCACCCTCAATTTTTTTTAAAGATTTTTTAAATTTATTTATTTATTTATTTATTTATTTATTTATTTATTTATTGGAGATAGAATGAGAGTGAGCGAAAGAAAACATAGCAGCCAGTGTGGAGGGAGAGAAGCAGGCTCCCCACTGAGCAAGGAGCCTGACATGGACCCTGGGATTACACCTGTGCACAAGGCAGATGCTTAAGCAACTGAGCCACCCAGACACTCTGCCAGATATCAATATTTTGAATGTTTGTTAATAGTGACACCTGGATAAAAGGGTATATTCCTAACCCAGGGCTCCCAATTTTAAAATATCTCCAGTCAAACACTACTTTCAGGATCATTGTTGGCTGGTTCTTAAAACATAGATTCTCACCTGTCTTTATTAGAGTGCTCATAGTTAAGCTTTCTGTAATCAAAGTTGACCTTTCTTCCTTCTATCACTCAAGATCAATCCCTGACATGCAGTACTCATATGCATTATTAGAGAAGCAAAAAATAATGTTTTGAAAATCTATTTACTTCCCATAATGCTGCATCACCATCTCCTTTTCTTCCTTTTTCGTACTTTGACAATGGAGGCCTCCTCTGTTTCTGAAATTCAAAGTCACAAAACTTGTTTCACATCATGCTTAGTGATTCTAATGGGAGACAGATGAATTTTCTATAGTTACCTGAAATATATTTGAATAACATTATTTCATACATCACTCATCCACAAGTATTTATCATACACCTACATTATGTCAGATGTGATAGTTAATTGCTGGAGATAAAAAGATAAATGAAACACAGCTTCTTCTAAGAAGTCAGAGTTCCCCAAACGAAGTAAATATGCAAATAAATTTCAATTCAATATAGCCTATAGCACTATGGGGACAAAAACTGTGCCATCACCAAGAACAAAGTAAGTGTTTCTGTCTGAGACGCATTTTATGAAGTGAATGTAGTAGCCACCCCTACCCTTTGGAATCACCCTACTTGAGACAATATTTTGAAGGACACACTAAAGTCATACTCTTTAACCTGTTGTGGCACAAGTTCTCTAAGTGTTTACCAGTTTTTCTGTAGTTTCTCTGTTGAACCTTAGTGTCAAGCTGCATTTTCTGGGCCTTTGTTTCTAGGTGACAATACGTAACTACTTTTCACCAATGGAAGCAAAAATGATATATAGCATTTCAGGAGGGGCTCCTAAAAATCTCTCAAATGATCTTTATTTTTTTTAACACATGGTTGAATATAGAAGATCTAGCGGAGGGCTGAGGGCTTTCTCAGAAAATCACAGTGTTGAGATAAAAAGAGCCTGGATCTCTGAATTACCATGTGGAATGCAGCCTCCCAAATACTCAATGGTGTGAATACATTTTTTGTATTATGCTTAGTCAATGATATTTTGGGGCTCTATGTTAAAACAATTATAACACTTTTACTAATATGTACCCTTATCTTACGCTGTTAATATGTTGGAGACTGAAAGTTTAATGAACAAAGAAAGACAAAGAAAGATGAAGGACATTCTAGGGATAAGCAACACCATATGCCAACAGACTGAGTCACAAAAAGTCAACTATCTAGCGAAGAGTGACTATCAGTGAATAATGATAGGTCATTCTCTGGAAATGCAGAGCAAGAATGTCAGAAAATAGGATAGTAAATTAGATGGATTTTAGAGGATTTTATATACCAAGAAGGAAATGGAAAGCAGGGACAGAAGGTTTTTAAAACAAAAGAATGAATGACATGAGCAACTCTAATTTACTTCTAACTTCCTTCCTTTTTCCTCTTCCTCTGATCAAGAAGGATAACTCTATAAACAGTGTTGTTAATGATCTTAAAAGTGAGACAGTTGGATGGTTGGGAAATCAGAATACCAATAGAGCAGTTTAGAAGTGGTAGTAGGCCTTATGTATATAATAAGGAATTTGGCCTTGTCCAAAGAAAATCTGGCTTCTGTTCCCAGCTCTTAGGAGTAACTTCTAAATCCTTAGAATTTCCTGAGTGATAGTAGTATCTTTTTTTTTTTTTTTTCCTCTCCAGTTTTTCATGGCAGGCTCATTGGACCACACCTGATAGTTTATTCTAAAGAGAAGACTCAGGTTGCGCCAGCTACAACAGAAAGCCCAACCACATGATTTAGAATAAGAGTTTTGGGTCATGCACTATTAGTCAACCTAGAGACTGAGTTCAATTTAAAAAACAAGCATATTTTAAAGTTAAAATAAGGGTAATCAATCATGCCTACATAATAAAGCCTCAAAAATTCTGCTCACCTAAACCTGTATGTTTCCAGAGTTGGTAGTGCTTTGTGTGTACTATCACATATTGATGCTAATAGAGTAACTTATCTGGAGGACAACAGAAGTCTTGCATCTGGTATGCTCCTAGACTTTGTCCTCTGTATTTTTTCATTTGGTGAATTTCTACATCCTTTTTCTATAAACATTATAACCATGAGTATAAGATCTTCAGTAAGTTCTATAAGGTTTCCTATCAAATTATCAAACCTGAGGTTGATTTTGAGAAAAGCTCAGAGTTGCAGTTGGTGTCAGAAGTGAGGATGAACTTGTGTGAACCTCTATGTGGTTTAACCATAATTGTTTGTAGATGGGGTTAGAAGTCTTAGATAAACGTAGCAGTATGGAAGATTGTGCCCTTAACTACACAGTGTGGCCAACTCTAGGTAGCCTGTACTAAGAATTGAGTCATCTTCAGTCATGATATTAGTGGAACACTTCCTTCCCCTATTCCTGTAAGTAATACTAGCATCTATGTGCTATCCCTAACTATGCCCCAGGGAAGTGGAATAAGATATCCTAAACATCTTGGGAGAGAAACAGAGTAACTCAACTTACTTTCTCTTCCTTCTTTCTCTTCAAAAACAGCTTCTTGCAGGAAACAGACATACAGTTTTGTTACTTTTTGCTGTAAGTTATTGGGCTGACTGCAATAAGAAGTTTGACAAATAGATTTCTAATATACTAGTCTGTCTAATTCTGAGATTCAGTATTAAGTTCATTGTTAGCACACATCTAAACTTGTTCCTCCTATCTACCATTAGTTATTAATGAAGTCACAAATTGATTTCCATCTTCTGAGTTTGTCCATCTCTCAATTCATCCAGAATTGAGCAGGATTAATGAGGTTATTTATTATTGCCTCTCTGTCATCTTGTTCAAAATTTTAATAATAGAAGTAGATATCTGGGGAAATTTTTTCTTAATAAAAAATATAAGGTAGATTAATGATATCTACATGATATTTGATGGCAAGTTTTAACTTTCCACTGTACCAGACATTTTTTGTAACTATTTACTTTCATCTATTAAGATAATGGCAATAAAGATGTAAAAGAATGGCAAGTTTGGGAAAATATTTTAGTTTTTGAAAATTAAAATTAACATGATTTGAAAGTTATTAGATTTGAGAAAAGAGAAATAGGAGTTTATGGTTTGAGATTTGGGGTATGGTAAATTAATAAAATACAATGTGAGTCTGGGGAAAAGATGATAATTTCCCTTGTGAACATATTAATTTTAAGACTGTATGTAGGACATATAGATGTCTGGATGATAGTTAGACACCTGGATTATGTAGCTACTAACCAATGCTAAGAGACTTGAATGTTTTCTTCATCTTTAGAAACCTATACTTTCACTTTTCTATATTATTTACACATAAATTGATTTTGGCATCACTTCTAAATTAGGAAGAACATATAGAGTTTGCTCATGCTTAGAGACCTGACACGTCTTTAAGAAATTTCTATTTATCTATGGCATGGTATGTTAGTTCTATTGAAGACTCATATCAGAGAAGCAAGGACAGTGAGGTGTAGAATAGGAGTTTATAATGCTTGTCCCCTCACAGAAACATCAACTTGAACAACTATCCACATTCAAAAATACCTTAACAGGAGTTAAAAATGCCAGGGGAGAGATTGTAACATCTCAGTGGAGAACAGAAATAAGAAAAAAAAAAAAAAAAAGAATGTATTGAAAAAGGTGGGAAAGACAAACTTATATTACTCGTATCACTCCTCCCTCAAGTCTAGGCAGCCCAGTACTGAGAGAGACACATTCTCATTGGAGAAGGACATGAGCACTTGATTTTGACATGGACCCCAGCATCAAGTCTGCTTGATGTAAACCCCATGCCTAGACCAGCCCCCATAGGATGAGGACCCAGCCCAAAACCCTGGACCAAGGCATCAGACCTAGGCCAGTGGCAAGCCAGCCCCCATGGACTCGCACTCAAGAGCTTCTCCAGCACCAGGACACATAGGATTCAGATTGGTCCCTATGAACATGAGGCCTAGGCCCACCATTTTGGATCTAGTCGTTAGGCCTGACCTCACAAACCCATGTAAAGGGCTCACACCAGTAGTCCCTGGTGGCAGGATGGCACCCACAGACTCAAGATCCAAGCCCACCTACAGACTCATGTATTAGGTCTGTCACCACAGAATCAAGTGACAAGCCAGCCCTTTATATGGAAGCATCAGACTTGCCCCAGTGGACAAAGACTCCAGACACACTCCCATGGATGCAGATACCAGATCAGCCTACCTGTAGACCCCACCAGATGGTCTTTCCAGAATCTCTGATGGGCTGACTGGTGAAGGGCTTTCCCTGCCAAAGCCAGTCAGTAAATATTTAGAGGTTCCTACTTCTTCAATGTGCACATACTAATGCAAGGCCACAGGTATAACAAATAATCAAAGAAAGACACTATCAATGTAACAAAATGAAGCACCAGTAACGGACCCTAAAGAAATACAGATCTAGGGGTGCCTGGGTGGCTCAGTCAGTGTCCAACTCTTGATTTTGGTTCAGGTCATGATCTCAGGGTTGAGATTAAGCCCCAGCATAGGCGCTGAGCTGGGTGTGGAGCCTAATTAAGATTCTCCCTGTCTCTTTGCCCCTTCTCTCTAAAAAGCAAAAAAAAAAAAAAAAAAAACCCCCAAAAAAAAAAAAAAAAAAAAACCAGAAAAAAATAAATAAATAGGTATCTATGAACTGGTGACAAAAAATTCAAAATAATTACCTTAAAAGAGTTCAGTGAGTTACAACAAAATCAGTAAAACAACATATGAATAACATGGGAAGTTAAAGAGATAGATGATTCCAGGCAAACAAAAGCTGTATGAGTCCATCACCACTAGATCTGCCTTACAAGAAATATTAAAAGGAGTTCTTTAAACTGAAATGAAAATATACTAACCAAAAATGTAATAACATATGAAAATATAAAACTCATGCTAAAGGTAAGAATATAGTCAAATTCAGAATACTCTAATACTGTAGTGTGGTGGATAAATCACTTTAACTTTGATGTAAGAATAAAAGATAAAAAGTATAAAAATATAACTATAATAATTTTTAATGGATACATAATACATAAAACATGTAAACTGTAAAATAAATAATAAATTGTACTGGGAAGATAAGTTGAAGTATTAATTTTTCTATATGGTCAAACTTAAGTTTTTCTCAGCTTATAATCATTTTATAAGATGTTTTCTGTAGGACTATTAAAAAAACTGGTAAAAACAACTAAAAACCTATAATAAATGCACAAAAGATAATGAAAAAGGGAAGCATGCTATATGCAAAAACCAAAACCAAACAAACAAAATTGCAAGAGAACAAGAGAAGGGTAGGAGGGGAGGGAGGAAAGGAGGGATAGAGAAAGGAAGGAAGGATAGAAAAAAGAAAGAGGTGTAGGGAGGCAGGGAGGCAGGCAGGGAGGGAGAGAGAGAGAAAGAAAGGAAGGAAGGAAGTACAAAACAGAACAATTAACAAAATATAGAGAGTGGCTGAATGGATAAAATAAAAATTAAGCTCCAATAATATGTTGCCTACAAGAGACTCACTTCTGCTTTGAGGAAACACATGTGCTGTAAATGAAGGGATGAAAAAAAGATATTGAAAGTTAAGGGTAAACAAAAAAGAATAGGGGTATACTTGAATCAGACAAACTTTAAGTCAGAAATGGTCACAAGAGACAAGGAAAGTCACAATGTAATTCTACAAGGGTCAATTCATCAAGAAGATAAACAACCTTATATATAGATACACCCTAAATTGGAGCACCTAAATATATAAAGCAAATATTACAGAATGGAGAAGAGAAAAAGACCACAATAATAGTAGGGGACTCTGATACCTCACTTTCATGATGAATAGATCATACAGACAAAATACGGAAGATGAAACAGCAAGCATGAACTACATTATGGATGAAGTGGATCTAACGGAATACATAATGGTGCATCCAGTAGAACAGGATGCACATTCTTTTCCACTACACATGGAATATTCTCCAAGATAGGGTAAATGTTAAGAAAACAAACAAACAAACAAAAAAAAAAAAACAGTTCTTAACAAATTTTAGAGGACTGAAAGCCTATCATGTATCTTTTCTAGCCACAATGGTATGAAAGTATACATCAGTAACAGAGGGAAATTTACAAGTTCATAAATATGTGGAACTTAACATAATTCTGAACAAAGGTGTCAAAAATTAAATCAATAGGGAAATCAAAAAATATTTGGAGACAAATTTAATATAAGAACAACAGACCAAATATTATGCGATGCAACAAAAATAGTTCCAAAGGGAAATTTATAGCAAGAAGTGCCTACATGAAAGGGGGGAAAGAAAGATCTCAAATAAACAATCTAGCTTTATACCCCAATAACAAAAAGAACACACTAAACTAAAATTATTAGAAGGAAGTAAATAATAAAGATCATTGCAGAGACAAATAGAGACAAGAAAAAGAATAGGAAAGATCAGAAAAAGTGATAGTTCGTTTTTGAACACAAAAATAAAATTGACAAACTTTTAACTAAACTAAGGAAAAAAGTTGTAAATAATGAGTGATTACCATGAACATTTACACATCAACAAATAGGATAATTTATAACAAATGGATAAATTCCTAGAAGCCTACAAAGTACTAAGATGGAATCATGAGGAAGTAGGAAGTTTATTTATTTATTTTTTAATATTTTATTTATCTGAAAGAAAGTGAGGGAGTGAGAGAAAAAGTGCACACAATTCAGGAGGAGAGCAAAATGAAAGAGAGAAACAGACTCCCCACTAAGTGTGGATCCCCACCCCCACCCATGCATAGCTCAATTCCAGGACCTTGGGGATCATGACCTGAGATGAAGGCAGATGCTTAACTGACTGAGCTACCCATGTGCCCCCAGGAGATAGTAAGTTTAAACAGGCATAGATCAAGTAAGAAGACTGAGCAGTATTGGAAAACCTCCCAACAAAAACAATAATAAAAAACCCAAACCTCATAGCTTCATTGGTGAATTCTACCAAATATTTAAATAAGAGTTAATGCCAATCTTACTCAAACTCTTCCAAAATGTTGAAGCACAAACACTTTCAAACTCATTTTACAAGGCCAGGATTATTCTCATACCAAAGCTGGACAAGTACACTGCCAGAAAAGAAAATTCCACACCAATAAGCTCGATGAATATGAATTTAAATATCCTCAATAAGATTTTAGTGAACCAAATTCAATAGTATATTAAAAAGATCATACACCATCACCAAGTGTGATTTATCCCTGGGATGCAAGGATGGATAAATTTATGCAAACCATAATTGTGATACATCTCACTAATTGAAAGTATATTATCATATGATCACTGCAATAGATGCAAAAAAAGAATTTAACAAAATTCAACACTCTTTCATAATAAAAACTCTCAATGAGAGAGGTATAGATTGATGACTTCAACATAATAAAGGCCATGTAAGACAAATCCATAACTAACATGATACTCAATGTTGAAAAGCTGAATCCTGTCCCTTTAGATCAAGAAAAATATAAGAATGCTCATTCAGGCCACTTCTGTTCAATATAGTGCTGGAAATATAAGCCAGAGCTATTAAGAAAGAAAATAAAGTGCATCCAAATCACAGAAAGGGAAGTGTAAAATTACTTCCTTTTGGATAAGACATAGTCTTTTTTAAAATTAATTAATTGTTTTCTCACCATAGCACATACCCTCTCTATCCCCCAGCCACCCCGTCCCTTCCATACCTCCTCCCCTCTAGCAACCCTCAGTTTATTTTGTGAGATTAAGAATCTCTTAAGGTTTGTCTCACTCTCTGGTTTCATCTTGTTTCATTTTTCCCTCCCTTCCTCTATGATCCTCTGTCTTGTTTTACATAGAAAACCCAAAGACTCCACTAAAAAAACCCTTTAGAACTAATAAATTCAGTAACTTTGCAAGGATATAAAATCAACATACAATAATTGTATTTCTATACACTAAAAATGAATTCTCCAAAAAAGGAATTATGAAAACAACTTAATAATGTCATCAAAAACAATGAAATACCTAGGAATAAATATAACCAAATATGTGAAAGACCTGTACATGGAAAACTATGAGACATTTATGAAAGATATTGAAGAATCCACATAGATATCCCATGTTCATGGATTAGAAAAATTAGTATTGTTAAGATCTCTACTACCCAAAGAGATCAACAGATTAATACAATCCCTATCAAAATCCCAATGGCATTTTTCACAGAACTAGAACAAATTACATTAAATTCATATGAGAACACAAAAAAAATCAAAAGCCAAAATAATCTTGAGCAAAAAGTACAAAGCTGGAGGCATCATAAAAACTGAATTTCAAAACAAACTACAAATCAATAGCAACGAAAGCATCATGGTATTGGCATAGAAACAGACATACAGACCAGTGGGATAGAATAGAGAATCCAGAAATAGATACACACATTTATAGTCAACTGATTTTTTACAAATGTGGCAAAAATACATGATGGGGAAATGGCAATCACTTCAGTAAGTGTTGGGAAAACTGATTATTCACATGCAGAAGAATAAAATTGGACCTGTGACTCATTCCCACCAAAATCAACTCAAAACAAATTAAAGACTTAAATGTAAGACCTAAAACTGTAAACCTACTAGAGGAAAACTTAGGGGAAAAGCTTTATGATATTGGTTTTGACAATGGATTCATGGGTATGAACCAAAAAGGATAGGCAACAAAAGCAAAAATAGACACATGGACTACATCAAACTAAAAAGTTTCTGCACAGCAAAGAAAACAATCAACAGAGTGAAATGAGAATTTAAAGAGGGGGAGAATATATTTGCAAACCTTATATCTGAGGGGTTAATTTCCAAAATATATAAGGAACACAAAGAACTCAAGAAAACAAATAGTAAGAAGACAAGCAAAACCCAATTAAAACACTGAGGAAAGGACCTGGATATTTCTCAAAAGAAGACATGCAAATGGTTAACAGGTACAGAAGAAGATGCTGAAACTCACTAATCAGCATGGAAGTGTAAATCAAAACCACAATGAAAGACCACCTCACATCTATTAGAATAACTATTATTAAAAGGTAATAATAATAATGATAATAAGAATGACTATTATTAGTATTATTATTCATATAAAAATAAGAAGACTATTATTAAAGGTAATAATAATAATGATAATAAGTGGTTAGTATATGGAGAAAAAGGAAACCTTGGGCAACTAAGTGTCCATCAATGGATGAAAAGACAAAAAAGTAATAAATATATAAAATAGAACATTATTCAGGCTTAAAAAAATAGAATCCTGTCATCTGAGACATGAATCTGGAGGGCATTTTGTTAAGAGTAAACCAGGCACAGAGAGACAAATACTACATGATCTCAGTGATATGTAGACTCTAAAAAAGCTGAACTCAAAGCAACAGACAGTAGAATGATACTGGTACTGGGTGTGTGGGGAAGTGGAAAAATGTTGTTCAAAGAGTACAAAGTTGCAGTTGTGTGGGATTAGTAGGTCTAGAAATAAAATGGATAACATGTTGGCTATAGTTAGTATTGTATCAAAAACTGGAAATATGACAGTAGATTTTAGTTGTTCTTATCTCACACACATACACACAAATGGGTGAAAAAGGTGAAATGATTAAGAGGTACAAAATTCCAGTTATAAAATAAATAAGTCACTGGGATAAAAATTATAGCACGTGGAAAATAGTCAATAATATTTTGCTGATGTTGTATGGAGACAGAAGGTAACTACACTCATGTTGAGCAATAGCTTTATGTATAGAGTTGTTGATTCATGATGTTGTATACGTAAAGCTAATATAACATATTTCAACTACAATTTTTTAAAAAGGGTAATTATGTAAGAAGACACATTAATTAGCTTGACTATGGTAGTCTTTTCACTATGTATATCAAACCATGTGGTACATCTGAAATACAATTTTTATTTTAAAAACATGTACAAACCTAGATTTATATGTAATTAGATATATACACACATAAAACCTCATATTCATATAACTTAGGTATAAGTTCAGAGTGGATGAAAAATATAACTAAAAACTATTTTTTCTTTCTCCAAATTTCCAGAGGAAAGGTTCAACAAGTTACCAGGCAAAGATAAAGGATTTAAAAAGGGAATGATCTGAAAGACAGCAAATAAAGGACTAATTATCAAGGATACAATCAATTTTCTTATTTTAAAAGAAGTAGATAATATAACTCTTTTGGGGCCATATGAAAACCAAGATTATTTTTTTTTTCACTATCTGATCCTTATTTGACTTTTTGAAAGTTTTAGTTAGAAAACTAGTTCAGGAAACATATATGCTTTTCGCTAAGCACTGTAATAAACCATCAGTCATTTTAAGGTTCTTCAAACTGTGTCATACTTATTTGTCTGGTAAGAAAATCACTATGTGCATCTAATTTTAATAAGCAGATTATTTTCACTAAGGGCCCTGAATACACCTAAGGAAAATTAAAAAAAAAAAAAAAACTCGGATTTTTAATTATTAGGTAGCCTGTTTGGGTTGAGAATCCGTAATTATATGTTAGAAGATGTCAGGCAGGAGAACAAATAAGAAAATGCTTAAGGGATTGGGGTAAGTATAAAAATGTATGTGATTTATAAGTTTGTATTTAATATCTAGGACCTCAGATTTTAAGATTCATATTCTTAGGGAAAAAAAATGGCTGCTTTACTGTGATAGAATTTCTCTGGAGGAAATTGCTGAGCAGGCAGTTTGGAATAGGAAGCATGTTCTAAAGTGTTTTGAACTAATACCAAACATACATATAGCACTTAACTGTAAGCCTTCCTTTATTCTGGATGAGCTAAAAATATACACCGTTAATACCAATGAAGTCTATATGATTTTCCCACTTAGTAGATGAGTGAATTTAGGCAAAGAGTGATTTGATAACTTGACCAAGGTCATACAGCTAGTGTATTTTTCAGAACTCTCCACAAAAGCAAAGCCAGTAGGATGTGCATGCATATTACATTGCAAATATGTATATATGTATGTTGTGTGTGTGTATACATATATATGTGTGTGTGTATATACACCCACACATACACATACACACACACATATATATATAGAGAGAGAGAGAGAGATCGTATATATATATATATAGAGAGAGAGAGATTTAAAGGAATTGACTCATACAATTATGGGGACTGCCAAGTCCAAAATCTCCAAGACAGCCTGAAATGCTGGAGACCCAGGAAAGAGCTTGATATTGCAGCTTGAGTCAAATGGCAATCCAGAAGCAGAATTCACTCCTCCTTGGGGGACTTCAGTCTTTTTCTCCTAAAGCCTTAACTGACTGCATAAAGCTCACCCACATTATGGAGGGCAATTTGCTTTACCCAAGGTCTACCAATTAAAACATTTTCATTTAAGGGGAGTCTAGGGGTTCAGTTGGTAAAGCAAACAACTTGATTTCAGCTCAGGTCATGATTTCAGGGTCCTGAGATGGATCCCCCACTTCTGGCTCTGCACTGGACATGGAGCCTACTTAAGATCTTCTCTTTCCCTATGTTCCTCTCACTGCCCCCTCCCCAAATATGTGTACTTTCTAAAATAATTTTTAAAATAAAACAATTTTATTTAAAAATTACCTTTTCAGCAACATCTAGGTACTGTGGTCTAGCCAAGCAGACAGATAATATTAACCATTATATCTAAGTAATAGAGTCAAAATATAAACCCAAACAGAGCTCGCACTTTGAAAAGCTCCAATTAAGACTAGGAAAAAATGGTGACTATTTAGTTCAAAGGAAAATTGTGAAGTGTTTTCCAGGTTGATTTTATTTTCTTTCTATAGTCCATTTTTCTAGAAGTCTCTTATTTTTATGTTTATGTCTTATTTTTATCTTCTTATATATCTTATTTTTAATCTTCTCTTTGGTTAATGGTACCAAAGTCTCTCTCTCTCTCTCTTTATCTTTGGTTAATGCTACCAAAATGTCCATTGAAGTAAACGAAGGCTTATCATTTCAAATGATTTTGTTTTTTCCATGGGATAGCATGATGGGCTAAGAAGGCACATGCACATTTGTGGTCAGTTCTCATTTCTACTCTAGTTTCTCTCAATACTTATAGCACATCTGTAAGACCCTAGGCACAATAGCAATCCTTAGTTTCAGTTGTTTTAAAACCTGTAAAACGTGTAATAATAACTACCTCATAAAAAGTTTTTAAATTTAAGTAAAAAAAGTCACACAATATGTCCAATTTAGTAAGCCTCATACATATAGGCATCCAATAAAATACTAACTTATCTTTCCCTTGAAGCATATACAGATGCCAAAATTATTTCAAAACTCAAATGAAACTTTCTATTGGTAGAATATTTAATGGCAGTAAGTAGTAGAGATGCTTTCGACAAAGAGGGATCTTATGTTTTCATTCTCTTTCCCCCCTTTATCTATGTATTTATCTATTTTCTACCTTAAAAAACCCTACATTCATATAGTACTGATTCCATATATGAAGCACTATGTTAGAAGGCATATATAACATACATCATTTTATTTAACAATTCAAAAAAATTTATTGAATATAAACTATGTGCCAGGCACATTTTATATCCATATTCAATGGCCTTTTGTAGTTTTTATCCTTATTTAATAATATTTTATCCATATGATATAGATAGGAAATAATAAAGATGGTTAGAACGCATAACTATCTGCTTTCAATGGCCTCAGGACCAAAGTTGTCAGAAATATTTGTTGGTCTAGTCAGTTCTCTCTCAGACTAGTTCTGATTTTTCTCTTTTCTTGATTTACTTGCTTCACTGTGAGTGGTAACATTATAATATTGTTTACGTGCCAATATTGTATCAGTTAAAATCATATTCTTAACAGAAATTGAGCTCATTTTAAATAGCACTGCTGGGGTAAGAGTAAAGATAATTGTTGTTACCTGATGCACTAGCCATGAAGATTAATTAAATAAATCTCCCAATTGCCCAGCCTATTAATATTGAAGAATTCATATGTGAACAGATGGACCACACTTGGCAGGTTTTTCCCACATTCTCTAAAAAAATATATCCTGACAGAATTTGTGCAGTCCTGCCGTATTCCATTTCAGCCAGGCTTGTTTTAGCTAATCAGGCTTTCCAAAAACTTAAAAGCATTAGTCATAACTTGAAGCAAACAGAATATTTTTTATAGTCCAAGTGGCATGTGAACCAGTGGTCACATGGACTATGTACATGATTCAGATTGCTACATCGTGTTTCAGACAAAGGCAGGAGCCTGGTTTGAGACTAATTGCTCTTGGTTCTAGGGTTTAAACCAAATCGTCATCATCATCATCATCTAATAAAATGACATTTCCATTGCTTTATGTATCATGAGTGGTGATATACACGGTCCTAGTCATTCATATTTGAAATTTACTATCCTCAGTAACTAAATATGTCTGCTCAGTAGTTAAGCACAACAAATAATGCAAGTGTCAAAGAAAGAAGCTTTAGATATATTATGGGGATTCTTAAAATGTTCTCTCAGAGCACTAAGAATAATTATTTTTTTCTTCAGTGTATGTACAGTATGCCATGTGGTTGGCAGTGAAATTTTAGTATTTTTCCCATTTAACCCTAGGACAATATTGAAATGTTGGCATTTCTATCCCCATGTTACAGATTAGGATACTGAAGTTTAGAAAGTTCAAGTAACTCATCATTATCAAATAGTACTTGGTAGAGCCAGGGTTTGAGGTCATTTGTCTAACTCAAAGACCAAACTCTTATCCGCACAGTATCTCTCTACATATGGGCTGGGGAAAATAAGGGTACCAAATGTGTAAGAGCTCATTTTTATAGTATCTGATTCTGTCCACTAGAATGTGTGGTTGGTACTTTATGGATACACTAATATTGATACACAACCATATTAAGTAAGTAATATTTTCTTTATTCTGCTATCAAGAATATTGTTTCAAAAAGGCTAAGTAATGTATTTTAGGGAATGCAGTTAATAGGAGATGAGGCCAGTTTCCAAAACCAGATCAGTTATCCCCTCTACATTGCGGTCTCATTATGGTGAAACTAGGCATCCAAAACTAGGCCCAAAACTAAGGACATATTTTCAACTTCTCCCTCTGTCTTACTCCCCACAACCAAATAAAATATAAATGCTCATTATTTTAATTTCTACATAAGTACAGATTCCATTTTCCCTTCCCCAAATCTTCAAACTGTTCTGTTTCAGGATTTCCTTATTTTTGACCAGAAAAATTCCATCTGTCAAGAGTATGGCTGATTATTTGTTGAAGGTATTATTCTTCATGAATGTTGTCAGACCATTACAAAACCACATTCTTTAAAACAAACCCACAAGCAACCAACAAATAACCTTATTTCTTAAGATTTAGCATCTTTTAAAACCTCCTCTCCCCCATCTCGGTTGCCGATATCCTCTGATTTTATAATCCCTTTCCTTATTTATTGTTCTGATATGTGAACATAATATCTATTGCACTATGTGAATCAGTGAGGGTAACTTCCACATTCACATAGATGTCTTATGTATTGCTCTAGCCTCTCAGTTAATCTCATAATGGTATCATCATATAGTCAGAGTGCTAGATCATGTTACCAAACCCTCAGTGCCTCCATGTCATTAACAGACAAAATCCTAAATTTCTTTATGTCCTATAGACAGCCTTTCGTGACTTGGTTCATCTCTTCATTTCCAAATTCCGCTTCCATCACTACCTGCTTTGCACTTTACATTCTAGTAATACTGAATTATAGTGCTTCTTATAAACACCAGTCTTTCTCATTTGTGTGTTTTTGCATGGAACATTGACTCTGCTTGGAACATATTTTTACTTTTATTCACCTTATTCAATCTTACACATCCTGAAGATTTGTTTCAATGTGATCTTCTTGACCTTCCCTATATCAGTGCTGAATTATACTATGATGACCATAGGTTAGAAAAAACTTGGGACTTTTCATCTATTGTGCTCTGAATGTGCTTCCCCTAAGGCCCTAGTAATGCTTTAGTCTCCAGACTAGATGTTCCAGAGTTCAGGCTGCTAACAAGTCTCATGTCTCCAGGATGGGAAACTGGATCACTACATTAAAAAAATAAATAAATAAATAAATAAACTGAAAACCTATGAACACAGGGCTAGAGATATAAATAGCAGAGTTGGAGGAAAGTCTTATTTCAATACTTCTGCTGTAATACGGGTTATGTTGCATTAGAGACTTGTTAGAAACAAGTTTCTGGATCAATACAAAATTCTTGCCTACCTATATTGCTGTCACATACATCACACTCATTTTAATTCCATGTATCTGTTAATTCAACACTTACTGATTACATTACATATAAAAATCAGTGAATGATTGCACACTCAAATTTAAATATTATGGACCAATATTTCAAAATCTTACTCTTTTAGGAAGAATAGTTGCATTCAACTGTATCATTTAAAAAAAATGTCCATATATCTCAGAAAAAAATGCCAAATTTAGTGCTGTTACGGTTTTGAGAAAGAGACATTTTTCCAGGTGAAAAGTCAGGAAGAGCGTCATGGGGCATGTACTATTTGTGCTGGACCATCCTTAAACAGTTACCAGGATTTGTCTATATAGAATCTGGAAAGTTGAAATAAATTTGTCCTATTAAGAATCTTTTTAAAACACACACACATACAAACCCACTAACACAATTTTCTTTCTTTCTTAGATCAAAGGATGAGGTGAAGAGTAAATTTGTGCAGTCATAGAACAGAGGCTTAGAAATACTAATATATCAGTTTACCATGAATTGCTATTGATATATAACTGAAATCATTATGATTATAATTATGTATTAATGGCAATTTGTAATTTCATAATTATTAAATGTCTGGACTTTTTTGTCTTTCTATAGGAAAGGCAAATACTCTTTATCATAGAAAGTAGATCATAGTAAGTAGATCACAGAAAGTAATCTATAAACATTTGTAGAATGAAATGAGTGTTTGGGCAAATATAAAGTCTGTCACTTTTTCCATTCTTTATTGGGAAGTTCATTTTGCATATAAAAGAGTTGGGGGAACTTGGAAAGGAAAGTGGTCATTGGAATTTAAAGGTAATTAAGAGAAATCTCAATTAGTAAAACTATTCCAGAGCTTTGAGTATCATTGTAAGGAAGGTACAGTTTTGTTTTTATAACAATGTAAGTTCATAGAAATTGATTCAGAAATATGTCAGACTTGTTCAGGAACATTATCATGGATAAGTTCTATGCATAGAAATCAGAAAGTGCCTTAAAAGCGGATTCTTCCTATAGGTTGTCAGCCTATACTATGTAGAGACTGGGCATCTGGGCAGATGATTATTTTTAGGCAATCATTCTAAGCAGAATTTATTTATATGCAACAGGACTTCAGGTTAGCTACTTCTATAATTCACATAATTTTAGAAAATCATATTTACTTTAATATTACACAAATCAAAGTAACATGGCTAAAATGTGTTTTTAATCAGATTCTCTTACACTGTCAAATTTGTTTTGAAAGTATTAATCATAGTCTATTACATCATATGTATATGCCAGTAAGTTAACCACTCAAAAATTGATAGATATTAGGTTGTTTTTATCTTTCTTATTGTAGAAATAATTCTGAGTACCCTTTTACATAAAAAGTGCAACACTTTGATTATTTACTTAGAAGGTCTAGAGTCTCAAAGGGATGTAAGCCTATTGATGTGCATTGCCAAATTGCTTTCAGAGAATAT
This sequence comes from Lontra canadensis, assembly GCF_010015895.1. NCBI lineage: Eukaryota > Metazoa > Chordata > Mammalia > Carnivora > Mustelidae > Lontra > Lontra canadensis. Next base: position 7,138,553 of record NW_022631034.1, read on the forward strand.
ATACTAAAAACAGCAGAATGGGAAAATATCCTGAAAACTACAGAAGTACATTAAATGGGCTCTACCTTTTAAAAATGTTTTTTGACTGAAGAAAAATGGGTTTGTTCTTTTAATGTACAGCATATTTTTGCTGCTGAGGTTTATATTCTGTGATCTTTATTAGCAATTTATATCTAATCTTTTAAAAAGGACATAATCTTAGTTCATTTTTAAATTAAGTTCATTAGTATTATCATTGTTTTGTGTGTAAGTGTACTATTTGTAAAATTTTATCTCTTAAAGACATTAACTATTTGATTAATTTGTTATAAAAACTTAACCCTAGGGGTGCCTGGGTGACTCAGTTGGTTAAGCATCCAACTCTTGATTTCTGTTCAGGTCATGAACTCAGAGTTATGAGGTTTAGCCCTGCATTAGGCTTTACACTGGGCATGGAGCCTAATTAAGATTCTCTCTCTCTCTCTCTCCCTCTTCCTCCTCCTCTCCCCTACCTAAAAAAAATAATAAATAATAAAAATAATTAAAAAAAAACTAGTTTATCATTTTTTAAAGATTTTATTTATTTATTTGACAGAGATCACAAGTAGGCAGACAGGCAGGTAGAGGGAGAGGGGGAAGCAGGCTCCCCACTGAGCAGAGAGCCCAATATGGGGCTTGATCCCAGGACCATGAGATCATGACCTGAGCCAAAGGCAGAGGCTTAACCCACTGAGCCACCCAGATGCCCCTATTATTTACTTAAAATATAGTTTAAAATATTGAATTTCAACCAAATGAAATGACAAATTCCTAAGGAATGATTGCAACAGTGAATATTTGTCATTATTCAGTAACCTAGTCTACTGCAGATAGCTTATTCATTAAGTTGAATTACCATATATTTCAGTCTTGGGCATAGGAATCACTTATATTGGATCAGCAGTTACCCAATTAGCTAAATGATTGCTAGTCTTTATTACTCGAACTTCCATAGTTCTACCTGAAAAATCCCTGTATAACTAAAGATGAGTGTACATAGAAAGTATTTAGGGGCACCTGGGTGGCTCAGTTGGTTAAGCCACTGCCTTCCGCTCAGGTCACAATCCTGGAGTCCAAGGATCGATCCCACATTAGGCTCCGGCTCCACGGGGAGTCTGCTTCTCCCTCTGATCTTCTCCCCTCATGCTCTTTCTCTTTGTCTCTCTCTCAAATTAAATAAATAAAATCTTTAAAAAAAAAAGATTTATTTTACAAAAAATTTAGGTTTCAGTGACTAATTGATAATACATTTTAGAATATGGTTCAACAATAAAAAAAGAAAGTGAAGTAGATTTTAGAAATTATAGGATACATTTGGTCTGTAAGAGGCCAATATAAATGAGTCACTTCTAGGATTAAATTGCTATTTTTTCCCTCAGTCAGAATTTTCCACCTTAAATGATATTTTTAAAAATATTTTATTTATTTGTCAGAGAGAGAAAGAGCAAGAGAGTGTACAAGCAGGGGGAGCAGTAGGCAGAAGGAGAAGCAGGCTCTCTGCTGAATAGGGAGTCTGATGTGGAATTCCATCCCATAACCCTGGAACATGACCTGAGCCAAAGGCAGACGCTTAACTGACTGAGCCACCCAGGGTACCCTCTTTTTTAATTTTTTTTTTTTAAGTTTTTATTTAAAAGAGAATGAGAGTGAGTAGGGTGAGAAGCAGAAGGAGAAGCAGACTTTCTGTTGAGCCAGGGGCCCATTTTGGGGCTCAATCTCCAGACTCTAGAATTATGACTTGAGATGAAGGTAGACGTTAACCGACTGAACCACCCAGGCAGCCCCAAGTGACATTATTTCAACTGGTGTTAAGCTTCACTATTTCATTAATGTTTATCTAAAAACAAAACAAAACAAAACCTCTTAGTAAAATTTTATAAGTATGAATCTATATAAAAGTATAGAAACAAAGGAAAATATAGATAAGCACATACACACACACGGAATTATAATATTGTAGTTCTTTATTCTTTGCTCCCATCCATGCTCTCTAGTGAGTTAGAGACTTAGTTTCAGTCTCATGTATCTTTCTTACTCTATTCTCCTTACTAGTTATCAAATCCTATCATCTTTGTTTTTAAGAAAAACTCCCCAATGTTTACTTAATTCCTCTCAAGCTTATTGTCACAAATTGAGTCCAGGATTACTTCCAAACTTGATTTCCTTCTTCTGATTTGAGTATTCTCAATTATATTACCCATATTATATTATGAGCTATCATCTTCAAACAATTCTGATCAGACTGATGTCTCTTATAAAAACTTCATGTGGTTTCCTCTCCTCCTTAAGATAAAATCCAAACATTCTGAAGTGGTTATAAGACCTTCAAGATCTTGCCTTACTTTCTCCAGTATAATCTGCTCAAAATGTATGTTCATTTTTATTTATATCCCAAATACACATGGCATATTTCCTCAAATATAGCATTGTTTTTCTTATCTGGGTTCTTCCGGGGTTGGTGGGTGGTGGGGGGGACTTTGAGAAAATATGAATGTCAATGGTTTATTTGGGAGGAAATACCAAGAAGCCAGTGCAGTTGTGTTAATGAGTTACTATGATCAGCAACAGACCTGGAGCCTCTGGGGGACTGTATGGTAACATTCTACGTATTCTCACCTGAGTGAAGAAGAGTTGGGATATTTATCTACCATCTCTGATCTTTATTTCTGTGGGCTGCTCACGGACTCCCTAGCAACTCTCATCTGTCCTGAGTATGAGTCAAACTAGGGCTGACTTATGCATTTAGTAATGTCTATGACCTATAATACTTTTAGAGACCTCCAAAGTTTTAATTTCCTTTAAACTCATTAACAATGAATATAATATAGTACAGATTTTATTTGTCTTTATACCAACACAGGTATGAAATATAATGCTTAATACCTTTTTTATGGATGGGGTGCCTGGGTGGCTCAGTTTATTAAGCATCTGCCTTTCGGCTCAGGTCATGATCTCAGAGACTTGGGATCTAGCCCTATGCAGGGCTCCCTGATCAACAGAGAGTCTGCTTCTCCCTGTCTTTCTGACCCTTCCCCACCTTGTGCATGTTTGTGTACGAGTGTCATTTCTCAATTAAAATTTAAAAAACATATATACTTATTTTTTATGGATGAAGAGCCCCTATGAAGACTAATTTAGGGTCCATAGAAGTTGCAAAATGGCCGGAGGATAAATGTGCTCATGTAGCCAGAAAGCTGTCAGATAGATATGGTTAAAAATTAGGGCATCACATCATCTGGTCCAGAGTGCTATCAGAGTGTATCTTAGATACACTATCAGATACTCAGATACTTTATCAGAGTGTATCTGCAAGTGCTAAAATATTTGTTATCTGTGGAACACTCACTCTGTGTCATTTAAGCCTACCTTTTCCCTTCAATAATCCCCTAATACACACACATACATTCTCAAAAATGGTTCTGATAAATTCCATTACCTCCTCCATTTCAAGTTTAAAAGTCACTGAATCTGGGAAGTATTTCCTGATCCCCATGTTTGGATTAGATGCAGTTTTTATGCACTTTGAGTTCTCCTTTTATTTCCCCACCATTGTGTTTTTCACACAGGGATTTCATCTTTACTTGCATTCCTCACCTCTACTAGATTACATGATCTGTTAGAGTAGGATCCATTTTTGCATCTACATGCACCATGCAAGCACAATGATTAGCACATAGTAGGTAATCAGTTATAGTCAGGTAAATTAAACTCCTAGTCATGAACTTAAACTGTTGAGTTACATTTGAAGTCAACTTGATTAGAGGGATTGCACTAGATCATGTTATGTCAAATTGACTAAGGCTGGACAGTTTTCCAAAATCACTTTGCTTGTATACTTCTGTATAAAAACCAAAAGAAGAAAGTACATGAGATTTGGCAGACATAAAGCAGAAATCATTAGTCTCCAAAGGTTATCGCAATCAGCCATAGTGATGGACATAGGTGCCCAGAGATTCCTCATTCTTCTCTGTTGCACATTCTGCTTATCTTCCTGACTACTAGCCATGCTAATTAAAGTGGATTCAAGCCTGCCATTAAGATCTTGGCTGTGGACCTGAAGCAGGATGACTACACACAAAAAACAATTCGCTAGAGGTGGGTGGGGGGAGGGTCCCTCTTTGTAGTCCCTCTCTGGTATCAATGTTTTCTTAAAAACCTTGGTCTGGGGGCACCTGGGTGGCTCATTGGTTTAGGCCTCTGCCTTTGGCTCAGGTCGTGATCTCAGGGTTCTGGGATCGAGCCCCGTATTGGGCTCTCTGCTCAGCAGGGAGCCTGCTACCCTCTCTCTCTCTCTCTGCCTGCCTCTCTGCCTATTTATGATCTCTCTCTATCAAATAAATAAATTCTTAAAAAAAAAAACATAAAAAAACGTGGTCTGGAATAGTCTATGTAGTGGCAGAGGGAGGAAAGGCAGCTACAATGTGAAGAAGCTATGCATGGCTGACTTAAGTAAGACCCATGAACTAGATGTGGGTCACTTTGTAGGGAGCCAGCTAGTAATCAGTTTTAAAGGAAATTTGCCCAAGAGTCACTTAGAGGTATGGTAGGGCTCCATTAGAAATGGTTGTGTTGAATAGGTTATAGGACACTAGAAACAGAGGACAAGTTGTGGGTGGGTGGTAGGTGGTAAGCCATAGAAAATTTAGGTCTCACAGCAATTTTTGTTGGATGTTCCCTTTGAGAAAATCTGAGAAACCCAGAAGCATTCATGAGAGAAGAGTCAATTTTCAAGTCCATTATTTTCAGTATATACCAACACAAGATCACATATGTACCAGTCAAGTAAGACCTTTTTAGTCCCTTATTTCATCTCCTCTGTTCTTCTCAGAGATATAAAACAGAGGGTGGAAATCAGCTAGAGAATGGGGCAGAGGTAGGAGGAAAAGGGGGTATTAAAAATTATGTGAAGGGAGAAGAGATTGATGAGGTCCCTCCTTCACAACTGCAGTCTCCCCCAAACCAAACCATTCCACACTGGAGTAGATGAGAAGATACAATTTTTTTTAAGGATTTTATTTATTTATTTGACAGATCACAAGTAGGCAGAAAGGCAGGCAGAGAGAGAGAGGTGGAAGCACGCTCCCCGCTGAGCAGAAAGCCTGACTCGGGGCTCGATCCCTGGAACCCGGGATCATGACCTGAGCCGAAGGCAGAGGCTTTAACCCACTAAGCTACCCAGATGCCCCGAGAAGATACAATTTTAAAAGATGTTTGGATTTTCCTTATTAAAGTCAACTGGGTATTGTAATAGCTAAACTGTGACTGTTGATTTGGCTAAAGCAATCAGAAATAAATTTTAATATATAAGACTGACAGAAAGATTATAGCAGACTGAGATGCAAAAAAGAATGAGTCACAGATTTAGATTTAAAATGAAAAATGCTTTCTATTGAGCCCTATAGAATCCTATACTTTCAAAACAGTAGTTGGTTTTAGTTATAAAAACAACAAAACCATCAAGCATGATGATCAACTCTACATATATATAGATCATGTTCCTTCAACTATTACAAAATAGAATTCACCAAAAGGAGAAAGAAAAAGCAGGGTGCCCTATTATATGAAAAATCATACTTTAACATAATTGTTTCATTTTAAGTTTTTAAATATACAATATATTTTTCAGCAACTCTTTAAATTCATGGATTTCATTCTAAAGGCCATCTATAATAATCTCACCATGTAATTCTTAGCCAAGAAATCTTTATTCCCACCATTATACTAAATGTATAATACATAATGTGAGCTTTGTTGTGAGAGCATTATATAAATGTACAATAATGGCATAAAGTCCTGATTGAAAATATTATGATCAATATTATTGTTGTGCATTGACAAAGAGATAATTGTTTTTGTTTTAAACAAAATTCTATTCAGTGACCATCAATGTTATGTGCCAAAAGGCATGCATTTTCAAGTGAAATAATTCTCCCTTCCTTGACAAAGGACTCTCAATTACCTTCAAGGGAATGCATCATATGTGATGGACATCATAATTTCTAAAAATTTATAAATAGAAGATATTATTGGACATAAAGTAGAAAGAATATTGGTCATAGAAACCACTGGATTTAAATTTCAGTTCACTTGCTTATTACCTGTTGGTCTGGAGCAAGCCATTTAATCTTTCTCTACATGGAAATCTGTCAGAAATAAATCAAAAACAAAAAGGAGGTAATATGTACTTGGAGATTACTGTAGGGTTAAAAATAATTCACTCACATAATATCTTATTCTACTCTATTATTGTTCAAATACTATTTTCTCTGTTCCACCGATTTTTAAGGAATGACGCTTATATAAGTTTAGTGATTTTGATAAGATACATAAAAGTGACATGGTCAGATTTTCTGTCTCTCTTGGTTATTTAGCTCTGCAAAAACACCTTGCTTCCCCATCTCCACCCCAGAATTCAATGTTTTGAAAGAACAACTGTTTTGTTGTTTCTCATGGTTTCATGTACCTACTGGCATTAGCTGTTCCACATGATGTCAGCTACTGCTATAATCATCTGGTGGATATTTGGGCCAGAATATCAATGATGGTTCTCTTATAAGGAAGAGCTGATATAGACTGTTGACTGATCATTCAGCATAGGCTCTGAAACAGAATGTCTACACATTGTTTCTCCATATGGCCTGGGCTTATCATAACATGGTGGTTGATTTCTAAGGGGGTGGGTGGGAGATTCTCAAAAGAGTTTCAAAAGACCAAGAAGGAAGCTGCAAGATCTTTTATGATCCAGCCTTGGAAACCAAGCAGTATGATTTCTACCATGTTTTATGATTACAGAGGCCAACCAACATTTAGTAGAGACTGGGGTTACTAGAGGGGGGCATCCTGTAGACTAGCTATTACATTGATTATAAAGCCACTGCATCAAATTATTTTTATGTAATATTATCTGCTCCAATTATTTCAAAATGTGGTTGGATAAATATAAAATGGGGGAAAATGAATGACTCACTATCACATTATTTGTCTATTCTACTCCTAGGGCACTCTACCCATGTTACAGGTTTATAGGTATTTAAAATAAAAAAAAATATATCTGTTTGCACCTCTAACTACCCTCCTACTAAAAATTCCTTATATTTAAGTAGAGAGTAAGAACATAGATATCAGGGCGCCTGGGTGGCTCAGTGGATTAAGCCTCTGCCTTTGCGATCTCTGTCTGTCATGATCTCAGGGTCCTGGGATTGAGCCCCACATCAGGCTCTCTGCTCAGTAGGAAGCCTGCTTCCCCCTCTCTTCTGCCTACGTCTCTGCCTACTTCTGCCTACTTGTAATTTCTCTGTCAAATAAATAAAATATCTTACACAAACAAACATAGATATCAACATCAATTTGACCTGTGTCAAAATGCTGACTCCAACAATTACTATCTGTATAGATTTCATAGAAACAGATAATATTACGGACATTCAATATACTTGTTAGTAAAATAGAGTAATAATAAGTGGTTATGAAGTAGCTGCTCCTCTGTTGGTTGTCAGAATAATATAGGGCAGTGAGAATGCTTAATATGGGGATTGAAAGATACTAAGTTGTTAAGTGTATGGTAGCTACTTCTATTATATGCAATGAACAATTAAATGTAGCAAATACAAATTATTAATCTATAATAGAGAGCAGGAAATGTAACTGTTTTTCCTATAATGGAATTTGATTTTTATTTCAAGACTCCATTTGACAAGGGATGGCTTTATTTCAGTTAATGCAAGTAAATTTCAACAAATGTATGTCTTGCCCGCCTTTCCCTAACTCAAAGTCTATGAGTCTGAGGTGAACAAAGAAATCTTGAATAACCTTAGAGAAAATGGAGAACAGAGAAATTCATGCTGTGTTCTCAATAAAATCCCCCCAAAATGGAAGTTGCCATTTTTCTCACCCTTACCTAACACATGATGCACCTAAGCCAAAAATTCTTAAGTACTGCGAGTTGCCTCATGATCTCAGATGGATTTGGAAAAAGGAAACATTTGCTACATGCTAGAGAGGAGTAAGAAAGTAGTTGAAAGAACAAACAAGACCAGGAGAAGCCTTCTAATTAGGTTCAGGGTTTGCAACAATGCTCAGACCTGAGGGAGGGTATTTTTGCAATGGCAATATAGCTATGTATCCAGAGGCTGGGAAGACCTCCTCTACACCACCCCTGCCCACCCCTACCCACTCCCTTCACCACTCCTTGAGCTTCTAGAAACAAAGACATAATCCTGGGAAATAAAGTGGTAAGGTAAAGTACAAAATTGATAAAGATTGCAATTCTTTTCCTCATTGAAATAAGATTTCAAAATATAATTTTTGTTTAATTATGGAAGGAATGTAACATTTTTTCAACTTGAATTTCTGACTTAGATTTTATCAGGTTTGTATGCATCAAAAAGAAATCACAGCCTACCACAAAGTCAGTTTAAGGAATCATCATTATTGGATAAACTAACTTGTGGATATAATTGGGGATACAACTGGGAATAATCTAGATGACTTCCATATGAAAATCATGTTAAATTTCAATCTAGGGTGGGTTTTTTGTTGTTGTTTGTTTTTGTTTGTTTGTTTTAGGTAATTGAGTCAATTCTCAGAAAGTAAAATGGAACATAGCCACAGAGGGTCAGTCAGAATAAGCAGAATATGCACAGGTCATCAAAACGTCTTAGAGTCTACAGAGATTTTCCTGGCAGTTGCTCAAAAGGCCATTTTCAAGTATGAAGGGCAGCAATATTCACTTCTAATGAGTCTTCATTTGTCTTGCTATGGCATGGGACTGAAGATCTCAAAACAATTGGGCCACTGTGACTTAATATATCATTTTCTTTTGGTTTCCAAGTAGCATAGTGTTGCATTTATATACAGCTATGTCACACTTCATAAATCAACCTCTGAGACAGAGGATAAACAGTCACATAACAAAAAGCATGTGGACAAATGCTTGAGCTCACAAGTCACAGCTCACTGAGCAGCCTTCCCAAAAGCATCTACCTCAACTCCCGTCAGCTACTTGCTCAGAACTTACTGCATTTTGCATCTTTCCTTTCACCAAAATCACCCAGGCTGATGACATGTGATCAAAGCATCAGAAACAAATCAATGAATGCCTTACTTTCCAAGGTCTTTGTTCTTGTTTGGTGATTGGTCACGGTGAATCCAGCATCTAAAGTATTGTGTAGCATGACCAAACTACGTGTGTTTTCTGTTTCAGTGCTTGCTGAGCAGGATATAGCATGATTTTTTTTTTCTTTTTTTCAAGTCAATAGGCAGTGCCTTTTGTTGGTATATTGTAAAAACAAAACAAAAAAACTGCACCTTTTGCAGTCACTTTATAATTAGTTCTTAGGAAATGGAAGGGTACATGTTTACATACCCATGCAAATATTACCTCACCATGTAAACTTCCCTCTTGATACGGTTCCTTTTTCCCCTCCCACTGACATAAGTAGACTAACACACCTGGCCCACAATGGGAGAAAGGGATACCAGTCAAAGTATTCTGCATCAGATGGGTACATATGCATCTTCAGCCTCTAGATAAAAGCTACTTTAACAGTTCAGGAATTTGCAAAAGGAAATAATCTAGGATCCTTTCTTATATTTACCATCACCCTTTTTATGTTCCTCAGTAGTGGATACTCTGTACCTCAGAACTAGTTTCTGAGGGGATGTCAGATTAATCCTTTGTTCCTCTGTAAGTAAGCTATCCTCCCCCACCCCATCCCCAGATTTTTTTTTTTTTTAAGATTTTATTTATTTGACAGACAGAGATCGCAAGTAAGCAGAGAGGCAGACAGAGAGAGGGGGGAAGCAGGTTCCCTGCTGAGTAGAGAGCCTGATGCAGGGTTTCATCTCAGGACCCTGAGATTATGACCTGAACCGAAAGCAGAGGCTTAACCCACTGAGCCACCCAGATGCCCCTATTTTCTACTGTTTGAAAATAAATATATGCTGAATCATAGTTTTTGGACATTTGTCCTGCTTGGTGTTCTGAGTTTCTGAATCAGTGGTTTGGTGTTTAACATTAATTTGGACAAATTCTCAGTCATTACTATTTCAAATATTTCATCTGTTCCTTTTTCACCTTTTCCTTCTTTTCTTTCCATTACATGTATTATACCTTTTGTAGATCACCCACCATCCTCAGACATTGTAATGTTTTTCTCAGTCTTGTTCTCTTTGCTTTTCCATTTTGGAGGATTCTATTGAGATATCCTCAAACTCATAGATTCTTTTCTTAACTATGTTCAGTCTAGTGGTAAGCCCAAAGGCATTTTTCATTTCTGTCACAATGTTTTTAATCTATAGTATATCCTTTTGGTTCTAAGGAATTTCATCTGTTTAACTGCCTATCTGTTCTTGTTTGCTGTCTACCCTATCCATTGGACCTTTAGCATAGTAGTCATAGTTTGCTGACTTCCTGATGTGATAATTCCAATATACCCACTCTATCTTGTTCTGATGCTTTGTCTCTTCAAATTATGTTGTCTTTAGGTAATTTTTTTTCCTTGATGGCCAGACATGACATACCAGGTAAAAGGACTTGCAGAAAATAGGCCTTTTGCCATGTGATGATGAGGTTTTGAGGAGGAAAATAATTTTACAGTCCTATGATTACGTCTCAGTTCCTTAGTGAGTCTGCCTCTGGATGGTAAACTTCAAAGGTTTTGTTTTGTTTTGTTCTGTTGGTTTTGTTTTTTAATCACCCCTTATGAGAGAAGGAATGGCTAGAGTGGGCTAGAGTTGAGTATTTCCCTTCCTTCAGATCAGTTAGGATTCAATAGTACCCAAACTTGTTAGGCTCTGGTTAAGTAGCTTCCCCCCAAGGCAGGCCTTGTTAAGAACAGAGTACCCTGTATATTACCATATTACCACGTGATTCCTTTTCCCTCCCACTTCCAGAAACAGAGGGGACATTTCCCGTGGGAAACTAGTTGAGCTCCTAGAACCTCACTGAGATTGTGGAGCTCATAAAATTGTGTCTCCCACCCCCACTGAATTTCCTTGAAGTTTTTAATACTTAGGAGTTGTCCATACTGAGCCTCTAGCAATTCATCAAATAGAGTATTGGGTTCCTAAAGTAGTTACTACTCTTGAGTCTCTGCTACATTAAATTGTTAGTATCTATATTCTCCTGTTAGTCTCTCCAATCTTGGGTGCTGTGATTTGCCCTGTGTCCTCACCTCTTATGAATCCTAAATGGGTTGTTAATTTTTCAATCTGTTTAGCTTTTCACTTGTTGCTAGGATGTAATGGCAACTTTTAAGCTTCTTAGAACCAGAATTAGAAATTATAAATTACTCAAAGGATTTTGAAGGCAGTGAAAATACTCTGTATATTCTAATGATAGATACTGGTCATCTTGCATTTGTCTAATCTATGTAATATACAACAGCAAAATTGAATCCTTAGGTAAATGACTGGATTTGATTGATTATAATGTGCCAATGTAAATAAGAGCAAAAGGTGTATGATAAATCTCTGTACTTTCCTCAGTGTGCTGTGAATCTAAAGCTGCTCTTAAAAAATCTTAAATAGAGGTTCAAATCATACAAAGTGTGTAAAAGTGTGTTCATTTTTGATCAGAATGAAATTTGTTTATAAGAACAACAGAAGAAAATGTGGGAAAAAACAAATTCACAATTATGTGGAAATTAACTACTAAATAACCAAAGGATCAAAAAAGATATCATTAAAGAAATTTAAAAATAATTTAAAATGAATGAAAGCAAAAATAATAAAACTTGTAGGATTCAGCTAAATCTTAGAAATTTAGAAGATATAATGTCTATATTAAAATGTGATGGCAGATCAGTAAATTGATATTCTACCTTAATGAACAAGTAAAATTAAATCAATCCCAAAATAAGCAGAAGGAAGAAAATCTAGAGGGAAGTAAATGAAAAAGGGATTATAAAAACAAAAGGGGAGGGGAAAATCAGTGAAACCAAAAGTTGATTCTTTTAAAATATCAACAAAATTTAGAAACCTTTAGCTAGTCTACCTCCTCTTCTCCAAGAAGTAGACTCATAGGAGTAAAATCATGAAGGAAATAGGAGTATCATTTCTGTCATTACTAAAATCAAAGAGTTGTAAGAAAATGCTATGGAAAACTCCATGACTAAGTTAGGTAACATAGATGAAACTGGCAAATTCCTTGAAAAACACACATTTCTAAAACTAAGAACAGATAATCTAAATAGATCTCTAACAAGGTGTTGGATTACTAATTTTAAAACTTCTAAAGAAATTCTACCTCAAGATAGACTGGTTTCCAAACTTTTAAAAAAAAATTCCAATCCTTCATAAACCCTAGCACAAAACAGAACAGGAGGGAACTCTTCCCATAGATCCTATTCTATGAACCCAGTATTACTTTTATTTAAAAACAAAACATCACAATATCTATTGTTAATATAGACATAGAAATCCTTAACAAAATACCAGCAAATTGAATTCAACAACATATAAAAAGGATAATACACAATGACCAAGTGGGATTTATCCTAGAATGTAGTTAGCTCAACATATGAAAAATCAATGAAATATACCATATTATCAGAATAAATAATACAAAATACTTTATAATTTTGATGGACTAAGGAAAAGTATTTGACCACTTTATACATTTTAGACTGGCTAAAACCAAAAAGACAATCACAAGCATTGGATAGATCTGAGCAAGCTGGAATCCTTATACATTGCTATGGGGATATAAAGTGTGATAATCTATGAAAAAATCTGGCATTTTTAAAATATGCCCAACACAGAGTTACCATTTGACCCAACAATTTTACTTGTCAGTATATAGCCACATGAAATGAAAACCTGTCCTAATGAAAGACTTGTACATGAATTATTTTTCTAAAGATTTTATTTGAGGGAGAGAAACAGAGACAGAATGAGCAGGGGAAGGGCTGTGGGAGAAGCAGATTCCCTGCTGAACAGGGAGCCTGATGTGGAGCTCAATCCTGGGACTTTGGGATCATGACCTAAGCTGAAGGCAGATGCTTAACCAACTGAGTCATCAAAGTGCCCTTCAGGACACAGTATTTTAAATGAAAAAAGTTAAAACATATTGATAATAGAGAATTTGAATTGGTTAACCCTTTCTATTAGTTTGTGTTAAGAATTCTGATACACTTTGTTTATATTGTCATGTATCCAGACTAAAATACAGAATCATCAACTATGGAAATATTTCTAATTAGACTGGTTTACCATCTATTCCACAAATGTAGGTTTACTAGAGACATATTTATTGTTATTGAATAAGCTAGTCTTTGTACCCGAACCACACCATGTGTTCTTATTAGATTCTTGAAAATTTTAATATACATATAAACTGTTTAGTAACTGCATTATTAATCATAAATTAGAGAATCAATGAATCATGAATCAAGACTCAACAAGTACAAAAAGACTGAGATCATACCAGGCATATTTTCAGACCACAATACTAAGAAACATGAAGTCAGCCACAAAAAAAAATTTGAAAAGACCACAAATACATAGAGGTTAAAGAACATCCCAGTAGCAAATGAGTGGGTTAACCAAGAAATCAAAGAATTAAAAAATATATGGAAGCAAATAAAAATGAAAACATGAAGTTCAAAACCTTTGGGATTCAGCAAAAGTGGTCATAAGAGGGAAGTATACAGCAATATAGGCTTTCCTCAAGGAGCAAGAAAATCTCAAATACACAGCGTAACATTAGACCTAAAGGAGCTAGAAAAAGAACAGCAAATAAATCCTAAAATTAGCAGAAAAAAGGGAAATAATCAGGATTAAAACAAAAAATAAATGATACAGAAATTAACAACAACAACAATAGCAGTAGAACAGACTGATGATGAAACTAGGACCTGGTTCTCTGAAAGAATAAAACTGATAAACCCATAACCAGACTTATGAAAAAGCAAAGAAAAAGGACCCAAATGAATAAAATCATGAATGAAAGAATGATCACAACCAACACTGCAGAGATACAAACATTTAGAATATTATAAAAACTTACATGCCAACAAACAGCAATCTGGAAGAAATGGATAAATTTCTATAAATATACTATGAAAAGTGAAGCAGGAAGAAATATAAAATTTGAACAGACCCATAACAAGTAAAGAAATTGAATAAATAATCAAAAATCTCCCAACAAAGAAGAATCTAGGGCCAGATGGCTTTCCAGGAGAATTCTACCAAACATTTAAGAAGAGTTAATACCTATTCTTCTCAAAATGTTTCAAAACATAGAAATGGAAGGAAAACTTCCAAACGCATTCTAGGAAGCCAGCATTACCTTGATTCCAAAACCTGACAAAGACCCTACTAAACAGAAGAATTAGAGACCAATGTCCCTGATGAACATAATGTAAAAATTCTTAACAAGATACTAGCAAATCGAATCCAATAGTACTTTAAAAGAATTATTCACGATGATCTATTCCTGGGCTTCAGGGGTGGTTAAGTATTCAAAAATCAACATGATACACCATATTAATAAAGGGCAAAACCATATCATCATCTGAATAGATGCAGAAATATCATTTGACAATACAGCATCCATTCTTGATAAAAACCCTCAACAAAATAGATATAAATCAAATATATCTTGATATCATAAAGACCATATATGAAAGAACCACAGCTAATATCATCCTCAATTAGGAAAAAACTGAGAGCTTCCTCTATGGTCAGGAAGAAGACAGGGATGTCCACTCTCACTATTGTTATTTAATATAGAACTGGAAAACCTAGCCTCAGCAATCAGACAACATAAAGAAATAAAAGGCATCCAAATCATCAAGGAAGAATTTAAACTTTCTCTATTTGCAGATGACATGATGTTATATGTAGAATATCCAAAAGATTCTACCCCAAAATTGCCAGAACTAATACATGAATTCAGCAAAGTGACAGGATATAAAGTCAGCATACAGAAATCTTATATTTTTATACACTACTAATAAAGCAGCAGAAAAAGAAATCAATGAATCAATTTCATTTATAATTGTACTAAAGACTGTAAGATACTGGAGACTCAATCTAAATGAAGAAGTAAAAGATCTGTATTGAGAACTATAAACATGTATGAAAGAAATTGAAGATGACACAAAGAAAGGGAAAAACCTCCCATGCTCATGGATTGGAAGAACAGACATTGTTAAAATGTCTATATTATCCAGAACCATCTACACATTTAATGAAATCCCTATCAAAATACCACCAGCATTTTTTACAGAGCTAGAACAAATAATCCTAAAATTTGTATGGAACAACAAAAGACCCTAAATAGCCAAAGCAATCCTGAAAAAGAAAAGCAAAACTGAAGAGTTCAGGTTTCTGGACTTCAAGCTCTCTTATAAAGCTGTAGTCAACTAAACTTCAATAAAGCCAGAAAGAATATCCAATGGAAAAAAGACAGTCTCTTCAACAAATGGTGTTGAGAAAACATGACAGCAACAAGTAAAAGAGTGCAACTGGACCACATTACTACGCCATATACAAAAATAAATTTGAAATGGGTTAAAGACCTAATCATTAGAGAGAAAACCATCAAAATCCTAGAGGTGAATACAGGCAGCAACTTCTTTGACCTTGGCCATGACAACTTCTTACTAGACATGTCTTCAGAGGCAAGGAAAACAAACAAACAAACAAAAAATGAACTATTGGGACTTCATCCAGATTAAAAGCTTCTGCACAGGAAAGGAAACAATCAATAAAAGTAGAATGCAGTATATGGAATGGGAGAAGATATTGCAAATGACATATCTTAAAAAGGGATAGTATCCAAAATCTATAAAGAACTTACAAATTCGACAGCCAAAAATAATCTAGTTAAGAAATGGGCAGAAATCATGAACAGACATTTTTTCCAAAGATGACATACAGATTGCTAATAGACACAAGAAAAGATTCTCAACATTACAAATCATCAGGGTAAGACAAATCAAAACTACAGTGAGAGATCACCTCACACCTATCAGAATGGCTAAAATTAACAACACAAGAAACAATAGATGTTAGCAGGTCATGGAGAAAGGAAAACCCTCTTCTGCACTGGTGGGAATGTAAACTGGTACAGCAACTCTGGAAAACAGTATGGAGGTTCCTCAAAAAGTTAAACATAGAACTACCCTAAGTTCTAGCAATGTACTACTAAGCATTTACCCAAAGGATACAAAAATACAAATACATCAGGGGCACATGCACCCTGATGTTTATAACAGCATTATAAACAATAGTGGAACTATGGAAAGGCCTAAATGTCTGTTGACTGATGAATGGATAAAGAAAATGTGGTACATATATACAGTGGAATATTACTCTGCTGTCAAAAAGAATGAACTCTTTCCAACTACAGTGATGTGGATGGAGCTGGAGTGTATTATGCTAAGTGGAATAAGTCAGTCAGAAAGATAAATACCATATGATTTCACTTATGTGGATTTTTTTAAAGATTTATTTGGAAGTGTATACAGAAACAGGGGGAGGGGCAGAGAGAGAGGGAAAGGGAAAGGAGAGCCCCTGCTCCCCAACTGAGTACAGAGCCCTATGTGGGGCTTGATCTCATAATTCTAAGGTCATGAATTGAGCTGAAACTAAGACTGGAAGACTTCACCAAATGAGACACCAATATTTGGAATTTAAGAAACAAAACAGATGAACATAATGGGAATGGCGGGAAATAAAAAGAGAGAGAGAAAGAAAGAGAGGCAGCACACCATATGAGACTCTTAACTATAGAGAACAAACGGGGTTGATGGAGGTAGGTAGGTGGGGAATGGGCTAAATGGGTGATGGGTATTAAGAGGGGGTCTCCATTTGATGAGAACTGGGTGTTTTATCTAAGTGATGAATCACTAAATTCTACCCCTGAAATCAATTTTACCAAATATGGTAACTAACTAGAATTTAAATAAAAACTCAAAAAAAAATTTAAAAAAATAAATTATTTTTATAAATGAATAAGTAAAAATAAATTACAGATTTAACTTTTTTTTTTTTTTAATTTTACTTATTTGACAGAGAGAGACAGCCAGAGAGGGAACACAAGCAGGGGGAGTGAGAGAGGGAGAAGCAGGCTTCCTGCTGAGCAGGGAGCCCGATGCGGGGCTCGATCCCAGCACCCGGTGATCATGACCTGAGCCGAAGACAGACGCTTAACGACTGAGCCACCCAGGCGCCCCCAGATTTAACTTTTTTAAGGGTAAAAATCTCAAGTAGGTGGCCCTGAGGTGAAAATACAGTCAAAATTCAGGATGGTTTTTGTTTTGTTTTGTTTTTAAATAGACCAAATAAATTATAATTGGAACATAACAGTGATAGAGCAAGTTTCTATATTTTCTGACTAAAGGTATTAGGCAAGTGCACTGTATATCACCCAGTACTGTCAATTAAAAACTCACCTTAGCTACTAAGAAAGTAATAAAGCTTTGATAGTTATAATGAATTCTTGAATCCTAAGTGCATTCCTGAATGGATACAGGCATTTCAATTACCTTCTTGCAAGATGGTGCAGAGAGAACATTCACTCATTAAGTATGAATTATATTCTTAACAACTACAAATTATTTTTCTATTTTAGTGTCAGAGGACAGGTTTCCAAGCCAATATTGGAAAGCTTTTGTCTTTTAAGTTTTATTGCAATTTAAAATATATCTTTAATATAACTAAATAAATCCTTAAATACAGAGATAGAAAAGCAATTAATACCAAAGAACATTATTATAACAACTATGTGATTAAGAAGAGGCTGTATTCCAAGAATGACAGCAATAAAGCTTCTAGAGAACCATTTTGTCATGTCCCTTACTGATCACTGACTTTTTTTTATTTTTTATTTTTTTTTAGATTTATTTGACAGAGAGAGAGAGGGAGAAGCAGGCCTCCCACTGAGCTGGGAGCCTGACATAGGACTCGATCCCAGGACTATGGGATCATGACCTGAGCAGAAGGCAGATGCTTAAGGACTTAGCCACTCAGGTTCCCCTGACCACCAACTTTTTGACATTTCTTAGAATAGTTTCCTGATAATAACTGTGAGGGTAGTACTTTATTTTCTCTATCCCTCTATACTCTGAATAATCGGGCTAAATCCTTAGCTTTAATAATAACTCCTTATCTTATGAAGTGAAGATTATGCAAGTAAAACAACTATGCAGCATGGACACACAGATACAATTTTAGAAATTGTCACCTAAACTAAAATCTCTTTCCAGGTTCCTTGTCACTTTTCTTCCTGGTCTAGAAAAAATTCACAAGCCTAAATTCTTCCTCTACTCATTAATTTTCTCAACAAGTCCACAGAACATTCCAAAACCTGTAATGGCATAAACTAGACTGCTATGCTTATAGCCTTATGATACTTAAGATATAGTAATAAATTTAGATGTTTAAAACTAAAATTTTGATGAATAATATGAGGAATATTCATAAGATATCATGGGAAAACATAGTGGTGCTTTGGGCTCAAGGGAGACAAGAAAGGATGTTTTCTTGGACCAGCTTAGTAGGAACAGTGAGTTAAGAGAAGTAGAGAAGAGATTCAAGATATAATTAGGAAGTATAACTGACAAAAGTTGAATGGACATTTTTAGAATGGACTTAGGAGAGTAAAATAAGATGAATCAAGGTTTTTTGTCACTAAGAATATACAGGCGGAGGAGTAAAATATCATCAGATGTTATTAATCTGCATTCATTTCTGCTGTGTTTGAGATGTCTGCGGTCTTTCTGAGGTGGGTATTCAGAACTGAGGTAACTGGAAGAGATTTGTATATCTGGCCTGAAGTATAGGGGATATTCTGCAGATAGGATTTTGGAGTCACATTATGGACACTGAAACCATGAGAATGGGTGACTCCACTCAAAAATAGTATACAGAATGAGATAGTTTCAGAAAAAGGCAAAATTCCTGAGTACACAAACTTAAGGCAGAGGACGAGGAAGTTTCACAGGAGACAAGAAGATGCACTGAGTTACTAGAGTCTTCGAAGTCAAGCAAATAGGGTGTTCTCAGAAGAGACTGGTCACCCTCATCAAATTCCAACAATAGGAAAATGAGATACGGAGTGTCTACTAGAAATGTAACAGGGAAAATAGTGCTGACATGGTGGGAGGTTCTTTCAGGAAAGTGGTAAAGACAGAGTAGGATTGCTCCAGATTGCAGAGTAGGTTGTAGCCACCAGACTGATCTTTTAAACACACATATTAACCATTCTCTTTGTTAAAAAAATGTTCTAGGTTTCCATAACACATTAAATAAAACACTGTATCTTCACCGTGGCCTCCCAAACTTCTCCTAAACCATTGTCTTTTACCTAACTTGCTTCTCACTAATATCTTTACATTCCTATAAAACAAGAAATGCTTTATTTGCTTTTGAATTTGCCTTTTCTTCTTTCAAAGAAAGTTTTCCCTATTACTCTAGAACTTTTATCTCTTTATTAATTTAAAAAAGCTCTTTATGTCTAATATCTTAATTATGTCTCTAACAGATATTATAAGTATTTTTTCTAGTATCTATGTTCTATGTTCAAAATGCAAACATATTCTGAAACCTTTCCGCCACCAACAGAAAAATGAGTAAAAACATTTTTCAAAAACAAATAAACAAACAAACAAAAAAAACCCTCATTTTGTAAGGCCAGAGTAGGAATTTTTAAATATGTAAATGAGACCATGAAAGTTTTAAGTTAACATTTTTATGGTTAAATATGGAAGATATCCTATTGCAGCCCATAACCATATTATGGTTAAATATGGAAGAAAATCCTATTGCAGCCTATAAAAGGTAACCCCTCTTAGCCCCTTCCTCCCCTAACTCACCTTGTACTGAGCTTCTCCTTGCTTGTTGCACTCCAGGCACGAGTACCTAAGAATACTCCAAGTTTCTTTCTGTTTTTGTCTTTGAATTTGATGTTCCTTACTAACTACATGGCCACTCAGATTGCAGTTCAAATGACACTCTTCAAATGCTACTCTATTTTCTTTGGAGCTTTTATTTGCTATTCTAATTATCTTCCTGGTTGTTTTTTCTCCTGCCAGACTGAAGTTCCATGAGGGTAGAGGCTTCGTTTTGTTCCTTGCTGTCATCCATCATATTACACAGTGCTGGGGTTTGCTTTTTTTTCTTGAGTCAATGAATTAACAGACAAATGAGGGCAGTACCTGAGGGGGTTGTGGATTAGATAAAAGGCCCTTTGTTTGTTTTTGTAAACTAAGAGAAATTTGAACATTTTCATTTTTGCTGGGAAGCAGATTTTAATATATATATATATGTATATATACATATATATATATACACATACATATAAACAGATCATTTTTTACACACATACACACACAGGTTAAATATATAGGAGACAATAAGGATAATAGACAGAATAAAACCGCTAGAAGATTTAAAACACAACACAACTCTCTGCAGTAATCTATATTTTATTTCACATAAGCTACTCATACTTGCTTTAAGACGATAATTTTTCAAGCCCTGTGGTAACAATTTCAAGACAACAATTGCATTTTTGAAATATACTATTTTGGGGAGGGAAAAAAAACCTCAAAACTAGTGCTTGAAAATGAGGTCAATAAGGAAGACAATTTCAGAATCTTTTACACACAGTAATGTATATCATTCAGCATGAGGCAAATGAGACCAAGACAATACCATAGGAACTCCAAAGAAAATTATTTCTCCAATTTACAAGACGTAAAAGATGTAGGTATATTTCTTTTGTTGACTTTCTGTACCTCTCATGTCAGAACATTTTCAACAGGCTTTTGAATATGCTACAGCTAAACTATAATTCTTAAAAGCCACAAAATGACCCCAGGAGTTCAAGGAAAATTCACTGATTTCTCATTCTATTTCACTTACATTAACTGTGCTAAGCATTGCAAAGGGATAGGTAAAAAGATGAATTTATGTATGTGTGCATGTGTGTATGGTTCATACATACATGTTAAATATGTCACCTATACAATGAGTAAGTGTTCTATCAAAAACAAAGATGCGGTATGAAACGGGAAAACATAAAGGAGAGCTGATTTTTTAGAAGGTAAAACAAAGGAACAGTTGATTTCATATCTAGACAATTATAGTAACTTCTCAGTCACCTAAAAGTCATCTTACTTTTCACTCCATAAACTCAGAATTACTATTCTAAAATATAAATTGAATCAAAGTAACAAAGTGATTTCCACCCTCCATTGGCTCAAACACTTCATTGATTCAGCAGGATTATTTTGCCAGGACCCCTTCTGCTTGATCTAACTCTTTTCTTCATTCTCAACTTTATTCACCCCTCCTCCCAATATGCATCTTATGTTCCAGGTAAGGTAAGCTGTTTACATTAATTTAACATAAACTATGCATTTGTGTCTCTGAAACACTCTACACATATTGCCTAATTTCCTGAATTCCTAGACTGTCTGTTCCTGTAATATAAGTGACTATCTACTATATATTTCTATACAAACACCTCCTCCTTCATCCTCATTCAACATTTTGGCTAGCCTTCTTCTCATCAATTTTTGTAGCACACTAGAACAGTCACATTTTACCTTAACTATTGGTAGATTTCCACGAAGAGACTGTATTTGGAGAAAAGCAGTCTTACTTATAAAATGTAGATCCACTAAGTATTAGATGTGAGCTTTTAGCAAATTGTATGTAAACTTTCTCAGCCTCCATTCTTCATCTGAAGCATTGAATTGATAATGATGAAATCATTAATTTGTCATAGAACATGGCATATAAGACATTACTAAAATCTCAATCTGTATTAGTTCCTGTCCCTTTATTCCCCATTGATACACAAGCTGCTAGAGAATAGTGACTGCCATATGTCTTTCTCTATTCCAACACTTGACTTAGCATTAGAACATCACAGTTCTCAATAAATGTTACTGGATAGTGAATTAATTGAGATCGTTATAACCATGTGGTGAGACATGGAAATTTTTTAGAATATTGTCATAACAGGCTGCAAAATGTATTTTCTTCATTATACAAAGTCAGATCTGGTACATCGAAGTAGAAATTCCACATTTTTACCAATAACTGTAAAAACTTTATAGGATTTATTCTAAAGACTGAAGTAATTTATTTTCCTTACGAAGAACTCTTAAATATTACACTGCATGTTATCAGAAAAGAAATATCTTAGTTTTAGGGCCAGTACCTTTCTTCAAATGGGTGTGCCATAAATAGTTTAAAAAGTTAAAATTACATATGTGGCTTTGCTGTAGTATCTCTGGGATATATATCGTTATGTTCATTTTACAGACTACTTGAAGCAGTGTGGGCAAAGCAGCAATGTGTTAAGAAAAGCATACCAGTATCAAGAGCAAAACAGTGTAGTTTATTTCTTAGGATGTAGACAACCTGGGTTCTAGATACAGATTAGCTACATTCTTGTTCAGTGACTAAGCAACCCTCTGAATCTTCTTAACTCACTATCCTTGACTATGTAACAGGACTAACTAGTTTTAGCTATCACATGAATTATCATTAGGTCCAAATGTAATAATAAAAGTAAACACAGATGTTAACAAGGATGTGGAAAAAAGGGAACCCTCTTACACTGTTGGGAATGCACAGCCATTCTGGAAAGCAGTTTGGAGGTTTTTTTCAAAAAGCTAAAAATAGAACTACCTTATGACCCA
The DNA here is from genome assembly GCF_010015895.1 of Lontra canadensis. NCBI lineage: Eukaryota > Metazoa > Chordata > Mammalia > Carnivora > Mustelidae > Lontra > Lontra canadensis. The sequence continues at coordinate 7,161,235 of NW_022631034.1, forward strand.
GCAATTGTACTACTCAGTATTTATCCAAAGGATATAAACATAGTGACTTGAAGGGGCACGTGCACCCCAATGTTTATAGCATCAATGTCCACAATAGCCAAAATATGGAAAGAGCCCAAGTGTTCACTGACAGATGAATGGATAAAGATGTAGTATATACACACAATGAAATATTACTTAGCCATCAAAAAGAATGAAATCTTGCCATTTGCAAGGACATGGATGGAACTAGAGGGTATTATGCTAAGTGAAATCGATCAAATATCAAATGATTTCACTCATATGTGGAATTTAAGAAACAAAACAAATGATTGTAAAGGAAGAGAAGGAAAAATAAAATAATAGCCAAAGAGAGGGAGGCAAACCTTAAGAGACTTAACTGTATAGAACAAAGTGAGGGTTGCTAGAGGGGAAATGGGTGGGAGGGATGTGGTAAGTGGGTGATGGGCATTAAGGAGGGAACTTGACATAATGAGCACTGTGTGTTTATGCAACCAATGAATCACTGAATTCTATATCTGGAACTCATAATATAGTACATGTCAACTAAATTGAATTTAGGGGGACCTGGTGGCTCAGTCAGTTAAGCATCTGCCTTCGGCTCAGGTCATGATCCTAGAGTCCTGAGGTCAAGCCCCACGTGGGGCTTCCTCCTCAGCAGAAGTCTGCTTGTCCCTCCGCCCCTCCCCTCTGCTTGTGCTCTATCACTCTCTCTCTCCCAAATAAATAAAATCTTTTAAAAAATGGAATTTAAATTAAAAAATTTAAAATAAACATGGTTTGATTTTTTTTAAGTATACAAATTTAAGGGACTAAGTGCTCATAAAAGTGTAACACTTGAGATGTACCAATGCATTCATTTGCAGATTTATTCTTATTAACAGTGAAAGCAAGTTAGGAAAAAAAAAAGTCATGAGTGGCTACTTTGGCTACCCTTGATTTCTTAAGGGTAAGTGTATTTTTGAACAGGCTCCAGAACGATTTGTTTTTGTTTCAACATGTACCACAATAAATGGCTCTATGTTATGTGTGAGATAAGAAAAATGTGTACCTAAAAAAACTTGGTCATCCAGGTGATGAAAGATTGGTGTGCAGTTTTAAACAGTGAACAGTTCTTGCCTCAAGCCCTCTAATACGTGTGTACATGGTACGTGTGTCAAGGTATTTACTTATTCCAACAACAACAACAAAAAAGGCAGACCTAATGGAAATGTACATGGTATTTTTGTTACTTAGCTTTTCTCCCGCTCATATGTTTATATTTGATGGCTTGGTTGATTCCTCAATTGCACCACTGCTAAAAATAACAAAATTAGACTTACAAGGGTTTTCTATTTAAGAGAAATTTAAGGTTTTGTTTTGCTTTGTTTTTGTAAACTCATTCTAGAGCTTTATTTTGAGCTACAAAAACTTAAGCAATTTTTATTTTTAGAATAAAGACAATGTTTCTTCAAGAAAAATAACTGTTGATAATTAGACTTATTTCAAAGCTTGAGATTTTGGGATCCAATTATTCATGAACCACTCCCTTTTTCATATAGTTAGTCATTAATAGTCAATTTACTTTGTTTACAATAATATTTTTGAAAAGCTATTCAAACAGTTATGGAAAAAAGGAGACACTGACTCCCTCTGAAACAGATTTATTTACGTTCCAGAGAAACAAATATAGAGATCTCTTTTTCCTTTGGAGTAAATTTGCTTACACTGCAGGATAATAATGTTTTTCTCTAGAAGGGAAGATGGACCAGTTTGCTAGGAGCCTCTAGCAAGATCAGGGACTCCTAATACCAAGGGTTTTCTCCTCTAGTATACCCAACTGCATGGACAGGTAACACCACCTCACCTTGTGGGAATTCCCACTCAAAAAACCTGGGCCAAGATATGACTCTGGCTAGTGTTATTATTGTAAGTAATAAACTACCTTTTGTCCCTAATCAAAGGACTGGTCTTCTTTCCAGTATTCATGAAACTGTAGAAGACTATTTAGCTCACAGATAGGGTAAAATCCAAAACACTTCATGATTCTTGACAACTTAGCACTGACTTTTATATACCAAGTGAGTACAAATATTCTTGTGCACATCTTTTTTTGTGATTAAGGTCTCATTAGTTTTCAAATAAAGTTAAACATAAACATTTATCTACCAAACAATTCCCAGCGTAGTTACACAGTATTATACTTTCACGTACAAACTAGGAGGGTTCCTTGTGTTCTTCGTGCTGACCTACATTTAGTCTTCTGGGGTTTGTTTTTGTTTGTCTTTTTTACTTTAGCTATTCAAGTAGGTGGGAATGACATTGTATTATGCTTTTTAGAACTTTGTTTTAAAGTGAATTCAAATTTAAATAAAATTCACAAAGAACACAAAGAACTATTATATATGCTTCAACCACATTTTCTGATTATAACATTTTAGCACATGTTCCCTGGCTCTCTCAAATGTCTGAATAGTTTGAAAGAAATTATATATTATGTCCCAATGGTCCTTAGCACACTTTAAAATATTTTCCTTTATTAGAGTAAACTATTAAAACAAAATTAATACTAATATAATATTACTCCCAATCCAGACATCTATTCACATTTTGCACTGCCTAGTAATTTCCTTTATAGGCCAAGATCCTATCCAAGACTAAACATATTTTATTGTTAGGTCTTTTTAGCTTCTTTTATTATGAAATTGTTCCTCAGTTTCTCCTCATTGTTCATAATCTTAATACTCGGAGAGGGGAGGAAAATTATCTTGTAGAATATCAGTTTCGGTTTATCTGATGTTTCTTCACAGCTTTTGCATTTTTGTCAGAAATAGTAAAATTTGTTGAGTATTCTCATTGAATGCCATCAGGAAACATATAATGTCAATTTGTGCCACAATGGGTGATATTAACTTTTAATAATTCATTAAAATGCTGAAAATATTTGTCAGGTTTATTCTACTGAAATTTAACACATATTTTATAAGTATTAATTAGTAGGAATAACATATTAATAAGTAAAATTTTATCCATACAATATTCGAGATACACTTTAAATTTTTAAAATATCCTGCCTTCTAAACATTTAGCCATCAGTTTCGCATTCATTAAAGATTCTTGCTAGAATTAATCATTCTTCTCCTTGTTGCTAAGTAGTATTTAACTTAATTCCATGATTCCTTCCACATTTATGAGATGTTATTCTGCTAGAGTGCAGAGCTTGCCCTTCTCCTTGATTGGCTGATGCATTCATTTATTCACTTATATAAATGGGGATTGATGGGATTCTATTTATTGAGCTCTTATTTTATTTGGATCTTCAAATTATTCCAGACTTAGCTAGTGGAAAATCATTCAAGCTAGATGGAATATTTTATTAAGTGCCCTCCTCTATTCTTTGCATACTTCATTACATTGGGAAGATACCCCATGTGCAGCTCATCTCTAATTTCCTGTTTCAGCCCTAAATTATGTCATTTCTCTAAGATATTCTGGTTGATTTTAGGAGAAATAGTATTTCAAACCCAAAATCCAGTGCCAAGTATACTAATTGATAGAGTTGTGATTATCTCTGGAAAGGCTCAGAAGAGAAAGTTAGGAAATATATGTGCATGTATATACCCCCTTCTTCCTGGCCTCTCCACACTCATTCACTAATGTACACACAATTTTTAGACATATCCCTAAATATATTGAAAGCCCTGCAGTTACACTATTTCCAATCTCAATTCAAAACCACAAGCTTTAACTTTTTCTTATAATTTCCATATTAAGAAACTTGGCTTATTGTCTCAATATGTTTACTTATTCTTTTAATCCTCCTATATATAATTAATCTCTTGGCTGTGCAGACCATTTCTTTAACTTAGCCAATCTTTATATTGCCCAGTATATTATTTGGCTCCAAACAAAATTATTTTGAAATAAAAGGACGAAGGAGCCTATAACTTCTTTTGAAAATATTATTTCTATTTTCTTTTAAGTAAATTCTCTCAATGTGTGTACACACACTCGCCTGTGATGGCTAGAATTCACCAAAGTAATTCTCTTTATGTGCTATGGATTTTAATATCCAGATTCATCTACAATGGGAAATTTAGTTTTAGTTTGGTTCTTTTTATTTGCTTGTTTTTCTCTTCTCCTGCTCTTATTTTTATATCTGATGGTTTTGTTAGATTCCTCAGTTCTTTGTTTGGAAGACAGTTTTTTTCAAGAAAAATAAAACATATAAGCATAGCCACCCTAAAAATAGAGGATTTGTAAAATAAAATTTACCTAGCAAGATAATACAAATACGTTATAAAGCAATAGCAATTAAAGTGTCATACTGGCAAAAGTACTGCCTACACCATAAATCTAAATGTTTTGTTTTGACATGTTAATATTATTCTGTCATGGGCACTTGTTAATTTTTATGATTTTTGTTCTGTATTTTAAATGATATATAAAGAGAATATGTCTAACAACTCATAATTTGTAGACCCTATTTATTTAAACACATAAAACATACATATTTTATTATCTGAGCATGGTAATTCCAATATTTGAAACTTTGTGCTTAGCTTTACACAAACTATAGTTCTCTTTATTGATAATCCTGTTTCCCCAAGTGATATTTTTAAGTTTTTTACTCCTATGCAGTTATTTTATTCCCAGTGTATACTCTTGATGCTAAGGTAGCTTGCTCACGAGCTAATTCAAGCCTCAGGACATTCAGAGGCTGGAATAACCAACCTCTCCTTCCTGGGCAGTAGGCTCTGGCACTGAGCCCTGATCACCTTTAGAGTCTCTTCCTTAATTAAGAGTTTTCTCATGGGGAAACTTGGTTTCCTTTCTGTTAGTTGATCTCAGCAGTATAATTTAATTCCTTTACAGAAGCTCTAATTCTAATTATGCACCTCAAATTCTATGTAAATCTGCCTATATACTACATTACCCAAAGATATCCTGTTGTCTCCTCCAAGGACAATTGGTGTTCACCTACCTTCTATTTACAAGGTTAAGAAAGACTAGTACAGAATTCTTTCAAAAAATAAAAAATATGTTCTGGTGTGCCTGGGTGGCTCAGTTGGTTAAGTGTCTGACTTTGGCTCAGCTCAGGATCTAAGGGTCCTGGGGCTGAGATTTGCCTCAGGCTCCCTGCTCAGTGGGGAGTCTGCTTGTCCTTCTTCCCCTCCCTTGCTTATTCTCATTCTCTTTCTCTCTCAAATAAATAAATAATCTTTTTAAAAAATATATGTTCCAGGGGTACCTGGATGGCTCAGTTGGTTAAGCATCGAACTCTTGCTTTCAGCTCAGGTCATGATCTCAGGGTCCTGGGATCTAGCCCCACATCAGGCTTCATGCTCAATAGGGATTCTGCTTGAGATTCTCACTCTCCATCTCCCTCTGCCCCTTCCCCTACTCTTTTTCTATAATAAATAAATCTTTAAGAAAAAATATGTTCCACAGTAATTTGATGTCTCTATATAGATAAAAGTGTAATAAATGTTCAGTGGTAGCTATTTTAAGATTCAAAGGAGCTAAGAAATAAATATCAATTTCTGCCTCATCAGAGTCTTACTAGTATAGAAGGAATTCTACAAGATAAATTCAAAGATATGAATTCAACAAACAGACAAACAAACAAAAACTTCTACATAGAGAAGAAACAGCACTAAATTTCTTATTCCTTTGTCAATAAATACTCTGCTACCTCACATTTTGTTCCAAAAGTGCACAAGACCCACTGCATACAAATCCCTATATTTGGGGGATGGACAATAGGTACCAGGAAGGCCTTTAGCTGTTCTTTTAGGGTTTTCAGCCAATGAATGGAGGAACAGCAATTTAAAAAGTAAAGATTCATCTAGTAAAAGTATTTTTTAGTATAAAAGCAATAGAAAGTTGAAAAAAATTAAAACATTTGATTGCATAGAAATTCAAAACTGAATACCAGTACCAAAAAAAATGGTGATTTCTAGATTAGTAATATGTTTAAAACCTTGATATATAAAGACTTCATTAAAATTGGTATAAAAAAAGATTACAAAAGAAAACAGGCAAATGACAAATGTCTGATAAGCTTTAAAAATATTCACACCCATTACTAATGAATGCCATTTAGACTCACTAGCAATTGGTGTAATGCAAATTTTTATATACATAATTCAATAAGTTCATCAAAACAATTATTTATGGAGCACTTACTACCTTCTAAGTATTAAATGAGATGATTTACATAAAACAATTGCCTGTTTTCATTTATCAACCTTATGAGGTATGCTTCCCTATTTTAAAGAGGAAACTAGACCTAGAATTTCTCAAGTCCTCCCAGTTCTAAATCTGGTTAACTTTATGGCCTAGCAACAACCATAAGCAGTTACTCTTTTTTGACTATCTAATTAGAAAATGAATACTTTAACGATGTTGTGTGTTAGCTAGTATAATAAAATAAGCACTGTCTTTAACTATTGGTACATTTATACATTGATATACTTCTAGAATTATCCAATCTATATTAAGAACCATAGAATAATGAATATATTTGGATCCAGTGTTTCTCTTCCAGAAATCTAAGACAAAATCTGACATGCAAAGATTTGTGAAGTGTGTGTATGTGTGTGTATACATATAAGTGTGTGTGTGTGTGTGTATACATATCTTAAAGTACTATTTACAATAATAAAAGATTGGAAACAGACTAACAATATGGAAGTAGGTAAATGATCAGAGGTCTTAAAAATGAGATGCCATTCTTTTGAAAACAGCCGGTAAAAATTAGGGCACACTCTGCTGTGCCGAGCTTTGCAGCATCCAGTTTGTAGAAATGTCAGGAAAGAAATGGAAAGGAAAGGGAGTAACTGTGTAGGCAGAACGTTCTAACTGAGGTCCAATTTCATAATCACTGAAGGAGAGATGCAGGAGATAATGTGACAGTACCACAGCAATGTGCTATGTTTATATATGGTAACATTCAGCTATATTTCGTTATGTGCTTTATTTGTATTTGCACTTTTATAGGTGTTGAAATACAGCTACACACACCACACACACACACACGCACGTGCGTATAAAAATAAGCCAAATGTTATCAGTGGTTATTGCTAGGTGTTAACATTATGGATTACTTTTATATCCTTTGTTATAGTCTTCTGCTTTTTCTGAAGTTTTGCAATGACTGTGAATCACTTTTATGTTAACAATAAAGTAAATATAATTTTAAATAGCACCACCACCTAATGCAAATGGCTATTTTGAGGGTCAAGTCAAATACCATACATAAATAATCAAAAAACTGACTAAACGAGATAAATTTAGAAAATGAACTCTAAAATTAGTGAATACATTCCCTTAAGATAATCAATATACAGCTGTTGGCTCTGAAACTGACTACTGGATATCAAAATTTAGATTTTATAAACTGCTTCATAATTTTGTCTTCTTTGTCATCATGTACCTCCTATTCCAGGGAGAAAGCATGGATGAAGACACCAAGATTAAAGCCATAGCAAAATGTTATCCCACTGCTTTATAATTATGCAATGTTTCAGATGCTGGGGTTCTCAAGAAAGGAGAAACAGGAAAAGGTCATTCACTCCTGTAGTGTTCTCAAACATCAGGATTCACATGTCTCCATAGGGTTTATCAGAGAAGGATAGTAGAGACCGTGAGAATGAGGCTGGAAAAATTTCTTCAGGTAACTATAATATACCTCTTTCTCATCTTCTTAAGAATAGTTGTATTTATTATTCCCGTTCTAAAAGTCCATATTTAGTGCCACACAATAGTCTTTTCCAGGGGAGTTCAAATGAAAGGGAGAGATTGTGGTTTATCACATGGATCAGAACCACAAATCTGGTAACACCAGAGCAAGGCCTATTATACATAAACCATCCAGTGAGAATTTCTTTAAAACTGTTGTTTCTTCTGGACTGCTCAGTGTTATTTGAGAGAACCAATCCCTGAAGTAGGAAAAGGTCTTACATTAGATTTGTGATCTCTCTCTCTCTCACTCAATGCCTAGAATGCTTGTCAGGTGTAGGCCAATAGAAGGGATAGTGTTTACTTTTTCTCAGCCTGTCACAAGTATACAGGGAGCTGGAGCAAAATGCTTTAGCTTTCTCATCACAATCACCTTGCACTTGACCTGCCCTCAGCCTTGGATGAGTATCTTCTTCCTGTTCTCCCTCCTTTGTTTTCCAAGGCCTCTGGTCTATTCCTATAGTCCTTCCTAAGTTTTCTTAAAGTCTTATTTACTAAGTGGGCAGTAGTCTCACTGCCTACTTTTCTTTTTTTAATAGTTTTTAAAAAGATTTTTATTTATTTGACAGAGATCAAAAACTGTATTTATTTATTTGACAGAGATCAAAAACTATTTTTAATAGTTTTTTTTAAAAGATTTTTATTTATTTATTTGACAGACAGAGATCACAAGTAGGCAGAGAGTCAGGAAGAGAGAGAGAGAGAGGAGGAAGGAGGCTCCCCGCTGAGCAGAGAGCCTGGAGAGCGGGGGCTCCATCCCAGGACACTGAGATCATGACCTGAGCCAACGGCAGAGGCTTAACCCACTGAGCCATCCAGGCGCCCCTCACTGCCTACTTTCAGGATGCATCTTTCAGTTTCTTTAGAACATAATCTGGAAGAGTAACAAAGCCTACTACCGGCCCCCCTCCCAACCTCTGCTAATAGTTATTACCAAGTATACACACTTGATAAGCCATTATAGCGAACAGAATCTTTACTTTTTGTCTCAAGAACCATCCCATTTAATCCCTTCAATGAAGAGAAAGAAGGAAGAAGTTGATACGACACCCCATTCTGCCATACAAATATTAGAGCAAATCAAATATCCATCCTACAACTCAAAGAAAGAGCTCCATATCTATTGTTCCTCTGTAATTTATGAGAAAGCCAGAAGGATGGCACTGTTTCAGGTTACAGGATTGTTATTTCTTTTTGAAATAATGTATCCTATAAATCAGTTAAGATTTTAAAATAGAACTATGTCGAATGTGGGACAACAAGCAAATTCAATGAAACAAAGACCTCTTCAATAGTCAGAGACCCTAGGACTTCTATGGATGGCTTTCAGATTTAGTCTCACCATTAATTCTGTGTTGCTGCAATTTTTGCTTCTCAGTTTAAAAGTTGACATTGACTTGTAATTAAGCCTGTCTGGGCTTGCAGGCTGAGTGACCTTAAGGGAACTTCTGGCACTGTCTTGGTTATAATTGTCACTGTTGTAAAGAGAGATGGCATTAGTTTAATGAGAACTATGAGCTACAAAACCACAATTAGGTCTTTCCCTATGGTTGGTGAACCATTGTATGTGTGCCAACAGGAGCATGAGAAAGGTTTGAGGCTGCCAGTGGAGAGGTGGTAGATACAAATCCAAAGTGCCTAGTGAATGCATGGTTAGCCATGAGAAAACATTTCTGTACAGCATGGGGGAAAGAATGGGAGAATATTAATCAGCTAAAATGTATAGCAGGAGAACCCTTTTAGTTGACTTTTAAAAATACACCTAAAATTTAAAAAAAAGAAAAAAAAAAGACACAAACACCACTTATTAACATCATTGTCCAGCAAAAGTTGGAAAACAGCTGTTGTTATAATCCAGATGGAAGAGTATATTGAAATGGGAGAATGGCAGTTTTAATTGCTGGAAACCCTAAGGGCAAGCTATCCTCAGCAACATGAATTAAATGCTGTGGGACAAAGAACAACTTCTGCATGGATAGGCCATCTGCACTACAGTGATTTGCCAAGAAACAAGAAAATCTGCAATTGACATTGTAAAAACAAGATACCAGGACCTTGGTCCCTCCATAGTTTTCTAGGCCATCTTGGATGAGACCGCTTCCAGGCTGGTCTGGCAGTCAAAGCAAGCAAAGTAAGTGGATCTCAATCATTCAGTTATAAGTGCCTAAGTGTGTTCTTGAGCAGGACTGCCTCCAACTAACTTTACTGAAAAGATAAGCACATTCTAGAATGGATTAATACTACTTTGAGCGCTCTCCCTCCCAAGTGCTTACTTGTCTTAAAATATGTATTAGTTTTCTATTGCCAATATAGAAAAATAATCACAAATTTAGTGGCTTAAAACAGCACTCATTTATTATCTTATAATTCTGGAGGTTTGAAAGTCTAAATGGATTTTCTGTGCTAAACTTAAGGTGTCAGCAAAACTATGCTCCTTCCAAGGATCTACCCCTGGTGTGTTTCTTACCTTTTGTAGCTGCTGGAGGCCACCTGCTGTCCTTTCCCCACACCCCCTTCCTCCATCTTCAGAGTGCATCACTCCAACTGGTCTTTCCATTGTTAATTCTCTCTGAAAGTGACCTCCCTGCCTTCTTTTTAAGATTCCCTTCTAATTACACTGGTCCCACATAGATCATTCAGAATAATCTTCCCCTCTTAAGATCTTTAAAAGTCTCTTTTGTTATAACATTCACAGGTTCCCATAATTACGATATAGATATCCTCAGGCGGAGGGTGCAGACAATTATTCTGTTACCATAAAATATATGTTAATAGTACTATATTTATCTCCACACAGAAAGGAGGAACTCCATTTCAAGGACATCAGAAAAGACAGAAGATAGGAGACAGAAAAAAAAAATTAAAGGAACTGAATGTACCTATAAAAATGAAGTGTGCAGAACACCTGTAGGTGTCCTTTGGAAAGGAAGGAATGCTAACTATTGAGAATGGCCTATGTGCTATAAAACCCCCTGAAGTTGTGGAATCAGGTAGACAGGTGTGTCAACTGCCACTCTTCAGCAGGTCCCCTTTGTTAGCAGGAATGATAGACATCTGTGCAGGGAACCTGGCTCACTGGCTGAAATGCAGCTTGAATTCATACCTTAATCTTGTGAGCTTTTATTAACTTATGTTAATAAGTCACAGTTGGGTCAAAAGTGAGCCTAGAGTTAACCAGTTCATATTCAGTTCTATTCAGCAAATATTCAGTAGAGGAGGAACAAGAGTCATGTACTAGGACAAAGCTGCAAAGGACTGACAAAGAAACCTCCTTTCACTCCTTGCTGAGTTCCAGTCCTACCATACACCTGTTTCCAGAACAAACTAGGTCTCATTCACGTTTCTTTCACCTTTGCCTTGAGCCATTTTTTTTTTCAATTCAGAATTCCTTTTTCTATTTATTAAATTGCCTTATATTTCGATTCTCAGCTCGAAGCCAGTTGAGAAATTTACCTCCATCCTCTTCAAGTGGCATTCATTAGGGCTCCCCTTAACTCCTATAGTACTGTAAGTGGTACCATATTTTATTCTTCTCTCTGACCTCCATAGCAGTTTGTACATCCCTAATCAATAAAAGTCACTGCACTGATTGAATTTGTTTTAGAACAATACCTACCTTGAAATAATGTATCACTTATTAAAGGAGTTTCTTATTCATGATAAAAAAAAAAATTCTCTATCCTTAGATCAGGGACTCAAAAACATCCAGGTGTTTAAGAATCACCTGAGTAGTTTGTAAAAATGGATCCCAGAGCTTCTCCATCAGAGTCTAAATCAGTAGAACTGAGGTAAACTGTGGGTACTTATTTTATTAAGAACCCTGAAATATATCAATCTTATTTTAAAAAAATAAAGTGATCATCTCAATGGATAGAGGTAACTTCATAGAACCATTCCTCCTTAAGAGTTAAATAAGATACTCAGTCAGAAATTTTTCCTGATAAACAGAGTCCTCCGTGGGGGATGGGGTGGACATAAAAGGTGGATTGACAGGAAGCACAACCAAGTTCTTTTTTTTTTAATATTTTATTTATTTATTTGACAGAATAAGAGAGAGATCACAAGTAGGCAGAGAGGCAGGCAGAGAGAGAGCAGGGAAGCAGGCTCCCTGCTGAGCAGAGAGCCCCATGCGGGGCTCGATCCCAGGACCCTGAGATCATGACCTGAGCTGAAGGCAGAGGCTTAGCCCTCTGAGCCACCCAGGCACCCCCACAACCAAGTTCTTAATATCTTCTGGAAAGAACCGCTGTCGAACCTGGGATTCACTGTCTCCAACTAGGTCATAAAAACCAGCTTAAGTTCTTATCTAGACAGGACTCTTTAAGTCAAATAAAATTGATTCCTAGATCATAAACATTTTAAAGTAGTAATGGAAAAAATAGAAGCTAAAATGAACATCTAGTCTATGTACCTTATGTTAGCTAATTTTTATTTCACTCCAAATATGGTACATGCCCACTCATATCTCCTGTCCTTGGACCAGAAAGATTCCACTATACTTGACTTTTTTGTTTAATTGCATTCTCATTAACATTAGTTCAGTTTCTTAAGCACTATTATAAGTTCAGCTTCTCTGAGCTATGATAATACCTGATTCAGCAATTGGCACCATGAGAATATATTCAGGAGACAGAGGAAAATGTAATGTAATATTAAGAAAAATATTTTTAGAGGTGATGTTTAACTTCAAGAGATTCTCATATGTAAGGGATATCCTACTCATTTATTTTATAGCACTTAGCCTTTGTAAGGTTACATTCCCACACATGTGCCTCACCTTTAGCTCATCTTGCCTTTCAATTACACTTCAGCTTAGTTAGCACATGTCTCATCATAGCCTCACCTCATCAGAGCTGTGAGTTAGGGAAGAGAAGGGAATAATACCAGCCAAGACAAAATTGAGATACTCCTCTTCTGGACAGGGAGTAACAGGGATGAGCTTTATTTTCTCAGCTGAAGCAACTAAAAAAATCACACAAGATATATGAAAAAATAAAACCAAAGACATTGAAAATCAGACAACCAAGTTCAATGGTCCCTGACAGACAGTGAAAGAGGTAGGTCCTTTGACTACACCACCTCATTGCCTAGGAAAAGTCTCTAGGTCTTCCTGAGTTGAGGAAATGGAATTAAATCCAGAGAAAATGTTAGGTCCATTATTAAACGAAACGAGACTGAGACAAAGTGAAAGTTATTTAAAGCTTTATTTTATGATAAGTATTAGAAGTTAGACTGATCGGTCAGGGGAATGAGACTGAGACAAGGTGAAAGTTATGCAAAGCTCTATTCTATGTTAAGCATTAGAAGTCAGACAGATTTCTTCTTTTTCCTTTTTTTCCCCTTTTTTTAGATTTTATTTCTTTGACAGAGAAAGACTCCGAGACGGCCAGAGAAGGAATACAAGCAGGGGGAGTAGGAGAGGGAGAAGGAGGCTTCCTGCTGAGTGGGAGCCTGATGATGCTGATTCAGCGGGGCTCAATATGGAACTTGATGAGGGGTTGGATCCCAGGACCCTGGGATCATGACCTGAGCCGAAGGCAGAAGCTTGATGACTGAGCCACCCAGGTCCCCTGGCAGACAGAGTTCTACAGTAGCCCCCAAGATTCTTGCCCCTTGAGGTAGAAGATCTGTATGATTCCATCTCTTAGAATATGTGCATAACCTGTGACTACAATGAGATATCATACTTATATTTAGGTTATATTTTATGTCAAAGGTGAGGAATTTTGCAGATATAATTAAGGTCCCAAATTATCTGATTTTTTTTTTAAGTTAATGCAAAGGGAAATTATCTGGGGCAGTCCCAGTTTAAACTTGCAGAGGCTCTTAAAGAAGGGCCTGACTCTTTTTGAATAGAGTGTTATTTCTACCTGAAAAAGTAAGCTGCTGTGCCATGAGAGGGCCCGTGAGAGGGATACATCCCATAGAGAGGCAGATCCCTCTAGGAGTTAAGAATGGATCCTGGGTGACAGCTGGTCAGAAAATTAGGACAGTTGTAAGGAACTAAATTCTGCCAATAGCCATGTGAGCTCATAAGAAGACTCTGAGCCCCAGAAAAAAATGCAGCCTTACCAGGATTATAGTCCTGTGAGACCTTGAAAATATGGCCTAGCTAAGCAGAGACTGGCCAGCTAGTTGACAATAACTAAGAGGTAATAAAAGGTTGTTTTTTTAAATCACTAACTCTGTAATAATTTGTTATGTGGAAATAAAAAACTAATACACTAAGTCTGAAAGTAAGACTTAAAAAGATCAAACTGTTTGCAGATAACTTTAGGTTTGCAAAGATTAAGAACACTTACAGGCCTACAAATACATCAAATGTCCAACAAGACAAAATTCATAGTGTCTGACAACCAATAAAAATCACCAGCATTCAAAGAAGCAAAAAACAAAACAAAACAAAACAAACAAAAAAAACCCAAACCAAAAACCTCACAAAGAAGAGAAATAAACAGATCAAGGCTGACTCAGAAATTGTACAGATTAATTAGGAAACAAATATGTAAAATATATTAAATATATTTAAAAATACAATTAATAATGACATTAATTATTAAGTTTATTTACGTTCACAAAAACAGAAGAAATAATATGGAAGATAAAAAAAGAGGGGCAGGGGCGCCTGAGTGGCTCAGTGGGTTAAAGCCTCTGCCTTTGGCTCAGATCATGATCCCAGGGTCCTGGGATTGAGCCCCACATCGGGCTCTCTGCTCAGCAGGGAGCCTGCTTCCTCCTCTCTCTCTGCATGCCCCTCTGCCTACTTGTGATCTTTGTCTGTCAAATAAATAAAATAAAATATTTAAAAAAAGAGGGGCAACTCTAACTTTCAAAAGATAAGAAGTACAATGTGTGATGTGAGATATACCACATGACATTAAAGATATATCAGACATTACAGAATAGTGAATTTAAGCATATGACAAAAGATACTAAACAGAGAACTAAAAAGATATTGGAAAGAGAATCAGTGACCGATAGCACAATTTCAAAGAGCCAGATATATTGATTATTATAGTCTCCCCAAAAAGACCAAAAATTTTTTTAAAGAATAATTACTGAAAATTTTTTTAATTAAATGAAAACTATAAACCCACAAATACAAAAATTTTAATTCCAATGAAAAAAATACACCAAGACACATGATCATAAAACTGCTTAAGACCAGTAATTTAAAATGTCTTAAACAGAGCTAGAGCAAAAAATATGCATTATTAATGAAAAACCAAAATAAGGATGACAGTGGCAGAGTTCTGATCACAAACAATGCAAGCTACGAGACAGTAAAGCCACATTTTTAAAGTGCTGAAAGAAAAAATATAATATTAAAGTAGCTTTTCTTATGTAGTTGAGTTTTCAAAAACCAAAAATACTGTAATAAAGGCTTTTCACATATATAAGACCTGAAAGAATTAGTCACTAGGAGACTTGTACAACAATAAATATTGAGGGAAGTCCTTTAGTCAAGAGGAAAATGACAAATGGAAACCTGGTTCTACACAAAGGAATGAAGAACATTGAAAATGGTAAAGACATAATAAAAATGCCATAAATATAAAAACTTTTTCTTAGTATTCAAATATTTTGAGAAAAGATAATCTTGAAAGTAAAAATAACAATTTGTGTAGTACATAATATGTGTAAAAAGAGAATGTATGGTAACAGTGACATAAAGGCCAGCAGAGGAAAAAATGTATATTTTTATGAAACTCTTACAGTATATGGTAAGTTGTATATTATCACTTGAAGGTATGTTGTATCTTTTAAAGCTTAAAGCAACTAAAGTAATATCAAAATAAGGGGTTATAGCTAATACAATACAAATTGAGATGATAAAAATTATTCAATCCAAAAATAGGGAGAAAAGTGTGTCTATTTTTCCAATTTTGTCTTCTTTAATAGGCCAATATTATGTTGTGATGCTCAAAACACTGAAGTTATCTTAGATCTTTCCCTCTCTATTATATACACTAAAAAATCTTTTTTTTTTTTCCTTGAAAGTGAGAGCCTGTGTGTACATGTGCATAGGCTCCCAAGTTGGGAAAGGAGGGTGGGGCAGAGGGAGAGGGAGTGAGAGAATCTTAAGTAGGCTGCACTCTCAGCATGGAGCCCAGCACAGGGCTCAGTCTCACAATCTTGAGATAATGACCCTGAGATCATGACCTGAGCTGAAATCAAGAGTCCCACACTTAACCAACTATACCACTTAGGAACCCCACAATCATTAAATCTTTTGATTCTCTTTCCTTAGATCTTGAAAACACATCTCCCTCTCATGTTTACTCATATTGTCCATTCCCTCATCATCCTCTATTAATCACAGTTCTCTTCTCCTTTATCTCCAGGTATGCTCCTCTCATCCATCATTTATACCACTTTTCTGACATAAAAATAATCATGGCATTTACCTGCTCTGTGTTCTTTAACCATCCCACTCCCAAATCTGTTGCTTTGGTTCTCAACCAAACAACAGGTCCTCTCTTCCTCTCTGAAAAGAAATGAATATAGTATGTCAATTAGTGATTAGGTCTATGAAAATATAAAGCAGAGTGAGGGCATAGAGTGAGACAGGGAGGAGAATATTTTTTTAGGTAGGTTTATGAGGCAGGACTTTATTGGAAGCTGTCGTTTGTGTGGAAATCCTTATGAGAGCTCTCTGAGGACAGTACTCCAGGTGGAGAGCTGAACTCTCAGCCACATTTTATTTCTGTACCAGCAACTTCCTCATCATCAGGATAAGATTATAACTAAGGCTTCCTAAATGTCATAATGGAAAGCCAACTTTTCTACCTTCATGTCTAGAATCTAAAACATATGGTAACTCTTTAATCAACAATGCAGAATATAATCACTCCAGTCTCTTGCCAAAGTATTTGCAACTAATTGATCCAGCACTTGCCAAAAGCTCAGATGAGAATCTAATAGCCAATTGAGAGGGTCATGTTCAGTAAGCTCTATTCTTATATGAAATCACATATGCAATGTATGCTTGGTATACTACCTTCTCTGCAGAAATGCTATCACAGAATAGTAATCTGATTTTATGGTCCCAGATCTGTATTTTTTAAAAGAAGGGCAATTTATGTTCTATTTATAGAGGATAAGACACTAATTTGTAAAATGTTTGCTTATCTGTCAAAAATCATGGCTGAAGAAGACATGCATTATGTAGCTTGCATAGTAGTTGTATGGCCAATTCTCTAAGTAGAGTCTTGGGAAAATGGTTTCAAGACATACTTTTCAAATCTAGAATATATTTCAGGTATAATGTAATATTCTCAATTTCAGCATCCTTCACTCTGTCCAGGTTTAATTATTTGTGTATTCTACCAGAACCTGTCAACAGATCTCTGTATCTTCAGTGATGGGCTCCATTCCAAATGCATTCTATTATCATTACCACAGTCCTTACCTTGAAATATTACTTCAATTGCAGTGCTATTCCAAAACTATGCTGGTGAAGTCCATTATAGCTATTGAATCCTATCTTTCAATACTCTTCTACCTATGGCTTTTGCTTTAGCCAGGCAACTTTACTGCCAAAATGGGGTATTTTAATGAGATCCTTTCAATTTCTGGAAAAATTTTTTTGGCTGGTTTCTTGTCACATTTTAATTCAATGAGAATTTTTGAGGAAAAGTCTGGGGATACAGCAAGACTCAAGAATGGGCAGAAAGTAAGTGAAGACAAGAAGTATGATGTTAACATGTTAATTCATATTTTGTTTAGTAATCAGTTTCACAGATTAGTTTCTCTGAGGGGATAGAAAATAAATGTGAATATTAAACTATCTCTCGTACCAAAATGACCTTGTCAAGATAACTATGTGAAAGACCATGTTCCATTTCCTCCTCTTCTACTGCATTCCCCATGCTTTTTCCCAAAACCAAGCCTTATTTTCTTGTTCTCATGTAGTACTGTCCCTATCCATCCAGAACCATCCTTAACTCCCAATTGAATCACTCCATCTAAATTCCAGAGTTGGAATTGACCTCTTCCTGTCAATTTCTATAGAATCTTGTCAGAAACTCTCATATTTTCTTTTCATTCTCTTTTATATCTACTTTTAAAATGACATATCTTGATAGCCTCTCCACAGTCATCCTAAACAAAAAGTATTTGATAAATATTTGTGTCTCTTACAGGGCTTGTCATAGTGCTGCACATATTGGTAGTATTCACTAAAAATCAGATGGATGATGAACCAATAAAGCATTGTGCTAATAAAATTAGTCTGAAAGCTTTGATTTTAGTTTTAGAGCGAATATTTATATAATCAAAGTTCTTTTGGAATAGTACATTGCCTTAATTTATTTGCAATATATAGTATACTATTTCATTTCAAGGCTCACCCCAGCTACTCAGTACATATAATAGGTTTCTTGTTAAAGACAAGGAACCAAATCACAACATAATAAAAGATTTGCCAAAATCATATAGCAATAGGTTTTGTAGCTGAAATCCTTCATGTCTAGTATTCTTTCTATTGGATACCTTTTTTCTTGTGTGAAATATATATCCATTATTAATGCAGAAATTATTTAAAAAGTAGAGTATAAACAACACTTGGGTTTCAAAATCAAAATTCAGATTGATAAATTAAAAATTCCATTTGAATGACTATAAAAATATTTTTATTATAAATTTCATGTATGCATTTATAAAAATATACTGAAAATTTAAGTAATTCTCTGTTTAATCAGTTGCTATGTTGCTTTCTTCCTAAGTAAATTTATATTTGGTAATTACAACATCCAAAGGATACTGTGTGAAATGTACTTCTATTTTTTACAATTCAAAAATCTGTGCCCAAGACAAAATTGTCTTACAGCACAAAAGTATACAAATGTGAATATTTTGTATGCATGAACATGAACAGCCATAGTAATTAAAACAATTGGCAAAGATAGTATCAGGGTCAGTTGACAGAAGGAAAATGGATCATGACTGACTTTCTGGTTGTTTTGTAAAATGTATTCTTAAATAACCACTATGGTTATAACAAGCTGTAACATACTTCATTCATTCATACAAATTTCAGCAAATATGAGTTGAGTACCTACTTAGTGGTTCATATATAGCCTTTCTTCACAGAACACAAGCAATAAAATCTGGTAAATTGACCAAAGTAGTAAGAGTAAGGTTAAAAAATAATGAACTTACTTATGAGGAAGTTCAAAATGACTTAATATTATGAAATGCACATTTCCTGTGGTTTCCTAGGATAGCCTTAGATTACTACAAAAAATAAGTTTGTACTGTTTCTCACTCTGGAATTTGTATACCAAGAAAATAGGCACAAAATTTATCTTTTATTTCTAAACAGACTTTTGGCTATCTAGCATAGTTCCAGGCAATCCAGAAATTCTCATTCCTATAGCCATCATAGGGTCTCTCAGTTTCCATGATCATATTCATAGTAAATATCCCCTCAGTCATTGTCAGATCCTTGACAGTGAAGCAAAATGGAACCTGGGCTTTGGAGTCAGGCAAGGAGCTCAAACCCCAGTTCCTTAATTCATTGACTGCATGACCTTGAGCAAGTTAGTTGTCCACAACTGTATTTGTAAAAGAAAAAATATTTATGAATAGAGCTATTTCTGCATAGCTGAGTAATGTATAGCTATACAAATATATGTAAAACATATATAATAAAAATACTTCATGGAGTTGTTGCCAGGATTAAATGAAATAAGCCTATAAAATGATTAACAGAATTCCAAGGACATACTAAAATTTAAACAATTGCAGTTATTACTGTATCTTATTTTCAAATTTTCCTAATTTAATTTGCTATCTTACATGATTCCTCCTGTTTAATGTCATTTTTCCTCCACTACCAGATCCTATTCTACTTTTTCTTAGCAAGAGGTTAGAAGTTGGTTTTGCTTTTTATTCTTTTCACACTTATGCATTAATTATTATCCTTGACTCTTAATACTTAAAAATAAAATTGGCAGTTTCATTAAGACAAGCACCAGAAATATATCTATATTACCCCCATAAAATTTCATTTTATGTTTTTAAAAGATCAATGAACTTATTAGTTATGTATTAGATGCATTTGCATTTTTAAAAATTAAGATGTTGTTATTTTAACCATTATTTTAAATACAGAATTGGGTCAAATCAACTAGGAAAACAACTCACTGAATGAAAGAGTTACTTTTCAAACTGATTTGTAGAAATTGAAGAAAATAAACCTTAAAGAATCAATAAGAGTTATTTCTGTTTTATCAGATCAGTATAATTCTAAAAATTAAGAAAATGAAATATCTCAAACTTTGGTTGTAATAAAAAATAATCTCTAAAGATTAAAGACCTAATAAAATAGGGTTCTATTTTTATTTGAACTTAGAAGTGTGTGTGTGTGTGTGTGTGTGTGTGTATGCATATGAGTTTATACACATATAATAAAGACATTTGGTTATTCTGATTTTCAGATTTTAAATAATATTTTCTCACTTTGATCAAAGTGCATTTTCAGTAATAACTTTTCAAATTCATATTTCAAAGGATGTTTTTCAGTCATTTTGTGCTAGCTTTATGAGAAAACATTAGAACCAGTGCCTAAAGAAAAACGAGTGGCTTAGTTTTCATTCATTAAGCTGGAAAAAAAAATCCCACAAAATTTGTATGCATTAAAATTGCATAAATGATAATACAGTAATCCTAGCTCTAATTCTGACATGAGCTGTTAAGAACAAACCATATGTTATGTTCATAAATGTATTAAATACACATAAATGAGTCTCACTTATATAAGAAGATTTCTAAATTATAATGTTTAGATTATGAATAGAGTGCTGATCAGAATTTAAAAAAATGAAATCCAGAAATATGCATATTCTGCGATATCTTTAGTATTCCAGTGTGAGTAAGCAACAAACAACCAGTTTGCCATGTGCCCTTTATATCTGAAAGGCCACCTGCCAGCTCATTCCCATTTTCCCCTCAATGGGTTATCAGATGAATATAAATTAGTACAGTTAGGAGATTTTCAATAAGAGCTGCATTTCCTACTCCATTGTGAAATGGGTCAGATGGCAGCATTTACTTTGATACTGCCATTCAGATCCAAAGTCATGAAGTGCAACTTGCAAAGCTTTGTCCCCCAAATGATTATCGCACATGGGCTAGGCAGCATGACAATGACTGAGTGTCAATTACTCCAGTCCAAAGGCAACCAGTCCAAACTGTTAGGGATTTTTAAAACAAAACATGTGTTCCCAATTCCCTTTAATACCCAATTGGCAGCAAGTCACTGGCAAAATCTGCTGCTCGGGGCAAGTTGTTAATGTGTCTTTCTCAAAGGTAACAAACAGATGTGAAAAGACCTGGTCAAGAAGGAAAGCATACTGCTCTAGTTAACACAAATCAAACTCTTAATAGGAATGAAAAAATATGCAGATAATCTATTGTGATGTTTGTAACACCTGCCAACTTTAAAATAACAAAGAGGAATTAATGTTCCTCTCCTGAAAATTTGTATCCCATTGCATCAACTATTAAGAACATTTTAATTTAAAGATTTTTAAAATGTCATAAATCCTCATGCATTTTCTTAGTGCCTGTTGTTTCCAATCTAGGTTACTATAGACTTAATTTGGTGCTACAAAACTTATTAAAAGATTGGCTTCAAACATTAAAAATATCCATCAAGTGATTCAAAATTAAAGGTTCAGAAAATACCAAGTTTTGGCAAGAATATGAAGAAATAACTCAAATACACTGCTCATGGGGAGATAAATTATTATAGTCACTCAGGACAATGGTTTACTGGTATCATATAAAAATGAAGACACACAAACACTACAGCCTAGAAACCTCAATCCTTTGTATATATCATACAGCCCTGTGTACACATAAGCTCCAGAAAACATGTACAAAATTTTTCAGATCAGGTTTGCTAATAAAAGTCTAAAATTTAAAAAGAAAATCCCAGTATAGCAACAATATTATAAATTCTGCTATATTCACACAACAGATATGTTCATATAATATGCCCATGAAAATATGTTAATGATAGTATTTATACTTACTTGGGTGAATTCTAAAAACTGACACAAAATGTATGTTCAATAATTACATTTATATAATTTTTTTAAAAGCAAAAAACATTTCTACCTCCAGCCAAAAATTTGTATTTAGAATAATCTAGATTACTTTAACAGTAAACAACTACAAAGTGGACAAATATATGAGGCTATTGTTTTTAAACACTGGACTTACAAGAAGTTTAGACTGTTATCCCAGAGACTAGGAGTCATGAAGTGAGCCCCACAATCACTCAACTGTGTACCTAGGGACAACTGCCAACTTTGGTGAAGAACTCAATTATAACACAGTGGTTCTGCTGAGTTTAGGAGACAGAGACCATGGTTGAGAAAAGTTCAAGTTGCCAGAAGATGCAAGGCAGATCATTGGAGAAGGGGAGTCTCACAAGAAAAGAGCAGAAATGTAAGTAGGGGTTTTCTACGTGTCCTTGGCTGCTGGGTTGAGTATAGCAAAAGTCTTGCTAGAAAATGTTGATAAACCAGCAGCTACCTGGTTAAGAAAAAAAACAGAAATACTAGAGTGAAACAATGCTGGAAGATGCAGGAGGTGCAACCCAACGAAAATGGCTATACTTATTTAAGGGTATACTTCAGTACACCCGTTGCATCTAGCTGAGACACTAGAAAGGCCTCAACTCAAGAGTAAGAACCACAACCTGGAAAGTCTACTCTGAGTCAACTCTGACAAAATCTAAAACCAAGTCTTGACAGGATCCTAAGGAGAGAAAGGATTTCATCGTTGCGTCTGGTTGAGTTATAAAACATGGGAAACACCTTAGACATTCCAAAGAATTGTCCTAAGAAGCATGAAACCTAGCCTCTATCAGTACAAAGTAATTAAACAGTAATTGATCTGCCTATAAGAATGAAAACCAATAATCTTTAAAAGGAGATAACAAAATAAAAATTCTTCACATTATATCTACAATAGTCATGTGACATAAATTTATTAGGCATGAAAAAATATTAAATAACAAAACAGAACAGGAAAATATCATGTACAGGATAAGAATAAAATCATTAATAGCAATGAACATCTATATGCCTCATCTGTTGGATTGAGCACCCAAAGATTTCTCCAAAGTTAGTAAAAACATATTCAAATAACTAATAATAATAAACCAAATTAAAATATTGTTTTAATGAGCTAACAGGTATGAGAATTTTAGCAGATAAATAGAAACCATACCAAAAAAAAAATGGAAATTCTACAGCTGAAATGTAAAATAATTAAAATAAAATTTGGTTAGATAGGTTTACCAGCAGATTATAGATAACAAAGAAAAAGGTCAGTGAATGTGAAGGTAGGTCATTAGTAATAATCCAATCTGAATACCAGAAAAAGAAGGTTATGGAAAATGAACTGAGATTCAGGGACTTGGAGTACACATCCATCTAAACTGTCTATAATAAATGTCAGGAAGAAGAAAGTGAGATTGGGACCAAAAAAATATGACAATGTATGATATAAATTTTTTTCAAATTTGATGAAAAAAATATTGATTTACAGATTGAGAGAGATTAGAGAAACCCAAGAAAAAAGTCTTTGCGTTGGAACATAGGCTCTTTTGGTCTCCGACCTCATCAAAACTTTCTGAGAGACAGTGAGAAAATTAGAAACATCCATACCTTCTCCTGCTGACCTATGACCTCTGTAAATTTCCAATACAGTCTCTTCTTTTTAATATTTTTATAAGATTTGTAATTTCTCTTGTACTTAATATGAGAGAGTTGAAGAACAAGGCGAAAGTCATCTAGAATGAAAAAATCATGATCCAGAGAAGAACCACCTTGCTCAATAATACCAAATACCACATATCTCATTTTGATTTGTGTAGTGCAAAATGTCAATTAGTGTAAAGGAAAACTTATTGCTGGTTCTGGGTTAAAAGAGAAAAACTAAGTTCTTGTATGAAATTGTGGGCAACTCCACTGAAGAGAGAAAGCATATATACTTTAAATAGGTGTTGTAGGAATCTTCAAAAACAGATTTGGAAGGATGAACAGTATAAGGAAAAGGAAAAAGGAAAACATGCATCTAAAGAAAAGCATACATTCATCTTCTATAAACTTCCTCTTGGGGCACAATCAGGTAAAAAGTGATAGTAGTTCGGTGGGTGGCAATTTTAAAAAATGGTTTTAAGAAGGTGAATTTAGATCTAAGTCAGAGATCAGCAAACAATGGTCCACAGGCTAAATCTACCTCATTTCCTGCTTTTATAAATAAAGTTTTATTTAACACAGCCATAACCATTAGTTTACATATTGTGTATAGCTTCTTTCGTCTTCTTCTTTTTTTTTTTTAAAGATTTTATTTATGTATTTGACAGACAGGGATCACAAGTAGGCAGAGAGGCAGGGAGAGAAAGAGGAGGAAGCTGGCTCCCCGCTGAGCAGAGAGCCTGATGTGGGGCTCGATCCCAGGACCCTGAGACCATGACCCAAGCTGAAGGCAGAGGCTTTAACCCACTGAGCCATCCAGGTGCCCTGTGTATAGCTTCTTTCTTATTAGAAAGTGGTGCTACCATATTAAAAAATAGTTCTTCCATGTTAAAATATGATTCTGCCTGTCGTTGAGGCTCTATAAGGGGAAAAAAAAAACAAAACAAAATGAGTCATAAGGCCAAGCATGGCAGGAGTTGCTCACCAAAGAGATTTAGCTCAAATAGGTCTCCGCTGGACTGGTGCTGATTTTTGATCTCCAGCTTCCAGGGAAATTTCATGCATGAGATATTTACCTTCATGTTTAACTACTTAACCATTTTTCCATGAGAATTTATCATAGACTTCACCTTCTCAAAGAAGTCTACAACACTGGGTTAGGTGCTTGTATTATAATAAAGTGGGCTAATACTAGCTGCTGCAGTAAATAAACCTAAATATTGTATATAAAAATTAGAATATTCTTTTCAAAAACCCTGACATGACTAGTTGTAAAGAGTCTGTAATAACCACATAGCCTAGAATATTTATTATATGTGCTTGTAACAGAAGAAGTTTGGCTACTTCTTAAGTTCTTAAACATTAAAAAGAAATGGAATAGGAAAGAGACAGAGTGGTGTCTGCAACAAAACAAAGGAAAGGAACTGGGAAAAGCTTGTACTTCGTGGAAGTAATGCCATTGTCATTAAGAAACAATAAGAAATGACTGTGAAAAAAGTAGAAAGAGACAGGGAGAGGTGAAAGTCAGAAAATATGAGACCCAATTGTACAAGACTACAGAGTTTACTGTTATTTATTCATGGTAAGTCTGGTGAACTCTATAAATAAAAGTTTTTAAGTGGAAGACAAAACAAAATTCTTGGTACAATAACATTTCCATTCAAAGTTTTTCTTAAATCTATGACTAAAACATGACCTTTTCAATTTTTTTTATAAATTCTCCTTTTGGTCATAAAATAAATTGCTAGTTCATGTGCTAAAGACCTGGACATAACTGAAATGGGCTACATTTAATTTGTGCTATAAATATATTTTGCAGAATTGTGCATATTCTGATACTTTGTCATAGTCACTTGTGTATTTATCTTCATTGCAAAATACAGTCATATAAGAAATAAAATTTCATCTATTCTGAAATAGAACATATGCTCTCATAAGTTGATAAAGCCTTCATTAATTGAGAAAAACATTAAGGAGGAAGAAAATAAAACAAATTCATTGTAAATCTTGTTAAACAATCTTAATATTGCACAGTCTGACAAATAAGTATATCTAGTTATTCTTCTATTTCTCCTCGCTTTTATTTGTGGAAGGAGGGTAAAATGTGAAAGAATCACTTTTACTGGATACTTTACTGGGAATTGCACTAAATACTCGAAGTTTTGAACTAGAACCAAGTGATTTATATACTTACTCAATTGTTAAAATTTCAGTGCTTTGATATGTGAATATTAGTTCTCCCAGTTTTAGCGACAGAAATAGATCATATATACAGTCTCCCTGTTTGTTTCCTTCCAATGAATTTCATCCAATATCTTTATTTTTTTTTAATTCTACAGTTGAATATTTTCCTCTAATGCCAAATTGAGGACTTAAAACTAAATATTACTCCCAAGCAGCATTTGTCAGTAGGCAAATCCTTGTGCTACATTCAGAGTCAAATGCATGACTGACATGGGGAATATAAAAGTGTATTGGATGACATTTGTGGCAAATGGAATTCAGAATTTATAGATTCCATTGTACATTGTACATTGATTGAATGTACAATCAGAAAGTGACTTCTACATCAGTGGTATCTATCCAAATTTTCACGTATGTTTTGTTATTATCTGTGGACAATAATTGACCAGGGAAAAGGACACTTACTACTAAAATCCTAGTGTAACATTTCAGTTAAAAGTGTTTGAAATCTTTACCTATGTTTTGTGGTTTCTCAGTAGTTGCAACAAGTTTTAGCATGAGCACATAAAGTTCCCATGTATTTCTTCAGATCTGGAAAACAACTTAAATGTCATTGGGCAACATGTTTTGCTGGGGACAAGAGCCGATATGTTTCTAGATCGTATATTTTAAAGGAGCATGTTGTGAAATATCGAAGACAAGTTCAATGTGATCAATGGACACTAAAAGGGCATTTAAAAGACCAAAGCTGTCTTTCTTTTCTTTTTCTCCTACAGAATTTAATGAGCAAAATTTGGTTATGTTAACCTTTCCTTTCTAACTCATCATTCACCTTTTAATGATGTTTATATTTCTCTAAATTTCCTCTAGTGAAAATATGTTTTTTCTCCATGTTGACATAACCTTTAATATGGTTTCACTTCAGTGTGTATTCTACAATAACAATGCTGTCCTTTGAATAAAATGTTCTGCCAGAGACTGGAACATTTTTTGGGAGTTACACTGTTTATAATATTCAGCAAGAGACCATGTGGATTATTAGGTAGTCAGTCTACTTCTCTCTGGGACTCTGGAGTTTTAGTAAAGAAATCAAAACTGTTAACACTCTGCTACATCTTCCTGTCTTCACTTTGGGAGATTTTACAACATTACAGAGATGATTATGTGGACATGACTGGGCTAAGCTTCACCGTCTTCAGTTTCTTCCTTTTACTACCACCATCACCCTCGCCTCCAGCACCATCACCCCCCTCCATCACTCTCATCACCCCCATCACCACCCTGTCACCATAGCACATACTATCTCTATGGCTTTACAGAAAGAATACTCCTCACTCCCATAACCAGGTAAATTATTTGCATAGCCAGTAATCATTTCCTGAAGGAACTATGAAAGGAAAACTTTTTTTGCAATACTGGTGGAAAATATACATTGACCATAAGGTATTCAGAGAAAAATAATAGAATATATCAAAGAAGTAACTGGCTAACAGTATCTTAAAGAGAGTATTTGATTCCATTGTGTTTCACCAGTTTTCCAAAATAGGTAAGTCTACATGTATCAAGCTAAAATCATGTGGGACTTAACTAAGTTTTCAAATTCAATTCAACTTAGGACTTCTATAAGAAATGACTCATTACAATGATTAGTTTAGAGCTAGGGTTAAATCCTCTGACTAAAGGAAAAAGGATGACTCCAAAGTGAAAATCAATGTTCCGCACTGAAGAAAAAGGTTTTTTTTTTTCTTCTTCTTCTCTTTTTTGGGCTATTAATGTTGACAGATCTCCATTAAGGGACAGAAATGATGTCATGCTACCAGATATTTCTCTGACATAGTATTCCAACTAAAGATCCTCGCTGTCTCATAGAATGGCAAAATAATACAGAATTTCTGCACAGTTAAGAATAACATTGAAATCTATGATTGTTTGTAAAATGTCAGAATATTAAAATAATCTGCCTCCAAGCTATATACAAGCAATTTTAACTGTGGATCTTTGGGAAAAAAGATATCTCCTTGTTTTGTAGAATAGAGAAATTAAGTCTCCTTGGGAGAATAGGGGATATTTTTCCAAATTTTGATACCATTTCAAAATTCCATAAGAAAATGAAAAAAAAAAATCTTTAAATCATTATTACAAAGCTTGAATGTAATAAAAATTCTGGTTTAGACACTTAAAATTTAAAAAGTCTTAACATATGACTCAACAATCTCATACCTACTATTATCTGGAAAGGAAAAAAAATATATGTAACCATACAAAAATCTAAGCATGATGTTTGCAGCAGTTTTTTAAGCATTTTATTTATTTATTTGCTAAAGAGAGAGAGAAAGAGAGACAACAAGCAGGGAGAGCAGCAGACAGAAGGAGAGGGAGAAGCAGGCTTCCTGAAGAACAAGGAGTCAGATGTGGGACTCTATCGCAGGACCCTGGGATCATGATCTGAGTGGAAAGCAGACAGTTAACCAAGTGAGCCACCCAGGGATCCCAGTATTTATAGCAGTTTTATTTGTCACTACCCACAACTGGAAAGAACTTAAATGTTCTTTAGCTGGTAAATGGGTAAACAAATATGGATATGATATATCCATACAATGGGATACTACTCAACCATAAAAATAATATACCTGTTCATATGTTCAGCAAGATAGATAAATCTCAAAAACATTATGTTAAGTGAAAGAAACAATCACAAAAATTTGTGATTTCATTTATATGACAATCTGAAAAAGGGAAAAGTATAGGGTTGCTTTAATATCTAATTTTGAGATTATTTAAAAAAAAATTAAGAAACAGATTTCAACTTTTTTAAGTAAACATTAGTAAAAGTCAGTGAAGGATGCCTTTTATATAGATTAAGCTAAAACACATAGAACCATTAATAATACATAGAACACATGACTAGTGGCTTTATCAAAATGAGGCAACTAAGTAATAGTATGTTAAATTTAATAAAGAAGAGACTTTTTGCATATAAAAGTGCAGTTATTTTACATGACAACTCCAAGATGATTATCAAACAATTTCCTAATTATGAAAGATTGAAAAAACAAGCATACAGGTCAAACATACTTCATTATCAGTGACTAAAAGTTGAAATGAGAGAATCTATCAATTTACCATGCTGAGAAGATAAAGATCATGTTATCTCTGAATTTTTTATATTCTCCAAAGGTCAAAATTACTACATCATAAAAACTATAATGCCATGAAGTTTATAAGTTGTATGCTTTTTAATTCAAGTTTTACATCTATATTATTGGAAACCTTAAATTTCTAAAACAGGAAGTGCTAAAATCAGGTAATGTTAGTTGTGATCTTGACACTAACCTAGATTTTTTTTTTTTTTAATTTATTTGACAGATCACAAGTAGGCAGAGAGGCAGGCAGAGAGAGAGGAGGTGGAGGCAGGCTCCCCGCTGAGCAGAGAGCCCGATGCGGGACTCGATCCCAGGACTCTGGGATCATGACCTGAGCTGAAGGCAGAGGCTTTAACCACTGAGCCACCCAGGCACCCTAACCTAGATTTTTTTAAGCCTAATCAACTGTCAGTGATTATGACTATAAGATTACTTAGGACACTAGTTTGTCTATGTACCCATGATTGAAAGAGAATTGAATTCACATTCTCTGTGTACTAAAAGGATAGATGATATAGATCTCTTTTAAATATGGGGATTTTAATAGGCACCTGGGTGGCTTAGTCAGTTAAGCATCTGACTCTTGATTTTGGTTCAGATCATGATCTCAGGGTCAAGATCTCAGGGTCTGGAAATGGAGCCCTGTCTTGGGCTCTGGGCTCTGTGGAGAGTGCTGTTCTGCCTCTCCCTTTCCCTCTGCCCCTTCCCTTGCATGTGCACACTCATCTCTTTCTTTGAAATATATAAATAAATCTTAAAAAAATAAAAAAATTTGGATTTTACTCAGGTTTTGATCTTTCTTTGAAATGTGTTAGTCAAGGTAGCCTTCCCCCAAATGCAGATTTGTATTTAAAATATTATAGCATTTTACTTATAATATTTACTCCAAGCAAAATCACTAAGAAATTCTTACTTCAATGCTCTTATATCTAAGTTGCATAAGGAAAGGTGAGCTTCCCTAAGAACAGTAGTAGCTACTTTACTGAGAACATATTGTGTGCCAGAGTTGCTACATAGGATATCCTTTTATTTTCATAACATCCCTACAAGTTACACCCTATTACCTTCATTTCATCAATAAAACTAAAAGCTGACATTTAATAAAAGCTGTGTTACCTTGCATGAATTTACTCTTTTAGTGCCTGCAGAAATAATGCTTCTTACAGAGCACATCTAAGGACAGGTGACTGTTACTATGAAGTAGACTCTATTTCCATTATATGGTTGAGAATACCAAAACACAGAGATGTGTTAAGTAACTTGTCCACCGCCACAGAGCTAGTGTAGATTAACCCATGCTGGCTCATCCCACAGCAGCAATTTTAATAACTACTCTATTCCACTCTATTCTAAGCAGGCCACATTCTTCACTGTCACCCAAAGTAACAGACAATCCAAATTTGACCATTAAAGTGAAATACCACTATATACCACAGTCTTGACATCACAATATGTATACTTCATGGTATGTGCGTATCCACTCCAACACATCTCTATTAGACTGTTTAGAGAAACGTATGTAACAAAGTCACATAAATTTAGTATTTTTATCTTGAATCCTGGAGTTTTCAAAAAAACATATTATAAAATACACATGTATACCTATTCATAGTATTTAATTCTTACACAGAAACATGCAAATGAAATTATAAGATTATTGATAAACATGAATTTAAGGTTTTGATAGATTTGTTGACATTCTGAGTGATATCTGATACTATAATATGGTCTCAGTTCATAGAACTATCATGATTCTGTAGATACAAGAGTCTTAAATGGTTAGATTCCTGAGTTATCTCCCACCAAATATGCTATCACTGGCTCAATGTATCAGCTGTTTACTCTTTCAATCATACTAAAACTAATTGATGTTTTGTCAAAGAATTATATTGGTAACATGCTGGGTTTTTTTTTTTTTCTAAATAATGAGATGCTAGAAGTGTTATTATTGAATTATTGTTTAAAACATCAGCATTTTATATTGCTTACAATATAAAGAAAGGAAAATATTTCTTTAATGGATTCTTTCAAAATATCATAGGAGAATTTGTCTGTTTTTTCACAGTTAATAATTTTGCCATTTCACATAATTGCATATTGATATATGTTTATAATTTGTTATTACATATGTAACCTGTTTTAAAATGGAAGAAAATACTATATTACAATATACTAAATAGAATATGATTTACCCAAATGTTTAGAACATTAATAAAATAAAATTTTCAGTAAATTCTTAAAATTCTAGGGACAGAAGGAACTTAAAGGACATAGGTTCCAATCTACAGCTTATACTGGCATCACCTGAGCAATATAGTTTTAAAATTTAGTTATATATATGCATGTCTGAAAAAGATACTTAACATAAAATGATGAGCATAAAAATATATCACATTTTTCTATCATAAAGTATAGCCTTATCTCTAAAATTAATATTTTTATTAATTAAAAATAGCTATATTTCCCAATATCCAGAAATTTCACAAACTCTTCTACTGTTCTGAGGTAAAACTCAACTAATCAAGAGACTCAAAGTCATTTACAATGTGTAAATTTTACCCTTTTGTGCTTCCTGTTAGGACTTACTTCTTTGCAAGGAGAGAAAATTCATCTAGAGCTGGTTTAAATTAAAAAAAAAAAAAAAGTCATACAATGGCTTGCATAATGGAAAAGACTGGGTAACTGATTTAGAAACTCAAATAATAACATCAGAACTATTTCTCATCCTGAGGTTTTACATTCCATTATTTTTGCCTCATTCTCAGGATCCAAGTGAAGTCTCCTTAACAACCTGATGAGGTTGGTTGGTTGTTTTGTTTGTTTTCTTGCCAAGTTCAAGCAAATCAGGAGAAAAAACACTCTCCTTGAGATAACCCTGTTAGGGTTGATTTGAGACAGCTGCTCATACTCATTCAGAGGGGGCTAGAAGAATGTGATGTTATGAATAATCTAAATCCTAGAATATTTCCTGGATCATTCTAAGAACTGAATAAAGGTTCACCATTTGTATTATTAGCAAACGCTGGTTTCTGTGCTACTTCTGGAATAGAAAAAAATAATAATAATAAATATGTGAAAGGGAGACCCCAGGGAAGATGGGGTATTATTACTGAGGAAAGGGTCCTAGATGCTACCCAGCCTCAAATGTCCAGTGTCCACTCCACCAATCCCTCATCCACATTGAATTTTCATTTTATCTCACCAACATTGTTCTCATTTGTCCATTATGGAGATATTTTTAAAGGTAAAGAAGACTCAAATTTTTTCCCATTTTTTACAAAATTAATTCAATTTATCTTTAATTTTTAACTACTGAGAGGTTCCATTGGACGATACTACCACTAGGTTAACTTTGTTTTTCAATCTTTTTTCTTTCTTTCTGCTTCAATTTTGATGATTGCTATTGATTTGTCTTCAAGTTTAATGAACCTTAGAGTCCAATCTACTCTGAAGTATAACCAGTGAAAACTTTTTATTTCTCATTGTATTTTTCAGTTCTAGAAATTCCATTTGATTTTTATTAGCGTGTCAATTTCTTCTGAAAATTCCCAATCTCTTTGCCCATTAGATTCATCCTTTTCTGAATTTGGTTTAAGATATTTATAATTGTTTTGAAGTACTCTTCTGCTCATTCAACTAACTGGTTTGTTTCACAATTTTCCTTCTCCTAATAGTGTTGTCTGTTGATCATGGGTAAAGTTTTCTTCCTTCATTTAATTTCTTATGCTATTTCATATACTCTACTTATTGTGTAAAAAGGACCATGGACATTGAAATTATATTTTGTTTTATTATAACTTTCTATGAAAATTAAGTCATCTTCTCTCTCTGACAGTAGATTTTATATATTGATTGTGTATTTAGCAAACTTACTAAAATTTCTAAATGGTTATAACTATCTATATCTATAATGGAGGGTTATCAACATAGAAAATTACATAATCTTCAGAACTTTTCTCTATTTCTTAGATACTTTATTTTTTTACATTGCCCTGCCTCGTTCCAGGACTGTTTTGTAGAACATTGCAGGATTGCATTGTCTTACTATTGCATTGACTCATAAATCATAGCTTTCTTTAAATGGAGTAGTAATAGCTAGAAAATATTTATATTCTTGATCTTAGAGAGAATTGTTTCAATATTTCACCCCTAATATTGTATCTGATGAGATGACTTTTGTTTTTGTTTGTTTTGCTGTTGTTCTTCTTGTAGCTGTTCCTAATAATTCTCTCTCTCTCTCTCTCTCTCTATATATATATATATATATCTCAACAAGATTTGTATTTTATCAAAAGCTCTACAACATTTGCTGGGGTAATCCAATGAGTTTGTCCTGAAATGTATTATTACTGTCAACAATGTTAATCCATTTTTTTAAAAAAAATAAAGAACCTTGTATTCCTGTTACAGATCACAGGAAGTCATTTACATAGCTGGATTTGGTTTATTGGTAGTTTATTTTAGATTGTTGCATCAGTGTTTGTGAATGAAAAAGATCTAAAGTTTTCTTCTCTAGTATGACTGTGTCTGGTTTGGCAATCAATGTGTTCTGTTATCATAAAACAAAAGGAGAATGTCTCCTTATTTTTTAACTCTGGAATTGTTTCTGAAAAACTGAATATATCATATCCTAGTTGATTACATAGAACTTGGCCCTATGCTAACTGAACTAACTTGTCATTTGTGGGAGTTTAATTATTGCTTTGATTTCTATTAAAACTATGAAAATTAAGATTGTTTACTCCAAGGTTAGTTTTAATAAATTGTATTTGCGAGAAATAATCCATTCATTCTAAAATTTCAAATGCATTGGCATTATTATTATATTTCTTTTCTTTTCTGTTTGATCCCTGAAATACCTCTACTTATATATCTTCTCATCTAATATTGCTTATTAATACTTTTTGATTCTGATTATATTTGTCCTTTTTTTTTTTTTTTACTTTACAAGTCCTAAATGCCAATTTTTGGTTTTGTTGTCTCTTTATTTTTTAAGTTTTCTATTTCCTTAATTTCTAACTTTATCATTCTTTTACATTTAAATTTTTGAGACTTATGACATACGGCTTTCTACTACTTCTTAAAGTGGTGGCTTGACTAATGTTGAGTTTTTATTCTTTTCCTATCTAAGCATATATACTTTCAAATATCCCTTTATAACTTGATTTATTTGTATTCCACAATTCTGATTTGTTGATTTCATATTTTTAAATCTTAATTTTTTTCCAGTTTGTATTATGGTGTGTTCTTTACCACTTTTTAATTTAAACATATCTTTTTCTAGTTACTTTCTTATTATTTGATTTGATTATACTGTAGTGCTTAAAAACGTGGTCTGTCTGAACCAAGTGTTAATATTTTGGGTATAGATTTATGGTGTAATAAACAGTCTATATTTATAAATATTTTATATGTTTTTAAAAGAATATGTATTCTCAGAGTGTTGGATGTAATTTTAGATACATTTGTAAAATTGTGCATGCAGCAATTTGCAGTTCGTACAGTGAGAATGTCTCATAATCATTTTTAAAAATTGGTCTGCTATATACTTATATTAATAAAATATATGTGATATAATGTTCATGATGATGAATTTGTTCATTTGTCTTTGTAAGACTCTCAATTTTTGCTATCTGTGTTTTATGTTTAATTGTCTTACTTTCCTCATTTTCTTTGGTGATAAAATACCTTGGTTTTTTTTAATCTAAAAATATCTTTCCTTCATTCTTGAAAGATGGAGCATCTAAATGTTTGATCATTTTTATTTCCTCCTAAACATTTTAATGTATTATTTTAGTGTCTTCTAGATTTTCTTCATTATAACTGAAAATTCATCTTTTAGTTAAATTACTATTTCTTTAAAATGGGATTTGTCTTTTTTCTTTGGCTAAGTTAAAAATATACTTGTCTTTAGTGTTCTGGACTATTAGCACAAGGATTTCATATGCAGATTTCCAGCAAATGAGGTTTCATACATCTATTTCTTTGTTGTTGCTTTGGATTTTCATATATGACTCTTTTTTTTTCTTTTTTCTAGTATGTCTTGTTAGTTTTGTTTGAAAACTACTAATTTCTCTCAAACTTAATGTGATAAGCCTTCTAGATCTGGATTTGAAGGGTGAGTTCCTTTATGAACTGTTTTATAGGATTTGTGAAATGTTTTCTCCCACTTTTTCTGGTATGCAGGCAACCTGAATAATCTTCAAATATCTTCTCCTGCTTGATCTTTGTTTACTTGTAGCACAAAAGATGTATGCATTCAAACTCCAAGTACCAGTTAGAATTTGTAGTTTCAGATGTCAAAGGATAGATTTAGCCTTCATTCTGTGTCAAAGTTGAAACAAATTTCTTTAAATTTCCTAAATGGTGGGGCTTATTGCTCATTTAATTTTGTGATATATATGTACCACTTTTGGGTTTTAGATTTATATGGGGATTCTACTCTAAATTCTTCACTTCAGACTGGTCTTTGACTTTATCTTCATTTCTTGACATCCTGTGAAGGTATCAATGTGAAACCTCTGGTAATCTGGGTTCATTACAAAATTTCAAATTGAAGGCAGACCTCGAAACTCACTAACCTTCCAAAGCCCTTGCTCTCACATGATTTTGAAGTTTTAAATATCACCTGTCTTTTGCCAGATCAGTAATTTTAATATGTGATTTTTTTTTTTTTTTTTCTGTTTAAGTTCTTGTTTGGTAGTTCCCACTCTGTTTCCTCACAATGTGAGAAATACAACATAAAGGCTTGCTTTCCTTTCCTCACTGAGGGATTTTTACATTAAGTTTCCTGAGGGCCAATTTTGAGTTACACTTTCATCAATAGTTAAAAAGTTATCTGAATGAATATCTTCAGAATGTTTATCTCCTTTTTCATTCTTTTACAACTTTCAAGTTCAAAGGGTTACTG
This sequence comes from Lontra canadensis, assembly GCF_010015895.1. Classification (NCBI taxonomy): domain Eukaryota; kingdom Metazoa; phylum Chordata; class Mammalia; order Carnivora; family Mustelidae; genus Lontra; species Lontra canadensis. Next base: position 7,196,913 of record NW_022631034.1, read on the forward strand.
AATATAGAGAGGCTATTGGAGAGCTATAAAATTTGCTTTTTTACAAATTTTACTTGTTTACATTTCAATCCATTCAGTGAATACACTGTCATTGAAATTAATGGTGCAAGTAGGTAAGATTACTGAGAGCTTCTAAATTACTGGTTAACTAAATTAGATGAATAGATAAAGATGTAAGACACACACACACACACACGCGCGCACACACACACACACACAGTGTAACAGTCAGCCATAAAAAATGTATGAGATTTTGCCATTTGTGACAACATGGGTGGACCTAGAGGGCATTATGCTAAGTGAAATAAATCAGAGAGAGATAAGTGCTATATGACTTTACTTAGAAGTGGAATCCAAAAAAACAAATGAATAAACAAATAAACAAACATAGAAAGAGACCCATAAATACAGAGAACAAATGAATGCTTGCCAGCGGGGAAGGGAGTGAAGAAATAGGCAAAATGGGTGAAGGGGAGTAGGAGGTACAGGCTTCTAGTTATGGAATGCATAAATCATAGGAATAAAAGGTTTAACTTGAAGAATATAGTCAATAGTATTGTAATAGCATTATATGGTGACAGATGGCAGCTACACTTGTGAGCATAGCACAACATATGCTGTAAAATAGCATAACTTATTGAATCACTATGTCATACATTTGAAACTACTGTAGTATTGTGTATCAATAAAACTCAAAATGTTTTAAAGTAGAGTAAAAGTAAATAAGTAATTTCACTTGTTAATATTGGTGTGTAGTTTAAAAAAACAATTTGATATTTGTTTTAAACATCATGGAAACTTCTGAATGCATCTAGTTGACTTGACTTTTTTGTTTTTGGTAGTTATTCTTCACCTTCCCAAAGCCACATCTCATCTATTCTAAGTGCTACACCCTCAGCAAGTTATAAGTTAAGTTTTTATACACACGTGTTGCTGATTTATTTTTTCATTTAATGCTAAGAGGTTCATGAGCATAGGTTTTAACTAGATCTATTTTTCTGTTAAAGTTTTAGTTTAAATTAAGCTAGGTTACAAAATATGCCAAAAAATTCATCACATTTTCTAATGAGAAATAGAAAAAATGGATAGCAATATAAGCTCCAGTTCCATTTAGTAGTTGAAGACAGAACTTTTAGAAGTATCAGTTTTCCAGGAGGTTGGCTCATCCACCTCATCCCATGGATGCAACTAGATAACATTCACATCAGTATAAATATCTCAGAAAATGACCCAAAGACTGGTAGAACAAACTGCACACTAAATAAAGGTAGAGAAGAGGCCACACTGAGGAAGGTAGGAAGGGCAAAGATGCAGTCTGGGAGCAAAACAGACCATGGCTGTGCACAGTGGAGAGGGAGCAGGTGATGCAGAGAAGGGCAAAAGACAGACTTTCACACTAGGGAGCCCATGAACAGGGAGAATGAATCCCCATGGCATTTGCCCTTGAATGTGAGAGAGGTAGAAATTTTTGAGTTCTTATAACCAATGGGACTTAACACCTAGTATTTTAAAAAATTGGTGGCAAAAACTGCAGGCCAGAAGGGAATGGCATGATATCTTCAAAATGCTGAATGTGAAAAAGCTACAGCCAACAATACTCTATCCAGAAGGTTATCATTCAGAATAGAAAGAGAGATAAAGAGTTTCTCAGACAACAAAAACAAAAGGAGGATATGACCAACAAACCAACCATGCAAGAAATATTAGAGGGATCAGGGCACCTGGGTGGCTCCGTGGGTTAAGCCTCTGCCTTCAGCTCAGGTCGTGATCTCAGGATTCTGGCATAGAACCCTGCATCAGGCTCCCTGCTCAGCAGGAAGCCTGCTTCCCCCTTGCTCTCTGCCTGCCTCTCTGCCTACTTGTGATCTCTTTCTCTGTCAAATAAGTAAATAAAATCTTAAAAAAAAAAAAAAAAAGATATATTAGAGGGATCTCTTTAAGTTGAAAGGAAAGACTGTTAGTGAGAGTATGAAAAGTAAAACAAACAAACAAAAAAACCTACAAAAGCAGTAAAACTGAATATTTCTGTGAAAATCAGTCAAGGTATTCATAAAACCAAAGATGCAAAATATGATGTCATATACCTAAAACATGGTGGGGGAGGTAAAGAATAGGTTTAAACTTAAGCAATCATCAACTTAATATATACTATATGCAGAAGGTGTTATATACAAACATAATGGTAACCACAAATCAAAAACCAGTGAAAGATATACAAAGAATAAAGATACAGGAATCTAATTATAACACTAAAGAAAGCCAAGAAACCATGTAAGAGAGCAGGAGAAGAAAGAATCAGAGAAAATCTATGGAAACAACCACAAAACAAGTAACACAATGACAATATATATCTATCAATAATTGCTTTGAACATAAATGGACTAAACGCTTCAATCAAAAGACATAAAATGACAAAGTGGATAAAAAACAGGACCCATTTATATGTTGCCTAGAAGTGACTAATCTCAGACCTAAACACACCTACATATTGAAAATAAAGAGATGGAGGAACATTTATCATGTAAATGAATGTCAGAAGAAAGCCAGAGTAGCAACATTCATTTTGGACAAAATAGACTTTAAAACAAAGGCTATAATGAGACAAAGAATGACACTGTACAATAATAAAGGGAGCAAAGCAAGAGGATATAAAAATTATAAATATTTATGGACCCAAAACGGGAACACCAAAATACACAAAACAATTAATAAAAAAACACAAAAAAACTAGTTGATACTAATACAATAATAGTAGAGGATTTTAATACCTCACTTCTATCAGTGGACATATCATCCAAACAGAAAATCAGCAAGGAAACAGTGGTTTTGAATGATGCACTGGACCAGAAGAACTTCATAGACATATTCAGAACATTCTAGCCTAGAACAGCAGAATACATATTCTTTTCAAGTTCACACAGAGCATTCTCCAGAACAGACCACATATTAGGACACAAAATAAGCCTCAACAAGTTCAAAAAGATCAAAGTCATACCCTGTATCTTTTCTGACCACAATGCTATGAAACTAGAAATCAACCACAAGAAAAATATGAAAAGACCTCTAATACATGGAGCTTAAATAGCATGCTATTAGACAATGAATGGGTCAAATAAGAAATCAAATAAGAAATATAAAAATTTATGCAGAAAAAAATGAAAATGAAAATACAATAGCCCAAAATTTCTGGGATGCAGCTAAAGTGGTTCTAAGAGGGAAGTCTAGAGCAATGCAGGTCTATCTCAAGAGACGGGAAAAATATCAAATAAACAACTTAACCCTTCACCTAAAGTAGCTAGAAAAAGAACAAATAGAACCCCAAACTAGCAAAAAGAGGGAATTAATAAAGATTAGAGCAGAAATAAATGATATAGAAACTTAAAAAAATAGATCAATGAAACCAGGAGTTAGTTTTTTGAAAGGATCAACAAAATTGATAAATCTCTAGCAATATACATCAAGAGAGAGGGAGAGAGGACACAAATAAACAAAATCACTAATGAAAAAGAAGAAATAACAAAAAAACAGCAACTGTAACAGTATACTGTATAAACCTATATGCAAACAAATTGGACAACTTAAGAAATGGATAAATTCCTAGAAATATATAACCTACCAAAACTAAGGCAGGAAGAATTGGGAGATTTGAACAGACTAATTTCCAGCAATGAAACTGAATCAATAATCAAAAAACTCCCCCTCAAAAAAGTCCAGGACCAGATGGTCCTGGTAAATTCTACCAAACATTTAAAAAAGAGTTAATACTTATTCTTCTCAAAATATTTCAAAAAATACAAGAGAAAGGGAAATTTCCAAATTCATTCTATGAGGCTAATAACACTCTGATACCAAAACTAGATAAAGACACCACAAAACAAGAGAACTACAGTCCAATATTCTTGATGAATATAGACGTAAAAATTCTCAACAAAATATTAGTAAAGTGAATCCAACAATATATTAAAAAAAATCATACACCATGATAAAGTGGGATTTATTCCTGGGATACAAGGGTATTTCAGTACTCACAAACCAATCAGGGTGATATGCTACATCAATAAGAGAAAGGGAAAAATCATATCATCATTTCAACACACAAAAAAAGAATTTGAAAAGTACAACATCCATTCATGATAAAAACTCTCTGCAAAGTAGGTCTAGAGGGAATATACCTCAACATATTAAAGGGCATGTATGAAAAACCTACAGCTAACATCAAACTCAATGAGGAAAAACTAAGAGCTTTTTCCCTAGGTCAGGAACAAGACAGGATCTCCACCCTTGCCACATTTATTCAACATAGTACTAGAGTTCTGAGCCACAGTAATTAGATAAGAAGAAGAAATAAAAGACATCCAAATTGGTAGGGAAGAAGTAAAGCTCTCACTACTTGCAGATGACATGATACTATGTATAGAAAACTCTAAAGGCTCCATCAAATAGCTACTAGAACTGGTAAATGAATTCCGTAAAGGACAGTATATGAAATTGATGTACAGAAATCTGTTGCATTTCTATACACTAATAATGAAGAAGCAGAGAGTGAAATTATGAATCAGTTCCATTTATAATTGCACCACAAATAACAAGATAGCTAGGAATATACCTGATCAAAGAGGTAAAAGACCTGTACTCTCAAAACTATAAAATAGTGGTGAAAGAAATGGAAAGGCATTCCATTTTCATGGATTGGAAGAAGTAATATTGTTAAAATGTCTATACTCCCAAAACAATCTACAGATTTAATGCAAGACCAAATACCAATAGCATTTTTGACAGAACTGAAGCAAACAATTCTAAAGTTTGTTGGAACCACAAAAAAAAACCCTCAAATTGCAAAGTCACTTTGGAAAAGGAAAACTGACTGAAGGTATCACAATTCCAGATTTCAAGTTATATTACAAACCGTAAGTAATTAAAACAGTATGGTACTGGCATAAAAATAGGCACATAGATGAATAAAAGAGAATAGAAAACCCAGAAATAAACCCATAATTATACATTTAATCTTTGATAAAGGAGGAATGAATATACAGTGGGAAAAAGATTGGAAAACTGGACAGCCACATGCAAAAGAATGAAATTGGACCACTTTCAATCAACATACACAAAAATAAACTCATAATGGATTAAAGATCTAAATGTGAGACCTGAAACCATCAAAATCCTTGAAAAGAGCACAGGCAATAATGTCTCTGATATTAGTCATAGCAACATTTTTCTAGATATCTCTCCCAAGTCAAGGGAAATAAAAGCAAAAATAAACTACTGGGACTGCATTACAGTGTTTCTGCATGACAAATGAAACAATCAACAAAATTGAAAGGAAACCTACTGAATGAGAGTTGATATTTGCAAATGACATATCTGGTAAATGATTAATATCCAAAATACATAAAGAACTTATCAAAAACAAAATAATCCAGTTAAAAAATGGACAGAAGACATGAATAGACATTTTTCCAAAGAAGACATACAGATGGCCAACAGACAAAAGATGTTCAACATCACTCATAATCAAGGAAATGCAAATAAAAACTATAATGAGTTATCACTTCACCCCCTGTCAGAATGCCTAGAAATCAAAAACACAAGACACAAGTGTTGGTGAGGATATGGAGAAAGGGGAGCACTCTTCCACTGTTGGTGGGAATACAAACTTGTATAGCCACTCTGGAAAACAGTATGGAGTCTCCTCAAAAAAAATTAAATTAGAACTACCCTACAATCCAGTAATTGCACTACTGGGTATTTATCCAAAGAATACAATACACTAATTCAACAGGATACATGCACCCTTATTTTTATTGTAGCATTATTTACAATAGCCAAACTATGGAAGCAGCCCAAGTGTCCATCAATAGGTGAAAAGATAAGGAAGATGTATATGTATGTGTGTAAATATATATATATATATATATATATATATATATATATATATATATATAATGTAATATTATTCAACCATACAAAAGGAGTAAATCTTGGCATTTGGAACAACATGGATATAGCTAGAAAGCATAATGCTAAGCTGAATAAGTCAGTAAGAGAAATATAATACCATATGATCTTACTCAAATGTGGAATTTAAGAAACTAAACAAACACGCAAAAGAAAAGAGAGAGAGAGAAACAAAGAAAAAAACTCAACCATAGAGAATAAACTAAAAGAGCAAAAGCTTTATGCTTTATGCTTTGCTCTTTTAGCACTTGCAGATTGTAATATATTTTTTCATGACACCTACTAACACAGAAAGATGATTTTATTATGACACATGAGAAACAAAAAGAGAATGAGTGTGAGAATAGGACATTGGATATCTTGAGGGTAAAATACCTATATTGTTGTATTTTTACAGAGGAATGAATATCATTTTTAAATAGAAATGGTGTCCTATATCTTTTCCCCAAGGTTTGATGATTTCCTACATACTATGTAATATAATCTTACAAGGCAAAAGCAGAAACTTGTAAACTGCATTCCTTCTTGAATAATATAGTACTTAGTTGCTTGTATTTTAAATGTCAGTAAGGACTGATTTATTAAAATGCATGCAGGTAAATGTGTTTATTCTTTCATCATAAATTGCACAGTTGCTTAATTTTATTTACTTCTGAAAAATATCTGTAATATCACTGCAGATAAGGCAAGCAAGGATTCAAATGCATACATTTTACAGATCTCTCAAACAAACAAAAGGTGTGTATCCATGACAACCAAGCCAGTAAGATCCATCAGTATGTGAATAAGGTACTCTTTAGCATTATGTAGATTTTCTTTTTAAAAACTGACATGTAGTTACTGAGATAGAATTTAAAATGTGTAAATGTAAGTGCACTATGTATTGCTGAATTTGTGTATGATTTACTTGACCAAAAGCACTAGAAACGTTCAACCTCGCGAATGACACTGGCTAGAATCAATTTAAAAAAAAAATTTTTTTTGCTTTGATTTTCTTTTGAGGAGAAGGGGCTTTGGGGATTTTATTTTATTTATTTTGATTTTTAGGGTTTTGATGGACGATGAGGAGGTAGGAGGAGACAAATACTTTTAATAGATTGTCCAAAAAAATGTAATCATTAAGTTCTTGTACTCCTGCTTCTAAGGAGTGGAAAAATGGGGAGATGAATTTGAATTGTACTAATACTTCAAAAATAAGACAAAGTTTTCTGTTTGGTCACTAGTAATATATGTTCCCTATTTAGCTGGTGTAATCTGCTTCTAGCTAATTCTATGCTAAGTTTCAGTTCTAAGTAAAGCCTACTTTTTTCTCTCTTTTTATCCTTAAAAGAAATCCATTTTATTTTTTAGGAAACTTATTTTTGTTTGCATATATTTTTACAAGAGTCTAACTTATTCAATTATTATAAAGTGCTTGTAGTTTATGTTACTTCAGTCATCCAAGAATTTGGAGCAATTTTGGTGTATAGAGACCAGAAAATAATTATAAACGAGTAATATCAGAAGAGGCCAAACTACTTTAAAATATCCCAATCTCATCATTTATATAAAATTATCTACCATATTTGGGTCCCCAAAGTTAAAGTGATGTGAAAGGCTCTGCCTTTCCTATTGCACTTACATAGATAGGGTTTCATCATAGAACTCAAGGCCTTGCATTTACTTACCTCAAACTTCTATTCCATTTTCAACTTCCCTACTCCTATACTTATAGCTCACATTCCAGCTAAACTGGAATCATAATTTATGAATTTATCTCCCATGTCCAGTGCAGTGACTGACATATACTTAGTGGTTAAAAAACAACAACAACAACAAATGAAGAATTTACGTATTTGATGAAGAAAATCTTGGGGTAGCAGAATCAGATTTGTTTTGTTTTTGTTTTCTTTTTGTTTTAATGAAAAAATGTTCCCATACTATTGATTTGAAGTTTTCATGTAGGAGCTTCCACTTGACCTTAGGATAATTGCACAACTAAAACAAATATAAAATCATCTCCAGGAAGACAAAGTTTATCATTAAATGCTGAGACACTGAATACAGATCTGGGACTTGGTAACATACAACACTGGCTATAAGAAATGAAATAAAAATGTGAGGGACTAAGCAGCATTCTCAGAGAGGCATCAGTTTTGATGTAGAAAGACATAGAAAGAAAGTGGCACTTTTTCAGCTCATGAAAATCCATTCAACAAAATCAACTATGAAGGAAAGATAACTGTAACATAGCTTCCATACAAAATTGAATGTAATTTTTATATAGATATAAGGGAAAAGAACGTGAATTAGATATTCCAAACATAAGGCCATAAATCGAAAAAATAGAGATAAGTGAAATGTGATTTTCTCAAACTCAGGCAAACAATTAAAAAAACAAAAAACAAAACAAAACAAACAAACAAACAAAAAACCACCACCTATCTCAGTACTACAGAATAAAATACAAGATGTACAAACCAGAATATATTTGAGTAAAAATTTACTAAAGGTCATTGAAGAAAGGATAGTAAACATCCAAGAGAGAAAAAAAAAAATAAATGAAGTAAAGGAATAAGATGAAAGAGTCAGCAAATAATTGAACAGGAAGCCAAGCAAAGAAGAGCAAACAGACATATAATTGGACCCAGTAAAGCAGAAAGAGAAAACAAGAGAAACCAGAAATAACATTTAAACTACAATTTTAAAAGATTTCTCAAAAATAAGATAAAAATAAAAGCTACATATTTAAAGGATTCATCATGTATCTGAGATAATTGGCACAGAACAATCAACTGCAAGACATATTTTATGGTAAAGTTAGCCTTTAAGGACTGAGAAAAAATTCTTCAGAGTCCTTAACAAGAAACAATAAAAAAAATTATAATAATATATAAGACTAGAATAACAATTTTCAAAACCAACAATTCAAAAAATTAGAATGAAACCAGCATTTTCAAGAAATTCACAGAAATAAAAGTGTAAGATAAGCACTGTATATATCTACTGCACTTTAAGACTATTAAAAAAAAAACTGTTTAAATGTGCAAAAATTCAAGATATACGAAACTGCAGAATCTTTCCAGTAAAATCTATTAGAGAATGATCTTCATCCAACTAAGAGATGTATGAAAGAGACTTCAGCAAAATTATTGTGGGTGAAAATTTAATATATTTACCTATATATTAATTACAAATTAATACAATATTTGGAACAGAGCTAGTAGAATAATATGTAAATAGAAGGTAAAATAGAATAAATGAAAATTTTTTTTATAATTTTATTTTTTATAAACATATATATATATATTTTTTCCCCCCAGGGGTACAGGTCTGTGAATCTCCACGTTTACAAACTTCACTAGAATAAATGAAAATTTTAAAAAGGGGAGAAAAGCGCAAAGTATAATCAGTTCATTGACTGATGTTTTTGAAATAGATAAGAATCAAAGAATATCAATTTAAAGTGACACAAAATCAGACAGTAAAATGTTAAGAAGAAAAAGAGGTTAAGGGCACCAAGATGATATAAATAAAAAAGTAACCAAGGCAGAAAAATGCAAGGTCTTTAATACCAAAGGATATTAAAAATCTCTGTGAACTGAGAATAAATGATCTTTTGATAAGATATTATGAGGGGGAAAAGAGAGTACAGAAAAATAACATATATGCATGCACACACATACATTAACTTATCCAAGTAAAAGAAAAAGCAGAAAATCTGTCTGTATATGGGTTTGTTTAATTTTTCAAAGAGAAACACAGGAAGGATAACTTGAAGATAATCAAACCTGTTTGTTTACAGAGGGAGTGGGGGAGGGTAGAGAAATGAGATGAAAGGGGTAGAAAAGAAGCTAAATGTTTCTGCTTTTCTGAATTTATATTTTTGTACAGATTTAATTTTGAAATTATATTAATGGCATACATATTTGAAATATAGAACTAAATTTTAAAAGATGGAGGAATATTGCAAGATGGAATAGAAACATGAATAAAATTATATTTCAAATGAATAATATAACCACATTAAGAGAAAACAGTATAATACTAATTTATGTAACTTTTTTTAAAAAGATTTTATTTATTTGACAGACAAAGATCACAAGTAGGCAAAGAGGCAGGCAGAGAGAGAGGAGGAAGGAGGCTCCCCGCTGAGCAGAAAGCCTGATGCAGGGCTTGATTCCAGGATCCTGAGATCATGATCTGAGCCGAAGGCAGAAGCCTAACCCACTGAGCCACACAGGTGCCCCATAATAAAGAACTCAACTGTCTTGTTGCATTTCTCTTTAGCTACTTTCAAGATTTTGCTTTGTTGTTTTTAGAAATTTAGTTAGGTACATTGGTATGCATTTCTTTTTTTTTTTTTTTTTAAGATTCTATTTATTTATTTGACACAGAGAGAGAGATCACAAGTAGGCAGAGAGGCAGGCAGAGAGAGAGAGGGGGAAGCAGGCTCCCAGCTAAGCAGGGAGCCCAAGGCGAGGCTTGATCCCAGGACCCTGGGATCATGACCTGAGCTGAAGGCAGAGGCTCTAACCCACTGAGCCACCCAGGCGCCCCTAATTTATGTAACCTTTGAAGAGAAATGTTGACTTCTTATCTTCAGTCTAAAGACAATGCTAAAAACAACCAACTTTACTAAAAGGCAAGGGTTTCTATAGTGTTGTTGGTATAGCAATTCTGAAACTATGTCAAGTAGAGTGTAAGATTATAAAAAGAAATATATTCCTTGACATTGTTAGAAGCCAAGTTCTCATTATGAAAGAGAAGAGATACAAGATGAAATAGTAAGTCAAAAAAGAAATTTGTTGATGGTTATAGAGACAGAAATTATTAGTAGAAAGACATGAATTCAAAATATTGAGTTCTGGGGGCTCCTGGGTGGTTTAGCTGGTAAAACAACTGACTCCTGGTTTTGGCTCAGGTTAGGATCTTAGGGTGTGATATTGAGTCCCAAGTTGGGTTCTGCACTCAGTGTGGAGTTTATTTGAGACACCTCCCCGCCTCCTTCTCTCTCCCTCTCTTCTCCTTTCCCTGTTCATGCCTCACTCTCTCTCCCTTTCTCTGTCATTCTCTCCCACTCAAAAAGATAAATAAATAAATAAATAAATAAGTAAAATCTTTATTTTTTTTTTATTTTTAAATTTCTTTTCAGTGTTCCAGAATTCATTGTTTATGCACCACACTCAGTGCTCCATGCAATATGTGCCCTTCATAATACCCACTACTAGGCTCACCCAACCCCCTACCCCCCTGCCCCTCCCAAACCCTCAGATTGTTTTTCAGAGTCCACACTCTCTCATGGTTCATCTCCCCCTCCAGTTTCCCCCAACTCCCTTCTCCTCTCTATTTCCCCATGTCCTCCATGTTATTTCTTATGCTCCACAAATAAGTGAAACCATATGATAATTGATTCTCTCTGCCTGACTTATTTCACTTAGCATAATCTCCTCCAGTCCTGTCCATGTTGATACAAAAGTTGGGTATTCATCCTTTCTGATGGAGACATAATACTCCATAGTGTATATGGACCACATCTTCCTTATCCATTCGTCCGTCGAAGGGCATCTTTGTTCTTTCCACAGTTTGGTGACTGTGGCCATTGCTGCTATGAACATGGGGATACAGATGGTCCTTCTTTTCACTACATCTGTATCTTTGGGGTAAATAGTAGTGCAATTGCAGGGTCATAGGGAAGCTCTATTTTTAATTTCTTGAGGAATCTCCACACTGTTTTCCAAAGTGGCTGCACCAACTTGCATTCCCACCAACAGTGTAAGAGGGTTCTCCTTTTTCCACGTCCTCTCCAACACACGTTGTTTCCTGTCTTCTAATTTTGGCCATTCTGACTGGTGTAAGGTGGTATCTCAACATGGTTTTAATTTGAATCTCCCTGATGGCTAGTGATGATGAACACTTTTTCATGTGTCTGTTAGCCATTTGTATGTCTTCATTGGAGAAGTGTCTGTTCATGTCTTCTGCCCTTTTTTCTTGACATGATTATCTGTTTTGTGTGTGTTGAGTTTGAGAAGTTCTTTATAGATCTTGGATATCAGCCCTTTGTCTGTATTGTCATTTGCAAATATCTTCTCCCATTCCATGGATTGCCTCTTTGTTTTGTTGACTGTTTCCTTTGCTGTGCAGAAGATTTTGATCTTGATGAAGTCCCAAAAATTCATCTTTGGTTTTGTTTCCTTTGCCTTTTGAGACATATCTTGAAAGAAGTTGCTGTGGCCGATGTTGAAGAGGTTAGTGCCTATGTTCTTCTCTAGGATTCTGGTGGATTCCTGTCTCACGTTAAGGTCTTTTATCCATTTCGAGTTTATCTTTGTATATGGTGTAAGAGAATGGTCGAGTTTCATTCTTCTACACATAGCTGTCCAATTTTCCCAGCACCATTTATTGAAGTCTTTTTCCCACTGTATATTTTTTCCTGCTTTGTCGAAGATTATTTGACCATAGAGTTGAGGGTCCATATCTGGGCTCTCTACTCTGTTCCACTGGTCTATGTGTCTGTTTTTGTGCCAGTACCATGCTGTCTTGGTGGCCACAGCTTTGTTAGCAAAGTTTGAAATCAGGCAACGTTATGCCCCCAGTTTTGTTTTAATAAATAATATCTTTAAAAAAAGTAAATACTGAGTTCTGTCCTTTAAAAGGTCTAGAAGCAATAAACACTATATGGAGATAAGACAAAGATTTTTTCTGCAATGGAATTTCTACCAATAAATGTGAAACAAAGAGTTAGAATATCACCATTTTTCAAACTTCGAAATTGTATCTGTTTTAGGCAAGAATCATAAGAAATTCCAAATACAGACTGAAAGATTTATGAGGGACAACATCTACATAATCACAAAGTATATTCCACAAATTACTTCTTAATTACAAAAGAAAAAGAGTAAATTTACAGTGAAGGTATCTAATGGGTAGTACCTTAGCTCTCTACATCTTATTAATAAGTCCCATCTGTTTTATCTCTGCAGATGATTTGGCACTACAAAGATCATTAGCTACTTCAGCAAATGCAGTACTATGGAATAATACTGTTAATAATCAGTTATGTCAGTATTCAGTGGTTTGAAGAATGAATGAAATATCAAAAATTAGAAGAAGTCAATGAAGACTAGTCACAAGAAATTTGGCTATGAAGAGGAGAGAGCTGGGAAAGGACAGAGAATTTAAGAAAGAATTATTTCTTAGACATAATACAAATTTAACATATTTGTATACTAAAGAGAAATCACCACTGGTGTGACAGTAAAGTAGCTCTTAAAGGAAGAAGATCCTAATCTTTACCTTTTGCTGATTTTGGTAGTATAAGTATATAAGTATGTAAGTATAAGTATTCCCACTATGGATGTTTCCAAAGTACCAACAGTTTAACAACTTCTTAAAATCCTTGACTATTTGGGGTACCCATGTGGTTCAGTCAATTAAGTGTCTGCCTTCATTTAGGTCATGATCCCAGAGTCCTGGGATTTAGTGTCCCATCATGCTCCCTGCCTAGTGGAGACCCTGATTCTCCCTATCCCTCTGTTCCTCTCCCTGTTGTGCTCTCTCTCTCACTGTCTCTGTCAAATAAATTAATAAATAAAATCTTTTTTTTTTAAGTATCACAATACTATTAACCATAATTACTATTCTATATCTTACATACCCATGATTTATTTATTTTATAACAGGAAGTTAGAACCTTTTGACTCATTTTACCCATTGCATCAGCTTCCCCACTTTTGCCTCCGGAAATGACCAATTTCATCTCTGAATGTAGGTAGCGTACTTTGTTTTTTGCTTCCACATATAAGAGAGATCACATGGTATTTGTCTTTCTCTTTCTGACTTATTTTCAGTTAGCAAAATGCTCTCAAGTTCCAACCACATTGTCATTTGTCATAAATGGTAAGAATTTATTGTTTTTTATGTTTGAATAATAATATGTAATTATGATATATATATGGATATATATATGATATATCCATATATATATCCATATATATATCATATATATATATGTCATATATATATGACATATTTTCTTTATCCATTCCTCCATTGATAAACACTTAGGTTGTTCTATATCTTGGCCATTGTAAATAATACTGTAATAAACATGGGGTTATATATGTTTGTTCAAATTAGTGTTTTCATTTTCTTTGGATAAACACCTAGAAGTTGCACTGCTGGATCATATGGTAGTTATATTTTTAACTTTTTTGAGGAACTTACATAATGCTTTCCAAAGTGACTGCACTGATTTACATTGCTACCAACAGTGCACAACTGTTCCCTTGTCTCCACATTCCAAGCAACACATATCATTGTTTTTTTTGATGAAAGCCATTTTAACAAGCATGAGGTGGTATCTTATTAAGATTTTAATTTGAATTTCTCTGATGATTACCCATGTTGAGCACATTTTCATGTATGTGTTGACCATCTGTATTTGTTGACCATCTGTATGTCTTTGGAAAAATGTCTTTTTGAACCTTATGCACATTTTTAAGCAGATTTTCTTTGCTACTGAGTCGTATGAATTCCTTATATATTTTGGATATTAACTTCTTTCAATCCATGAGCGTGGAATATCTTTCTGTTTAATTTTGTCTTAAATTTCTTTCATCAGTGTCTTATGGTTCTCAGTCTACAGGTCTTTCACCACCTTCGTCAAGCTCACATCTAGGTGTTTTTGTTGTTTGTTTTGTTTTTCATGTAATTGTAAATGGCCTTGTTTTCTTAACTTCTCTTTCTGATAGTTCATTTTTAGTGTATAGAAACACAACTAATTTTTGTAGATTGAGATTGTATCTTGCAATTTTACTGAATTCATTTATTTAGTCCTAATAGTTTTTGGTACAGTCATTAGGTGTTTTTTGTTTTTATATATAATTTCATGTCATCTGCAAACGGAGTTTTACTTTTTCCTTTCCAGTTTGGATACACTTTATTTCTATTTCTTGCCAAATTTTTCTGGCTAGGACCACCAGTATTATTATGTTAAATGAAAGTGACAGAAGTGGGCATCTTTGTCTTATTCCTGATTTTTAAAAAAAGCTTTCAACTTTTCACTGTTGAGTATATTATCAATAGGTTTATCTTATATGGCCTTTATTATGTTGAGTTATGTTCTCTCTACACCCAGTTTGTTGAGAGCTTTATCACGAATGAATGCTGGATTTTGTCAAATACTTTTTCTCTATCTACTTATATGATTATATCATTTTTATCCTTCATTTTCTTAATGTGTTCCTTTCTAATTTTTAGGGGGAAGATTATAGATTCATAAAACTCTTTAAAATTATTACAGAGAGGTTCATTCATTCAGTTTCCTCCATAGTCACATTTTATGTAACTATAATAAATATTAAAACCAGGAAATTGACCTTGATACAGTATATATATATGTATATATATATATATGTATATATATATATATAAATCTATACTCATGATAAAAATGATATGATATATTTGTATACATTATATACACATATATATATACATATATGTGTATATAATGTATACAAATATATCATATCATTTTTATCATGAGTATAGATTCATGTACCAATCACTGAAATAAAAATTGAGAAATATCCCTATCACCAAGGAAATTTCTTTTATGTTACTACTTTATATTCAAACTCACACTCTGCCCTGCAATATTCCTAACACTTGACAATTATCAATCTGTTTTATGTGTCCATAATTTGTCATTTTGATAATGCTGTAAAAAATTACTCAGTATATAAGCTTTGAGATTCCTTTCACTTAGCATAATACCCTTGAGAGTGTTGTATTTGAGGTGAGTTTCTTGTAGAGAGTGGATAGCTGGATCACTGAGTATTTTTATCCACTCTGACAATCTGTTTTTTAATTGGTGCATTTAGGCCACTTATACTTAATATAATATAACTGATGTTAGAACTTAATTCAGCCATTTATGGGGGGTTGTCCCATTTTTTTATTTCTCATTTTTGTTCTCCCTATCTTCCTGTTGATTTAAACATATTTTAGAATTTCACTTTTACTTACTATGGTGTTTTTGCATGTATTTTCTTGCACACATTATTTAATGGTTGTTCTAGATGTCACATTGTATATACATACCTTACCACAGTTTAGTGGTGTCAACATTTTACCAATTCAAGTGTGGAAATACTACCTCCCTTTATAGCGCCCTCTCTTTTACCATTTCCCATCTATAATTTATTATCATAAATATTTTCTCTACATACTTGGAGAACAACATCCAAGAGTGTTATAATTTGTTTCAATTGCCAAATATCATATAGTAAATTCAAGCACAGAACAGTAATCTACTATATTTATCCATATATTTGCTCTTGGCATTGGTCTTCCTTCCTGATATGACAAGATTTCTTCTTTTACTATTTCTTTTCTGTTTAAAGAAATTATTTTGGCCATTCTTTAGGTTAGGTTTCTGGGAAACAAATTCTCTTATTTTTCCTTAATCTGAGAATGTATTAATTCCCTCTTCTTTCCTGGATAATATTTTAGCAGATACAGAATTCTGGTTTGGTGGTTCCTTTCTTTTAACACCTGAAAAATATTTTGTCCTTTCTTCTGAACTTTATGGTTTCTGATGAGAACTCAACTGTTTTATTGCATTTCTCTTTGGCTACTTTCAAGATTTTGCTTTGTAGTTTTTAGAAATTTAGTTAGGTACATTGATATGTATTTCTTTTTTTTTTTAAGATTTTATTTATTTATTTGACACAGAGAGATCACAAGTAGGCAGAGAGGCAGGCAGAGAGAGAGGGGGAAGCAGGCCCCCCACTGAGCAGAGAGCCTGATGTGGGGCTCGATCCCAGGACCCCAAAATCATGACCAGAGCCGAAGGCAGAGGCTTAACCCACTGAGCCATGCAGGTGCCCCAGTATGTATTTCTTTGTGTTTTTTCTCTTCAGGGCTCAATCAGCTTCTTGGATCTGTAGGTTATATTTTTTGACAGACCAGGGAAATTTTCTACTATTATTTCTTTAATTTTTATTTTGTTTTGTTTTGTTTTGTTTTTGGCAACACCTACCCCCAGCCTTCAACAATACCTACCCCTCTCCATCTTCTTCTAGACTTTGATGACAATAGTATTAAATTATTTGCTATAAACCCAGATACTTCAAAATAGGGTTATTTCTTTGTTTCTTTCCTCTGTTCCATTCAAAGAGGTTATAATCTTGGTGTTAGCATCTGTTGATTGTCCCTTCTCATTCAACTTGATATTTTCATGGTTTGGGTATAACAAATGATTTTTTATTGAAATTTTTAAAATTGGGGTATTATTTTATGAGGCTCCGGATCTTATTTGAATCTTCTCTTTTAATAGGACTTCTCTGACAAACCTAACAGGGAATCATTACTGCCTCATTACTACAAGAGGACCATGTCTCCAATTTGGCTTCCTTTGACACTGTGGTCAGAGATGTCTCCATACCACTGGCTGGTGGTGACAGTCCTGATTCTCCACTGGGCTTCTTCTGACATCATCCTCTTAGGGAGAGGAAAGAGTATATTATTACTGCCAAATGGTGGTGGATATTCAGGCTTCCCAAGTGGTTTCCATGGATACCATATAAGGTGATGGCCTTTCTATCACTTGATATGCATAAAATTTTGATTCTTCACTCAACCTTCTTTGCTGACTGGGGTTTGGGGTACTACCTTAGAGTCTAGTAAGGATAGAAGTCTAGTCTCTCCATTCAACCTTTGCTGAGGTGACTTTGAATGTGGCCAGAGTCTTCTCTGGATTATTCAGCTGTAACAGAATGGTTATTTTCTAAAAATTTCCCATCTTGCTGGGTAATCCCTTTATTGGTCCTTTGGTTAGCACAGTAGGTTTTTCTTATGGCTTTTACTATCTGAGCTCTTTGGTATCTCCAGATTGCCTGTTTTTCTAGCAGAAAACATATGTGAGATAAAAAGAAAATTCTGGGAACTCATCAACATTTTTTTCTTCTGTCCTTAGGTCCCTAGCCAGTTTTCCTTATCTCCATCTTTCTGACTCTTATGTTTATTTTATATATGATATCCAGAGCTTTTAGCCATGTTCAGTAAGAGCAATAGGTAAAAGTAATCTACTTCATCTTTTCAAAACCCTGGTGTCCATGTTTTTAACCCTCATTTTATACAAACTCTAAGTGAAATTATGTACTTATAATTTTTGCTTAATATATAATAACATAAGACTTCCCAAAGTCTCATTATCTAGATTTATAAAATTGGGATAACAATATTGCATCCAATATTACTGTGAATAGTAAATCACATACAGTAAGTGAAGATTTTGGCACAGTGCCTAGATCTTTGTAAGCATTCAGTAAACTGTAGCTCTACAAATAATAACTAGAACTTCAAGAGATTTTAGTAAAAACCCCCTGGTGAAGAGAATAAGGCAAAAACTACTATCTAAGAATAACACTAGAGGAAAATTAATATTCAACTAATAATAATGATCTTCAATTTTTTTGTTCCAGTCTTCTATTGTTGGATGCTTAATTCTGAATATCATGTAATGAAGCAGATAATATTATCATGCCATTTAATAGATGAAAACACCCAGGAAAAAAAGGGACAAGTCTCATTACCCAGTTTTCAAAGAATACAATATGTGGATAGAATTTGTAACTTTCTCCAGGCAATATCCCACCAAACAGTGATCTTTTCTGAGTTGGCAATATCTCAAAATTTCCATACTGACCTCTTCAAATTATATATGTTAAGTATATGCTTAAGATTTTTAAAACCACATGAACAAAATCATGTAGAGTCTTCTGAGTTTAACCAAATACAAATATGAATTATAATCCATATACCATGCAGGAGATTAAATCAGTTCTCTACACAAAATCCACAGAAAGTATAGTACAGGAAGTAAACTGAATTCTTTAAAGATATTTACAAAGGAATAAAAACTAATGGCTATATGCTTTAAATAAAAAAAAAAAAGATTTGAAAAGTAGAAAAATAATCATTCTAGAACAAATTAAACAACATGGTATCTTGGAAAAAAACATGAATGAATGAATGAATAAATAAATAAATAAATAAATAATAAATAAATGAAGGCGGGAGAGGTGGAAGGGAAGAAAGGAAGGAAGGAAGACCATGGATTTATCATCACTTTAGATATTCAAAATGAGGCACAAACTGCACAAGTGCATTAAGGCTACAAATTTCTTCTCATAGTAATACTGAGGGAAAGAGAAAAGGAGAACAAAAATTCCTTTTAACTTTAATTCCTCTCAGCTGCAGACCCTATGATTCACTGTTGGTGTTACCTCTATAATCACATAGTAAAACTACCTATTAGTATCTGAAATCTTATTCCATTTGTTTGTTTGCTTATTTAAACTATCAGAAGAGGAAAGCAGGGAATGATTAAAGCTTGCAAAATGCCTGTGATTCCACGGAAACTAAGAGTGTGGTCAAGTGCAGTATTTGCCAAAATATGGTCTCTAAAGAAGCAACTTCATAACTAGAAAATTGTTTAGAATGCTAATTCCTGTCCTTACCCAAAACAGGGCTGAATCAGAAATTCTAGGGTAGAGCTCCCAAATCTGTGTTTAAAGAAAACTTATTTGTAATACTTATGTATGCTAAAGTCTGAAAACCACTGGTGTAGAGACCATAACCAGCTTTCTCTCTAATTCCTATCAGTTGATATCATTAATATCTACATATAAATTCAACAAAATACAATTCTAAAACCAATCTAAACAAAAGCAGAGACATAAGATATATGCTCTCTAATGTCTTACTGTATGGACCTGAAATATGATTTCCCTTCCATGGGCAGTGGATACTCACTTTCCCATTAACACATTCTTTGTTGGTGATCTTCACTCACCACCACCTTCCCCAGTGCTTTCGCCTTGCCGTATTACCAAGATATATCTAACTTTCTCCACTGACAATCAACTCTTCCTTCAGACTTTACTTCTTTCTTGAAACACTATTCCTTTCTTGACTGTCAGCCTTCCTAACTTACACTCTGCTTGATACTTTGTCAAGTTCCATCCAATCTTGGAAACTGGGTATATTGCTGCCTTTTGTTGGCTGTCAACAGTATGCCAGTCTGTAAGATTATAGAGGTAAACAAAATATGAAAGTTTTTTTTTGTTTATAGAGTTTATAATCTAGAGTGGGTAGTAAATATTGGTGAAATAATTTTAAGTGTGAACTGTATGAAAGAAAACAAATAGAAGAAAGTCCTAAGAGAAAACTGCACTCCAGATTGGAGATTCATGGAAGGGTACTCTCATAAAGTACATATAAGTTTAATCCTAAAGCAAGAGGAACAGAAATTAAATTAGCTAGATGCAGAAGATATGAGGATGAACATTTATGAATTTCTTAAGGAGGGAGAAGAGGGTACTTAAGTACCCAAAAGAAGTGTAGTTGGAAGATAGTGGACATGGGGATGAGGATATGTAATTGTACACATAGTACTCAGCTTGAAAGTTAAGTACTCAAGACTTTCTAAGTCATGTAAAGGGTACTGAACTCGATCTCCAGTGCAATTAAAAAAAAAAAAATGATGAGTGGTATGAGGACATTTGTCATCAAGAAATGTTGCTTAGTTAACCACAGAAAATGAATTTGGGAAGGATAAGAGTGGATGTCAGAAAGGAGCCAGAAATCTAGTGGCATCAGGTAAGGGAAAGATGATGATAACCTGGACTGAAGTGATAGTATTGGAGATAGAGTGTTACAGGTGGATTTAAGAGATAATTAATTGTTGCCAGAGGGAGTCAAGAATAAAAGCAGGTTTCTAGCATATAAGAATTGATAATATCAAGATCATATTTTTAATATCATTTTAATTCAATTTTTGTTGTCATCCATTATTTCTAGAAGTATTTTTCAAAACTTTTTACAGCATTTGCATATATATATTAGTATCCTTATATACTTCCTTGAATCAGAGTGCAGAAAGCACTAATTCTCAAGAAGAGTAAAACTCTTACCAATTCCCATTTGTATCATAACTGGTATTCATTAGAAACACAGACTTTCTTGACATTACACATAACGATATTTTGAACTTGAAGTGAAAGTCTTACATTCTATACCATACAAATGTAACATGTCTGAATAATACATGCACATTTTAAATATTATTCATCCATAAAAAGGAAGGAACTATTGCCATTGTGATAACATGGATGGACTTTGATTAAAGTATGTTAAATAAGGTAAATCAGATGGGGAAAGACAAATACCATGATATCACTTACATGCAGAACCTAAAAATGTTGAACTAATTAAAACAGAAAGTGCAATAGTAGTTATTACGGGGAATGGGTGAATTAGGGATATGTTGTTTAAGGGTAAAAACTTAAGAGCTAGTAAATACATAATCCCTGGAGATCTAATATCAGCATAGTGATTTTAGTCAATAATACTGTATTCTAAACCTCAAACTGGCAAAGAAACTAGATCTTAATTGTTCTCACAACAACAAAATAATAATTATGTGACATGATGGAAGTGTTGGCTAACATTGTAGTAGTAATTACATTGCAAAATACTGATATCTACACACTGTTGTATTCTACTATCAAAACAATCACTAATTTGTTTTCTTATAATTTGGATTAAATATGAAACTAAGAAAAAAATTCATTGAACTTCAGTTTCAGCTCTGAGATGTAGAGACCTAAAAACAGCATTGCTTTCACTTATAACAAGAAAGTAGATAAACAAACTGCAATTTAACATTTTTTTTGATTCTATGAGAGAACTGAGGTTACAGAGCAAAAAAATAATCCAAAATATGGAGAGAGACAGGAACCTACAGTGAGAAACAAGATTGGAACAATTGTTTACCTAGGGAAGAAGAAACAAAACATCATAGAAACTGAAGAAGTTTCAGCTAGGAATCTTAAGAAATTGTTATGGTTGAGTGGGTTAATGGGTGAATGTAAAAACCTTACAGGTTTCAGATAGTAAATTCTTACCCTCTTTCTGGTTTTTCCTTCAGAAAATCCTCCAAGAGGATTAGAAAAAGTCTTACCAGAAGGAGGGAAGGATCCAGGGAAAACTTCCTTTGTGATGCTCACTTGGGGAAGTAGCAGCAAATTCTGTTGAAACTTTAACCAAGACTATATGTTTATTGTCCTTAAGAATTAAGAGCTTTAATTTGCAGTGGAAGAGTCAAAACCCAAAACAAACAAACAACAACAAAATTGATAGCCTAGGTGTACTGGTGGAAACCTACTGCAGCTTGGAAAGAACAAGAGAGAAAAATAAAAAGTCCTACTCTAATGGAAGGAGCAGGACTACAAGCCAGCATTATATCTGGAAGAGGACAGGAACATTTATGAAGGTCACAACCCCAAGACTCAGGTTTACAGTGCCTGCCAAAACTACAGCTTAATCAAAGAATCCCATTCTGGGGCACCTGGGTGGCCCAGTTAGTTAAGTGTCCAATTCTTGGTTTCAGGTCAGGTCATTATCTCAGGGTTGTAAGACTGAGCCCCATGTCAGGCTTCTGCTCAATGCAGACATGGCAGGGATGTTAGAATTACCAAACTAGGAATTTAAAGTATCAGTGACTAATATTTTAAGGGCTCTAATGGCTAAGGTAAACATTAAGCAAGAAAAGATGGACAATGTAAGCAGAGAGATAAAAATTCTAAGGAAGAATCCAAAAGAAATGCTAGATTTTTTTAAAAAAAGAAAAAGCTAATAGGAAGAATCGCTTTAATGAGATTACTACTAGACTAGACATAGCTGAGGATAGAATCTTTGACTTTGAGGATCAGTAGGATCCATAACACTGAAAAGCAAAGAGAACAATGACTTAAAAAAAAAAAGGCATAATATCTGTAAAAGATGTAACATATGCATAATAAGAATATCAGAAAGGGAAGAAAAAGAGAAAGGAACATAATAAATATTTGAAAATAAAATGACTAATAATTTCCCCAAACCACAGATTCAGGAAGCTCAGAGAATAGCAAATAGGTGGTTAAGAGGTACAAGCTTCCAGTTATAAAATAAATGTCACTGGAGTGTAGATAATAATACAATATATATAGTTAATATATATATATACAATATACAGTTAATAATATAATAACCTTGTATGGTGAGAGATGATAACTAGACTTTTCATGGGGATCATTTAAAAATGTATAAAAATATAAAATCACTATGATGTATACCTGAAACCAAAAGGGTATTATATGCCAATTATACTTTAATAAAAATAATAGGAAGGAGAATAGACAGCAAAAAAATTTTTAAAAACTATATGTAGACACAATATTTTCAAATTACAAAAATAAAGAAAGAAAAAATACTGAAAGAAAACAGAATGAAAAAAATGCCTTACTCATAAAGGCAAGAATTTCATATGATTTATCCGGAGAAGCACAGAAGCAAGAAAATAATGGATTTAAAATGTTGAAAGAAAAATACACCAAACTAGAATTTTTTTCCCTGGAATATTTACTTTAAAAATGAAGGAGAAATAAAAACTTTCTCAAATAAAAATTGAGGGAATTTCTTGCCAGTAGAGCTGTCTTCCAAGAAATGTTAAAAGAAGTTCCTTGGAAGGGGGAAAAAAAAAGTAATATAGGTCAGAAGTTGGATCTACATAAAGAAAGGAAAAGTATCAAAGAAAGAATAAATAGAGGTAAAAGAAAACTTTTCTTTTTCTTGTTCTTAATTGACCCCACAGATACCAGTTTATTCAAAATAATAATAGCAACAATGTACCCATTTATGTATGCTTAATATATATCCTACAAATGTACATGTGCTTATACAAATGTGAAATGAATAACAACAATAATAGGAGAGAAATCTGGAAGGAATCAGCATTACTTTATTATTATAAGATATTTACACTACCCAAGAAGTGGAATATTATTATTTGGAAATGGACTTATATTAGTTGTAAATATACATTGTAGACTCTAGGGCAACCACTAAAAAAGATGTATAGCTAATATGCTAAGAAAGAAGAAAAAAAAATGGAATCAGGAATCATGTACAATGCTCAGTTAAAACCATAAAGGCATAAAAAGATTAGAAGACAAAGTAGAACAAAGCTATTTTATAGATATAGACAAATGAATTTTAAAGTTTATATGGGGAGGCAAGAGACACAGAATAACCAACAAAGTATTGAAGGAGAACAAAGTTAAAAGACTGACATTACTCAACCTCAAGAATTACTAAAAAGCTACAGTTATCAAGAAACTGTGATAGGGTAAGAAGAATAGACAAATAGATCAATGGAACAGAATAGAGACCAGGAATAGACAGACATAAATATATCATCAACCAATCTTTGACAGAGGAACAAAGGTACTGCAATGAAAAAAAAGATAGTCTAACAAATGGTACTGAAACACCTGGACATCTACATGCAAAAAAAAAAAAAAAAAAAAAAAAAGGGCATTTAGATAGACCTTACACATTTCACAAAAATTAACTCAAAATGGATCACAAAGATAAATGTAACATGCAAAACTTAAACTTTCTAGAAAATATTGGTACACCATGAAAGATGTGTTTCATGAAGTAAATAATTGATAAGCTAAACTTCTTTAAAATTAAAACTTCAGGTCTACAGAAGATAATATAAAGACAATAGAAGATAGGCCATATACAGGGAAAAATATTTGCTAAAGACATATCTTTTAGAGAACTACTGTCCAAAATATACAAAGGACTCCTAAAACAACATTAAGAAAACAACTTTATTTTTATAAAATGGTCTTAAGGGTGTCTGGGTGGCTCAGTAGATTAAGCCTCTGCCTTCCGCTCAGGTCATGATCTCAGGGTCCTGGGATCAAGCCCTACACCAGGCTGTCTGCTCAGCAGGGAGCCTTCTCTCCGCCCCCACCACACCAGCCTGCCTCTCTGCTTACTTGTGATCTCTCTCTCTGACAAATAAATAAATAAAATATTTTAAAAATAAATAAATAAATAAATTTTAAAAATGGTCTTAAAAATGGTCTAATAATCTTGACATACACCTAACCAAAAAAGAAATACATATGACAAATAAGAATTTGAAAACATGCTTCATATCATCAGTCATCAGGAAATACAAATTAAAACAACACTGAGGGGTTCCTTGGTGGCTCAGTCAGTTAAGCATCTGACTCTTGGTTTCAGCTCAGGTCATAATCTCAGGCTTCTGGGATCCAGCCCCAGCCTGGACTCATGCTCAGTGTGGAGTCTGCTTAAAATGTTCTCTCTCCCTCTCTCTCTGCCCCTCCCTACTGTGCTCTCTCTCTCTCTTTTTAAAATAATTCTCTTTCTAAAATAAATAAATAATTCTTAAAAAAAATAAAATAATGAGATACTTCTACATACCTACTAGAATGGCCAAAATCAGAAACGCTGACAAAACCAAATGCTGGCAAGGAAGTGGCAGAACAGTAACTCTCACATATTGCTGGTCAGAATGCAAAATGGTATAGCTACTCTGTAATACAGTAGACACACTTATAACACACCATCCGGCATTTGTACTATTCGGTATTTATTTAAAGAAGTTGAAAACTATGTCTGTACATGGGCATTTATAGCAGCTTTTTCATAATGTCAATGCTTGGAAGCAACCAAGTTGTCCTTCTGAAATTAAATGAATGAATAAACTGTGATACAGCTAGACAATGAAATATTATCCAGTACCAAAAAGAAATGAGATATCAAGCCATGAAAAGACATGGAGGAAACATAAGTATATACTATTAAGAGAAAGAAACTAATCTGAAAAGGCTCTATACTGTATGATTCCAACTCTATGACATTCTGGAAAAGGGAAAACTATGGAAAAAATAAAAAGATTGATAGTTACTAGGGTTGAGGGAGGAGGAAATGAATAGGTAGAGAACAGAGGATTTTTAGGGTAATAAAATACTCTATATGATTTATAATAATAGATATATGTCATTAAACGTTTATCCAAACCCACAGAATTCACAATGCCAAGAGTGGGCCTTAAGGTAAACTCTGGACTTTGAGTGATTACTATGTGTCAATGTAGGTTCATACTTTGTTTTTAACAAAATGTACCAATCTGGTGAGTGATGTTGGTAATAGGAAGACTATCCCATTATCTAGCTAGGCCCTTATGAGGTATATGGGATATCTCTCTACACTCC
This sequence comes from Lontra canadensis, assembly GCF_010015895.1. NCBI lineage: Eukaryota > Metazoa > Chordata > Mammalia > Carnivora > Mustelidae > Lontra > Lontra canadensis. The sequence continues at coordinate 7,223,000 of NW_022631034.1, forward strand.
TCTCAGTATTGTAAATATTGTAAAACTGCTCTAAAAAGTAAGGTAATTTTAAGTAAAAATACACAAAAGGGAAGGGAAAGGAAAGGAAGGTAAGGTAAGGAAAGGAAAGGAAAGGAAAGGAAAGGAAAGGAAAGAAAAAACAAAAAAAGAAAAGAAAAGAAAAAAGAGAACAACTAATTTTTTGACTGAGGTGCAAAAGCAATTTGATAGAGAAAGGATAATCTTTTCAATAAATGATGTAAGCCAACTAAATGTTCATATACAAAATAATGAACCTCAATATATGCCTCACACCTTAAACAAATGTTAACTTAAAATAGATCAATAGCCCCCAATGTAAAACATAAAACTATACGATTTCTAGGAGAAAATTGGTATGACATTGGATTTGGTGATTAGTCTTTAGATATGACCGCAAAAGCATAATGCATAAAGAAATTAATAGAATGGGTTTCACTAAGTTCAATCTTTTGCTCTGCAAAATAAAGTGGTAAGAGAATAAAAATGCAAATCACAGACTGGGATAATATATTTGCCAGTCACCTGTCTTATAAAGGACTTATATAATACATACATACATACCTACATACACACACACTCAATTAAAAAAAAATCACGGGAAAAAAATAGGCAATATATCTAAACAAACACTCCTGAACAAGATATACAAATGGAAAATAAGCCTTTGAAAAAATGATCAACATTATTAGTCATTAAAGAAATGCAAAATAAAATCAAAGTGACATAACACAGCATATCTTGTAGAATAACTTTAAAGAAAATAACACTATCAATATGCAATGTGGGAGGAAAGGAAGCACAGAGCATCAGGAATTCTCATTCATCACTATAGGGAATGCAAAATGGTACAGGCACTTTGGAAACAGGTTCACAGTTTCTTAAAATGTTAATCATATATTTATAAAACAATCTAGCCATCCCACTCCCAGATATTTACCCAAGAAAATTGAAATTTTCTGTTCATACAAAACCTGTATGTGAATGTTTGTAGCAGTTTTATTGATAATGGCCAAAGCCTGGGAATAACAAGATATCTTTCAACATGTGAATGAATAAACCAACTGTTATACATTCATAAAATGGATTACTACTCAGATCTAAGAAAATTCTCTATTGGTTCACACAACATAAATTAACCTTAAATGTATTTTACTATTTGAAAGAAGCCAAACCCCAAGGCTATATTTTGTATCATTCCCTTTATACAGCATTCTGGAAATAGCAAAACAATAGTGATAGAAGACTGGTTATTGATTGTCAGAGATTTACATTTGTGTGGCTGTGTAAAGGGGGCTACATCAAAAAATTTTTAGAAGTTGGAACCGCTCTTTATGATACCTCACTGCTGGATACATGACTCTATGCATTTTCAGAGCCAATAGAACAATATAACACAAAGCATGATCTTTATGCATACTATAAGGAAAAATCAAACAGGATATCAATCACAGTATGGAATGTAAACTGTGACAGTGGAATCTAATTTCATTACAAATGTATCCATTGGATATATGAAGGTGAGGGGGAAGGGGCTGACCTAGGTAACTTTCAAAAACAGTGTTTTGACTAGATAAAGACTGAAGCCTAAACAAATAAAACTATATAACATTATACTCTAGTTTATAAATTTGTTACTCATAGAGGTTCATTGAGCAATTCTGAAATTGGTTTACATGTATGCTAGGTTGAATAAATATCTCATTAAAGATAATGAGAACAAAGTTTCTCACTGTCAGAAAAATAAGTTATATAAATACATATACAAGCAAGGTAGAAGGTATGAACGAACCCTGTGATAATGGATTCGAGTGGAACATATCATCATGAACTCATATTTATCTTAATATATATCAGATAAATAGATATACAAATATAGATATGTGTGGATGCATAGGTTGGAATATATATACATGTTTTTTAGTTTGTCTAATGAGAGGGCCTACAACCCAAGTGAAATGAGTACATTTTGTACCAAGATATTGGATTCTAAATTCTAATCTCCAATAAAAGGATCAGTGAGTGTTCTTTTGAGCAATAGCTGACTCTAGAACTGTAAATTGGAAAATATAAGATGAACCTAGCATCTTGCAGTGCCAAGAAGAAGAAAGTGTTGAAAACAAATAAAAGGATTTCAAAAGGATACAGCAACCAACCTGAAATAGCTTCCAATGTTCAAAGCTGGGATATTTGGTCAGCAAAATAAATCATTATATTATTGGATTATAATACAAAGAATAAGATAAATATCCATGAGTATATATTTATATAAATAAATGACTAAAAAATAAGTAGATGAAAAAGGGACAAATCTTCCTTATAGATGAATTCTAAATAATGGATTCCAAATAAATTTGGAATCATGGATTCCAAATAAAAAATGAGGGAAATAGATCACCATTAAAATACCACAGTAATAATTGCTGCAGGCAATGTCCACTTTTGACTGATATAATTAGCAGGCAAACTTTGAGAAAAAATAAAATAGTTCTATAACCTCAAAGTATCCTCCTGCAAATATTTCTTAATTACTACGGTTGTTTAACTTATGTCCATAAAGTCTTTGATATTTTTTGCTCCAGGAGATGGAGCTTAATTCCCCTTTCTTTGAATGTGGGATAGAATGAGTGGTTTGCTTATAACAAAAGAAGGAAAAAAAATAGTAACTTTACAGTGGAGAAACCTAGCAGACATCACCTTAAGTATGTCACCAAGGTTAAAATGACCAGCAATAAGCCATATTGCTATTACATACTGATGAGTTGAGAAGGGCGTTTTCCTACTGTATGTAACTTCCCTCAAATCTTTATCCCAGTTTAATTAGAAGAAAATATAAAACAAACCCAAATTGAGGGAACTTCCACAAAAATACCTGAACAGTTTTAAAAGTAGCAATGTTATGAAGAACAACTAAGGACAGAAAATTTCACAGACTGAAGGAAGCTAAAGGTAAAGTGATGATCAAATGCAACATGGTAGAGTAGGTTGTACACTGAGTCATCAAAAGGACATTAGGGGAAAAACTACTGGATATGAATAAAGTATATAATTCAGTTAATGTTTTTCTGACATTATTTTCCAATTTTGATTAATTTACATAGTTATATGAAAAGAAAGCTGTGAAATATAGGAACTCTCTATGCAATCTTTTTTTTTTGCAGTTTCTTTTTTTTTAGTTAATTTTATTTTTATAAACATATATTTTTATCCCCAGGGGACAGGTCTGTGAATTGCCAGGTTTACACACTTCACAGCAATCTTTTTAAAACTTCTATAAGCCTAAAATTATTTCAAAATAAAAAGTTAAAAAATAAGTCATTGTTTCTTACATAGATTCCAAACATATGCCCAGGGCTGATTCATACTTTGATATTAGTTGTTTTGGACAACTCTAAATTGACAAATCTATTAAGACACATATGGGCTATTAATTTTTCTTCTATATTATATGCCATTGATAGTGTGTAATGACAAAGAATGCCATTTGAGAGAGGAATTCTGCCAACTGCTAATTCTGTTTTCTTTCTGAGCATATTATTTGTCTGGTTTTCTAAGACTCTTGGCAGTAGAATGTCATGTCTATTAATGTGGAGTGCAACTTTGAATGATTCTTCCATACTTGGTCTTTCTTCTGAACTTACTGACAAAATTCTTCCTTTAACTAGAAAATATTCATTTGTGGCTTGGGAAAAATAAAAGAATTTGATTAGTTACCAAAGATTACAATATTTAATTTGAAAGTACCTGGTAATATGTGATGATGCAGTACTATTTGGGGGAAAAGTTTTATACAAGAAAATAAACTCTGTAACAAAGTAATCACTGTCCCAATGAAATCAAATAGAGAAATTTCTCTGGTTTTTGCACACATATATTAAACTTTCAGATTCACTTAATTAGCACAGATTTCCATTATATATCCATAATGCAGCCCTGTTCACTATGATTACAACTTGATTCTGAGATCTGGTATTACGTTGCTATTTTCACTTCTTCAGCAAGTCATTTTTAAGCCATAGATACATCATTGTGAATTAGTGATTTTATTAATTTTCTATTGCTCTGTAACAAATAATGACTACTTCAAGGGCTTTAAAAAAGACAAGCTTCTTATTTCACAATTTCTGTAGGTCAGGAGTCTAGACATCAATGACCAAGTCCTCTATTCAGGATTCCACAAAGCTTTAATCAAAGTATTAGCTGGGCTGCATTCTCATCTGGAAGCAAGACTGGGAAAAAATCCATTTCCACTGCTCACTCAGATTGTTGACTCGATTTATTTTCTTATTACTCTATGACTCAGGGCTTTAGCTTTCCATCACCTAGAAATTGCCTTTTGTTTCCAGAGGTCACCCACAGGCCCCAGATGCTTCCCAAAGCACCTTGCCATATGGGCTTCTCCCCATGGTTGTTCCATCAAGCCTGCAGACGGAATTTCGATTTACCATTTATTGAAGATAGTATCTTATATAAACTCACTTAATCATGAAAGTGACATCCTATCACCTTGCCATGTTCTGTTAGACCCAAGTGGTGAGCTTCATCCACTCCCAAAGGAAGTGATTACATGGTGACATGCCTACTAAGACGTAAATATCATTGGGGATCATCATAGGGTCTATTTACCATGGCAGTGTAATATAATACATAAATATCATAAAATGGAAATTAAATAAATAAAGACAGCCAAAACATAAATCATATGAAATTATGTTCACTGAGAATTTTTGTGCTTTATCAACTGAATACTAGGTGAAAGATTTTTGTAAAACAGCACCAAATTTTATAGATTTTATGATTATTAATAATATAATGTTAATGTATGTAAAATTATAATTAAATCTACATATCATAGGTACCCATGAAAATTTACTTTTCTCTGAAACCACTAAAATGCCTACCAGCCATTGAACAGATCACCTGAGACCACCAGTATGGAGCAGACTCTTCTTTAAGAAACACTGCCTGGAGTATAGATCTATTAGACAATAGCCCACGTTTTCTCATCAAGATAAAAATATGGATTTGGGGCATTTTCCTCACTCTGATTATAAAGTGATGCTTTGATATTTTTTTCTTCTCAATAAATTCTTCCTTGGTTACTATTTCAGAGAATTAAAAAAAAAAAAAAAAAGTGGTAAAACTGTTACAACCCGCAACTTCTCCTTGTCTTCTGGGGAGATACTTTCTGTCAAAGGTGAATGCATAGTATTTTTTGATACATTACTATGCTGGAGCTCCAGCTAAGTTGTGAAAATGTAGAAGGTTGAGTAAGACAAGGTCCCCAGATTTTCTGGCTATTTAAAGCAGACATTATTAAAGTATGCCATGGCAACTATTTATGTAAAAGATGGGCAAGAAGTGATCTCAGAAAGGAAAACAATGTTAATCACTTATTTTGAAATTGGTTTGTGATAGATCTATTTAGCTCAATTACTAGGAGCAAATATCATTGTTTAAGCACAACTGAAATAAGGAAAGGAATATATTACACTTGTAGGTCTTTTCCTAAAGACCTATTGTTTTCTGTGTTAACTGGCCTATTCCAAATACAGACATTCAGTCAGCAGCAGTGCACTCTATTGTCTTTAGTTACTTCTTTTTCCTGGCCTAGAAGCCTAAGTGTGCTATTAAACTATATAAGGAAATAGATATAAAAGGCATTAAAAATATAAATGGAGCATTTCGAATATGGCACTATAACGGGAAAGTGATATGTCTCTTTTACAGGCCTAGATGAAGCACAAAAGAAGACGAATATAGCCACAGATTTATGGAATGTTGCAGGAAGCTTCTTTGTAAGTTTTTAACATACAGGTTTTCTTCTGCTTCAAACTAACTACCACTTCAGGTGGTGGGACTAATACATAACACACTATTTCATTGCTGTAGCTCAACTTTTAAATAGCATAAAAGTGTATTCCTCTGAAATATTTGCTTTATTTGCTGTGTATCCATAACATTATCAAGACATTGATAACTTAGCTAGAAATGCTTAAATCACATCATATAAAGACCTCTTTATTTATGTAACTACTTTTGCTTAAATTCAATAGCTATATATAATAAATCTCATCTAACTGTGGCAGGAAATATAAAAATTATATATTAATGCTGTATAATGGGTTTAAAGTTAAATACATTTTACAAAGCCATAGGTCTCATTGTTGTGAAGCAAACTTTCCCTTTAGCAATATTTTTCTGTGATTAAGTTAGAGATCAGACAAACTTCTTACTCAGTATATGCCCAATAGCAATATAAAATTCAATATCAGCTGCATTATTCTATAGACTTACACCATAATACATGCAAAATGAATACAAAGTAAACAGATAAACCTAATACAATATGTAAAACACACAAAATTTATCATTTACCAATATGAACAAAGAGGGCAAAATAAACAGAACTAAATTTGTGGTGACAATAGAATATAGCAAAAACATAAGTCTGCAACTTTATATTTTCAATAAGCATTTTAGATGGGCTTTGTTAGGCATGGGTGCTGTGAAATGGGAAGTATGAATTGTAGAATCACCTCTATCAATAGTCATTGCTACTGTGGGCTTGCTTTCAGATCCATGTATAATTTTTTCTTTCTTCAGAAAAAGCTAAAATTATTTCATTCAAATAAAATCAAACCATGATTTCAACAACTAAAACTGCAGGTGGCTAACATTTATTTTATGGTAGAATAAAGCGGGTGCAGTATTTATAGATTTGAAAGTGATCAATTAGCCCTGAAAAACGGACTCTCCTGCCATGTTAGATATCATTATTGCCATTGTCAAACAATATGCACTAAATATTGGTTGAGACAATGTGATGGGGTGCAAGCAACTGTAAACAATTTGAGTGTTATCTAGTATATCAATGTTCCAGTGGAGTCAGCACTGTGTTTAGAACACTACTGATTTTATACAATTTACTGAACTATATACACGCTTATGTTACAGCCATTAAATTAGGCTTTCTAAGAGTTTTATTTTCCTTGAATCTTCTGAGGTTGGATAAGGGTGGGATCTGCTACATAGACAAAAATCAAATACACTTGGAAAAATAAATTTGTTCTACTCTCAGAACGTATTTAGTCAAAATTCATTTTGAGAATTGCCAAGTTGAAGCATGAATCTCTAAAACTCCTATTCCCCCCCTCAGCAAATTAGACTGAGATGAGTAAATACATCTCTGAACATTATGTGCTTTTTATCCCTTTCTATAGCTTTCTATCCTTCTCATCTATATACACAGAGATTCTTTTCCAGTTTTAACAACAAGAGTTGATTTCAGTAAAGTTTACTTTTAATTTTCCTGTGAAGAACAGTGTCCATTAACTCTATTTACTTTTGTCCTTTTTCTTCTAACTAGGCTTGGTTTATTTCTGTAGGAAACATGTATTAACCACATTTCCCATACTTAGCAGCATGATTCTCAGATAAGCCATTAGAAGTATATGCTGGGTTACTTACTTGAGCAAATTTAAGTTATACAACTTGAAAATTAAGAAAATATTTTCCAGTTTTCAAAATCACAGCATGAAAAAATAAATCCTCCATTTCAGTACTTTTCTTAAAATGGTAGACATCTATTTGTCCTGGGATAAACTGCCATTTACATTCCTGGACACATTTGGTAGAGAAATCATCTAGCAAACACTGTGCTGGGAAATTTGCTAGATGGTATGCATGTACTTGAGAGATACTCTTTTGCTCCATCAAAAAGCATGCTGCCTTTAGAAGAGATAGAAGCATTCATAGTGTTTTTGAAATAAGCACAGGATACATAGAGCAGACAGGAATCCTACCCCAAGACAGATGGGGAAGGCAGAACCAGAAAGATATAACTGAATGGGGCACTAGCTGAGATTTATTTATTTATTTATTTAGGCATTATCCAAGGAAAATGATACACTGAATGTTAGCTACAAACTTCTATCTTTATAACAAATCATTGAGTTAAAAAATGACAGAGCAAGTTTAATTAATGCAGATCCATACTCAGATATGACCATAAAAACTGGTCTTTTAAAACATAGGAAACTCAAGAAAGACCTTTGGTAGGTACTCAACTAGGCATAGAAAAGGGCCAAAGACAATTAACTTGGATTTGAGAATTTTAAGCACCTCTTCTACTTTCCCTCTTTTAGTCATCTATTGTCCAGGGCCTGGGTATATAATTTGGAAGGGTTCTTAAATGGGCCAAAGGTGAAAAGCATCTTTGCCATTAAGAGTGAGCATTCAATTCATATTTTTCAGACTAGAACTTTCCAAATGGTAGTGGTATTGGGGAACATTGCTGAATAGTTACACAAAAAGTCATAGTCATGAATCAGAACCACTGGCAGCTCTTCCTAATTCTGTAACACAATAGATGTCCACCCTACCTGATAATAGGAATACAGCAACAACAGTAAGATGAAGCAGGCAAAGCAGAGTAGGTACATGGGAAGATTGAGAAGAGTGGTCAGAATATACCAATAGGTACAGAATATTTGGCTAGTTTCTATCCATTACTCATGGACCAATCCATTTAGTTCCAGTAGCTGGGAGAAAAACTGATTCCCCCTGTGTGAGTACAATGCCTGAAATTTAAAAAAAAAAAAAAAAAATTTAAAAAAAAATTAGGGTGTCTGGGTGGCTCAGTGGGTTAAGCCTCTGCCTTTGACTCAGGTCATGATCTCAGGGTCCTGGGATTGAATCCCATGTTGGACTCTCTGTTCATCAGGGAACCTTCTTCCCCCCTGCCCCCACCTGCCTCTCAGTCTACTTGTGATCTCTGTCAAATAAATAAATAAAATCTTAAAAAACAAACAAACAAACAAAAAAACAACCAACAAAAACTGAACAGGAATATTCTGGAGTGTGGATGGGGGAGGTTATTCTAGAATAGTGAGTGGGTTAACCCACTCACCATTCAAGAAGTATTCTTGGAATAGAAAAAGATATTCTTCCTATGCATTAACTCAACCAGAGAAGTACAATCAATACACTGTTTTGTGCTTTATCCAGAGATGGCTAATATTTTATAAGAGAATAGCAGAAAATCAATAATACAAGAAATCAAAAGAAGAAAGTATGGTTCCTATAATTGATATTTCAATGGAAAATTTTAAATAGGAAAATAAGGAATGATAAATTAAAAATTAAAATACAAGGGAAAGTCCTAACACATAATTAATTACAGTTCTCTGTAGATTAACCTTGATGATTAAAGATAAATGCTCTCAAGTAGAATTCAAGAAAAAAACAAGATCTGGCCATATGTTATTTTTAGAAGAAACACTTTAAGACAAACACAAAAGGGAGAAAAGTGAAGGAATGGAAAATACAATAAATACAAATTGGAAGAAAAAAGAACATTTTAAATATCTAAAATAATAAAAATTGTGTACTCAAAAAAAGCTAATAAAAAAGGAGCTTCTAGTAAAACTAATTTAGAAAACCAGGACAAAATAGGAAATTCAGAATAAAAACTACAACCACAGACATAGAAATTTTTTAAAGCATAAAACAATGATATGAACAAATAATGCAGATTTTGAAAATATTTTAAAAATTGGCATGTTTGGAAAGGCATTTAATGCTAAAATATGTCATTAAATGGTCATCAGAGAGAGCAACATGAATAAATGCAGAAAGGACACCAAATCATCATAAAGTGGTTTAGTGGAAAGAAATACCTTTACTGGAAGAAAATAAGGAACCTTAGGAAGTCTTAAAGCAATGGAATAAAACAACCAAAACTAATTTTAGGAGGATTGAGAAGTTGCAAATTTTAAGGTGACCATTGTTCTAGTTTGCCAGAGTGAAGGAGTTCCTGGGATACATGCTAAAATCAGGAAAGTTTTTAGTGAATTAAGCCAAGTTGGTCACCCTAGCTGTGATATTAAAAATGAACAAACAAACAGCAACCAATTGTGAAACCAATGATTTAAAAACAAGAACAAACAAACCAAAACGAAAACCAAAACAAAACAAAACAGCCACATGACACAATTCTGCAGAAATATCTAGTATTTATATTACCAACAGGAGTAAATTAAAAAAAAACAACAACACATTTTTGGACTATAAAACACATCTTACTATCTATGTATGAGAAGAGTAGAGAGAACACCAAACAATGTAGTATGGACATCACTATCCAACTTATGTCCTGAATTCTAGAGCATGGAGCTATTCTGACCAGATAAAAGTCAGTCATTCCCCAAAACAACATTCAAAGGCTAACAAAAAGAGCTCTGTCAGCTCTTCCTGTCCATCACCTGCAGTCCTCTTCCTTCTTCCATTCAGAAAGTATAATTGTCATTAGGCATAAAGTGATTTTTTTAGAATCATGAGGTAGGGCCATGTTGTTCTTAAGGATGCTGTGTAAAAAACTGTTTTATTAGAGTCAAGCTGGGTGTTGGGATTTTTGCATTTAAGAGACTGCATTCATCCTTTCAGTATACTTTATAGATGAGACAGAGAACATGAAAGAGAGATTACTCAGCCCAGATCTTAAAACACACCTGAGTGTTCACAAATCATGATTATTCTTGAATTTGAGTGAGAGGAGTTAGCAGATGCAGGTGGACAATGATGGAGGCAACACAAACCTCACATGCAAACACTGCACCTATAAATATCTGTCCCAATTTGAAGATGAATAAAAAAGAAAAATGGTTTCCACGAAGGAGAAGAAAAATCACGGCAATAGAGATAAAAAAAAAATATTATACGGAAGTTTCAGTGTAAGGGTGTATTTCTGAAAACAATATTTTATTAAAAAAGTGAAACTTAATAAAACACCAGTTCATTATCTTGGAGGGTGGGATGGAAAAGTAGAAGTTAGAAAGAATAGCTTCTACAAAAAGGCATAGTTGGATATGAAGATAGTATTAAAATAAAGGTGCAAAGGAAGATTATAGAAAATGGGAAATCTTTCAAGGCACTCAAAGTACAATACCAAGATTTAATGTATGTGTATTTTTTAAAAGATTTCCTTTATTTATTTGATAGAGAGAAAGAGATCACAAGTAGGCAGAGAGTCAGTCAGAGAGAGAGGAGGAAGCAGGCTCTCTGCTGAGCATAGAGCCCGATGGGGGACTCAGTCCCAAGACCCTGAGATCATGACCTGAGCTGAAGGCAGAGGCTTAACCCACTGAGCCACCCAGGCACCCAATGTATATGTATTTTAATGTAATATACATTTTACATATAAGATGTAGATAAAGATTAGAGAGACTCTTAGAAAACTGATGATCTGGAACCACAACAACTCTATTAAAATTGAAGGGGAAGAAAAAATAAAACAAGAAAGAAAGAAACTAAAATTCTAAGAATAAAGGTGATAAATAAGAACGATGAATATAAATCCAATCTAAGATGATAGATTCAAGAGGAAGAAAAAAGAACAACAGAAGTAAAATCAATTGTATCAAATATAATGATAATGAGGAAGAGGTAAAGAAAAAGGATGAAGGTAATGGTAAAAAACAATAGCAACATGCCTGTGGGAAGACAAATTCTAAATGCAGGCAAAAGTATTTGATACCCAGAAAATTTAACACTTATACAACTATCTAAAAAAGCTAAGTAAAGATTCTAATTCTCTAGTACTAGTCATGATTCTTTAAAATATATAAAAGTAGTGTGGTTTTATTATTTAAAAATCTGAGATTTATGAGAGAAGAGAACCAGAGCAGAGTATATCCAATTGTCTACTCCATGTGAATATGAGACAAAAACCTATTATTTTATTTTGTACTTTGGTAAGTAGAGAAATAGGTTGGGTTAGACAGATGTTCTTTATTTTTTCCAGCTTTACTGAGGTATAATTGACAAATAAAATTATGAGATATTTGAAGTATACAGTATGCAATTTGATATACATATACATATACACATTCACTATAAAAATTAAAGAAAATCACTAGAAGAATTAAAAACTGATTTTCCATCTACTAAATTACTATAGAATCTGATTCACATTCAGATTCTCAAGGGATGATCAGCAAAGATATGAAAAAGGTAAAAAATCTGAATGACTGCAAGTATTTTTTTAGATTAAAACAAAGATAAGATTATACTGAAAAACTACAAAGAATGTATTCTCACTGCCTTATTTAAAAGAAGACAACATTATGGAGAGTGAAAATGACAAGAATAGAATTCCACTATCATAGCCAAAATTGAAAAATGAAGCTAGGTCCGAACATAGGCAGATAAAAATGTAAACAGCTGCTTGTTTCAGGAATAGGAGACTGTTTTAAAGGAATCTGTAGGGGCACCTGGGTGGCTCAGTGAGTTAAGTCTGACTCTTGCTTTCAGCTCAGGTTATGATCTCAGGTTTGTAGGCTTGAGCCCTTCCTTGGGCTCTGCATTCAGCAGGGAGTCTGTTTGACATTATCTCTCTCCCTCTGCCTTTGCCCCTTCCCTCTTCTCTCTCTCTACCTCCCTCTCTTAAATAAATAAATCTTTAAAAAAAAAAAAAAAAAAACAGAGGGGGAATCTCTAAAATGAAACCACCCCCTGGGAGCAATCAGACATAAATAATCATTTACCAAATTGTGTGATAGATGGTGGAAGCACTTTGTCCTAGACCAGAATGCGGAGGAGATAGGTATGTTGTGCCCAAGTTTTTGCGTCTGAGAGACCACCAAGGAGCCAAGCACCGATGCAATCGCATGAGGGTTTATTTGACAAGCTTAAGCTTGAGCCCAAGTATACCCAACACAGCGGAGTAGGGACTTGGACCCCGATCCAGATTACAGTCAGAGTTTTTAAAAGCAGAGTAGGGGTGGACTCAGCGGTGGGTGAGGACAAAGGGGGTGTTCAGAAGGGCTATCAGGGTAAAGAAGACTGTCAGGATATTGAAGGCCTGGCTACTATCAAGCCAAGGCCGTTTTTCCCTTTAATGAGGCACTAGCATGAAGACAATTGGGAGTTTCCTGGTGGAATGTCACATTCTTGCTATCAAGCGTCCTTGTTAGTGAGATTTGGGTTTAGAAGAAATTTAACTTTATTTACTTTTCCTTCTACCTCAGCCTCCTTCAGTTTTGTTTATGGAGGGGAGGGTGACATTAGGGCTTAAGGAACTGAGTTATTTGTCTTTGGAAATTGGGCTAGACTCAAGGTGGGTATAGCCTTGTTTTTCTTGGCCTCCACAGGTAAAGGGCTAAACATTATGTAGATTGATAGATGACAGATAAATAGATACATACATCACATACAAACATAGATGATAAGTAGATTTGTATATACGGCATTATATATAGTATATATATGCATATATATATCTTACATTACTTTATTTTTTTGCAAGTCCAAGTGAACAGCAACAACAAAAGAAAGAATAAAAGATAACTTTGTTACATAATTCTTCTAAGAATCTCTCCTACAAGTATATTTGCACATGCAGAGGAAGATTTATGCATGGGGTATAAAGGCAGATCTATAAATAAGAGTAAATATCTGGAAACAATCTAGAAACCCATTAATAGGGATTAGTTATATAAATGATGGTACATCTATACATAACAGTGTAGTCCTTAGGTTAAAAATGAGTTCAATCTAATTGTATTAGAATATATGTGATTAAGTGAAAAAATGAAGCAAGGTACAGATTAATGCCAGTGGTATATGTTTCTACATATCATTAAAGATGATAGGTATGCATATCAATGCATGAGATATGGCTGTATTGAAAATCACCAAACTATTGAAATTATTTGTCTTTATATTGTACAGCTGAGAGTCTGGGATAGCAGAAGAGTATTTTCCATTACACTACTTTTGTGATGGTTGAATTGCATGTGTCACATTTATTTTAAGCTATCTTTTAGAAGAAAACTTCCTTATGCTAAAATTTAGAGTTGGCTACATATGAAATGATTATGAGAACTGAAAAAGTGTACAGATATTTTCAACTAACATGTCTATCACCATATTACTAGTATTACTCAATATTACTTAGATAGAATTATAAGTAGGCAATTTCAAAATTGGAATAAAGCCAGATTTAAGTTTTGAGATTATTTGTTTTCTACTATAATTAATACCTGTTGTCAAAAATACAATTTTGTCCTTGAGGAGAGAACCCACAGCTTTTACATCTCTAACTCTGGCTCTGCAAAAGCAATTGGTCAAATGAAAGCAAATAGCCAATTGTACATTGATTGTACAAGCAGTTGGGGGCAAGGATAGGAATAGTTGCCAACACACATCAGATGATGTTGGGGAAACTGGCCATAGTTTTCCAGATATTAGAGAATCACTGGAGCATGCTATATACCCAGAGTCACACATAATATAATATGACCTTAGATGAAAAGAGGGAGAAGAAGACAAATCATATTCAGTTACTTGATTTTTACTAAAATAAAAGACTTTTCCATAGTAAGTTCATGTAGAGTGGCTATATAAGCCAGATGCATCTTGAGGCAGGCTTGCCCCCTAAAAATTAATAAATATTTAGGCATTAGTCCTTGGTGCCTGCTAGAAATTCCTTGCATTTTAAACCAATGGAAGAAATATCTGCCTTTGTCAGCAGATCTCAGATTGTCACCCTAAATCCATTAGCTCCTTCCTCCATAATAATTAAGTTTCAGTGGGACTTATGACCACCCAATTAGTTTAACAATTCCTAGTGTCTCTTGCAACTTGGTATGTCAAATGACTAAGTTCTCACCCATGGAATGAAACAAAAAATAATAAATGGAACTGACACCTCAGATGCTTAAAGGGAAGGGGTTTGCCCTGGACTCCATTTTTCCGTCTTCCTACAGTCTAGAGCACAGACATGGCATCAACATAGCTGCCATCCAACAGATGTGGAAAATTCTATAGACAATGGTGGAGCAAAGAATAAAAGAAAGCCAGATCTCTGAATTCCTTGTGGAACAAAATTTGTAGAATAAGAAACAAATGTCTACTGCATTGCACCCATTATGTCTATGAGGGTTTTTTTGCAGCAAATTAGCCATTATCCTACAATAAATCTTTATTCTCAATCAAGATATTGAATCTCTGATGCAGTGACTTGACTAAAGTCACAGGTAGAATCAGCAGCTAACTCTATCTGTTCTGATTATAGTCCTTCACACGCCTTCTCAAAATCCTTTTCCTAGGTATATTTTAACCCAGTATCTTCATGTCTCTGATATCTTTGGAATAACCACTCATTTCAGTGGTACCCTTCTTTCCTTCCTTCCTTCCTTCCATCCTTCCTTCCTTCCTTCCTTCCTTTCTTTCTTTCTTTCTTCCTTTCTTCCTTTCTTTCCACACTAGTATTACTCTGCAATAGAGGTTTCTAAGAAAATGTTTAAGTTAGTACATTGCCTGAACGGTAGAGATTATTTGCGTGTGTGTGTTTGGGGGGAGCAGGGAGCCTGATAGCTTTCTATGGATCTTTGTCTCTGAATCCACACACTCAAAATGTTTTGTTTTGTTTTGTTTCTTTGTTTGTTTTAAGCATTGGGCATGTTCACATCATCAGAGCTTTAAAAGCTAAATTAAAATAATGTGTGAAAGTACCTACTACCTCAGTATCTAGGGAGTCTCAAATCTAATTACTCCCTTTCTCTACTCTCAAAGCTAATGGCCAAAAAATTTAATCCAAATATTTTATTAAAAAAAGAAAACACACAACTAAAATAATTGTTTCTATTCTATTTTTAGGGAGAAAAAAAAGAGGAACTAAATATATAAAACAACAGATCCTCCTAATTAATATTCTTTCCTTGAAATGCAAACAAGTCATAAGTTATTTTAACAATACCTGACCAGAGTCCAAAAGTGAAACAGTGGTCATGGATACTGTATGAACTGATATCCAAGATGACTAAGAATTAACTGCAATTGAATCTGAATATTTATTCAAGAGATTCAGTCTTGGATTTACATAATCAAAATGTATGTCCCCTTAGTAACTATAACCCATTTCTTACACTTGGATAGTATGCATATATATGTTGACACACACCTAAGTAATACATATCATATATATGTGGTATCTTTTAATAGTTTATAATTAATAAATAAGATTTATAATAAAATTAGTTATTTACTAACATGATGATAATACAATTTTATTAGTGTGAATCTGGAAGAAAATTAATATGATATGGATACGGTATAATTCAAAGTTCAAGTTACTAAAGCACACTAGCAAATTCCAAGTTGTAGATTTGGAATGAAAAGAAATTCTCCCTGCTTTCACAAAACATTTTTTTTCCCAATCATTTCCACAAAGCTCTTTTTTATTACTAATCTAATAAACTCTTCAATCTGGGAAAAAAGTTTTCTACCCTTAATGCAGAAAATAAGTCTTTTATTTCCCACATGAGTGTGTTTATTAGTTCTCACTACTTAAAATTTCTCATTCCAATCTGTATGGACATCCTTTCAACCTAATTTGTACCTCTACTTCACCATTGAGCCTTCTTTGTCTCTCTTTGTAGGAGTAGTCTTTGGTATATCTTTTCTTCTTTTTTCTTTTTTTCTACAGATTTATTCATTTTATTTAATTGTCTTATTTAAATTTAATTAGCCAACATATAGTACATCATTAGTTTCAGATGTAGAGTTCAATAATTCATCATGGGTAAGAGAGAATGTATTTCTGGGCAAGGAGAGAAATGTTAAAGAAAGAAATAGGGAAGAGTTTTTTTCAGTCATCCCATAGAAAAAGGAAGTAAAAAGGAGAAGAAGGACATTCTAAGTTGAAGAAACAGTATCAGCAGAGAGAGTATGGAGGGGAAACTCTGGGTACATTTCCTGCGCAGAAAGCAGTCCACTATACCAGTGCAGAGAGTAGATCAAAAAGAGCAGGGAGGTGAGAGAGAGATAGTAAGCTCGGGTACCCTGCTCTGTCCATGTCAAAGATAGGCTGAAGTAACATATGTGCCAGTCTTCCAAGGCCATGATAAGTAGTTAGGAGCTATTCTCACTGACAGTGCAGAGCCAGAATTAACAGAATGTTTTAAGCATGATCAAATTTATGTTTTAAAAATATTACCCTTTTGGCTTTTGAAGTTTAAATCAGAGATAAGAGCTGCTACAGAAGTAAAATTAGTTCAGACTGTGGGGGTCCCCCTGCCCTCCCTTTTATGATGGAAGTGAAAATGGTACACACTTGGTAATTATTAAGCATATCGAGGTTTTGTTATGGTCCCCCCCCCGCCCCTGCCATAGCCAATCATAGGGTAAGTCAAGGTCAAGTCAGAGACATAAACCAACCCACAGTTCCTGATTCTCAGTTCAGTACGTTATGTGATTAAATAATGTGAAAATGTGCCTGGATGCTGCCTGATAGAGGGAAGGTTCCATTTTTATATGTAAAAACTACCTTTATATGCACAAAATAAATTATAAGAGCTGTGCTACTTTAATCAATCTGTATTGCTAGAACTAGACTCTATAGCTATTAAAAGACTTCTACTTCCTGAGACTTCCTCATGCCACGCAGCTTAGTCATGCCTCCTTGAGCACATGGAGGCATGAATAAACTTTAAAAGAGAAAGAGGAATATGCCTTCACTGCTTTTGTAAACACAGCAGCTGATGTGTTTGCCCTGAAGGGAGAAATCTGCCACTTTGTAAGTTAAGCCTGAGTGAATTGCAGGGCTTCTAGACAGATACTCAGGAAACAGGAAGGCAAAGTTTTAAAACAAAATCATTACCCTCCTTCCAGAGCACAGGATATAGGGTAACTGGCTATTCAGGAAGAATGTCTAAAAGGTTCAAGCAGAATGATAGGTGCCTTTCATGATCACCTGAATCTATGGAAGTAGTTTATTACAAAGACCTATTTTTAAAATGAGGAGGCATAAGCAACTTAATTAAAGTGCTTTCCCCTTGGGATTCCCCGGGTGGATCAGTCATTAAGCGTTGACCTTTGGCTCAGGTCATGATCCCAGAGTCCTGGGATCAATTTCCCCATAGGTTTCCCTGCTCAGCGGGGAGCCTGGATCTTCCTTTCCCACACCTCCCTGCTTGTGTTCCCTCTCTCACTGTCTCTTTCTCTGTCAAATAAATAAAACCTTTAAAAAATAATAATAATAAAGTGCCTTTTCTCCAAGCTTAGTTACCAAGTTGAAGCTCTGTAATTGCAGCTCTGGCCTCATGATGGCGCACACAGGCGATTTTTCTATCAGGCCACTCTGCATGCAGTGAAAGCATGCCTTCATTCAGTCTTCTGTCTGTTCCAAGATGTCTGTCTTTACTGTGAATTTCCCTCCTTGTTTCCTGCTATTGAGAAATGTATTCTGTGTAATCACAAACTAAGTTTCCTATTAATTCATCCATCCGTTCATTCAGCAAATATCTATTAAGCATCTATGAGCTAAGTGCTGTTACAAAATCTCCAAGAAATTCATAATCGAGAAACAAAGTAGGGAAGAAAGAGACCAAACATGTAATCACCAGAGAGGGTGGAAAATATTTTAATTATTTTCTAAAGAACAGGTGAATCACAGATGAAATGAAATAATTAAAACTTCTTCTTTCCCTTCACTGAAAATATACTGCTTAAAGTTTTGTTAAGCCCTTAAGAAATATCAGGTGCTGGACACTGATGTATTCAGAACCATTTCCTAATCTTTATAGTGAAATGAAATGTAAATTACATGGTGAAAAATGGGAATTTCCCCCCAAATAAAGGCCAGTCTGCCAAAATGTGAAATTCTCATAATTTAAATCATTAAATTTAATAGACAACAAAAGCAACAACATTATTATTTTTAAAGTAGTTTCCGTGCCCAACGTGGGGATCAAACTCACAACTCTGAGATCAAGAGTCACCTGCTTGGCCAGCTGAGCCAGTCAGTCACCCCAAAAGCAGCAACATTGTTTTTTAAAAAGTGAATTCCAGTCAAGACCATATTAATTCACTAAGAGGATTCAGTCATTTAGATTAACCTGTTGATAGACCAGACCCTTAGATATTGATAATGGAAATGATGACCTCTTTGAGTTTTTGGATTGTCCGTAGATTTATCTTCAACATTCCTCCCTGGTGTCTTTAAAAGGAGCTCTTAAGAAGCAGGACAAAAGATCTTTAAATGAATAGTTCCTAGAGATAATGTCCTCTCAGGAGATAGAAAACAAAAATCATTTTTCTCAAATTATACAAACTATACAAAGACAAAAGGCCAATAAAAGAAACTTACTTAAATTTAAAAATCCACTTGCCTCCTAAAAACAGGGTAATTAAATGTCATTTCAAATTTTATACGAAGAATTTGCTCTGTCCTGTTATCATAAAACCTGGAAGTTATGAATAAGTCACTGTTTACCTGTGAAAGAGACTGTCTTTCAAGTTGTTTACAGTAATTTCTATTTCTGACTTTTTCCCTTTAGAATAAAATCAACAAAGAATATTTTATAAGCAAAAAAGAAAGGTATTTGTATTTAATGTAATATACTAAATAATATATTTAGATTTATGAGCTACATCTCAAATGAATTAAAAAGGATCCTTATAACGCTTTCTCTGGCAATCCTATTGAATATTTCTGTTACTTTTGTATATGCCACCTTCTTCAAAGCTTGCAATATTTTAAAAAATCTCTTCTTGAGAGATGAATCACAAAAGCAAGTAATTTATACTTCATTTAAAATTAACCTGTGACCATTGATATTAAAAATAGTGTGGTCATGACTTCTCCTCCTGTTTTGGGAAGAGGTTTGTTCAAGGCTTCTGATGAGTTTGTCTCTGCTGAACAGAGACTCAGGTTCCCCTGAGTGATGAAACCCACTGGAATCTAGAGGGCCTGCACCTGGTGACTGGGTATCAGACATAGACTAACAGATACAAATCAACTACCACTGTCTGAGATTTAAAAAAAAAAAAAAAAAAAAGGCCAAGGTCAAGTTTGTTACATTTTCAATGTTTCTAACTCATTCTGATGAGCTCTCTTTGATGCTGTTCTTCCATGGCCCTGTTCACACCTGTCTTGTCTGATGGACCCATTAGCTTAATTACTGACGGTCTGCCTTAGAATGTGCGGACCTTACTATTATCAAATACACTTCACAAAGTTTGCCTCATAAGTCCTCTGCATCAGAATCACCTGAGATCCTTCTTAAAAATGCAGATTACTACAGGCTTACAGCCTGAAGATGTAGCTGAGACATCTTTTTTTTAAACCAGTATCTCAAGTGATATTTTCCAAGCTAAAGCTGGAGAACCAGTGACTTATAACATGAGAAATTCTTATTCTAGAACTTGGTATCATGCCTTAGTCACAAAACAGAGCCAATACTTTAATGAACTCTCAGCTTATTGATTAGCTTTTCTATTTTCCTTTAAAAAAATAAAATATTTATTTGAGAGCAAGATAGAGAGAGAGAGACAGTGGGGAGGGGAGCAGAGGAAGAGAGAAAATCTTAAGCAGGCTCCATGTTCAGCACAGAATCCTACATGGAGCTCAATCTCAGGATCTTGATGTCATGACTTGAGCTGAAATCAAGAGTTGGATGCTCAACTAACTGAGCCACCCAGGCACCCCTCTATTTTCCTTTTTAAGATTCAGAAATGACATAACTATGAAAAGATCAGGCTTTAAAAATGAGGCAAACCTAAGTTCAACTTGCCTGTTTCCTCACCTATAGAAGAGAAAATTCAGTAGTATCTCATGTGATTGGTTATTGTCTGTCTAGTCTAGAATGTAATCTCGAAGAAAGGTTCTGTACTCTATAGTGCTCTGTATTCTCAGCACTTTGGACAGCATCAGCAGACAGTAATTGTTCAAAAATATATTTTGAGTTTGTTATACAAATTACTTTGATGAGAGGTATATACGAAATTGTAATGGCATCTGCAAAGTAAACTAAGGTGTTCTTGTTGTTTTTTTTTATTACTATTATGACTTTAAAGTATGTGAATGTTCAAAATAATAGAAAATAGTAATGACAGATATGTGGACTATGGTTTTCTTAGGAAGAAATATAAAGTAATATTAAATTTTCTTCACTAATGCATGTATCAATTCAGCCAAGGTAGAAAGGTGATTTTGATTCAGAGAAAAAACCTGTCCTGTAGAATAAATCATGCAATCTAACTTCAACTTTTCTTAGAGTTATGAGTGCTAAGAAAAACATACATAAAATTGATAAATCCTTTTTTTTTTAAAGAATTGCTTAAGTTTAGATTTAGAACTCCACTGAATGAAAATCAGAATGGTACCAATTAGCATTTTGTTAATTTGGTATATCTTTAAAGAGGGAAAATATATCTAAACTTTTCCAGATAAATAAACTTGAACTATGAAAATAATCATATACCTGTACTGCTAGCAATTCTCAAATAGATGCTAGTGGTGGTCCTGAAAAATAATAATAATGTTTCACCCAAAATTATCTCATGGCCCGCCTCAAGACAGCCACCTATCACTGGCAATTCATTTATGCACCTCTGATATCCCTGTCCAAACATTACCTAATTAGAGAAGCCATTTATGGCTTCCTTATATGAAGTAGTAACTCATCTCTCATTCTTTTTACTGCTTCTCTTTCTTTATTTTTCTTCATGGCATTGATCACCATTCAGCATATTATTCTCTTCTATTCCTGTATTTTCTGTGTCCTCACCCAGTATTATATAAGCAGACCTCAGTCAGTGGACCACTTAGACCACAGACTGTTTGTCCAGAGTTAAGCAAAGTTGTCAAAAAGGCAAAATTTGGGCCAAAACAATGCTGGACGTTGAACAGTCAGTACTGGTCTTGGGCAGTGATGGACTTAGTGATGCCGTCTCCAGTAGGATGCTAATAGGCACTGAAAGCCACATGAAAATAGTCTACTTGAATGTCAGAGTCTAAGTTAGCATTTCCTAAAGCATGTTCTATGAAATAGTTTTGGGGGGAAAAACTGACAAAAAAAAAAAACAACACAGGTAAATTAGCAAAATAAAATAAGGAAATAGTTCTCTAAATCATACCTTGTCTTTGAGATTCATAAACCAAAAACTATGAGAAATCTTGGAACAAAATATCTCCTTACTTGAATACTCTATGTGTGGGGTATATAGTCCTTTCATCAAGGACTATTCCTTTTTCCCCACATCACATGCATTAACAGTGAGTTTGAAATAAGTGATCAAAAAGAATTAAGAATGCAACAGGTTTAGCCATTTGGGGAAAGAAGTAAACCTCCAAGAGAACTTCAGTAAAAACTCCTTTGGCCCCGCAAACTCAAATTAGGGAGATGTGACTCCCTCCTGAGATATTCATTTTCCTCATAGAATTCTATAGATACTTCATCTTGCTGAATCTGAGTCTGGGTTCCACACGGAGGTGTATAATACTCAATAACACTCCTGTATGTATTATTTCTTTATTTCCCTGTGATTCAGTGAACAACTAACATCATGACATTCAAACTGAATCCAAATGTATAGTGGGGTCCCTGAAGTAATGGTGTTTATTTCACTGATATGTAAAAGAGATCATTTTGATTCATGTTTAACCTAAAACCTGAGGGAAACCAGGGAAATCAAATAACATTTTTTTTTCCAGTAAGTATCTGTCCAAAGGGCATTTTGGAAAATATCAAATTTAAATGACCTCTCTTTTGCTATGTCCTGAAACTGAGAAAAGGGAATTTTAGTATTCGAGAGGAGACCAGAGTCTAGGCCAGTAAATCTCCACTGTGTCCCTTTTCAGGTCCTTACCATCAACCTTGATGGGTCTTTGAAGTCAGAGTAGGGATGGAAATGGTGCCGTGCTGGAAGGAGCAGCAACATGAGCTCCAGATGTGCTGACAGGTGGCCTCCAGGAAGGCTTCAGTATAAGGGCAATTAATATGGATGTGACCTTCATCCTGAAATGAGCCAAAGAGACTTTTTGATATTTTCCACGTGTCAGGTCTGAGACTATTTCACAGCAGTCAGTATCAGATAGAACAAGCCTATTAAGGCTCCCTGGATTCAAATTTGCAGAGTGTGTTTAGAGGAAAAAACATTTATCATGGAAGGTCCAAATTATTTTAAGTTTTTTGCCCTCCATAAATGATAAAACTGTATCTTAGAAGCCTCTATTCCCACCCTAGTTTACGCCACACACACACACACACACACACACCCTTCTGCAAATCTACAGATGCACACACACGTACACACAGATCTACATTTTATACTCACATAATATAATGAATATAATACATAAATGGGATATAAATTCCATTTGGAGTTGTATAACATGCTGCATCATGCTTCACATCATGGAGTTCACATAGAATATATTTATCTACTTCTCATGTGACATATCCTACTCATATTTTAAATTTTAACCCCCTCTAAAAATCTTCCCTTACCTTACTTCAGAATGAGTTAAATGGTTTTTCCTCTGGTGGAAACCTCTATGTTTCTTGGAAACCTTTTTGTATCACACTGAAATATGATTAAGCATCTTATGGTCTGAAGATTTCTCAAAGGGCAAGAACCTAGTCTTGTATTTTCAGAACCAAACAAAGTATCTCACACACACTATGCTACTGATACTGCTTGTAGAATTTATCCATATCTGAGTCTCTCTACACAATTAACTAGCAATTTATCCAGACAAGTTGATTGAATGCCTAAGAAAAGGCAGACACATGAAAATATAATGGGGTCAATGTACTAAGTTATTTTGTGTGTATGAGAGACATTTCTTAAGCTCACATTTGACTGATATTTTCAAATATCATCATATTAATCATCTAATCAAGTATGGTTAAATACAATAAATATAGTTTATAATTGTGGTACTAACTTCCTCTCTAATTTTTATTTCATGGTAGAGGGTCCAAATTTTTTCTAATCTAATAATTTAATTTTATTTTGAATTAGGTATTCTTTGGTCAAACAAGGACAACAGAATAAAAATAAAAAAAATAAAATGATTCCTCCCATTTGTTTCGAATAGAACATCTCAATCAAAATGCTTGCTCTCACTAAATAAATATGATATTTGCAAATGGCTTGTATTCAGCTTGCAACCATCTCTTAGTATTATGTATTCCTCTTAGCTTGAAAAACCTACTCTCTCTGGTTTTCTCAGTAGGAATAGTCACACGCAAAGAAAGGCACTCCTTTTGTGAAGTGAGATCATGGGATCATGTCAGCTGTCATTTGGATTATGCGTTTCTGACAAAGTCCTTTTATTTACCATTATTGTTACAATTTAAACACCTATTTGGCTCTAGCCCCCATGGGGACTGATTGAACTGTCACAAGGTTAAGAATGTGTACGTATATAGCTGAGACTATTTTTAACTACATACACTATTTTAGGCTCGTCTGATATTTTCTAAGAGGATAGTATCTAATACTCTATCTGGAGTTTTTCACCATCATCTGAAATAATTTACATTCAGAAACTTAGTATAATGGATTAACTTTACCAACTTCATATCTATGTCATCTTCCAAATGATTAATAAATATAGCACATAAACCATCTGTACCTCTAATCCAATGTGATTAAATAGTCTGAGGCTGATTCTGTTTTACCAACTTATTTCAACTGCCCCTCATGCTGGTGTTAAATATTTCTCTAAGTGCAGTCTCATTTTAAGTCCATTGTTCATCACTCGTTATAAGAGTTATAAGAAGGTGACTCATCCACCTCCCCAAGGAAATAGCACTCCACTGTGGAAACAAATTTATCCTTTCATAATCAGAATGAAAACTTCTTTCATTAACTGCTCAATGTCAAGCATCACAAAATTAAGGGAATGCCTTCATTTTGTTTTCTAGTCACCCAACAAGGTATTCGATGCAGTGATTTATTTATGAGAGCAGGAAAATGGTTCCCCGTACTACCTTTCTGGTCTGTTGCCGAAGTGGGTAATTCTTCAATAACTAAGCTTATTATTCTCAATGTGAAATGATTTTGTAACCTATTGTTATTTAATTTATAACCTTCGCCTTTCAACCACAGTGAGAATTAACCACACTTTATGGGTTTCTTCTCTCCTTTTTGAGAAACACACACACACACAAATAGCAAAGGACAAGCATCAACAAAGATACATCATATATAACCAGGAATGATGCCACTTTTCTCAACATGGTAACTGCTAGTTTAAAAATTAAACCATTGGATGATTTTTCTTTTTTAAATCACCTTCCTCGTTTCCTTTGTTTATTAGAACAATGTGTTTAAAAATGAATAAGGCATAAAGTCAAAAGACCTAAGTTTGAATAGTCTTTTTCATTGGCTCTGTGACTTTTG
This sequence comes from Lontra canadensis, assembly GCF_010015895.1. Lineage (NCBI taxonomy): Eukaryota > Metazoa > Chordata > Mammalia > Carnivora > Mustelidae > Lontra > Lontra canadensis. The sequence continues at coordinate 7,248,215 of NW_022631034.1, forward strand.
GAAAGCCCAAACTAACTCCTACCACTATAGCTATAATGCACTGCGTGCCTATAATATAATATGGTATTTCCTTCATTACTGATAATACTATTGTACAAAGAGGTAAACAGACTCAGAAGGGCTTAGTAACCTCTCCAAAGTTATGGAACTAGAAATAAATAAAATCAAAGATTTAATGCCAGATTTATCTGAGCACAGGCATTATATGTCCAGGATCTTTTCAGGTGTCATCAAGGATAAAAGAAGCAGTGGTAGTTAACAGAATTGAGTACTTACTACTTTGCAGGCACTGGTCTAAGAATTTTGCATATAGTACCTCATTTATTCTTCACAACAAGATTTTTAGATAGATATTATTATAATTCAATATTTTAATTTTAAAAAAACAGACATAGAATTTAAATAACTTGCTCACTGTCGTCCATCTAGTAAGTGGCAAAAACCCGGGTGTGAATTCTATAATTTTGACCTCAAAGCCCACGTTCTTAGCCAATACTCTTGATACACAATGTTTGAACTCTATAAGATTATATTCTATTTGGAACCAGAATTCCACACTCATAGCACAAAATTCATTCAATGAACTTTTATTAAGTATTGACTATATGATACACTCTATCAGAAACTAGGGATCCAAAGAAAAGTAAACCAATGTGTTTGCCTTTGGGAATGGATAACAGTACCAGTAGCCAAAACCAAACCCAATCACAGAAGACCGTCTATACTTACATGATCACATATGATAAAAGTCACAAATCCTAGCCTGGGTAGAAATAGGACAGAAATTAAATACTAAAAGCAAGATGAAAATAATGGTAGTATTTATTTCAGATATGCATAGAGTCATGCTATATGTCTAATTAATTGAAGTGAACCCTCAACAAACATCCTGTACTGACCCTTTTTAGATATTCAGGAAACTGCTAGTAAAGAGAAAAGAGAGGAAAAAATTCTGTATCTTAATGGAGCTCACATATGATAATGTCCCAGTTGTCTTTACTGTATTATGTTTATTAATTACCTTTATCAGTAGAAACATTATTAGTCTTATTGATAAATAGAAGACATTTGCTATTGATTTTGTGTATTTCCAGGTATATATGGGGAGATAAAAGAATATGTAATTTTATAAATAAGTATTATTTATACTGGTTAGTTTGAATGTCATTTTCCTCTGACAGAGAGTGAAATACCTTACTTCTACTTTTCAACCCCTTTGTTGAGCTCCTGATTTCAGTCACAGTAGTGTTTGTGCATATAGGTCTGAATGCCAATCAAGCTCTCTCTTACTACCTGGCACTCCACTTCCCCTATCCAATGCCACAGCTCTCCTAAATCAGTTAATATTAAGTAAAAAGAGGATACTATACCTCTACTCCAAATCCACACCATCTTATATTATATCCTAAAATATTCCTTTTCTCTTGGTTTCTCTGATCTTTCTTTCTTCCTTTCTTTCTTCCTTTCTTTCTTCCTTTCTTTCCTTTTAACCAAATGTATTGTGATTTTCACTTCATGGCAAATAGGCAAATTAAACATGAAGAAATAAAAGCACTGCCCAATTTGGCATAAGTGCAGAAGTCCATTTAATTCTACTGCTCTTCCCAAGTAGTTCCCAGGGTCCACACTGAATGGATATAATTTTGCAACTACTAATTTTCTTAGGGATTCAAAAGAAGTCATGAGAAAATATGTATGTGGCCAAAAAAGAGCTTTTTAATGCATTTTGCAATTTATGCAAATCTATACCTACTATAGCTTGCCATTTAGGAAATTACCTTAAACCATTTTCCTTTCACCCACCATTAACCTAGCTTGACGGATGTCCACTAACTTCCCCACAGTTAAGGCACTATAAAATCTCCATTTATCCCACCAGCCAAATTTTATTTCACTCAAAAGCCTCCTGCCACCCCAAATGGTTGTTAGCCACCATGCAGAGCCTTCCCACTTTTGTTTTAGTGAAAACCTTTCAAGCCAATACTCACAAGCATTTACCCCAGAACCCCTTCCTCCATGTCTCAAATGTGCTGCTGAAAACAAAGCTCAAAGATATTTTTTAAATCTTTTTTAAATTAATACAATTGTACTTAAAAGGTTGCTTGGTTTGGGAAAAGACTGATATAAATCTTTTTTGCTGTGCAAGCATCTCTCAGTAATACATATACTGTTACCTCTTGGCATTTTTCTCTAGCTGCTTGAGTGTACCTGTCAACTTTGAAAGAGGCAATAGCTGATTTTCAATGCAAGCTCATCTGCAAGCAGAGGCTCAGGAAGAAACTTTCAAATAGAGCTTTTACATAATGCCTTGTTCCTATGGAAACCATTTTTGTTTTGTTTGAGCAAGAACTGACCCGTTTCTATCTTACGAAAGAGTGTGTATACATGTGTGTGCTTTAGTTTTCTTTTTGATCCTCAGACTATAATTATAAACCCTGATTCACTCATGTTAAAATGGTATTATGTTATGTTTTCTCTATGTTTATTCTTTACTCAGTGAGAGAGTTTGAATTTGAACTGAAGAGACTGGAGACAACCTTTGATATTATAAACATTTTAATTGTTTATTAATAAAAACAACTATGAATTTATTGAGATCAGGAAGGTAAATGCAATAGTATCACTGTGTTAATTTATTGATAAAGTATCTCAATGAGAAGGTAGTTTTTCTAGACTTCGTAGAAAGAAGTACTTTTATATAAATTGTTCATAATATGTATTTCTCCACGTTTACTAAGAGATGTTGACATTCAAACACTTTCAAGTACATTTAGTCAAAAGTTGTTGTTTATCTTCTATATATTGTGTAATGTGAGGATCACTGTGCAAATCAGACTTTTTCTATTCTAAAAATTTATTTCCCTTTCTTTCCTTGAGGGGGGAAAAAGTGTTCAATTTTCGTGACATTCAAAAGAAATTCTAGTTATTCCAGATTGTTCGTATTCCTGAATAAGGGAATCAGGCTCAAATGGAAAGCTTCTTTTTCTCTCTGTAATATAATGTGTTTTTAAAAATTGGTGGCTCTAATGTCAGCACGTCATGGGAAATAATAAATAGAATCAGTAATTTCTTTGTTTCTGAGATATATTCCAAAGTGCAGAGTATATCTCAGGGGCAAATCTGGATTTATCTTTTTCCTTGATTACAAAATCCATGGAATTAGGAATGAGAAAATCATAATATAATTGTGTATTATAGTAATGATTCTCCTTCTTTATTGTCCTACTTCCTATCAGTATGCATGAAGTAATTACCTCAATTTTCCTCATAAATAACACCTAACAGCCTGGGAGGCATGGTTCATACTATTCATTTTCAGGACTGTATCTCCTGCAGTTGATGCTGTGGACACATGATTAGCGGGAGATTTGCTCATCATTCAACTTTGCTGCCTCTCTAGTATGGCTGTCACTCAACAAAGACATTGTCTAATTAAAGCACTATGTTCTCTGAAGGGACAAAAGAACCCAACATGAGTAAAGTTCCCATTACGGATTTGGCTTTTCCATGACTGTTCTGTCTCGGTTGTTGTTGTTGTTGTTTTTTAATCATCACTCCCACCAGGCAGTGCTTGCCTATTGAGACAATAACTAAATGAGTTGAGAATTCTGTCAGGTTTATATCAGCAGTGGGTAGTACACACATTACCGGCTCATTAAAAAAGAAAGTCAGAAGAAACAAATACGGATTCTTTCTTTTACTCTCAGATATCACTATTTAACAAGGACGGTTCACAGTTCAAAAGGTAAGAGATGCAAACAATGGCTCCCCAATAGACTAAGTTATTTGTGCATAAGCAACATTAATAAATGCTTAAGTAAATGTTGTCTTATAAAGAGTTTGGCCCCCTATTAGCACATCTTTTGACAATTAGTAAGACTTCAGTAAATACAAGCTATTACATACATAAGAACAACACTTCTGAAAATAAATCTTACCCTGAAAGGACAATATTGATATTCTATCATTGAAGAAAATTAAAACTATATGTTGGAGACTTAGAAGAGAATTCTGAATAAGGAGATCCCAAATTATTTTTAAAATATGATTTCACTTTTTAAATGACTTCATCTTTGAATTCAGATGTATTGGATTCTTAAGGTGGGAATGGCCATAAGTGACTAAATGTTCAGCTTCTGACATGTTTGTAAAGACTCAGTCCTTTCACTCTAAAAGAGTGTTTTTAAACTCTTGTTTACAGTGGGACTCCTGAGTGGCTCAGTCAGTGAAGCATCTGCCTTCAACTCAGATCATGATCCCAGCATCCTGGGATCGAATCCCACACTGCTCAGTGGGAAGTCTGCTTCTCCCTCTGCCACTCCCCCTGCTTGGGTCTTCTCTCTCTGACAAATAAATAAATAAAATCTTCTAAAAAATTTTTTTTTAAAAGGAAACTTTTGTTTACAGAACCATGGGTTTCAAAAGCATTGCCTTGGCTCTTGTTGCCAGGACCTGGGGAAAAGGGGTTAGGAAGGTGATGCTTCATATGTAGGCAACTAAAGTACTCAAAGTAGAAAAAAAAAATGTTGAGAAGAATCTTAAAATGGAATATGGTGCAAGGTTTTTCCAAAGCACTTTTTATTATTAAAAGATAATCTATGATGATAATACAAAATGAAAGGCAGTTGGTAGGATAAGGTTGAAAGGGCACTGACTTCAGAGACAAAAAGACGAGGTTTGATTTCTGTGGTTATTGCTTAAAAATGTGACAGTCCTGGGCAAGTTATTAAACCTTTGAGATTGCTTATGCATGCCCAAAGCTGCAAATACTTCTAAGAGCCATTGTAATGAGTATGCTAAGTAACATATGTGAAATTTTCAACCCCATGTATGGAACATAGAAGCACAAATCCTGCATTTTCTAAGGCAGCCTTGTGAGTATGTTCAGCTGAGGTGAATAGCGAGGTAATAATGCAAACACTATTTATGAGTGTAGAGAGAAAATGAAGATTAGATTTAATTAATTATAAGAATCATAGCTAAGATTAGTAACAGTATAGTACTACAGTACAATGGTTCAACCTATGATTTTTCAACTTTATGATGGTGAGAAAGTGATACCCATTTAGTAGAAACTGTACTTTGAATTTTGAATTTTGACCTTTTCCCAGGCCAGTGATGTGAGGTATAATACTCTCATGAGGCCTGGCAGCAGCGGTGAGCTACAACTCCCCAGCCACAGGATCATGAGAGTAAACAAGTGATACACTTAAAACCATTCTGTACCCAGACTCACTTTGTTTTCCACTTTCAGCATGGTATTCAACAAATTATATAAGATATTCAACACTTTATTATAAAATAGGCTTCATGTTAGATGATTTTGCCCAACTGAAGGCTAATGTGAGGTTTCTGAACACATTTAAGTCCAGCTAACCTAAGCCATGATGTTCAATAAGTTAAGTATATTAATTGCATTTCAATTTACAATATTTTCAATTTATGATGGGTTTATCATGACATAACCCAATTATAAATTCATGAAGATTTTGTATGTAAAATATTTTTATTCCTTTTTTTAGAACAGAATGTCTAACTGAAAGTAATTTCCCTCTTTCATGTGCAAATATAATTAAAAATATGTTTTGGTATTGTTATTTGGAAGACAGGAGGTAAGTGGCTGGCTTTAATAAACACACTGCTGCCATTTTGGAGAAAATGAACATTTTAAAACCTCACGAGTTGAGGCAGTAGAAGGAATGTTGCAGTGTCTCATGTACCATGATGTTTCTGTAACATTTAACATTATTAACAATATCTTTTCACATTTAATCCCCTCTTCAATTTCTCCTACAAAAATTGAAACCCTATGTCATCCCAACTGCCTACTTTCTCTCCTTTCACTTGGCATAAGGAACATTAATTGAGGGGGGAAAAAAAAGCCAACTGGGTGCTTTCTTTTTTTTCTTTTTTCTTTTTATTAACCTATAATGTATTATTTGTTTCAGAGGTACAGGTCTGTGATTCATCAGTCTTACACAATTCACAGTGCACACCATAGCACATACCCTCCCTAATGTCCATCACACAGCCACTCCATCCATCCCAACACCCCTCCACTCCAGCAAGCCCCAGTTTCCTGAGATTAAGAGTCTCTTATGTTTTGTCTCTCTCTCTATGGTTTTGTCTTGTTTCATTTTTCCCTCCCTTTCCCTATGACCCTCTGTTTTGTTTCTCAAATGCTCATATCAGTGAGATCATGATACTTGTCTTTCTCTGATTGATTTATTTCACTCAGTATAATACCCTCTAGTTCCATCCATGTCACTGCAAGTGGCAAGATTTCATTTTTGATGGCTGCATAATATTCCTGTGTGTGTGTGTGTGTGTGTGTGTGTGTGTGTGTGTGTGTGTGTACCACATCTTCTTTATCCATTCATCTGTTCAATGGACATCTAGGCTCTTTCAATAGTTTGGTTATTGTGGAACTGTGCTGCTATAAACATTGGGGTGCACATGCCCCTTCAGATCACTACATTTGTATCTTTAGGGTAAAAATCCAGTAGTGCAATTCCTGGGTCATAGGGTAGCTCTATTTTCAACTTTTTGAGGAATCTCCATACTGTTTTCCAGAGTGGCAATATCAGCTTGCATTCTGACCAGCAGTGTAGGAGGGTTCCCTTTCTCTGTCTGCATCTTTGCCAACATCTGTCATTTCCTGACTTATTAATTTTAACCATTCTAACTGGTATGAGATGGTAACTCATTGAAGTTTTGATTTGTATTTCCCTGATGCCAAGCGATGTTGAGCACTTTTTCATGTGTCTGTTGGCCATTTGGATGTCTTCTTTGCTGAAAAGTCTGTTCATGTCTACTGCCTATTTCTTGATTGGATTATTTGTTCTTTGGGTGTTGAATTTGATGAGTTCATTATAGATTTTGGACACTAGCCCTGTATCTGATATGTCATTTGCAAATATCTTCTCTCATTCTTTCAGCTGTCTTTTGGTTTTGTTGACTGTTTCCTTTGCTATGCAAAAGATTTTATCTTTATTTTTTCCAGTGCTCCAAAGTTCATTTTTTATGCACCACACCCAGTGCTCCATGCAATACGTGCCCTCCATAATACCCACCAACAGGCTCACCCAACTTCCCATCCCCCTCCCCTCCAAAACCCTCAGTTTGTATCTCAGAGTCCACAGTTTCTCATGATTTGTCTCCCCCTCTGATTTCCCCCAACTCATTTCTTCTCCATCACCTAATGTCCTCCATGTTATTCTTCATGCTCCACAAGTAAGTGAAACCATATGATAATTGACTCTCTCCACTTGACTTATTTTACCCAGCTTAATCTCTTCCAGTCCCATCCATGTTGATACAAATGTTGGGTATTCATCATTTCTGATGGCTGCCTAATATTCCATTGCATGTATGGACCACATCTTCTTTATCCATTCATCTGTTGAAGGGCATCTTGCCTCTTTCCACAGTTTGGTGACTGTGGTCATTGCTGCTATGAACATTGGAGTACAGATGGCCCTTCTTTTCACTACATCTATATCTTTGGGATGCAAGGGTGGTTCAACATTCACAAATAAATCAATGTGATAGAACAAATCAATAAGAGAAGAGAGAAGAACCACATGGTCCTCTCAATTGATGCAGAAAAAATTATTTGACAAGATACAGCATCTGTTCCTGATTAAAAAGATTCAAAATAAAGGGATAGAGGGAACATTCCTCAACTTCATAAAATCTATGAAAAACCCATAGTGAATAGCATCCTCAATGGGGAAAAGCTGAAAGCCTTCCCTTTGAGATCAGGAACATGACAAGGATGTCTACTCTCGACACTGTTGTTCAGTGTAGTACTAGAAGTCCTAGCAACAGCAATCAGACAACAAAAAGAAATAAAAGGTATTCAAATTGGCAAAGAAGAAGCCAAACTCTCTCTCTTCACAGAGAAGTCTTTTGGAAAACCCAAAAGACTCCACCTCCAAACTACTAGAACTCACACAGCAATTCAGTAATGTGGCAAGAAAATTAATGTACAGAAATCAGTTGTGTTCTTATACACTAACAATGAAAATACAGAAAGGGGAATTAGCAAAAGCTTTTATCTTGATGAAGTCCCAGTAGTTCATGTTTGCCCTTGCTTCCCTTGCCTTTGGCAATGTGTCTGGAAGAAGTTGCTATGGCTGAGGTTGCTGTCTGTGTTCTGCTCAAGGATTTTGTTGGATTCCTGTCTCACACTGATGTCTTTCATCCCTTTTGAGTCTATTTCTGTGTGTGGTGTAAGGAAATGGCCCAGTTTCATTCTTCTGCATGTGGTTGTCCAATTTCCCAACACCATTTGTTGAAGAGACTGTCTTTTTTCCATTGGACATTCTTTTCTGCTTTGTCAAAGATTAGTTGACCATAGAGTTGAGGGTCCATTTCTGGGCTCTCTATTCTGTTCCATTGATCTATGTGTCTGTTTCTGTCCCACTACCATACTGTCTTGATGATCATAACTTTTTAATAGAGATTGAAGTCCGAAATTGTGATTCCACCAACTTTGGTTTTCTTTTTCAACATTCCTCTGGCTATTAGGGGTCTTTTCTTGTTCCATACAAATTTTAGTATTATTTGTTTCATTTCTTTGAAAAAAGTTGATTTTTTTTTCTTTAACAGAGAGAGAGATCACAAGTAGGCAGAGAGGCAGGCAGAGAGAGTGGGTAAAGCAGTCTCTCCACTGAGCAGAGAGCCCAATGTGGGGCTTAATCCCAGGACCCTGAGATCGTGACCTGAGCCAAAGGCAGAGGCTTAACCCACTGAGCCACCCAGGTGCCCCAGTTGATGGCATTTTGATGGGGATTGCATTAAATGTGTAGATTGCTCTAGGTAACATAGACATTTTCACAACTATTTGTTCTTCCAATCCATGAGCATGGAATGCTTTTCCATTGCTTTGTATCTTTTTCAATTTCTTCCATGAGTATTCTATAGTTTTCTGAGTACAGATTCCTTGCCTCTTTGGTTAGATTTATTCCTGGGTATCTTATGGTTTGGGGTGAAATTGTAAATGGGACTGACTCCTTAATTTCTCTTTCTTCTGTCTTGTTGGTGTATAGAAATGGAACTGATTTCCGTACATTTGTTTTATATCTTGCCACTTTACCAAATTCCTGTATGAGTTCTAGCAGTTTTGGAGTGGAGTCTCTTGGGTTTTCCACATAAAGTATCATATAATCTCCAAAGAGTGAGTGTGACTTCTTCTTTGCCTATTTGGATGCCTTTTATTTCTTTTTGTTGTCTGATTGCTGAGGCTAGGACTTCCAGTACTATACTGAATAGCAGTAGTCATAATGGACATCCCTGCCATGTTCCTGACCTTAGAGAAAAAGCTCTCAATTTTTACCCACTGAAGACAATATTCACTGTGGTTTTTTCATAGATGGCTTATATGATATTGAGGTATGTACCTCTATCCCAGCACTGTGAAGAGTTTTAATTAAGAAATATGTTGTACTTTGTCAAATGCTTTTTCTGCATCAATTGAGAGTATCATAGAGTTCTTATTCTTTCTTTTATTTATGTATTGTATCACACTGGTTGATTTGTAGATGTTGAACCAACCTTGCAGCCCAGGAATAAATCCCACTTGGTCATAGTGAATAATGCTTTTTAATGTACCGTTGGATCCTATTGGCTAGTATTTTGGTGAGAATTTTGCATCCATGTACATCAGGGATATTGGTCTATAATTCTCCTTTTTGATGGGGTCTTTGTCTGGTATTGGGATCAAGGTAATGCTGGCCTCATAACATGAGTTTGGAAGTTGTCCTTCCATTTCTATTTTTTGGAACAGTTTTAGAAGAACAGCTATTAATTCTTCTTTAAATGTTTGGTAGAAATCCCTTGGGAAGCCATCTGGCCCTAGACTCTTGTTTGTGGGGAGATTTTTGATGACTACTTCCATTTCCTTACTGGTTAAGGGTCTGTTCAGGTTTTCTATTTCTTCTTGGTTCAGTTTTGGTAGTTTATACGGCTCTAGGAATGCATCTATTTCTTCCAGATTGTAAAATTTGCTGGCATATAGCTGCTCATAATATGTTCTTATAATTGTTTTTATTTCTTTGGTGTTGGTTGTAATCTCTCCTCTCTCATTCATGATTTTGTTAATTTGGCATCTTTCCTTTTTGTTTTTGCAAGTCTGGTCAGGGCTTGATCAATCTTATTATTTATTCTTTCACAGAACCATCATCTAGTTTCATGATCTGTTATGTTGTTCTTTTGGTTTCTATTTCATTGATTTCTGCTCTGACCTTCATTATTTCTCTTCTCCAGTTGGGTTTAGGCTTTCTTTGCTGTTCTTTCTCCAGCTCCTTTAGGTATAGGGTTAGTTTGTGTATTTGAGACCTTTCTTGTTTCTTGAGGAAGGCTTGTATTGCTATATACTTTCCTCTCAAACTGCCTTTGCTGCATCCCAGAGACTTTGAACAGTTGTGTTTTCATTTTCATTTGTTTCCATGATTTTTTAAAAATTCTTCTTTAATTTCCTGGTTGACCCATTCATTCTTTAGTAGAATGTTCTTTAGCTTCTATGATTTGAGTTCTTTCCAGCTTTCCCCTTGTGATTGAGTTCTAGTTTTGAAGCACTGTGGTCTGAAAATATATATGGAATGATCCTAATCTTTTGGTACTGGTTTATTTTGTCTTCGGCTTAAAATCTAATTTGTGTGATACAAGGATTTCCACCCCAACCTTCTTTTGATATCCATTAGCATGGGAAATGGTTTTCCAACACTTCACTTTAAATCTGGAGATGTCTTTGGGTCTAAAATGAGTCCCTTGGAGACAACATATTGATGGGTCATGTTTTTTTCTCAAATCTGATTTCTCAAATCTTTTGATTGGGGCATTTAGCCCATTTACATTCAGGGTAACTCTGAGAGATATGAATTTCATGCCATTGTATTGCCTGTAAGGTGATTGTTACTGCATATTGTCTCTGTCCTTTCTGTTCTATGTTACTTTCAGGCTTTCTCTTTGCTTAGAGGACCCCTTTCAATATTTCCTATAGTGCTGGTTTGGTGTTTGCAAATTCTTTTAGTTTTTGTTTGTCCTGGAAGCTCTTTATCTCTCCTTCTATTTTCAGTGACAGCCTAGCTGGATATAGTATTCTCGACTGCATAATTTTCTTGTTTAGTGCCCTGGTTATATCATGCCAGTCCTTTCGGCCAGCCAGGTCTCTGTGGTTAGGTCTGCTGCCAATCTAATATCTCCACCATTGTAGTTTACGGACCCCTTGTCCAGAGCTGTTTTCAAGATTTTCTTTCTCTCTGAGACTTGTAAGTTTCACCATTAGATAACTGGGTGTTGATCCATTTTCAATGAATTTGAGGGGGGTTCTCAATGCCTCCTGGATTTTGATGCCTACTTCCTTCCCCAAATTAGGGAAGTTCCCCACTATAATTTGCTCCAATATACCTTCTGCCCCCCCTTCTTCTTCTGGGATCCCAATTATTCTAATATTGTTTCATTTTATGGTATTATTTATCTCTCAAATTCTCCCCTCGTGATTCAGTTGTTGTTTATCTCTCTTTTTCTCAGCTTCTTTATTTTCCATCATTTGGTCATCTATATCACTAATTCTTTCTTCTGCCTCTTTTATCATAACAATTAGAGCCTCCATTTTTATTGTACCTCATGAATAGCCTTTTTGACGTTGACTTCGTTAGATTTTAGTTATTTCATTTCTCCAGAAAGCGATTCTCTAGTATCTTCTATGCTTTTTTCCAGCCCAGCTATTATTTTTATCATCATTCTGAACTCTAGTTCTGATATCTTACTAATGTCTGTATTGATTAGGTCCCAGGCTGTTGGTACTGCCTCTTGTTTTTGTTGTTGTTGCTGTTGTTGTTGTTTTGTTTTTTGATGAGTTTTTCTGTTTTGTCATTTTGTCCAGAAAAGAATAGATGGATGAGAGAACAAAATTCTTAAAGGGTAACAACAACTCCAGGTAAATATACACTAAACAAATCATAAGAGACCCAAAACCAGGTGGGAAAAGAAAAAAAAAAAAAAAGAGAGAGAGAGAATATGATTATGTTGGTGAACAGAACAGAGCCACACACTAGATTTTGGGCATATTTTGGTCTGTTAGAAGAAATTGCCTCTGAATATTTTAAGGAAAGAAAAATTTATATATATACATATATATATAAATAAGGGTAAATATGATGAAGGAATGGAATATGACTGTACAGATGAAAATTTAAAAAGATTTTTGAAATGGAATTCATAAGATAAGAAGTTGGTTGAAAAAAGAAAATAAAAACAAAAACAAAAACAAAAAAATAAAAAAGGAGAAAATGTGACCAGACAGGAGACTAGAACAAAGGAATACACTAGATTTAGGGTATATTTTGGTCTGTTAGAAGAAACTGCATCCTAAAATTTTAAGGAAAGAAAAACTATACACACACACACACACACACACAAAATAAGGTTAAATATAATGAAGGGATAGAATATGACAGTAAAAATGAAAATTAAAAAACATTTTAAAAACGGAATTGATAGATGTTGGTTGAAAATGGAAAGAGGAATTCAAAAAATTAAAAAAAAGTAAATTAAAAAAATTAACTTTGAAAAAAAATTGACTTTGAAAGACTAAAGAATCATGGGTAAAAGGCCATGAATTTTAAGTCCTATATTCCCCTAGTGCTGGAGTTTTGCAGTTCTCACTGATCAGTAAACTTGGTCTTGGCTGGATGTTCTTGCTGATCTTCTGGGGGAGGGACCTATTGGAGTGATTCTCAAATGCTTTTGTCAGAGATGAATTTTACCACCCTTTCCAGGGTCCAGGTTATGTAATCTGCTCAGATTTGGTCTCAGTAGCTTTTGTTTCCTGAAACCTTTCCATATAGCTTTGGAGGATGAGGATGAAAATGGCGACCTCCCAATTTCTGGCCCTGGAGGAGCCGAGAACTTGGGGATCCACTTCTCAGTGAGCCCTCAGAGAAAAGCAGCCAATAACTCCTATCTTTCTGGTCTCCAGCCATAGTCTATGCTTACCTGGCCTGTCACTGAGCATTTCTATCTCTGGCACATGACCCTGTTTGCAGGAGAGATTCCTGTGGTGCACTCCTCTGCCACTTCTCCTAGGGGAGGAAGGGAGTCTCCCTGAATCTGCTGCTTTTTTGGTCCCTGTTCAAAAAGTAGTGGCCCAAGTGTGCCACAGATCATGGTTTATGGCAACTCCAATCTGAGAACCCATTCCTTGGCTCCATCGTTGCAGCTATCTTCCCCGCTCTGATACTTGGGTGTTCTGCCACATTCAGATACCCCCAATATTTCTGTGACCCCAAGGGTCCTGAGACCACACTGCCCCAGCAACAGTTCCACTCCCTGCTTAGCCACTGGAGCAACATCCCTAAGCAGAACAGACTTCTACAAGTTCTGATTTTGTGCTCCACTGCTCTATCACTTTCTGGTAGCCAGCTGATGGAGGCTACCCCCACCCCCGCCACCACCACGTGTTCTATCTTCCCATGTACTGTTTCAGATTCACTTCTCTACACGTCTTACCTTCCAGAAATTGTCACTTTTCTGCTCATAGAATAGCTGCTATTCTTTTCTTTGCTCTCCTGTTGAGTTTATAGGTGTTCAGAATGGTTTGATAACTATCTAGCTGAATTCCTGGGACCAGATAAAATTTAGGTCTCCTACTCATCCTCCATCTTGCTCCCCTGCCAACTGAGTGCTTTAATATCACTATAGAATTGTAGTCCCCAACTTCATTTGGGACCTTGGTTATGACCATGAATTCCGTAATATGCCTCTATTTTGCTTCCTTTTGCAATTCCAGCTGAAACTAATCCAAAATTTTCCCAGTCTCATTAAGACATTTGCACCTCACATTCACTTTTAGCAGATGCCTTTAACTTTTATTTCAGAGAAAAAGGTGATTTTTCTGTCACCTTGGATAATAAGAATCCCAACTTTTTTTCCACCACCCACAAATATATATCTACATCAGAAAACATCCTATTTTATTTTCCTTTTTTAGTAGGCAAGTTCTAAATAGACCCCTTCAGAGACCTGTCTCCCTAGCCTTTAATTCCTCCTTTTTCCTAACTCTCAAGGATATGAACACTCTTAAAATTAACATTTAAAAACAGCAAATAACCATTACCAAATTAATAGTGAAGTGAAATGCAAACGTCATTTTTACCTATTTTATCACCATTCAATTACTCATCAATTCACTGTTATCTGGATGCTTTTTCTCACCCATCACTGAGTCTGTTGTGATTGGGGTTAAAATATCCTTAGGGAAATAATACCAAACAGATAATTGGAAAACCTAGGCCTATATAAATGTATCTTTGTTTCAGAAATAAATATAAAAAACTAATTCTTCCTTGTTTCTTAATTTAATTGATAGGAAATTGAAATTTATGTTCCTAGGAAGGTGGGTAAATATACTATTCTCTATTCATTCCAATAAAAAATACCTAAAACATTGAATGTAATTTGTTAAATAAACACAAAAAGTCTATGAAAGGTCAAACAAAGATAGACTGTGGATGTTACCAGCCAAGGGATGATATGATGGTGATTTTTTGGAGTTTCTATTTTTGCCTCATAGATCTAAGACCAGGAGCCGAATATACTAGCAACCTGGAAAGACAAATCAGAACAGAAAAGAAAAGTCCCAACAGAAACTGTTCTCTCTAGCAAAAACTGGTTGAAAGGTGGCTTAGCACAACAGAGATGTTTTAGACATAGTCACTCTAGTCCAGCCAAAGAACAAACACACAAAAAAATTGTGGTTCCACCCAATCCTTGTTAGCAAAGGGCAAGTGGAAAGCCTGGGCTTCCACTTTTGGGAAGCTGTAATAAGGTGATCTAACATCTATACTAGGGTAGTGTCAGAGAATGCCAAGTAGGGAGTCAGAATTTTCTTACCAGCCACCAATATACTCCTCCCCACAGAAGGGCAAATGAAGACTTAAGATATCACTATACTCCAAGGAGAATTTAAAAAGTGCATATATATATATATATATATATATGCTTTGTATATGTGTGTGTGTATATAATATATTCTATATAGCAACACCAAATGCTGGAAGATGCAGAGAATCTGAATCATTCATAAAATGCTAGTAAGAAAATAAAATGGTACTGCCATTCTGGAAAAACAATTCAGCAGCTTCATAAAGAACTAAATAAACAGTTACTGTATAACCCCAAAATTACACTCTTGGTGAGAAAATAAAATGGTACTGCCATTCCGGAAAAACAATTCAGCAGCTTCATAAATAACTAAATAAACAGTTACAGTATAACCCCAAAATTACACTCTTGGACATTTATTCCAAAGAAATAATGACTTATTTTCAGACAAAAGCTCTACACAAATGTTTATAGCAACTTTATTTGTAATAACCCCAAACTGGAAACAACTCAGGTTTCCTTCAAAGTATGAAATCTTGATATGTCCATACAATGGAATACTACTCAGCAATAAAAAAGCAACAAAATACTGATATAGGCAACAACTTGGGTGGATCTCCAAAGAAGCGTGCTCTGTGAGAACTGGCTGAACGAAAGAAAGCCAGTCATAAAAGACAAATTACTATATAATTCCATCTAAGTAACCTTCTTAAAGTGATAACATTATAGAAATAAGGAGCAGATAGTGATCTGCAGTGGTTAGGCAGGGATGGGATGAGAAGGAAGTAGCTATAGCTAAGAAAGGGCTAAATGAGAACTCCTTGTACTAATGGAGATATTTTGTATATGAACTGTGTTGCATGTCCATATTCTGGTTGTGATATATACTATAGCTTAGGGCAATGCTATCATTGGGGGAAACTGGATAAAGGGTACATGGACTCTCTCTACAATTGCAGCTGCAAACGAACCCATCTCAAAATAAAGTAAATAGAAATATGAAAAGACTGTTGGATACTGAATGCAAAACCATAATAATAAGTTGACTGGTTTGTTATATTTATAGAAATGACATAGAAAATTAAGCAAAATATTTCTAAATTTCCCACTGCCAAAGAATGAAAACACAAAGAGAATTAAGAAATATTTTAGACTGAATGATTAAAATAATAAAACATCAAAATTCATAGTATGTTACTAACACATTTTTTAAAGGACAGTTTTTTGTTTAAATGCTTATATTAGAAAGAAAGAAAATTTAAAATTATTGATCTTAGTGTACAAATGTAAGAAGCTAAACAAAAAGATTAATTAAAGCCAAAGTAAATAGAATGAGGAAAATTAAAAATATATGAGAAAAATTAAATAAAACAGACCAAACAATAGAGTGAAATTAATAAAACTAACAAACACACCTTTGGAAAGATCATTATGTCCAATAACCATCTAGCTAAACTGATACACAAAAATATGATTTAGGGGCAACTGGGTGGTTAGGTGTCTGCTTTCAGCTCAGGTCATGATTCCAGGGTTCTGGAATTGAGCCCCATGTCGGGCTCCCTGCTCAGAAGGGAGTCTGCTTCTCCCTCTCCCTCTGCCTCTCCCCTTCCTCATGCTCTTTCTCTGAAGTAAATAAATAAAATCTTTAAAAAATACATTCTAGAGAAAACACAAATTATGAATATCAGGAAATAATGATACAAAATTTCTACAGATACTAAACATAAAGTGTTTAAAACAATACATTTGACAGCTTAAATGAAATGGATACACTACTTGAAAGCTAAAAACTACTCAAACTGAAACAAGGAAAAATAGAATTTCTATTAACCCTAAATCTTTTAAAGAAAATGAATTTAAAATTTAAATATTTCTATAAAGTAAATGCCAGTCCAGATGACTTCATTGGCAAATTTTCTTCCAAATATAAAAAAGATATAAAACCAGCTTTACACAAGAAATAGAAAGAAAAGTTTTCCAAATTCACTTTATGTCAGTGAACTCTAATACCAAGCTACACAAGAGTATTACAAGGAAATAACATGTGATTTTAAATACAAAAAAATGCATAGATAAGAAAATAGCATGTCAAAACAAAATAATTTATCTACATAGACATAAAAACTCTTAACAAGTGAGCAAATAAAACCCAGCAGTATATAAAAAGGATACATTAATATGATCAAATTGGGATTTAGCTCATGAATGCAAGTTTAGTTTTATTTTCCAAAGTCAATTAATGCAAGTAGCTAGATTATTAAAGATGATAAAATTATCACAATAAATGCAGAAAATTTATTCAACAAAAAATAGTATTTTCATGAAAGAAACTTTCAGCAAACTGAGAAGAAAGCACTCTTCAATGTGTTAGAGTATAATTAAATTTATGTGTGCATATAAGTAAATACATGTATACGTATATACACATACATATAGCCACAGCTGATAGCATAATTAATGGAGAAATACAGAGCAGATTTCTTCTGTTCTATAATATGTGAGAGATCCTATCCAGTATAAAAAGGTGAGGGAAAAAAGCATAAAGTTTAAAAAGAAAGAAAAAAGCATGATTATCCATGCAGAAAAGCTTAAAAAAAAAATAATCTACACACACACACACACACACACACACACACACCCCACAAGTTACAAGAAGAATTTTAGCAAGGTCAGTGGACAGAAGGTCAATATAAAAATCAGTTGTGTTTTTTTATACTAGCAAAAATTTAGAGAAAAAAACCTTGAAAATTATATCACTTAAGATATATAAAAATATAAAATACTGTGACATAAATTTAACAAATGATGAGAGAAACACCTAGACTGAAAACTGATATGAAATGTTAATTTTAGGTAAGGCAGTCCTAAGTAAATGGAGAGATATGCTATGGTTATGAGTTGGAAAACCCTTAACTGTTAAGATTTAAATTCTCCTTAAAATGATCCATAGAATTAATCCCTTCCCAATTCAAATCCTAGCGAGGGTTTTTGGAAGAATTGACAAAGAGATTCTAAAATGTATGTGGAAATTTCAAGGATCTAGAATAGCCAAAAAAATATCAAAAAAACAAACTTGGAGAATTTCTATTGCCTGATTTAAAGTTTTACTAGATAGCCACAGTATCTAAGACAATATGGTAGTCATAAGGATATATAACTTAATCATAGGTAACTAGATCAATGGAATAGAATAAGGAGTCCAAAAATAGCTCATACTTTTACTTCCAATCGATTTTCTACAAAAGTACCGAAGCAGTTCAGTGGAGGAAGGAAAGTATTTTTAACACATGGTGCTGGAAGAAACATAAGAAACATTCAACCTTATCTCATATATAGACAAAAAATAATTTGAGAAAACTCCTAGCCCTGAATGTAAAACACAGGAAAATATCTTTGAGACACTGTTACCAAGATTTCTTAGACGGTACCCAAAATACCAACAAAGAAAGATAAAAAGGAATAATTTGGCTTCAGCAAAATGTAAAAATAAACTCTTATTTTTTCGAAAGAACCATTAAGGAAACAAAAAGATGTCACGGATAGTGAGAAAACATTCACTCTATATCCTAACAAAAAAATTTGTTTTCAGAATCTATAAATGTATTTATAACTCAATAACAAAACAAAATTTTCAGACTGATATAGACACTTCATAATATATGTTATGGGCTGAATTGTACTACCTCAGAATTAATATGTTGAAGACCTAACTCCCCAAATATGACTGTATTTGGATACAGCATCTTTAAAAAGGTGATTTATGAAGTTATTGAAATGGGCTCTAATCCCATCAGAGGACATTTGGCCACACAGATAACAGAAAACTTGGATACACAGACAACAGGAGTCACCTTGCATGAAAGAAAGACTGTGTGAGGAAGGAGTGATGTGCAAACCAAGGAGAGAAGTCTCAGGAAAACCAGACCTGCCAGCACCTTCATCCTGGACTTCTAGCTCCTAGAACTGTGAGAAAATAAATTGGTTTAGCCACCCAGTCTGTGGTGTTTCTTTATGGCAACCCTAGCAAACTAATACACTGAATCTATAAAAGTAATCAATAATACTTAAATAGGTGTTTAATACCACTGGTCATTAGAGAAATACAAATTTAAGCCAAATAGGGTACTATTTGAACCTACTAGAATAACTGAAATTAAAAGGCCAACAACACTAAATATCAGTGGGGTTATAGAGAAATTAGAACCTCCATGCATTAGTAGTAGGAGTATAAAATAGAAAAACCACCGGAAAACTCTATTAATTTCATACAACCTCAAACATACACGTATCCTATGATCAAGAAATTCCATTGATGGGTATTCACCTAAAAGAAATTAAAATATATACCCACAGAAATGTTTACAGGAATATGCAATCCAACTTTAATATAATAGCTTAAAACTAATAACAACACAAATATATATATTGATCTATAGAATTATTAAAGAGAGGGGCACTTGGGTGGCTTAGTGGGTTAAGCCTCTGCCCTCACCTGAGGTCATGATCCCAGGATCCTGGGATTGAGCCCTGCATAAGGGTTTCTTCTCAGCATGGAGCCTGCTTCTCTCTCTCTCCCTCTCTCTCTCTCCCTGCTTCTCTGCCTACTTGTGATATCTGTCTATCAAATAAATAAATAAAATCTTAAAAAAAAAAAAAAAGAAATACACAGAAGAATATAAATAGTGATATATTTGAAAAATGGAGTACTACTTAGCAATAAAATGGAACTACTGATGCATGAAAAACACAGATGAATTGCAACATTATGTTCAGTTAGAGAAAAAGAACAAATATACCATGTATTCTTCAAGGTATATGAAATTCAAGAACAGGCGAGACTAATAGGTGATAGAAATCAAAACTGCATTATCTCTTGGAGGGAGGACAGAGATTACTTGGGTCTGAAAATAAGGGAAATTTGGGGAGGGTCATTCTTTATAGGAATATAATTTACATTTATGCATTTGTCAACACTGATAGAACTATATAGGTAAAATCTGTGCATTTTACTCTATATATTTTAAAGTCTCAGTCATTGGAAGATTATCCTAAAATTAGTAAGAACGCTACACTTAGGGATGAAATTTGGATGCCAGTGGGACAGTGTGAAAATGTTCACTTTTACAGCTTTTGAATTTGTATTACTTATTTAAAAATATATAACAAAAATGGTTTCAAAGTTTTGTCAAAACAAACCAGAAACTCCATTTTAATTAAGCTAGGAGTTAAGTATAATCTCTATACATTATACAGGCTGTCAATGGGGCAAGAGCAAAGTGAGAGGAATAGGTCAAAGGTCAGGCACCTCCTGAAAGAAGTTTCACAAGTAGATTTTAGAGTAACAGCCCTGATACACTTCACGAAGTAAAGGATACAATTGATATACTGACTGCCAAGTCAATAAATATAAATGAATTTAGCTCAAGTTTTAAAAAGCACATCAGACTATATCACAAAAGAAAGCACACAGGGCATCTGTGTGGCTCAGTAGATTAAGCATCTGCCTTTCTGCTCAGGTCATGATCCCAGGATCCTGGAATCGAGTCCCACTTCGGGCTCCTTGCTCTGGAAGGAGCCAGCTTCTCCCTCTGCCTACCTTTCCCCCTGCTTGTGCTCTCTCTCTGATAGATAAATAAATAAACAAACAAAATCTTAAAAAAAAAAAAAAAATAGTTGTGCAAAATGTAAATGTCATATCAAAATCAAAATGACTAAGAAGTTCTGAAAATAAACAGATAGGCAAATGTATATACCAACACAATTATTAATATTGGACATGGTGGAAATTAGTGCAAAAGGGCACTGATTAGAAAAAGTAAAGAACCTAAAATGTAAAAAGTTACAACTCAAAAAGAGGACCTAGAAGTCAGTGATGTATATGAACTTATATAATACAGCAACATTTGCAAGTCTATAAACAGAAAATTAAAAGAGAAGTAGATGAAACACAATTGAAATGGAAGATTTTAATTCATAGCTAACTTCTCTTACTCTAGTACAGCTCACATAGGCAAAAAATTAATTAAGATGTATGCAGGACATCTGGATGTAACAAAGACTTAATTTTAGGGTTCAGAGTCCCCAAAGATGAGGATCACTTTTGAAAAAGTGATCTTTTGCTTTTGAAGAGCAAAAATGTACCTTTAAATCTTGTCATGGCAACTTTAGGAATTGGCTGAACTGGCTGGCTTCAGAAGTCTTCTTGGATTCACTTTGGTTCAGTGAATCAGGGGAGGTAGATTCAGAACCACACAAACAAACCATATTTGCAAGAGGCAGTCTGCTTCTCTGGCAGCAGAGCAGAAGGGACCTTGGAGTTAGAAGAGCCAACAAGGCTGGAATACTACTCTGGCTCCTTCCCATCCTGTCATCCCTTTCCAAACCCCACCATGAATTTTCTGCCAGTTAATTTTCTGCCACGAAAACCCAATTCATTCAATGATGATTAATAAAAAAGGATCAAACACAGATATAATAAGAAAAATAAGAAACAGAAAGGCAAAAGACTGTATTTGACTACTGAACTCAAGAGTAAAACAAATACATCAGAGTGATAGAATAAAAATATTACATGTTCTAATAAAGTAGAAATAATGCAAAAATTATAAATTAAGTAAAAATGGAGAAGAGAAGAGAAAGAGAAGAAAAGAGAAGAGAAGGTGAAAGATAGACTAAGTTAGCTGGTTACATTATCTGATAAAACCCGGCATTAAAATATCATTTTCAGCTTAGAAATCAAGTAAAAGAGATCTACTTTATCCTGAAATGAAGAATGTCCCTTCTTTTCAATTGTTAAAGTAGTGGTTACCAAAATTTTTCATTTAGGAGGTATCAAAGAAAATCTTCCAAAAAAGAAATAGTGAGTGTGTGTATGCATACATACAACATAGTCTCTAAACCAAATGGAATAAAACTAGGTATTATTAAACTACAAAACAAAAAGTTTCTACCAATGAGAAATTTAAAATTCTCTCTTAAATGTCTCTTTTTTGAAATAGTGAAAAGAAATATAAGGTTCAGAATATTTAGAAAATAATGTGAATAACTGCACTACATGTGAGCATCTATGGGATGAAGGACAATCTGGATAACCCTGGGGCCTCATTTCTCACTTGTGTTTTTGGGATGGCTTAACAGAGAGCTGGCACAGCTGAAATGAGTCCATCTGCAGAAAGGCACCATCATCTTCATGTGATGTCATCATTCCTGTCTGACAAGGCAGCTCTCAAGGCCCATTGTATGCATACTCTTGGTCCTTGGTTTGTGTTCTTTTTAATGATGCCCCTGGATGCAGAGATCTTTTGATGTATTTCTTTTTACTTAGAAGAGAATGATGAGAATGGTGTTCACCTGGCTTCTCCTATACTCATCAATTAATATGAATCACAGTGTAGATGTGGGACTTGTTTTTGTTCATGTGGTGCTTCTGATCCCAGTCTTGTCTGCTAGCAGAGACAGATGCTTCTCGGTGGCTAAGTTGGCCATGGTGCATACAGAATATTTATGGTGTATATAATAGGAGTTCCAGGACATCATGTGCTCTCTTATTTCCCTACATATATTATTTTCCTTGATACGACCTTTGTTATATCTGCCTGAGAGTTTGCACACAATGTGGGTTTCATATTTATGGAATTACAGAGTTTAACTGGACCACCCCAACATTTGAAAGCTTTCCACATAGGGACAACACTGAGCCGCCAGTAAGGCTAATGAATAGGTGTCCAGTAACCCAAGAGTGGACATCCTCTAGGGCGGCTACTGAAGCATCACTGGGTTAGATTAAAAAAAAATTGGACTAAGCAGCCTTGGGAATCCAATAGCACAGGACACAACAAGGTGTTGGAGATAACTATCTGGGGTCCCTAGAGACAATAAGAGAATAAAGTCCCCTAACAGACTATCTAGGACATAAGGATATGCCACAAAAGGAAAACCCCAGCTAGTGGCACTTGTAGGAGACCAGATTCTTTGAGGAGATACTAAAACATATGTGTTATTTCTGAAGGCTGCAAAACTGATTAAATTATGAAGACCAGAAAGTAGCTGAGATGTAGTGGTTGCTCCTATACCAATAAAATGGATGGGCCAATTCCAAAATTCATATTGGACTTCAGAACATTAAGAGGATGGGAAGAACAGGGACAAGGATTAGTCTGGGACCTGTTCCTACACTCCTCTCTCAGGTTAACATACCAAACATTCTTGAACTTGCTGGATACTGGAGAACACATGCCTAGTATTTGAGGATTTTTTTTTTTTTTCTGTCTTTCTGAACTGTAGTTGCTAGTCTTATGCCATCCTGTTCTTTTATTTTGATAAGGATGCTTCGAGCAACTGAGTGCTATATTAGCTTTGTATTGCTGCACAAAAATAGTACACAGAAGCTTGAAACAACATATATGTTGTTTTGTTTTTGTTTTATTTTGTTTTTAGCTCCAAGTTCTGTAAGTCAGAAGTCCCAGGTAAAGCCTGGCTGGGTTCTCCACTCAGCATCTCATAACACCAAAATCAAGTGATGGACAAGTCACATTCTCATCTGGATTCCTGACTCCTCTTCTAAGCTCATTCAGGCTGTAAGCTCCTTTGCTCCTGCAA
This sequence comes from Lontra canadensis, assembly GCF_010015895.1. Taxonomy (NCBI): domain Eukaryota; kingdom Metazoa; phylum Chordata; class Mammalia; order Carnivora; family Mustelidae; genus Lontra; species Lontra canadensis. The sequence goes on from NW_022631034.1 coordinate 7,271,702, forward strand.
GCTCATTCAGTTCTTCGCAGGTATAGAACTAAAGTCCTGTCCTCTTGTTTACTGTCAGGCAAAGACTGCTCTCAGTTCTTCTAGGACCTTCTCAATCCCTTTCCACATGGCCCAACCTTCCAAGTGAGCAAAGATAATCTTCCTCATTTAGAATTCTGTTCATGCTTCAAATCCTTCATCTTCATGGTTCCTCCTGATTTCCTCCTTTACCATCAGATGGTGGTGGTGGGGGGGAATCTCTGCTTTTAAAAACTCCTATGTGGTGCACCTGGGTGGCTCAGTAAGTTAGCATCTGACTTTAGCTCAGGTCATGATTTCAGGATCCTGGGATGGAGTCACACATCAGACTCCCTGCTCAGTGGGGAGTCTGCTTCTCCCTCTACCACTTCCCTCCCTTCTGCTTTCTCTCTCTCTTATGCTCTCTCTCTTGTGCTCACTCTCTTATGCATGCATATTCTCTCTCAAATAAATTAAAATCTTAAAAAAAAAAAAAAAGCTCATATGGTTGGGGAAGCTCACCCAGATAATCTCCCTATTTTTTAAGGTCAATTAACTTGGCACCTCAATTACATTTTCAAAATCCCTCAAGAGTTACATAGATTAATGTTTGATTGAAAAACTGACAGAAGTGCTGGAACCCCAGTGTTTGGAGGTCATCTTAGAATTCTGTCTACTACATACCTAAACAAGTTGATTAGATACAGTTATCTTTGGAATCACTGAGTAATGGAATGTATGGCCAAGAATGTATGCATCTCACTCAGATTGTGCAACTGAAAGGGTAACTCAGACTGGGAGAAAAAAAAATTTTTGATCTGCACAGAGAGTAGATAGTTCAGGCGGTTGTATTCCCCAATGTCCTTTCTAAATTTAGTTTCCCTTGCTGGCTAATGGAAGCCAATGATACTTGGAGTCTTTCTGGGGACCACAGATGCTTAGACAAGAAAGCAGCCCTGTTCTTTTTTATCTGACATCCTAACAGTAAATAAATGTGCTACCACTACTGGCACTTAGACTCAAGTCTTGGCCTTTTATTTTGCATATATCTCTTGAAAGAAAGACAAAATCACTTTACCTTCATTACAGGGTATCAATACATTAGACAGACTCTAATACAAATGAGAACTGTTGCTGGATGTACAATCCATATGAGGATGACTTTTGCTACAGCTGGGAACACTGCTTAGATTACATTGAATGTCATCTAAACACAACCGACTAAAGGTGGATGGACTTTGGTGGATGAAGGACATAATCTAAGATGTCACCACCCAAGTGTTGACCTTGGGAGGTGGCTGAACTATAGCCCAAGAACATTATAGGCAAACCATAAAAAACCACTCAGAAGTTCCAATACCTGATTAGTCACTTTGGGTATTGGAGATAGCACATTTAACTCTCAGGAGTTTTGTAACCTCTGTATCAAGTCAACAAACATACAGTCAAATTTAAGTGGAAGTCCTTATAGTAAGAAGTTTTGAGGGCAGCACAGACAATAAAAAACTAAGTTCAGTGCTGGAATCCTCTATGTCACATCATACCACTGCGTTCAGAGCTAACTACAACTCTGTCCCAAATCATTTCTCACCCAGATTGTTGCAATAGTTTCTGGAATTGTCTCCTGCTTTGCCTTTGCTTTATCATAATCTATTCTCCATTCAGCAACCAGTGTGATCTTTCTAAAGTGTAAGTAAAAGAACATCTCACTTTGCTCACTGCTCAAACTGCTCCCCAACTTCCCATCTCACTCAGAGTAAAGTGTAAGATTCCCACACAGAGCTTTCTCAACCTGGTACCTTATCAAGTGTCTGACCTTATTTCCTGCTATTCTCCCCTTGCTTATTCTGCTTCAGTCATGTAAGACTCCTTATTGTAAAGGGAATTCTTTTTCTCCCTCCTGAAGTTCTCTTATTCCTTCTACTTCAAAGCCTTATTTCTTACTCCTACATGTTACTTCCTCAAATACTAGTTTTCCATGATGCATTTTGCCCTACCTGAAATACCAGCAGCACTTTTCTCTCAGAAACCTATCCTTGAAAGAAAAAAAGAAAGAAAGATAGAAAGAAAGAAAAAGAAAAGAAATCTATCCTCATTCTTTGCCTTATTTTCTTCTTAACATATAACAGTATTCATAGTATGTTACTTTCCAGTGTTGCAGTCTGTCCCATCTATTCAAATACAAGTTTTCTAAGGGCAGAGTTTGGCTTGTTTTATACCCTGCTGAATTACCAGTCCCCAGAGCAATGGTGACACACACTCAGCATTTGATAACTACTTGTTGAATGAATTGAGTAAATAAACAAAAGATAATATCTCAAATCACAGAGAATCTAATGGTATTACAGCCCAATAAATGATATTGGTAGAGTGCCATAGCTATGTTAGAAAAATAAAATTGTATCCATACTTTACAACTCATAACATGATACTTTTGAAAGATTCAAAGATAGAAATATGGAACAAAAACCATAGAAACTAGAAGAAAATTTAGAAATATTATTTCATAACCTCTATGGAAGAAATGTTTTAAACTATGTCACAAATTCCAAGAGCCACAAAGGAATAAATTGATAAATTGTATCACAAAATCTAAACTCTAACAAGAGGGCAAGTGCTATGATAAATTAACTCAACAGACAAATAACAAAATGGAAAAAAAAAATTAACAATTAGTAGTGTAGAAAAAATGAGTAATGTCCCTCATATTTGTGTCTATAAATGAATATGAAAATGACCAAACCAGTAGAAATTACAGGCAAAGTATATGAACAAACAATTCATTATAAGGGAGATTTAAATCACCCTTAAATGCAAAAAAGATGCCCAGTAAGTAAACAACAAAATCTAAATATATAGGGATTTTAGTAAAGACCTGACTGGTAACCAATTTATTGACAAGAGTGTAAAGAAATAGTATATACTGTTAAGAACATATGTTAGTACAATCATTATAGAGGAAAGTTGACCAAGATCCATCAAATTATAAATCTATATGCCCTTTGTGTCAGCAATTTCACGTTTAGGAATATATATTTCAGACATTCTAGTATTAAAGGACTACCTCTAATAGAAAACTATTGGTATCTTTTATTTGTTTTATTTTCTTATTGATTGATTGATTGATTGATTTAGAGTGTGGGGGCAGAGAGAGAGGGAGAAAGGAAATCTCAAGCAGAGTCCCTGCTGAGCATGGAGCCCCAAGCTGGGCTTGATCTCATGGCCCTGAGATTATGACCTGAGCCAAAATCCAAAGCAAGAGTAGGGCACTTACTACCAGATACCCCATATTGATATTTTTTTAAATGGACATTAACAGAGACCTGGGTTAAATAAATTGCGCTAAAGTAAATGAAGAAGAAAGGCCTACATATAATATGCAAAAATTTCTAAGTAGAAAACCTAGTTGTACAACAGAAGTTATAGAATACAATTATTTGTTTTAAAAAAGCAGAGAAAAAAAGACATCTTAGTATTTTCTTGTATATATGTTTTATAAACTTTGGAAGAATATTCAGGATATCAAAAACAAGAGCTACTTCTGTGATCAGGTGATAAACAGGCTGATGAGGCAATGATGGATGGGTTTCAGTCCATAATTCAATTACCTTTTACTACGTAACTCAATATTTTAACTGTGCAAATGTTACTGCTCAACTGAGTAAATGTTGCTATGTAAAAGCATTAATCAATATTGTAATAAAAAATAAGCTCTCTCTAGAGTATAAGCCAGTTGTTCTAATCATACTAAACCATGTGCCATTCTCCAACATTGCCTCTTAGTCTTCATGTTCTTACATGTGTCCAAGTAAGTCCCAGGAGGATATTCCAACAATGATAATACAACCTTTTAGCCAGCAGTTCTTATTAAAGCACTACCAATTTCCCACTCATATAAAAAAATTCATGAATAGATAAAAAAATCATAGACACTAAGATAGAATGAAAACAAAATGCCAGAACTCTAGACGAATATTCACCACCCCTAAGAAAAATGGAACTAGATTTAAAAGTAGATACAGATTTTAGTTTATGGCCCAAGAGAGCCTACTTGCAAGAATTAAAAGTTATTTTGAACATTATAAAAATTAAAACATAATACATCAGAAGAACAAAGGGATTACAAAGCTTCATTCAATAAACAAATACAATTGGCTTATAATATGTTGAAGGATGTGTTGAAGAATGTTGTTAACATATAGTATGTGCTCAATGTCTATCTTATTACATATTTATTTTATGCATGTCTATCTTATTACATATTTATTATATGCATAAAACCAGTAAGTACCTCCCAAATTATACTGTATCAGGGAGATTATTAGAAGTAAGATATTTGATATTTTAGCAAGCTCAATATCATTCTCTAGGTTGTTTAATCTTTGTCATTTCAAAAAATCATGTCCTATAACCTTCATTTGACTTAGTAACATGTTAACATGTTTGCATCATGTGTCATTGGTATCTTCAAATAAATATTTATAAGAAAAAAGGGAAAAGAAATAGTTGGATGCATGATGACCAATGTAGCCTTGCATAGTAACTTTTCAAAATAGAAGAGCTAAATTCACCAAGTTTATTTAATTGAATGTGAAACCTTTTAAAGCTGTCTTCTTGAAAATGTCCCAAAAAAACAAAGTTTTAATCAGATGACTCTAAAATAATCTGAAAGCATATGAATAAATTTTATGTCTACATTACTCAGATATTTTAAAATTAAGGATAAAAGTGACTGACATTTTGTTGCATTGAATTTTAGAGATCTTTCATTTGAAAATACTTCCAGACATTTAACAAGTCCAAAATGTGACAGGATTTATCCTTTCTCAATTTAGATGTCTGATTTGACTAATGAGGCAGGGCTTTTCATTTGAAAATGCTTCCATTTTGGATTTATTTTGGCTTAATCTTCCTCCTTAAGATCAAGACAATGACACAGAGCACCCATCTTGACATAACTTTTCTTATGTTCTATCCTGTACTTAACATTTTATTTTATCTTTCTCGTTATTGGATAGCGCTGGCCACTGAAAACGTTATCAGTTGTTGAACTGTTACATAATTTATTTAAACCTCTTGATTCCTGATCTATTTTTTTTTTAGTTCAAAGTTTTTATTTAAATTTCAGTTACTTAACATATAATGTAAAATTAGTTTCAAGTGTAGAATTTAGTGATTCCTACCTACATACAACACCCAGTGCTCATCTCTTTAATCCCCATCACCCATTTAGTCCAACCCCCACCCAAGTCTCTTACAACAACTCTCAGTCTGTTTTAAGGTTTGCCTCTCTCTCTCTCTTTTCCTCCCTGATACTTGATGTTGAGTCAGCATGAATAACAGAAGGTATAATCTTTCCCTTTCCTTCTCTCACACCTAAAGACAAGCATTAAGAACTTTTCCAGGTGGGGGTGCCTGGTTGTCTCAGTCAGTTAAGTGTTTCCCATGGTCCCAGGGTCTTAGGATAGAAAACAGTGTAGGGCTACCTGCTCAGCAGGGACCCTGCTCCTCCCTTTTCCTCTTGTGCTTGCTCTCTCTCTCAAATAAATAAGTAAAATCCTTAAAAAAAAAAAAAAAAAAAAAAGAACTTTTCCAGGGATGGCCTCCAACAGAAGCTAGGAAAAATAAAAACATAAACATCACATGGTAAGCACCTTACCTTCTTGTTTGATATAAATTGTATATATGAAAGCCATCTTTCAGCTTTCCAGCATATGTTTTTCAACTTTTATATAAGTACCAATAAATCATAATGATAATATAATCTGTAGATAAAGCCACCATTCTGATAATCTTCCTGAATTGACAGCCACCTGGAGTTACATTATTCCAACCAATGTAAATTTTGCATAATATTATCCCAGTTATGATTTGATGATTAGAAATGACAAATACTTTTAAAAGAAGAGTATAACAGGGTCAAAGAAGGGAGCAAAAGAGAAATGTTCACAGCAGGACTAAAAGAATCAGCAGTGAAGCTTTTATCAGTCATTTCATCATTCACAGAGTGATTCCTACAAAACAAAAGGAGGAGGAAAGGTGCTTAAATGTAAATCTTCAGAAAAGGAGAAGCAAATTTGAAGGTGAAATACTCTAAGTGAGCATATTCACAAAGGAAATTATAGGGTGTGTGGTAAGCTGCTTGCAACACACAAAGCTAAGTGACCCTAGCCAAAATTCTGCTCCCAGTGCTTTTTCATCTCCCCTAGCATTTTCTCTTTGACAGCGAGCTGATAGGCAGAAACCCTTGATTCCCAGTTCACTGACAGACTTTCATTAAAAAGGACATGGGAAACAAAGTCTACAAGACAAATGCCCCCATAATTCAGGGTAATAATAATGGAAAAGAATAATGTATATTGATATTCAAAAAAGGAGGTTTACATATAGAACATGCAAAAGATTCATTATCCAGCTCTCAAGAGAATTACAAAATCAAGAAATTACAATATCAACCATAATGTTTGGTGTTGGTATTTTTAATGACTACCTCTATGAAAATGAGTGGAAAAAAGCCCATGTATTTTTCCTCTAAAATGCATGTCTAATTTATTATTTAAAGCATGTCTGTGATTATTAGCCTTTTAATGAAATGTGTATTAATTTAAAGATGAGATTGTACTCCTTCCCTTACCAGAAATATTCAACAGTGAGGATGAAAAAAGGTAGATTTTAGGTTTAAGTCCTCTGGCCTATATTTGTTGCATGTTAGTTTACTCATCGGGTTTCTCTACGTAGATGTATGCAAAGGCATAGCATGTCCTACTCTGAGATACTTTCTGGTTTCCCATTTTATAATTGTCTCATTACCACATAGCCAATTGAGGCAACATGATCAACAATTCATAAAAAAAAAACATACTCTTTTAGGACAAAGTGAGACACCGGTCATATATTATAGTATCAATAAAATCATATTTTATTTCAACATTCAGTTTTCTCCTCTAGAATACTACTTTGATGATGTAGGGAAAGATCACTGGGTTCAGAGTAGGGCTCAAGTAGGCATATCACAGCAGCAGCTTTGTATCTTTGTGTAAATTTCATTCTCAGTTTTCTTATATACAAGTTAAAGTACCCTTAGGTTCCCTTTCAGTTCTAGCATCCTGTAATGTTATATGCAAATCTGCATATAAATCATGTGAGCTATTTTATGAAGAGGATGGTGGTATAATAAAGAATAAAGGCTGATGGAAATGGTTTGTGTAGTTAAGATGGCAAATGACTTTGTCGCTGATTGTGATTCACTATTGTCCTAACTATAAAACTCTAAATGAGTGTTTTAAATTCTGTAGCCATTGGTTTCCTCAACTGTAAAATATGAACATGCTCTAGATCCAAGGTTTCAACACCCCAGTTTACATACCATTTGCACACATCAAGTTGTTAATGAGGAATAAATAAGTACCACATCAATGTTTTGCAGCAAATCTAAATGATGGCATGACATGTAATGCAATAACCCTAGCCCACTAAGTAATCCAAGAATGTGTATGATGTTAAAATTCCCATCACCATAGAAAAACATGAGAATCACAGAATTTTAAAACTAGAAGGTAGTAAATATAATCTAGTTTAATGATATATGTTATATAGATATCCTATGCATATTTCTAATAAATCATCACTTCAGTCTATAATCTGAAAAAAAAATCTGGTATACATATTCAGAATAATATTTTTGTTTCTGCAGTGGCCAAGATATCAATCTTAGAGGTCACAAAGGTGGAGGTTTCTGAAATTCCCTCTGCAGGATCCCAAACACTACTTTGTTACAAATTACATGAATTACTTTCATCTAACACAGTGACCATAAGTGATCACCTAATACAGTGATCACATAAGCATGGATTAGTAAGGATCCTTGCACACTTCTTGATAAGTCCCTTTGCATGACTAAGGGAAAGATACTTTGAAGTTCTTAGATGAATCCACAAAAGTAACTCATCCAGGGTAGCAGTTGTAAATTATTGCCAAATTTCCCAGACAGACTTTGTTCAGTTCTGAAAATATGCATTGGTTACCTTTAATATACCAGAAACTATAGGTTTAGGAAATTAGGAAGTTAAGACTTTAGATGAAGTAGGGGTGCTGAACAATGAATGAAGGACTACTCTAGAGTAAGAATATTGAATTAAAGTGCTTAGGCAGATTGGAAGGGTCTTAGAGTTAGTGAAAATTGAGTTCTTAAAACTACACATTAACCCAAGATACAGCACAGGAAGCAGACTGTTAGGAAGTAGGATATGGTACAGAAATATTAATGGTCTAGCTATATTGTATGAAGCCTTTCCTATGATCCTGACTGTTAAATTAATTCTGACATCATCAATGTAACGGAGTCTCTTTAATCTGTTTATAATTACCTTAAGAGACAAAGACGAGGTCAATGTTTAAAGATGGAAAGAAGAGTCATACATGTAGGAGCTTGCCTAGTAAATGTGGACATGAAGTGACACCACAGGTGGGACCCACAGGATTCTGTTATGAGGGATTTGGAAACATGACAGTTCTTTAAATTTCCACATTCATTGTAAGGAGACAATAAATCTCGATTCTTAACTACAAAGATGTCAGATTTTGATTAAATCCTATCTCTATTAATCAATAGCTATGAATTTTGGGTCAGGTTCCTTAACTTTTCTGAACTTCAATATCCCACATGTAAAATGAATTAAATGAGATAATCCACATAAGGCAGTTAGAACTGTGTTTGCAAAACAGTATGAGCTGAATAAATGCTGGCAATCATTTTATATAGAAGCTCTGTACCCTTCTCTCCATCCTCCATGCAATATTTGTCTGATGAAGGCTCTCTGGGCTTAAGTTACCTTACTCTAGGTCCATGTTAACAGCAGTGCTAATAGTTAGCAACTAATCTGAAGAGAATGGTTGACATATTATTTTAGTATTATAGTAGTTGCTTTATAAGACACTATTCTTTCAAAAACCGAGGATGTAGTATAAATAAATTCCTTCTAAAGGCATAGCAACCACGGCTGTGTGGCAACTGCTGAATTAGATTTGCATTGTTCTCAAATACTAAAATCAAATTTAGTAGCTGTCCTATTAATAGCACTACTTATTCAGCTCCTTTCCTCTTTAAAGCACTTTATAAACATTAACTAATTAATCCTCACACTCTTATGAGGTAGGCAAATACTTGTTAACTCCCAGATTGAGGAAACCAAGGTTGAGGTTAAGTGGTTTGCTTGCTCAGGGCAATAAAGTGAGGCAATATTTAAACCCTAAATTAGGGCATTTTAATTTATATTAGTTTATATTTGATACTGTATTGGATTTTTAATGATAATTTACTATATTGTATTATCGTACACAATTTCTGTCATACAACAGATGGGAAAATGTAATTCATTGTTGAGTGAATGAAAATGGGTAAACAAGTACTCCACAACTATTGTCCCCATTACTCACTATGACACCAAGAACTTGCAGGCCACGCAGTTCACTAGCCAGGAAGTGCCAGTCATTTCATTTAACATCCATTATTTCTACAAGTGCCTGTGCGGGGATACACACACGTATTATTTTCCACACAATAAAATGTAGGTTCTTTAATTTTAGAAACCATATCTCACTAAGGTAGATATCTCCAAAACCCTATGTTAGTAAGGAACTTCTTACTACCTTGAGGTATCAGAAGTGTTTAAGAAACAGACCTTCCTGATAACCTTCCAATTCTTTTATCCTTTTCCAACTTTAAACCTCATCTTATCTATTCTCCATATTTCTATTCTACTTTTAAATAACAGGACATAAATATCGTCATATTGTTCCGTTCCTCAAAGTCACAAATGCCTCCATATTTCTGCCCTGATCTTCAAGCCCTTTATTTTTTACAGGAATTTTGTAATGTGAAATTCATTGAAACATTTATCATAGCACTTAAAAACTTACAGTATAACTATTTATGCAATTTATGATTGTCCAATGAAGGCAGAGAAGATATATTCCAAACTAAACTTTGTGTCTCTGCATGACACAAAGCAAGTGCTCACTAAACATTCTGTAAATAAAGAAATAGTGGTAGAAATAAAGATGCTGTGCTGCCTTTTTCCAAGGTGAATTTTGCAATCTACTGGTTATGAATTTTATTACTTATGAATCTCCTCATGTTTAACGTTGATGTCCACTAAAGGGAATCCTTTGTTGTTTATCTGGACTTGGCCTTTTGAATCTTCCTATCATCTCTCCTCTGTAATCCATATGTCATCAGAATGTCTGTACCCTCCTATAATCTAAATTTTGGGAAGCTTCTGGGAGAGTGGATATATATTGGGTCTAGATTTTAGGAAGACCAGTTTGTGGATGTAAAGGAATTTTTGCAGCAGAAATTTCTGACACAGTATCCATGTGATTAACCCTTTGTACTACCTCTATATGAAGCTATATAGGTTCTTACTTATGTTATATTCTTTCCTTAATTATAGAAGTAGTAAAAAAATATTTTTTGAAACCCTTGATCCAAAGGATGTGGCAGTTTTTCTGCTGTTCTAGAAATGGCTATTTGGATGGAAAGCTTGGGCGATAACTCTTTAAGCCTTGTGAGGCTGTGTTATTTCAACCATCATCCCAGGCCCCTACTAATTCCTAGGTTATCTAGGCAGATGAAAAACTGAGATGGGGAAATTTTCAGAGCCATTAGTTTTCAGTCTACTGAGGAGTACCAAGGCTAGTAAAGGGATCTCCAAAAGAGTTCATTATAGAGATTTGTTGACTTCACTGTGGCAAGATTAGTATCTCAAACCCTGAATAGAAGTGTGATCATGTGGAATCTTCTCCAATCTACTTTTTGTGTTTATATAAATAATGGTAGAAGAGAACTGGAGGCAATATGGAGGCAAACAGAAGGAGCCCTCAGTGGAGCAGCCTGTACTCCCACAGTTTGACATAACATGGATACAGGATTTTCACACAAACTGATAGACACCATGCAAAGTTGTCAGACTTTAGCCATTCTGTTAATAACCACACCCGGGCAAATGACGATCCTCGAGGATGTCAGATGGATTGCCCAGGATGGGATCTCAGAGATTGCATTAACACATTGAGAGACCTATCCAATGAAGAGACCTTTGAAATTCATTCTGAAGAGCTCCTAGATGCACCCCATGGAACTTGGATGCCTGCCATTGAGAGGGCTGGGGGATGTTAGCCAGAGAAGCAGTGGAATCAAATGAGGACAAAAACAGTTTCAATTAAGCAAATCCCAAAGCAAGTAAAAGAATATAGAGGGAGGAAAGAAAAAATAAAGTCACAGCTCACTTCCCATTATAACTAAAGAGAGGTGATGAAGCTCCCTCTAATTATTAAGTTTCAATGGTCTACAAGGGAACAGAGTCTCAAGTATTTTGCACAGCAAGTTCACCCTTGCTCAAAGCCCTGAAACTTTTCACGGAGGCCTTCCTTACTAGCTTACTAAATCAAGTCCTTCAAGCTGAATCCTGGAAAGATTGGAAAATAGCATGAGGTAGCTACTAATTTGGACAGAAGATTCATGTTTCCAACCAGAGAAAAGAAGTCTGAACTGAAAAATCTGGAAGGCAATGTTATCTGCCTGAGGTGTCATTAATGGCCTGGAAAGGCTGGCTTGAGACAGCATGACTGAAAGCAATAACTGGTGAAAATCAAAACAATTCATTTCATGATTATGTCTTTATTGAGTTCAGACCGTTCAGTATAGTAGTTAGAATAGCATTTAGTAATTATAATTAATTGATCTTTTTAATATCTAATTCTTTTAACATTATAGTTTAAGAGTAAGTCACCTGTAATGTTGCCTCTGGAAAAAAATAATCTATTTTAGATTCTTGATGACATTGGTATGGTGCTTTTTCTAATAGTGATTGCTTCTTTTGGTAATATCTGCTGTCTTTCTTAGATGTTCTGCCAGTAATAAATATTTCATATGAATGAACAAATAAGTGAATTGATAGTTAAGGAATATAGGATTACAATGGAATAGTCACAATTGTCTAGTAAATTGTAAGCCACCATTTTCCAGGAATCAATGGAAGGGTGCTCTCATGCTACCCACACCCAAGAAAATGACTTTAAGCCTCTTTTATGTTATTTCTATTTGTATATTTTTGTTCTTCTGTCCCAAGGATTTCAAGGACGCATGAAATAAAGTAAAATACTTTGTCACATAGAGTTCTTGAAGTCAGTGATCTGAAAGGAAGCCTGTTATAGATTCCCCTGCTATACATGCAGATAGGATTATGCTTTCTCTAACAACTCTGACCTCATGATAACTCTACAATCAGTTTTATACCTATTCCCTCTATTAAGTCAAAAATCTATCTACAATACCTACATGATCCTTTTGTGTTTATATATTTCAACATTACCACTATATTTATTAGATGGTTCTATCCACAACATTTTCCATGGTAAAAACAGAGAAATCAGGAAAATATAGCCAACTCCCAAGGAGCATAGTAAATTCTTTCAAGACCACTGTGCTGACCTTATAGTGCCCAGAATACCAAAGGGAGATAGAAATTGATGAAAATAGCATGATGACTCTTGAATAAATTTAAAAATTATGAGATCTGGACAAGAACAAGCCTTTCCAGTAATCAAGCACATGCCTTATTATTTCTTAACCCTAGAGCACTAGAAGTTCAATGCATTCAATTTTAGAAATCTAATTGCAGCAAATTCAAGAAGATACATATTTTGCTAAGCAATAAATAGAGCCATTTCATTTTCCTTCTCTGAAGGATAAAAAGCCTGGTGCTAGAAAGCAGCTGCAACTCCAAAAGGATAGGCTCAGTGTCTCAGAATACATGGGTTGGGTATTTTCTAAGTGGACTAAATGAATAGCCAGTCCCATCTCTCTGCCCCAAGGAAAAAGATGCGAGTGAAGCATTCTTTCAGACAGCTGCAAATATGAATGATTAAAGTGACTCCGACAATGGAAGAATTGAAACCTGCATTTACAGATGTCACCTTCAAAATAATGTGGAGTTGACAGCTAATGTTTTTTTATCTGCTCCCTCCACCTAAGAAGAAGCAAACTGATTTAAAAACTAGGAAACAATATGTTCATTTTTATAAAACAAACAAATAAAAGACAAAAGCAAAGACAAAAAACACCAGTCAGGTCTGGACTCTGTATTTTTGTTGTTTATCTAGAGGACAATGCACTGCAATGGTATTATTTTCTGTAACCATAGAGCTGATTTTATCTTTAACAGTCAATGAATGCAAAGGTATGTAAACAAAGAGTTCTCAGTAATTTTGAACCTCATGTGACTTCATGGGCCTTTAGTCTCTCTCCAAGATCATTACTTTAAGTGCATTTTTTTTTGATCTTCAATTTGATTTAGAAGGGGTTCTTTTTCTTATTGCCCCATGCAAACTATGACAAACAGCAATCATCACCAATTGTTGTGTAGGGAAGGTCTGCTTTTACAAAATTTAATTCACCTTATTTATACCACACAAAAAATATTTTGTGGAGATGAAGAAGAAGATGGTGTACTAGCAAAGAATATTTTCACTTTGCAAGGTTGTTGGAACTAAGATTTCTGTGAGTTCTCAAAATTTCTTTACTTTACATCACTTCCATTCCCAGCTTCTGTGAAATTCTTAGTCTCCGTTTTGTATCCTTGTAGCTCTTTTCCTTATGTCCCTTTGCACACCCCATTAAATAGCATTCAACATAGGCAGCTGTAATAGAACTTTAGTGGAAGGTAAGAAGTAATTGTTCCATGGAGGCAAATAATGAAAAGTTGAAAATTAAAGATTAAATACCTAAATTTTTCAATAAGACCTTGGATATATTTCCATCAACTTGGACTTCAACAATCTAAACTGAATCTTGGTTTTCACCTCCTACTCTTTGCTTTTCTTCACTTTTTCCTTTAAATCCATGTTTATATCTTTGGCAGAGATACTTAGCTGTTTCTTTTTTGCCTTCCTCAGAAATGTGCTCTCAACTTCTCACCTTAACTATCCAAGAAGATTGCTGGATGTTTTACCAGATAGAGAATTTTTTCTTTTCTTTGGGACCAATTCTGGTGATAGCTGTTATTCAATAATTGCTCTCATACTACACAACAAATAAACTTTCTCTCATGTCACTCTTTCTCATTCTTGCTATGCATTTTCCTGGTTTAGTTCACACTTACCTCATTTCCTTCTTAGACTCCTTGCACTGGTCATAGCCTCCATTTGATCCATCTGACCATAAATTATTCTCATGGCTTGCATCATCTTGTCATTCAGCTCTCACCTCAAAGGACCTCTTCTCAGATAATCACTTTTTGACCACTCAATCTAAATCACATTCCAACCAGGGGGTGTCTGGGTACAGTTGGTTAAGCATCTAATTCTGATTTTAGCTCAGATCATGATATCAGAGCCATGAGAACAGCTCATTGTCAGGCTCTATATTCAGTGGGGAGTCCACTTGAGATTCTCTCTGTCTCCCTCTGCCCCCACCCATACCTATTCTCTCTCTCAAATAAATAAATCTTCTAAAAGAAAAAAAAAAAAAAGGTCACATTCCCATCACACACTCACATTGGCTTTTTATTGTTTAATGCTATGCTTCTAACATTTATTCTTATGTAAATTTATTGTGCTTGCTTACTTTTATCCTGATTATTATCTGGAGGTGAGACAGCAGGAACAATATAGGCAAGGTTCCAATGTCACCACCACTGCTACTGTACACCACCACATGCTGCAGCACACGTAGCACCTGCATGCCACTGGGAAACATGACTGCACATAAAAACCCAACCACTCCTTCATTGCTATGTTAGTCACTCAGACCCAGACTCCTGTACAGCAGTGTCAGATTATTCTAGCCTTAAGTAATGGGACTTCATTGGCTGTCAATACAGTGAATGGACAAATGTTAACAAGAAGGGACACTGTAGTTCAAAAGGGCAAAGAGAACATTGTTTTTGAAATGCAAATAATTAACATGGTAGCTTGGTTTTCTAGTATTTTCCTCTTAAATTGGAGAATTTAACAGAACAAAATTTTTTGACTTTTCTCTTTAACTAAATTTAGTAGATATATATACATATATCTATACACATGTTTTCCCTAAAGCGAGAACCTTTTTATGGCCTTCAACATGGACCTCAGACCAATTCTTTGTATTACATTCTCTAATAGCCCCTTGGCTATATAACTTCTGAGTGCAAATCATGGAACTCTTTAATAAAGTATTATAGAGAATAAATCAAAATATATATAAAAATACCCATAACATATTTAGAGTTGAGGTAGATCAAGTGTTTAGAACACATGGTCTATACTTCACTAAGAATATGTTTATGACTTCTATCTAATAGCAGTACTAACTTTGGACACAAAATTAGTTTTCTACATGTGAAATTTAAAATTACAAGGCATTCTTCATTTAAATATATATATATGCATATATGTATATATATGCATATATACACATACACCTGAGTAACTCAGTCATTAAACATCTACCTTTGGCTCGGGTCATGATCCCGGCGTCCTGGGATCAAGTCCCAGGTCAGGTTCCCTGCTCAGCAG
The DNA here is from genome assembly GCF_010015895.1 of Lontra canadensis. Lineage (NCBI taxonomy): Eukaryota > Metazoa > Chordata > Mammalia > Carnivora > Mustelidae > Lontra > Lontra canadensis. The sequence continues at coordinate 7,287,251 of NW_022631034.1, forward strand.
GGAGCCTGCCTCTCCCTCTGCCTCTACCACTCCCCTTGCTTGTGCTCTCTCTCTGTGTTAAATAAGTACATAATATATTTATTATTATGTACTTATTTGATATAAATATGTATGTATATATATTTATATCTACCCATTCTACAGTATCCAACAAGAGAAAATGAAACAAACTCACTTTTAGGGTTTCAGAACAGTTTTAAAGTGAAATTAGACAAAAGTTGTTTTAAATTATAAAATCTGCTAGTATACATATCTATCATCTATCTGTCATCTCTCTATCTATGTAATGCATTGATGGAATTTATGAATGATAACTATGGAAAAAAAAAAAACAAGAAGGGCACCTGGGTGGCTCAGTGGGTTAAGCCTCTGGTTCAGGTCATGATCTCAGGGTCCTGGGATCGAGCCCCGCATCAGGTTCTCTGCTCATCAGGGAGCCTGCTTCCCCCTCTCTCTCTCTGACTGCCTTTCTGCCTACTTGTAATCTCTCTCTGTCAAATAAATAAATAAAATCGTAAAAAAAAAAAAAAAAAAGCTTAGTTCATGATAAGACTGCTGCAGTTACCTATTATGGAAATGCCACCTGAAGGCTTCATTTGTATTCAGAAAACTTATGGAAGGAAAGGACTATACAATTACAAGCTCATTTAGTTCAGCCCCTGAGCAAGAGAGACCATTCCCTACAATGTGTTTCCTAGAAGGTTGTGATCAGTGTGTGATTAGGCCTAATTCTTGCCATTTTTTCCAGAAATCTCTAAAGTTGTCTCGCATTCTTAGGCTTTGGAAAGGTGAAAGAAATGCTTGTGCATGTACAAAGGAAATGATCTTCATTTGAGTCTCCTTTGTTTGTGATTTAATATCTGGGCTGTCTAATGTTATTATGTTATATGTATTTGAACAAAGACACCTGGTGCTTCATTATCTCACCTAGTAAAAGTTACTATTCTCTACAGTTCGGAATGATGAGGTACTAGTGGAGTTATTAGAAGTCCGTTTTTACTTATGTTGTAATAATAGCTAATATATATTGAGCAATTACACTGTGAAAAGTGTTTTTGATTCATATTAGTATTCATAACATATTTAATCCTCACAACAACCCTAAAAGCTTAGTATTTGTATTCCCATCTTAGAAGTAAGAGAAGTCTGAAAACTAAAATAACTCATTCACGATCCTACTACTAGAAAGTGGCAGAGCTGAAATTCAGATACACACCTCACTGATTCCAGAGCCCACGTTAATAACAGTCTATTAAATCAATTTATTTTCAATAAAATAATAGACATCTGACCTCAGTTTGGAGTTCCTATTCAACTAGAGCCAAATCTATGGGTCTTTCTTTGACATTTTATAATTCAATACAAGATTGCTAAATTTATTACCAGACATGAGGAAAATCATAAAGATAATTTTAAAAAAGCTCCTCATTTTTTTTTCCATCTCTGTAAATCATCAATATTTTCCTTGGTGATTCTCTTAAGGGTTCCTGCAGCAGAACATCCATTGGCTTCCTAGAAGCAGATAGGTGAGAGTAAAAGGAAGTGACCCTCCATGTATTGTTTAAAATACAGCCATTTCAAAAATAACCAGTACCCTATCAGCCTAGAGGAGCACTTTAAATCATCAAGACATTTTCCATGAATCATTCACTCAGTTCTTTATTTGATAAATATAGTCTTGTGTGCTCTATAAGCCAGACATCTTCAAGGTACTTAGGGTAGAGAAATGATAAAAAAAAAAAATCCTTCTCATGGAGGTAATACTATAGATGAGAGGAAAAGAACAAACATGTGATATTTTGATGCATTATTACCTATAGTTTTTTTCAATTTGATATTTGCTTTGGCACAAAGAAAATGCATAATAGAGTAAAGGGGTGCCAGAAGTAGAGGTGTAATGTAATGATCAGGGTTGTCTTCATTGAAGAAAGTGAGAGAGAAAGCCATGATGATTGAACAGGCAAAGATTTCCTGGTGCAAAGAGGAGTCAGTCAGAAGCTCTTAGGAATCTGGTGTGATTAAAGAACAAGGCCAGATGGCTGAAGGATGGTGAAGAAAGAAAAGAGGAATGTGTGAGAACAAGAGGAAAAATGTGATAAAGACCTTGACATTCCCTTTGAGTTACATGAGGGACAATTGCAGGGTTTTCAGCAGAAAGTTATGTTTTATAAGTATTACTCTGATTGCTTCATTCACAATAAATTCTAAGGGTTAAGGAGTGCACATAGAGAGGTGTTGCAATTATCCTCCAAAATACTGTTTATGACCTAGATTAGATTGAACATTCTCTCTCTCTCCCTGTCTCTATATCTGTCTCAATCTCTCTAAAACAGATGTATGCATATATTTCTATATATACTTGCATTATGAAAATATTTCAAAGACAGTAAAACATAGAGAGAAAGGATTCTATCACTCACTTCAATTACCAACTCGGACAAACTTATTTACCCATACTCCATCAACTTCCTGCCTCCTTTATAATTCCTGGGTTATTTTGAAGCAACTTCCTGCATTTTAAAGGTACAAACTAGTGATGAATTGGATATAAGGTAGTCTTGGTGAACCTTGGTGTTTTGGCCAGAGCAACTGGGAGAATGGAATGGTCACCAGCTAAAGTGGAGGACAGCTATGAAGGGAGCAAGTTTAAGGGAAGATGCGCCACAAGAATTTTTGGATATATTGATTTTGATATAGTCATTTAGCATTTAAGTGTATCTACTCAGACACCTCTATTGCAGCATTTAAATACCTAAGTGATCATTAGAAAGTCTAGCTGTGGATTTTTGGCAAATGGTGTTTGTGAAACCATGTCTCTTATTCTCTATCTTTTCTTTGGTCTTTTCCATAAGGCTTTTGAAAATATTTATTTATTTATTTTGAGAGAGAGAGAGAGAGCGAGAGTGCACATGAGTTGGAGGGAAGGCAGAAGGAGAAAGAAAATCTCAAGCAGACTCCCCACTGAGTGCAGAGCCCCATCTGATGTGGCGTTTGATCTCAGGACCCTGAGATCATGACTCGAGCTGAAATCAATACTCCAACACTCAACCAACTAAGCCACCCAGGCACCCCTCTTTTCCTTAAATTTAAGGAAAAAGGAGCACAAAAATCCCATGTTGCCGAATATAAAAAATTGTTCAAGAAGTACCTCTATGCTAATTGAAAAGGTACTGTTTATTTATGAAACAGTTGGATTTTAAAAAATACATGGAGGGTCACTTCCTTTTACTCTCTCCTATCTGCTTCTAAGAAGCCAAAGGATTTTCTGCTGCAGGAACCCTTAATAAGATTGGTAAATAGGATTTACAGAGATAGAAAAAAAAAAAAAATTGAGGAGCTTTTTTTAAAATTATCTTTATGATTTTCCTAGTGGAAAGATATCAGCAGCCTTAAATTCTAAACAAATAAAATAATCTATCCAATGCTCTTCTAAATTTTATAAGAAATGATGTTAGAATCACTTGAACCTTTAGATAAACTTTATGATAGCCAGCCAAATAGTTTCAAATCAAATGTTTGATAATAGTGTTTTAGAGTCTGTACATTGATCATAAAATATAATGAAGCCCTCAATCTGAAATACAATGTTAGCTAAAGATTTACACCTATTTTATGAAACTTAAAATATTATTTTTTCAGTACATGAAGAATATGAATATCGCACACATATTTTTTATAGTATACTATTGGCCATGCCTATGGTTTATCTTATAATTACTAATCAGGAAGTAATTCCTTTCTTAAATTTATAACCTTGGTTCCATAGGAGTTTGAATTTGCATTCAAATTTGAATCAGTGACCTAATTCATAGCATAATGTTCTAAGTCATATGATGATATAAACCAGGTACTTTTGGTTTTCTGCTCTCATTTAATGTTGCCATCCACTGTAATTTTGGAGATATTATACTTACATATATATATAGAAGTTCTCTGAATCCTCAGGCACATTAAAGCAATTTTCACTGTATATCATCATTATACGCTATGTTTTTTTTTAATCATTAAAATCATCTTGTTTTACTATTGCTTAGCAGAATTGAACTATACATATTAAGTAACAATCAAGTAATGATTTCTAAACCATGGTTCCCATATCTAAGAATGTGTTCAGGATGCGAAACTTAGGTTGTGGGATGAAATATTGGAAATTGTGCTTCTAATTATTTTTAATTCATTTTTATATTTTTTTCTTGTGAAGAATGTAGTTTCTAATTGTAAATAATACAATAGGAAATGTAAGAGGTCCCTGAGCAGCTCAGTTGGTCAAGTGTCTGTCTCTTGATTTTTGGCTCAGGTCATGATCTCAGGATTGTGAGACGGAGCCTCATGTTGGGCTCTGTGCTGGGCATGGATCCTGCTGAAGATTCTATCTCCCTCTCCTCCTTTATGCCCCTCCCCTGATCTACTGACATACTCTCTCTCTAAAAAAAAAGTAATAATAAAATAAATTTAAAAAAAATAGGAAATGTGAATAACTTAAGTAAATAAATTCATCAAATGTATAAAATGTAAATATTGTTTATAACAAAATGATATAGTGGAGACATGCAAAACCTTTAATGATAGTGTGCAACATTATAATTACTTGGAAGTCTTCTGGTTTAGAACACTTGAGAGGAGAGTGTGCTTATGTGTGCCTCAGCACACCAATTCAAAACTTAGTGACTTAAAATAATTTCTCTCTCTCACAGTTTATAAAAATGACTTGTACAGTGCAGTGGTTCTTATTTGGGATGTCCTGAAATTCAAATTGGATAATGGCTGGGAGAGACTGAAATCAACTGAAGGTTTTACTGAGTAGAGGTCCAAGCTGATCTCTTTCTGTTTGAGTCAGTTCACTTATGTTTTCTACAACCTCTATCTCTAGGAGAGTGGTTTGGATTTCTTACATGGAAACACCATATAAGCACACCAAACAGGGTTCCCCAGAAGAAGATAGCAAAAACTGCCAGGGCTCTTAGAGGCTCGACTTAAAACTGGCACAGCAGTCAAAGTCAGACTAGATTCAAGGAGTTGGAGGAGGAGATATCATCTGTTATTCAGGGAGTTACATGTGAGTATAGGGAAGATTGATGGCAGCCACCTTTGTAGATAAGTTTTATAAATAAGCTAAATAGTTTGCACTTATAAAATTAATGTCACTTGCATAAATTTGTTTTACTCATTTATAAAATAGAAATAATAATAATGTCTAAATTCTAGAATTATTTTAGAACTGAATGAGATAATGCATGTAAAGTCTCCAGCACTTTGCCATGTACATATTCTCTAAACAGATCTCAGTTAACATTACCTTTACTTCCCATGACCTTGGGGCCTCCTAAAGAGCAGAAATTGTATTTTTCACCAATATCTCATCATAATAGATTATGTGATACATTGTAGGCTACTACTAATTATTATTTTATATATGAATAAATGAATGTTCTCCTAAATATGTCTATATTTATAAAGTTATAGGGTCTGCCCGCTGCCATCAAGTAGAAAAAAGCAACATGTGTCTAAATTATATGGCAGATATTATCTTTCCTAAATTAACCAATCTTTAATGAAATTGATATACTGCTGTTGTCTTGTGTCATACAGACATGCCTCAGGATGAAAGATTAAAGTATCTTTTCTTGACAGCAAAAAATATCTGAAGCTAGAAAACAAATATTGCACATGCTAAATAAACTCTCTAACATTAGCTAAATTAAAGCCACTTGTCTTTCTCAGTAGGCTAAATAAAAGAGCAATACATGGATATAAAATTCTTGTAGGCAACTCAAATATAGACTGTGTAAATTACTAAAAAGAAAAGAAAAGCAAAACAGCATGAGCAGAAAGCAAGAATATCTTCAAATTATTTCTTATTAATTAATGAAGTGTTGGTAATACACACAGTCAGTGAGCAATACCATACTAGAGAGACTTAGATGATCCCTTTAAAAAATATCAGCTTACCAGGACTTCTGAAGAAGACAGCGGAGTAGGAGGACCCTAAGATCACCCCACCCCACAGATACAATTAGATAACGCCCACATCAGTTTAAATAACCCAGAAAATAACTCAAAGATTTGCAGAACATTCTCTACACAGCTAAATGCAGAGATGAGGCAATATTGAAGAGGACAGGAAGGGCAGAGCTGTGGCTGGGAGCTAAATGGGCCTGCAGGAGGGAGAGACACCATTATGCAGATAAAGGAAAGGAGCAGATCCCCACACCCGGCACCCCAGGCATGGGGACTCCATACAGGAAAGATAAATCCTCATAACACTTAACTTTGAAAACCAGAGGGGTATTATTTTGTGAGTTCTTACAATCATGAGGCTTAATTACTGGAACTTTAAAATTAAGCATGATGGATTTGGGGAGAGCCTGGGGGCAATAGTAAACTGAGTCTTCATCCTCAAAGAGACAGGACAATAAACACTCCAATAGAGATGAGTAAAGAAGTAGCAGTTTGAAAAACACTTGGAGTGTATGGGGGAGGGAAATTTGTTTATTCATCTCATAGCCTGTGCTGGAGGGTCAGGGATCTTTGGGAGACTACTCCAAGAAAAAAAAAAAAAAAAAAAAGAGTTGGTGAGTGCCATTTTCCTTCCCCATCCTCCAGCCTAGACACAAAGATACCTGAAGAAACCAGCACAGCAAAAATTCTTGCTACCTAACTTGTTAATAACATGCCCCACCACAGCATTCTCCTGAAGATACACTCACTCCAGCCAGGCCTCCAGTCCAGGTCCCCTCCCATGGCAGACATGAGCAAACATGGATTTTCCTACAGACCTGCCCATTCCAGTATGTTCTTGTCCTGAGACCCTCCGAAGCAGTTCCACAAGCCTGGCGGTGTGCAAGCAACCCCAACATAGACCAGCACCACAGCAAAGGGAGTCCTGCCCCTGAGAGAGGAGAAGATAACCACACACACACACCAGTCAGACTATGGCGAAAGTAGTGGGCCAGGGGCAGATATTTGGTCAGACTGTGGGCTCCATCTAGCAACAAAATCTTCTTAGGAATCAACACAGGAAAAGCATCTTGCAGTTCTGTGCTACAGCATCTTTGGCAAACACCTGGTCTGACTCAATTCAAGCCCCAGGTGGTCTCAGACTGTCCCACTAACAATACAGGGACAAAATACTGTCCACAACAACTGGGAGAGAGAGTTGTTGTAGATGACTGAAGGCAAAAGTGACTCAGCCATAACAGTAGGGTGTATGCAACACATAGGAAGTACCCCTGAAACACCAGGTTCTTGGAAACAGGGGACATTGCCCTACAGGATACTGCTGGACCTTTTCTTCATTTGACCACTACTTTCAAGATCAGGAGATGTAGCCGACTTTTCCAACACAAAGAAATAGACACAGAGAGTTAGACAAAATGAGGAGACAGGGGAATATGTCCCAAATAAAGACCAGGACAAAATTAAGCAAGAGAACTAAATAAAACAGAAGTAAGTAATATGTTTAATGGAGAATTTAAAGTAATTGTCATAAAGGCAGTCACTGGACTTGAGAAAAGAGTGAAAGACTACAGTGAGACCTCAACAAGGAGAGACAACAAAGAACCAAAAAGAGATGAAGACTTAATAACTAAAATTAAAAAATACAATGGATGGAATAAATGGTAGACTAGTGGAGGCATAAGAGAACAGTGACTTGGAGGACAGAGTAATAGAAAGCAATTGAGCTGAACAGGAGACTGAAAAAAACAATAAAAGTATAAATAGACTGAGAGAAGCCAAAGATACCATTAAGTGTAATATATTCATATGTAGGAATCACAGAAGGAGAAGAAAGAGAAAACAGGGCAGAAAATACATTTGAAGAAATAATAGCTGAAAGCTCCCCAAGTCTAAGGAGGGAAAACAGAAATTCAGATCCAGAATGCACAGAGAGTCACTAACAAAATCAACCTAAGGAAGTCCAAATCAAGAGAGATGCTAATTGAAATGGCAAAATGTAACAGTAAAGAGAGAATTTTAAAAGGAGCAAGAGAAAACAATTATATCCAAGGGAAACCCTATAAGGCTATCAGCTGATTTTTTTTCAGCAGAAATCTTGCAGACCAGAAGGGATTGGCTTTATACCTTCAAAGTGCTAAAAGAAAAAGCAAAACAAACTAACAAACAAAAAACTACCAGTAAGGATACTCAAATCAGCAAGGGTATCAATCAGATAGAAAGAGAGATAAAGAGTCTACCAGAAAAATAAAAATTAAAGGAATCAATGACCACTAAGCTAGCTAGTGGTCTAGCTAGCTAGACCATTAAGATTTAAGAAATCTTAAAGGGGACTCTTTGAGTCAAAAGAAAAGAACATAAGTGGGAGTTAAAAAAGTAGGAAACACAAAAACAATAAAATTAAGCCAAGGGATTCACAAAATAAGAGGATGTAAGTATGATGCCATGTATCTAAAATATTGAGGGGAGGAATAAAGAATGGGTTAAAACTTAAGGGATCTTTAACTTAGTATAGATTGTGATATGGATAAGATGCTATATACAAACCTAATAGTAACAACAAAAACTAGTAATATATATAAAAAATAAAGAGAAAGGAATCTAGGTATATCACTATAAAAAGCCAGCAAACCATGAAAGAAGAGAGCACGAGAAGAAAGGAACAGGAAGAACTATAGAAACAACCATAAAACAAGTAATAAAATGGCAATAAGTATTTACTTATTAATAATTATTTGGAATGTAAATGGACTAAACACATCAGTCAAAAGACATAGGGTGGGGTTCCTCGGTGGCTCAGTTGGTTAAGTGTCTGCCTTTGGCTCAGGTCATGATATCAGGATCCTGGGATTGAGTCCCACACCAGGCTTTCTGCTGAGTGGGGAGTCAGCTTCTCCCACCCTCCCCCCACTCATCTCTCTCTGTCTCTGTCCCTCTCTCAGATAAATAAATAAAATCTTAAAGAAAAAAAGATATGGGTGGCAGATAGATTAGAAAGCAAGACCCATCTATATGCTGCCCACTAGAGACTCATTTCAAACCTAAATACAGATGAAGATTGAAAATGAAGGGATGGAGAAGCATTTATCACATAAATGAAAGTGAAAAGAAACCTGGGATAACAATACTTATATCAGATGAAATAGACTTTAAAAGAAAGACTCTAATAAGAAACAAAGAAGGACACTATATAATCATAAAGGAAACAATCCAAAGAAGAACATTATATAATCATAAAAGGAACAACTCAATAAGAAGATATAATAATTATAAATAATTGGGCAACCAAAAAGGGAGCACCCAAATACATAAAGCAGCCAATAACAAACATAAAGGAAATAATCAATAGTACTACCAAAAAAAAAAAAAAAGGGACTTTAACACCCTACTTACATCAACTGATAGATTATCTAGAAAACCAACAAAGAAAATGTGACTTTGAATTATACATAGAACCAGATGGATCTAACAGATATACTCAGAACATACTGGCTTAAAACAGCAGAAAACACATTCTTTTCTTTTTCTTTTCTTTCTTTCTTTCTTTCTTTCTTTCTTTCTTTCTTTCTTTCCTTAGATATATTCTTTTCAAAGACACACGGTATATTCTACAGAATAGATCACCTATTAGGCCACAAAATAAGTCTAAATAAATGCCCCCCCCCCAAAAAAAAACCTAAGTCATATCATATGTCCTTTCTGAGCACAACACTATGAAACTAGAAATCAACAACAGCAACAACAACAACAAATCTGGAAAGAACACAGATACATGGAGATTAAATAACATACTATAGACAATAAATCAGTCAACCAAGAAATCAAAGAGAAAATTAAAAAATATATATATATGTGGACAGAAATGAAAGTGAAAACACAATGTTTCCAAATCTTTGGGATGTAGCGAAAGTAATCCTAAGAGGGAAATTTTCAGTAATATAGGCCTACCTCAAGATGGAAGCAAAATCTCAAATAACCAACCTATCCTTATATCTAAAGGAATTAGAAAAAGAACAAACAAAACCTAAAAACAGTGGAAGGAAGAAAATCATAAAGATTAGGACATAAATAATTAAAATAGAAACTAAAAAGAAAAGTAGAAGTGATCAATGGAACCAGGACATGGTTCTTTTATTTATTTATTTATTTATTTTTAATTTTTTTTTATAAACATATAATGTATTATTAGCCCCAGGGTTAGATTAAGAGTCTCTTATGGTTTGTCTCCCTCCCAATCCCATCTTGTTTCATTTATTCTTTTCCTACCCCCCAAGCCCCCCACGTTGCATCATAGCAGTAATGTCCACAATAGCCAAAGTATCGAAAGAACCTAGATGTCCATCAACAGATGAATGGATAAAGAAGATGTGGTATACACACACACACACACACACACACACACACACACACAATGGAATACTATGCAGCCATCAAAAGAAATGAAATCTTGCCATTTGCAATGACGTGGATGGAACTACAGGGTATTATGCTGAGTGAAATAAGCCAATTGGAGAAAGACAGCTATCATATGACCTCTCTGATTTCAGGAGATGGTTCTTTTAAAAGATCTTTGAAAAGTTCCTTTACAAATTGATAAAATTTTAGGCAGATTCATTAAAAGAGAGACAGAGAAAAGAGAGAGAAAGGACTCAAATAATTGAAATCATAAATGAAAGAGGTAACAAATGACACCACAGAAATACAAAGGGTTATAAAAGAATATTATGAAAAATTATATGCCATTAATTGGGCAACCTATTAATGACATGTAATTTTTCATAATATTCTCTCTCTTATAACCCTTTGTATTTCTGTGGTGTCATTTGTTACCTCTTTCATTTATGATTTCAAAGAAGAAACGGGTAAATTTCTAGAAACATATAATTTCCCAAAACTGAACCATGAAGAAAAAGGAAATTTGAGCAGAATGACTAACAGAAATTGAATCAGTAATAGAAAAAACTCCCAACAAATGAAAGTCCAGGACCATATGACTTCATAGGTGAATTCTACCAAACATTTAAAAAAGAATTAATATCTATGCTTCTCAAACTATTCCCAAAAGATAAGAGAGGAAGGAAAACTTCCAAATTCATTCTATGAGATCAACATTACCCTGACACCAAAACGAGAAATACACCACTAAAAAAGAGAACTAGAGATCAATATTTCTCATGAACACAGATGGAAAAGTCCTCAACAACATATTAGCAAAGTGATCCCAACAATACATTAAAAAACCATTTACTGTGATCAAGTGGGATGAATTCCTGGGATGTAAGGGTGGTTCCACATTCTCAAGTCAATCTACATGATAATAGAAATGATAAAACAGTATCATTTTAGTAGATATAGAAAAAGCATTTGACAAAGTACAATATCCACTCATGATGGAAAAAACAAAAACAATAAAAACCTCAACAAAGTAGGTTTAAAGGAAATATACCCCAACATTAAAAGGCTATATATGAAAAATCCAGGGCTAACATCATACTCAGTGGTGAGAAACTGAAAGCTTTTCCCTTAAGATTAGGAACAAGACAAAGATGTCTACCCTCATCAATTTTACTCAACATAGTGCTGGAAATCCTATCCAATCAAACAAGAAACAGGAGTAAAATGCACCCAAATGGGTAAGAAGAAGTAAAAGTTTTCACTATTTGCAGATGACATGATACTATATATACTGAAAACCCTAAAGACTACACCAAAAATCTATTAAAACTGATAAATGAATTTATTAAGATTATACAATACAAAATCAATAGGCAGAAATCCCTTGTTTTTCTACATACTAATAATGCAGTAACAGAAAGAGAAATAAGAAAAGAATCCCATTTATAATTGTACCAAGAAGAATACAATACCCAGAAATAAACTTAACCAAGGATGTAAAAACCTGTACTCTGAAAACTGCAAATACTGATGAAAAAAATTTAAGATGACACAAATGGAAAGATATTTCATACTCATGGATTAAAAGAATGAGTGTTGTTTAAATGTCTCTACTACCCATAACAATCTACTATTCTAATGCAATCTCTATCAAAATACCAACAGTTTTCATAGAACTAGAACAAACAATCTAGAGCTATGTAGAACAATGTAGAACACACAAAAATGTTTGTATGGAACCACAAAAGACACTGAGTAGTCAAAGTAATCTTGAAAAAGAACAAAACTGAAAATATCACAATCCCATATTTCAAGATGTACTACAAAGCTGTAGTAATCAAAATTGTATGGTACTGGCAGAAAAATAGACATACATCAATGGAACAGAATAGAAAGCCCTGAAATAAACCCATGATTATGGCCAATTAATCACTGACAAAGGAAGCAAGAATATGCAATGGGAAAAAGACAGTCTCTTCAACAAATGGTATTGCGAAAACTAGACAGCTACATGCAAAAGAATGAAAGTGGATCAATTCCTTAATGCCATATGCAAAGATAAACTGAAAGTGGATTAAAGACCTAAATTTGAGAACTAAAACAATAAAAATCCTAGACAAAAGCATAGGCAGTAATTTCTCTGACATTGGCCCTAGCAATATTTTTCTGGATTATGTCTGCTGAGGCAAGGAAAACAAAAGCAAAAATAAACTATTGGGAATACATCAAGATAAAAAATTTCTGCACAGTTAACTAAACAATCAATAAAACTAAAAGACAACCTATAGAATGGGAGAAAATACTTGCAAATGACATATCTGATAGTTAGTATGTAAAATATATAAAGAATTTACCAAACTCAACAACCAAAAAGCAAATAATCTAGTTAAAAATGGAGGAATAACAGAAGGAATAACAGACATTTTTATAAGGAAGATGAACAAATGGCCAAAAGACACATGAAAACATGCTCATCATCATTTACCACCAGGAAAATATAAATCAATATTACAATGAGATATCACTTCACAACTATCAGAATGGCGAAATCAACAGCACAAGAAAAGTAGATATTGGTGAGGATGTTGAGAAAAAAGATGTGCATTATTGCTGGAAATGTAACTGGTACAGCCACTGTGGAAAACAGAATGGAGGTTCCTTAGAAAATTAGAAATAAAATTGCCATTTGATCCAGTAATTCCATTCCTAGGTATTTACCCAAAGAGAATGAAAACACTAATTTGAAAAAATATTTGCGCCTCTATGTTTACTGAAGCATTATTTACAAGAGCCAAAATATGGATGCCACCCACGTGTCCATCAACAGGTGAATGGATAAAGAAGATGTAGTATATACATACAACAGAATATTACTGAGCCATAAATAAGAATAAAATCTCCCATTTGCAACAATATGGGTGCATGTAAAGTGTATAATGTTTAGTGAAATAAGTCAAAGAAAGACAAATTCTGTATGATTTCACTCATATGTGGAAGTTAAGAAACAAAATAAATGAACAAAGAAAAGTAGAGACAAACCAAAGAACATATTCTTAACTATAGAGATGAAACTGATGGTCACCAGAGGGGAGATGTGTGGGGAGATGTGTAAAATAGATGAAGGGGATTAATAGTGCACTCATGATGATAAATACTAAGTAATGTACAATTTGTTGAATCACTATTTTTACACTTGAAACTAATATAACACTGTAAGTTAACCACACTGGAATTTTTTTTTAAATCAATTTACAAACGAGAGGAATACATTGACAATACCCTTCAACACCATCTCCCTTGTCCACAGAATGTTCTGCGACCAGTAGGTCTCCCTTTCCCAGAGAAAAATTGTCTTCTGCCATATTCTGGTTACAAGGATCCAAAGTGCTTCCCAGGCATCTACCTCCTTTTTAATCTCATTCTCTTTTCCATAGTACATTTAATGTCTTAAAACTTAGGACATGGTCCTTCAAAGTCTATAAGCACAGATATAGATCTAGTAGACATCTAGAAAAATACCATTATAAAAAGTGATTTGGGCTTCTTAAAGACTAAAATTAAAGTGGGTATTGGAACTATGGCAACCACCATATATACTTTTATGTGGGTGTGTGTGTTTATCTGTTACTATATCTATATATGTCATTTTATCCATAGATAGTTGAAGTGTTATTTTTTATTTATTTTTTTTAAGATTTACTTATTTTAAAGAGAGAGAGCAAGGAAGTAGGGGCAGAGGAAGAGGGAGAGAATCTCAAGCAGACTCCCTGCTGAGAAAGACAATGGTCTTTTTCTTCTGGGGCTCCCCTAATGACCCTGAGATCACACCTGAGCTGAAATCAAGAATCAAACACTTAACCGACTGAGGCATCCAAGCACCCAGATAGATAGACATTTTACATTTCAGCAATATCCTTTCTTTCAAACATGGATATTTTCCCTATAAAAGTTTGATCTTCCTAAATAGAATACAGGATAAAGTATGGAATCAGACTGGTTAGAACGTTACCACTGTCACTTATTAGCTGCATGACTCTGAACAAGGTATGCAAACTTTATATGCTTCAGTTCCTTGTCTGTAAAGTGGAAACAGTAATAATACTATATTTATGGAATTGTTGAGATTATTTATTGAGTTACTACATTCAAAACTTTCAGAAATAGGTCTGATATATAGTAAATTCAAAATATATATATACATATATATATAAATAATTGTTAACTAATAAGCTCTAAGAAAGCAACTAGATTTGGAGTGTTTGCGACTTTGCTTTTAAAGATTATTATGAAAATGTGTTATGTCCTCTAATTTTTTTATCTATATTGACATACAAAAATTACTTTTTCATTTTTATACAGTATATAGATACAAAAACATATCAGGACAAATACATTTTCTAACAAGTTGTCTTGATGATCAACAATATGAATCTAAACAAAAATTTAATGCTAGTATAGCAGACATTACATCAAGAAGGTAGAAGTGTGATTGGTATATCATGACATTTAACTTGTGGTTGAATATGGAAGCTTTGTGTGGGCTTGCATCTGAATCTTTATCTTACTTGCCTATTATTGCCAGTGAATTGAGGTAGGCCATTGTCTTCATTGGATATTGTATATGAACCTAGTGGTAATCACAAACCAAAAACTTAGATACACAAAAAATAAAGCAAAAAGAATCCAAGAAAAATACTAAAGAAAGTCATCAAGTCACAAGAGAAGAGAACAAAAGAAGAAGAAAGGAACAGAAAAGAATTACCAAAACAATCAGGAAACAATTAACAAGATGGCAATAAACACATACCTATCAATAATTACTTTAAATGTAAATGGTCTAAATGCTCCAATGAAAAGACAAGGAGTTGCTGAATGGATCAAAAAAAAAAAAAAAAAAAAGAAAAGAAAAGAAAAAAAAAGACTCCTCTCTATATCACCTACAAGAGACTCACATTAGAACTAAAGACACAGACTGAAAATGAATGGCTAGAAAAAGATATTCGATAAAAAACAAGCAACAAAAAAGCTGGGGTAGCCATACTTATATCAGAAGAATAGACTTTAAAACAAAGACTATAATAAGAGAAAAAGAAGGGTATTAGTATTACATGACAAACTGATTAATCCAACAAAAGGGTGTAACATTTGTAAATATCTATGCACTCACCTTGAGAGTACCTCAATGTATAAAGCAAATATTAACAGACATAAAGGAAGAAATTGACAGTAATACATTAATAGTAGGGGACTCAAACAGCCTACTTACATTAATAGATAGATTATCTAGATGGGAAATCAATAAGGAAGCAGTGGCTTTGAATGACACATTGGGCCAGACTGACTTAACAGATATATACAGAACATTCCATCCAAAACAGCAGAATACACATTTTTTTCAAGTGTACATGGAACATTCTCCAGGATAGACAATACGTTGATCACAAAACAAGTCTTAGTGAGTTTTAAAAGGCTGAAATCATACCAAGTATCCTTTGTGACCACAAGTTATGAAACCAGAAATCAATTACAAGAAAAAAACAAAAAACTGGAAAAAACACAAACATGTGAGGCATAAACAACATGCTACTAAACAACCAGTGGGACAATGAAGAAATCAAAGAGGGAATAAAAAAAAAACAACAACAAAATACCTGGAGATGAATAAAAATAGGAACACAATTCAAAATCTTTGGGACATAGCAAAAACAGTATAAAAAGAAAGAAATGTACAGCTTTATTTTTTACCTCAGAAGTTCAGAAATAAGGTAAAATTGCCATAAAAAATGCATAATGGCTTTTACCTGTTAAATAATGATAAGTAGAATCTCCTTTTTTTTTTTCTTCCCCCCAAAGGAGACTTCGATAAGAGTTCTGCAGCCTTGATTTTTTTTTTTTTAAGATTTTATTTATTTATTTGACAGAGAGAGACACAGTGAGAAAGGGAACACAGGCAGGGGGAGTGGGAGAAAGAGAAGCCGGCTTCCCGCCCAGCAGGGAGCCTGATGCAGGGCTTGATCCCAGGACTCCGGGATCATGACCTGAGCCAAAGGCAGACACTTGAAGACTGAGCCACCCAGATGCCCCTGCAGGCTTGGATCTTACAGAATTTCACAACCCTTGTAGGTACATATTACTTGTATGTCAATCTCACAGGATAAAGAGAGGTATGTGAAAGTCAAGTATTTATAGTATTATTTAAGAACTCAAACCATTTGACCCAGCGACCTATGAAATGATAGTAATATGAGTATATTGAAAATCTGTAATTCATTAAGAAAATGATGTTTTTCGATCCCTTTTAATTTTTGCAGCTCTGAATGTTATGCTTTTCTATAAGAAAAAGGGCTATCATGGAAGCCTTCACATTTTTTGTCTGAATGAACCACTTTTCTCATTTATACTTGTCATTAAGGGTCAGGGAATCTTCTCCACACAGACTAACCCGCCAGGACACTTAATTAGAACCATAACATGGTTTATGTCAAAATTAATCATACTTTGTGTTTAAAACAATCCCTCCTGAAGTAGAAGATTATGTCTGCTTATTTTCTGATAATTTTTATGGTACACTTAACAAATACTAGTAACTTTCTTTTTGGGAACAGATCTAAAAACCCTATTATTTGGCCAAAGAAGGATTGATCTATGTCATTTTTCTCATCAGCAAAATAGACCTAAACCTAAATAAAGTTGAATATAGAATTCATTGTTTGCTTGGGGCAAGTGCCCAATTTGGAACCATTTTTTTCCCCTATTAAGAATAAATTTTACCTATCGAAATTAGAGGTGTTTAGAAATAGTATGAATAGTTTCTTATGATGCATATGAATTGAAAATGTCTCTCTTTCCCCAAGCAAACCACATTCCTGATCCCGGCATCATTCTTAGCAATTATAATAGTTACTGTATGAAAATGAGCATGGTAAATATAAATAAATTAATTGAAAACATACACATACACATTTCTCCTTTAAAATAATAGGAATCTATCTTTTGGTACTAAAGGAGTGACTGGTTCTAGATTTCTCTTATAAGGTGGCCAAAGACTCCTGCCATTTCATTGCATACAGACTGGGATAGATGCAGAGTTCAGAGCAACCATTTTTATGAAGGTTATCCAGAAGTTTCATACATCTCTCTGCTCACACTCAGATAAATAACTTCATACAATTTAAGGGAGAATAAGAGATACAGTCTATACCAAGGGGATTATGTGTATGGCTGATGTTCAAATGTTCGATTGCCAGAGAAAAGAAAGGATATTGGATACTGAGGCACAGTTCATAGTTTATACCTCACAGACATTTGAAGATTTTTGGCTCCAGGCGCCTAACCTCTTTTCTTCAGTATCATGAATTTCTGGTGGGGGAATCGTGCCTCTTCTAAGTTATTTCTTTAAAATTTAATTTGGTTTCTATCCCAACTCCAGGCATGGGACATTTTAGCCAGGTCATGTTAATTAGAATAACTTTATCTTGCTGGCCTGTTGACCAGTTATGGGACCAATGTTAAATTTACCTAGGCACAAATAAATAATCCTTGGTCCTGAAAAGGAACTGTAGTCTCTTTTCCATTTGATGTGAACACGAGGCACAATTCTCTTGGAGCTATTGGTAGCCATTTAAGTATCACGTGGAGGCTGAAAATGAAGCCAGTACTAAATAAAGCCAAGTCAAAGAACAGAGATAGACACAATCTATCTCTCTTACCTTCCAGGAATCCTGTGTCCAGCCTTGTTTATATTTATATTTATCTCTAGGCTTTTCAGCTATGTAAAGCAATACATCCCTTTCATGACTTAACTGATGGAAAACAATACAAAGAAGTACATAAGAGAGAAAATTATTCAATTGTTGATAATGTTTTATAGATGATGACTATAAAACATAGTTGACTAATGAATTTTGCCGTCTGAGCATTTATTCCAAATATGTAGTATTTTGGAATTTTTTTCATGGATTATAAAACATTTTCAGCAATAACATTATACATTATACAAATTTGCACCCTTGTCAAAAATCGGTTGACTAAATTTATATGGATCAACTTCTGGGTTTTTCCTGGTGTTTCACTGATTTGTCCATTCTTTCACCAGCACCACACTTTCTTGATTATGACAGCTTTATAGTAAGTCTTGAAGTTGCATAATCTCTTTGTCTTTCTCCTTCAGTATTGTATTGGCTATTCTGGATCATTTGCCTCTCCATATAAAAGGAGCTCATTACATTTTGTTTAAGTGGAATAAAGCATTTGCTAGTTCTTAGGTCAACCATTCTAGATAGTCTTTGCAATACTGATGCACTTGCCTGCATAAAAAAGGACAATACTCCAGACTCGTAAACAATAGAGTATGGGAATGAAAATTTTGTGACCACTTTGTCAATGACAATAAAACATGTATCCTGTTTTCTCTTAGTAGTCATATACCTTATTCTTGAGGTGATTGGCTGGACTAGGCTTAGAGTCTATTTAATAGACTTTTTTGCTAATAAGGGTGATCACACTTGCACGTTCTGTTTGCTTGAGGATAGCTTTGGTATATAAACTGGAGCAAAGAGAGTCCTACACTTCCATTTAGAAGATTTAGGTCAGTCCTGTCATTTCCTGTGTAAGTAGCTGTTTGATCTCAGATATTTACCTATTCACTTAGCTCACCCAAAAGCAAAGATTCTCTGTGTATTCCCATGATCTGAAACAATGATTTCTTTCATAAAATAAGCTATTTTTTCTTCTAGTATTGAAACAGATACCACATGTGAAATTGCATCACTTGGGTATAAGGAAGTTATACACAAGTAGTAGTGTTTGGGTTTTTTTTTTTTTCTTTTGATTCTTAGTAGTATTCTTGAATCTTCTATTATGTGATAAGATAATGTCGCTTCCTAATCAGTAATAAACTCTGTTCCTAAATGTCTCAAACTCTACCAAGTATATGAGAGGTAACAAAAACTGGCACATTAAAACAGAGTGGTGGGTTTCTGCTTCGACTATCATTTTGAACATTTAATTTCTATAGAAAGTAAAATGTATATAATAGGGTTTAGCAACATTTTAAAATAGGCTACTCTTTCCTGAAGAATTTAACTCCCAAACTGTTATCTATATTGAAAAGAGGTGTTTTTGGAAAGAGTTGTGTTTGCACAACCCAAGAATCCTTTTATGGGATTCTCTACAGTCTTTTTTGGATTTATGATTTAATAAGAAGTGTATTCATAAAATGATGGCTTTGATGCCCTTTCCTTTATCTTCTTTTACTATTCATACCTTTGATGATTTTAAGCAATGGACTGTTTACACTAGGTATGTTATTTTATTTAATGACTTGAACATTATAAGAAAGGGATTTTAAAAAGGAAAAAAAGGGTGAGCAAAGTTAACTGCTGCATGTTTGGCATCTGGAAGTGCAGGATGTTTTTACAAGTTAATATATAGCTATATATTTTATAATTTGTTACTCATGAAAATACAAGTAATGGATTTTTATTTTACTCAAAATACCAGATAAAATACCAAAATACCAAAATACCATCCCTCTATAATATCATTATGCTATATGATGAGTGATTTAATACATTTCATTTCTTTATTTAGAAAATTTCCCCCCTTTCCTCTTAACTAAAGGGAAAGGACAGGATAGCTTAAAAAAATAGATAATGAGAAATGATACTTTAAAAATAGTCTTCCAATTTTCAGATAATCACTTAGTAAGAGTAATATAGTATGTGGCAGTTATGGGTTCTTTTTAAATATTAGGCATTGTGTTAAACAGTTTACAGATGAAAACAATTATTAAAAACCAGATCTAGAAATATGAAAGAGTATTTGTGACTGAGGAAACATAAAAAACAAAACAGAATAAAACAAAAAGCCTTTTTGGAGGAGAGGTTTTGTGTCCTAGGACCCACAATGTAGCAAATGTGAGTGTACCATAGAAAGCTGTAAAAGTGAGGCTGGAAACAAAACAAAACAAAAAACACATAGGGGTTAGGGAGTTAAATTTGATCTTAAATGAAACAGAGGTATTCTTACAAGTTTTGGTGGAGACGATATATGGGCATACATACAAATTTGTATTTGAACATGACAATTTATTCTATTGCAACAGTCCAAGTATAAAGTAATATAAGCCTGAACTAGAGCATAGTTGTGACAATTCAAAGAATATATATATATATATATATGTATAATATTATGATATATATGATATATAAAGCATTTGCCAGTTCTTAGGTCAACAATTCTAGATAGTCTTTGCAATACTGATGTGCTTTCCTACACAAAAAAGGACAATACTCCAGACTCATAAACAATGGAGAATGAAAATTCCAATACTCCATTATGTATAGCATGGGAATTTTCTATATGGGTACCCATATATATATATATATATACACACACACACACTTTTTATTTCAAAGTGGAAATGAAATTACTATTTGGTGATAGAATGTATGTGAATTTTAGAGGGGGATTAAAAGATGACTTTGGAGATTCGATTTGACTGACTGGTATTTGCTGTTAATAAAAAAAATATTAAAGCCACATATATTAATGACACAACATGCAATTTCTTTGGAGAAGCTTTAAAATTATCAAATGTTAGATTTTTATGTAGATCAGATCAAAGCCAACAGTAACTAGCAATGTCATAGGAGGATAAATGTTTTCTCTGATATGCTTTCTTGAATTGTGATACAATCTCAGAATATAACTTTATTCTTAATTTACAAAATGAGATTATGGAAAAATTTTGACAGGGATTTGTCAAGAACTACATGTAGATATTTTTTTAAGATTACACACCTAATTTTTAAACCATGCCCAGATTCTGTTATAGCCTAAGGGGTTGAGGTGGGGTGATGATAGGCAGTCAGTTGTGATACCTCCTCATTTTAGTTGGGAATCACTGTGCTAGAACTAGAGTTAATGGAATATAAAAGATGTGTATTAATCATGCCAACTACAGGTTTGAATATGTATTTTAATGATCTAGTGAACTTCTGAGTTAAAAACATATAATAAAGATAAAAAAGAAGATCTGACTGTGAATTTGCTGAATAATTGATACTATGACTGTATTGTTCTATACATCCAAGCACTTGAGAAAGGTTTGTTTTATTTTATTTTTAAAGATTTTATTTATTTGAGAAAGAGAGTGTGAGAGAGAGAGGGCCCAAGCCGGGGGAGAGGCAGAGGGAGAGGAAGAAGCAGGCTCCCAGCAGAGCAGGGAGCCCAATGCAGGATTTGATCCCAGGACTCCAGGATCATGACCAGAGCTGAAGGCAAATGCTTAAATGACTGAGTCACCCTGGTGCCCTGAGAAATGTTTATTTTAAAGATTAAATCGAACACTTTTTTTTTTTTCTGAAATTTTCCCTTATCACATTTATATTTATTTTGGACATAGAGAATATATATTAACATTTGAAAATAAGAATTTCCCAATTGTAAGCAGGAACTAATGCATCAAAAGACCATTAGCTAATAGTAAGATAGCTCTGGATTCCAGTGTTCACTCATTTACTAAAATTCTATGACCTTGAAAAAATGGGTACTGAAAATCATTTTTGTCATTTAAAATATCAAGATAACATCACATAAACTCATTGGGTTATTATAAGAATTAAATTAGATAACATGAGTAAAAATACCTAGCAAAAATCTGGACCTAATAAGCAATCATTAGATATTGGCTTCCTTTATCATTTAAATTAGAGCAAAGCATCATAAAAACATGGAACAGAGTTATCAATAATGTAGTCATTAATACTGAATATTTATAGTTAACATAATCAGAATAAATCATCAGCATGATTGTGTTTAAGACAAACATAGACACAAAGAAAACAGACAAAATAACAACACACACACAAAAGAACCACCTCAGTGATTCAATAGCCTCAAAAACAGTTTTCAAGATTCTCTAATAAAACCACAGATATCAATGAGAATTTATTATGTAATACATCCAAAATTATTAATCACAATTATACTCTTTTTATTTTAAAATAATATAGAACTTACTGAAAAGTTGCAAAAATAGTAAAGAGAAAGTCCATGTACCATATACTCAGTTTCACCAATTTTTACTTCGCCACATTTCATCCAAATGTGATACTTTAAGAAGGACACAATAAAGTTTTGGTAGCATTTCTTCTGGAGAAACGTAACTTGAAACTAAAATGAAAAGACATTAAACTACTCACCTTTTTAAAGAAATTTGTAGCAATGTCAGTTGAACTCTTTTTACCCTACTTTCTACTGTTATCAAAAGACACACTTCTCAGAAGAGAATCTAGTTTTTGTGTTTTTCCTGACAGGCAAGCATTTACCATCATATTGGATGCAGATTATTACTAGGTTCTGGAAGAATTAGTCAAGGACGCAGGGTGTAATGCTCAAGACTTATTACAGACCATTTACCCAACTTGGCAAATCCAAACTTGGAAACAGAAACACAGTTGTCTATAAAACATAGGCATATTCTTAATCATTTTCTCATAGTAATTACTTCAGAGACAAAAAAAGTTCAGTTTTTATTTGTTTCAGTGACAAGTTGGAAAAGTGGAGAATGTACGTGACTCAATTTAACAGCCAAATTCGTTAGTAAAACAACATCCCTTCATGGGAATTTAAACAAACAACAAACAAAATTCAAGGAGTGGTCAACTATACCTTCTCCAAGTTTGTCATAGATTTACCCACTTGAAAGGAGAATATCACTACAATTATTACAAAAATATAACTAGATCTTTCTAGATCAAGACTCTTAGGTATTTATTGGATACTTATTTACCTATCAGAGGACTCTAAATTGTGCTGACATTAATATTCAATTATAGGAATTACTGATGAGAGTAGAGAGTAATTTCCCACCAAAATGCTCTGAGATAATACTTAAGCCAGCTTAAACTTTCTGAAATTGCTGAAATAACATCTGTCTACAAGCCAGTTTTTCTTATCTCCCAGTAAGAACAATGTTCCCCTGAGTCTCCCTACCTGCCTGTACCTATTCATCACTCATCTCTTAGTAGGAACAGTGTTATGTCTTTGGTCTTTCTTCCTTTCTGTCCCGGTTTCACTAATTTATCATGGCCTCATAGAGCTAAAGAGTAGAACAGAATGCAGCTAGCTTCCGACTACCATTTGTAGTAATCACTGGAGTACAGTTTTGGTAAAAAAAACAAACAAGCAAATCACAACAACAAAAAACTCATTTTTATGACAGGTCCTTCTTACTTAATTTTGGGGCTCTAAATACTTCTAATGGTCTGCCTAATAGAACTTTGGGTCCTGTAATACATATTTTTTCTTCTGCTTTACTTCCCTTCAGGCCTGATTATAGCATATTTGTTCTTTTCCTCTTCCTCTTACCTTAAGCCCGAAATGGCACTGCTTATACTAAGTGGAGAACATCAATCTGCAAACCTTTTCTGAAGCTAACACAGAACTTCAACTCATTTTTGATAGATAAAAATTTTTCACTAGCCCTAACCATTAAGTGAACTTTTAATACAGGCAAATAGTTACCGACTGTATTTGACTAAAGCAAGAGCATCTTTATAAAATCAAAATGGTGATTATACATTTTAGATGTAGAACTTCATAGCTTGCAGTTAGTAACTAGGGGGAAGACTGTATCCTTATCTGTTTAATTAATGATGTAGGCTTTTATATTTGGTTTTCATAAGAAATCAGTTGTTGCCTGGTAACCGATTTGCCTGTGGGCTCTCAGAAGAAGCTGGGCTTTCTAAGCAAAGCACCCTGTTGTCTTATAAATAGGGCAGTAAAGCTTGCTCAGACATGCCTCAGGCATTCAGCCGCTCTTTCACTGTATAAGAATCTGATTCTGACCGGGAAGTTCTCTTTGCCAGGGACACGCTCCAGTGGACAAAGAGGAGGAAGAAGAAAGGCCTCAGTTTCCATTTTAGCTTAACAGTATAAAGGAAACAAGAGACCAGAGAGATATTCGGTCTCATTTTCCAAACTGGGAAAATAAATGCAGCAGAGGAATATTAATTAACTTCAAATAAAAATTAGTTATGATTCCTGGACAGTTTAGCTCCAGGACAAGTTAAAGCACAGCAGGACAGTGGCAAACAGTGACACCAAAACAGAGACCCTGAAGAAAATTCAACTTACACAAATGGATTCTATAGGTTTTATGTTTCTGATCATGAGGAAAGGTTTTATTTAGTCAGGGTAACTATGTTACCCATGCTACCTTTTAAATGCCCGACTATTGCTTGTATAGAATTATCTTCTATTGGGTGCCTGGATGGCTCAGTCAGTTAACTGACCAACACTTGGTTTCAGTTCAGGTCTTGATCTCAGGGTTGTGAGATCGAGCCCGCCTCTGGGTTTAGGCTCCATGTGGAGTTTGCTTAATATCCTTTCCCCTGCAGCTCATCCCATTGCTCGTTATCTCTCTCTCTCTCTCTTTAAAATAAACTAAAAAATTATCTTCTATTCATTCGATAAAACAGTTTGCTTTTTTCCTATGACAATACAAGCTCTGAGAGGACAAGGTATTTTTTTCTTCCTCATCTATGATCACAACACCTAGAATAGAGCCTGACACAAGATTTGTATCCAATAAATGTTGGCTGAATAAAAGTCAAAAGCACTTTCAGTAGTCCATGAGTTCTTCAAGGATAGAGACATTGTTAACATTTGTGTTTTGTTTTGTTTTTCTGTTGTTATTGCATATAGTTGTTTTTCAGCATAGTTTTATTAAGTGAAGGTAGCATAATTGCTTAATAAGTGGATGGATAAGATGAATGACTGAAAGAATATATGAATGAGTGAATAAAAAAAGAACAAATCCTTTTAACTATATATCAAAATTAAAAAAGATTCTTAACAGCAAAAAAAAAAAATAAAGTGAAAAGACAACTTATACAAAGGTTTGAAATATGTGCAAACCATACATCTGAAGAAGAGTTGATATCCAAAACATATAAAAGAATTCAGATAACTCAAGAGCAAAAAAATAAAATAAAATAAAACAAAAAAAAACCCTCAATTTTTAAAAATGGGCAAATGATCTGAATGAACATTTCTCTAAGGAAGATATTTGAAAGGCCAACAGGTAAATGAAAAGATGTTCAACATCACTACAGATGATCACTGACTTAAGATGATCTGACTTACGATTTTTCAACTTTGCAGTGGTGCAAATGCAATACCCATTCAGTAGAAACCATACTTCTAATTTTCAGGTTTGATCATTTCCCAGACTAGAAATAATGCAGTACAAAGCTCTTGTCTGATACTGGGCAGTAGCAGTGAGCTACAGCTCTGAGTGTGCCATGTGATCACAAGGGTTAACAACCAATACACTTACAACAATTTTGTACCTATATGGCCACTCTGCCTTTCAATTTTAGTACAATATTCCATAAATAGGCTTTGTGTTTATTTGCCCAGTTGTAGGCTAATGTAAGTGTTCTGACATATTTAAGACAGGCTAGGTTAAGCTATAATTTTCAGTAGGCTAGGTGTGTTAAATGTATTTTTAACTTAAGATATTTTCATCTTACAATGCATTTATCAGGTGATAACCCCATTGTAAGTGTAGGAAGATATGTAGTCATTAGGAAAATGCAAATTAAAACCACAATGAGACATTAACTCATGCTTATCATAATGACCATCATCAGAAAGATAGGAAATAAATGCTGGCATAGATGCAGAGAAAAGGGAAATCCTGTGCTCTGTTGGTGGGATTGTTAATTGGTGCAGCAACTATGAAAAACAAAATGAAGGATCCTCAAAAAATTAAAAATAGAAACAACCTTTTGATCCAGCAATTCCACTTCTGGACATCTATCCAAAGGAAACAAAAATACTAACTCAAAAAAATATCTGCACCCTCATGTTCATAGCAGCATTAGTTACAATAGCCAAGACATGACAACAACCTAAGTTTCCATCAACAGATGAGTGGATAATTAAGTTGTGATATATATCTGCAATGGACTATTAGCCATTCAAAATGAGGAAATTGTATCATTTGCAACATGGATGGATATTGAAGGCATTATGCTAAATAAAATAAGCCAGGCAGAGAAAGACAAATACTGTATGATCTCACTTATATTAGAAACTAAAACAAAAAGCAAAAAACTTCACAGAAAAAGATCAGACTTATGGTTACCAGAGGTGGAGAGTGAGAAGAGAGGGAACTGGAGGAAGGTGGTCGAAAGGTATAAACTTCCAATTACAAGATAAATAACATACAACATGATGACTATAGCTAATACTGCTGTGTGATATATAAGAAAAATCATTAGTTAAATAAATGCTATTGGTTCTTATTACAACGAGAAATTTTTTTCTCTTTTTTTATTGTATCTATATGAGAAGATGGATGGTAGCTGAAATTATTGTGGTGATCATTTTATAACATATGTAAATCAAACTATCTTGCTGTACACTTTAAACTTCTACAGTGATGTATATCAATTATTTCTGAATAAAACTAAAAAAAGAAAAAAAAAAGAACACCATCTAGTGGTAATGAATATTCATAGATAGAACAGCTCAAATGGTACTAAAGCATGTAAACTAGGGAAAGCTACTTTAACACAGTAAGTAAATGCCTGTGGATATATAGTAGGATAAAAACTGTCATATGCATTCTAAGAATCAACTGTGATACTTATAATCATTCACTAAACTCTGTCTCAAAGGATTATTTAGCATCTTAAATTTAGTTACAATTTAGTGAGTGTCACTATATTCTAGACACTGTCCACAAACTATTTCAAATCTAATTAATACATATAAAGTTAGGCATTAGCCTTACTCTCTCAAGCTGAGAAAACTAAGAAAGAAGCCAAGATTTGTAACATTTCCACTAAAATTAAATGAAATCTGCTAATGCTATACAAGTAAACTGAAAAATATTCTATATTTATTAAAATTATACCCAAAGTCCAAATCAATATTTAAGTTTTAGAGTCAATTTAATATTTATAGCTTATCTACATGGAAAATAAAATACTGACTGAGATGTTGAATCTTCCCTTGCATAGTACCCTGGTCCTCTAAGATTTATACACTAGATGAGCATGTTTGATTTTTGTATTCTTAATTTTTACTATAATTAGTAAAGATTCCAGGAAATTTCATACATCCATTTTCAACTTGATAGAAGCAAACAACAACAACAAATATTTGGTAAAATCTATGGCAAAGATAAAGTGTTTATTAAAACATCGATTTCAGAGTAGTGGGTTTTTTTGTTTGTTTGTTTTGGTTTGGTTTTTTTTTTGGCATATCTTGCACTATTTCAGTGCTATCTCTGATTTTTTTTAAATTACAGCTTAGAGTTCTACAAGTAGTTATCAAAATCAAAAAAAGACAAGGGAAGAAGCTTTATGAAAGTAAATGTAAATTAGATGTTCCTATTTTCCATGCTGGCAATAATGATTTATATTATTGTTGTTAATTATTATTATCATTATTTGGGTCTCAAAGTAAGTAATACATTCCTTTTTTTAAAAACAAGAATTATTTCTTTTAGTATATTTGTTTTCTAAGATATACAAAATGGTTCTTCGTTAAAACAATGGGATTGAAAGAAATAAAAAATGAAACCCATTAAATAAAAAATATTTTCGCTGCCCTTGTAAATAACCAACTGTATCCTATAAACTGGTGTTACAACCTGTATAAAGTAGCAAATAAAATACAAAATGAATTGCTCATCTTACTATATATTTATAGTAGTCCTCTCCTAAAATAGCCATTTTGAGGCATCTGCCATATTGGAAACATATCAACTTACTAAGAACTTTGGAGAGAATAGTTATAAAATGACAGCAAAGCAATGGTTTTGAAAATATAATGTCACAGTTGGAGCCAAGTGGAGCAGAGCAACTCAACACATCTAATGTGGTATAACTAAGACTATTCTATATGAGTTTATTTCTTGAAATTCGTATTATTAACTTTGAAGCAAAGCCCATAAAGCCTAAACTCAGCATCAAAAATTCATTTTCTCATTTTTATTGGATGGCTCCTTGGAAATAGGAATCTTTCTTATTAGTTGAATTTTAAAATCAGCCACTCAAAGGTATGTCACCATCAATAAGGAATTAATATGCATCTACCAAAGAAGACTAAAAGCCTTCAGTAACATATATTTGTACCAATAAAAGTCACTACAATGGTAGCAATGTATCATAGTGGTTTAACAGCAACAGCATGTAGACTCTAGAATCAGACTGTGTAGGTTCTGGCACTTGGTAATCTTATTAATTTTTTTTTAAGATTTTATTTATTTATTTGACAGAGAGAGAGATCACAAGTAGGCGGAGAGGCCGGCAGAGAGAGGGGGAAGTAGGCTCCCTGCTGAGCAGAGAGCCCGATGCGGGGCTCGATCCCAGGACCCTGAGATCATGACTTGAGCTGAAGGCAGAGGCTTAACCTACTGAGCCACACAGGCGCCCCGGCACTTGGTAATCTTATGACCTGGGTACATCTCTTTGCTTCAGCAGACTCATAAAATTGAGATAATAGTGCTTATCTTATGGAATTACTGTAATAATTGAGTAAGACCAACAATGCTAGATATCACTACTAGTGAATTCTGGTAGAGATGTTCATTTAAGTTCCACAAGGGTAAGAACCATACATATTTTTGCTTACTACTGACTCCTAATACCTGTTAAAATTTCCAGAAAGCATTAAATACTTAACAAAGGTTTATTGATTAAGTGGATGAGTAGGTAAATAAAATGACAAAAAGATTGGATAGATGGAGAAAAGACAAAATGTGATCATCACTTCACCAGGTATTGTATTTTAAAAATGCAAAGCTGAATACCCACCCAATATTTTTCTTCCCAATAAATTATTCTGTTGTGGAGCTAAGTAGACCAACTATTCTATATGATCCCTAAGCATGGCTGTTTCACTGCTGCAAGGTAGAAGCAATTTTCTCCAAAAGTAATTTTAAATGTCCTTTTACATTATTAAGCATTTATAATAATATGTGAGAGTGATAGAAATGATTTTGGTTTCAGTAACAACTTAAGGCCCTTCTTTTGTTTGTCTTGTGGTGTTTCAAATGTACCCATTCATGTCTTCCAGGTGACCCGTTCTTATTGGGTGGAGTCAGTTAAATTTTTCTTGAGAGGTGAGATTCTGTCTATAGTTTCATGACTGACACCCAAGCCTAAAAAATCTTTCTTATTTTTATTCGGAAGGAGGCAAGTTGAAATGAAAACAGTTAAATGAACAAATTACTGAGGAACTACTATACTTGGGGTCTTATGCAATTATTTCCCTTCCATATGTTGTATAATTTAGTCATAAAAACAATTTTAATTTTAGGAGATATTACACCTTGGAGTTTTACAGATGTATTAAGCTTTGTATTGTTCATACCCAGTACTAAGATCAGCATGTGAAAAAAAGGTGCAATAAACATTTCTCAAGTGAAGAAATAAAATAACTTTTCTCTATTCAATTAATGGTAGGCCAGGTAAGTGGTAGTAAGGAAGATTAAATTAGCATAGATTAAGTTAGCATAGAAAAATAATTTTGGCATTCTTATAGGAAATAACCTTATATAACTTCATCTAACCAAGATTTTGCCAAGGTTTAGGACCTTTTACTTTCTTGGCATATACACGTCAATTAACAATTAACCAAGAAAATAGCTCTTTTAGACTCTAGCCACAGTGTAGGTGTATGTTTGGGTTCAATAACAAAACACTCAAACTCGTATGTGATTATAACAGCCAAAATTGTGAATTTGTCATAGAAGAAAAATCAGATGTGAACAGCAATCGCATATGACTTTTTTTTTTTTTTACAGACACTTAGATCACTTACATCGAGGGCAAAACAAAATTCCAATAACTTGCACTAATTTACTAAACTTTAAATAAAACTTACGTTGTTTTTATCATGAATCAAAGCACATTTCCTCTTAAGCAGCAATAAGATTCAAGGACCCAGATATAAGTTGCATTTTCTAGATCTATCAAATTGCATTTAAAGGCCTATCCAAATTAAAGAGAACACTTTCAGAAAGAATATTTTTTTTAATCCATGGTTAATTAAGCCTCTTCTCTAGCCATCTACAGATGCATATTTTGGTGGGTTCAAATTCTCTTTACTTATCAGATCCTAGTTTCCGGATATTAACTACTATTTACAATTATTTAAGCCAGTTCACTTGTACAACACAGGGCTAATGAACCAGCAATATTCAAAGTCTCTATAGTATAAAGTTGTACCTGGGAATATCTTCTAGCCATCTTGTATTTAGATGGTGCCAAGTGACTGATT
Source organism: Lontra canadensis (assembly GCF_010015895.1). NCBI lineage: Eukaryota > Metazoa > Chordata > Mammalia > Carnivora > Mustelidae > Lontra > Lontra canadensis. Next base: position 7,317,908 of record NW_022631034.1, read on the forward strand.
CTAGCCAATGAAATATGAACAGAAATGATATGTGTCAATTCCTGGCTGAGAGACTAATACACAAACTCTTCTTCCGTTTTTGACAAATTCAGAAACCTTGTTTTACAGATGGCAAATTCATAAGCTGGATGGAGCTTGAATTTGTGAGAGACACCACATGGAATAGGGCCACCCTGCAGAACTAGTTAATAGGAACATCGGCATTGTAATTTATATGAACAAAAAATAAAACTTACTGTGTTATGCCATTCTAATTTAAGGCTTGCTTCTGAAAGACCAAGTTAGCCTATCAGACTAATAAAGATTTCGAGAAAATTCCAAGACCTTAGAGGTAAATTACACTTAACAATTAATCAATTATTAATAGGAAAGTTGCACCTGAGAAACATCATAAGAATAAAAGGCCTTTCTTTTGATGTGAATTTCTCTCATATATTCCCTTTTTGTATGCCAATCTTTGTTTTATTAAAAAAGTTCTGATCACTTATTATGTGCCAGGTACTAAGTATATATATATTCAGTTTCTAACTTCTAGGAGCTCAGAGACATTCTAAAGAGATGGTATTTTAAATTATTATAAAATGTGATGACAGCTACTAGAAGTACTCCCAAAGGGCATGGAAAAACAAGAGAGTTGGTATTTCAATCATCTTCATAGTATCAGGAAAGTTTTCATCTGGTAGTTAATTTCTAAGTTAAAAAGTAGGAAGAGGAGTTTGACAGAAGGCCAAAAAGTGTGGTAGATATTTCAGACAGATGGAACCATATGAAAAATGGCACAGAATTAGGCATGGCATATTTAGAGAATGGAGAAAAATTTAATAAGGATAAAACCTTGAGTTCTGGTGAGTGGCATGGAAGGAAATTGAGAGATGGAGAGCAAAGTTATGGCTATGAGATTAATAGGTTACATTGAAGTCAAGGTTGTGAAATGGCATATGTCTTACTAAAGAATTTCATTCCACAGGCCTTTAAACAACTTCCTTTTATATTTCATGAAAGACTGTACTATAACTACTTGATTCACTTCTTTGTCTCACAATATGAGCTCCTTTATGTTAGAGGTTCTAAAATAATCAGCTTTGTGTTCCTAACAATATACACAATGCTCAGTAAATAAATATTACATATTGGTTTAAACATGGATTTGGTGAGTCACATAACTGGTTTCAAAAATAGTCCAAGATGATTACTGGAATAGGGGTAGAGAGAACTTTTGAAATGTGTACAATCATCAAAGGAAAGTGCATACCTTGGACAACTATATGTATAAGCTAAAATGATGGAAAGTGTGGGTGTGTGTGTGGGGGGTTAGTCTTATGGAATACATTTACGGTAGAACAGTTTCGTCCTGTTTTTACTTTTATTTATTTGTTTGTTTGTTTGTTACATGACTACTGACCTCAAAGTATCAGTTGGCATGCCAAGAAACAACTGACTGGTTCGTTGGACCAGGAAATATTTTTTGGAAGTGTGCAGACTGAAAGGAAGTAGAACATGGTCAGCTATTTGAGGCAGTTACAAATTAAGAAGGGTCATATGGATTTGTTTAACATCACAGATTAGATGAGATGTTCTAGAAAAAGAGCGAAATAGAAGAGAAATGAGGAGACAAAAATTTCAGGAGGTAGAGTGGAAAATGTTAGAAGCTAAAGGATAGTACAGGGTAATGTTTGATCAATAGCAATGAGTCTATTCTAGCAACATTTTTTTTAAAGAATCTATCATTTTAAAACCAACTACATAGCATATTAAGTCAACTGTCCCCCTTAATGAATGTAATATCGTTGAGAATTTAACTAAAGATTAATTGGGTCCATGATCCTCTATTATGGGTTTTGTTTTCTGTGATTGTGGAAGATAAATGTTTCACGTTAGTCCTGTGGTTTGCTTACAAATGATTACACGGCACTATAACCACTTTCCTTTTAATATTAGATTGGAAGCCCCTTGAAGGCAAATGCACTTGCTTACTGTTGCCTACCTATCTGATAAGTTATGAAAGTTGCTGCTTTAGAATTATTGGTTTTAACAAAAGTTATGAGGGGAAAAAATTCATTTACATTTGTTTCAAGTTACCCTGTTACTGTATGATGAAAAAATAGAAATATTTTGATAGATTCTACTGAAACGTAGAAGGATTTGCTATAGTTTCTTTTAACAACATCTTGTTCATCCATTTATAAATGTACTGTTGTCACTTTCTTCACAGTGAATGAAAATATAGCCATGTTTATGAAATAATTGCCATGAAATAGAACACCTGCTGCATTCTTTCTGAAGTATAGGAATATGATAAGCTAACCAGATAATTCAATTTACCAATTTTTTAACATAAGAAATGATTAATTCATTTTTTCTACGTATTAGAACAATGCTGAGGAAGTATATTTCTTTATGTTATTTTAGTATATTAAAAAAAAAAAAAACAAGACCTGGACTGTTTACCATCAACTAACATTATAGAGACCACATTTTCTTATATTGTATAAGACCTTAAATTCAAAAGCCTAATAACTGATTAATAGAATTAAATACTAATCTACCATGTCTTTTCAAAGTTGACAACCTTGCTCATTCAGTCACAGTTCCCTTGGTTTTATTGCCCGGCCTCTCAAAGAAAAATAAACACAAGATAAATGAAAAGGTAGCACCCAGTTTCTATATTATGAATTTATAAGACATGGCTAAAAGTTTTATATAAAAATTTGAGACAAAGACTCTGATTAAGTAGATTAGTTTTGCTTATTCTTAAACCTCCTACAAATGGAATTTTATGGTATACACTCTTTTATATCTGGCCTCTTCTGCTCAATATAATGTCTATGAAATTCACCTTGTTGTTGCATATTGTGGTGATTTATATATTTCATTGCTCTGTAGTGTTCCCTTTTATTAATATACTGCAATTTGTCAATTTTGCTGGCATTGGACATTTGTTATTTGCAATTTGTTTTCAGCTATTATGAAAAAGTAGTCATGAATATTCTTGTACATTTTTTTTTGTGGAAATATGCCCTTATTTATCTTGGAAATACATCTGGCAGTGTAATTTCTGGGTCATAGGCTAAACATATAATTGTTTCTGGTTTTGTAAAGCAATTTTCTGGAGTAGTTTTGCCAATTTACACTCCCACCACCTCATATATAAAAGTTCTGTTCACACCATCCTCTTGTCATTTCTTGATATCCTTAGTCTTTTTAATTTTCATCATTCGGCTAAGTGTGTAGCAGTACCTCATTAACAGGTATTTTTATACCAAATAGGCGAAAGAGAGAAAACTTAAAAAAAAAAATGTCAACCTATGTTTTGACAATGCCATAACTATTTCAAAAATAGCTCAATGAGAAGAAACAAATTAACAAACTATGCATATAACTTACATTTCAGGTGCAAAACCAAAGTATTTACTATTGAGATTTTAAGAGGACAATACATAGTCCTGCCTTTTCCTTCTTAATCAAAATGGCTTGAGTAATAAGAAACATGTAAAGAGAGATGGCGAAGAAATGACCATCTTTCATATTTCTAACGCTGTCTGGAGACTATGGCTCTATACCTCTAATCACTGCCCCTCTTTAATCACCACTATGCAGCCCCTGGCATAGACGAGCTCAGATCACTCTATGACATAGAAGCTATCTTATTTTTGCCCACTTGAAAGATCAAATACACCCCCACTGCAGAGTCCCCAGGCTTTGGAAAACAAAAAAAAAAAAACAAAAAACAAAAACTCACAAAGAATAAAGTGATCATGTTCTTTCCTTTTCTTAAAATTAATAATCATATCATTCCTGAGAAGTGGAGGGAGGAATGGGCAGGAAGTATCTACAGGTACTAAGAGTATGAGTATAATAAAGTCTTACCATGTGGCTATATACAACCAGATAATTTTTTTTCCACTGAACATTTCCTAAAAAGGGTGCTTCTTTGTTTCATAGCATTACAATCAGAGTACTATTTGCATTCCCCAAATATGTCCCATGTGAAACCCTCTTATAAGATGAGCCTTTTCAAGATAAAGTCATTTTTTTTTAGATTGGCAGACTGAACATTCTATCCACTCCTGTTCTTGCAGAAGATCAGAGCTTTATTATTTGAAGGGATCACTCAGAGAGAATATGGTACTAAGTGCCCCAGACCCTACTGTCATGGAGATGAAACACTGAAAAAGGCAGGAGTAAATAAAAGACTATCTACTTAATGATGAGACCTCTAGCATTTTTAACCTCATTCAACATACAGTAAGCTAGATTCCTACCTCAAAGTAACATAGGAGAAGAATGTTGCCTACCTTAAAAGCACGAAGGGCCACCTGAATGGTGCTATTGGTCCACTTCTGACTCCTGTTTTCCAATCAGGTCATGATCTGGTGATCTCGGGGTTATGAAGTCCAGTAGGCTTGGCATCCTCAGCAGGGAGGCTGCTTGAGATTCTCTCCCTCTGCCCCTACCACTTCCTCCTCATTTTAGCTCTCTTGCTCTCTCTCTTTCCCTAAAATAAATAAATACATTTTTTTAAAAAATACAGATTCAAGAGTAAAGGTCTATAGCCATTTCCCTCTGAGTCCAACACACACGAAGTGAGCTGTCCATTAGATCTTTAATCATTCTGACAATATCTGTCACTGACTCTATTTACATTTAATGTAATTAGTGATGTCACTGGATTTAGGTTTATCATTTTTTTCCCATTTGTCCCTTCTGGTTTTTTTCCCCTTTTTCCTATCTTCTTTTGAGTTAAGTAACTATCTTTTTTTTAGAATTCCATTATAATTAATCCTTTTTTTTTTTTGACTCAAAATTTGGCATTATTTTTTCTTTGGTATTGTTCTAGAATTACAACATAAAACTTTTCACAATCTACTTAGAGTTGATATTGTACTGCTTTATGTAAATTATAAGAATTTCACATACAGGTCCATTTATCAATTCCCCATATCATTCATGCTAGAGTTTTTAATGTATATCACATCTGTATATGCTTTAAACCACATAGTACAGGTAATATATTTTATTTAAACAGTTATATGTATGTTTAAAAAAGTAAGAAGAAAAATTATTTTCTTATATCCACAAAATTATAATTTCTATTGTACTACAATCCTTTCTGAAGGTATGTGCTTCCATCTGGAATCATATCTTTTTAGGTAGAACAGTTCCCTTTTAATGCATGTCTGTTGGCAATTAATTTTATTAATTTTTGTTTATTTAAATATGCCTCACTACACTTTTACAGTTGAAGAATATTATCTCCAAATATAAACATTTTTTTTCTTTTAATACAAGATGCTCCACTGTCAAGGGACACCTGGGTGGTACAGTTGGTTAAGGGTCCAACTCTTGGTTTGGGCTCTGATAGTGATCTCACAGTTATGAGATGGAGCCCCAAGTTGGGCTCCACACTCAGCATGGAGTCTGCTTGGGATTCCCTTTCCTTTTACCTCTGCCTCTCCTACTTGTGCTCTCTCTCTCAAATGAATAAATGAATAAGTGTTTAAAAAAAAAAAAAAGATGCTCCACTCTCAAGATTACTTCTTCTATCTTCTGACCTCTGTTGTAGCTGATGAGAAATACATGTTATCTGAAATCATTGTCCTCTTTTTATTTTATTTTTTTAAACTCTGTGTTTTGGGGTTTTTTTAAAGATTTTATTGATGTATTTGAGACAGACGAGAGAGAGAGAGAGCGTATGAGAGTGGGGAGGTGCAGAAGGATAAGCAGATGTGGGGTTCAATCCCAGGACCCTGAGATCATGACCTGAGCCAAAACCAGATGCTTAACACACTGAGCCACCCAGGTGCCCCACTGTCCCCTTTTTAATGCAAAGTTTTTCTCTAACTGCTTATAAGAATTTTTTAAAAAGATTTTATTTATTTATTTGACAGACAGAGATCAAAAGTAGGCAGAGAGGCAGGTAGAGAGAGAGGAGAAGCCAGCCCCCCGCAGAGCAGAGAGCCTGATGTGAGGCTCAATCCCAGGACCCTGGGACAATGACCTGAGCCAAAGGCAGAGGCTTTAACCCACTGAGCCACCCAGACACCCCAAAATTTTGTTTTTATCTTTGTTTTTCTCAGTTTGACTAGTATGTCATTTGCTTTGTATTTATTCTGTTTATTCAATAACTTTTGAATCTATAAATTTATGAATTTACAAAATTTGGGAATTTAGGGCAATTATTTTTTCAAAAACTTTGTTCTATTCCTTTTTTGCCTCCTCTAATTCTGACACTGCAATTGCTTGTGAATTAGAAATTTAACCGTACAGATAATTTATGCTCTGTTCATGCACGGAGTCAGTATTTTTTTTTTCTATGTTCTGATTAGATAATATCATCTACATTATTTCTGTTAAGCTTATGCAGGTATTTTATTTCATTTACCTTCCAGGTATAGAATTTTAAATTGATCCATCTTTACAGTTTCTATTCCTCTGCCAAGATTTCATCTATGTTCATTTATTTCAAGAATGGCTTGCTTTATATCATTGAATATAGTAATAAGAGCTGCTTTAAAATACCTTTCTCTTAAATTTGTCATGTAGGGATTGGTTGTTATTGATTAGCTTCTGTTTGAAAGATGGGTTGTGTTTCCTTACTACTTAATAAATCCAGTAATCTGTGATTATATCCTGGACATTGAGAATGTTGTGTTGAAGAAGCTCTGGATTTTTTTTTTTCCCTTTCCTCTATATAATGCTGATTTGGTTTGTTGTGTTTAACAGGCAATTAACTTCGAAGGACTGATATTAAAACTTCATTTAGAGTCTCTGTTTAGTTATTTTAACCTTTGGGCTACTTAGAGTCTTTCTTATGCGTGCATTGATCAGAGTTCAGCCAGAATAAAAACAACATAAGAGAACTGTTCCACCCAAAGTCCTTTCTGTCCTGAAAATGTGAACATCCCTCCAATTTCTCTCTAATTTTGTTGGGGGAGGACTGGTCTAAATAGAGCATTTGCGTCATCTGTGCGTCAATAAGATTTCAGTAATCTGCATCTTAAGTATATGAAATTGCAGGCCACGTATCATGAAATTTTTAAAGAAAGCATTTCATATGAAAGGTATGAAACAAATAGACAAATAAAAAAATGAATGAATGAATGAATGAATAAACAGTAAAACGAGATGTAAAAATATCAGGAAAACACTGAAACAAGACAGGGGTAAGAAGAAATTTTACAAAACTTATAATTAATAGATTCAGAGTTATGAGCAGGTACTGTATTCAAGTATTTTAATAAAGGTTAGCTGAAAGATAATGAGAAGAACTTTTCTAAGTAAACAAAACAGACCAATAGTCTCTCCTCATTGGCTTACATGCTAGTAGAGAAGGCAACCAAGCACAAGATAATTAATACATTATATTGCACATTAAAATATCTAATTACTATGGTGTATATAAAACAGGAAGTTGAGACAATCTTGAAATTTTAAATAGGGTAATTAGAGAAGACTTTACTGAAAGTGATATTTGAGCAAAGACATGGAGGATATGAAAGAACAAGTCATGGAGGCATTGGGGTTGAGAGCTCTAGGCAGAATGAATAAAAACTGCAAACACCATTAGATAAAAGCTTGTAAGATCAAGGAGGCTTGTTTACACAGAGTGAAATGAGCAAAAAGGAAATGCAGTAGGAGACGAGGACAGATAAGTAATGGGAAGTCAAATTCTATATGGTGTTGTAAGCTGTTGTAAGGACTTGGCTTTTTATTCTGAAGAAGGTGAGGAGTCATTGCAGGACTGTTAGTAGAGAAGTGACATGACATGATTAAATTTTCAAAGGATTATTTTCAATGACATATTAAAAATAGACTATATAAGAATTGGTTGGAAGCAAGGAGACAATTGCAGTAATCTAGCAGAAAAAAAGATAATGGCTGGACCCACAGTGATAGCATTTGATTTGTAAGAAGTTAGCTCTTTATGCTGTGAAGATAAACAGAAATATACTTTGTCATTTTGTGAATCGTAAGAGAAAGAGTAAAAACTGACTTCAAGGTTTTTTGGTCTAATCACCAGAAAGAATAGGGTTGCCACTAACTAGAATGAAAAAGACTATGAGTAGAACATAGAACATGTTTAGGGGTTGGAGAAAGAGCAGGAATTTAAATATTGGTCTCATGCAGTTTGAGATGTCTGCCATACATTCTAATAAAATGTAAAGAAGGTGTAAAATATTTCATGTTCAAATGATAGGTCCAGGTTAGGATATATGGCCAGAAAACAGTTAAGTGTGGAGGATATATAAAGCCACAAAACTGAATGAGATCACCCATGAAATGAGTACAAATAGAAAAGAGAACACAGGATTGAGCCTTTAGACACCACATTAAGATACTTTGGAAGATGAGGAAAACCCATTAAAGGAGATTGAGAAGAATGTGCCAGTGACTTGAAGGATATAATAGAGAATGTGAGATTCTAGAAGCCAACTAATGCACGTTAATCAAGGAGGAGGGAATAAACACTCTGTCAAATACCAATGATAGGCCAGTTAAGATGAAGGCTAAGAACTGACCATTGGGGTCAACAAAAACTAGGCCACTGACAGCTTGACAAAGATAGTTGTAACAAGAGCACAAAGTGGCCTATTAGCAAGAAAGGCCTGATCTGCATGAGTTTAAAAGAAAATGGAGCAATGAATATAGACAAATTTTCTAAGATGTTTTCCTGTCAAGGCAGTGAAAGTAAATAGTCACCTGGAGGAGAAAGGAGGAGATTTTAAGACAAGAAGCATTATCATCTGATAATATGCTAAGAATGATGCCATAGAGAAGGGAAAAAGTGACAAAGGCAAAAAATTTTGAGAATTGCTGGAGTGATGTCTTTGAGTGTATGAGAGGACCCGGAGTCTTTGTTTCCCATTTCACAGAGGAAAATTAAAAGAAAAAAAAGAAGAAAGAAAGAAAGAAAGAAAGAAAGAAAGAAAGAAAGAAAGAAAGAAAGAAAGGAAGAAAGGAAGAAAGAAAGAAAGGAAGAAAGAAAACAGAAAAGGATTTTTACAGGCTCTTAATTAGTGTCCCGTTTACTCAGATACTACAATCTGGAGTATTTTGCCTCCTACCTGTTCCTGTAGATGAATCACCCATGCTTCTACCAAATGTCTCCAGCTGACCATAAGAATGGGAAAGAGACATGGAATTCATAGATGAATTCATCATCTAAGAGAACAAGTAAATTGTTTGAGATATATATCTAGTGTATTTGCGGGGCAGCATTAAGTACCTTGTATAAATAGGATGCATTAAGAAAGGAATATTCAGAAAATAAAAGGGAATTCTAAGAAATTATCATGATAAATAACAAAAGGAAATATTCAATTCAAGGGCTGGAAAAAATTGAGGCTATTTTCCAAAATTTGAAATAATTAGTTGTAAAATGGAATAAAATTTATCAAAAGGAGGAAATTAATTATTAATATCTAAATAATAGAAGTGCCACACAGAAAGAAGTAAGATAGAGAAGGAAATTACCAAAGAATAAATAATACAAGAACATTTCCCAGAGATGATAAAAATTGTTTCCAGACTTGAAAAGTGTAATAAGGAAGAAGAAGAGAGAAAAAAAAGAGCCCTATCAAGGTATGGTATCTATTGCTATGATACCAAAATTGAACACTGTAAGCCAAAGAGCAAGGAACAATTTCTTCAAAATTTTAAAGGGAGTTAATTCTCAATTTAGAATTATTTACTCAGTCAAGGTATTTATCAAATGTGAGGCAGCAATAAAAACGTTTTCAGACTTACAAGTACTGAAAAAAAATTACTTTCTATGCCCCCTTTCTCAAGAATCTACTAAAATATTTGCTTAACCAAACTGAAGGAGTTATCAAGAAAGAAAAAGACTTTAGATAGTTAACAAGACATCCATTGCAGGCAAAGGGCATTCTTACAGATAATAGTGAAGAGACATTCCAGTATGAATGCACACATTAAGCAATTCAGACTGCTGGATAAAGGCAGGGAGCCCTAGCAATAAAGATTAAAGAAAAACACAAAACCTCTAGAATTCCTGCTGTGTGTGAACAACAGGGTTTCAACAGGGAAACAACACCAAATAACTCACCTGACTCCCTGAATTGTCTCTTAACTCTTCTTTCTTCTTTCTGTTCCACTCTGCCCTCCTCTGCCCTGGCATGAAAAAAAAAAGAAAAAGAAAAAAGAAAATTGGTCCCCACTATTCTCAATACAATACCAAGGGGATCCTTTTAAAACAGAGGTCAGATTTTATCATTTCTCTGTTCAAGCCCTAAAAACTTTTTTTTCCCCCTCTCAGAATAAAAGGCACTCCTAAGCATTTCCCCATCTCACTTTATTTCCTACCACTTACCTACCAATTTGCTCAGTTTTTGCCATGTTTCTCCAACTTGCCAGGCATGTTTCCATATTGGTACTTTTCACAGACTACTTCTAAGCCTTTACCTCTTTTAATGTCTTCTCAAATGTTACCTTTCCAAGGAGGTCTGCCCCTATTTAACAAGGAAATCTGCATTATACCCATCATAGTCTACCTTATCTTTTCTTTTCATAGCTTCTAGCCCTTCTAATATTACAGATTGCAAATTTATACATTAGAATATTGTTTATTATCTATCTCGGAATAAGAAATGTGCATTCCAGTTGGTCAGGGAGTTTTTTATGGGACACTGTCAAATCCTGATTCTCAGAGCAGTTTCTAGCAACCTACAGGTAGGCAGAGAATATTTCTTAGAGATTTCTGTTTTTAGAGAGTCTGAGAATGAATTAACAAAAATTCTTATGAAATTAGACAAATGAAAAAAATCCCAGGTATTCATTCCCCAAACCCACAAAAGTTTGCCTGAGGAATAAAATAAAATCTCTTTTAAAAGATTTTATTTGACAGAGATCACAAGTAGACAGAGAGGCAGGCAGTGTGAGGGGGGGAAGCAGGCTCCCTGCTAAGCAGACAGCCCGCCATGGGGCTCGCTCGATCCCAGGACCCTGAGATCATGACCTAAGATCATGACCTGAGCTGAAAGTAGAGGCTTTACCCACTGAGCCACCCAGGTGCCCCTAAAATAAATCTTAATCTATACCTGACTCAGCTGTGAAAATATTTAGATAGTCTTAGTAATGTAAACTTTGCATATGGCTAGGAACAAAATTGGTAATATAAATTTAATAGGAAAAAAAGTGAAGGTATAGTGCGGGTATAATTTTATCAGTGTGTGTGTGTTTGTCTGTAATAAGTATAAAAACCTAAACCTTCCTATTTCATTGTAGGATGTAAAAGATAATAAATACCTGACTGAAAAATGACTATTTCAAACATTCTACAAAATTGTTTTGATACAAATTGTCAGAGATTTATTCTGGGGAGTGAAAACTAGGGATGCTGAATCAGGAAATCACTGTTTTCTTACAATGATACTTACAGATAATTCTTCTTAAACTGTGTGTGTGATTCCCTCATACTCATTAGGATGGCTACAATGAAGAAAACTAAAAATAAAAATGTCAGTGACAGTGTGGAGAAATTAGAACATTTCTGCACTGTTTGTAGGAATGTATAGCCACTGTGGAAAACAGTATGGTGGTTTCTCAAAAAATTTAATAAAGATTTATCATGCAATCTGGGAATTCATATATAAATATATATATATATGTATATGTATATGGCTTAAATAACTGAAAATAGAGTCTTAAAGAGAGATTTGTACAACCATGTTCATGGCAGCATTATTCATGATACATAAAAATGGAAGCAGTACAAACGTCTACCCACAGATGAATGGAAAAGTGTGCTATATGCATGCAATGGAATATTATTCAGCCTTAAAATTGAAGAATTTTCTGACAAATGCTACAACATGGATGAACGTCAAGGGATATTATGCTATGTGAAATAAACCAGTCATAAAAAGGCAAATACTATATGATTCCACTCATAGGAAGTACCTAGAATAGTCAAAATCATAGAGACAGAAAGCAGAATGGTGTTGTCAGGGGCTGAAGTGAGGAGAGAAGGGAGTTCATATTTAATGAGGACAGAGTTTCAGTTTTGCAAGGAATGGAAAAGGTTTTGGAGATGGATGGTGGTGATTATCGTGTAACAATAAATGCGTTTCATACCACTGTACTATACACTTAAAAATGGTAAATTTTAAAGTTGGTAAATTTTGTTATGTATATTTTACCACAATAGAAATTTGAGGGGAAAAAAACTATATATATAAATATCTTTGATTTTTTTAAATAAATTAATATTTTTAAACGTAATTCATCATTTTGCTATTTTTCCTAGCCATCAACATAAACTGTTTAACCAACACATGTGGATCAAAATCACAGAGTTATTTTAAATGTCTTCTTCATTTTGTGATCCAAAACACTGACAAACTAGTATAGTCATTGTGCAATATAAAATCCAATCCAATTATTTAATCATACCTAACCTCTAAAGCTGTATATATATATGTATATATATATATATATATATATATATAGCTACAAAAGAGTAAAGTAAAATCAGTTTATTCATTTGATTAATGATTTAAACTATAGTTTACTAGAACATAGAAATATAATCATATGTGTCTAACTTATATGAAACTTGCCTTAGTTTTTATCCATCTAATTCATATGTCCCTTACATGGGACAAGTGGGTTTATAATTCTTTAGCTGCATAAGGAGATGATTCAAATGTAGAATCCTTACAAGCATAATTTAGATTGATTTAGAATAAGCTCTAAATTTCACCCACTTACTCAAAAGACAAAGAAGTAAAATATGACAATTCCAAGAAGACTAGGATTCTAGGACATTAAAAATCTGGGACAAATTTAGCTTCTGAAAGGTAATGCAAATGAGGAAAACCTAAAAACAAATAATCAGTGTAATGTCAGAATCTTCCTGCAAGTATTCTGTAAATGTACTGCTTCGTTTCAAAATTGAATCTTTAACTATGAGAACTGAAGTGAGAAAATGAAGTTCAGTGACCAAGTTAGTAGCAGCCCAATTACAACTTCATCATCTCAATGCTCAAAGTGCCTTATAGTTTTTCAGTTGGCCTGTGGATAGAGGTGAATGTATTAGTTAAGGTAAAGATTTTCTATAATCTCATTTAATTTTATTTTCTTTGAATTGGGTTCACAGAGAATTTTTTTTTTTCAGCTAACTTTAATCATAAAACAAGGTACCAGTAAGAAGGAATACATTATCTTTACCTTATATTTGAAAGGTCAGCCACCCATCATACATCCTTCTCTGCCTTAAAGGCAACATGAGATCACACAATTTTATTTTATTTGACTTGCTGCTGATTTATCACCTCTCTGCTATCAATGGGACACAACTTATAGCATGTTGCTCATGAATATCACAGCCGTGATATTCATCATTTATTTATCCATATATTGAGATTTATTTATGTGAGATTTATTTATGTGAGATTTATGAATATCACAGCTGTGATATTCATCTGCCAAAGAAGTCACTACTTCCATTAGGATTTCTCCTTCTTAATAAGAGAAGCTCTTCCATTCCTCGTTTGCTTATTTCAGAGGACCTCCCTTTTTAACTCACTTTCCTGTTGTACCTGTTTAGTTGCAGTCACATGTGAAATTTGGCTCTGGTTCATAGGACAGCAAAAACCCAATGTGCATTCTTATTCATTTAGCATAATCTTACTTAGCTATCATTACATGCAAAGCTCTGTGATAGATACAAAAAGATGAGTATCATATGTTATATGAAGCCTCAGCATAAGTAATAATGTATTTTCCAAAAATGAAATGGATCTACCTTACAAGTAATTAGTTTCCCATCACCAGAAGTGTCACACATTGGCTAGATGACTCATTCACAGTCATAGATGACTAATTTCTCTGAGTCATAATATATGAGAGAGAAGAATCAAAGATAGGATGAGGACAAATACTGTAAAGAATTTAAACTTGGCAGTCTCTAAGTCCTTGGAGCGTCATGTCTGATAGGACTGTGTTCATATGCCTGGAAGCTTTGGATCATGCCAGATGGTTCAAAATGTGATTTCAGGTGGGGAATGCCCACTGTCTTAATGTCTAGTCAATCTTCTGTGAGTGCTGTAATCCAGCAGCCACTTGGAGTAATCTGACCAACAGAGGCCAGAATCAAACCTGTTCAATTTGTCTCATAGACCATTTAATGAATACTAAAAAACAACCATGCTCCAAGCATCAGGGTGAGGCCAATGTGTCCTACTAACCTCAAATGTGCCTCCCAACTTCCCAGACTCCACCAGCTTAACCAATCCCATAAGCCTCAGAGTCTAGTTTAGGAAGAGAAGTGGTGTTCCCATCTAGTAGTTAGTGCATTAATACCTTTATAAGGTTTGTATATTAACCTCTTCACTTGATCCAAAGTGTCCAATCAGGTACAGCATAATGTGTTAGCAGTTGCAGACTTTACACCAACCAGCAAGAAAGACATCTAAACTAGGTCTATCAACCATAATAAACATAGCCAGTGATTTGATGCTGACTTGAATATCCTATTATCAGCTGAAGTGATGTAAAATGGTCGTGTCAGCTAAACTCAAGGACAAATTTCAGCATATTTTTCCTAATCACAGGACCCACATTATATGGATAAATAATTCTAATAATTGTAAAACATAAATAATGAGCTACTTATCCCTCTAGAAAGCTCTAGTAATCAAGGATATACTTCCCAGTAAATTAAAGGGAGTGAGAAACAATCAATGGTTAAGTTGGAATCATCTGGTGGAGGGTTGTCATCCCAGAGGTTGGTTGAGTTTAAAGTGCTTGCAATAGTTTGAAATAGCTAATAGGGCATTTTACTTCATTACAAAGGTTGAGGGTGAAGACACTTTTGAAAGTCAAACAAGCATTAATTTTCCTCTCTCTGTCATGCTTACCAGGGTCTAAGACTTTCTATCCTCAGATCCTGAGGTTACTCTCGTATCACAAAATCAGTGTGCTCCTTTTCAGGAGCTATAACTTCATCATTTTTCCAATAGCTCCCTATTGACATCAAAAACTTTTATCTAGAAGAATCAGGTGCCAGAGAAGCAAAGGCATTGTTAGAAAATTCAACCCAAATTAAATTTGAATCCTCTGTTCCTGTTTTAACAACCTGCCACTTAGAAAGTAGGGTTTCTAGTCAGGTTTAAAAAAAAAAAAAAAAAAAAAGGAAAATTTGCTCAGATATAATCAGAGTGAAATCCTGAATGTTCACCACCTTAATACATGCTTTTTACTAACCCAAACTCATTTGGCTAAATTTGCTTCAAATTTTATCTCTACCTGAATTCTTTTATTCCACTGGACCAGTTTAGGTGGTTTTCTTTTCCTTCCATGAAGTGTTTGCCACAATGTATAAAATTGCTTCATAGATCTCAAAGTTCTGCTCTCCAGTATTCATAGGCTTACACTGTATCTTATTCAACAGTGTATCTGCAACATTAGGAACTGGCACATAAATAAATCTCAATAAATAAGTATAAAATAAATGAATAGGATGAATAATAGAAAAAATAAAATGTTTATAAGATAATTTTAAAATTTTAATGAAAATTTTCAAAGAGGGGCAGCTGTATTTTAGCAATCTCACTCTGGAAGTGTCCATAAAATTGTATATGCATTTGTATGTTTATTACTCCATTGTTTGTAAAACAGGCCTTAGTAATTAGATATTTGACAATGGGAGAATTGTTGAATTAATTGTCAGGCATTCATGTCATAGAACATCATGTAGCTACTGCAAAGAATAAGTTGTATCTCTATATATTGAAATAATGTATCACCAATATATAAAGAAAAAAATAGTTACAGATTATTATGTACAGCGTGATCCCACTATTTTTTTGTTGTTGTTGTTGTTAAGATTTATTTATTTGAGAGAGAGAAAAAGAAAGAGCAGGAGCAAGGGTGAAGGGAGGGGCAGGGATGGAGGGAGAGGGAGAAGCGACTCCTGACTGAGCAGGGAGCCCAAGGCTAAACTCAGCTCCAGGACCCTGAGATTATGACCTGAGCAGAAAGCAGACACTTAACTGATTGAGCCCTCCAGGCATCCCTGATCCCACCATTAATAAAAAACAAAATGCACACTTCCAGATAGGTAAAGAGATGAAGGCAGAATGAGAGCAAGAGCAAAATAGAAAGAGATGGGTAAATCTAGGGAAAAAGCAGGGATTGCTATAACCATTTCTAAAGAGGGATAATTTCTGAGGACTGCGAAAGGTGAAATAAAATGGGGTCACTTACATCAAGGGCTTTTAAAATAGAGCTGAGAGGCCAGCAAGGCGACGGGCCCTATGCATGCGCTCAGTGGGTAAAACCTTAACTCTTGAAATGGGCCAACCACAAATATTCCAAGGACTCTACACAAGCACCTGAAACTTCCTACAGTAAAGGACTTATGCTTACAGAGAGGTTTAGCAAACAATTAAATGGAGCTGAAATTCCTTTTATGCCACTGACATCAATTAAAATTCTTTGCATACAAGGTATAAAAGCAGCTCCCTTTGTCTTTAGAAACTTCTGATTTTTGTTCCTTAGTGGACACAATTTTGTCCCCTAGTGGGCTGCCACATAAATCTGTGTTTCCTAAATTGCAATTCTAAGACCCCAAATAAATGTTTTTTTTTTTTTTTTTTTAGCTTTAGTTCTGCCTCTTTTCTCCATGGACAGGATGAACTGGAGTTTGTGGGGAAGGCCTGCACTTCTTCATATCATGGAAATTAAGTGTTATATTCATCTACATTTTTTTAACTTACCTTACACTGAGCTTATACATTAAATAAATATTATCTAAGAAGTTTTCTTGGCAAAACCTGGGAAAGTAATGAAGATTATATGGTATATCTTCCACCCTGTTCATCTTTAAAGTAAATGGATTGTGAAGTAGGTCATAATTTTGCATTTAATTGCCACTTATGCATGTTCTTGGCACTGGAATCAAAATGGACATAATGAAGAACATTTTTATATCTTTTGTATAAATAATTAGAAAGCATCTCTCTTGAGTTCATCTGCCATCAAGGTGGATGTAATGTTTCTATTTTAGGTATCGATTCTAATAGTGTAGAAACCCATCTTGTTTATTCCCTCAGTGCCTGGGCTTGTGTTAGGCACACATAGGTTTAATAAAAGTTTATTGAACATCAGAATACTTGAATAACTATAAAACTCAAATCAATTAAAAAGCAAAGGGAGGTTTAATTCCACTAGGGAGTTTTTTCTGAAACAAAATTTTACAGCCCAAGGGAAATATCCATTTTGGAGTTGAACTCTCTATGGCTGGAACTGCATGGGGTGTCATGATAAATATGTTTCCTTAAGGTTGTCTTTGTCTAACTGTTAGCAGCTCACCAGGTGGCTGCAACTGTGGAAAAATATTTAGTTCTTTAAACATTTCAGTCAATGCAGTAGTTATTTAAACAGTGACAAATAGCAAACATTTCTCCATAGTTTATAGCCTTTTTCTTAATAGGTTTTTCAGTGGGAGGGAGAGCTCCTATTTAGTCAACACTTAGTCAATGCTATTTTTCTAATTATCCTATATGACTAATTTAAAATGTTTTAGCTTTTAATCAAGTTATCTTTTCACCAGAGCATGACTATTTTTTTCAAAGGTAGTTTCCTATTTCTCAATATACTCAACTGTTCAAAACAGTTTTTCCTTAGATTATGTAGAATTTAGCTTACAGTAATGATTACCATGTTTGGGGCAAAACCTATATTAAAACAACCTTATTTTCTAAAGCTATCCAATTATATATTCTTAGTACCAGGAGAACTATAGCATATTTGTGCCTGCCAACCCTTTTTGACCTTTGCTTTCCTCACTTCTCCATTCTAAAAATAATCCGAATCTCTACTTGTTAAAATCTACCCAGTCTGTAAAGTCCAGTCAAATGCCACTTCCCTATGGAACTTCATCATTGCTCTTTACTCAGAAGTATGTTTTCTGTGCTTTGAAAATTCATAATACTGCCTTGTATTTATACTTGAATATGATTTTATATTTTGCAAATTATTTTCATCTGCTTATTTCTTTGAATTCCTTTATCATTTGATCTATTCAATAAGCATTAATCTAGGGCATTCTATATAACATTTTTGAGTATTGAAGAAATAAAATCACAGTGAACATGAAGGTGCCTCTCTTTTTAAATTTTACATCTTAGTGTATTCCAGTTTATGTTAAAATTACTCTGGTCTTCCAATACTAGAATGAAAGTGGTTTTTTTTGAGGAAGACACTTGATGATATTTATTCTTGGATACTTCTTTACTGATCAGAGTGTGCTTTACATAATATGCGTTGCAATATCTGACTGTTAAATAGATAATTTACGCTTACATAATTTTTTATCCTTTACCAAATACATTGGAATATATTATCTCTTTTAGCCTCATTATGGTTATATTAGGTATATATAGTATAATATAATGTAATATACTTTATTTTAATGATCTTATTCAAATTCTAGTGTTCATTCATTTATACCTCAAAGTATTATGAAAATTTCCTAAGATTTTTACATAGGGAAAACTATAAAACTCTCAAATTCAATGGTGCAGAAATCAGAAGTAGTATAGGCCAAATATCATGATCATCTTTTCTTTCTAAATAGAAAATGTAAGAAGCCTAAGATAATCAAAATTGTTTGGAAAGAGTATCAATACTAAATAACTAGGCATGTTCAAAGCATTTATCACGAAGATGGTCATTGGAAATAGGAACTGTGGAGGTGGATGTCTAGCATGATAAGGCACTCAGATACAAATATTTGACTTTGTAATTACAGAAAATAAAGAGTAGTAATAGGCTATCTTTTATAACTATATTTAAAATCATTCAGTGATTGAAGAATACATCAACTGCAAAAATATAAAATTCAGTCACTGAGTTAGTTTACAGATACTGGGAATCTACTATAGCTTCTTGAGTTAGAAAATAAGTCTCAGTCTTCAACCCCTAGCTCTTAGGACCTACACTATCTTGATACTTTTCTCGAAGGCTAGAGTTTGCTTCTTTATCTCCTGACCCAATCCTTCCAACCTTCACACGACTATCAAAAGTTGAAGTTCCTCAAAGTATTGTGTCAAGCCTTTTATCTTCTGACTTATTTTTCTACAAAAGTAATTATGGTCACTCCCATAACTGTGAATAAAAGGTGGTATGTCCATAGTTGCCAGCCTACAAACTCTAGCATTGGCTCATTTTCTGAGCCATGGCCCATTTTGATAGGTAGTCTGGACACATTAAGTCATAGAATGCCATGTAGGAAATTATAAGACTTTGTATTTTTTTCTTCAAGTAAAATAATGAAAGCAGAGGAATGATACGATATGGCTTATGTTTTGTATCAGTCATTTTGGCTCCTTTGGTGAGAAGAGACTACATATGTGACCAAGGATGGAAGGATAGAGAGGGCTGGATTCAAGAAAGTGAATAGAGACCATTCTGTACTCTTGCCATTATCATAATTACCAGGCAAGAGCTAATAGTTGATGATGACCAGGGTCGTAGTAGTAGAGGTGAAAGAAGTGAAATATCATAGGTTGAACGGACACGGCTTACTGATGGGGTCTTTACAAAAGGAGAGTTTTTGTTGTTGTTGTTGTTTTGTTTTGTTTTTTAAAGATTTTATTTATTTATTTGACAGACAGAAATCACAAGTAGGCAGAAAAGCAGGCAGAGAGAGAGGAGGAAGCAGGCTCTCTGCTAAGCAGAGAGCCGATTTGGGGCTCGATCCCAGGACCCTGGGATCATAACCTGAGATGAAGGCAGAAGTTTTAATCCACTGAGCCACCTAGGTGCCCCAAAAGGAGAGTTTTTAAGAATGAATCTAAAATTCTTGGTCTATTTATCTAGAAATTTGGAGCTGACATTTACTGAGATGAGAAATCTAGAAAAAGTAGCTGGCAGGGGGCAAAAATGGTGTTTCATTTTGGACTCCGTAAGTTTTACATGCCTGTTAGATATTAAAGAAAGAGATGTATCATAGACAGTTGGACGTATGACTCTAGAGTTGAAGGGAGATGTTCAAAGCGGAGATACAGATTCAGGAGTCATCAGGTGGGTTTTAAAGCCATGAGATTTAATGAACTGCCCTTTCAAGTGGTGGTAGACAAGAAAAGCGGATCTGAATTCTTTGTAACTCAGCCCCTGACATCTCTCAGAACAAATCTAGATCAGACTATGATTATAGTCTGAAAATCAGATCACAGTTCAATATTTGAGTACATATTTGTCTCATGTATCAGACTAGGAGCTCCTTGAGGGTAGAAAGCATACATTTATTTATTACTGTCCATATTGCTATACCTATTTCTTGAAAATATTAGATGCCCAATGATTGTCGAGTTAAACTGAGTTGGAAAATGTTCTTATAGGAAATTCAGTTGGTGCACACTGAGACATGGTACGTCCATGCCTCAGCTTTTGCAGTATTGGCTGATAATTGTTCACATCTGCACTCTTCTTTGAAGGCTTGTCCTTGGCTAAAAGGACCTTACTTTTTAAGGAGATGCCTAGGAGACTATGCCCCACTCCCTCGCAAGGGTCTCCAGTAGCCAGTGATTGGATGATGGAGCCCATAAATTACAACTGGTGGAATTCATGTGCCAGAGCTCCCATCAGGATCAGGTCTCCATACATTCTTCCCAAAACCACATCTTTGCATAGTTTCTTCCCCTAACCTATCACTCAGGTTTCTCTTTAGAGCCCTCCTTCTGTGAATCACTTTCAAAGAGATTTCTGCCACAAACCCTACTTCTAAGTAGCTGAATCTAAGATAATAGCCACAGATGGAGATACCTTGACTCCCCGAAACATCTCTCTAAGTGCATTTGTCTATAATCCTTAAATTACTCAACCTTTCTAGTTTTGGGGTAGAATGGGGAAGGGTTTCTACTCTGTATATTCTTCTCAGGTTTTCATATATATATGGGGCACTGAGTCATAATTTTTTCTCACCATCTACTACCCTACTAAAATTCTATGCATTTTTCTTTTTTCTAAGGTA
The DNA here is from genome assembly GCF_010015895.1 of Lontra canadensis. Lineage (NCBI taxonomy): Eukaryota > Metazoa > Chordata > Mammalia > Carnivora > Mustelidae > Lontra > Lontra canadensis. The sequence goes on from NW_022631034.1 coordinate 7,338,906, forward strand.
GGCAGCTACACTTAGTTGAGTGTACAGACATGTATACTATCTAAATTATAGCAAAAATGCTACACAAAAGAGGTAAGGAAGCTTTTGTAATATTTTAAAACTCTGAAAAAATATTTTAAAACTCTGGTGTTTAAAATTTTAATGGTTTGTTTTAATAATATTTTAGTAGACAAAGCCAATATCCTATGCTTTAACCTCATGATTTCTTTTAAAGATTTATTCATTTATTTTAGTGGGGAAAGTGAGAGAGAGAGAATCTCAAGCAGACTCCTCACTGAGCATGGAGCCTGGATAGGAGCTTGATCTCAAGACCCTGAGATCCATGACCTCAGCTGATATCATGAGTCAGTCCCTTAACTGACTGACCCAACCAGGTGCCCCTCAACCCCATGATTTCATCTTTAATTTTCTCCTAGTAAAGAATGGATCAATATGCTCTGTCCACTTGCCCATCTGTTCACATGTATGTGATACACAACATGTGCCTCAAACTACTTATAGGGTCACAGAAAATATCAGGTCCAGGCCTCTCTTTTTGGGGAGGAGCCAAAAAGAGAGAAGAAGAGAAAATAAGAGAAGAAAAAATAAGACAGAAATGAAGAAGGGAATGAAAAGGTCTGAGGAAGGGAGCCTGGCTGAGAATGAAAAGTGCCTAGAAAACTGACATCTGAGGAAACTGAGGTATGACAGCTAACTGGTGGACTGTAGGAAACTGCTTTCCTTCACCCAGGGAATTCCTCTTTGGTCAGGAAAATTTTAAGTACTGGAATGTATCTCCTTTGGCAATGTTCACATAGCATAACTTGAATGGAAAAAAAAAAAAAAAACTAGAAAAGAGGGCTCACATTGTTAAAAGACTGTGGAGATGGTGACTTAGTGAGGATGGAATATAAATGCTTTCATACTGTTAAAAGTTGGGTGTAAAGAAATACCTGACTGGCAAATCTAACAGTGTCAACGATTTTGCAGAGACAGCTTGTCTGGCCCTGCCCCCTTGCATGGCACCGTGCTGTGTGGGGCTGGTTGGAACAGGAAGCTCTTTTTCATTAGTGTTTTTACTTTCTGCTCTGCTAATGTAAAGGTAAATCTATTTTTATCTTCTCAGCTATATCTATTGATATTCAATGACACACAGTTCACCTTTCAGCAGAACTAAAGATATTACTGTTCTCAAGATTATTGGTTTTCTTTTTTTTTTTTTTCATCTACACTCAACAACAGTATCATCACAATAATCATATGCTATTTTAATGATGGTGTAAATTTATTGGCATTTTCCCCTTCAGGTGGGAGAACTCAATGTGAAGCTCTCTGCCTGGAAGATAAAATAACAAGCTTTTCTCTCTATTGCTGCGCATGTTGGTATTCTGAAGGTGGCATGCTGAGAGAACCTGCCCTTTCCTAAAGCAAATGCTAGACGGTTCAGGAAAAGGTCCCAGGTCCTTAGAAATCTCAGATTCTCTAATAAGGGAGCTGAGGGATATAAATAGAAGGCCACCAGCAGCCACCTGGGAACACTGTTTCCTCATAGAGAACTAGTAGTTTGCACTGGGATTCTTTGGCTTCTTTTAACACTATGACACACTCAGGTCTCCAAGAAAATATAACATGGCATTCTTCATAAAAATGCCCATTACTATTTCTGTGCAAAGTTCTGTTCTGGGAACTCCTCTAGGAACTGGGATGACAATCTAGATTATAAGGAAGTGTTCAGAATGTTTTCTCTTATGATTCTGGGTGTTAGAGTCACAGAAGGAGATAGATGGCACAGTCAAACTGAGTAATTTTAGAACTTAATAGAGGTACTGTTTAAAAAAGTGTTTATAATCACAAAGTAGGGCTAGTGCAGTACTCTGATGATATAACAGTGGGACACCAAGAGGGAAAGGGTACTAGAACCTGAAGAAAGAGAGTTGTGAGGAGAGATCCTCATGACCACCAAGGGTTTCAACCTACTCTAGAATATCTGCAGAGAGTGGGTCTACTCATTTCTCTCCCTTCCTCTCATCTCCAGCCAGTGTTCCTGCTTGGCCACATATGGCTAGAACCCAAGAGAGAAAATAAGGAAAGTCATTGAGCTAGTTCTGATAGATATACCTCCTGGATAGGGAGGAGGTCAGAGAGGGCAAGAGAGTAGATATGAAAGGCCAAACAGAAGTTTACCAACACAGTCTAGTTTCCAGTTGAGTGCCCAACCTACTACTGCTAAGCAACCTTTAAATTCATAGGAAAAGAGCATAATGAGCTCAGGCTAACCTGCCATGCACACAGCTCCAGGACCTTTTACTGAATTCAATGGCTCTGCCACTATGTTAGAGGTAGTAGTAGTCACTGTATATCTTCTAAGGTTGATATCTCCCACCTGTTTATTTTCAAATGTCCCCTACTGCCACTATGCTACTACCTTCTACTTACTACACAACTCTTTAGAGTTGAAGATGTGTGGTTTCACTGGCTCTTAACATCATCTAGAATTTTTATGGGATTGCAGCCATAACTCCTCCTGGTCCCATCAATATGTGATTTCCCCAAGAGGTGGATTATTGTTTTTAGTAGACCCTAACTTTAACATGTGGTCACTAGACTGAAAGTTGCATGAGGGGAGGATTAATATTAGATATATTTTTCATGTTTAACTTCTTCTCTCAGTCAATAAGGAATAAGGAGTCAATAAACATTTTAAAAATAACAATGAATATTAAATTCTCACACTCTATTTTCTTCATCTTTAACAATGAGAAGAATTCACCCTAATAAAACATACTTGCATTTGTTCAAGTGTAGCCAAAACTCTTTTCACCTCACATCAAGGCCTCTATATTAACATATATTTCTAAAAAAATAGAATTAGAGAAAAGATTACATGCTGAGAACATACTGCGAGGTACAATCCCAGGGCAACAAAGGTGAGGGAGGGGAGAAGACAAATCAAATAATGGATATGTATTTCCAAATTATCCAAAGTTATGCTAGAAAGCATAGCCATGATGCAGTCATTTAGAAAGTGTAGCCAAGGTTGTTCAGAGCCTTGGGGCTTTGTAACAGTTGCCTAGGAAAAGAAAGGAGAAGAATTTATCTTTAGGCTTCTTGATTTTGTCCCCTTTTTTTCTTAGAGGCCCACAATTAATCACAGGCATATTAACTCTTCCACAAACCTCCCAGTTGTGTCAACTAGACACTTTAGAAAGCTGCTAGGGAAGCCAGGTCTCATGTCCTACAATATGATCCTTCATCTAAGTCCAGAGTGGTGGGGAAGCCATAGACTCTTTAGAGCTATTTATGTTTGGCCTCGGTTCTTTCACTGCTGAAGTTCTCATTGTGTAGGAGCCAAGGGAAGCCACAGTAGAAACTGAATTTTGTCTTGGGGGCCACTTTGCCACAAAGATGGCAGTGTTGGTAGATGGGGTAACATGGTTTTCCATTGAGCAAGTGGCTTGTGGCCCAGAGATGAGTTCTTTATCAATTAGCTGTAGAACAAAATCTGAGGAACATCATACATTGGGCCACTCAGCTCTCCACACATACTCCATGGTATCTGGTTCTATAGTAGAATGAAAGGAATAGTTAAATGTTTTACTTCTTTCTGAACAGAGAGGAACAAGTCTAATCCTATAAGTATTAGAGGAAGATACCAAATTTTAAAGCCATTTGTAATCACAACCTTACAGCTCTTTCCCTGAAATTCTCTTTTCCAAGACAGGTTACATTCCCCTCCCTCCACCCCACCACCCAGATTCATTCATGCTATTCATTCTAGATTCATTCATTCTAATATCTATGTGTAAATTTGGACTATTTTGATCTAGAATAATGATTAATCAACAAAATTAGTACTATTTTCATGAATAAGCTCTAGAGATGAGATATATTTTATCTTATTCTTGCAAGAGAAAAATAACAAATAATAGTACATCTCTGTCATTGGTGCTCCAATGACAAATGCTCTAAACGGAATGATACTACTAAAATTATCTTTGTTTGTTTCCCTACAGAATTCTTCCAAACTTATAGGAACACTCAACACCGAACCTGGTAACAATTATACTAACAGCTGTGTCCGTGAAACACTTATCTTCCTAAATGATAACATCATCAAGGAAATAAAAAGCAATTCTGAGATTCTCCTCATTCCTAAAATTACTGACTTAATTTTTTTAAATTCTTTTGCTATAAGCTCATCAAAATGTTTTATTCCTTTTTAAAATTTTATGTATTGGTTTAGTTTTACTTATTTTTTTTATTGTGTTCTGTTCATCACCATACAGTACATCACTAGTTTTTGATGTAGTGTTCCATGATTCATTGTTTACATATAACACCCAATGCTCCATGCAATCTGTGCCCTCCTTAATATCCATCACCAGGCCTGGTAATGGGTTGTTCTACTTTTTCAGCATATGTGGTGTACTATAAAAATTTTTCTAGAAAAATAAGTATTCCTTTCTTTCTCTACCCTTTTACTGTACTCTGTCTTGAAACCAATTCAATTAAGTCCAAATGAAGGTAATTACAAAACTCCATTAAAACTGCTATTGCAATGATAACCTGAATGAAGGTCAATGAAGACAATGATGTTTTCACTGATGGTCTCACCTCATTTTACCTGGAAATATCAGATGCAGGTAATGGAACTGATTGTTTCTTCCTTTTTAAAATATTTTCTTCACTTGACTTCTAGAACACAACACATTCCTGGCTTTATTTTTACTTCGAAAGCACTTATGTTCAGTATCATTTGATAGTTCCTGCTCCCCAGACAACCTTCTATTAGAGTGTTTCATTTTTGTCAGCTCTTCTCTTTTCTCTTCACTCATAGACCCATGTTAACTCATTCAATCCCATTTTAAAAGAAAAAGTACTATTCATAGTCTGGTGACTCCAAAATTATATCCCTAGTCTAGACCTTTATCCTGAACTACATACCCATTATATCCAATTGCCTTCCCACGTTTCCACTTCATATCTAAAAGGCATTTCACACTTTATCTTCCCCACCAAAACAATTTTTTTTTCTCCATCTAAAGCTTTCCTTCCACAGTTACCTCAATAAATTCCATTGTTCCTTTAGGCAGATTGGCTAAAAAAATAATAATCCTCTTTAATTCTTCTTTTCCTTCTAAATATAGTATTCAATCTATAGGCAAATATTCCCATATTAACCTTCAAACAATAACCTGAATAACCATTTCTTGATGCTACTATTGCCACTATACTGATCCAGGGCACCATCCCATCTTCCTTGGACTACTCCATTGAGCTCATAATCTCGCCTCAATAAAGTACATCCTCTACACAGCAGTCAGTGATCCTTTCAAACCCAATTCAGATTATGTTGCCCTCCTGCTCCCAACACTTCAATAGTTCCCATAACACTTAGAACAATTCTAAAGCCCCTAGTTACTCCTCAACCTGCTGCTTTCCACATCCCTCTCACAATGCTCAGGACACATGGGCCTCTTTACCCTTGTAGTTAGTGCATGACAGAGTAACTCCTCCTTCACGGCTTCACTCTTGTCATCCACCTGAAAGTTTTTCCCTTTTATGGCCTTTTCCTCTCATAACTAAAATATCAATTTCTCAGATAGCCATTCCCTTAACATCTTTTCATTATGCTCAGTGGCTTTCTATTTCCTTTTACTACTTATTTGTCCTAATGGGTTAATATGCTTAAGAAAATTTATGATTACCTCACATTTAGTATTTTTAATGGTTTATTTTCTTTCTTTCACTGTAAGTTCTGAAAAGATCAACTGGTCCTGACACATAGAAGTGCTTGGTAAACATTTGTTAGATGGATAAATAACTTTCATTTGCTGAGTTCACTGATAGCATGGCACCCTAAGATACTGTTCAAAGAACTTGTTTTTGCTTGAATTATGTCTTATCAGAGCAAAGTGTCCCAAAGAAATCCTATTAGTCATTGCTATCATGGGACCTTCCTTTACCCATTAAATCTCTTAAAAAAACAATAGTATGCCAAATTTCCTTTTAGGAAAAAGGTAGGAACTCCCCTTTTACTCATCCATATCATCCTTTATCAGAACAGAATACAGAAACATGACTCATGCCACCTACTTCTTTCCTAAGACATTGGCAAATAAGTAAAAGTTGAGTTTTTTCTTACTGCTCTTGTCTCACTAAATGTTCTAGGCTATGCCTCTCTTCCAGGGTCTTTAACTGATACGGAAGAAACTTAATTGACTACATTTTGCATTTTAAACGTAATACATGACTGTAGGATCAACCATAAATCAGCTTCTAACTAGAGGATTTTCTCATAGGTGTCCAAAGTGTTTTCTTACTGAACATTTTAAGCACATAACTGAGCACATTTTAAACCTAGTGTTTTTGTCACACTTTATTAACACTCCATGGAAGTTCCAGAAAATATTCATTTTAGTCAAATATGTGTAAATCAATTCAAATCAATGCAGTAGAGAGCTTTATTTAGAGAAATGGTACAGTGAATCCCTTTTAAAAACATATTTTATTAAATGAATCATTACTCCCTCAAACGTCTTATTTTAAATTTCAGATTTTCATTTATTAGGTTTACTTATAGGTTCTCCTGCTTCTCCTATTTTAGCTAAATTTCTTTAATATATATATAATTTTTGGCTTGAATATTCTCTAAGAAATAAAGACATTTTTTTACAGTTTGATTAATAGATCATCTTAAATCGATTCCATGACTGGCACATTTCTGTGACTGAATTCTCCTGAGGAGTAATTCTTTGGTCACATCTGAACATCTTCCCAATCATCATTATCTGACCAAATGAACCCCCCCCCAAAAAAAAAACTCGTGTACTTTTTTTTTTTTAATTTTTATTTATTTATTTTGACAGAGAGAGATCACAAGTAGGCAGAGAGGCAGGCAGAGAGAGAAGGGGAAGCAGGCTCCCCCCTGAGCAGAGAGCCCTATGTGGGGCCCTATCCCAGGACCCTAAGACCATGACCTGAGCTGAAGGCAGAGGCTTTAACCCATTGAGTAACCCAGGCGCCCTAAAACTCCTGTACTTTTAATTTTACTTTTATGTTTTATTATGATAAAGTTTAAGCACATGCAAAAGTAAACTAAAGTTTTCATCTATAACCTGTGGTTTCTTAACATTAGTGGTATTGACATTTTAAACTTAGTAATTCTTTATGTGTGGATGGGAGGGTAAAAGACTCTCCTGTGTGTTTTAGCATGTTTAATAGGATCCTTGGCCTCTACCTTTTGATGGCAGTAGTCTTTGCTTCCCAGTCATGAAAATTAAAAATATCTCCAGACCTTGCCATATGTCCCCTCGGAGACAAAACCAACACCAGATAAAAACTGCTACAAAGCCCATTCACTCCCCCTACCTCCCACATACCATATTATTTGATCCATATATTCTGTCTATCTATCATCTATTCATCTGATAATGACTTTTTTTTTTTAAAGATTTTATTTATTTATTTGACAGAGAGAGATCACAAGTAGGCAGAGAGGCAGGCAGAGAGAGAGAGAGGGAAGCAGGCTCCCTGCCGAGCAGAGACCCCGATACGGGACTCGATCCCAGGACCCTGAGATCATGACCGAGCCGAAGGCAGCGGCTTAACCCACTGAGCCACCCAGGCGCCCCTGATAATGACTTTTTAAAGTCAAAAACACCATTACCACACCTAAAAACCTGGAACAGTAATTCCTCCTTTATTTTATACAGCCAGCCCCTTTTACAAATCCAATTATGTCATAAATGTCATATTTCTCTTTGTGTGTTCTTCATATTCTTTGTCTCTTTTCTCTCTTTCTCACCCTCCATACAGAGATATAATAGATGATGATAGAGACATAGATAGAAGATACATGTCTACACTACACACACATGCCACACACAGAATACATACATGTAAATAATACATGCATATACACATATGTGTGTGAGTGTAAATATGGGTGGGTGGATATAGTTAAATTATAGTACAAATAAGATAAACATAATTAATTTCAAGACTTCTTATTAAAGTATAATTGATATACAATATCCTCTTAGTTTCAGGTATATATCATAGTGATTCAGTATTTTTATACATTACAAAATAATCCCCACAATAGGTCTATTTATCATCTGTCATCGTACATTATTATAATATTATTTACCATGTTCCCTTTGAAGTAAATTATAATTTTAAGATTTTAATTTTTTAGTTTTAATACGCATCATTCTCTTGGTTTTCCTGATAAGTTATAAATTGAGGAAATTGCTTCATTTTTTTTTTCCTGTAGAATTTCCTAAAGACTGGATTTGCTAATTTTATCTCTAATTCTATTGCCTTTGGTATTTCCTGGCAGTTGAATATAGGGTATGATCAGAAAGTTCAAAAAGGTTTTTTTAAGATTTTATTTATTTTTTTGAGAGAGAGCATGAGGAGGGAGAAAGGGAGAGGAAGATGCAGACTTCCCCCTGACAGGGAACCCAACACGGGGCTCCATACTGGGACCTTGGGACCATGACCTGAACCATAGGCAGTCACGTAACCAACTGAGCCACACAGGTACCCCTCAAGTTCAGAATTTTATGATAAGATGATTTTTCAGAGTTTGTGTCCCTCTAATACAAGGTACAGGATTCTTGAATGTTTCTCTCTATGGAATGTTAGGAGTTACTGATGTTTAATACCCAGATACTTTGGTTCTATGAGGAGGACAAAATGATGTATTCTTTCTAATATTCCTCCATCAACCTATTAGCTGGAAAACTTCTATAAATAGAGACTTCCCTCATCTGCTATTGAACTGCTCAGGAGTGGAGAATGTATAGAAAAGGCAGGATAAATAAACAAATTTTCTAATTTATTGACTAGTTTTCACAATAATAGCTAGAGTCAGTAAAATATTCCAGTAGTGACAGATTAGGTTTTTAATGTTTTTATATTATGCAAACATAGATTTAAACATCCTTGATGCACTTTAATCTAGTGTACTTATTACTATTTTTTAATACTTAAGATTTTCCTTATTATCTCTAGTAGATTCTCTTCAAACTGATTCCTGAATACTTTTGACATGATCCAAGAGTCTTTGAAAACTTCTTCAGTTTTTTTTAGATTGCACATATAAGTGAGATTCTATGGTTTTTCTTGTCTATTTCTAATGTCTCAGCCATTTTTCCGAGGATAAAGAGCATAAACTCTTATTGCAACTAAAATAATGGTTTGGTACCAATTCAATTTTCCTCATCTATGAAATGCATATGGTGTATAACATTTACAAGTCATTGTTTACTTTAAAAAATCTCAAAATATCCTGATGAAAATTACTAGTTCTGTAAACCTGCCACTAATCTCTTTGAGCTCTTTTTTTTGTCTCCAAAATGAGAATATTATGTTGAACTGTTTACCATATAACGTTGTTTAACCTGTTCAGTATATTTTATCATTCTATGTATCAGTTTATTTTCTAGCACATAGACACAATAAATAATCTTACCTAGCATTATTCTCTTTTTCTAATTGATCTCCATCTGTAAGGCAAACCTACCCCTTTCCTCTCAAAACTATATAAGGTATAATTATTCTAGTGGTGGACATCATATTACCTGTCTACCCCATGGCAATTTTTTTCTGAGCACAAAAACAACAGGTCTATTAGATGACTATGGAAAGGATGAAAAGCTGCAGTATAAAGGAATGATACCTGATCATTTTTTTTCTCTCTTGTTACCAACATCACCTATTATCTTGTTTACTTTCCTTTTCTACTGCTGCGCACTGATAGTTTCAATGATTTTTTCATGATAACTTTCCAAACCCTCTTCCTGGTCAGTGTGCTGAATAATTCTTCCATTTAGCACCTACTCTCTTGGCTTTATTTCCATCTTCTAGAGAAATGAAAATTTATCTTGAACTCTAGCCCCCATCTGCCTGTCTGGATTATAAACCAGATGACTTGTCACAAGAATCTTTGGGGAGGAATGGATTGGTTGTGATTTTTGAGGCTAAGATTATTATGCCAATTTAAATGGGTGAGACCATTTGCCCTGTATTCTTACTTACTCTATCAATAAGAGTACTTTGAATTTTTGCAGACTGAGAAACACTCTCTGGTTGAGTGACACCTTTAGGAAAACCAATATCTCAGTTCAGAGATTCCATTGCCAAGAAAGAAAGAAAGGGGGAAAAAAAAAAAACCTTTTAAAAATAAAACAAAACAAAACAAACCTAATACCTCTCTTTATGGGAACTCAGCACATGCCTTGTTCTCAGCCATGCACAAGCTAAACAGATTTAATTGCATTTTCCTATGTCAAAAACCAGCCTGTCCAGAGGGACGCAATATGAGAAGGAACATTTTACGCTGTATCTGTTCCTGGAGCAATGGTGCTTGTGTTTCCAGGACTGTCAATTAAGCATATTTTTTTCCCCAGCACATATTCATTAAGACACCGTTGCCAACTTCATTGCCACTGAATTTTTTATTATATATATTAGTTCCGGTTGAAGGACAATTTAGGAATGTTTTTATGGGGAATAAAGAAGACCTCTGGTTGGAAGATTTTTCTATCATTTATTACATTATATTAGAAGGACAAAATGGCTTTGTGCCCCTAATGAACACTCTTATCTGCATTTAACTTAGTCTGATCCTTTGAATATCTTTTTGGAATAATGTTCTGTTAACACAGAAACTGTTCATAAACACATCCAATTATATTTATTGGCCTTGCATTGATGATATATTGGTAGCTATTAGATAATGGGGATGGGAATATGCAGCAAATGACCAAAGGGATTTTGTAACAAATGGATATATAGATCCACTAAAAAAGTCAATCAAAGTTTTCTGTCCAGGTGGTCATAGGGGTGGAAACAGAGAAAGAGAAAAAGTGATGCCCACCCTGCAAAAAAAAAAAAAAAAAAAAAAAAAAAAGCGAGAGAGAGAGAGAGAGAAAACATTTACAAACAAAACAGGTATTGTATGAAGATATCTTAAAATACAGCTGATAGTCTTCCAGTCTTGTCTCTTTGAACTCTGTCCTAGTCCCAAGAGAGTAGAGGAAAAGTATACTGCTCAGTGATGGATTGGGACCTAAGTTTGGGTACAAGACAGCATCCAATCTTAAACCAGTGAATAATGATGCCCACAAGTGATCATGTACCAAAAATTACAGAGCATACACACAGGCTAAAATTCTCTGACTGGTGAATCACATGATCAACTCAGAATTTGTTAGTTACTGTTTGATAGTGACCAAGAATTTCCACAAAGTTAGCATTGCAAAGAGCACAAGAAAGGCACACCATTAGGACATTTGGTTTTTGACACTACGTGAAAATTTCTGTAGCTACCAAGATGTTTTCTCCTTTCTCCTCTGAGTCATGCTGTTACAAAGCGGACTCCAAAACAGCTATAAGCATGAAGGTGGTTCAGTAGGGAGTGTTCTTGGCACCAGTATGTGTGAAAGAGAAGGAAAGGAAGCAGCAGCGGGCAGAAAGAGGAATTCGGCAGCTGAGACAGACATCTCAGCTGACACTATGGTATGTTCTGAACATAGTGTGATGCTTGGTAGTTTATGGAGCTGGAGAGAGAGAGATGGCTGTTGATAATCCCAAACTGATGTCATTTGATGTGAGCAGTGAAGGGCTTGCAACCTTGGATGAGGCAACTCTCTTCATCTGAGGCAGTGCCGTAAGGAGTCTGGCAGCTGTGGGGTTTAGTTCTGGACAGCACTTCAAGCAGATGGCGAGATTCCTGGCACTGCATCACATCTTAGACAATAGTGGGAATGATGATAGTTTTCTCAAAGTGTTGTTGTGATAATTAAATTTAACCAACTGACTTCAGGGCATAGGGCATGGGCTCAGTAAATAATATTTAAATTCTTCTTTCTTCAAAACTCAAGCAGCAGTTTTGAAATCTTTTGATATGTATAAAGATTTGTGGAAGGGATTTCTGCTATTTTACACTTCTAGCCTCTTGGAGTCAGAACAAAAACTTTGATTAATAATTTTTTCACCTAATCTTTGAAACAACTGGAATGTAGGTATTCTGTGATTCCATTTTATAGGAATCTGAGACTAAGATTAATTTAGAAATGATTACAAAAAGTATTTGTACAAAATATTTGTAAAAAAAATGGTTGCACAAATCAATTATAAAGAACCAAAGATTTTATATAATGGCTTGGTTTTTTCTATGCTTGAATGACAACAAGACTTATGATCAGAAGATCTGGGTTAATCATGGGCCCTTCCCCTTGTGAGCTTTATGATTTTGGCACACTTGACATTTTTATTCTGATTCCTTATTTATAAGTATAACTTGCATTTCCAGGCTTTATGAACCATGTTTATCAGGTGTCCTTTTACTACAAATGAGGTATGAAGAGATACTTTAAAGGCAAAGTAAAGAAACAAAGGAAATGCATTTAGTGGTAAAAATGTTCAGATACTATCTGAAAATAGCATACTAGGCCCAGACCAAGCAATGTCAGACATGAACTTCCAGAGAGAGGTAAGAAGGAATAGGAAAGAAATAGAACCTTTATATGCCCAGTCATGAAACTTGGACTTGAAGTTGTAGACAATGATGACCCACTGAAGTTGAAATAGGAGAGTAGTTATATGAATGTTAAGTCTTAGGACTAACACTCTAGAAGCAGGTGGATGATAGAGAAGAAGAGAAAAACCTGGAGGTGGAAATTCTATTCAGAAATGTAGGTTAGAAGTACTGAGAGATTTAAAAGGGGAAAAAAATATGATAGTGCATATAAAGAGAAGGGCTTAAGTTTAAGAAATATTAGAGATAAAATAAATATGAACTTAGTAAAACTCACCATTTATTGGTTTACTTAACAGAGTATTTTCTAGTACTCTGTAACAATAACTTTATGAATCCCTGGAGATTACTACAAGGTTGGATAGAGAAAAATGTTTAAAATAATTTCTGTTACTAATATTTTGAAGAAAGCAAGGAGCATGTATACATTTAACCCCTTATTCTACTACTTTGTTGTCTTTTTTATCTGCCTTAAAAGAACCTCTATTCATCCCCATTTTTCCTCTTTTTTGACTTTCTCACTTACTTTGATATATTTTATCCAGAATTAATATCTGTATTAATTCTAGATTCAATTAATATGAGTATTAATTCTAGTTTCAAAGTAATACCAGGGGCTGAAAGAAATTAATCTCATAATTCTAAGGTTTAACTCAGTAAGATTTTAATATTTATTCACATAATAATCCAATGTGGATATTCCTGGTTGATGAATGCATTCTACTTGGACTCTCTTCAGGATGCTTCCACCCCTCTGGCTATATTCAGCTCTAGGCTCTCTGTTCTATGCACTCAGCTATAAACTGAGAAAATAATGGGAAGATTAGAAAAGGGAGGTAATTATAGGGTATGAAGGAAATAGCACATATCATTCCTATTCATACATTGTTAACTATCATCAGATAGCCATACCAAAATGCAAATGAAGCTGAGGGAAGCATGTTAGATTCGTGGCAAAAATATAAGGAGATGGGTTTGATAAAATATTAATCTCTGAGATTTTTAGTCATGATAGATTAACGAGTCATGGTAGATTAACCAGTGTCTTAATTAATTAGCACTTCAAATTCATTAACTAGAACCTCAACTATTCTTTGGCAGAGACCCTGGGGAGCATGGTAAAAAGCAGGAGTTGGAATATCAAAGAAGTACGAAGATGATTTACCTGCTAATAACTGATGGGGAGTCAGAGTTTGGAGTTTGAGTATGGGCAAGTTGGATTAAAGAAAAATGACTCTTTAGCAGATCTTTTTTTTTTTTTTAAGATTTTATTTATTTATTTCACAGACAGAGATAGGCAGAGAGGCAGGCAGAGAGGGAAGCAGGCTCCCTGCTGAGCAGAGAGCCTGATGTGGGGCTCGATCCCAGGACCCTGGGATCATGACCTGAGCTGAAGGCAGAGGCTTTAACCCACTGAGCCACCCAGGTGCCCCAGCAGATCTTAACACAATCCAGAAACTCTGCAATTTATCTTTATGATGCTCAGATCTGATCTCATTCATAGTCATATAAAGAAATGACAAAATGTAATCTGAAATCAAGGAAAAATGTCATCAGCAAAATGCAAATCAAAATTAGAATGAGATATTGTCTCATACCTGCTCAAATAGTTATTAACAAAAAGACAATAGATATGTGTTGGCAAGGACTTGGAGAAAAGGAAGTCTTTAAACACTGTTGGCAGGTATGTAGATTGGTACAGCCATTATGAAAATACTATGGAGGTTCTTCAAAAAATATAACTAAAAATTTTAAAATATTTTCAACAGGTATCTGCATTCATATGTTCACTGCAGTACTAGTCACAATTGCTAAGACATGAAAATGATGTGTCTAGTGGATAAATGGAAAAATAAAATACGATATTTATGAAATGGAATATTATTCAACCATGAGAAAGAAAGAAATCCTGCCACTTGGAAAAACGTGGATGAGCCTGGAGGATCTTATGCTAAATAAATAAGCCAGACACAGAAAGACAAATACTGTATGATCTCACTTATATGTGAAATCTAAAAATGTTAAACTCAAAGAGCCAGAGAGTAGAATGGTGATTGCCAAGTGCTAGGGGAAGGGGAAATAAGAAGCTGATGGTCAAAGAGTACAAACTTTCAGTTATAAGATCATTAAGTTCTGGGGGAAAATATTTGAAATGCTCATGGCTGAAAACCCCCAAATTGATGAAAAACAGCAAATAAATATCCAAAAAGCTGACTATCTCAGACAGAAAACTTATTGAGCAAAGTTCAAGATGACTTTGAAGTTTGTTTTGATTTTAGATTGTATATCAAGAAGTGTATGCAATCAAAAGAATGTGTTCAAAATTTTCTTGAAAAAGTTTTGCTTCATTTCAATCATGAAATTTCTTAATTCCATGTGCAGTTATATTATAATGTTTTGTTTATACATAATTTTTTTAAAGTTTACTTCTATAATATTCTTTATTTCATTTTATTTTTGAATATATAAAATACTGGTATGCTTCAAAAATCAACGACTGTCTGTTCCAACTCATTCTTCCTATGACAACAATGACCTAGACTCTGCATCTCACAACACATGAATTTTTTAAAAAGCCAAGTTCTTCATATATTCAGAGAATGAAGAGGCTAGAAATTCTATTTTAACCAAGACTGGTATTATTTTTATTAAAAGGACATGAGTAGGATAGTAAATGAGTATTTAAAATATAATAAAGCAATATTATAAATACCTCCATGTCCACAGATTTGATAACCTAGATTAATGGGCCAATTCCTTGAAAGACACAATCTACCAAAATTCACACATTAAAAAAAAAAACAAAAACCTATTGCTAACATCATACTCGTGAGAAATTAGATGCTTTTTCACTAAGATGAAAAACAAAGCAAAACTGTCCTCTCTCACTGCTCTTATTCAAAATTGTACTGAAAGTCTTAATTAATGTAATAAAATAGAAATGTAAATAAAAGGTAAACAGGGAAGGTAGGGAGAGATTTCTATATAGGAAATCATAGTTAACAATAAGTTAATTGCTGATAAACAAAGTTGCAAGATATAAGAATAATATGTAAAAATAACCTGTTTTCTTATATACAAGGAATAATCAGAATTATAAATTTAAAGCACAATACCATTTACATTAGCACCCCAAAATTAAATATTGAAGTATAAACCATAACAAAATATGTACAAGACCTAGATGAGGAAAACTACAAAACTCTGATGAAAGAAATCAAAGAACTAAATAACTGGAGAGATTTCCATGTACATGGATAGGAAGACTCATTTCTAAGATGTCAGTCCCTCACAACTTGATCTGTACAAAAGACGCGGAATAATTAACAGTATTGAAGGAGTATAGTAAAAAAGACCAGTGGTTCCAGGAGTTCAGATCAATGGGGAGGAAGAACAGGTGGAACACAGGAAATTTTTAGGGCAGTGAAACTATTTCATAGGATACTGTAATGGTGAATATGTGTTGCTTTATACTGAAGGTTTGTGTTCTCCAAAAATTGACATATTGAAATTTAATCTAATGTGATAGTATTTGGAGGTGGGCCTTTCAGAGGTGATTAGGGCCTGGGGGTCATGAATGGGATTAGTGCCTTATAAATAAAAAGTCCCAGAGAGCTTCCTTACCCCTTCTGCCATGTGAGATTACAGCAAGAAGGCATGCACCTATGGATCAGGAAGAGGGTCTTGACCAGACACAGATGTACTAGCACTTTGATTTTGGACTTCTCAGCCTCTAGAACTAAGCTGTGGGAAATAAGTTTCCATTGTTTGTAAGCCAACCTGTGTACAGCAGCATGAGTGAATCAAGACACATGATTATGCATTTTTCAAAAATGTATAGAATGTACATGAAATATATAACACAAATGGCAAACCCTTGTGTAAACTACAGACTTTTGTTAATAATAACATATCAATATTGCCTCATTAATTGTAACAAATATACTATACTAATGCAAGATGTTAAGAAGAGGGGGAAACTGGGAGTAGGGAGAAGTGAGGAACTCTATGGGAACTCAGTAATTTCCCCTCAATTCTGTAGACATAAGACTGCTAAAAAAATAAAGCCTATAAATTAAAAAACTAGAACTTCTCATTTTTTAGGTATTTTAGGCTTTTTGTGCTTCTGTAATGACTTTTTAAAGTTATAAAATGCTGGTCTCCCTTAGAAAAACTGAAAACACTGTTAGTGCTGTTCTACACATGTTGAGGATTATGTTGTTTGTTTCTTGTTTTTTGTTTTAGTTCTAAATGTTCACATGTTTAATTCAGTAATTTGGACGGGGCCTTCAGAGGATTCTTTTCTGTAAAAGGGATTCAGTATTGGTGAATACTATGACTTTCTCCTAATAAATCCACTTCTTTATTCTGTGAAAAAGAAGAATATTTTACTTCCACAGTTTGGTGTATGGCATGGAGATGGTTGGTCTGTCCATGTTTGTTCTCAGATGCTCTGAAGACTCCCTCATGGGATGGCTACTACAGGTATATGAATGGAAATAGCCCACAGTACAAACACAATTGGCAATTCCTTACTCATTTGCAATATTATAGCTGATTTTTACACACTGCCAAGATTTCTCAGAGCAGGCTAAAAGGGAATATTTTGTCAATCATTCAGAAAATATTACAGGATGGTTTGGGGCATTGATCTCTTTCTCCTACTGAGCTGTTGCTAAGTTTCCTTTTATGCTATTTTGCTAAATGCTTTGTTCCCATCGATTCACTCATATTAGAAATATGAATATGATTTTTTGCTTCCTAATGATTGTTGAAAAATAAAAGAAAATAAATCACTACGTATAGAAAAAATAAATACATTCCCAGAGTCGTAAGCTCTCGAAAATGGTGTGTTCCTTTGAAGAGACAAAATATGAATTTTCTTTAGCTACTGACCTGGAAGAAAAATTGGGGGATAGATAAGTAATTTCTCTTCTCCTTGAAAGCAAGATACCTAACACGATAGGAGTATGATTATATCCATACAATAAGATGAATTACTGAAGTTAAAATGATGATATTATTGTTATAATTTGTAAGACATATATTTTGTGACAAATAAATGTTATACATGACTTATGTCACTTAAAAAGTTATCACCTACCCTTAAAATAATACCCCATGATCTTACATATCAGATAGCCAGAGATTCACATGTTTATGGAAGCTGTCTGTGGTCATAGGCTAATAAGGAATGAAGTCAGGATTTGAAATCAAGTTGACTTCTTTTGAGATCAAAGATAGCTATACAAGATAAATATGCTATACAAAGATAATGTGCTATACAAAGATATACACATTAGCTACAACAGATATATGAACAACCCATATGACTTACTATAAAGAAATAGTTTTAATGGCCCCTCTATACTTACAGGGATACCTCAGGTGCTAGCATTTGAGAAGGGTTAGAGGTCTCTCTAGTCCTATGAATTTCCTGTCAGAATAGTCTGATCCTTTGCCCAACAACTTCTATGCAAGGCCATGGCCCACTTGAAAAATTTCTACTATAAGAAATATTCTCCCTACTCAGATTTAATGGGTTGATTTACACTTCTTTTGTGTATTTGCTCAAAATGAAAATAATTCAATTCTTACCACTAAAGAAAACAAGATTTCATTTGGTTTATCAAAACAGGATACGGTCTTTACTTTTATTTTTATTTATTTATTTTTTAGGATTATAAGAACAATACAACTAGTAATATAAGAAGATAGAAAAATACAAAGAGGAACAATTTTTTTTACTAATTCTATCAAATAGAAAATCATCATGAGTATTTCTATTTTTTGAGGCATTGTAAAGACACAATGTGGTCATACTAGTAAATAAAAATCGTCCCCTCTGTTAAAAAAACAAAAATATAGTTACACTTGAGCCTGAACTTTTAATGTGTAAGTATGTATGTTAAAATAATATACATGTTTATTAAAAAAAAAAAAAAGCCAGGACATGGTCAAAATGAGGATATTCAATTACAATTTTAGAAAACATTTCTCATCAGATTCTTGATATATCTGATAACTCCTTGTCATCCATAGCTATACATTTATCCAAAGTCTAAATAGCTGATTCTCTGAAGTGTGGCCAGGTAAGAAACCAGAGGTTGATACTCTGCTATCAAACAAACTGAGATGATACTCAAACTCTACTGGTCTGAGAACATGAGGAATTTAGTACTCTGATTCAACTGTTCTAAAATAAATATGTCTATTTTTTGGGAAAACAATGATTAGTCACTCAAAATAACTTCCCTCATATACTCTTTAGTTTGAGCATATGACAAAATCATTCTTCTGATAATAGGAGAGGAAAGGGAAGTGATGTCAGGTATTGGTTAGACTGCCTAGATGTGAAGGATTAGCCTGGGACTAGTTTCTGACTGATTAAAAATATAACAATGGCTTTTCACCTAAGATGATGGATTGAGCACACCTGGTTATCTTATGTTCCATTTGAGATTCCAGTGAAATCATGACAAAGGGAAAAAATAATTAACAACAACAAATAATAGGAAGATGGTATTGTTGCAAACAATTTTTAGAAAATAGATCACAGAGAAAAATTTCTAAATTAAGAAAGTTGGGGAAAACACTCTATCTAAGAATATATAAGAAGATAGTTTTATCTAGGATCCAATCTATGTATCCTCCAGCAGCACCCTAAAGAGGCCCAGAAACCAGACACTTTAAGTACTTCAGGGAAAATGAAAAAAAGATGGTAAGCTTGAAGGAAGGAGATGGAAAAGTTATCTCCTACAATCCTTGTCAACTCAGCATGGAGCCCAACTGCGACTGGATCTCACAACCCTGGGATTATGACCTTAGTCGAAATCAAGACTCAGACTCTTAACCGACTGAGCCACCCAGATTCTTCAATCCTTGTCAACTTCTGATTACATACTATAGAGCCCTAAGTCTTGTATCCTCCAGGAAAAGAAACAGTTTTCTTTTCCAGAGAAAGAACACATAGAAAACTCTCTGAGAAGATAGCATTAACCCAGCAGATCCTGGCTGACTCCTCAGGACTGCAGGGTACTGTCCATCAACAAGACAAAGCCCTGTGTCCACAACTGTGTTTACAGCCATGAGGAACAGTAGTGGTGTTTGATTGCTTCATTTTAAGCTATGGATGTTTACCCAGGCATTTGAAGAAAGACTGATTAATTTCGTTCAGAAGCAATAATCAAATCCTAATATACGGCAGGCACTACTCTAGGCTCTGAAGAAACAGTGGTAAACAGGAAAACAAAAATTCCCTTGGTTTCATGAAGCCGCATAAACAAATATAGAAAAATTATGAAATGTCAGAATTTGATAAGTGCTTTGGAGGAAAATAAAACAGAAAAGGAAAATAAAGGAAGGGAGAGGTTGCTGTTTTCAAGGCAAGGGGGTCCTCACTGAGAAGGTGGAATTTATGCAAAGACCTAGAGGACACATGAGAGTCATCCAAGTGGATAATCTTAAAAAAGAAAAAGAAAAGTGGAAGTAAATAATAAAGGAAAACACTGAGGCTGGAACACACTTAAATCATTCAAAGGAAAACATGATGGTATGTACGAGATGTAATAAATGTGCAGATAAGTATTAGGAGATGAACCATACAAGGATAAAATGAGGCTAGATTATGTAAGATCATACAAGTCGTCGAAAAGACTGGCTTTATTACCTACAATAAAGTGGAC
Organism: Lontra canadensis; assembly: GCF_010015895.1. Lineage (NCBI taxonomy): Eukaryota > Metazoa > Chordata > Mammalia > Carnivora > Mustelidae > Lontra > Lontra canadensis. The sequence continues at coordinate 7,359,120 of NW_022631034.1, forward strand.
AAACATTAAGGATCATATCAGTGACTGTTTACAAATAAATGTCCTGGGTAAACATCAATCAGCTCAACATAAAAAACTTGCCTCTGACCCCACTGAGTCTCCTGTGCCTCCTTCCACTCAATTTCCCAAGCCAAGCAACAAATATTCATATTTCTATCATTATACATTAGTATTGTATGCCCTTCAACATTATGTAGATGTATGTAATCCTCAAGCATGTGTTTTCTGTAGTCCGGTTCTTTACCTCAATATAAAGTGATAGTGATAGTATGACTATATCATACTATCATATCATATTATGTCATACCTATATCCTATTATTGTTGAGTAGTATTCCATTATAGAGATATAGTATGGTTTATTCCTTTTTAAACTTTTGGGTTGTTTCTATCCTGGAGTTACCAACATTCTATGTTCACAAATCTTTAATGAATGCCTTTCTCTTGTGCAAACACTTAAAAGTGGAGTTACTGGGTTACAGGGTAGGTGAGTATTTAATTATATTAGAAATTATTCAAAAGACTGCATCAGTTTAGACTCCCACAACGTGTGAAAGTTCCAGTTGTTCCACATCCTCATCAGTATTTAATATGGTCATTCTCCTCAATTTTAGCCATTTATCTGATGACTAGCAATGCCAAACTTTTGTCATAGACTTAGAGTTCAGAAATCTTGAAGTCTGATTTTATTGGTGATATTTTTCCTCCTATTTTAATTGGGATGTTTGAGTTTAATTATTGATTGGTAGGACTCTATATATTCTGAGATCAGCCCCTTTTCAGATACATGTATTGCAAATATTTTCTTCCAACCTGAGGCTGTGTTTTCAACTTCTTAATAGACTTTTTGGGTTTGTTTTTACTTTGCTGAAATTTTTATTATGAGTGAGTTTGAATTGGTCAAGTTATTTTTTCTTACCTATTTTTTTTTAACGATTTTATTTACTCGACAGACAGAGATCACAAGTAGGCAGAGAGGCAGGCAGAGAGAGAGAGAGAGAGAGAGAGGAAGCAGGCTCCCCGCTGGGCAGAGAGCCCGACATGTGCCTCGATCCCAGGACCCTGAGATCATGACCTGAGCCGAAGGCAGAGGCTTTAACTCACTGAGTGACCCAGGCGCCCTTCTTACCTATTAAAATAATCAAATATTTGCTGATTTCCTAGTTCTTTAAAAAATTATTTCTTGTTTGATTGCATTATGATAAGAAAATATATTCTGTGTTATTACAATATTTTGAAATATATTGAGATTGGTGTTTTGGCCCAGATATTTTCAAGTGCAATTAAAAATAATACAAATGTTTCAGTTATTGGATGTAGTATTCTATTAATATCAATTATCTCAAATAGGTAATGTTCAAATCTAAGATCAGCACAAGTCAAGGACTTTTACTCTCACCATTTCTATTCAATATTTTACTAGAATCTCTACCCAGTATAATAAAGTTTAAAAAAAAAAAAGAAATTAAAAGCATATACAGGCATACCCCAGAGATATTGTAGGTTTGGTTCCAGACCACTGCAGTAAAATAAATACTGCAATAAAGTGAGTCAAATGAACCTTCTGGTTTCCTGTGCACATAAAAACTATGATTACATTATACTGTACTCTATTAAGTATGCAATAGCGTTATGTCTATAAAAAAGTGTACATACCTTAATTAAAAACACTTTAATGCTAAAAAATCTTAACCATGACCTGAGCTTTCAGCAAGTTGTAATCACTGACCACAAATCACCATAACAAATGTAATAATAATGAAAATTTTGAATATTGCAAAATTACCAAGATGTGACACAGAGACACGAAGTCAACAAATGTTAGAAAAATGGCAACAATACACTTGCTCAATGCAGAGTATAAAACTCCCAGAGTGCAACATAGGAGGAAATCTTTGCAACTTTTGGCTAGGTGAAAAGCTTTCTGGTGAGTCACCAAAATCACAAATCATAAAAGAAAAAATGATAAACTGGGCCTCATCAAAATTAAAAACTTCTAATCTTCCAAAGATAATTAAAAAATAAAAATAAAGTCAGATGGTTGAGAGAAAATATTTGCAATATAATGAAGAATTTGTATATAACAGATAAAGAACTTTCAATAAAAAGGTAAGTAATTAAATTTAAAGATAGCATAGTAGGGCGCCTGTGTGGTTCAGTGGGTTAACCTCTGCCTTCCGCTCAGGTCATGATCTGAGGGTCCTAGAATCAGGTCCCACTTTGGGCTCTCTGCTCAGCAAGGAGCCTGCTTCCTCTCCCCTCCACCGCTGGTCCCTCTGCCTACTTGTGATCTTTCTGTCAAATAAATAAATAAAATCTTAAAAAAAGAGAGAGAGAGAGCATAGTAATGTAAATAAGCACTTAAGAAGATACACAAATGACCAATGAGACATGAATAGGTGCTTAACATCACTACAATGAAATGCAAATTAAATCCCTAATGAGATAGCAATGCACACCAACTAGAATGACAAAAATTAAACTACTAGCAACATAAAGTATTGGTGAGCATATGGAACACCCAGAGTGCTCAATATTTGCTGGTAAAAAATATAAAATAGAACAAGCACTTTGGAAAATATTTTGGCAATTTCTTATAAATTTAACAGCCGTTAAGTATTTACCTGAAAGAAATAAAAATATGTGCGCCACAAAAATATCTAAGTAAATATTCATAAAACCCCAAATTAGAAACAATGAAACCTCAAGAAATAAGTAGATACAGTAAACTAATCATACTTAGTACATACAACTGAATGCAGACAGCAGTCAAAAGGAGGAAGAAGCTGCTGGCTACCTTCAACAATAGAAGATGAATCTCAAAAACATACTGAATGAAATAAATCAACACAAAAGAGTCCTACTGTATGATTCCAATGGTAGGAAAATATAGAACAGCTATACTAATCTATACTCTTAGAAAGCAGATCACTGTTGACTTTGAGGCAGAGGTGAGGGCGATTAATTATAAAAGACATGAGAGAACTTTAAGGGTGATGAAAATATATCTTGATTGTGGTAGGGTTTTTAAGGGTGTGTGCATTTGATTACATTCATCAAGAGTACTCTTAAAATAAAATATTTCATTACAAGTAAAATAAACTTTTACAAAGTTGATTAAAAATAAAAGTCAAAGACTTAATTTCCAACATTAATCTTAGGCACAGAACATTCAGAACATGAGAATAATCATGTTTTTCCACTTACCTAAATATATCAATAAGTCTGGTCCCCAGGTAGTTTCTAAACTATTGAATCTAAACCACAGGTATCAGATTGATTTACAAAGGATGAGGTTGAGATCAAAATCAAATATTTACTTAGATTTTTCACTGCAGTCTCTTGGTCTTCCAAGAGAACATGTACACCATATTTTTCCCATATCTGACCTTACAAAATTAGAAGAATTTTTTTTATTCTTGTGCAAGTGTATTTATTTTATAATGAACTACTAAGAGAATAACATCAAGGGCCTAGTTTGCATCAGGTATAAACCTCAATATGAGGAAATGCCCAATGATAGCTGAAAATTCACAAAATTCATTATCATTTCTACTGAGTGTTCTTGGAAACCCTGTCTTCTTGAGACAGAATCGTGTCTATGTGTTTTATTTTGTTCCCATCACTAAATCTTCAGTTGTGGGGAAGGATAGGTAATATTGAGTCTCAAGGCAGATTCCAAATTGCTGCTCTACTGTTACAAAGGAAGCTAAGAACAGGGATTATGGTGTTTAAAGTATTATACATATTTTACCTTGAATTAGTTTGATAATTCAAATTATTCATAATTAGCACTACTGGAACTTATGACTGGTTTAAAGGAAAGAAGGAAAGGGGCAGTTTTGTGATTTCTTGGTAATCATGTATGAGGAACAACTTTGGACCTAAGTCATGGAAAGTATATAAAGGCAAAGAATGCAGGCTGTGTTGCTGTGGTCTGCACCAACCAAGAAAAGACTGTTTGGAATCTTATTTGGGCCTAGAATACACCCGAGGGCTGATCAGTAAAAATTCCAAGGGGTAGTGTCCAATAATGGTAAATACATGCAGAGCCAAAAGATTTAAATGTAGTTTATGTGTTGATTAAGCAATAGAAAACTAGTGTTCTTTAAATTTTTTAAACTGCAACCCATAGAACTGAATGCATATTATATGGTAACCTTGTGTACACACCACATACGTACATATGCATATACATACACATACATCTGAAGCAAACATTTCACAAAACTTTGGTCATTCTATTTTTTTTTTAACTTTGGTCGTTCTTAAAATGTACATATTTAATATTCTATCCTATTCTATTTTACCATATACCATGTTTTTATAGAGATTTCCTTCCATCCCAGGAATTAAGAGTTCAGTCTAATAAACTGTTTGAAAAACTATGGGAAGGAAAAAACAAAAAAACAAAACAAAACAAAAAACCTCTGAATACTCTTCCTTTCCTTGGAAGGACACCAATTCCATGATAGGAGCCCCAACCACATGACTTCATCTAAGCCTGTTCAACTCTCAAAAGTATTATCTTTAAATGTGACCACATTGAGGATTAGAGCTTCAATATGTAAAATGGGTGTGTCTGGGGGGGGTGGGTCACAACCATCCTGTCCATAATAGCAGGTGATCTGATTTATCTTCTTTTTAATATGATAACTGAACCTCTGGGTAAATAGACTAATTACATTTACTAAAAGGAGAGTACTTATTAAGTCATGTTCTTAATCAAAAAATGTGTGGCCGTCCACTGCTTATAGTAAATAAACCTAGAATTTATGTATTCATAAGGTGTAGCACCCTGGAAAATGTCATCTAGTTTGTGTTATTAAAAGACAAAACACTTTCTGCTGCATGAGGTAATAATAGGAGGACCTCACCTGGAGAACTTACAAATTCTAAACCATAGAGCATGCACTGATGTAGGAAGGAAAAGCCCTCAATTTCTAGGATAACTCTATGTTCCAAACTTCTTACCTGCCCATATCCCTGAAATTATTATTAGAGTTTGATGCTCAGTAAGATCTCTGAGTTTTGTGAATCAGATTTGAGAACTCAATTCTTTGGATTATTTCAAGCTACTACAATATATAATCTAGCATATATTCTTTCATGCCAGCTTAATTCAATACAATGTCATATATTCCTAAAGTATTTTAGTTTCTGTAACTCATCAGAGTAGACATCTACTATTTATTCCTGACCAGAATCTCATCTCCCTTTTCAGTAGTAGCACAGTTCTAGTCACTGAAGTTTGAAAGATGCCAGAACTGGCTCTCTTTACTTCCCCAAGAAATCCTTTTTGACATTGCACTCGATATAGCCTCATCCATCTGTTTACAGAAGGGGAACTGTCAATACTTGCCAGAGGTTTGCATTTTTCAAAAAGTATCATCCTGCAGGTCCATCAGAAACAATAGCAACCTTTTCATTTGCTTTGAAATAAAATTCTTTAGTATGTTCTCTAGCCCTCTCTGAATTCTTGGTTGCTCTTGACATGACTTGTCTACTTCATGTCTGTCATTCTGTATTTTCATCCTCTACTTAAACTCTTTTTTTTTTTCTATTCCTGAGATTCGGCTGCCCCTTGGTTTCTTCTGATGATTCGCAGTCATCATGGTCCATCCTTCTGGACTTTCAACCTCAGGATCTTTCAGTTTATATTCACTAATGGTTCTGTCCACTCTTCATTTGCTATTAAAATTCCCAAGAATGAACATCTAGCCTAAATATTCCCTAGTAGCCATTCGCCACATTGTAACAGTTCATCCTATACGCCACTGGCTAACCTGGGGAGAACTGTGTTTGCCAGAACATGAACATCAGCTCTGATTAAATGGATTGAAGTACAAACTTCACTCTACTCTGTTAATTACTGAGCACCTTAGATAGACTATTGAAACTATCTAATCCAAATTTCTTTATCTGTAAAATGGGTATAACATTGGGCATTTTGTCATAAGAATGTTGTAAGGATCAAATGTGATTCTGGACATATATCATGTTTGTTGACTACAGTTATTGTTGTTGTTGTTGCTGTTGCTATTGTTGTTGTTATAATAGAGTAGCTAAGTTGAGGCAGGTGCACAACCCAAATATAATAAGAGTGTCCAGAGTTAGGCTGAGATTATGACCTCCTGGGGTTGTCAAAGAGTTGGCATGTGGAATGAGCAATGACTATCAAATGAGGCTACGGTCTTCTCTGGCTCCATATTTAGTGAGCTTATAGAGTTTATAATAAAGAGCATAGTGAGAAAATCTGTTTTATTATCTTCTGCAAGCATCTTACTAATTAATCATTCTAGCTATGTTGACAATTGTACCACTACAAAAGGTATACATATATGTATGTGTGTATGTATATATGTTAAGCTTCAACTGTGCTTCTTACTCATTTTAACTTTTTTTTTTTCTGGTTAAATGGCACAAAGCACAATAAAATATAGCTTAAAAATTAAAGTTTGCCAAAATTGTATATAAGCTATTTTTCTTTTCCAAAGTTATTAAGAAAGATAACTTGGAACTTTAGCATGTGGGAAGAATCTTATCTTAAGAATATGATGTTTTTATAGAATATAGTGAGTACATCTGTTTTGTGGATATGTTTCAGAGAACATTTATTAAATACTGAAACTTATACTTAATACTATTATCTTCTTTGAAATTTAAAAATATAAAAATTAGTATAGAAAAAAGAAAAAAAAATCTGGCTATTGTATGAAGTCCCTAAATGACAAAAAGGCAACTTTTCAACATAAAGAAAGATCTATTATATCATTTATCTACTAATCTCATTTTTAATACTTTTTATAGGAATAAATTATGGTCCTATATCAAGTATCAATGTGTACCTTATTAAGTCAGTCGTGTGATCCAGGATCAAATTATTTACATGGCCCTATTAAAATATTAGTGATAGATTAATTACAAAAAAAAATGATTGATGACCATAAAATGATAGTGTTTCCTAAACATTTCTCTAAGATTCATAATTATTTTTCTGAATTTGTCAGATTTTAAGTTGATAAATCATTTGTAGTAATCAGCTCTGGTAAACACACTGTGTTTGAGAAAACTAAAAAAATTATTTTCTTAGTGCATGAAGACCAGATTATTTTTAGGCAACATCTTTCCTTCTGTCAGATGATAAGAAAGAACATTACCCCAAGACAGATAATCATAGAGTAGGTCTGTACTATAAAACTCCATTTAATAAAAACAAATTGAGAATATGTTAAAACTACATCTATTTACTATATAAGAATTATGCATGTGATAAAACAAAATTTTAAATTGTTTTATACAGCCATTTCCAAATTTAGAAATAAATCTATGTAAAAATCTATAGAATTTTCAAAGAGAAAAATGTAATATGTTTTCAATATATGGGCTAAAAAAAGTGATAGCTATATTTAACTTTTTTCTTGTATGTATAATCATTATTTTAAAATGTAGACCTATCTCAATTTTCGTTTTTATTAGCATATATTTTTTATTAGTAACAACTAAACCCCTGACTAATATATGTTCCTCAATAAAAGTTCATAGTTATAAAAATATTCCACAAATTTTATTAGTTCAAAATATATTCAGACATATCCACTGAAATTGATCAGAAATGAAATCATATTATCTGAATTATTATTAAGGTCACATATAGTGATAAAGAATATTTTAAATTTCCATCTATAACTATAGCTTGAAAAATGCTTCCTTTCGCAAAATTTCTCAAACTTTTCCATAAGTACCTTTCATCCAATTAAAGTAAATATATTTTTATTGGTTTGACAATATAAGCTAACCAACTCTAACAAGTGTTTCACCAAACTTTGTATTTTATTTAAATATTTATACAACATTTGCATTTTACTATCAATTATATGCTTGTCTATTTTAATATGAATTTTGTGTTACTCCTTCACTATAACCACTTGCTTATATATAACTTCAAGTCCCTTGCCTCTCTTTTATTCTTTGCTCTATGCTGTGAAATCCCAGTTCATTAAATCTAACTTTTGTTTTACTCCTGGCCTGCATCTGAAAAAGGCTGGAGAAGGAAGGAAGGAAGGAAGGTAGGAAGGAAGGAAGGAAAGAAGGACAGGCAAGGAAGGACAGGCAAGGAAAGAAAAGGAAGAAAGGGAGGGAGGGAGGGAGGAAGGAAGACAAACTCATGACCATGCTGACTGATCTCATTTTAAATTTGTAATTCCTAATCTCAATTGGACTACTCCTGCAAGCATCCATTCATTCTTCCACTATCCTAGAGAATAATTTCACATCCTTTGCCTTAGACTTCCAGTATATTTCAGTATTATGTTTGCAATTAAAACAGTGGCCAAGAGTCCTAGGGTAAACATACTACCTAGGGCTGGTTAATTTATTACTTGACCCCCATTGTGCCCAACACTGAACCAAATCCATATGGAAAATTGATGCTCCATATGGAAAAATGATGACATTTTACTAGCATATGTCAGAATATTGTTGAAATAGCTATGCATATCTAGGATGAATGTGAGGTTAATATACTTTTCAGAGTTGTGTAATGCACAATTTTCATAACTACAATAACAGCTTAAGCTACATTAATAGGATATGATCATTTTGTTATGTAAGTCAAGATGTAAAATAAAATAGAAGCATTCGCTATAAGAAAAAAATTTACAAATTCCAAACCATAGAAAGAGAAAAACAATTCAAATATTTGTCTCATTGGACAGGGGAGGAAAGAAAGGGAAGAAAGGAAGAAGTAAAATTATTTTAAAGATTTTCTCTTGATTAAGGGCAGAGTGAAGGATTATATGATTTGGGGGAAAACTATGCAACTACAATTGACACCGCATTTACAAATTATAGTAGAATATTGTGTTTGCAATTAAAACAGTAAGGAAAGCAAAAGCAATTATTAATAAAAGGAACAATTGTATTAACACTTCTCAAATAAACAAGGGAAGAAATGAAACTAATGGCAATTTGATTAAACCACAAAAAATGGCAATTTGATTAAACCACAAAAACAGAAATCAACAATGTAAAATTAGTTTCAAAATACAGAGGTTATCAAATTGGATTAAAAACTAAAAGATAAATACTGTTTTATAGTAGACACTTAAAAAACAAAGTGATAAATCAAGATTTAATGACAGATTACTATAAAAATAGCCCCACTTATCTAAGCATGCTATCTCCATACTTTGTTGTATAACTTTGCAGCTCCTCCCACCAAGAAGTGGAGTCTATTATCTCAGTCCTTGAATCTGAACTATTCTTGGGACTTGCTTTGGTTGATTGAAATGGAAAGAAGTGACAGTGTGCCAATCTTGCATATTTCTGAACTATCTCTTGGAAGCCTGCCACCATCCTGAAAAATTTCAGACTAATGTGCTGGAGGGTGATAGACCACCAGGGAAGAAGCCCAGTTGTCTCATCTGAGGCCATTCTAGATGAAACTATAGCCAGCCAACTCCCAAACATTTGACAAAATCCATAATAGATGAACAGTTTTGAGTAGAGAAAACAGTGTGCAAAAGATATGAACCATCTATTCTGCCTCAGCTAACAGCAACTCAGTCAATATAGAGGAACTACCGAGTTTTCTCATTAAAAAGAATATGTAGATTATTATCTTAAGCCAATAAATTTTAGAGTGTTTTGCCACTGTTTCTGGGTGGTTTGTATCAATAGCTAATCATTACATACTGAAAAATAAAGGAGATAATGCACAAATACTATATAAAAGAAACAGGATTGGTAATATTAATACTGAACAGATGAAAATTAAATTTGAAAATAGTAAATAGGATAAAGAGTAATTTGATGATCAAAGGCATAATTAAGAAGATACTGTAAGTAAAAATGCAAAAATTTCAAAGACCCCTTTCTCTAATATTAAGCCAATAAAACCAAAAGTATGTTTTAATTACAAAAAAACTCACCAACTTGATAAAAATTAATAAATTAATAAACAACTCCTGAGTAATGTTTAGGTCAAAGAGCAAATAAAAATAAAAATCCTAAACCATCTATTAAGAAATAAAAAAGGATAATACTTTGCAACAAATCTAAGCACTAAGCAAAAGCAGTCTTTAGAAGATAAAAGGATAAGAAAGATAGTCTTAATTGCTACAATTATTAAAGAAGAACAAAAGTTAATGAAATCAGTAACCTTCTTGTTAAGGATTAGGGGAAAAAACTAAATAAATCAAAGGAAATCAGAAAGAATGAATTAATAAATGTTCAAATTAATGTAATAGAAAAAACAAATTAAAATATCTGCATATGAGAATTTAATATTGACAAACTAATTCAATACACTACAGAAAGAATGACACTATTAATAAATGCTGTTGTCACACAGACTTTCCATCTGGAAGAAAAAATTATATTGATCATTCTCTTTTCCAATATAGAAACAATTCCACTGGAATTAAAGACAAAAAAAAAAAATCTTAGAAAGCTGTATATACAAACGTATGTATGCTGCTTAGTTAAGACTGAATATATAAAATCTGTAAAATGTGGAAATAGAATACAAAGATTTTAAAACTTTATATAATGAAATATATCAAAACTTTAATAGAAATGAAATGGGTCTAGAAGAATATTTAATTCAGATCATAAATAAAGGAGTTAATATCTTTATGACACCAAATGATCAGAAATAAAGAAAAATCATCCAAAAGAAAAAAAATGGGCAAAACCGCAAATAGATATTTCATATCTAAGTCCAAATGGTTAACAGAAATAAGACAAGATGTTCAAATTCACTAGTAGTCATGGAAATGAAAATTAAATTAACAATGAGAAATGATTTTACTCTCATTAGGCTGGCACAGAATTTGAAAAGAGCTTTAAAATTTATTGCTGGCAGGAATATAGGGAAAGGGATTGTCTCATATATTGAGGGTAGAAAAATAAATTGTTTAGCCTTTTGAGGAATCAGTATTTCAATTTCCATAAAGTTAAAACTAGATATACCATTCACTCTAGCAATTTCACTTCTGGGAGTATATCCTAAAGGAATAAAAACCATGTAAGGATATGGATAGAAATATGTTTATTGAGACTTTGATTGTGAGGGCAAAAACAAGAAACCAAATAGATACCCACCAATTGCTGAATAAAATATGGCACAGTCACATCATGAACTATTACAGAGCCATTTAAAAAGAATGGATTAGAGCTATACAAGACAATTAAGACATATTTCTGTTATGGAGTTTGGAAGAGAAAAAGAACAAATTTTGGAAGGAGTAAATAATATGATTCTAATGGGTAAGTAAAACCTAATTTCAAAACCCATATTTATCTATTTGAACATATAGGCTTGTATACCATTATACAACTCTGAACAGTTTGCATTAAGGAATGTACTAAGTGTCTATGAAAAAGACAAAAGGGTAGGAGAAGGGATGAGGAAAAGCCCACGGTCCATTCAACTCCAGAACCCTTCATGCCTATCCCAAGTTAATGTAAATAGCACTCCTGGAATTGTAAGTGTCAGATATACAGTTGTCTATGAAAGCTCTGATATGCACTGACAGAAGTTCTGTGTAGAGAAAAATTAAGGAACCTTGTATATACACGCGTTTGATAAGCAAAGTTGCCTAGGTTTTCCAACAGCCTGCCCTAGTGTTATGGACTAGATGTTTGTGTTCCCCCTAACTCCCAAATTCATATGGTGAAACCATTACCCACAATAGTATTTGGAGATGGGGCCTTTTGAAGGTAATTATGGTTAAATGAGGTAATAATGGTGGGGTTCTCTGGACGGGATTAGTGCCCTTATAAGGAGAGATATCAAAGAACTTGATCATTCTCTCTTCACCAAGCAAGGACATAGCAGAGCTGACTATCTGCAACCCAGGAAGAGAGCTCTCAACAAAACCCAACCAAGCTGATATCCTGATCCCAGATTTCCAACCTTTGAAACTGTGAGAAAAAAATAATTCTATTGTTTAATCCACCCAGTCTATGGCATTTTTGTTATGGTAGCTTAAGCACACTGATGCACATAGACTAGAGAAGGTAGAAGGTGGTAATGAACACACCACATTTTCTTTCCAATTCCTGCTTTAAGATATAATTAACATTAGTCATAATGCATTGTGGAAAAATACTTCAGAATTTTAATTTAACACTTCCATCAAAGAGCTCATAAAGAGTCCAAGAAGAGCAACATGAAGACAAAAATTAACTGTGATATAAGGTAATGAATAATGAACTTCTAATAATCTACTACAGAAGCAGAAAAGAAATATGATTTTGAATGAGGATTTAAAAAATACTTCAGAGAATATATACATTATGAATAGGATTTAAAAGATTAATGTATTTTTAAAAAGGTGAGAAATAAGACATTGGAGAAAGGAGGGAATATATAAATAAATGTGTATATATTGACAGGATAAGGCTCACTTTGGGAAAAGATGTATAGTAAATTGAACTAGCGTATGTATGGGTATATAGATGAAAGTGGCCAAGAATGAAGTTGTAATACTCACTGTGAAGGTCCTCTTTCTTAGTATGTGTTCTCCAGAAGCAGATCCAGGGACAAGGATTTTAATGCAAGTAGTTTACTTGGAAGGGGCACCTATGGGGGTGGGGTGGGGAAGTGATTCAGAGAAGGGAATACAGTCAATGTATTTGCATTATAAAATTAGCTACCACACAGAGTAACTGGGTACTGAGCTTAATGTCACGGGATACTGTGAAGAGTGTCATAAAACAGCTCAGAATTACCCCAACCAAAATGTGGTTAAGATTCGTAGGACTGTGTTCATTCACCAGCTCCCAAGTGGCATTATCTGAGTACTGTTCCCAGAGAGAGTTAATGCTCCAGCTGTATCAACCTGCTGCTGCACCAGCCAAGTTGCCTTCTCTTATACTAGGATAAGAAATTCTCAGACACACAGAAGCCAGTATTAGCAGGCAGAGTATCTTGAAAGAGTTAAGTTGTGATGGATATGGCAAAGGACCAACAACACCTAATACAATTTAATCAATTCTATGCTAAAGAGTTGGGATGGATGGATATCGGTGGCATCCCCTTTGGTTAATATCTACAGACTTTGAAAGTCATTAGATGTGTGAACTCAGGGACGTGGGGTACTCCCAGGGATTAGTAAAGATGTGTTATATGATTGTCAAAATGGTAAAAGCATTTAACTAAGTAGGGAGTTTGAGAAAAGACTGATTAGGAGTGAAGGCATTAAGTACTGTTTGAGATGCATTTAGTGAGTTGGAAGTTCCTTTGGCATACTCTGATGAATATGTCCATTAGACAATGAAGGCGTTGGGGCAACTGGAGCTCAGAAAATAGGTAGGAGCTCCAGAAAGAAGAGATTTTTAAAGTCCTAGGGATGTATGAGTAAGCATAGGCTTATTTCCCCACCTAGATGTACCTTGGATCAAAGATCTTCATTCTGGTTTCCAACAAATTAAAACTCATGTGATTGACAGAAAACAAGACCTGAAGTAAAAGGTCCGGATTTGAATCTAGACTGTCATCCATAAACTATAACAAGAGTCGGGAGGACTGCAAAAGAAAATGCTAAACTTTTTAATAATAAAAGCCAATGCAAGCAAGTTTTCTGAGGGAATATACACAACTGTGCCTGTGTCACATTTTGGTAAAACAAGTCATATGGTTACACAAAGAAACAAATATATAAAGTAATGCTTTGGCAAATTTCTATGGGCAGGGAAAACAAATTGCGTCAAGTTTGATGTCATGACTTTGCCAAAATTGTTAAAATTTCCAGATGTACACTGAAGAAACTAATAACATCCCAAAGTACTTTTAAATTGCAGCCCTCAAATTTAGCAAATGTAGGTGACATAACGCAACATTCTAACTTATGGTTTGGTATACAGGTATTTTTGAGTGATATGGATTAGGTTTGTATGTTTTACTTCTCAAAAGGAAATTATCCCTAAGAAATGTAGAGACGGTTTGCAGAGATTTGACATAGATGGAGGGCCCTGAACACTACAAATGAAAGAGTTCAGAGCTTTTAAATTGCACTATGTAAACGGAAGAGGCTGGTTAAATAACAGATCCATCCTTCTTCCTTTTTTCGAATAAATTGAATACAAGTAAAATGCTGACTTAGTAAAAATGGTGAAAAAGCATGTTTCCTGAAAGAACATGAAATTTAATTATTATGTAAAATGTAAAGTGAAAATGTGACTATTAATGTTTTACATGGGTACAAAGGATGGTAATTTTGAGATAGTAATAAATATTCAGAAATAAAAAAATAGGTAGAAATGCTCTTGTCAGGATGATTTGTTTATGGCTATTTGATATGTAATAAGATAGGAACAGAGTACAAACTCATTTACAAGAGGTTGTCTTACAACCATAGACAAAGAATTTACTGAGGAAATGTATGCAATAAAAATGTAAGTTCAAAGATCCCTTTTTATATTAACTGGCATTCATCTCTTCTAAGATCCAATCTGCTCAACAGACTTCAACCACATTCTTACATGGCAACAATAAAGGACTGCAATTAAAAACATTTTAAATTTGACTTTGCAAACTGTTTAAAGCTTTTCCAGAGGAAATAATGTGTAGCTTTTACAACAGTCCATTCTTCATTCTCTCCTAAATTAGCTGCATAATATATGAGCAAATTTCCATGCCTAGTTAGACCTCATTATTCAGTGAAGTCTCAGGGAGTTAGGATTTTTTTCATCATTTTTTCCCTTTGCCCTTTAAGCATCTTTCTAATTTAAACAGTCTCAACAAACACCAATATCATTGTATCCATCAATTGTACTTGTTTTTGATGAAATGGCAAAGAAGCATGGATTCTTCACATTGACCTCTTATGTGTGTATAGATTTTTAAACATATTTATTTTTGCAAAAAGATGCATAGCTTGGCAATTGTAAACTTGCAAATAAAATATGTGAAGATTATGACTCTGAGAGGATTCAGTGTACACAGCCAACGAGATAGAAAAGAAAGGGGCTAGATAAAGTGAAGTCTTAAACTGACAATCTGTTACTTAAATATTTAAAGTTGTTTTTTTTTTTTTCTTCCCCCTGGGGTTATTTTCTTGATTAGTATTAAAGGTGTTTTAAGCATTGTTTGCAACTGTTGCTTCAATGCTGTTTGCAACCTCAATCTGTATCCATGTCCAATCATAATGTGATACTGTCAAATTCATAAATAGAAGCCTTTTCACTTACTCATTTCTGTGTCCAGGATATCCAGATGCAAACCTGCCAATTAAGGATTCACATGGATCATATCTGTTTCATCTAAATCTTAGTATCTGCATATGATTTTGTGTTTCATACTTGTTTGCAAGGTGATTTGTAACAGGTCAAGAGCCAAAATTAAAATAATTGTGTTTTAGGAAAAACAGTGGCTCTTTTAATTAGATCCAACTTAGATAATGAGATTTTTTTTCTATCAGGAAAACACTATAAATAGCAATCTCTCTATTTGATAGCGAGATCTACTAAACTGAAGAATCTAGCATAGCAAAATAACATAAAACTGGTCCAAAAAGGGTAAAACCAAATTATTCTAAACATAAGTCTATGAATAACAATTAGTATTGATGACAATGAGAAAAAAACCTGAGTTTAAGATTATAATTGGCTTAGAATAAAATCTAAGTTTTGGCATTTACCAATATGTAGGATTTAATCTCTAGACTCTTTGGTCATATCATTAGAAAGGTGGGAATATTACCTAACTTGCCATATTAATAAAGGAGTAAAGTAATTATATGTGAAAAGTAAGGGTTAGTGTATTTAATACCTTTCTCACACTAAAGGCTTCCTTAAGCATCCAAATTAATTAATCATCTTGTTATAGTGATAAAACGGAAAAAGCAGTTAACTGAATAAACCCTTTGAGGGTGCCATATCTTGTGAACATGTGGTATTTGCTATCGACAGGGTACCAATTTAGATTTTCAAATCGAACCCCTAAGATACATTTTGACTTAAAAGAAATATACTTATCAGTGAGGTTTACTGCAAACATATGACAATGGCTACTTTAATATCGTTTACCAAAATGCTAGAATCTAGCTTTAAGGTTAGTATGATGGGTCTCTAATTCCATCACTTTTAAAATCATGAAAAACTAACAATGAGAAATAATGCAATAACATTGAAAAGAGGGTCAAAACATACTATTTGTCTCTCCACCTTGCTAAATACCATCTAATCTCTCCCTCTGCTACCTAATTCAAGAAAGAAACTGCCCATGGCTAGTCATTTCATTTCTAACTGAGGGTTTGTTCACCTATATTTCTCCTCTGAATTTTCAGAAGCATTGTTCCTCAAATTACCTTTTCTTTTCTATCACTACATTATTAGCAAGCAATGGTTGCCTTAGCAACTCTTTAATAGGTTGCAACTCTCAAAACCTATCTTTTCTGGAGAGAGTCTTCTGACAGGCTTCCTCATAGAACCAATAACTCTTCCTAATAAATATGTAAAAACATTATTTCCAATTAGAAAACTAACCACGTAGCTTGAATACTTAAAATGTTTTACCACACATTCAAGAGTTAGTTATATAAATTTATTGAAAAATTAAGATACTGTTTCACAAAATAATAATTGATTATGATAACATCTACCATTTACTAAGTATTGTATTATTCCATTGTTTTGTTTTTTCAATTACCCTAAGAGGTATGATACAATACTATCTAAATTTATCAGGTGACAGACTAAAGCTCACAGGGGCTAGTTCAGTAGCATGGTGGTAAACATTTTACAATCAATGTCCAGCTCTCTGGGGGGAAAAAAAAAGAATACACACACAAACATACACACACTATACACACACACACACACACACATAATTTCATTACAAATATTACTAAAATAAAGTATGTGAGCACATAATTCAAGAAATAATACTTTTATTTTACTATAATATATTTAAGTTCATGTCATTTAATTTTTAATAATGGCTGTGTTTAATTGACTTGTAAAATTTCTGAAAATTAAACACTGAGCTCTTGCAATCTACTACTACTAGTCTTCAGTTTATCCCTAGGTTAGTTACATGGTCAAGGTCAGACTGCTACTAAGGACTGTACTAATTAGATGCAATAGGGCTTTTTAAGGAAGAGATTCAAAGAAATATGGGTACAGGGCTGCCTCAAAAGTTCAAAGAAAGAATTCCTATTAGAAGGCGCTGTGTTCTCAAGACCAACCAGATAAGACTCTTGACTCCGGGGAAAAAAACCAAGGGCTGTGGAAAGGGCAGTGGGTGGTGGGATGGGGTAACTGGGTGATGGGAATTAAAGAGGGCGCATGATGAGCATTGAGTGTTATATTCAACTAATGAATTATTGAACATTATATCAAAAACTAATGATGTACTATATCTTGGCTAATTGAATTTAAAATTTTAAAAAGTTTCATACTTAAAAAAAAAAAAAAGCCCTGCCCTCTCAAGTTTAACTCAGACATCTTTGGTATATTTCTCTTTGCTTTTTATTTCCCTGGTAATTTACTGCTCAGAACCCAGAACTTATTTCTTTATTGACATAAATATATCTTTAATGAGTCTGATTTCAATTCATTATCTATGACCCATTCCCACAGTGGCCTGAAAGTTTGTCCCTTCAGCTGTGACCCTGTCAACCATCTCCCTGTGGACTAGACCTCTTCTCAGTTTGACGTGCTCCTTGGCTTCGTCTGTGCTGTTTTAACCACAGTTCCTTAGCTCTGTTGCCAGCATTTCGCAGATGCCATAGCAGAGAATGGGTGCCCTTTGAAAGATCACTGGCGAATCGGGCTCTCTGCTCAGCAGGGAGCCTGCTTCCTCCTCTCTCTCTCTGCCTGCCTCTCTGCCTGCTTGTGATTTCTCTGTCAAATAAATAAATAAAATCTTAAAAAAAAAAAAAGTGTTTTAGAAAGATCACTGGTGAAAGGAAGTTAGAACATGGAACTCCTCAAACCGATAGCCTGGCAGCCCACTGAGGAAAAGCTTCCCCAGTCAGGGCTCTCTCCTGGCATAGTGCATAAGAAGTAAACTTATTTTTGACATCTCTTTATTCCCTTTTCATGACTCTCTTCTGTGTATTCCTAGTTGAGCTGGCTCTCCCTTCTCATTTAATGTCCTCAGCTTGAACTACCCTTCTCTGTGACCAGGCCCTCAGCTCACATAAACACATTCCATGAAAACTTCTCCTCTACCATATCAATTAGTATTGATTGATTATTTATTTGCCCTCCACAGAATAATGCTTACCCCTGCATTATAACCAATAATAATCCCTCTCACAGGAAGTTTATGCCATCACTTTCATGTGCTTGACACTAAAATATGTGCTAGGGATAAACATAACTAGAGAGTGCTTCTTTACCTGAGGATTCTTTTTGGAAATATAAAGACTGGGGATGTAATTGCAGTAATGTAAGTGCTGTGGTAGAGGAAATTGTTCTAAAAGGAGAGATTAAATTTGGTTTGTTAGGATCCTTCCTCAAATCTCATAGCATATGGCCCCACCAAATCTGATTTTACTTATGAACAGTCTTAGCATCCACTAAAAGACAACAGAACCTTGCTTCTACCCATCCTCCCCCCGCCCCCGCCCTTTTTCTTTAAGTAGGCTCCACACCCAGCATGGAGCTCAATGCAGGGCTTGAACTCACAGCCTTGAGATCAAGACCTGTGCCAAGATAAAGAGTCAGACGCTTAATTGGCCAGGCCAACCAGGCACACCCATTTTTTTTAAAGTGATATTTTAGTCATTATATTTCTCTCATTAATGTGTCAGTGGTATTACTTCTGAGTGCTACAAGAAGAAATAGGATAGGATACCTTATCTGGATTGAAATATGCCAAAGGGGAATCACATTTCAAGTTTAGCAAACATGTATGGAACAGTTACTATATGATAGGTATTAGGACAGCTATTTTCAAAATGACATTTAAATCTCCTACAACCTCCTTTTTTGTAGGTGAAAGAACAAAATTATCTTATAAGTTAATCCTTTAGCTCCTAAGAGCTTGACCATGACAACTGGGGAAAACACACACACACACACACACACACACACACACAACCACAAATACTGGTGTCCTATTTAGTTAAAAAAGGACAGAATATAATATCACTAATGCATTATTGTCTTGGCCAAATAAAGAAAGTCATAATATTCACTAATAAGACTGTCCTTAGGGAATGATTCCATTGTTGCTTCTTATGGACAGTATGTGCTTGTTGGTGGTAGTGTTGTTAGTATTGCTTTCTAAAAGAGATTATAAATGTTTTCCTTCTATTTTTTTGTTGTTGTTCATTTGTTTGTTTTGTTTTTATAGAAATAGAAGCACTGTGGGCATGGGTTGATGCAGGTGAGTCCAAATAATTGCTTTGAAACTTGCATAGCATTCCAATTTAACTTTAAATGCTCATGAAATTCAGAGCAGGAGGATCTAGTGTGAGACAACACTTAGGCTTTAGCCCTTTCTAGTTGTGTAATTGTTTGCTTTTCTTTGCTCTATGAATTCTTTATGACTCAGGATATCAAAAATGCACCAACAGTTGCAGTAAATAAAAGATCTTCCACCATGTGCAATCCACGGGGAGAACACCATTGGAGACCGAGGGAGCAGACTGACCTTTCCCAGCACATTCACTCTGTGTAGGAAGGAAGGATTTCATAGGAGTAGTTTCAGTATCATCACAAAGCTCCTCATCTCTGAAATATCTGGCCCTCTCAAGGTAAAACCTTTGATGTAATTATCAGTAATCCATCTATCTAAAATATTTGTTATTACTTGGTATTTGGCTAATATTTGTTATTTATAAGATATGAGCCTTAAAATCCAAATAATTATGTCTTCTTTGACGTTGGTCCAGTTTATCACAAAAGAATGGTATACCCATAATTTCAACAAAGTTTTATCATCTGCTATGCTCTTAAATGCCCTAGATATATAGGACTTCACAGTCATGAATATGTATGTTTATATAAAAAAATTAAGCCACTGTATATGGAATATCTTCATATGCTCCTATATTATGCCCTGAATATTTTAAAGAGTTTAAATTAATCTTAAAACCAATGAACTTACAAAACAAATCTTTATCATGTCACTGGGGTGTCAAAACAAATATCTACATTTGCACCTACCCAGAATAGTCTTCACGAGATTTAAATTTTTTTTTAATTGTATGTGGAGTTCTTTGGAGAATCATGAATTATGACTTATTTTGTATTTGTAACAATAAATGAATATATAAATGTACAACACATAGAAAAACAAGTTCTGTTCTTGGTATCTTAAGTTATCAGAAAAAGACAAGGCAGAATTTTAAAGAATCCTTCATATCTTGTTTTCTTTGATTCGATAGTGTTCTTTTAAAGAGATTGAAAAAGACTAGAATTCATTACAAATCCTTAATTGCCAGTTTCTCCACAAAATAGATGTTTATGTGCAGGCTTCAGAATAGCTACCATTCATTTGAGGGAGATCTTGTACAGCCGAAGTTTAAATAAACAGCAATGTTTTACTAAGTTTGCAAAAGCGTAATTAGTCCTAGAGGCACAATATTTTTAAGCGTCAAACACTTGTTCTCCAGCTGTACTATTTGGATCTGTAGTTTCAGACGTGGCTTATATGCATCTCATTGAAGTCCAAGCCTTTTCATGACTGACAAGCACTTTCACTGTGTGTGTGCTCACAGAAATAGAACAATACATCACTACTACTTTGATAGAGGCATCTGCTACTTTTTTTTTTTTTTTTTAGTTCAGTAGTGCTTATAAACACTTCAAAATGGATTCCACTGGGGAGCAGTAGCATTAATTTGTGTTTGTTCTGTCATGCAATTATATTAGAGAAATGAAATAACTGATCAGGAAATTCACAGGTGGGCAGAAATGGTAGTTTAAACATATCTTTCTTACAACACTGGGATTGAGTCTACAGGGGATCATGGTATTCAGTTCTCTTTTTTCAAACAATACCCTAGAGAAAATTATTTTGATATAGTCAAAGGTTTTTGTTTTTAAGTAGCAGATGTTGTTTTTTAATTTCTTTCATGTATATAATAAATAACAAAGAGCAATTACAAAATATGTTCACTTTAACAATTTTGTAGGTAATGTGACATTTCTATTGTGGCTGGTTTACTTGGTGCCTTGATGGTGTTAATGAGACCCAAGTCACTGGCATGGTGCTAAGTATTGACTGACCACATCTAACCCAGTAGACTATGTGGTGGACCTTGGAATGTGCATATACTTCTAACTATAAGCACTTGAAGCCATATAGATTGTGATTGCTAGTATAATATTTCAAATATATACCATATTGCTTGATCCAAATCCATCACTGCTACTTAAAGAAAGAAAACAATAATAGATAGATGATAGATAAATAGATAACTATGTCTCTTTGTATATGGCAACAGGCTGCTTGGGGAAGCCTTTCCTTTTGCTGTTGCTGACATGCTTCACCTCAGAATGCCCTTCTCTCCTATTTCTATCACTGATAACTTATCCATATTTAAAGATAAACCAAATGTTCTCCTCAGTAACCTTTCCCTCTTTTACCTAAATGAAGGTAACTTCCTTCTTCTCTTGACACTGAACTTTTGAGAACAAGGATCATGTCTTTCTACTTTTCATTCCCTTACCACACAGTAGATGCTTAAAGACTATCTATATGAAAAATGATTTATCCCTATCTTACCCTAAAAAAAAAAAAAAAGGAGAGATGTTATAAGCTCTCACATAGTCTTGAGTTACAGATCCCTTATCACACCTCTAATATATATCACACCTCAAAATGTATTAGGGGCTTCTGACTCTAGCAAACAGAATAATACCCTCTCTGGCTCATGAAATTTTTTCAAATGATAATAAAGAGATAATAAAAAATGTAAATCCACAGCAACAAAGAAAATGGCAAAGAAGGCAAAAGTGGACAGAAATCCAATGGAAGAGTAGGGACTACTTAGGCTGCCAAAGAAGATACAGCTGGTAATCCTGAAGCCTGAAACAGCTGTAGAGGCAACTTGGGTCATGGAGATGGTCATGGTTTAAGAGTATGAGTTTATATGCCTAGAGCAATAGGAAACTATTGAAAATTTCATGTTGGAAGGAATGACATAATCAGATCTATATTTTATAGAGATAAATAAGACCTAGGGAAATATTTGTAATATATGTTAAAGACACAGGTATAAAGAGGTACCTGGGTAGCTCAGTCAGTTAAGCATCCAACTCTTGATTTCAACTCAGGTTATGATCTCATGTGAGATGAGCTGTGAGATCCAGCTATGAGATCTAGCTGTGAGATCCAGCCCCACATCAGGCTCCATACTGGGCATGGATGGAGCTTGCCTAATATTCTCTCTCTTCCTCTCCATTTCCCCTCCCCCAAACACTCTCTCTCTCTCTCTCTCTCTCTCTCTCTCGGTGGGGGGGGGGGGGACACAGACTTAAACCCGGTATATAAAAAGTTCTTACAAATTCATTAAAAAATTGAAAATAACCAATTGTGAACTAAGCAGAAGATATAAATAACCAATCCACAAAAAATAATTACAACTGTCCAGTAAATATGAAAATGAAATTTTGAATATCAGTGAAACATTATGTTTTGTTTGTAAGAGTTCATATTTAAAAATTGTTTATGGCCTTATAATGTTGGTCCCCCAATAATGGGTCCATGGTCAAAGGAGCAAGACTGATACAAAGCAAAGGTCAAGCAAAGCTTTATTTCTCACCAAGCATCAAGAATCAAACCAATTGGCTGGGACCAGGCCTCCTACAGAGAGGGCGACCCCTCCCTGCCTCGCAGACTAACTTTTATAAAGCAAAGGCCATGTGGTTGGACCTGGCCATACACAGGTGGCCAATGAGATTGTAACACACAGAGAAAGCTGCACAGTCATGCTATGTCCCACACAGGTGGCCAACTGAATTACAATTCACCCCATAGTAGCTATTTGAACCAGCCTATCACCTTAGTTAGAATTGGTGCCCAAAAGTCACCCAAAAGGCGGGGCCCACACTCCTTGGTAGCTAGGGAGACAGTATGCAGGCTCTACTGATTAGATGTCTCCACCTGACCCAACTCATCCCTGCATTCGGGCCGTTATCTCCACCTGACCTGATCCACCCTTGTATTTGGACCCTTACCTGGGACTGGTTTCCCAGACTTGTTTTAAGTAAGTTCCCCTGGGGGGGGGGCAGGATCCATTTAAGTTTGACTGCATAAACAACAAAATGGCTATTCAACTGGGGTAGGGCTGCTCTGGCTGAATAGGTCCTTACAATAATACTGTGCAGCCATTAAAAATTATATTGCTTAACCAGGTTTATTGGCATGGAAAGATGTCAGTAACACATTATTAATAGAAAACATGGGTTTCAACAGGCCATGTATTGCATAATTCC
This sequence comes from Lontra canadensis, assembly GCF_010015895.1. Lineage (NCBI taxonomy): Eukaryota > Metazoa > Chordata > Mammalia > Carnivora > Mustelidae > Lontra > Lontra canadensis. The sequence continues at coordinate 7,382,522 of NW_022631034.1, forward strand.
ATACTTAGCAATATCTATGTACGCATGCATTCACACAAACATATGTGTATGTATGTTCATGTGTGTGTGTGCACAGAGTAAAAGGCTAGAAGAAAGGATGACAGTTATCTCTAGCTGGGGAAGCTACTTTTGAAACCAGCTAATTAAATTAAATGAATATGAATGGGTATTATCATTCAAAATATTGGGTATGCCGAGTTGCATTCTACACTGAGCGTTGTGCCAAACGGTGTGAGGGTCAGCAAAGTTCGACAGGTTTTATGTCTACTGCTCTAGTTAAAGAGAAGAATAAATGTATTTAAAACTACTAAATCAATGTAAAGCATTGTTAATAACAAGACAAGAAGTATAAATAATATATGCTACCTGATTTCACAGGAGAGATGACGGCTGTTAATTTTCAGTTAGAATCCTCAACCTGTACTTACTGTTTTCACTGAAAAATGCTGAGTTTCCAATTTTTATTGGCTTTGGTAAGTCCTAGAAATATGAAATGTAAAAAGGAGACCCTGACCTCAAGGAACTCAAAAGGAAGATGGGTACAAAGGAGGATAATACATCAAAATACATATAATAATACAAATAAGCTCCAGAGTAGCTTAACTGCTGAGTAAGAATGCAGTAAGAATGCCCAGCCTAGCACTTCCCTTTAACTTTCTGAGAGCTACACCCTTCACAGTGTTTCATGCCACTCCCTTCACACACAGACACAGGCGCACACATACACACCCGCCAAAGGCTGTGACTGGTGCAGTTTTCTAACTTCTCACAGTAGCCTATGTTCCAAATTTACTTTATATCCCCCCAGAGTGATAATTTGTCCTGTATCCGTCTCATGCTTTGTTCAGATTCTCGGATGGTCTAATACTCTGGACCGGAAAGTTAAGGCTATGGTGCCATTCAAATAGCAGCTGAATGTTATTGAGAAAGAAATAAAACAATCTCAAGATGTGACATTGATGCAGAATTGGGCAAAGAAGCTATTATCTTTAAATCAATGACATATTTTTTACAATAATTAATAAGAATGACTTTATAATTCTAGGAAATGAGCTAGGACCTTTCTAAGTATTATTTAATAATCTTGCAAACATACTAAGAGAGTACTCCCTTACTTTGCAAATAAGTAAATTGGAACTCAGAGAGTTTAGATACAATGACCAACTCACAACAAGCAGTCAGATTAAAGTTAAAACCCAGTTTTGTATGGCATCAAAATGCATATTCTAGTAAACCCATTTGGGAGCACTTACTATGCTAGAAACTTAACTAGGTGTTGTGAAGAGAAAGATAAATAAGTCAAAGTCTCTTTATTTTGCAATCTCACTTTGTAAGCAATTACTCTCAACTTACTCTCTTACTTCCCTTCGCTCTTGCTAGGATAATATTACCAAATAAATGAAACAGAACTGTTTGTACAGAAGTGAATGAATAGATGTAGGGCACTCTGAGTTCACCAGATAAAAGCATTCTATGAGTTTAAGATGTTGTAATTATTATGAATTGGTGCAAAAGTCCATGTCTCATTTTGTTACATAGTTTGACTTTACTATTCAAATGTAACCTTCCATACTCCTATTTTGCTCACTTTTTAAATTTGCTCAGTTTTTAAAGAGAAATATAATGTATGTGTTACCAGTTCACCTACATCTAAATTAGCATGAGATCATCATTGAATGTGGTGAAACATTAACCATGCTGCAAAAAGGACTCACCTACAGCAGACAGGGCAGTTCAATGCAGAGCGGCACAGCTTATAATTCTAGACTCTTACCATTTGGGCAAGTGGCATACTTCTCAAGCATACAAAGCTAAGGAGCAAGGAATCCATGTGAAACAATTGTCATTTACTATGTTGCAGTTTAATCTACATAGTTTGGCACTCTCCTAAACTTTGTGAAAACCCCACATGGTAACAATGTACCTAAAGATAAAAACAAAGACAAAATCACTCTTTATAAAATAATGTGTGCATTTACTCTTTATTAGCTCTTACCTGAGAGAAGTATAGTTATTCTTTTTATATACAAGAAAACTCCAAATCTCTGTAGGCTTCCCAGTTTTTCTCCATTTGATTGATGTCTAGGCATGTACTCTAAGCTTTCTTTAAATATTTTAACTTATATTTACATGTATACAGGTTACATGGAAAATTTTCAGTGCAGTTATAAACTTCTGAGAAGGAGGAACCATTTTACTTTGCCTAATGTGGCTGAATTTAGAATTTAAAATTTGGGCTCAAGTAAAAACACTAACACATTTAAAATGAGCTTATAAACGGAAGTAAGTAGTAAAGGGCAAAGCCATTAGGTCAAATGGTTTCTCCAAAAGGAAGGGACATTAACCAAAATGCTGATAAAGCCACTTAAGACCTATCGTTAAACAAATGAATAGAGATATGAAAAAAAAAAACCTAAGATAGTGTGTAATGGAAATATCAAGAAAGAAACTCAATGATTCTGCACTGGGAGGAAAATCCCTATAGAGAAAAAAAAGGCAGGATAAAAATGAACAAAACCCAGATGCAATGAAGATAACAACAAATAGAATGAGAGCAGAAAAATGTTGGATTTTGATTGAAAAATATAGAGAGAGGACAGAGAGTAAGACTTTTTTGTGTTTTTTTTTTTTTAAATTCCAAGTTTTTATTTAAATTCCAGTTAGTTAACATGCAATGTAAAATTAGCTTCAGGTGTAGAATTTACTGATTCAACACTTCCATAAACACCCCACGCTCACCACAAGTGTGATCCCATCACCTATATCCCCCATCCCTCCCACCTACCTCTCCTCTGATAACCATCAGTTTGTTCTCTATAGCTCAGAATCTGTTTTATTGTTTGTCTCTCTCTTTTTCCCCTCTACATTCATTTGTTTTGTTTCTTAAATTTCATATATGAGTGGAATCAAATGGGGTATTTGTCTTTCTCTGACATATTTTAGTTAGCATAATATTCTCTAGTAAATGTTAAGTGAGTCACATTTTGTTTAATTTTGGTTTAACCAAGGATGTGTTGATATGTTGAGGTTGTCATTAATGCAAAGGTAGTACTCAAGATAGTCCAAGTATAGTCAATATACTGGAGAACATTGAAAACTTCAGAAAGTCTTCTACTTTGGAAATTGTGTTGTTTGGCTCAGTGTTTTTCTCAAATTTAAATACATGCAATCCTTTGCTACCTGTGACTCAAAGACGTAAACAGGTATCCATCATAAAGACTAGATGAAGTACACCCAGGTGAGACATTCTGGGATTTCAGTTAAATAAAAGCTAATCAGGTCCTTTTCGGTCACTGATATATGTTAGTATCACATGCTAGTTGGCATATAAAGAAATTTTCAGTAAATTCTTATTAAACAAGTGAATGAAGGGAGGATGTAATAAATAAACAAAGGAATGAACATGGATTACTTCAAAATAACTATCAGTGAGGACCATGTCAATAGGTTCTTTTGTAAGATTAAATGAGTTAATATATATTAGGAACGTATCTAGAAATTAGTCTTTAGGAACGTGTTTAGAAATGTATCTAGAAATTAGTATCTAAAAATTAGTAAGTCTCCAAGTGTTAACTATAATTATTGCTTATTCATAAAGAAGGTAGAAGTTAGGGCCGACAACCTGGTTCTTAGAGTTGTTGAGTACAGCTTAGAAAATAAGCATTTTCTAAAGAGGACTGGAAAACTCATATGGATTTTAGAAGGCATTGGTGTCCTGGTAAAAATCCACCAGAAACTTCATGCATGATAATAAGGCAGATTTCTCACAAATCTCAGCTTAAGAATTGGTGTCTATGACTGTAAGTGATACGTCTAATTTCAATAGGCTAGGAACACACAGAATAGATCAAGTTCATTAAGAACAACACTCACAAGACATGGAGCTATCCTTAGAGGACATAGAATTAGAATAAGCTTTCCTGCAAAATCCATAGAGAAAGCATTAAAACACAGCTCTGTAGGGTACCACTCAGACTGCCCTCCTGCTCACCACTTTTGTAGCTTCCTACTTTGATCCATCCTGATGAGACAATCCCTGTCTATCAACCACATGAAGATAGCAAAGAAGGGTTAAGTTTCTGTCCCCTTTCTATATACATTTGTTGAAAAGCTTGCTCAGCATCCAGATCTGCTGAGTTATGGAAGAAGGGGAGTATTTTTATGTGCATAAGTACAGTCCTTCAGTGCTGCTTTATTGTATTTATTTGGAAGCAAGCTTACAATTTTAGTGACATGTTCTCACAGTTCTTGGGTTTTATTGTTATGCTGAGGTCCAGCATTTTTGTTTTCCTATTTAGTTGCCTTTGCTTGCCACTCATTTTTGGCCAACATACTGCTCAGAGGAGATTATTCCTGCCTCTACCACTTTTCTCCAGGTTTTTGAAAACAATGGCATTTCTGGGCATGTCTTCTAGTGCTAGTCTTGAGAGTGCTATTTTTCAGCAGTAGAGGGAACGAACGTAGTCTCAAAGAGTGTATCTTCCACCTTTCAACTATCCTATTCTTGCAGGTTCTCAAGCAGCCGATTCAGTGGAAATATCACAAATTGATTTTTAAAGCATTTCTCTATTCTTTCCCACTATACTTGTTTTCCCATTGTTTTTCCATTGAGAGATACATATTTACTCTCGATATCATCTTTTAAAATAGTCTCTAAAAATCATGTCTGTTGCCATATTTTATGCAATGAGAAATTACCTTTTATACTTTTTGTAAACATATATTTTGTTCAGTTTATTTGGTCAGAATACTTTTAGGGTGACTATTTTTATTTTAATCACATGATAATGAACTGATATATTATTGCTGTCACTTTTTGTTCACTAAATAGCAATGGCAAATTTGTTGATTCCCACAAATAATAAATACCTTTTTTTAGCTTTTTAAATAATATGTGGAAATGGTCTGATGGATGTGATTAAGGCACATATAAACAATATAATGATGAATATTTTCTAATGCTAAATTAACAGATCTATAATTAAAAAGATATTTATTCTCAACAACCATACCCCCAAATGTTTATCTATGACCCCTAAAGTAAAGACAAACAAACTGAAACTAGAATATCCGCTTTGGTGAGTATCTTTTATCTTTGCTACTCAGCTTAAAAATCTAACCTTTTATTAAACAAATGACTCCAAATATAGATAGCACAATAAGTAGAATTAAAAAGACAAAATATATTAGCACAAATCAAATGGAGAGTTCTAATGTAACTTTAGAGAGGTTGGTATGTTTCATTGGAAGTGCTTTATTTTTTAACAGTATTCTATTACTATTTGTTTATAAAGATATAATGCAAAGATTAAAAAGAGAGTTGCAATATATAAAACTTGATACACTATTAGTATCTCTTGTACATATAGGATATATAAGAATTCATAAATAATAGAATTAAAGTAGAGAAAACACCTAAATCGGTATTTAATGTAAAAGGAAATGTTAAGAGACAAGAAAAATCCTAAAAAGGATTCAATCTTGTAAGAAACACAAAAATGATAGTTAAGATTGCAGTAAGATACCTTTCATGCCCAGTAGATTGGTAAACTGTTTTGACAAATTCAAGTGTCTGTAAGACTGGAAGAAGGAGAACACTGCTGATAAGAATGTAATTTGTTTAAACAACTTTTGAAAACATTTGGCATAATTTGTTACTACAACATATGCTATAAGCAGTGATTCCTCTTCTATACATGTACTCTAAGAAATTTTTGAATTTTGAATTAGGAGGCAATCACTGAAATGTTTTTAATACTATAATTCAAGATAACAAAATCCTAGAATCAATCTAAATATCTATCAAAAGGAAATTGAATGAATATGTTAGGATAGTTTCATACAATAAAATACTCCATGCATATGAAAAAATAATGAACTATAGTTGTGAACATCAGCTTGGATGAATTTTGGAAGGTGATAAGTTGAGTTCACAAAAAATAAGTCACAAAAAGCTACACTTACTGTGATACAGTTTTGACAAAGTTCAAAAACTACTAATACCGAAAAATACATTGTTTAATGATAACCAACATATAAGATTAAAATCTATAAGCAAACGTGTGATAAGCTAAAACTTCAGAATAAAGTTATCTCTTTGAAGGAGCAAGATGCATTGAAGGAGATATGTGTAGTGAGTTAAAACAATATTGATTTGTTCCTTAAGAAGAAAGTTAGAACCATGTTGGTTTGTGTTCATTATTATGATTCATAACTTACATATAAAGTTCATATATACATAAATTATCATATAATCATTCATTTGATATACTTCTTATACAGTACATATATATATCAAGTATTACACAATCACCATTTATTGTTTTTAAAAAGGAAGTATGGTAGCTTGCTTTAGCAAACAAATCCTTATGTATGCTCTAAACATGGAAAAAAAATTAACCCAGCATTTAAAATTCACAGAACAAATAATCAGCATATGAGATATTAAGAACAGATAGGTTTGTACTCATTGAAGGTCACTGAAGATTGAAAAATTTTTATTTTTTTTCTCATTATACTCCATGGGCAATCAAGTCACAGACTTGCTAAACCCACAAATCCATCTTCTATGAAGTTCCCTTAGTAACGTGCCTCCAGGCTGTTCTGATATCAGGTGATTGGATAACCCTGGCACAATTCTGGACCATGGGAGGGGGTGGGGGAGCAGAGAGATGTCAAATTATATTTTTTTAAGATTTTATTTATTTATTTAACAGAGAGAGAGAGGTCACAAGTAGGCAGAGCAGCAGGCAGAGAGAGGGTGGGAAGCAAGTTCCCCGCTGAGCAGAGAGCCCTATGAGGCCCCTGAGATCATGACCTGAGCCTAAGGCAGAGGCTTAACCCTCTGAGCCCCCCAGGCACCCCTCAAATTATATTTTATACAGAGACCTATGAGGTGGTCACTAATAGCAGAATTATACAAATCAATCTTATCTTCTCTCTAATGCAGTAGATAAATCTCGATAATGACTGATAGAAATTATTACATTGCAGCTACTGACCAAACAACCGAGATCACCCAATTTGCTAGAGCTGCTTTGGATCTGCATCAATATGTCCATAGCTAACCTTTCTTCTAGTTTCTGAAGTCCCAGCTCCATTACTATTATTTTGTTTCCATGGGGCATGGCTACCCAGCCAAGATTGCTGTCTCCTAATATTCATACCACATTTAGAATTACCTATACCATACCACATTTATACCATATATATACCTATATATATATGGTATACGTATAAATATATATATATAAATTATACCTATACCATACCACATTTAGAATTACCTATACCATACCACACCTATACCATACCACCTCCTAATATTCATACCACATTTAGAATTACCTATACCATACCACATTTAGAATACCTATTATGTGAGATACAAAGATTCTAAGAAGTGATATTGCTATTACTACACAAATATTCAAAGTAATGTTTCATAATATGGACATATAATCCAGTTTGATTCTCCAGTATATGTATATATGTTGCCCATTTTATGTTTTGTGTGTATGTGTTTATGTTTTTAAATATAACACATTATTGCATTTTCTAAAACTTTAATATTTCACTTCAAAAGTAAACTGTACATGGTAAAAAAAATTAAGCATTAAAAATATGTAAGATGAAAAGTAAAAATCTCTCATTCTCAACCTCATCTCTGACTCATTTTCCAAATATAACAGAGATTCTTATGTATTCTTCCACAAATAAATTGCTAAATGTATGTACATTCTGCAACTAGACTTAAAATCGAAACTTCTACATGGACATTCTTAATATGACATATTATTTTCATAACTTCAAGCCTTTTTTAAGGACTCAATTAAAATAAATAACAAACAAAAATAAATACACAAGGAGCACCTTGGTTGGTTCAGATGTTAAGCATCTGCCTTCAGCTCAGGTCATGATCCCAGAGTCCTGGGATGGAGTCGATTACCAGGCTCCTTGCTCAGCGGGAAGCCTGCTTCTCTCTCCTACTCCCCCTGCTTGTGTTCCCTCTCTCACTGTCTCTCTCTCTGTCAAATAAACAAATAGAACCCTTAATAATAATAATAAAAATAAATAAATATACAAAATTTATTATAGCATAATTTAGAGTAAATCTATAAATTGAAATTAAGTATCACCAAAAATAAAATTGTTTTTGAAACAGCATATGGATCACTATGTTGTGATTTGATTTAAAAATAATTTAATATTGTGAATTTCAGATACATAGAAATGCTGAAATCAGAATCATAGAAAAATTTTTTAAAGAAATATAAAATACTCTGTATGATACTACAATGGTAGATACACATCATTATACATTTATCTAAACCCATGGAATGTATAAGAGCGAGACTTAATGTCGGTATGGGCTGTATGGGCTGTGGATCATAATGATCTGTCAATGTGGGTAAGTTCATCAATTGTAACATATGTACCACTCTGATGGAAGGTGCTGATAATGAACAAAGATACATGTGCATACATGTGGGGAGAAGGAAACAGGGGACATGTAAGCCCCAAGAACTTTAGCATAATTCTAGAAAGGGGAGAAGGGAGTACATAAATGACTGTTTTAGAATTTTATGCCAATTCAGCTGAATGGAGGCTAAGAAACAGTAAACAGCTGATTTGTAGGAACTGAAATATACCATGTTTGTACCTTCCTCTTAATCTCGCTGTGAGACTAAAACTGTTCTTTAAAAATCATCTTTGAGGGCGCCTGGGTGGCTCAGTTGTTAAGCATCTGCCTTTGGCTCTGGTCATGATCCCAGTGTTCTGGGACTGAGTCCCACATCAGGCTCCCTGATTGGCAGGAAGCCTGCTTCTCCCTCTCCCACTCCCTCTGCTTGTGTTCACTCTCTTGCTGTCTCTCTCTCCATCAAATAAATAAATAAAATCTTTAAAAAATAATCATCTTTGAAAAAATAGATTGAAAAAATTTAGGTAATAATTTTCACTTTGTAGAAATAGAACTTGAATGCTTACCTTGTAATTATAAGGTCAAAAATTACAAAAATTTCCAAGCTTAAAAAGAGTATATTATGTTCCATAGCAAGATATTTCTCCTACCATCATCTTTTTTGTAACATAATGCTTTTACAAAGGTAAATGCCTCAAATCTGAATAAATATGCAAAACTTTTAAAATAAAAACATTTAATTAATACAGTTTAGTTCTTTTGATAAAGCCAAACTAATTCCAATTCCTTCATAAATATAATTGAAATATAGGCAGAGAGCTTTGGATCTAAAAATATCATCAAAGGAAACAATTATGGCATTTACAGATATCATTAAGTGAACTTACAAATTGATTTACCTGTGTCATAAGTCTAGTTTCAGTCCTTAACTGTACCCGTATTGATGTGTCCCATTTATCAATGAAACTATATATATATATATATATATATATATATATATATATATATATCTTTTGCTTTATGTTTCTCCTCTTATGTTTTATGAAGGGAATGACCACTGACCCACTCAGTTATAACCTCATTCCCAGCTTAGCAGACAGTGTGGTTCATGGTGTGCAAGGTAATAAAACAAGGTAATACAGTCTGATCACTAAAAATGTCAGAATGGGAGAATATAAAATCTCATTAGGTATACTGGCAAGTAGCCTTGTATTTATGAATCAAAGTTCTCAATTCCCACTAGAAGTAAGTAAAGGCATCTGTTACCACATTCTGTTCAAGTGAAGACATGTGTTCTGCACAGAATTCCAACATCAAGTGTAGTGTGTAACCCTGTGCTTTGGAAACTAATTTTTCTCTAAAATTTAAGTGTTAAAGTATGTATGTTACATGTGATATCATCCATTATTTTATTTTATATATATATATTTTTTAAGATTTTATTTATTCATTTGACAGAGATCACAAGTAGGCAGAGAAGCAGGCAGAGAGAGGAGGAAGCAGGCTCCCTGCTGAGCAGAGAGCCTGATGTGGGGCTTGATCCCAGGACCCTGGGATCATGACCTGAGCCAAAGGCAGAGGCTTTAACCCACTGAGCCACCCAGGCACCCCCATCCATTATTTTAAACAGAGTCTAATTCAGAATACTTATCTAATGACATTTTATGTTGGCCCTCTGCAACTCTGTGTTCTGGGATTACTCACTTTCACTGTCATGTATTTAATGGGTAAGTATATTAGGTTTTTCATCAGTTTTATCATTTGTAAAATGAGAGAAATGACCTACCTCATTGTACTGTTTTGTGTATAAGTGTCGACTGCTTCCTGTTCAAGGGGGCAACAGGATTGTTCCTTCATTATCTCAGGGAGGTATGTTCTATAGAGGATGGGGGAAGCAGTAGCAAATAGTTCATTAGGATTTTTAAGAAATGGGACTTGGAAAACAGGATGAAAAAGAGACACCTAAAAAATGCTATATGCATTTAGGGGGTTGGGGGGTGGGTGAGCTGGTGGTAGATATTGAGGAGAGCATGTATTGTATGAGGAGCACTGGGTGTAGTGCATAAACAATGAATCTTAGAATACTGAAAAAGATAAAATAAAATTTTTAAAAATGCTATATGCAAGAGGAAAATTTTCTCCAAAATAAAGAGTAAAACGATTTACCGTAGCTACATTTGGAGAGAGACCTGTGAGTCCTGGATGAACTTCAAGGGGCTGCAATATCCTGAGGAAATCTCTACACCTCGTGGGTATCCAGCATTACAATAGATTTTTCTGGCCTATAACAGCAGTAGAGAGACCCTAGGTCTGAAAGGGCCATGTGATTAGAGAGAACAGATGCCTCAGCACTAACTTGTGAGACAGACAACTGACAACCAAAAAGCCTGACAGTCTGTAAGCTCTCAGAACTTTGACATAATTCTAGAAGAAGGAGGAAGTATATGAATGACAGGTTTTTTTTAAAAAGATTTTTTATTTATTCATTTGAGAAAGAGAACGCATGAGTGAAAGCATGAGCAGCAGGAGGGGCAAAGGGAGAGGGAGATGCAGGCTCCCTGCTGAGCAGGGCTGGATCCCAGGACCCAGGATCATGACCTGAGTGGGAGGCAGAGGCTTCACTGGCTGAGCCACCCAGATGCCCCTGAATGAGAGTTTTAGAAGTCCATGCCAATTCAATTGAATGCAGACTTAGAAGCAACATACCGTCGATTTATAGGAACAGGAGATATACCATATTTATTGCATACTTGATACTATAGACAGTGCATAATAAATGTTAGTTATTATTATTATTATTATTGATGAAAATTTAAAAAAATAAAAGAAAATAAAAGGAGTTATGGTACTTAAACAGGAAAACCCAAAGTTCTCAAGTTTCATATATAGGAGAATATGGAAGAATCACACCCCAAATGTAAATGAAAATTGCTTTACTGTTTCAACACTGTTCTATAGGGAAGCTACCTAGAGAAACCAAGAAGACTAATTATAATAGAGTCCCAACCCAACCTACACAGCCACATACTTTCCAGCCTTGAAGCCATAATATTCCTGATGCACTTGCTATGTTTCTGCTGTTTAAGTAGAGATTTAAAATTCCAAATTTTTCTGGATCTAACTCTGGGACAGAACAAGCATATTAATGGAAGAATTGGTAAAAATCCAGATAAAGGCTGAAGCTTTGTTCTTAGTAATATACCAAAGTTGGATACTGAATTTTGACTAATAAACCCCAATAATGTGAACTGAAATTGGGTTCAGGTATACAGAAAACCTCTGTATAGTCTTGTGATGTTTCTGTGGATTAAAAATTCTATAAAATTTCAAGTTTATTTTTTTAATAAAAATTATTTAATGCCAACACCTCTTTTAAGGACAAGATACAAAGTAAAGCCTGACGTGGATTCTGTCAGGCTACTGTTGAAAGCATTCTAATTTTCTCACTCCTCTTTTTAAACTCAGTCTGAAAATTAATTGAGAAAATCTATACAGTCAGCACATATCTATTGAGTATACTCTGTACAGTGAGCTAGAGGATATATTAATGAATAGACATAGATCATTTACTAGCAGGAGCTATAAATACATACATAAATAATTATGATTCAGAGTTATGTTTTCCATTCTTACTAGAATTCATAGGTGAGAAATTATCTTCTTCAGTATAGGATAAGGGGAAGTTTTAAGAATGAAGCATCATTTGAGTTGGACCTTAAGTGATCACTTGTTTTTAGATGTGTACTGATTAGAGAAAGGAGGTAAAGAAAGAATATACTATATAAAGTCACTATGGTATATGGAGTTTAGGGGCCATAAAAATATAATACTATTTTTCCAGTTCTGCATATAAGGAGCTTGGAAATAGCTACTCTGTCCTAACAAGTGAAGAGCTCAACAGATCCAGACTGAAAGACCAGTAATGCTTCCTGGATTCATAAGATAGGGAGGACACACTGGGAAATGCTGACCCCAAGATTAGAAAGATTTGAGAGTTGAATGAAAAAGAATCACACTTTTTATTTTTTTAAGATTTTATTCATTTATTTGACAGAGAGCACAAGTAGGCAGAGTGTCAGGCAGAAGGAGAGGGAAAGACAGACTCTCTGGTGAGCAGGATGCCCAACATGGGGCTTGATCCGGAGACCCTGGATCATGACCTGAGCCCAAGGCAGCTAGTTAATAAACTGAGCCACCCAGGTACACTGAAGAATCACATTTTACCATAGCATAAACTCATAAGCAGAAATGGCCTTGGGAAGGAAAACCTGAACTTGAATTAACAAATCACTCAAGGTTCAGCGCAGACAACTCTGAGAGTTAAGAAAACAAACAAACAAAAAGCAAAACAAACAAACAACAAAGAAACAAACAAAAACCCACAGAAAGAACCAGTCATAAAGAGGTCCACAATTTTGGGAGATTTACCTCTAAGAGCACAACCAGGTTCCCACAGCAAATATAAAGAAAAATCCCCTCCTGCCATATGCAGAGGGAGGGGAAAAGGAGCCATTTTGACAAGCACTAGAGAGCCCTCAGTTCTACTTAACAAAGACTGTGCTGAGGGAAAATGAGTCATCCAGAGCCTAACCTGTTGGGGCATGTGAGTCTAACTTAGGGGCAGGGAAATAACTGAAATCTAGCCAGCTCTAACCATTCGCATAGGGGAAAGGAAAAACCCAACTCCAGCCCACTCTAGCCATCCTGTCCTGCCTAAGACTGAAAAAACCCTTGTGAAGTACACACTCCAGAGGCATACCTCACTAAAATACAGAGACCTAATCGTGGGACTATAGAACACACACAGATATATACAGCAGCTTTATTCATAATTGCCAATATTTAGAAGAAACCAGTATGTCCTTCAGTAGGCAAATGGATAAACTCTAATATGTCCAAACAATGGAATACGATTCAGTCCTAATAATAAATGAGCTACCAAGCTAGGAAAAGATATTGAGTAGCCATAAATGCATACTACTAAGTGAAAGAAGGTGAAAAAGGCCACATACTGTATGATTCCCACTGTGTGGTGTTATTCTGAAAAGGCTTATCTGTGAAGACAGTAAGAAGATCCGTGATGGTCAGAGGGTGGTGAAGGCGGCATGAATACCAGCAGAGAGGATTTTTAGGGCTAAGAAATACTCTGTAGGATACCATAAATGATGGACACGTGTCATTTTACATTTGCCCAGATTCATAAACTATACAACACCAAGAGTGGATACTAATGTAAATTACGAACTTCTGGTGATAATGATGTATCTATGAAGGTTCATCAGCTTTAACAAATGAAGCACTCTGGTGTTGAATGCTGATGATAGGGAGGCCATGCATATGTGTGGGTAGCAGACATATAGGAAATCCCTGTACTTTCCTCTCAGTCATGTTGGACCTTAAACTGCTCTTATTTATTTATTTATTTATTTATTTTTAAGATTGAACAGAAAATAATTTTTTATTAGTGGAAGCTAAACGTAGGTTAGGTTGTGGTGATTTTCAGAGCACATTAAAGATTTTGAATTTGTTGTTGTTTATTCAGTTTTACAGGATTTATCTTAGGAAGTAATTTGTCAAGGATCTAATTACAAAACGCTGCATTCTTCTAGAAACAGCATCTTATTTTAATACAAAATCAGAGAAGGTTCCAATAACTTTCTCACTGAGTAATATGAATTAGAACTCTCCCCCACCCCAGGAGACAGATCCCTGGGGTATAGAGCAAGCTAGCAGCTGGGATATTTCAGGGTGAAAGCAGAGTAGTTCATCAAAAGTAAATGCTAACATATATCAGATAGTGACATGGGAAAGTAGTTATTCTAAAGGACAAAATGTAACAAATTTCCCCACAGGAAAACAGTGTGGGGATATGGAAATTAGGACAGGCATTGTGTGGAAAAGCATACAGTCTGCATAATATTGTATGCATATTTAGGATAGAACTCCAAATTTGTGAAGAAAAAGGATTAATGGGACAGTACTTAGCCTTTGTCTAGAGAGGATGAAGTAGAAACAAATATCAGAATCAGATACTCATCCCTTCCAAATCATAGACCACTCTATTCCCTCTGCCCACTTAAAGGTGCCACCTGGGGACTGTTCCAGAAATCTACGGGATGTCAGGAAACACATATTATTGAGAAGGACTATTGAAGAATGAGACATCCTCTACTGAAGACACAGGATCAATAAGAATTATGTACTGAGAACCAAGGAAAATAGTCAGAGTCTTGGACTGAGAGATTGTGGCTGATAGCAAAAAGTTAAAATAAGACCTCAAGGATGGGCAAATATAGACATGTTTAGTCTGTTTAGAGTAGACCATACAATAATGCCTGTGTACATCAGTTGGTCTACTAGATGAAGGGGAATTAAGTGTTCAGATTCCATTTTCTCTGCTTCTTTTCCCACACTGGATGAGCCAAACTTTTCCCAAAGTATGTACAACCTGGATTAAATGTCGCTTTTTCTTCCATAACTGATGGTTCAAATGGAAAGGCCATCGTCAATCACTGAATTCTAACCAGTCTGGTTCTGAGACATATTAAGTCCTTTGACTCCTGGGGGTGACCACACATGTAGGAATCGCTGCCTCTGGAAGAGGTAGCAATGCAGAGATGGGGTTAAGAGTATCCCTGATTGCACTGACCAAAACCAAGTTATCAGATGGACACTGGTAACTTAGAGTGCTGCAGAACACAAGTTTTCCAAATTGGAGAACATGTTTCTGTTTTTCAGACTTTTTCTAATATGACAAATTCATAATGCCTAGAGAGCCTAACATAGAAAATAAAACATGCGATAGTTTATTTAGCATGACTGACCATATCAATGATATTTCCATGCCTTGTAATCTGGTAGAATCATTCATATGTGAAAGTCTTTATAGGTAATGCCTATGCCTGTACAATTGCACTTTCTGTGTAAAGTTAATGGAGCTCACATCTATTGAACCCATAAGGAAAGTAATAAATGTTAACTGGCAACCATGTACTAAATAACATGCTTGCTGTTTTACATAAAATTAATATATGCTCTAAAGTAACAGCAAAATTACATTTACTTTAGGATGCTAGGGTATTTTAATTACATTATCTGTTAAAGAGATTGAGATGAATACACTTATTGGCAAGTTATATTTATATTCTAACAATGTTTTCTAAAACTAAAGTTGTATAAATAAGAAAAAGGAAATTTGATGAGAGAAACTATATATTTAATGCATGTATTATAAGAATATAAAATATACATTAGTTTTCCAAGCAGGATGTGATTTAATCACCTTTTTAAAAATCACCTTTTGTCTTCCTATAAATTGAGTGTTCTCTCCTGACATTTGAATACACTTATATCTCCAGCCTCTTTGAATGTTCTGCATTCATTTCTAGGTCAGGTGTTCCCATCGTCAAAGCATTTATTCTGTCATCATTAAATATGGAATTAAAAGAGGTTTTGGTTACTTCAATAATATTCAATCTGATCATTTACAGTGAAATACAGCTTAAAACTTATAAGCAAGTCAGTAAATTAAAAGAAATGACAAGACAAAGTTGAGGTGATTAACATTTCTGCTTTAATTTTCCAGAAATCAACAAAATAAATAAATAATTTTGGCAAGGACATAAATAACTTGAACCATTTAGGTGTGATCTAAAATTATAGAAATAATGTGAATATTATTTTTTTCTTAGGAAATTTAAAAAAAAATTAACTGGTATTTTCCTGAATGAGCTATGATAAGGAAAAGTTGGTATTTCTCATTTATAGAGCAAAGAACACTTTAGAAGGAGTGTGCACGTTTTTCAGTTTGATTTTTGTGGCAACCTCTTAAAATGGCCTGGAAATTTATGAGAGCCTTTTAGTGTTATTTTGTTAGAAAAGGCCTTTCTGAGAAGTAACAAAGAAAAAGTTCTCCATTTAAAGGAAACAGATTCTGTCATGCTTTACTTCATGTATATTTTCCATGCTAAAAGATATATGCATTTTAAATGCTGGTATTTCAAATGAAAGTTACATCAGATATAAAAGAAATCCCCCAAGAAGCATAAGAAATGTGAGGCAGTGACTGTCCAGCATTGTGAAGTAGGAGACTCCCATAAACTAAGCATAGGATCCAAGAGATTTAGTTCAGAAAGTGTCCATTCTGCTCTCCTATTTCTCCTTCATTTTACAGTCAGACTTTTTCCCTCCCAAAGGAAAAATACAATGATTGAATTTTAATTTTTAATTTCTTAGAGATGATTCTCATTAGTTACTGGACTTGATGCTGTGATTTCAAACGTGAGGATCAGGGTATGTGTCCTGAAAAGATTACAGACTAAAAAAAGAACCTGAGACTCAGGATTAATTACAAGTCACTGTCACTGATGGCAAGTCAAATAAAATTTCCAATATACAGTTTTACCTACAGATATTGTAAATGTGTATGATTCAACCTAGGATTATACCAAAATAGAATGATTAAAATACCACAGAATAAGAGAAGGAGAAGTAAAACAAAACTAAACCATTGTAGGCCCCAAGACTGATGTGAATATGTAGTGTAGTAGAATGACAGATAAAACTATGAATCCTAGAATTGTGAAGGATGGAAATTTAAATATGTTTTATAAGTTTATTAGAATATTTAAATAATAAGATTCTGGTAGTTTGAAAGATTAATCTAGAAATTCTAGGGTCTTCCTTCAATATATACACATATAAATATGTGTGTGAGCACTCATTTGAACTTTTTTCCTTTTAAATCCTTGTGCTATATTCATGTAGAGATGCCAGTTCAGTGTTGCCTAAGCAGAATAAAGATAGTAATAAACCAGTACCCCTAGAACTTGCTAATGACTATTAAATATAAATTTAATAATTTTTTAAGAAAAATGGATTCTGATACTCAAGTTTCTCTTCAGATCGCATAAATCTTTTGCCTTTTAAAAATGGATTCCAGGGTTGCCTGGGTGGCTCAGTGAGTTGAGTCTCTGCCTTCAGCTCAGGTCATAATCTCAGGGTCCTGGGATCAAGCTCCGCATTGGCCTCTCTGCTTAGCAGGGAGACTGTTTCCCCACAGCCCCCCTCTCTGCCTGCCTCTCTGCCTGCTTGTGATCTTGCTCTCTCCCCGTCAAATAAATAAATAAAGTCTTTAAAAATGGATTCCAGCTTATTAAGCAAAATCCTCCTTAAAATGTATCTCCACCACTGAAATGAGAATGATTATACAATTAATCTAACTATATTCTAATGTGCAATGTTCACTGGAATATTTTTTTTAATACTCGAAACATTTTTCATCAGTGATCAACTCAAAAAATAGAAGTAAAAGTAGCTACTATCCAGGTCAAAGTGTATTTTTAATATATGAAATTTAGTACTTAATACTCAAACATAGAGGAATCTTCTAGTTATCTTTTTCTTATTGATTTCTGGCATAGAACATATTCTGTATGAATTTAATCTTTTGAAATGTGTTAAAATTTGCTTGAAGGCCTTTCATATGGTCACTTAAAAAAATTGTTCCATGTGTGCTGTAATAGATTATGCATTGCACAGATGTTGGGTGGGTGCTCTATAAATATTCACTAGATCAAGTGTGGCAATTACGTTGTTCAAATTTTCTATATCCTTGTTTTTTAATTTGTTGTTCAACCAACTTCTAAAAGAGATATTTGAAAAAAATCTCATACTGTGACTGTGGATTTGTCTACTTCTCCATTTGAATTTGTCAGTTTTTGTCTATGTATTTGGAAATTTAGAATAATTATATCTTCTTGGTGAATTGAACCTATTATCATTATGATATAATCTCACTTCTATTAAATGTTGCCTTTTGCTTTAAAGCCTGATTTATCTAATATAATAACCACCTTTCTCTTAGTTTTTACATGGTGTATAGTTCTTGATTTTCTTCTTTCAACATCACAGAATCCTTATATTTTTAATGTGTCTCTTGTAAAAAAAAAATTGTTTGTGTTTCCTAAAGTCTCACAATCTTTATTTCAACGGAAATAGTTTGCCCACATACATGAAATATAACAATGGTCTATTTGAGTTTAAATAAACATCTGGCCTTGTATTTACTCTTTATCCCATCTCTTTGTGCTCCTTTTTCTTTCTTGACTTCCAAATATATTAAAGATTGTTTCTATAATTGTTTTCTTTTCCTCTACTAGGTCTTTCTGTGATTATTATGGAAATTAAAACATGCATCTTTACTTATAAAAACTTAGGGTCAATTGGTAGTTCTTTTCTCCTCCTCACTGACTATGCAAGGAACATATACCTCTTTAACTCCAGTTATTTCCTTTTCAACCTATGTCTTTTCATTGTTACACATTTTATTTCCCTACATGCATTAAACCCTGCAAGACACTGTAGCTATTGTTATGCACAGTCAATATTCATTCAGTGTAACGCACATATTTATCACTTTTATTGTTTTCTTTTTTTCTTCCTTTCTTGTTTCTTAAACTACCCACTGGGGTCAATTTCATTCTGAGAGAAAATACTTTTTAGAGTTTTCGATATTGGTAGTTTGCTATGATAACTATCAGTTTTGTTATTTTAAAACTGCGTTTATTTTACCTTCATTCTTGGTGGGCATCTCTGTTGGTTGACAACTTTTAAGTTCATATTTATTTATGTTCAGTGTGTAAAGGATAATTTTCCATTAGCTCCTGGTTTCATTATTGATGTTGAGTTTGATGTTGATGTTGAAGAGTCTGCTGCTCTTCTTCTTCTAACTGCATTTTATATTTTTGATATTCTGACCTTTGATACTCTGAACTTTCACTATTATATGGATGGATGTAGATTTCATTGTACTTTCTCTGGTAAGAATTTCTTGGGCTTCCTAATCCTATAATCAGTTCTAGGAATTTCTTATTCATACCTTTGATTATTGCTTCCTCTTCATTTTTCCTTTCTTAGCTGAAATCAGAGTTATACTACATCTGGTTTGTTGTGAGATCTTCTTTTCTATCTATTCCATCTATCTGTGTCTGTTATTCATGGTGGACAGTTTTTTGTTTTGTTTTTTTTTTTTCTGATACTAAAGCCTTAGGCTCATCTTGTTTCGTTTGCTTTCCCTGCCCCAGATCTATAATCAGTTTTTCCTTAAAGATCTCCAGTTCCGTTTAGTAGAGAATTGTACTTAGGGGCAAGTGTGAACAATTGTATCTAATTCTGATGAACATAATTTTTATTTGAAATGGCCACATGTCCTGAGTATCTACTGCATTAGATAATGTAGTGCTAGATAATTCATTCTTCTAACAGTTTTCCTTAGTTAAAAATGATTATTATTCCAAATCTTATCATACTAGTACTATAGTCCTCCATATATCAATGTTATACATCATAATCTGACCATCATCTCTTTTTCCCCAGGTCATTCCATTCCTTCTAGTACCATGAACCCAACTAGCCTTTATCTCCTTTAATCTATTAATCCTAGCAATTTCTTACCGTATCTATCTTACATTTTAAGGTCAGTTAGTGATCAAAATTACTCTCTTCAGTCCTTTGGTCCTCTCTCCATCATACTAGGAGCACCGTATACACCTTTCTGAAATTAAATGTAGAAGGGAAAAAGGTATTACCACAAGGACTAGTCTCACTTTGAGTACATGACACAAGAAACCACAGTGCTGCCAGGAACTCATTCTACATATTGCTACTCTATTTACTCTTCCATTCTTTTAAATGATAATTTATAACGTTTTTTCTTCTCTAATATGCTCTCTTCCATTTTCACTCTCAGATAAGGACCTTGCCTATAATTTCACTAAGAAATTTAGGCAGTAAGAAGTTCTTCAGATGAATACTACTACATCAGCCACCTACCAGCATCTTCACACATTTACTCAGCCTCCTCAGCTGAGGCCAAGGACCAGACGCCTTTGAAAAGCCAATCCTAAGCTGCCTGAGTGGCTCAGTTGGGCCTTAGGCTCAGTGTCTGGCTTTTGCTCAGGTCATTATCTCAGAGTCCTGGAATGAAGCCCTGCCTTGTGCTCCCTGCTCAGCAGGAAGCCTGCTTCTAACCCCTGCTAGTGCTTTGTCTATCTCTCTCTCTCAAATAAATAAATAAAATCTTAAAAAAAAAAAAGACAATCCTTCCATTTTTGTACCATATCCTATTATGTGTCACTTCTCTTAACTTCGTTCCTACCTGAATGAGAGGGAAATACTTAGTAAGACAGAGGTAGAGACTGCTTATCCTTAGGGAAGAAAATATTTCCCAATACTAAAAAGAAAATATGTTTTTTGAGGGTTAGAATTCCTTCATAATGCTCACCACAGTTATTACTCAGAGAACTTTGAAGTGTCACATAACTTCAGAGAGAAATTTCTGTATAGTGGCTATACCAAGGCTCCAATTACTCAAGAATATCTGTATCTAAGAGGAGTGCGAACATCTTGAATATTTCTCTTTCAGATGTATTGTATGGTTTTAGAAAAAAGAAAGAGAACAATTCCTCAGAAACTGGGTTTTCTCCCATTTTCTGGTCATCTTCTAAATATTTTAGAGCCTTGCACAAGCTTCAGTAGAAGGAAGGACTACTCTAGATTCAAATTTGACATTCTCACCTCCCCCACAGGTAGACTTTCACAGTCAGATTTAATTTAATAAAAAAAAAAACTTAAACCAATGTGACATTTGTTGAACTCAGGTGTAGTGATTTAAAATTTATATATACATGGTCCACGGGACAATTTCCAGGATTTTTAAAAAATTTCATATACCACATAATGACATCTCAGACAGAATAAAAACCCAAGAATCAGAGCTAACTGATTTAAAGCAGCATCCATGACCTGACAGATATCTACTATGTAAAAAGTGAGTTGAACTCACAAAAATCACTGGTGACTTGATGAATATAAGTAGACTATAATGAGTACAAGTTTGCAAAAATGTGTCAAAATGCTTTAAAATCCTCGAGAAGACATAGAATAATG
Source organism: Lontra canadensis (assembly GCF_010015895.1). Taxonomy (NCBI): domain Eukaryota; kingdom Metazoa; phylum Chordata; class Mammalia; order Carnivora; family Mustelidae; genus Lontra; species Lontra canadensis. The sequence continues at coordinate 7,403,892 of NW_022631034.1, forward strand.
GCAGAAAAAATTCAAAAAGGAAAAGACCATAAATGGTTCCTTGTTAGATTTTTTTCGACAATATTAATTTCTGTGTATTTCTCTACAAAGAAAATGAACTTAAAATGATTTCCCTTCATTTTTCAGACTATGGAGCTAAACAAACTGTATCTTTTCCTGGCTTTACTAGAGGGGCTAGTTTTGACTCATTCCAATGAAAAGATCACTACCATTTCCCTAATTCTGGACTTAACACCAAGTTTTGAATAAATGGTAGGGAGAATTTTCTGTCTATAAAAAAAAGTTACTAATTATCCAAAAATAGGCATGTGTTTTAGTAATTAAATGTCTGCCACAGTGGAAGAATATACTAAATATTAATACAGTAGTATTGCTGCAATAATGGTGACTCTCTGTGACTAGGAAATGGTAAAAACTGATGGAACAATCTAATCTTCCCAGACTGTGTGGTCATTCATACTCATAGAGCTAACAGTAAGTACTTCATTGACTCTAGCTGAACTGCTGAGTATACTGAAATAGGTTCCTAAAATTTCTAAGAGGTAGTTCAGTTATACTTCAAGTTAAATATTTCATTCATGATATTGCCCTAAAGAACTTCAGACTCAGAAAATGTGTCCCCCTGGTGCACTAAGACCAATATGGGAATAGGGCAAGTTTAACGGGATGCTCTGCTTCTAACTCAGACTATACTTCTTCTTGCTCCCAACTTCTCTCATATGCTAAAACTGTTAAAAAAAAAAAAAAAGTGAGAGGAGGGGGAAGAAGAGGAAGAAACAATCACAATGAGGCTAATCATATAAATTTCATTGAAACCAGCCTAAGTCTTGCCACCTGAAGTCTTATAATAGTTCAAAGTCTTAACTATCTGCCAGGCTTTTGAGAAACCACGTGTGACCACCTTTCTACATATCTCCTAAAACTCTGCTGCTCAAAGTGTCACCCAATGGTCAGCAACATTAGCATTGTTGGGAGATTGCTAGAAATTCAGAATCTCTAAGAGTGCTCCATAGGTACTGAATCACAGTGTGAATATTAACAAGATCCTTAGTTAATTCACATGTACTTTAAAGTTTGAGAGGCAATTCCATAAAATCTGCCTTTCAGAGTCAAGAAAACTTTCATACCATCCTAAATATTAATTTAGGTTATCTATGGATTTGATTGTTTGGTTCTCAAATGACTTAAATTAGAGAATAAGCTACATAGCAACACCACTCAGTGCAAAGAGGGAATGTCAGCATTTGCCAGGGCAGCTCTAGGCTCTGTCATATAATAGACAAACTCAGAAATCTCAATGGCTTAATATAATTGCAGTTTCAGTTTTGGATTTTTGTTCTTTCTCCCACAAGCTGCAACTCAATATATGTCTGATGGTCTTCCTCTACTTTATAGGGTTGTCATGTGGAATAAGGGATCTCCAAGGTCACTGTAGCAAGAAATGAGCAAGATGAAAGTAGTTTATCAGCTCTTCATTGCCTTAGTCTAGGAATGACTGTTTATAATTCATTGGCCAGAATTTATTATATAGTATATATAGCATAGGAATATTTAGTGAGTTTTGCCTCCATCTCCCTATGTGCCCTCACAATTATAATTTTTAAATTTTGGTTTGCATTTTTATGTTTTTTTTCTATTGTAGCTCAGATGCATTAGACATAACCTGTTTGGGGTGTTCTGTTTATTCTTCCTCTCGATAGCTACTGGATCCCTGTTAGAATATATCTTATTATCACCTATCTGCTTATTGGATCTCAGGTCCAACTTTTAGGGTAACTTAAGTAAGGGATCTCCAGTGAAATATAAAAGTGCAAATGTCTTAACTCTTGTGAGCTGGCTGATATAAGTCCTCAAGGTGTCAGTCCCCAGTTGTCACCAAGCAGAAGACTCCCAGTTCCTCTTAGGCTTTCTGCCTCAAAGGAAAAATGAACTCATTTCATATTTCAGCCTCTTCTTAATTCTTCATGTACCATAAGGATTAGGAACACAAATATATCAATGTGAACCCCTCAATACCACTCCAGATTTGAGATCTCTTTAGACCAAGCTATCTGCTGAATCTTGCAATGCTGACCCTGAGGGTTCTGGGATGCTATCCTCTCAGGCTCTTCTCCCATGGGGAAAAACCTATGCCTACTCTTTCTACCAGCAATGAGACAGAGACTGGTCTCACCTGACTTACCTGCCCTATTACGTGCTGCCAGCTGCTCAGCAACATAAAGGTTCTCAGAAATGCCTTCTTAGGAGGTTCTCAGGAGACCCAGGAGTCATCTAAACTACCATTTACCCAAAATTTCTATCCCACCCCCCACTTCACAAAAGATAAAACTCAGCTTAAGATATTTTATATTATTTCCCTAAGTCAATCAGGCAGTAAAATGCAGAGCACAGATTAGAACCAAGGTTAAGGGGCTTCGTATTCCAAGCAACTTGTGTTTAACAGGTTCTGTTGAATCACATTAGCCTCAGTATCAAGGAAAGGAAGGTAGGAGAGGCTAGATGTTCATATCACAAAAGCAGGAGTATCACATCTGTAGACATAGTTGCCATAGGCTCAGAGATGGGGGAAGGAGGTATGAAAAGTGTGAAAAGAGATCCTACCACACAGAAAACTTGAGACATAGCTGCAATTTCATTTTAGGCTATATCTATTTCTGTCCCAATCTTAGGTGGAGGAGTTAGATGAGTGGGGGTAATCTTGACCAAATATGGAGCCCTTTTGGGTCTCTGTTCATATATAAAAAACTCTATCTCTAACCTAATGTTTCATTCTAAGCAGAAGAGCAAAATTTCAGCTAGGTGTCAAGAAGAATGTAAGAGAAACTTTGGTATGGCCAATACTCTCATCAGTTCAGAATGATTGGCCCAGATAACGACCTTTACTGATAAACTCAGCAAACCCAATCATACTCTGGCTCTAGCTTGGCAAGAATACACTAACAATCTGACTTACTTAAGCCTCAAGAGACCAACCATTTTGGTTATGATGGCCTATATACTCAGGATGTTTCAGGATACCACCTGGCTCAATAAATCTGAATGCACACACATAGGGCAGTTTAGAGTTACTCATCACCCCAGATATACAGACCATCTAAGATCAGTGACCCAAGAACGGACTGATAATCTGATGAAATCACCATATTAGACCTGTCGACCCTTATTCCCTTTCCCACTCCTTCCCCTATCACCCAGGAAACCATCTGTCCATGCTATCTTGGCTACTTTGTGGGTAAACAGAACCCAGAGAAGGCTAGTATAACTCACAGATTCTATCTACTTCAGGACCAAACTTACCCTAAATTTTAGTTCAGTGTGATTTTTCAATAAACCCAAATTCTCCAAACAAAACAAGTTAATTTTGTGACAACCATTCTAAATCTAGACAAGAACATGTAGTAAGAAAGTTGTAACTATTTTTGAGGTTCTATACATGATTTAAGGTTGTATATACCTCTTAGTCTGCCAGAGGGATAGATGTTTTATCCATCTCAGATATATAGTGCTCTGTCAAGAATGTCATTATATTCAGTGTTATATCTGAATCTTAAATTCAGATATAACATAGAAAATCAACAAAATTTGCTTATATTTCAATGACGACTATTAAATATGTTCAATTTGCATATATTATGCTGTGTAAAGATCATTCAAGCTACAGCGTGAAGGATGAGAGTAAGAAAGAATAGGAAAGAAATCTTGGGAGCAGCTCAAACAAACAAAAATACCTTTGCAGAACGTAGTGAGGCCAATGGTTGAGCACTTCATTCATTAATTTCTTCATTCATAGATTTTTTTTCATTCTATACTAAATAACTACTTAAAAATTTCCTGATTTTCTCCCCATGCTATCTTAAGCTCTAAGAAAGTAACGGTGAATACTACCATCATCTTACTTTACTATACTATACTATATAGTAAGATGACTTATTCTGAAAAGAAATATGAAATTGTGTATGTCAGCACTGCAGAGCTTGGCAAATGACAGGTTGAAAGGTTTAACCATCGCTTTGAGCTCTTAATTGGTGTCTAATAGATAATTTTCATTTGATCATCATCTAAATGACAGTAGAGAATTAAGAGAAGATGTTCGTAAAGAAGGATATGAGGAGAATAAAACAAAAAAGGAAAAAGTAAGACCATTTTGTCAGTGTTTAATTGCAGAGGATAGTACAAAAATGAGAGAATAAAATCCTAAACATGAAAGAACATAATGATCTCTTAATAGTAATTTCAGATAAAAATATATTCCTAAAGTTACATCTTTCTAGAACTGTTATAAACAGGCACTAAATAAATCATCTCATGTTTAACAAATAAGTATCTTTCAAAATACAGATTTTATATTTAACTTGGCAAAGCAGTTTTGCAGCTGTCAATGAATAACTCAGGAAAGTTTCACCAACAAAAGGGCCATTCTTTGGAAAAGAGAAATTCCAGAGGAATAATAGAAGTCTTACTTAGGGAAAAAAAAATTATAATTTCACTGCATTTAAATACATATTTAGATTCCTCAGCTGCATCTTTTGTCTGCCTAAATGAAATGACTGGTTTGAAAATTCCCATAAAGAGTTTATATAGCCTCCTAATATTATAAGTAAGTAAAATATGAAAGCCTTTACTGCTGTTCTCAATGAGCAAAGGAAGTCAAGAAGGTCAACTGACCATCTTTTCTAACCATCTAAAATCTATGGGAAGTGACATTTTCTAAGATTGTGCTCATATCTGATCATTATAATTTGTTAAGCTGCAAAATCTTTGGGAAGTAACAATAACTTTTTTCTTTATTCTATGAAAAACTCCATTGCATAGTTGTTAATATCATAACTCTGCAACTAGGTTGCCTGGGTTCAATTCTAGTGCCCCTGCTACTAGCTTTATGGTCTAGTTCTCCATGTCTGCCTGTCATCTATAAAATGGGGATTAATACCCATGCCCTGTGTTGCAAGAGAAAATGTAAATATACTGAGCATAGTGCCTGGCAGTATTAGACATGACTACATCTGACCAACTCATACATGGTCCCACTCTAAGAGAATATTGACAATCATTAAAATAATAACAATAACTGAAAACAAATTCTAATATGAAAGAGACAAAGAGAAGGAGCAAATGATGGAAAGAGTGAAAATGCAGGAAAGAGAAGGGAATGTGAAAGTGGACTTTATGTTGAAGTGAGTGGAATAAGGAAAAGAGAAAAAGGAGATAATGTCCTTTCTAGGAAAGACATCAGTGACATATGATACTCATCCCATTCTCCAGTCCTTTCCATTAGAAATTATATAAGCAGACCATGGCTATCTAGAACTTTAGAAACAAAACTCTCATTAAATTCAATACAGTTATTGAACTAAATGCATAATATGATTAATTGTGTGACTGACAACTAATACTCAAAGTATAAGATAAATCATTTCTTTTACTAGCAGTCAGGAGGACTATTTAATTGTGATTACTAGACGTAAGATTCACCAACAATAAATATAAAGAAAAGTTATTGTTTCTGATCTGTGTCACAGATTCTGAAGGATTGTTCGTTTATTTTCTTCTTTCATCCTAACCAAGTAGTGGTTAGAAATCAATCCATGCCATAAAAGTCCACAGGGAAAAAAAGTGGATCATGAGGTTCTATAGCTTAAAGTAATCACTGATAGCCAAGGCACCCAAAGAAAAATCATAGTTAAGATACTACTGAATGTTTCATTTACTCTTCTCCTACCCCCTTAACCCCCATGTAAATGAAACAAGATGGGATTGGGAAGGAGACAAACCATAAGTGACTCTTAATCTCATAAAACAAACTGAGGGTTGATGGGGGGAGGAGTGTTGGGGGGGTGGCATTATGGACATTGGGGAGGGTATGTGCTATGGTGAGTGCTGTGAAGTGTGTAAACCTGGTGATTCACAGACCTGTAATTCTGGGGATAAAAATATATGTTTATAAAAAATTTAAAAAATTAAAAAAAAAGATACTACTGAATGCTAGAAACAAAAATTCAGATAAACTTGGCTATTTCATTTTTAAATTCTTTAGTATGATAAGTCTACTTTAGATATTTGTGATTTAATAATACTGAGATTTATCAACAATGGCAAAGAATGATGGAAATTTCATTCAGTTCATGATCTCTTAATTCCTTTGGCTATTTTCAAGCATTACTCAATAATTCAGGGTAGTTCTAAATGAAGTCTTGAGTGGCTTCTCAATGTTTTAAATGGAGTATTGTCTATTTATTACCTCAATCTCTATAATTTCTAGTTCTCAAAGGAAGGAAAAGTATTCAAGCATCCATCCTTCTTAATATTGGAATAAATATTGTGCTTGAGGATAACATTAGTTCCTATTTCATTGTAAAAAGTTAAATACACCTAAATACAAAACACAGATATATGCAAAATTTCAAAACTGAAAAAGAACAAAATTTACTAAAAATGTACATAACGAAGTGCACGTGATCTTGGAGCAACTGCTGCAATCACAGGCAGAGCCACTGACAGAAACATCAGGCTGATTTAAGCCAGTAAATAACTGAAGAAGAGGATATCAAGGAGGTACTTCAAGAGATAATGCTTTGAATCTTAAAGCATAAAAAGTGGCTCTTGGAAAAAATGATGACACTCTGATATGTTTTGTAAAATTGATCCTTTTTATGATGTTGCTACAAAAGTCAAAGTTGAATTTAAGATATCATACTATTTCGTCTAAATGTTAAAAAAATATATCTTGCTTAACGGGCACCTAGGTGGCTCAGTCAGTTAAGCATCTGATTCTTGGTTTTGGCTCAGGTCATGATCTCAGGGACATGAGATTGCACCCTGAGTTGGGCTCCCAACTCAGTGGGGAATCTGCTTGAGATTCTCTTTCCTTCTTCCTCTCCTACTTCCCTTACCCTTACTCTATGTGCTCTCTCTTGCTCTTAAAATAAATAAATAAATATTTAAAAAATATACATATATATTGTTGAAGCAAGTCTATATTTATGAATTAATAAATGTTAAGTATAGCCCAGATTTTGCTAAATGTAGAATAAAATTACCTATATTTTCAATATTATTTTTCTGGATAAAGCCTCAAACACATCCTAACACAGAATCCCTATGAAATTTTGTCCTTATTTTAGGAAATTCACTTTTGTCTGTTATTTTAATAAGCTGTTAGCTTGTTAGTGTATGTGTGTGTGTGTGTGTGTGTATATATGTGTGTGTGTGTGTTTCATATATATACACAATGTGTGTGTGTGTGTTATAGTCCTGACTTTAGTTCCCCAATAACTTGTTACATTTAATGCTGAACACAAGAGGATTTTTCTGCAAGATGCGAGAGGGATTGAAAAATTCAGTCAATTATAGATTAGCTAGTCTTTGCTTTTCCAGACAATACAGTAATAATTTAAAATAAGAAAACATAAAGAAAGCCCATACACAAAATTAGAACAAAGAACTGTCCTGCATTAAAGAAATGTGTTTCTAAAACATGATTTTCTTCCCTAAACCTCCAAATGTATCATGAGGGCCAAGAATGAATAAAAGTACCTTTTTATTACCTGATATATCAATGATAAGGTAAATTTTGGAGTTACCAGAGAAGATAGGGAAATTCCTGAGTTTTAGAGTATTAACATTAGACTGTTTGAACAATAACTATTCAAGCATACCTGTGAAAATTATTGCACACATATGGGTGCATAAATCCATGTTATTCGTGTTCAAGTGTGAGTCTAAGACTATTGAGTCTTTCCGGGTTAGCAACTATGGCTAAAAGGAAAGTGTTTTAGTAATAGTCCACTTTCCACTATGTCCTATCATTCTGTTTGCATTCAGAAACTCTTTTGATTTCCAATATAGATACACTATACTTTTTTTTAAAAAGATCTGTTAGTTTCATATTACTTAGTTTCTCTTCAGTGCATCTCTCTCTCTCTCTCTCTCTCTCTTTTTTTTCTAAGAGTCTCTTCATGTCAGTGTCCCATGTTTGGGCAGTCTGTGCAGAGCCCTGCTATAGTTGTAAGCCAATCTTCCCATCTAATACTATTTGTCCAGCAGCAACAAGGGTAAAATGCACTCAAAGGTGCTCAAAACATCTAACACTTAAAGTGGCACAGTCAACTCGGCCAGCTCTTTAGAGATCTTCCCTTGTCATCTTCAGGCTTGGCTTAAATACCTTAATAATTTATCACAATCCTTAAAGTGATTGAGAGTTACCAAACATTTAAGATGGCTCAGCCAGACTGTGCCAAGCACTTTGCAACCTACACAGCTCCAGGAGAGAGACAAATAGACAACCTGCCTGGATGAGGTATAAGTCAAGATGATTCACAAAAAAAAATAAATGAAAGCTATGCTTTCTGTTCAGTGTAAGAATTAGTTTCAGTACAGACCTAAAAATTTGATATAGTCTTCTTTCCAAAAATAGCAGCAGGGACAGAACAAAACCAGAACACAGAAACAGGGAGAGATAGACAGACAAATGTAAAGAAAACTCTCTTAGGTACCCTTGTGACATATATAATTGTAGGTAGATGTGGATGAACATGTACTTTTATATCAGTTAGACTCTTTGGAAGGCAACAGAACCAGTGCTGGCTAAAGGCATTAAAGGATGGATATGATGTAGAACATAGAATTAAAGAAACTCATTTTTAAAAACCAGCTCAAATAGTTCAGGAAAAGGAGTACAGGAATCTGAAATTGAAAACTAATAAAAAAAAAAAAATCTCTTTAGGGCACCACCAACAGGATCAGTCAACTCTGACCATATTTATTCTTTTTGGTTCTCAGATTAAAGAATCAAATTTTAATGAGAGAGACTCTAGCATCTTGGATTATGGGCCTTTTGGCTGAAGAAGTGAAAGCCTCTTGATTAATGGTCCCATTGCCCCATATCTAATGGGATAAGTCCTCCAAAGCAAAATCACTGTCTTTTATCAGTTGGAAGAAGGATAGATGTTGAAAATGCAAATCAGCAAATTCCACAATATACTTCTGTACAAATTGAAACAGAATACAAAATAAAATGAAACAAACAAACAAAAAACACACCTGGATAATTTCAGAAATCTTGTCTGAACTGGAACAGAATGTTTATCTTGGTTGAGAGGGAGAGAGGAGGTGGGAGAAATAATTTCACTAATTCCTTAGAGTGAACAAAATCACTTTCAAACAATTCTTATTAGCATTCTAAAGTCAGATGGTAAAGGATCTTCTCCAGGCATATTTATATTTTAGGCATGGTATATATCACTGATTACTGCAAGAACGATTCTGATACCCAACACTGAAAACCAGATAAACAAACTCCCTTACAGCATCTTTCTATACCTGGGACTCTCTTCTGCCTGTCTGGTCAATCTGTGGTTTTTTCAACTGTGATCACAGAAGCACTGTGACCTAAAGAAAGATGAATGCATTCTCCCATTACTCAACTACTATAGGCAGAACTAGGGCATGAACCTTTCTGTCTTGTTTCTAAGTCTAATTGTTCCACTGAAAGAAAAAAGCCTATTCTGTTACTCAGGTAAAGAAGGTTGCCTGGCCATATCATAAAACTAATGGAGGAACTCTACTGGCAATTTCTGGTGGTCAAAGGAATAAACAATTAGAGGACATGCTTGACAACCAGAATAGAAAACCTACAGTAGATTCCCAGTACAGCTTCTCTGGTTTCTGCTATTTGAATACCAGCAACAACAGTCTGTTAACTGCATGTCAAATGTACAGTTTGTGAGACCATCAGGGGAGCACATTATAGCTTAGAGAGTATTGTTGCAAAGGTAGATTGATCACATTAAATTGCTTTTCAAGTATAAGGCTAACTTTAGTTTTCTAGAAAACACATAATTTCCTCACTTGTATTTAAAATTTTAAGATTCTTTTTTAATACACTAAACAACACTATAGTTATTACCATTCCCAGAGATCAACAATTGACTCCTAGCAGAGTACACTTACTGCTGAATCATATTTCCATCTTCAAACTAACAAAAGAACACTGGCACCAAGCAAAGGCCATATAAGGAAATAACACATTGTTCCCAATTGAACACATAGCCCTAAATGTTAGAACTCAAAAAAAAGTTTGTATCACTATTAAAAGAAATATTAAGTTACTGTTCACCAAAGGATTAGTTAAGGTTTTTTTTTTAATATATATTTTAAAATAAAAACCATACTTTAATATAGGGCACCAATTCACAAAAGGCATTGGTTTGAGTCACAATGGCCTAGGTTACTGCTCATCAGGAAACACAGTGTTCAGGAAAGGTTGGTCTCTGAATGCTGATGAGGATGCCTGAAGGCTAGCTCTGCCCTTTCATACTCACTGTGACTCTAAGCCACTTAATATCCCTAAGTCTTGGTTTCCTCATCTATAAAATGGGAACATACGGAGAAATATCTGTGATAAAATATTTTATGTCTATAAAATGCTTAACACATGTCTGAAACATATTAAGCATTCACAAAATATTAGTTATTATTTTATACATTGCTTAACCTGGGGTAATTATTTTATATATAGATCACAAATAATCTGTTTTCATTCCTAGAGTACTACTGGGGTTGAACAAAATAACACATGTAGACTCTCTTATAAAATATGAAATAGCATTAAAAGATAGTATTTTGTGAGAGAGAGATGCAAGATGGTAGAGGAATAGGGGATTCTATTTCAACTGGTCCCATGAATTGAGCAGGATATGTACCAGATCACTCTGAACATCCATGAAATCAGCCTGATATGTAAGAAGATACGTCTGGATTTCTACAAACAGAGTATCTCCGGCGGTTGGTTTTGAGGTATGAGGCGGTGAGCCATGATTCTATGGACAGATATCAGAAAATAAACAAAAGGGTGAGGGAGCCTCTGAGATCCTGTGCCATGGGAGCACAAAAGCCTCCTACACTGGAGATGGGGCACAGACTCACAGACCAGTAGCCTTGGGGAAAAGACTTTAGGGCAGTCCCCCAGACTGAAACCTGAAGCTGCAGGGCTGCACATGTGAACTGGGTACAGCTGGAAGTTTTAGAAACACAAAGGGCAGAGATGTGCCTGGATCTGGAAGTGAGGGCTGGGAGTGCACAACCCAGGACAATGTGGTTTTGTAGCGCACAACCCAGGACAATGTGGTTTTTAGCAACAAAGACAAAAAAAGACAGTGTGGCCTGGAATGCATACTAAAGAACAGTATGTAACCTCTCTGTTATGAGATAGAGGTCTGGATATAGTCACTTCTGCTCTGACTCTCAGAAGAGATGCAGAAAGCCACCAGGGGAACATACCTGGGAACAAAAGTCCCCCAAATCAGTTTTCACTGAGCTCACCACCCCCTGCAGGGGGCAGAGCAACTCTGCCCAAATTGGTTGCCTGAGTTACAGCATGGCAGTCCCCTCCCACAGAACAACAGCCTGAAAAAACAAGAAGTCGACAACTCTAAGGTCCCTATAAAACAGGTGCATCTTGCTTGGGTTATGGTCAATAATTTGGACTCTGTATATTTCCTCAACCACCCTTCAATGGAATGACTAAGAGGAGGAACCACCAACAAAGGAAAAATTCAAAGACTGTGAACTTTGCCACAGAACTAATGGATATGGATATAAGCAAGATGTTGGAAATAGACTTCAGGGTAACTGTTACATAAACAATAAGTAGGATGGAGAAAAACATTAATGGCAACATAGATTCTCTAGGGCAGAAATGAGAGCTGATCTGGCAGAATTTAAAAGTGTTATCAATGAGATCCAATCTAATCTAGATTCTCTAACAGCTAAGGCAAATGAAGCAGAAGAACAAATTAGTAATCTGGAAGACAAACTGATAGAAAAGAAGGAATAGGAGGAAGCCTGGAACAAACAGCTCAGAATCCCTGAAAACAGAACTAGAGAAATAAATGATGCCATGAAATGTCCCAGTGTCAGAATTATTGGAATCCCTGAAGCGGTGGAGAGAGAGAAAGGACTAGAAGATATATACATGAACAAATCCTAGCTGAGAACTCCCCTAATTTGGGGAATAAAATAAGTATTCATGTCCTAGAGGCAGAGAGGACCCCTCCCAATATCAAGGAGAATAAACCAATGACCTGGCATGAAATAGTACAACACATGAATCTTAAAACCAAGGAAACTATCTTAAGGCAGTTAGGAGGAAGAGATTCCTTATGTACAGAAGGAGGGACATCATAATAACATCAGACCTGTCCACAGAGACCTGGAAAGACAGAAAGGGCTGGAAAGTCATATTCAGGGTAATAAATGAGAAGAACATGCAGCCAAGAATACTTTATTTGTCAAGGGGGTCATTTAGAAAGGATGAAGAGATAAAGAGCTTCAAAGACCAGAAAAAAACAAAAGAATATGTGACCACTAAGCTGGCCCTTTAAGAAATATTAACAGGGGGTTCTACAAAAGGAGAAAGACCCTAAAAGTAATATAGAACAGAAATTACAGAGACATTGTATAGAAAAAAGGACCTCACAGGCAACACAATGACAATAAAATCATAGCTTCCAATAATTACTTTCAATGTGAATGGCCTAAATGCTCCCATAAAATGACACAGAGTTGCAGACTGGATAAAAAGACAGGATCCATATGCTGTGTACAAGAGACTCATTTTGAACCTAAAGATATATTCAGACTGAAAGTAAAGGGACGAAGAACCATCTTTCATGCCAATGGACTGCAAAAGAAACTTGGGGTAACAATTCTCATATCAGACAAATTAGATTTTAAGCTAAAGACCATGGTCAGAGATACAGAAGGACACTATATCATACCCAAAGTGTCTATCCAACAAGAAGATCTAACAATTGTAAATATCTATGCCCCCAAAATGGGAGCAACCAACTACATAAGCCAACTGTTAACCAAAATAGAGAAAAATATTGATAATAATATGTTACTTATAGGAGATCTTAACACTCCACTGTTAGCAACAGACAGATCATCTAAGCAGAAAATCAACAAAGAAACAAGAGCTTTGAATGACACGCTGAACAAGATGGACCTCATAGAATATATACAGAACATTTGACCCTAAAACAACAGAATACTCATTCTTCTCAAGCACACATGGAACTTTCTCCAGAAGAGATCACCATACTGGGTCACAAATCATTTCTCAACTGTTACCAAAACATTGATATTATTCCCTGCATATTCTCAGACCACAGTGCTTTGAAACTGGAACTCACTCACAAGAAGATGGGAAGAATGAAGTGAAACACCACATTGTTCAAGAATGTTTGGGTCAAGGTAAATCAAAGAAGAACTTAAACAATTCATGGAAACCAATAAGAATGAAAAACACATCAGTCCAAAATCTATGGGATATGACAAAGTAGGTCCTAAGGGGGAAAACATAGCCATCCAAACCTCACTCAAAGAAATAGAAAAATTCTGAATACACAAACTATCTTTATACCTTAAAGAACTGGAGAATCAATAACAAATTAAGCCTAACCCATGAACAAGAAGGGAAATTATTAAGATTAGAGCAGAAATCAATGAATTAGAAACCAGAAGTACAATAAAACACATCAAAGAAAATATAAGTGGGTCCTTGAAAGAATTAATAAGTTTGACAAACCACTGACCAGACTTAACCAAAAGAAGAGAAAGGACTTAAATTAATAAAATAATGAATGAAAGGGGAGAGACCATGACTAACCCAACACCAAGGAAATAGAAATAATAATCAGAAATTATTATCAAAATCTATATGCCAATAAGTTAAGCAACCTAGAAGAAATGGATGCATTCCCGGAAACCTATAAACTTCCAAGACTGAAAAAGGAAGAAATTAACAACCTGAATAGATCAATAACCAGTAATGAGATTAAAACAGTGATCAAAAACCTCTCAAAAAGCAAGAGTCCAGGATCTGATAGATTCCCTGGGGAACTCTACCAAACATTCAAAGAAGAAATAATACCTATTCTCCTGAAGCTGTTTCAAAAAATAGAAAAAGAAAGAAAACTTCCAGACTCTTTCTATGAGGTCACCATTACCTTGATCCCAAAACCAGGCAATGACCCCATCAAAAAGGAGAATTTCAGACCAAAACCCTGATGAATATGGATGCCAAGATTCTCAACAAGATCTCAGCTAATAGGATCTAATAGTACATTAAAAGGATTATCTACCAGGACCAGGTGGGATTTATCCCTGGGTTGCAACTGTGGTTCAACATTTGAAAATCAATCTGTGATAGAACACATTAATAAGAGGAGAGAGAAGAGCCAAATCATCCTCTCAATTGATGCAGAGAAAGCATTTGACAAAATACAGCATCTTTCCTGATTAAACCTCTTCAGAGTATAGAGATAGAGGGAACATTCCTTAATTTCATAAAATCCATCTATGAACTACTCACAGGAAATATAATTCTCAATAGGGAAAAGCTGAGAGGCTTTCCTTTAAGACAGGAACAGGACAAGGATGCCCACTCTGACCACTATTGTTCGACATAGTACTAGAAGTCCTAGCAACAGCAATCAGACAGCAAAAGGAAATAAAATTCATTCAAATTGGCAAAGAGGTCAAACTCTCACTCTTCACAGATGACATGATACTTTATGTGGAAAACCCAAAGACTCCACCTCCAAACTATTAGAACTCATACAGCAATTCAGTAATGTGGCAGTATACAAAATCAATGTACAGAAACAGTTTGCTTTCTTATACACTAGCAATGTAACTGTAGAAAGAGAAATGAAAGAATCAATTCCATTTACAATAGCACCAAAACCCATAAGATACCTTGGAATAAACCTAACCAAAGAGGTAAAAGATCAATACTCTGGGAACTACAGAACACTCATGAAAGAAATTGAAGACAAAAAATGATGGAAAAACTTTCCAGGCTCGTGGATTGGAAGAATAAACATTGTTAAAATGTCTATACTGCCCAGAGCAATCTATACTTTCAACACCATCCTGATCAAAATTCCACTGGCATTTTTCAAAGTGCTGGAACAAATAATCCTTAAATTTGTATGGAACCAGAAAAGACTCCAAATTGCTAAGGAAAGGTTGAAAAAGAAAAACAAAGCTGGGAGCATTATGTTTCCTGATTTCAAGCTATATTACAAAGCTGTGATCATCAAGACAGCACGGTACTGCATAAAAACACATAGACCGGGGCACCTGGATGGCTCAGTGGGTTAAAGCCTCTGCCTTTAGCTCAGGTCATGATCTCAGGGTCCCGTTTCAAGTCCCGCATCAGGCTCTCTGCTCAGCAGGGAGCCTGCTTCCTCCTCTCTCTCTCTCTGCCTGCCTCTCTGCCTACTTGTGATCTCTCTCTCTGTCAAATAAATAAATAAAATCTTTAAAAAAACAAAACAAAACAAAACACATAGACCAATGGAACAGAATAGAGAGCCCAGATATGGACCTTCAACTCTATGATCAAATAGTCTTTGACAAAGCAGGAAAAAATATATGGTGGAAAAAAGACAGTCTCTTCAATAAATGGTGCTGGGAAAATTGGACAGCTATATGTAGAAGAATGAAACTCGACCTTTCTCTTACACCATACACAAAGATAAACTCAAAATGGGTGAGACCTCAATTTGAGACAGGAAACCATCACAATCCTAGAGGACAACATAGGTAGCAACCCCTTCAACATCAGTCACAGCAACTTCTTTAAGACACGTACCCAAAGGCAAGGGAAACAAAAGCAAAAATGAACTTTTGGGATTTCATCAAGATAAAAAGCTTCTGCACAACAAAGGAAACAGTCAGCAAAACAAAGAGGCAACCCACGGAATGGGAGAACATATTCTCAAATGACACTACAGACAAAGGGCAGATACCCAAGATCTATAAAGAACTACACAAACTCAACACGCAAAAACAAATAATCAAGTCAAAAAATGGGCAGAAGACATGAACAAACACTCTCAAAAGAAGACATACAAATGGCTAAGAGACACATGAAAAAATGTTCATCATCATTAGCCACCAGGGAAATTCAAATCAAAACCACATTGAGGTACCACCTTACACCAGTTAGACTGGCAAAAATTGACAAGGCAAGAAACAACAAATGTTGGAGAGGCTGTGGAGAAAGCAGAACCCTCTTACATTGTTTGTGGGAATGCAAGTTGCTACAGTCACTTTGGAAAACAGTGTGGAGTTTCCTCAAAAAGTTAAAAATAGAGCTACTCTATGACCCAGCAATTGTACTACTAGGTATTTACCTCAAAGATATGGATGTAGTAAAGAGAAGAGCCCTATGCACCCCAGTGTTCATAGCAGCAATGTCCACAATAGTCAAACTGTGGAATTAGCCAAGAGGCCCCTCGACAGACAAATGAATATGAAGATGTGGTCCATATATTGAAGAGACTATTACTCAGCCATCAGAAAGGATGAATACCCAGCTTCTGCATTAATACGGATGGGACTGGAGGATATTATGCTGAGTGAATAAGTCAAGCAGAAAGTAAACTATCATATAGTTTCACTTATTTGTGGAACATAAGGAACAGCATGGAGGACATTAGGATAAGGAAGAGAAAAATAAAGGAAGGGAAATTGGAGGGGGAGATGAACCGTGAGAAATTGTGGACACTGAGAAACAATCCAAGGGTTTTAGAGGGGAGAAGGTGGGGGGGGATGGGTATCAAGGGGCATGTATTGGATGGAGCACTGGGTATTATATGCAAATAATGAATCATGCAACACTACATCAAAAATTAATGATATACTGTATGGTGACTAAAATAACATAATAAAAAAAAGATAGTGTTTTCTGATTGTAATAGTGAAGTCTTAAAAGCAAACAAAGAAAGTGACTCCTGATCCTACCTAAATTACCTCTGCTATAATGGAGACAGAAAATGTTAGAGTAACAGAAAAAAAAAAGAAAGAATACATATCAAAAAAGTTTAGAGTAAGATTCACTATACTAGTTGCCTGCCAAACCTAACTCTCATCAATCAGAGTAGTGTGATCCATAAAATGAATCATACCTCTTCAAAAAGAGGAACCAAGGACAAATATAGGGAGTACAGGTCTATCTTTAGAATTTACGAGCACATTCTGGTAAAAGGCTCCTTCTCCATAACAACTGAAATGACCAAAAATCAAATTAGACCTCTTTTAAAAAAGCCCAAGGTTGTAAGATCACATATGTGCTATACATATCACATTATAATGAAACATATCATAATGATGGAAAAAGTGTGTTATTTTTTTTATTTAACTTCTAGATAGCTAACATACAGAGCAATATTGGTTTCTAGAGTAGAATTCAGTGATTCATCACTTACATACAACACCCAGTGCTCCTAAAAAATACCTTCCTTAATCTCCCTTACCCATCTTTTGAATCCAAGTTAGAATGGGATTTTTCTCAAACCAAACAAGTTTGTAGGATATAACGACTTACATGCAAAAATATAGCATCCTAACAGAATGGCTGCTATCTATACAGAAGATAGAAACTAGATGCCAAAAGAGAAGGATCATTTGGTGTCAATCTAACCCTAATGCATAGTGACTTTGTCCCTGGTCTGTGGGTAGCTGCTGTATCCAGTTTCCCTAGGCTGATGGGAAGAGTCCTTCATATCATGTCATTCTTCTTTAACTCTGGCTCTTTCAAACTAACTGAATACATTTACCCACCCCAAACGACCAATAGAGTTTTGATTTGTCAAATATTGCCTCAGTGACAAGTAAATCTATTGGTGTTCTTATTTACATATGTCATTTCTATATGTAAGTAGCTTTAGTCAGTGTGTGAGTAATAGATCAACTCTGAGACTTCCATCCAATGCATTTTACTATGACTGACAAAACGTGCCCACCTGCAAGATGCTACCAGAGGCAGCTGGCTTGCCTCTCTGTGCTTCCCAGAAACAGTGTCTGGGTTCTACTAATCTCCTCATTTTATAGATGAAGAAAATAAAACCAATGTATCTAAGACAGTTAGTAATTTAGAGTTAGAAATAAAGCAGAAGTCTCCCAAAAGTTCATTTTCGCTTTTGTTTCATTTGCCTTTGGAGACATATCTTAAAAGAAGTTGCTGTGGCCAATGTTGAAGAAATTACTGCCTATGATCTCCTCTAGGATTTTGATAGATTCCTGCTTCATGTTGAGGTCTTTTATTCATTTCAAGCTTATCTTTGTGTATGGTGTAAGAGAATGGTCGAGTTTCATTCTCCAACACATAGCTGTCCAATTTTCCCAGCACCATTTATTGAAGAGACTGTCTTTTTTCCACTGTATATTGTTTCCTGCTTTGTCAAAGGGTATTTGACCATAGAGCTGAGGGTCCATATCTGGGCTCTCTACTCTGTTCCAGTGGTCTATGTGTCTGTTTTTGTGCCAGTACCATACTGTTTTGGTGATCACAGCTTTGTAGTAAAACTTGAAATCAGGCAACATTATGCCCCCAGCTTTGTTTTTCTTTTTCAATCTTTCCTTAGCAATTCAGGGTCTTTTCTGGTTCCATACAAATTTTAGGATTGTTTGTTCCAGCTCTTTAAAAAATGCCAGTGGAATTTTGATTGGGATGGCATTGAAATTATAGCTTGCTCTAGGCAGTATAGACATTTCAACAATATTTATTTTTCTGATCCATGAGCATGGAATGGTCTTCCATCTTTTTGTATCCTCTTCAATTTCTTTCATGAGTGTTCTGTAGTTCTTTGAGTACAGATCCTTTACCTCTTTGGTTATGTTTATTGCTGGGTATCTTATGGTTCTTGGTGCTATAGTAAATGGAATCGATTCTCTCATTTCCCTTTCTATATTTTCATTGTTAGTGTATAAGAAAGCAATTGATTTCTGTATTTTGATTTTGTTTCCTGCCACATTACTGAATTGCTGTATGAGTTCTAGCTTGGGGGTGGAATCTTTTTGGTTTTCCATATAAAGTATCACGTCATCCATGAAGAGAGAGAGCTTGGTTTCTTCTTTACCAATTCGAATACCTTTTATTTCTTTTTGTTGTCTGATTGCTGTTGCTATGACTTCTAGTACTACGTTGAACAACAGTGTGGAGAGTAAACGTCCTTGTCGTGTTCCTGATCTCAAAGGGAAGGCTGTCAACTTTTCCCCACTGATGATGATAGTCACTGTGGGTTTTTCATAGATAGATTTTATGAAGTTGAGGAATGTTCCCTCTATCCTTATATATTGAATTGTTTTAATCAGTAACAAATGCTGTATCTTGTCAAATACTTTTCCTGCATCAATTGAGAGTACCATGTGGTTCTTCTCTCTTCTCTTATCGATTTATCACATTGATTGATTTGTGAATGTTGAACCACCCTTGCATCCCAAAGATATTGATGTAGTGAAAAGAAGGGCCATCTGTACTCTAACATTCATAGCAGCAATGGCCACAGTCACCAAACTATGGAAAGAGCCGAGATGCCCTTCAACAGATGAATGGATAAAGAAGATGTGGTCCATATATGCAATGGAATATTATGTAGCCATCCAGATGATGTTCATCATCACTGGTCATCAGGAAGATTCAAATAAAAACCACATTGAGATACCAACTTTCACCAGTTGGAATGGCCAACATTAAAAGGACAGTAAACAACAAGTGTTGGAGAGGATATGGAGAAAGGTGAACTCTCTTACACTATTGGTGGGAATGCAAGTTGGTGCAGCCACTTTGGTAAACAGTGTGGAGATTCCTTAAGAAATTAAAAATAGAGCTTTCCCATGACCCTGCAATTGCACTACTGGGTATTTATCCCAAAGATACAGATGTAGTGGAAAGAAGGGTCATCTGTACCCCAGTGTTCATAGCATTAATGGCCACAGTCACCAAACTGTGGAAAGAACCAAGATGCCCTTCAATGGGTGAATGGATAAAGAAGATATGGTCCATATATACAATGGAGTATTATGCCTCCATCAGAAAGGATGAATACCTAGCTTTTGTATCAACATGGACAGGACTGGAAGAATTTATGCTGAATGAAATAAGTCAAGCAGAAAGAGTCAATTTTCATATGGTTTCACTTACTTGTGGAGCATAAGGAATAACACAGAGAACATTGGGAGATGGAAAAGAGAAGTGAGTTGGGGGAAATTGGAGGGGGAGACAAGCCATGAGAGACTATGGACTCTGAGAAACAAACTGAGGGTTTTGGAGGGGTGGGGGGTGGGGGTTTGGATGAGCTTGGTGGTGGATATTACGGAGGGCACGTATTGCATGGAGCATTGGGTGTGGTGCATAAATGCAAACAATGAATGCTGGAACACTGAAAAGAAGTAAAATAAAATGGAAAAAAAAGTAATAAAGCAGAAGTCTCTCATGCTCATTCTTTTCAGTTACACAATAATATAAATAGCAGAAAAAGAAAGAAAGAAGGAGAGGGGAGAGTAGGAGAGGACAGGAGAGAAAGGAAAAAAACATTATGAGCTTAAACATTTGCAATAAAACTTTTTCCCATGTCTTACAAAGATAAAGAGTAAACTGCTAAAGTTTCCAAGGTCACCATACTCATAATCTTTGATCCCTCTTCCACTTTTATTTCAATGCTCTTGCATGATTGTATGCTGGAATACATTACTTTTTTTTTTTTTTTTTTTTTTTTT